>NW_024543069.1:14055000-15255000 GCF_018167655.1 Microtus oregoni | reverse complement strand
TTGGGGTTTGATCTTCCCAGGAAGTCTCACTGAACACTTATGTCTTTTGAAAAATTTAATACATAGAAGTTCTCAGACTTCCTGCGTATCTCTTTTCTCTTCTCACCCTACCCCTCTCTCCGCAGAGTAAAATCTGAGCACATTCTTAAAGAGGAATCTTTTAAGGATGTGAGGGATTGAGATACAGTTTGTTTCTCCTGAATCTGATTCCCCACTATTTAGATTCTCGTCTTTTTGGCTGCACAGAGCAATCCTTCCCTGGCACTCAGCATTTTCCTCCAGACTGGTTTTGTTGAGATGCCTCCTCTTTCAATGCCCGCGAAGACTTCATTTTTGGTTCCCCACAGGTGTCCTCTTTGCCCTGCCCAGACTGAGCCAACCACATGAAAGGTTTTATTTTGATTTCCCATCTCTTTGCTCCCCACGCCTCTTCCTTTCTATCCAGCTGCAGCTGAAGAGAAACACATGAGCCGAGACTGTACAGCCTGCGTGGCTTTTGTTTCTGCTCTGAGAAAATATTGTCATTCTTTAATTATTTTCCTGCAATTTCTCCTCTCATTAGGGCCCAATTTATGCACAATCAGTTGAATTAATTTTAATTAGCGGCCCCGGATCCCTAAGTTTCCTTAGCAACATTCCAGAAGGGGCTTCAGCTTTCATAATGTCTCCCACCCTGTCTCTTTAGCGTGTATTCTACAAAGCAAAGGAGGCAAGCCAGTGCCTCTAACACAATACGTGTATTTAAAGCCTTCTAATGTGTTGACACGCCTTGAGTAAAACTTCCTTTGGCTTCTCTAAACCCTTCCTCCTCACCCTGTAAAATGACGTCACCGGTTCTGAGCCTCCTCTGGAAATGCTCGGTCCCTCAGGAGCATAAGGAATGTTTCGTTCGTCCTGGTGTTTTCAGCTGAAGCCTTAAGAGTTATTAATGCCTAAATGTGATCTAATTTTCTGAGAATGAGCAAAGTGATAATTTATAGGGCCCAAGACAATAATAGCAGCTGGCATTTCTTAATTGCTTGTTATAAGACAACATTGTTCAGGTCACTCTGCCTCGCCAGCTAATTTACCTATTATCCCATCCTAAAGTGGCCCAGCTGAGGCCCTGGGGAGGGGGACACCGAGACTTGCCTGAGTTCCAGTGGCGGCAGCGGGACAGGCACACACTTGCACCAAAGGCCTCTGGCCCCGGAGTCTGTTGCCTTACCCAGTGGACTGACAGCCTCGAAGCTGGAGGAAAAAGAACGCAGAGGGTAAACCTAGTGAGCTTCCCTCTCGCAAGCCTGCTTTGAGCTCCTCCAGTTCTTTCTTTCATCCAAAATGCTTCATTTGTAAACCCAACAGGCTGTTTACTGGGGCACCGCGGCAGCTCATTATTTAAATGTATTCTCAGTTCCTTGGAAGGAAGGCTACATAAATATTGCAGAAGCATTTGAAAAATATATGAAACGAACTCACCTGAATATAATGGTCTGATTTCTCACAATAAATAAACAAACGGGGCTGATTTTCTCTCTGGCTGAGTCCCTCCTCATTGTCCCACAATCCAGGCTGCCGAGGGCAGACTCTGGGCCAGGTGGGCACCATCCCACCCCACCCCCACCTCACGCCAGGCCTCAGGAAATGGCCTCCTGATTTTTCTACAATTTTAAGTCCTTAAAGAACATTAGGAAGAAGCAGAGCAATTCATAAACGGTGGTGCACCCAACCCAGCAGCGTGCTAGTGAGGGATGGAAAAGATGAACGAGCGGAGTCTATGTGCCTGGCAGACGAATTCCCCAAGTGCCGAGAGCGAAAGATGAGGCACCTAAAGGAGCGAGAATGGTATAATTTTATTCATAAACTGGTTAAGAGCAGGCAAAACCTAGAGAGACCCAGGGATGACACGGCAAGCTTACAGAGAGGGGCGGGGGGGTGGGGGCGGCAAGGGAGGATATTATGCATTGATTGAGTTCAGGTGTGGTGATACACAGGCCTATGCGTGTGTCGGAACCATAAGGTGCACGCACCAATGGTAGAAAAAGCAAGCATGTAGAAGGCTGTCCAGCTGAAATAGGAACAGTGGGATTTCAGGCCAGCTCAGAAGCTAAGAGGTCTGGACACAATTCAGAAAGCCAGAGGCCAGGGGAAGAGGTGCTGTGATTAGAACTGAATGTTGAGGGCTCAGTCAGGGTCATTCAATACGGAGGGAGCCCTGGAGCTGAGGCAAGGCAGAAATCAGGGAGACAGATGGTCTTGAAAGTTCCTCACCTGAGGGAAAAAAAAAAATCTACCTCTGCTTCTAGGGGCTTGGTAAGCATTCACTACCTGTAAATACCGTGTCCACCATCGGACAAAAGAGGGGAAAGGCGGCCACATGTAGCGGCTCTCCCACAGTCAGCGAGCTGATAATTTTAAATTGACTTCACCTCTGGAAGCTCAGATGACCCATGGGTTTCCCAGGCAGATCTGTTCCTTGCTTGTTTCAGCTTCTCATACTTTTCTACCCTCAGTCCCCTCGTTGCTGTGGTATTGGCAGGGAGGCAGATGAAGAGGTCCTTGCCAGCCATCCTGACCTCAACAGCATGCAGGTTACAAGGTCAGCTCCACGGAGTGGGTATTCTGTCTCAAGCATGCTGTCAGAATTCAGGCAGTGTTCCATATTAAAAATGAGTATCACTGATTTAGATTTAGTGTTTTAAAGATGGAATTGGGCCTCGATGATTTTCAGAACTTTGTTTTTATTTATTATTGTATGTATGTGATGTGTGGGTGTGTGGGTGTGCCTGTGTCGTGACGCTCATGCGGAGATCAGAGGATAACTTCGTGGAGTCGACTTTCTCCTTCCATTTGTATGTGAATTCTGAGGATCAAGCTCAGATCTTCAGGCTTGTACCATGGTTATTTACCTTCTGAGTCATCTCCCGGGCCTGGCAGTAAGCATGTCAAAACCAAAATTATTTCTGAAGCATTGATCTCTGCACTTCAAATACGTATACATAGAGTAAGAAGAGTATGGTGGGCTCCTTTCTGATGTGACCTGCTTTCGGTATGGTCCTGTGTTCTCACCAGACATGCTAAAGTATCCATTTGCAAGCCCACAAATGAATGAGAATATTTAGATTAAAGTCAGCAAATTTCAACAGGGTAAGGTTTTGAAACTGGTGTCTATATGGGGGTGGGGTGGGAGAGGTGTGAGCAAGCATTTGTCTACATGTATGTGTCCGAGTGCATGTGTTTGTGTATGTGATGTGTACATACATGTGGGGGATTGTGTGCATGTATGTATATGGGTGTGGTGTGGTGTGTGTATGTGTATATATGCATGCATGTATTTGTGTTTCTGGTATTGGGATGTGCATGATATGTATATGTATGTCTTTAGTATGGTACACACGTGTATACATATGTTCATGTGTTTATTGCATGTGTTACAGAGTGTGTATATGCATATGTTTTGTGTGTATGCACATGAGTGTTTAAATGTGTTCATGTATGTGTTTGCTATGTGGGGTGGGGGATGTGGGAGATGATATGTGCATGTGTATATGATATATATGTGTGTGTGTGTGCATTGTATGTGTGTGTGGTGTGGATGTGTATACCTGTGTGTGTATAATGTTTATGTGTGTGCATATGTATGTGTGCAAACACGCAGGTATGAATGCATATGTTTGTGGTGTGTGGATATGCATGTGTGAGATGTGTGTTGGTAAATGCGGATGTGCACGAATGCATGTGGTATGTATGTATATACATATGCATGTATGAATGTGTGTTTGGTGTATATGAGAGAGTGTATGGATGTGTCTGCCTGCATGTGTCTATGTCTGTATGTGCATTTGTGTGCATATATCTGTATGTATGTGTGTGAAATGGATATATGCATGTGTGCACATGTGTTTATTTATATGCATGTGTATGTGGTGTGTGCCCATGTGTGCATGTACATATTTATTCATGTGTGCATGTGATCTGTGTGTTTTTATGTGTGTATGTGTGTTTATGTGGTGTGCATGTGTTCATGTGTGTAATGTGTGAGTATAACATATGTAGTCATGTGTGTAAATGCATATGTGCACATGTATGTGGTGTGTGTCTCCATGCATGTTTGTATGTTTGTGTGCACATGTGTATGCATATGTTTGTGTGTGATGTATATAGGTTTACGTATGTAGGGTGAACATGTGGTGTGCGTGTGCCATGTGTGGTAGGGATGTATTGTATATATGCATACATGCATGTATGTGTATGTGTGGCATACATGTTCCAGTGTGTGTGTTCATTCATGTGTGTGCACATTCACTTGTGGGATATAGTTTGCAAGGGGGTTACTTGGTGCTTCTTTTTGCAGTTGCAAAGCAAAGTGTGACTCAGTCAGGAAATCCTGGTCTTGAAAGTGAGCTCCATCCAGGCTAATGAACTGGCACAAATCACACTGTTGCTACAGATTACTTATTAAAGATCCCTTCAAATCCAGATGAAGTATGCCTTTTTAAAAAGTAAACATCCTAGAAAGATCTTATTCTAACAATTAGAAGGGAGGAATAAGGAATATTTCAAAATATATAAATCTATGAGTAAGAACATTTAGGGATCAAGACAGCTATGAGTTGCAAAGTCAAGATGATGGGGCCACTGTTCACCTTGAGAAAGAAAGAGACGTCTGAGGAGTGGAGTCTGCCGCGTGCACAGGCAGCAGCTGATGCTCTTAGTCTAGGATAACTTGGTCATTGATGAGTTGCCATCAGTCAAAGTGAGGTTTGAAGACAACTTGGAAACCTGGAATAGTGCTTTTCTTTGTTTTAAAAAATTACTGCTAAAATTATACTGAAAATATTAGAAAAAATATAAATAAGGACATTTGCAAGACTGTTTATCATTGATTGACTCGCTGTAATTCTCACCCTGTTCACAATAAACTTCATCCACAAAAATAGACAACTGACTCTCAAGCCATGGCTTACCATCTTTTAAACTATAGTAAAATATTACTTATTTAGATTATTGAGTATTAGCAGCCCCTTCACTGTGCCCCAGATAGGACAATTCTATTGACTTTACCCTGGTTCTCAGGACCTGGCAAATAGTGGCTTCCTTTCAAAGTAGAAGATGAGAAAGTTTGAATGTAGAACAAGTAAAGTTATGCAAAATAAACTAACTAAACCAAAATAAAGCTCCATCTGCATTATGTTTATAGAATTCTCCTATATGGCTGCTTTGTATTCTACACAGAACATTTCTGTGAGTGACAGAGAAATTGGAAACCGCAGTATTTTCTAGTCTTAGATGGAGTGTGTTGACAGAGATTTCTGTCCCGTCTGGTCCCGCAGCCATTCAGTCCCAAAGAAAACACACAGAGGCCTATATTAATTATAAACCGATTGGCCTACTGGCCCAAGATCTTATTAACTCTTACATCTTAAATTAGCCCGTAATTTTTGTCTGTGTCAGCCACGTGGCTTGGTATCTTTTATTAGCAAGACATTTTTATCTTGTTTCCTCTGTGTCTGGGTTATGACTATAGACTGAATCTTTCCACTCCCTAGAATTCTCCTGTTTTGGCTGCCCCACCTATACTTCCTGCCTGGCTACTGGCCAATCAGTGTTTTATTAAAACAATACAATATAAATGACAGGGTACAAGACCATTGCCCCACAGCAGGAGAGGGCTGAGGCCCAAGAACCTCCTTAATCAAATGCTCATTCAGCACTTTGGGAGCAAACCTGTGGCACCAATATACCCAGATCCCAAAGGAGGGGTCGAGCAAGTATCACATGATGTGAACGCTGAGAATCTGCTAGTCATCACTTTTTTTGTTATTGTACCCTCTAAGGTTCATATCTAAGGTTTATATTTTAGAGCTACTTGGTGGGTTTTAAGCACAAGTTGTCATTCAAAGCAGCTCAGAGATCCAAAAAAAAAAAAAAAAAAAAAAAAACCACAGCCTAAAGATGAGGTCAGATTTTTTTTTATCATATAAGTGATGATTTGTCTGTCTTGTGATTGTTAATAATTTCCATTTGGAAAGATCATATCCGAGCTGTCCCATCTGCAAAAATGTACTGTACAGCATGCCATGTTCCAAGACGTTCTATGTGTTGCTGGTTCATTAACGGCCTTTGGGCATTTCCTTTTCCTAGTAAGGTATCATGAGTCAAATTCATTATCACTTCTAGGATCTGCACAACTTCCTTCTAATGGAGCTAGCCTATCCTTCAGGATTTCCTGAGATTCAGGTCTGAGACTGTCACCATCCAGTCATCACAAAATGGTCACAGCTGCCTTTAAATTCTGCAGACAGTTCTCAGGATGGCTAATGTGATATTTAATAACAACAACCCACAAACCATTACATTTTTTGTGCTGAAACCTTCAGACTCATCTATACAACCATTTGTCCTACGACAAGTTTAGTTCTTGTCATGGGAATTTTAAAACATCTTACAGTTTTGGAGTTAATTGCTGTCATTTGGGAATAATTGTGTCTATAAATTTCTTCTATTTTTGCAAAATGTGTTCTTTGGTTATTATTGCTGTTGATTCCCAGAGGAATGGTACATTTTCTTGCAGAAATGGAGATCAGTTGATAGAGAGTCTGTTTAGCATGCACAAAGCCTGGGTTCATTTCTTAGCACTACGTAAAATGTTGCATAAGCTGGGTGTGCGGTGCCCACCTGTAATCCCAACACTTGGGAAGTAGAGGCAGGAGGACCAGAAGTTCAAGACTATCCTTAGCTACAAAATGAGTTTGGTCTTAGCCTAGGACTAGAGATGCTGTCTCAAACAAACAACACAAATATATACTTATATATGTATATATGTGTATCTCATATAATAATCACTAAGGAAGAAAAGTCAAGTCATAAAGAACTCCCCTTTATCTTCACTGTAAAGAGGTTATTTGAGATTCAAAACAAGCACAAACCCGAGGGCATGCTGGCAGCATCTTTCTCTATGGTTGCCAAGAACAAGAGGTGAACCAAGTCTCTGATAAATATCTTCAAGGGTACACACTCATGCTGGACAACTGGAAAAGGACTGCCCTGTCCTGGAAAGAACATAGCGCTCCTTCAGTCATTTAGAGGCTTATTTTTTTTTTCTTTGTGGTTGCCATACACTCTGGGTAGCTCAGCTGACTGGAGCATTAAGTACCAAATGCTCCACAGGAAGGAACATTCCCCCGGTGCTCCAGCAGTGTAGACATGAATTGCTCAACATGCTCCAAGGAGTACAGTCTAGGGATGAGCCCTGAAGAGCCACCCAGATGGGCGAGATGGGGCCACAGGGAAAGGTTGGCCAATGGTCTCTGGGGAGTAAGAGCCTCTAAAGCCAATTACCTTGCTTTGTATTTGAGCAGAGAGTGGGGGAGGATGAGGGGTTGAATCCAGGGCTCTGCTAGGCAAGTGGTATGCCACCAAGCTGTGGATTCTAATACACTTTAAAATGCATGATGATACATGCCTATAATCCCAGCTACGACAGAGACTGAGTGACCAGGATCACAAGTTAGAGGCCTGGTTAGGCTCTATAATGAATTCAAACCTAGCTTGATGAACTTAAAATACCTAGTCTCAAAAGAAAAAAGAAGATACAACCCACCTTATAGATCAGTGGTGAAGGGTTTACCTAGAATGTTAGCCCTGGGTTCAATCTCTAGTACCACTGGATGGATAGATAGACAGAGAGATAGATAAAGATAGATGATAGAGAGAAAATTAAAGTTATTGTGTACTAAAACTTACAATCTACCTAAAGGTGCTTACAGTAATTAAAATTACAAGTTGAAAGTATTGTCATCCCACCAGTTGTTCCATTGTATTGGAAACTGTGTCCACATTTGAGGCCATCTATGGTTAGCAAGCCCCAGCCGGAGGATGCCCACAGTGCACGACTAACATGGGTCAGACCTTAAACAAGGTCTTTAAGAAGCATATGTTGAATAAAGGAAGAAAAAAATAAACAAAAAAAAATAAAAAAAGAAAAAAAAGAAAAAGAAAGAAAAAAACAAAAAAAAAAGAAAAAAAACAAAAAGAAAAAAAGAATTGGACACTCTTTAAACATAAGTAGGAACTTATTTTTAACTTTCGCTCTTTCCTAAAATGCCTTGCCCGGTACTCAGCTGCCCCCAGTTTTGCATTTAACCCACCCTTGACGGTCTAGTGAAGTTTCACGTACCATATTTTTTTAATGACGTCTGTGTAGCCCAATTAATGTAGCCAGTTTCCTCTATATTCTGCACTCCTGTGTTTAGGGTCAGAGCCACACATTACAGCTTAACACCGTATGTCCCCAACCCCCATTCTCACTCCAACTAGAGAAATCAAGGTCCTCGCAGGCAAAAACCATGCCTCTACCCCCTTTTGCTGCCTCCAGTTTATGGACCTTAAATACTTCTAGAAGCCCATCGGCACCCAGGTGGCCACACCAGTCCTCCTGTCCCCACCCTGTCAGGCAGAATCTTCCATATGGAGCTGCTTTGGTTCGGATCTAGAAATTTCCCTAGGGTTCATGTGTTAGACTCCATCCCAGCTTAACACCATGGGGAGTGGAGGGACCTTTAAGAGGTGGGGCCTGATCAGGTATCTTCATTTAATCAGAGACCTTCCTTCAAGGGGTCAGTGGAGCTGCGGGACACGCCCACTTTCTTTCCCTTCCCACCGTGAATGGGATAAGCAGTTTTGTTCACCTTCCCACCGTGAATGGGATAAGCAGTTTTGTTCACCTTCCCACCGTGAATGGGATAAGCAGCTTTGCTCTGCCATATCTTTCCACCAAAATTTGCAGCTTCAACAGGTCCAAAACAAGAAAGCCAAGTGATCCTAGACCTGAAACCTCCAAAACTCTGAGACCAAATAAAACTCTCTCTCCTAAAAATTCATCCTAGCCTGGTCTGGGAGGGAGCCCTGCTCTTGTCCATTGCGGGAAGAACCTGGGGCCCTTAGCCATGCAGGCTGGAGCACACTTCCCAAGCTTGGAATGAAAGATGTCGGAAAGGGGTTGAGTTAACAGCTGACATCCTTTGGGAACTTGGATTTACTTCCCTTAGGCTTCAGGGGCCCTTTGATCTCAGAGTTGTTGACTTACATCTCCTCCAGGCCTTTATGGGCTTACACTTTTAACTTCTGCGGACACAAATATTCAGATGTGTGTGGTACATGTGAAGGGTACACAAGCATATATGTCCGTATACATGTCAAAATGTTGCTAACAGATGTCTCCTCGATCACTGTCTCCCTTATATATTGAGGCAGGGTCTCTCCCTGGAGTCAGAAGTCACTGCCTCAGCTAGTCTGGTTGACCAGTTGTCTCTGAGGATTCCCTGTCTCTAACTACCTCCCTTGCAGGGGAATTACAGACAGGTCTAGACCATCTGGCTTTTATGTAAGTCCTAGGGAATCCGAACTTCACTTCCTCAAGCTTGCATGCCAAACCTTTCACTCACTCAGCCATCTCCCCAGGCCCCATTATGACCTTCTTGATAAAGATCAGTTTCCTTAGGAACTTGGCAATTCGTGCTGAGAGATCTGTATCTTGGAGAGCAGACTTTCTTGATGTCATCTTTGTGCCACTTTGATGAATGGCCTCTATGGCATGACTCTTGGCCTTGGCTCTGTCTGCACTGTAACCCACAGCTCCCCTATCCTTTCAGATTGATAGTGGAGAAGTGGAAAATAGCCTGTGTTGTCCAGATGCCCTACAAAGCCCCCAGAACCCTCATTGGGAGTTGTCCTGCCCTTGCCAGAGATGCCCCTGCCCCCTGGGGAAAGGCTCCTGCCTGCCTCAATCCCCCATTCACTGAATCGACTACCTGCTACCCCGTCCTCAGCCTTACAGGGCTTCCTTTCTCTGCAAATCCACGAAATTATTTAAAGAAGCCAGTTACATCAGGAGTCAGGGTTCCCTGGCCCCTGGTTCCTACAAAGCCTGCTGCACATAGCACAAAGCACACTACACATAGGCTTAGTGCAACTCCCCTGTGATCCTGCACGCATGAGGAGGGGCCTGTATCCCTCTCTGAAACGATATATGTAACTAATAAACCACATCAGCCTCAGCTGTCCAGTCCTGGCTGTTCAGCCATCTCCTATGATTTCGAGCAGGAAAGTGTCTCTTCCAACGAAGGGTTGGGCAGCAGGAAACCAGAACAGCAACCTACACACCCTACACACAGCTGCCTCTCAGATCTGCCTTCCTCACCTCTCTCCATCCTTTGACGGCCCTAACTAGATAGGAGAGTGAGGACGGACAAATCTCTTTGTCCATGATTAGAGACCTGTTTTCCCCACAAATAATCCTTTAGAAAGAAAAATGAATCATAACATTTTCTTCCTACTCCCCTGCCCCCTCCCCGTGTGTGTGTGTGTGTGTGTGTGTGTGTGTGTGTGTGTATGCGCGCGCGTGCGTTCCTTCATGCGTGTGTGGAGGCCAGAGGTCAGTCTCGTGTGCCATTCCTCAGCGGCTGCTCTCTCCACCGTGATTTTAAGCAGAATCTCTAACTAGGACATAAAATCTGTTAAGTTAGGCTGACTGACCAACAAACTCTAGGGCTCAGCCTGTCTCCATCTCCCCTGCACTGGGGTTCCAGGCCCACACCACCACGCCCAGTCTTTTTGAGTTCTGGGGATTTGAACTCAGGTCCTCACGCTTATACAACAAATATTACCAACTGAGCTATTTTCCCAGTTGCGAATTTTGTAATCATTTCAAGCCAGCCGCCCTTAAGATCTCCACGTGTATACACCAATAAAAGCAAGCAAAATGCCCTTAGGTCAAATCTACTCTTAATTTCTGTGCAGTGTATCTGACATTTACACCGTAATTCATGGGGCTAGCTGAGGCAAATCGCAACTGTTCAATTACGGGCGCAAATAGAGTTAGCCTCTAATGAGTCATAGAGACTGAAAACAACCGAGCGCACACAGGAGCCGAAGTTTTCCCACAGAAGAGTTTCAGCTGCTGTGTCTTCAGTATCTCCCGGTTTGTAACCGAAAAGCCAAACCTTTCCCAAACTTTGTGATTAATAGTAAAACTGTTTGTGACTCAGGGCAAGTTTCACTTGTTATATTCTGTTATCATTGGTGCTCCGTGATCCAAGGAGATGGAGGCAAGTTTCGCTTCTTCAGCGCTCTTGACTGTAGGAATACTACAGCAGCCTGTCTCACTATGTAGCTGTTGTTGTCTCGGGCCTTGTTAGGTAGACGGGGCTGGCCTCAACTCCCAGAGATCCTCTGCTCCCCCGGGGCTGGGATTAAAGGTGTGTGCCACCACACCGGCCCCCAGCACACCGTCAAACTCTTACAGAAGGGGAACCTGTCACTTCTTCGTTGGAGTGGCTGAGGGTGGGGTGCCGGGTTGGGGGGTAGGGTGGGGGAGTGTGGGGTGGAGTCTAGGGCTTTTGGTGAAGGAAGCCAGGAAGGAAGATAGCTTCAATGATAGCTTCGATCTACTTCTTGAACCATTCCCAGGCCAGGCTGGGATGTAATGACATAGCCTGCAACCTCAGCTCTACAGAAGGAAGACGGCAGGAGGCAAAAATGAGTGGAAAACGATCATTAAACAGTTCCAGAAAGCTCTAGATTGTAAGCCAAGCGCAAAGCCCTTCAGAACGACTAACGAGCTGGGATCTGGCCACACCCAGCCGCACTGCTACTCCTTCCAGAACAGCTGGCTGGCAGGATGAAACGCCCGGACGCTGGGACATGCTGATCGTGCAATAATTATAAGTCTATTATCAGAGTCAAGGGTACACGCTCTGGGTGGAGAGTAGGCGGGAAGGAGATGTTTCCAATCAACTCAAACGGCTCCTTCCTGGTGATGAAACACTTCACCAAACAGCCAGGTTCCTGCGGGCCAGGACCAGCCAGCACCGCCTGTGCTTAGAAACTTTGGGGGACTCAGAGCAGGTGACTTGGCTGCACGCTGCAAAAGCTAGTGTTCCGAATGTTCCAGAGGCTGAGCGCTCCCCAAGCCTGGGCTCAGAGCCTCTGCTTTCAAAACAACGACAGGAGGACGTGCTTTGTTCCCCGCAGCGCTGGGAGAAAAGTACAAAATAAAAGAACTTTGCCTACACTCCGAGGGAGGGGGCAGGCAGGACGCCAGCTCCTGCGGAAAAGCAGGACTGCCTTTTCTTGCACTAAGAGAACTGTGCTCCCTCCGTGGGGAGGAAGCCCCAGGGCAGCAGCTTGCTCTCAGTTTGCCAAAGTTCACCCGCTTGAGTACTGACTGCCAGCCGCTAGACAGGCAAGAACAGACGCCATATTTGAACACTATGTGCTGACGCCGCTCTCCGTAGTCAATATATAAACTTGCTAGTTGCGCTCAAAACGCTTTTGAGGGAAAAACGCGGAGGAAACACATTTCTCATAACCTAAGTGTTATTTTAATAGTTCCATTGTACACTACCAGTAACGGAATAAATGTCCTTGTAAATCAGAACATACCATAAGCGTGATCTAGACTTTAAGATTGTTACTGAGGTTGAGAACATAGCATTAGATTTATAGCCACTTGCTTTTAAATGCATATTTCAATATTTACACTGTCACACATATTTATTGTTTTCCTGAAGATCCTCCTAAATTTTTCAAAAAAAAAAAAAATCCTGACACTGTTGGATGGGTTGTAGCTCAGCTGGAGAGGGTCTGCCTCACCGTGCAAAGCCTCGGATTTGGTCTGCAGGGCTGCCCTCCTCCCCCTCCCCCCTGGAACAGTGGGAAACTCCACGCCCACTAAATATGGATTTCCCCAACCCACACCCCCAGCCTTAGCTGCCACCTGTCAACTGTCAACTTCTGTGATTTTGACTACTTTAGGCCCTTCATCTGAGCACAGTCACGCGAACTGCCCTTTCGTGAGAGTTATTCCTCTGAGTATAGTATCCCCAAGGTTTACTTACAAGGCAGCGCGTGTCGAGATTTCCATTTTGTTTTTTTTTTTTTAAGAAGCATAAGACTACCTTGAACAACACAGGGTGTGTGTGTGATTCACCTATGCAGGGACACGTGTACAGAGGCCGGAGGAAGACCTCCAGTTCCTCCTTTACTGCTCTCCACCTTGTTCTTTAGGACAAGGTCTCTCGCTGAACCTGAAGCCACCCTTTTGCCAGGCTGGCAACACAGCAAGCTCCCCAGGATCTGCTGGCGTCCTGCACCCAGCACCGGGAGTACAGGCACCCATAACCATACCTAGATGCCAGCGATTCAAACTTAAGTCCCCATGCTTGAGAAGAAAGAGCGCCTGCCCACTGAACTATCTTCCCGGGCCACTCTTTGTACGTACCACACCTATCGGTTCACCTGTCAATGGACATTTGAGTAGTTTCTACCTCTTGGCTATAATAATTATGTGTATGCAAACATCTCTTTGACAGCTCACTTTGAATTCTTTTGAATATACATCCAGAAGTGAGATAACCCAATTATATGGTAACACTAGTTTTAATGTTTTGAAGAACCCCATACTGCTTTTCATAATAGCTACACAATTTAGCATTCCGACCAGTGACACACAGAGGTGGCAATTCTTACGCATCATCAATAGATCCAGCCATTTTCTGTTCTCTAGATACTGACTATTCTAATGGGTATGGAATCATGTCTAATTGTGGTTTTGATTTATATTTCTCTTAAAAATATTATATCAATTAGATAATTAATATTAATTTCCATTTTCGCATGTTTGTTGGTCATTTGTAAAGGTTCTTCGGCTAATTGTCCATTCAAGTCATTTGCCCATATTTTAATTGGGTTCCTTGTTAATGGCATAGAAGTTTCTTATAATATGCCAGATTTTAGTTTCTTATAACACATATAATTTGGAAATATTTTCTTCTACTCAAGGGAATGCCTTGTCACTATTGTGGACTGCAAGAGTTCACAGATACGTTGTAATCCTATTTCTCTTGCCTTTGCTGCTTGCGTGTTTGTTGGAATATTCAGGAAATCATACAAAATCCAGTGTTCTTTAGTTTTCCTTTAGTCTTCTTTGAATTTACAGCTGCTCTTTATTAATTTTTATTTTATGTATATGGATGTTTTGCCTGCATGTATATCTGTGCACCATGTGTGTGCCCAGTGTCACTAAAGCCAGATCATACCCCTGAAGGAAACTGAGGCTGCTCCACTAGTAACCAGCGGTTACCAACAGCTCCTCAATTAGAGGGAAACTTTATGAACCTTTCCCTTGAATTCGGGGATTTTTCAATTGGTTTGGTCTTGCTCCAATCTTGAACATATGTGCAATGAATGGTTGGTCATGCCTGACAAACACGGCTTCATTGCAGGCATCCACTATTGCTGACTCTTACAATCCTTTTTCCTCTTCTGTGATGATCCCCAAGCCGTGGGAACAGAGGGGATGTACTATATGTTATGGTAAAAATAAAATGGCGAAAGTCTCCCAGCGGCTGCAGCGGGTGGCAGGACACAAGGAGCTGTGGTGGTAATAAGCAGGAAGCAGTCTTGAGAATCCGCTGTCCCAATTTCTTTAACCTGTTGTGCTTAACCTCCCACCATTTTATTATAAAAGAAGAGATGGGAATGTAATGGTCTGTCCTATCCCTTTAAGAGACAAGCCCCCCCCCCCCCCCCGCCGGAGTTCCTTCCTTTCTCACTCAAAGAGGCAGCTTCTGCCTCTCTCCTGTCTCCCCAAGTCTCCCCTTCCTCCACCTCCTCCTTCTCTCTATTTCTCTCTGTGTTTCTCTCTCTCTCTGTCTCTCTCTCTGTCTCTCTCTCTCTTTGCCTCTCTCTGTCCTTCCCCTTTTCCCCTTACCGCCTTTTCCTTTCCCTTCTATAACCCACTAAATAAATACCCACTTTCTCTACATGGCATGTCTCCATCTCTCACCTACCCCACTGCTCCCTTCCGGAGACCTGCTGGCCCGCATGGCCCACGGGACACTCAGGGAATGGCAGTGTTTTCCCACCGCAGCTCCTCATGGCCTGCTGCTCACTACAGCCACTTCGGGAACAGTGCTGTTTTATTTTTGCCATAACAATATAGATATCTCATTTTAAAGCTGAGCACCCCATGATCTCTTAGTCTCTGGATATAGATGAGTCATTTATCTCAGTGTTAGTTGTGATCTACTGAAAAAGGCAGCTTCTCTGATGAAGACTGAAAGATGCCCTAACTTACAGGTCTAAGAGTGAGAACTTAGGGGGCTGTTTATACCATGTCCATTAGGGAAAATGACAGAATTGGGTTCTCTGGGACTGAGGCAGTCACAGGTTTGAGCTCAGTTAACAGTAACAGGTGTGTATTCCTGAGGACTCTGCATTGTGATTCCCATGTGGCTGTACCAGTTTACACACCTACCAACAGTGAGCAGGTATTACTCTTTCTCCACATCCACCCAGTACTTGTTATCATTTTTGTTGTTGTTGTTGTTGTTTATTTATTCTTGTGGCCACTGTGACTAGAGTAGGAAGAAATCTCAAAGCAGTTTTAGTTTGCATCGCTCAGATGGCTAAGGATGTTTAACAGATTTTTTTTTTTTAAAAAAAAAGATTTTTGTTTAGCCATTTGGATTTCTACTTTCACACGGTCCCTGTGTAATTTTCATTCTGTTGATGGTCATCTTGGCTGATTCTGATTCCTTGCTCTTATGAATAAAACAGCAATAAACAAGGATACCCAAGGACTTCTGTGTAAGATATGGAGTCTGTTGGCTGTATGCCCAGAAATAGTATAGGTGGGTCATATGGAAGCTGGATTTTTAAGACCTTGAGAAATATCAAACCGTGTTTTTTGTGATAGCTCTAACAGTTTATTCTCCTGCCATCGGTGAATATGGGCTCCTCTTTTCCCACATCTCCACTGACTTTCATTGTCCTTTGTTACATCAATGACAGCCACTCTGACTAGCACTTGATAGATGTCCCATTTTCTGATTAATCCAACGAAAGCTCCTCCTCTGCAGAGATGGACCCTCACAGAGGTGAGTCACACTGCAATGTTCTGGTTCCTATACTTCCCAGCTAAGCTGGTGACGAATCTCCACCTCCACTTCCTTCAAAATGCTGGTTTTATTATTGCTGAAAGTTCTTAGAGCCCACACTGAGACTGCAGGACAGTCAATGTTCCTTTCGTCTTGATAAAGAAAGCACAGCTGGAATGGGGAACTGCGGGTCATGATCTGAACTCTATCATTGTGGTAACAGTTTTAAGCATTAGAGTATTAATTGTTTCCCTCAAGAATTTGTTAGTTGCAGCCTAATCCCCTAGTACCTTAGGATGTGACAGGGCCTTTAAATAAGTGATTCAAGTTTAAACAAGGCCATTAAAGTGATCCTCAAATGCAAACTAGTACCTTCTAAGAAGGGGCAATTTGGACACACAAGGAGACTCTGAAAACTGGCATATACAAGGAGAAGGACACAGCAGGAAAGAAGCCAACAGCAGAGCACAGTAAGGCCTCAGAAGAAACAACACTTGCTAATGCATGATCTTATTACGGTCTTGTACCAGCCTTTAGAACCATGTCATGCTTTGAGTCAGGCTCATATGTTTGGATGTGTGGTCCACACTGGTGGGGTAGAATTTTTAAGAGTATAATCACTGTTATGGAATGACAAAGGGGAAACTAAAACAGGAGGATTAGAGGGGAGGGTGGAAGAAACAGGGTGAGGGAGGGAATATGGAGAGTGGCAACTAACATTGGAGATCACTTGATGAGACATATGGAAACCTACTTCAGAAGACACTTCCTAAATTATATACATGTAAAAAAATCCAAATAAAGTCACCAAATAATATAGGAGACAATGCCCCAGCTATATATCTTATGCCGCCAAGTAAAACCTCCAGCACCAGAAATGAGTTCCATCTTGTTGAGTCAATGGCCAAATGAACGCCATGGAAAACCCCAAACATCACAGGCCATTGCCAAGCATTGATCTCCACAAACTGATGGCAAGGCACTTGATGGAGGAAGGTCATTGGCTAATAAAGGCACTGCCCTGGCCCATTTTATTGGTTAGAGGATAGGTGGGAGGAGTAAACAGAACAAAATGCTGGGAGGAAGAGGAAGTGAGCTCAGAGACTCCACAGCTCTCTCGGGAGCAGACACCTCAGCAGAGATGTCATGCCCTGCTCCCTGGCAGACACACGCGATGAAGGTCCGACCCAGGATGGACATAGGCTAGAATCTTCCCGGTAAGTGCACCTTGGGGTGCTACACACAGATGATTAGACATGGGATAAATTAATATGTGAGAATTAGCGTAGAAGAGAATGGGCCAAGCAGTGATTAAAAGAATACAGTGTCCGTGTAATTATTTCGGGGCATAAGCTAGCCGGGCAGGCGGCCGGGGTGCTGGGGGCGCAGCCCCGCCGCCACCCTTATTACTTCAGGCACTGTTGTAGAGGACAACACTTACATATATCATCGAACACAGAGAAGTCAATCCAGTGCCTAACTAGAAGCTTCACCCTCACTGACTAGCATTCATGGTACTAGACGGTACTCTGAAGGATACCAGAGGGAGAAAGGTAACCACTGGCTCAACTACAAACCCTGTGGTCTACAACCGTGATCTGTCTGTAAGATATACTGGTACAACAGTGGGACAAACGTTATTGGAGTAACCAACCACTTTCTAATTGGGTTTAATTTGACACTACCAAAGTAGCCAAGAACCTGAGACTAGTTAGATCATGGGTCTAGGGGAAAACCTAGTACTGTTAGTTTGCTAAGCACTAAATGGTGCCCAATAACATACTGCTATACCCATAGATCAGTGCCTCACTCAGCCCTCATCAGAGAAACTGCTTCTGGCAGTAGATGGGAATTAACATAAAGAACTACAACTGAGCAAGGTAAGAGAATAAGAGACTTTGGAGCACTCAGTCTAAATGGGATGTCTTCATAAAGGCTCTCTCATGGAGACGCAGGAATCTATGTGGAAGAGGAGGCAGAAAACCTGTAAGAACTGTGGGTGTAGAATGATTTCAAGGAAACGGTGGTCTCCAGACACCACGTGACTGATGCACATGGGAACTCCCAGAGACTGTGACAGAACACACAAGTCTTCCACAGGTTCAGGCTAGAAGGGGTCCCAGCCCTGAGAGGAGAAAGTAGACACAGGCTCCCACGCTTAACTAAGAAGCTATCTGCAGTTAATTGCACCTGCTAGCAACGGGAAAATCCATTTTCTCTAGCGGAGTCTCACTGGCTATAGTAAGCACACTTCAGGGTGGGCCCCATGCTCAGAAGTAGTTGATGAACACAAAACAAACAAATGGTATTTTTGCAGACTTTTTGTCCTATTTTGTTTGTACAGGTTGTTGTTATTGTTGTTGTGGTTGCCTTATTGGTCTTTTGCTTGCTTATTATGATTTCTGGGGTTTTTTTGGTGGAAGTTTTCAGTGCGTGTTTACTATTTTATTTTTGCTTATTTTTAAAAGCAAGAGAGAGAGAGAAAAAAAAAAAGAACATAAACCTGGGTGGGTAGGGATGTGGAGAGAACCTGGGAGGAACTGAGTGGGGGGGGGGGGGACATGATTAAAATACGTTTTATGTGAATTTTTTTCAATAAAAGAATAAAGAGCTGAGCCACCTCTCTATCCCTCGAATATATAATTTATTATAAAGAGAATACAGTTTGGGATTCTCTTGCACGCATAACTGTACATCCAGAAAGAAGTCAGAATTGTTGACTCAGGGCATGCAAAGGAGTTCACAGGCCTGCGTCATTTTTTTTCCTCTGCTTTTGCTCTGTGGGCCTCCACCTCTTCATTGATATGGTTGCATCCAGCAGAAAGGGCTAACTCCTTCCTTATTCACGTCTAAGAGGGGCAGGGAGAGAAGAGGACCAGCCCACTTCGACTCAGGCTATTAGCTGGAATAGCTTACACCTGGCTTTGCCAATTTATTAATTTAGAATTCACAAAATTCTGTGAAAGATTTGAATTGATAATCTGGCTGGAAAGGATGCAGGGAGCCACTAAAAAAAAATCTCTACAGAAAGTCATCCCTTACATGGCTACTTTATTATCTTCTCTGTATAATCATGTCTGTTCATGAAAGCCAGATCATAACACAGTATATCTATAACAACATTTGTGGACACTGAAGATAACATCAGTATATTGGACATAACTATGATTTATAGACATTTAGCTAAACCTTGGCTGAGGTTTTTATATCACTGTTTTCCTTGTATATACAGAAGCCAGTGGGTTTTTTTCCCCCCCACATCTGAATATTAAGCTTCTACAAAGCTCTCAGACTCCAGGCACTGGGTGAGACAAAGGAAAAGGCCCCAGAGGCCAACCGGAATGTGTGGTAATTAAGAAAACTAAAATGTGATAAACTATTGTGTTCCTTGCCCGGAGGAGAGATGATGCTTACAGGAGAAGGCAGGTTCCTTTGCAGCTAGGAAAGGAAATGTAAAAATAGTAACACTCCTCTGTGTGTGTGGAGCACCATCCAGGGAAATCAGTTCTGCCAAAAGAAGCCAAAGACGCGTAGACAGTGTGACTCAGAAACCCCTTGACCTCACTGCTGCACCCTGACAGCAATGCATCCGGCCAAAAAAAAAAAAACCCCAAAGCCAACGAGATCAATAAATAACAGCAACGAAACAACAGCAAACCCAGAAGAACCGTATTTTCTTGCAAAACGGGGCATCATTTGACAGAATCCAAGGCAAGGAGAGGAGATACGAGTGAACTTTCATGGAATGAAAATGGTTTCTTCCTCTCCTCTCTGCGAGATGCAGATTAATGGCTGGAGGTGACCCAGCCCTTTTGTGACCACACCACACGTAACAAAACAGAAAGCCAAATAGTGGAAATGTTTGGGAGCTGCTGTTCCCATGGCCCAGCCTTGGGTACAGGGGGAGAAAGGTCTATTCAATTCAGGTTCTTAATGTGATGTCCTTAGTTTGCAGCTATAGAGGACCCTTGATTAACACAGAGGATTTCAGCAGCATTTGAGCACGGGGCTCAAATGATGAATAGCCCTTGACCAAGAAGTAAGGTGGATAAAGGTGCTGCAGCCTACGAAGCAGAGCAGCGCGGGATGAAAAGTGGGTTTGCCTTATCTTCGGACAAAGGGAAAGGTCATGTTGTTCGTTCATGTGCAAACACAAGGAGAAAAAAAGGCTCAAAGGCTAGATTGAGAAGAGATTTTAAGCAAGCCGTAGGTTTAACTTGAAATTCTCTAGTGACTTAGAGAATAAAGCTAAAATTAATTTTAATAAGGCATTCAAGTTAACCTATAAGAGCATATTATTTCCAAATGTAATCAATGCAAAGGACAAACAATAGGTTTTTGCTTGTTGTTTTCTTCCTCTTCAAAGTCTGGCATGTATTTTATGCTACCATCTCGCTCTGTGGCTCCGTGGGAATGGCTCAAATAGCCACATATGACCAGTGCCCACTGTATTAGATGGCACATTCTTCGAACCTTAAATGTGGAGGCTGGAAGATGACTCAGTGGCTAAGAGCACTTGCAGTTATTACAAGGATATGGCTACAGTTCCCAGGGCCCACATCGGGAGGCTCACAACCAGCTGTATCTCCGGTTTCAGGGAATCTGATGCTCTCTGGCCTCCAAGAGCATTTGCACATAGGAAGATGTCTTGGCTAGCTTTTATGTCAACTTGACACAAGCAAGAGTCATCCGAAAGGAGAGAACCTCAGTCAAGAAAATGCCTCCATAAGATCCAACTGTAAGATATTATCTTAATTAGTGATAGCCTGGTATGGGAGGTGGGGGGGTGCCCATTGTGGGTAGAGCCATCCTGGGCAGGAAATCTATAAGACTTTCTATAGGAAAGCAGATTGAATAGGTAATGTAGAACAAGCCAGTAAACAGTATACCTCCGTGGCCTCTGCATCAGTTCCTGCCTCCAGGATCCTGTCCTGTTTGAGTTCCTGTCCTGACTTCCTTTGATGAGGAACACTACAGTGGAAGTATAAGCCAAATAAAACTTTCCCTCCCCAAGTTGCTTTGGCTATGGGTTTGATCACAACAATAGTAATCCTAACTAAGACAGTGGTATACATACATACATACCCTGAGGCACATGCTTGTACGTGTAAAATAGATAAATATTAGTACCTAAAATTTCATATTGAAAAGCTATGAAGTTAAACTATAGAAGTGCAAAAACCATAATTTAATTTCTAATAAAACGTCTAACATATTTCTGACATTAGTGGTATTGTATTTTGCTCCCAAATATTACATCTTTGGCTGGGTAGTGGTGGTCCATGCCTTTAACCCCAGCACTCAGAAGGCAGAGGCAGGAAAATCTCTGAGGCCAACCTGGTCTACAGAACAAGTCTCAGGACAGCCAAAACTACACCAAGAAATCTTATCTTAAAAAACAAACAAACACAAAAACCCACTGTAGTTGTGTTTTGTTTTGTTTTGTTTTTCACTCTTTAGGGGCCCACTACATAGCTCCCAAATAAATACAGAGACTTATTCTTACTTATGAACACCCAGGCTTAGCTTGGATTGTTTCTCTGCCTGGAAATCCTACCTAACCTCTTCCTGCCTAACTATTAGCCATTCAGCTCTTTATTAAACCAATCAGAAGGTGCTTTGAAAAAGACACATCTTCACAGTGTACAAAAAGATTATTCCACAACATTTATTTGCACATGTGTGTGCGGGACCCTGCAGAGACCAGAAGAGGGTGTTGGTCCCTCAGAACTGAAGCTACAGGCAGTTGGAGCTGCCAAATGGGTGTTAGGCAGTGAACTTGGATACTCTGCAAGAGCAACAAGGAGCACTTTTAACCCCAGAGCCATCCCCAAGACAAGACATTTTATACTCTTCTTTACTCTTTGATATTGTTTCATTAGCTTTTCTATTATTAAAGATTCTTCAAAAAGAGCATTCTCACTAATTTTACCTTATACTACTATCAAAATAATAAGCTGAAATTATTCTGGCTGCAACCTTAATGTTGACAGGTAGGTTGTTCCAAACTTTGTGCCTCCCTTAATAAAACTGCTCTTCTATAGCGGTGTGGGAGAATGGTCTGTATTCTGTCAATTATATTTTAAATAAATGCTGATTGGCCAGTAGCTAGGCAGGAAGTATAGGTGGGACAACCAGACAGGAAGTAGAGGTGGTTCAATGAGAACAGGGGCCCATTCCTCCATAGTCCTGACCAGCCACAGAAGAAGCAAGATGTGACTCTATTGCTGAAAAAGGTACCAAGCCATGTGGCTAGCATAGACAAGAATAATGGGCTAATATAAGTTATAAGAGTTAATAAGAAGCCTGAGCTAATGGGCTAATCAGTTTATAGTTAATAAATATAGACCTCTGTGTGATTTCTTTGGGACTTAACGACTGCAGGAATTGGGCAGGACAGAAATCCCGACAACATTATCTTTGTTTATAGCTTTACGATATATTCCCAGTGGCAAAACTGCATAAACAAAATGCATAAACACTTACTTATTACTCCCTTTTAAAAAAGATTTATTTTAATTTTTAAGTATGAGTGTGTGTGTGTGTGTCCCCAGAGGCAGAAGAGAACATCAGGTCTCCAGAGCTAGAGTTATAGGCACATGAGGTGCTGGGAGCTAAATTCAGAAATATTATTTCTTAAACCCTAAACCATTTCTTAAGCACTGCCCTCCCACCACCATACACACACACCCCAAAGTCTTGATAAAGACTTGCCAAACTGGTTTCTGGAAAGTTTTGAACCAATTACACCCTTTCCCAAACTGCTTGAGCACATAGATCTCTGCACACTGAGCCCACATTCTGCAAATTCCCCTTCGCTCATCATAATGTTTTTTGTTAACTACTTGAGCATTTCATGTAATACACCCTGATACCTTTATAAAAGGGAAGGAGATTAAAGCTGCTGACTTGGGGGATTGTATCCTGAGTGCCTCAGTCTCCAGTCTTAACTTCTTGTTTACCTCTGTCATTTAGCCACCAGTGGTCTTCCTTCCAGATTCACACACTGTTTACGTATTAATCATGGAAATGATTCGTAATGCTTCTTTTGTCATTTTTATGCTCTTTCATTTTACTTTTTATAATTGTTGTTATAATTTCTAACATAATATGAATGGAAATTTAAAAAGAAAAATGTATATATTTAGGACAGATGCAAATGCCACCCCCCCCCATTCTTGGCTCCTCCCTACCCATTAAATCCCTCTCAGTTTAAATGCTTTTCCTGAATCCTTTCTTGGGGGGAAGGAGTCTTGTTTTGTTTTATTCTTCCTTAAAAGTTTGATTTACTGTGGCATTTTTTATTTACAAGAAAGTTAGCTCTTTTTAGGATAATGTTCTGTGAATTTTCACAAGTGCTTATGTTTAGGTAAGCAGTATCACACCTTCACTATAGAACTTTTCACCACCTCAACAAAACCCCCAACATGCCCTCTTACCCTGGGCCCTGCTACCATCTCCAGCTCCTGTCAGCCAGTCAAGTCTTTTCTGTCCCCATAATGTCAAGTTTTTTCCAGAATGTTCTATCGTGCAAAATACAGATTTTTGAGGATGCCTTCTTTCTATAATATAAAGCATTTGGAGAGCCAGTCATGCTATTGCGTGCTGACACTTTGTTCTTCTGTATGACTGAGTAACGTTCAGTTGTGTAGAATCCCAACATTTTGTTTATCCCTATACCAGTTGGAGAACAGCTGAGTTATTTCTAGCTTTTGTCAATAATGAAAGGCTGCGACAAACATTCACATACACGTAAGCGTTTGCACAAACAATTTTATTCTCATGGGTAAATACCCACAAGCGCGATTGCTGGTTCTATAGTTTTGATCTTCAAAGTCCTCCACCAAAGGCTGTGCAGTAAAGGCTTGATCCTGACAAACAGAACTGGGAGATGGGAAGACACTCAGGAAATGGGGCCTCGTGGGAGGTCAGTGGGTGTCTTTGAAAGGACTGTGAATCCCAGGCTCTTTGACGTCCTTATTGTCCTGAGTTTGTTCTGCCCTGTACTCCTACACCCGTGCTGACTCTCCACAGGCCAAGAGCAATCAGGGCGGTTAACAGAACCTGGGAACCAGAAACAAAGATACAACTTCTCTTTGGTAAATTCGCTTTAGTGTTTTCGTTGCAGCGATGAAAAGCCAAACAACACTGTGGATTGTATGATAGTGTCTTAGTTAGGGCTTTCATTGCTGTGAAGAGACACCACGGCTGCAACACTTAGGAGGAACACATTTAATTGGGGTTCACTTACAGTTTTAGACGTTTCAGTCCACTATCGTCGTGATAGGGAACACGGCAGCAAGCATGCAGATGTGGTATTGGAGGAGTAGCTGAGAATCCCACATCTTGCAGGCTACAGGAAGTCGATAGAGACACTGAGTGGTATTCATAGCATAGGAAACATCAAAGCTTGCCCCTGCAGTGATGCACTTCCTCCAACAGGGCCATACCCATTCCAACAAAGCCACGCCTCCTAACAGTGCCACTCCCTATGAGATTTTGGAGGCCAGTTGCATTCAAACTACCACAGGGAGGTATGTAGCTACCTACAGGTGAAACCATCAAATTGTTCTCCAAAATGGCTTCACAATCTTCTATCCCCATCAAGACTTGGGGAAGGTTCTGTGTCTTTGCTATACTTGGAATTCTTGGTTTTGTTTTGCTTTTTGCTTTTCAGATTTGTGGGAAGGGCTGCTATTCTAATAGATATGTTATCGGAGTTTGCATTTAATTTGCATTTCTCTGTGAATTCAAATATAAGGAAATAATATCTAATGAAAAACATATCCTAAGGAAATTAGCAGAGTTTGTGAGTTCAAATATATTAATCTTTTCACCCTACTGTTTTTAGATTAGAAAGGTTTTTTTTTCTAATGGCAAATCAGAAAAGAAAATAAATTATATTTTAGGAGGGGTTAAAAGGCTTTAATTCAACTGGATACATACTCAGTTAGTTATGTAGTGATGCTAACTCACTCTATTCAAAATAGATTAGTAGCTGGGTGGGTGGTGGCTCACATCTTTGATTCCAGCACTCAGAAGGCAGAGGCAGATGGATCTCTGTGGGTTCAAAGCCAGACTGGTTTACAGAGTGAGTTCCCAGAAAGCTGGACCCTGTCTGGAAAAACAACATAAACAAAAAGAGATTGGTGAGCCCTTTAAATTTTTTAATTAGTTAATCTGTGTGGGCGTGTGTGTGTACGCATGCGCGGACACATGTACACACATGAGCACCCATGAGGTGTGATGTTGGAGGACACCATGAAGGAATCATTTCTCTACTTCTACCAAATGGGTCCCAGCGACTGAACTCATGGCATCAGGCTTGACAGCAAGTACCGTTACAGCTGAGCCATCTCTCCAACCAAGCTTATTTCAGAATAGAACTTATATCATCTAATCCATTCCTCGCATTTATTCGTGGAAAATCCTTTCTTAAACAATAGGATCATTGCTCCTAGGCAATCAAATCTGTTCCAGTGTTTGTCCATGCACTCAATAGTGATTTTTTTTTAGCACTTACCATGTGCTGTGCATTATACTAAGTTCTAGAAATATGAGAGAACTTTAAGATAGAAAAAACCACTAGGCTGGACAGTGGTGGTGCACATCTTTAATCCCATCACAGCGGTAAGTGGATCTCTGAGTTCAAGGGAGCTTGGCCTACAGAGCAAGTTCCAAGACAGGCTAGGGCACACAGAGAAACCCTATCTCAGAAAAACCAAAAGAAAGAAAGAGAGAAAGGAAGAAAGGAGGAGCGAGGGAGGGAGGAAAGAGGGAGGGAGAGCTCTAAATGTCTAGGAGCACATCCCCTAGTCTGAGATTAATCATTATATTTTGAGTGGGGATGGGGGCTTAGACAGTAAAGAGGATGAGAGCTAATAACCAACAAGCCAGTGGTACGTTGTGAGACTGATGTCTATGAGAAAGAGATAAAAGCAGCA
Source organism: Microtus oregoni (assembly GCF_018167655.1). Lineage (NCBI taxonomy): Eukaryota > Metazoa > Chordata > Mammalia > Rodentia > Cricetidae > Microtus > Microtus oregoni. The sequence goes on along the minus strand of NW_024543069.1, from coordinate 15,229,136 downwards.
AAATGAACTGTGCCAGAACTCTCCTGGGACTAAATCTGGCTTGCTGGGGACACAGCAAGGAGGCCAGTGTGGGTGCCATCCACAGCAGTACAGGTGAGGCATGAGGGCACGCGGGGGGTGGGGGGCATCTGGAGCGCTCAGGGAAGCAGGTCCTCGCCTCTCCTCCAATTCACGCTAAATCGAAAGGGGAAAATATTAAAAGCTAAGCACAGAATAATGTGGTCAGACTTACCTTTTAAAAAAGATTTCTGGGTGACAGAGAGAGTAAACACTGAAAGTGATACCTTGATGACCAGAACACTGGAAATGTTATCAGGGTTTTGCCAGCATCCAGGCCCTGAAAGTCCCTAAAAGTATTTTTTTATTTTAATAAACATTTTGTTTTTGTTTAACATGGTGTCGTTGCCTAGGATTCACAGGCTGGATTCACAGAGCTCCTCCAACTCACTATATAGACAAAGATGAGTGAACTGATGTCCCTGCCTCCGCCTCTTGATGGTAGGATCACACTCTGGGTGCCATCTTGCCAGGTTTATATCGTGCTGGGAATCCATCTCAGGGCTTTGTGAATGCTAGGTAAGCATTCTAGTTGAGCTATATTCTCAGACTCTGTTGGCAATTTCTTTCTTTTAATTATTTATCTGAGAGCTGCCACAGCCCCCAAATGGCAGAAAGACAAAGCTGGAAGCAATGCTATTTCCTAGCGATCTGGACTGATTGCTGATAGATTAGTTTAAAGAACAGGAAAAGAAGAGGCTGGTAAGATGGCTCAACAGGCAAAAAATAAAAATAAAAAAAAAAGCACCTGTCACACAAGCCTGGCAACCTGAGTTTGAGCCCCAGACCCCACATAAAGACACCCACCCCCCCCACACACACACACAGAGAGAGAGAGAGAGAGAGAGAGAGAGAGAGAGAGAGAGAGAGAGAGAGATCTGCCACCTTAAGCCCCCCTGATCTCCAGTTGTGCCCTGTGGCATGCTCTCTGGCATGTATGCCAACATGCGTGAGCATACACACATACACACACCATGCATACACACAATAAAAACAAAACAGGAAGATATTACCAAAAAGAAAAAATAAGAAAAGAGAATAGAAAGAAAGAAAAGAACAGGGAGAGAAAGTTTTACCTTCTCTAAACTGCTATTTTTTAAGGCCTTTGTCATTCACAGCTTCATTTAATTCTGGAACCTTATATATTGTACTGTCCTGCCTTCCTCAAGATCAGAATTATTATGAACCAGAAGACAAAAAGTTTCATAGGTATCAAACTCGTGGGCAGAATCCTTAACAAATACATACGTTTTAGTTCTTGCCATATTAAAGTAGTAAATGTGTGTCTAGTTTTTTTCTAATATTTCCCAGATGAATTCTGACTAAATAATAATGCTAAATTGTTGCTTACAAAAATAGCTGGTGTTCCAAGGTAGCATTAGAAAGAAAAGAACACAATGATGACTGCCCCCATACCCAGATCTGTGTTAAGCATAGGTGGGCTCCTCCAGGGTACATGGAGCAAGTCCTGAGTCCTCCAAGAGGTAAGGGGGGGTCTTGGAACTAGCCTGTTGCCTCACCTATGAGCCCTCCCAGCTTTTTGGCTCACCCTGCTCTCCCACACCTAACACTGCCAAGTTGTCTTTCCTTACGTACAGTTGCCAAAGAAGCCTGTCTGAACTACAGCAAGGAGGTGGGAGGCTTTCTTTCATTTGGCACCTAAAATATTCCATACTGTATGGGATGAGTCAATTCCAGGAAATGTCCAGTGTCCTATGGCACTTGTTCAATGAAGCATTGAAATAAGGCCTACGCTGAGGCTTGACGGATACATATAAGCAACCCAACCGGCAGGAGGTAAGAACAAAATGTAACTTCAAAAGAATATGGTTTTCACTCCCTACTGGTTTGCAACAGAGCTTTCCCTGCCCCACTCCTACAGTGTTCCCTTGAGCAAATCTGTTGGCTCTAGGAAAAGCCTAGCATAAACCTGCTACCAGCTTCCTCACAGCAACTGGCTTGCATCTTTCTCTGAATTCTGTTTATGAAAATGTATGTGTATGGGGGGGGGGTTAAGTGTGTGTGTGTGTGTGTCTGTGTGTGTATGGGGGGGTGAGTGTGGAGCGTGAGTGTGTGTATGTGTGTGTGTATAGGGAGGGGTGAGTGTGAGAGGGGTGAGTGAGTGAGTGTGTGTGTGTGTGTGTGTATGGGGGGTGAGTGTGTGTTTGTGAGTCTGTGTGTGTATAGGGAGAGGTGTCCCAAGTGGGACAGTGGTGGGTGGGAGACCATGGCACATGAGAGACAGACAGATATGCCATGCATAGAGAGTTTGGGTATAGAGTTTATTTCGTGGGTTATGAAAGGGAGGGGAAGGAGGAGAGGGAGGGAGGGAGGGAGGGAGGGAGAGAGAGAAGGGGAGAGAGAGAGAAGCAGAGCCACCTCTTCAGAAGAGGGGCGGGTAGAGAGAGCACAGGCTAGGAGGAGGCAGGAGATCTGCTTGCCTCAGTGGAAGGGGAGGGTTCAGAGTGGGTTTGTCTCTTATAGGGACAGGGTACCCAAGTGACAGGACATGGGCTGCAGATCATAACAGAAATAACTGAGGTTAAAAAAAAAAACAACCTTGTATACAGGTGTTGTAGAGATGGCTCAGTGGTTAAAAGTGACTGTTATTCCAGAGGACCTGGGTTCAATTCCCAGCACCCACATAGCAGCATACAACTGTCTGGAACTCTAGTTTCAGGAAATCTGGCACCTTCACACAGTTGTGAATGCAGGCAAACACCAGTGCATATAAAATAAATAATTCTTTTAGCTAAGTTTACCTTCATTTGGTTGCTTCCTACCTATGTGGCTTGGGAAATAAATTCCAAGTAGTTTTTTTCATCCAGAAAATGAGAATAAAAATAAGAGTCTTCTGATGAGATTGCTAAGTGGATAAGACAAAGAGCTTGGCACATTAATATTGCATGGATAATAATTAAGTTGACTTTTTAAAATTAATTTTAATTTTTAGATGATGCCAATAATCCAGCAAACGAAAGGACTAAAGCATTCATTTGCTATTAAAATGATGCAGAAAATACAAATTAATTCTTTTTCTTAAATAAACTTTTATTGATACTTATTCTGTGCCAGGACAGGTAGGGGTAGGGACCTGGTGTAACCTGATGCTATGATTTGCATCTCAGTGAGCACACGTTTGGTGAAGGAAGATTTACTAACATGCAATGTGTGTCTAAACAAACAGACAGGCAGTCAGCCATACAGGAAAGATTCCTCTTTCCAGGGGAGAGGAGCATGTTGGAGCATGTTCAGCTGAGGTCATACTTCATACATTGTATGTTCAAAATATGGCAGAACATTTACTATTAGAATGAGCTGAGTTTACTCCAGGTCGCCTAACAGGGGCGGGAAAGAATGACTCAGCAATGCCTCTGGTTTCTTTTTCTTTATCACCTGATGAGCTTGATCAGAAACCAAAAGCTACTGTAGCGGCTGTGCTGATCGGCTTTTTGACTTGACACAAACTGGGATCATCTGGGAAGAGGGAACCTCAACTGAGAAAATGCCTCCACCAGGTTGACCTGTAGATAGGTCTGTGGGGGTATTTTCTTGATTAATGATTGACATGGGAGGACCTAGCCCACCGTGGGTGGTGCCACCCCTGGGCAGGTGGTCCTAAGGTGCGCAGGGATGCTAGATGAACAAGCGAGCCTTGGAGAGCAAGCTAGTCAGCAGCATTCCTCTGTGGCCTCAGCTTCAGCTCCTGCCTCCACCTTCCTGCCTTGGATTTCTAACCTGGCTTCCGTCAGTGAAGAATTACCAAGTATAAGCTGAAAGAAACCATTTCCTACACAAGTTGTTTTGGTTTGGGGTGTGGTGTTATTAATATACAGGTATCTGTGACCTAGCTTTTTCACTTATCACAATGCTTTCAAGATTCCCTCATACCGTAGCATGAATATGCACTTCTTCATAGTATAGAATGTGTCATTTACTTACTCATCACCTAATATATATTCCTACTCTTTGGGTACTATGAATAATTGTGCTTTATGAACAATTATACAAATTTTTGTGTGACTCTATTCTTACTTCTCTTGGTATGTACCTCAGGGAAACTGCTGGGTCTTAAAATCACTCCTTATTTTTGAGAAACAGCCAAACAGTTTCCCAATGATCTCTACCAGAAATGTGTACAGGTTCCAAATTCTCTACAACTTTGTCAACATCTGTTATTGTCTTTAATTATCATTATTATATGAATCATGACAGTTATTCGTATGGTTACTTTTTTATTGCCATGGTAAAACAACATGACCAAGACAACTTACAGAAAGAGGGTTTATTTGGTTCCAGAGGAACAAGACTACCCACTGTCATGGGAAGCACTAGATGTGGTGGCAGAAACAACTAAAAGTTCACATCTTGACCCTCAGGCAAGAAACAACTCCGAATGTCATGAGTCTTTTGAAACTCAAAGTTCCCAGTGACGCAGGAGCTCTGGTCTAGAGAGGCAGAACTCTCAGCTCTTGGTTCAGTGCCTCAATCACCAGACCTAGTAACTTTTCCCCCCTTTTATTGAAAATAGATTTTTTTTGCCCTCACATATTGTATCCTGATTAAGTTTCCCCTCCCTCTGCTCCTCCCAGTTCCTCCCCACCTCTCCACTCCCTTTCTGTCTCTCAGTAGAAAACAAACATTCCCACCAGTCCTTATAGCTCTTAAACCTCTCTTTGCAGCCCTTTGTCTGCTGTGGTCCCATGCACGCGCTTGCATCCTCTGGACTTCACAGTCCTTTGTAGTTTCGGCTCTCCAGTCTCTGCTCCTCGCTACTCTCTGGAATTCTTTAGGTGCCTTTTAGCTCTTGTTGGTAAATGGACCTGGGGACTGGTACCTCCGAACTGTCCACTCTCCACGGTGCCTAATCAACCCACTCTAGCCATGATAAAGACCGCCCACGGGTCGTGAGCGGTTTTGAACCTAGAGCCCAGCATCAGGAAAGAATGCCCAGGCGAGAGAGCATCTAACATTCTCCCAAGAGAGTGTGCGTGTGCGCCACTCCTTTTGTGGCCAGCTACACTGCATTGAGCGGTTACCGGTGACAGAGGTGCTTCTCCCTCCCTCACCACACTGAGGACCGCTGCTTCAGATCAGTATCTGGGCAACCCCACAAGTTAGGGACTGACAAGACAGCGGTAGTGTTTCCGATCTGGCCTTTGCTCTGCCCTGGGGCAGTTATGGGTTCCTGCTGGGAGGCTGCCAAGGCTGCGAGGCATGGGGTTGATAGCTGTCAGTCAAAGGGCTCTTGCTTGGCAGGTTTTGTCACTCCAAGTGTTTTTGCTATATAATGAAATTGAGAACCATTAGTTTTGTTAGGCTTAACTTCAGCTATAATGTAAGAGCGTATGCAAAAGAGTCTGTTTTTCTCACCTACTTGTTAACACGTCCGGAATACTCAAGTCAGGGTCGGTCTGATACCCACCTAGGAACTGGACCCCTTGCTTTGTGTGCATGGCTTGCATTTTCTCCAAGTCATCTCATTGCCTGGCTATTACACGAAATGATGCTTACATTCCAGCTGACAGGATCTGGAGGGTGGAACAAATACCTGCTATTCTTTTAACAATCATAAGAATAGTCACTGCTTTTGCTTAATCCCTTGGGCCCAAACTGCGACTATAGCCATGGCCTGCTGCAAGGGAGTCTGGGAAAAGTGTCTTTACTCTGTAGAGCTAACTAATGATCTTTCTTACGACAGAGGAATTAGAAAAGTAGAGTAGTCAGGGATTAACATCCGAAAAGCTCAGCAAGGAGAAAATTCTACTTAATTTCTCCATTTACTCTTGAATAAGAAGCTTAGGCACTTTCCTATAAGATTCTAGATCCCATAATACGGTGACTAAAACAGTGGTTCTCAAAGTTGACTCCATAGAGGTCATTGCTGAGGCTCTGGAGAGATGGCTCAGTAATTAAGAGCTCTAACTGCTTTTCCAGAGGACTGGGATTCAATTCCCAGCACCCACATGACAGCTCACAATTATCTGATCCTATGTGAAACAGCAATGCACATTAAAATAAATAAATAAGTAAAATGGAAATAAATAAATAAAATTACGGATGCTACTGGGGTATGGTGGCTCAGGACTGTAATAGCACTCAGGAGGTTGAGACAGGAAAGTTCTAAGTTCAAGGCTAGCCTGAACTATATCTCAAAGAAGCAAAACAACAAACTACTGATACCAGACTTCCACGTGCAGTCGTTCTGGTTTAAACGCTATAGATAAGGATTTGGACATCAAACTATTTAAGGTGCCCCATGGTGATTCTGCTGTGCAGCACCGTTTGGCAATCACTGGACTGATGCAAGGACACACTCCTAATTCCTGCCTTTAATCCCATCAGGTTATCTTCTGCCTGAGACCCACTACAGGCTAAGTCTTACATAGTTTATGTCCCTGAAGGTCTCTTACTTTTTCCTCTGCAGCTGAAACCCTTGCATGAGGGCTAGTGTGCACCATTGGCAAAAGTGATTAGGTGTGGTCAGGGTGAGTCTATTACCAGCCTTGCAGAAGAGTAATAAAGATAGTTCAGGGGACAGGTCCTATTCTCAATAACCATCTTCATGCATAAAAGAAAACGGTTTAGGTATAGCTATATTCCTATACGTCATGAAAATAGTTATTCTGGTGTGTGTGTGTGTGTGTGTGTGTGTGTGTGTGTGTGTGTGTGTTTAGCAGAGTTCAGACACTATGGTGAATCATCCTTAATATGGCATTAACATTTTCCAATACAGAAACCTATTTAAATAAAATGTGAATGGCCCTCTCTATTTAGCAGTGTGCTTGTCGTCGAGATGCTCGAAATAGCCTTTTCGAGATCCAAGCAGTCTGTGCTGGAGGCATCTCAACCTATTACCAGCTGTCAGATATTTTGTCCATTGAAGCAGATAGGCAGGCAGGGGTTATGTTTTCTCTGAATTGTTAATGCAGAGGTCTGCCTTTTAAGTTGAGGCATGAAATGAGACAGGGGGTAAAATAAAAATATTTCAAAGAAAACTAGACAGGTCACCCCAGGCACCTCTTCGCCTCTATAAAGAATGGCATCAGAGCCTTCTAAACAGATGGAAATCTATAGTATTTTTTTTTTTTTACTGCTCTTCAATGACAGGATTGTGCAACTTGGTTCTCACCACACCAGATCTCTTTGCAACAATTTGCAGCTGGGACATTTTTCTTTGCATCTAACCCAAGGGCTCTGACCCCACTAATCCCATTTCCTTCTCGCTGCTCGTCAGTTCAGAGACAGCAGCATTCTTACTGGATTTTTCTCACATATTTGAAAGCTGGAATTCAATAAATCAGGCCCCTCTCCCATCCCAACAGCATTCCTTCACACCTCCCTCTGCAAACGATTCTCAAACGTCATCATTTTCACAGCAATCTTCTCTTAACTAGGGGTTCTCCAAACTCGCCTGTTTATTAGACATCTGGGGCGCATCAGAATCCTCAGGCCCATGTGTCAACCTCAGTGGGTTAGTGGTCTGGGATGTACCCAGTACCTGGGAATTCTTAAGGATTCCCAAGTGCTCCAAAAATGCAGATAGGTCTGGATATCACAGTCGGAATTTATGGCCCATTACTTTCTTTCTTCCCTCTTACTCAGAGAACCCTAATACCAGCTTCGGAGAAAGGGCTGTGGTTGGCCTAAATGAACAGCTCCGTTTCCTGCTACACTTAAAGTCATGTTTGACAATAAGGATGCTTGAACTCCATAAAAGAATTAAAACAGAACATTTAGTGGTAAGACCCGGGAAGTCTGTACCTTTAAATGTGCTCTCCGGGGGCTGGGGAGATGGCTTGATCTGTTAAGGGCTTGATAAACAAGCATGAGAACCCAGCTCCCAATGTTTAAAAAGAAAAAAAGCTGGCAGGGGGCTGGAGAGATGGCTCAGTGGTTAAGAGCATTGCCTGCTCTTCCAAAGGTCCTGAGTTCAATTCCCAGCAACCACATGGTGGCTCACAACCATCTGTAATGAGGTCTGGTGCCCTCTTCTGGCCTGCAGGCATACACACAAACAGAATATTGTATACATAATAAGTAAATAAATAAATATTTAAAAAAAAAAAAGAAAAAAGAAAAGAGTTGGCTGGTGGTAGACACTTAAATCCCAACACTCAAGGCCGGCCTGGTCCACATAGTGAGTTATGAGACAATGAGTTATGTAGAGAGAGACTCTGCCTCAAAAGAGAAAAATGAAAAAAAGAGAGAAAGACAAAAAGGAAGAAACAGAGCTGAGCATTGCCAGCACACATTGTAATCCTAGTGCTGAGGAGGCAGAGACAGGAGGCTCTCTAGTGCATTACGGCCAGTTAGTCTAGCCCAACTGGTAAGCTCTAGGTTCAGTAAGTGATCCCCCATCTTAAAATTTAAAAAGAAGTGAGAAGCAATAGAAGCATGCATTGACCTTGGGCTTCCACATTACAAACACACACACATACACACACACATCAACACATTCCTGTTGTGGTATATTTGTCCACTGTGAAGGCATATTGCTGCAACTGGCATCATAAAAGATGAACAGTCAATAGCTAGGAAGGAGGCATAGGTGGGATTTCTGGGTAGAGAAAGGAAGTGGAGGAAGAATCTAGATACACAGAAGATACCAACAAGGGGGAACAATGACAGATAGGCATACAGAATAAAAGAAAGATAAAAAGCCATGAGGCAAATATAGATTAATATAAATGGGTTAATTTAAGTTATAAATGCTAGTGAGCCAAGCCTAAGCTAAGGCCTAGCTTTCATAATTAATAATAAGTCTCCATGTTATTATTTGTGGGCTGGCAATCCAGACGAGCATATTACACACCCCAGAAGTTAGGTGTGGTTGGGCATGCTTGTAATCCCAGTACTGTACTCAGGAGGTAAGACAGAGAGCTCAGGTGTTCAAGGCCAGACTGGGCTACAGGAAACTCTCGCCTCCTACTTCTTCCCTGTGCCTCCCAAATGTTAGTAATCTACGCAGTAGAGGGCATTAGTGGAAGTCGGTGATTCTTAAAATCAATAGCAGCACGCAGTATGAATATCACATAACATGAATTCTTAGATCCTAATCGAGGATTGCTGAATTGGCACGTGGAGCCCAGTTATCTCTGCTTTAACAAGCCCTCTAGGGAATTCCAATGCCTCTAACAGCTTGGGAAGAGCCGAGCCCACTGTGGGGAACCTGCTCCTTGTTTTCCCAGGCTCCCTTAAGTCGACAGGTGGTCACATGGCTTTTAACCAATGAGGTTTATGAGAGACTGTCTAGGAAAAAGCAGTTGTGGCCAGACTTACTTTTCCTTTCTTGATACAAAGCGGCTGAGATCAGCGACGGTGACCTTGCACATCTGCTTCCTTCTGAGGCTCTCGAAGGTAGATGAGCCCTGGAAACAGCCGTCACGTGAAGACGAGAAACAAACAGCAGAGGAAAGTCTAAGAGAATACAGAGATTTTCACTGTTACCTACTGCGAAGGACATCCATGGTTCAGAAAATGAAGCTCTAATTGTATAAACCAATATTCAGGGATTTTATTTTACTTGTAGGGAAGCACAGTCCTATATACAGAATTCGATCTGGAAATACCTAATTCCAGGGAGATTCACTGTTCTGAATAATCTCTTGTCAACTTGACACCAGGTAGAGTCTCCTGGAAAGACAGAACCTCAACTAAGGAATTGCTTCCATCGGATTGGTCTGTGGGCATGTCTGAGGGATATTGTCTTACTCGCTGATTGATGTAGAGAAGGCCCCAGCCAGATGTGTGTACTGTTCTCTCTTGGCAAGGATGCCTGTGTTCTATACAAAAAGTAGCCGTGCAAGCCAGCAAGAAGAATTTCTTTGTGGTCTCTGTTTCATTCCTGCCTCGAGCTTCTGCCTTGGCTTCCCTGGTAACAAACTGCCACATAGAAGCCAAATAAACCCCTTTCCTTCCCCAGGTTTGTTTTGGTTACTTTTATTTTTTTTCCCATCACAGCATCAGAAATCATACGAGAACAATCAATCACCTTCCAATTGTGGTATTCTAAACACGACACCAATGGCTCCCAAACCTAACTGCATATTTAAGAGATGAAGCTGACATGAAACCATGCCCTAACCGCACCCCAACTGTACTGAATTGGAATCACCCAGACTTGGGCTATGAGACACTCCAGAGTCATATGATGATCAAAATTTTGTCCTCAGCTGACCCTAAGCCACCCTCTGTCTGAGGCAAAGGTGGAGAAGTTAAGGAAGCACTTGTTTTCCTGACTGTATGAGGGTGGAGTGTGATTGCTGTCTGCCCCGAGAGTGAGTGCCGTCTTCATTTTGCATCCTAAGCATTTCCTTTGGTCTCATCCCACCTCTATTCCAGTTCAAAAAAACATGAATTTAACAAGTGGCTCCTGTCATTTGTCATGAGACAGGAACCCGAGCCAAATGATCTTTTGCAAAAATTGAGCAACCAAGCCACTGATTTTTGTTTCAGCATTGATTCTAGCATCGCAAAGACAAAACCTTTGCTCTATAAATAATGCAATTTGTGGTTTGTTTTCAATTTAAGGGCTTGTGGGACGGGGTCAAATGACATCAGTTCCCTTCTGAGCCGAAAACTAACTGTAGCACCTCAGTCCCTAGTCACCCACATGAGACAGGGACGTGATCCTGCGAGAGAAGAATTTGATTAGGTAGTCAATAGGTGTCAAATATCAGCATGGTGGTGGCAGCATCCAAGACCAAAGGCCTCATGTAGCTACCAAGTGGTCCAGTATCTGTTTCTTGAGTGGAAAGCGAGAAGTAGTAGGTGTTTGTGAAAATGTGTGCCAAGGTTTGGGTACCGCTGCTTCCCCAAATCATTTGAGGTTTATATATGCCACAATCTACCGAAATAGACTCAAGGGTGACTTAAGCCAAAATCATGGCTACTACACCTGCCTCATATTGAACAATGGATAAGGAGACCGCACTCAGATGAATACCAGTCTAATTCTGGAGTCTCGTGAGACTGCGTTGCCAGTGTAGGCAGGAAGATAGGGCTGCTGGCAGGGAAGATGAAGGAGGACCACACAAGGCTTTCCACGAAGCAGTACAGGATGAACCCTATAGACAAACCTGCCTGATATGGGGTTTGTGGCTCTTGCTTTTGATTTTATAGTACGGTAGGTCTGTCAGTTAGCACCATGAGGGGAAGATAGATTTGATGAACAGTAAGAGCCTTGTCCTCACACCCTCCTTCCCTCTGTAAAAGTAGAATCAGAGTACTGCTCACCTAGTGTGACCAGGGACCACCCTAGCATGAAGCAGATATCATACATATGGTCACCCAAGTAGTGGCTGGTAATGCCTGGTATATGCTGGAGACGTGGCTGCCTCCCTCCGTGCGCGTCATTGTGGCGCAGACTGATGGCAGCAGGGATAGATATTCTGCATCTTTCTGTGGGGAGGGCGTTAGGAGCGGCCCTACCTGTGGTCTGAAGCTAGTTCGCATACTTCATTTTCTGACGGTTTCAGAGCAGGCAAGGTGGCATCCAAGAGCAGCTGATAGACGGCAAATGGATTGAATCAACACTTAGTTATGTCAAAGGGCTTGAGAGGAGCACAAATGTGTTCACCAGTCAGCGTGACTGTGAACCCATCTCTGCTGCCAGAGTTCATCTTTCAGACTGGCCAGGGTGCCGGCTGTGTGGCCTACTGTGTTTCTGGTATTTGTGACTTAAGGAGCTCTTTAACACAAAGATGCTTTTTTTTTTTGACAAGACATCCAGAAGTAGACAGAGAGGAGAGGACATGATGGCTGGGATTTAACATATTCAAATGTCAAGCTTCAGCAAGATAACGATGAAGAGGAAGAGGGAGAAAGAAGCCAAATAAAGCAAATATTGCAAAATTGTGATTGTTGTTGAATCTGGGTATTGAATAAATACATTTTTCTATAAGTTAAATTTGGTTATTCCAGTTTAATTTTAGGGTAATTGGATTATTCTGTTCTTTCTTATTTTCTTCATTTGAGCCCTTTCCTAAATAAAGTTTTAAAGTTTCAACCAATCATTACAAAGCTTATAAATCTTGTAGGAAAAAAATGTCTACCTTTGTGTACTCATTTCTTTTAGGTAACAGCAAGCAATATCAAGCTAGAACCATGTAGAATTTGATTTAGAATGCCTGTCCCTTCCAGCCACACTATACTTATTTGCGGGGTAGGGGGGGACCTTTCTTTTTCAGTGAACACATGGCAGAATCAGGAAACAAGAAATTGGAGTACAAATTCTGGTTCGTTAATTGACAGTGAGACCTTAAACAAGTCCATGTCTCCTTTACAGGAACTCTCCTCCTGTAAAATGGGGGTGGCTCATTGACAACACCAGCCTCAAAGGATATTGGGGAACCACAGGAAGTCAGTACCCAGTGAAAGGATAAGGCTCTTTATTAATATTAGTAGAATCACCAGGGAGTGGGCGACAAGGTGTTATGGTCTCAGAGTCTATCTATGAGGGGAGAAATTACAGCAGGGCCTAAGGCTGCATAGGAACCGCCTAGGAGGTATGACAAAGTTCAGATTCAGGGCTGAGGTTCAGTTGATAGGGGGCTGTTCTTGCATTCCCAGCACTACCGCAGAAGTCAGGTGTGGTGGCTCCCACCTACAATCTCAACGTTCCAGAAGTAGGAGGCCAAACAATTGAAGTTCAAGGCCATCCTTACCCACACAGAAACTCTGAGGCCAGCCAACCTGAGCTATAGGATAAAATAAAATTCAGATTCCAGGTCATATGACAAGCCTCTGAGCAAGAACCCCCAGGGCTGCAATGTAGAAAACCTACGCCCATTGGTTCTGCCCAGCATCTAGAAGGGCGCAGCTGACATGGGTCTTTGGAGAGGCCCTTTTCACTTACTACAGCTGAAGTAGCTGGGGATCGTGAGTACGTGCCAACTGACTTCGACAGTTAGGTACTGTTCACAGATTTTGGGCTGATTTCTTGGTGATTAAACATCCAAAATAAACTAAAGGGAGAGAGGCAGAGCTTGCCTGGTGGGCAGAGGTCTGGAGAATATCGAGGCCTGTTGATCTGTGATCGCATGACTTCCAGGTAAAAATCTACTGACGAGAGGGTTCCCCAAGCTGTCTAGAAGAGCTTAGAGCAAGAGTCTGAACATGAATGAGACCACAGCACCTGTAACTTCTGTACGCTGGAGGACTCCGGTCCAGGGAGCAAGGCCACGCTGAGATTGGATGATTGGATGACTTTACCGTCCTGCCCCTAGGTTGGCGCATTCTTCAGTGCTGGGGCCTTGCTGCCCACCACGCCTCTATCTCCCTGGCTGTCCCTCTGCTAATCCCGGCAGAGCATTCCAACTTTTTGTGAATGCTGGCTTACAAGTCTCTCTTCCCACACGCACATTTTTCTCAGAATTCTTTTGTCCTTTTTACAGAGTAATCCAATTCAGTGTTTGTTAACTGCCTGGTGTGTTCAAGGCCTTGTACTGAGGTCCTCAGATGATACAAAATAAAAAAAAAAAAAGAGGAAAAGAATTTTGTTCTTGTTCAGCTCCAGACCATTGTGAAGAGGGAGGAGAGAATCAGTTAAGCACACAGATAACCCCAACAAAGAGTCTAGCAAGCGCCACTAGAATGTGCGTGCTATAATGGCATTTTAAGGAAGATGGCCTCTCTTGAAACCCTTAATGGAAAAGTGATGTTTGAAATGGGTCTTATCGAACTGGGTGGTGGTGGCGCACGCCTTTAATCCCAGAACTTGGGAGGCAGAGATAGGCAGATCTCCGTGAGCCGGAGGCCAGCCTGGTCTACAGAGTGATTTCCAGGACAGCCAAGGATACACAGAGAAACCCTGTCTTGGAAAAACAAAAAAAAAAAAAAAAGAAGAAAAGAAAAAAGAAAAGAAAAAAAATGGGTCTTGAATATTGGGTGGGGTTTCAAAGGGCTGGGACAGATGGGGGACAGGGTCTGAGGGAACAATATAGTCAAAAGCATGAGAAGAAAAGATGGCTTTATGTTTAAAGATAAGCTATGACATCTTTGCTGGGTCCAAAATGAGAAGACGCACTTCAAGCTGGTAAGCAAGGAGAGCCTGGGAATTTTTAGAAGAGCCCTGCAATGACCCAGGCAGGACTTGGAGAGTACTGACTCCGTGTCACTGTGCATACTGGAGAGCCAGAGGGCCAGCCTACCCAGTGTGATGCAGATGAGCGAGGAACCAGAGCGGGGTACCCCCACACCCCAACTCCAGATCCAGGAAAGCATGGTGTTGGGGCTGAGGAGAAGGAGGCAAGGGGCCCTGCTTTCTAGACCTGTGTCTCGGTCTGCAGATGTCCTGTTTACTGTCACGAAGTAGAAACACACAACCAGGTTTCTTCCCCCAAAGGGACTTGTTTTCAATATTCACAACTCATTCCCGGGTAGCCATGCTACATGGACCTACAGGAACAAAACAAAATACTGGAGACGAAGGCCAGGGGGTGCATTCTCGAGCTTCAGCGCTGCTAAACGACCTCTGAGAGGAGCCGGTTTTACCGCCCTGTAACAGTCCGCTCTTCCCCCTCATCACGGCGTTTTTAGAATCTCACTCTCTGATATTTATTCGTTATTTATTTCCTCCAGCATCATCCGCTACTTGCTTCCCCATTCCTCCCGCTCCCGAGCATCCGTTAGCGCACCCCCGCCCCACCCCTACTACCTGCAGGCATTTGTGACGTCCTTCCTCCCTGGCCCACTCTCGAGGTCATTTGGTCCTTCTAAAGCAGCGGTAACACCACATCACTGCCTAGTTGCAAACTCTGCATGCCCCTCGCACTCGGACTGACATCAGAAGTCAGTTTGGCCTACCTGGTTGTTGTGGTCTGGTCCATGTCTCCCGCTCTTCCACCCGACTTGCTCTCCAATCAGTAACCTAGCTCTTTGGACATTCATGGAGATATGCCAGACCCAGCCTTACTCTTGGATTCTTCTCCGCCTGGAATGCGCTTCCCTGACAGTTGCCTCACTTGCTCACTTCCTCTTTGACTCTATTTAAATGCTACCATCTCAGAGAAGGCTCTCTGGCTCCTCTGGCTCCTACTCTCTACTCACGGACCTGAACCATTTCCCATTGGAGCATTAACCACAACCAATATCCATGTGGATTCTATGCTTTTAAGCAGAATACGAGCTCCATGAGGCTAGTTAGTATCTTCATTTGGTCCACTTCCATTGACCAGGATAATGTTCAGATTCTCAGGGGCCGGTAAGATGACTCAGTAGGTAAAGGTGCCAGAAAGCCAACCAGTCAGTGACCAGGACCCAAATAATGGAAGAGAACTGATTCTTGCAAGCTGATGCCCTTTGACCTCATAGTGGCATGTGCCCCCACACACAAAATAATAAATAAAACGATAATAAAAATTAAAACGTATCCAATCGATAAATAGGAAGAGCTTGGCTCTAGAAAACACCTTCGGTTTTTCCCTTATTCTTTGGCCCTTTGTTCTCTGCAGACTCTGATCTAACAGAACACCCATGCCTTGCCCTTTGACCAGCATGGATCTCCAGTTCTTTTTCCTCCACCTCAGATCATTGCTGCAATACTTCCATGGACATCCCCAATGAGCTACTCTTGAACCCTCTTTCTGCCTCCCTCCAGCTTTCTACCACCTTCACTTCTTACCTCTGCACAGATGCCTGCTTTTAGCCTGTCCTCTCTCTAGAGACATGGGCATCCTGGTGGGACCTCACATTTCAGACGTTTCTTCCTAGGTGTCAGGAATCCGTGCACTGGCCTGTAGGTCCACCATTTAAGAGGTAGAGACAAAAGCATTGTGGGCTCAAGGCCAGTCTGAGCTACATAGCAAGACATACATACATACATACATACACACACACACACATATACATACATACATACATACATACATAGTCAGGTGTTGCCATGCAGAGATTTGGAGTGTGATTGTTAGAGATTCTGTATCCAGCATAAGCTAGAAATCTAGATATCCAGTCTCACCCACCCCCAGGGCCCTGCACCACTCTCTCTCTCCTGTATCAACCAAGTCTGTCTGCTTACACTGCAAACATTCCTGGGATGGCTATTCAGGATCATTTGTCAACCTGAATACATCCGGAATTAACTAAAACCCAAAAAGAGAGGTCAAACCTGTGAGAGATTTCTGCTTCCTTTGAAATGGGAAGATCTACTTCGAACCCAGGTCTTTGAGGTAAGAGGATATACCTTTAATCCGGACCTAATCTGGGCCACACCTTCTGTTGGATGCCCATATCAGGACGTGGAAGAAGAAAGCTTTCGCTTTTTGATCTCACCTTGCTAGCAAGTGTGTCCCTTTGCTGGCATTAGAGCCTACTTTTTCCGGAGGGCAGCATATACTGACCAGCTGAGACATCCAGCCTTGCGAACCAAGCAATGGCTGGATTCTTGGATTTACCGTTCATAGCCAGTTACTGTTGGATTAGCTGGACCACATCCTGTACGTCATTCTAATAAATCCCCTTCCTATATATATTTAGAGGGAGAGGTTCGTTCTATAAATTCTGTTACTCTACAAAACCCTGACTAATACACTTCCTTACAAGTTTTCTTTTTAACCCTTCCAGTCCAGCATGTCTTTCCTGTTGTTCTTCACCTGAAAATCCTGGCTCCTTCCAGTGGTTTGGGCAAGTTGGAAGCATCCTGAGATTACTATTGTCCAATCCTCAGTAACTTTCTCTTCTCATTCTGTACTACCGACGGTCCCTGGGCAGCACAGAGGGATCTAAGTAAACAAAGTTTCAGAGGATCTAAGGCAAGCTGCACCAATCATGCGAATTTGGCCATCACCGTATCTCTTAAAAGTACAATTTCACCTCTAAATTGGAGCCAATGATTTTTGCCCTCGCTTCCTCCAGGTGGACTTATTTCAGATAACCTAATACTTCGCGAACCACGGGACATCATACAAATCAATAGTCCTAACCCTCCAAGTTACTGTTAGAGCTTGTGATTCATGCTGTTTCTACTCTCCTACACTACCCACCCCTTTCCTTCTCTCTTCAAACCTCCAGCTCCAGGGTAGGCTGGTAGCTGTTTCCTGTTTCACCGAGAGAATGGAAACAATCAGAAGAGAATTCAACAAGCTGCCACCAACATCACCACCACCCACCGACAGAGTATAGCCAAACCCAGCTTGCTGGTTACTGTGAATAAATTTAGCAGAAGCCAGCTGCTCTGAATGTGGCCTTAGATCCTCACTCTTCATTTATTCAAGAGCGCTTCGCTAGCAATTCTCCTTTGCTTTGCATCAGGGGTTTCTCTTTCCACCAGATCCTTTTCGTCAGGCTCTGTCATTCTCATCAGCCTCCAAGATCCAAACAGCGTCCTCTGTCTTTCTTCTACTCCTCTGTTCTTCCCATTTCCATTCTAGTAAAACTCCTGGAAGAGTTTTCGGTAACGGCTTGTGGTTTCCCTCTCCTGCTCCCACAGCTGTGAGCTAGAGGATCTGCCCTACTGCTTCCCCAATGCTCAGTCAAAATCTCTGGCCCGCACTCTAGCGTGTATGCCTGAAGACCAGAAGAGGGCACCAGACCTCGTTACAGATGGTTGTGAGCCACCATGTGGTTGCTGGGAATTGAACTCAGGACCTTTGGAAGAGCAGGCAATGCTCTTAACCACTGAGCCATCTCTCCAGCCCCCAATATGTAGTTCTTATATTTTGTCTTATTTGGTCTTTGAGCTGTACTACCGGAGTCCAACATCTACGTCCAGGGTATCTCATTTGGTTTCCCTGTCTCCTACCTTGCTCCGAACTACTCAATTGGTTTTTCTGGTTCTCTCTCTCTCTCTCTCTCTCTCTCTCTCTCTCTCTCTGTGTGTGTGTGTGTGTGTGTGTGTGTGTGTGTGTGTGTGTGTATGGGGGCGGTTATCTGCTGAGACAAGCTCTTGCTTTGCAGTTCAGGCTGCCCTTGAACTCATGGTGATCCTCCTCCCTCGGCTTCTTGGTGCTCTCCTCTCATTGTGTGACTCTAACTGCCATCCTGATGCTGGTGATTCCCTAATGTGTATATCTAGCTGGACTTCTCCACTGAACTTCTGATTTGGAAATCTATCGATTAGACACTGAATGAATTATCATAAACCAGCATGTCCAGCAGTGAATTTCAACCCTTTCCTTACCCCAAGGCAATTCTCCCCAAGTCTTCTCTCCTGGTAGAAGACGCAGTGCTTAGTCCTTTATCCATGAAATCTTTACGGAGTCTGCCTGTGACTCTATGTTCACAAATGCGAGAGACAGAAAGAGAAGAGTCCACATGGATGGCTGGCTTTATTTTCAAAATATATCAAGTCTGGGGGCTGGAGAGGTGGCTCAGCAGTTAAGAGCACTGCCTGCTCTTCCAAAGGTCCTGAGTTCAATTCCCAGCAACCACATGGTGGCTCACAACCATCTGTAATGAGGTCTGGTGCCCTCTTCTGGCCTGCAGGCATACACACAGACAGAACATTGTATACATAATAAATAAATAAATATTTTAAAAAAAAACAAAATATATCAAGTTTGGCCATTTTTCCTCACCTCCATCATCTTCGCCTGCAACAGCATTAGTCTCCTAGATGGTCTCTCAGGCCTCACTCTTCTCCCCCCAAAGCTCATTCTTTATCTAACATTCACAGTGATTCCCTTAAAATTCACGTTCGAACCTTGTAGCATGGCTATTCACTCCACGCTGTCTAAAGCCAAAGTCCCTATAGGAGCTCACACAGTCTTCCCCATGTTTTCGGACCCTGCTTGCCTCAGAACTCCTGTTTGTCCACTGTGTTTTAATCCCCCCCCACACACACCTGTCTTTTGTTGCCGGCATCGGTTACTACAGTGGGTTTCAGGGTGGTCCGTGATGTGAGGTCCAGGGTCTCTGGGTTCAAACAACAAGCTGGAGTCTGGATGAGGCATGCAGAGCAGAAAGGAAATACAGATTTAGGAGAAGTAGGAGCCAACGCGGAGAGGCACTCCAAGCACGAGAACAGGCTTGAGCAAACATGCGGCTCGGGAGCCGGGAGTTCTTTTTTAGGTTCTCTTAATGAGCTCAGTCTGGAGGAGTTGGTTTCCTGGGGTGGGAATGGGGTATGTCCTTATGCTGATTGACAGATGGGCTGTTACGTAACTTTGATCTGTGTGTGTGTGAAAGCCACACGTTCCGTAGCTTTACGCATATATACACAAGGGTTTGCATGCACGAGATGCTAAGTGGGGATTTTTTTTCCCTCCGCCTGCCACATGGATTCAAGGACAGACTCGTTCTTCCTGTGTTTGCTCATGCCCAATATTGATTTAAGTCAGCCTTATTTATCTCTCTTACCAAGGTGTACCTGACCTCAAATTACCCCTAAGGAGGGCAGGTGATATCTACCAGAAAGGTGGACACATTTTCCCAAGGAGCGATGCCCTTAGCTGGGCCATCCTATGCCCACTGTCCTAGTTAGGGTTACTAACATATATATGTGCGTATGTATGTATGTATACATATATATGTGTGTATGTGTGTGTGTCACCATTATCACCATGGCCAAAGCAAGTTGGGTAGGAAAGCGTTTATTTGGCTTGGGCTTTCACATCACTGTTTACCAGGAAAGGAAGTCATGACAGGAACTCAAACAGACATGGAGGGGAGCTGCTTACTGACTTGCTCAGTCTGCTTTCTTCTAGAACCCTTGACGACCAACCCAGGGATGGCACCATCCACAATGGGCAGGGCCCTCCCGCCTTGGCTATTAATTAAGTAACTTACAGTTGGATCTTACAGAGGCATTTCTTTTTTCATTTCAAGTCTCTCCTCGCCGGGCGGTGGTGGCGCACACCTTAAATCCCAGCACTCAGGAGGCAGAGGCAGGCGGATCTCTGGGAGTTCGAGGCCGGCCAGGCAGTGGTAGCGCACGCCTTTAATCCCAGCACTTGGGAAGCAGAGGCAGGTGGATCTCTGTGAGTTTGAGGCCGTCCAGGCAGTGGTAGCGCACGCCTTTAATCCCAGCACTTGGGAAGCAGAGGCAGGCGGATCTCTGTGAGTTTGAGGCCAGCCTGGTCTACAAGAGCTAGTTCCAGGACAGGAACCAAAGCTACGGAGAAACCCTGTCTCGAAAAACCAAAAAAAAAAAAAAGTCTCTCCTCTCAGATGACTTTAACTCATTTCAAGCTAACGTAAAACTATCCAGCCCACTCACCTGCCTCAAACTCACTAGGTATGCTCCTACCTCGGGGCCACTGTGCTTGATATTACTTCTGCCCATTCGTTTGTACCCTAGGTGCCACCATGGTTGACTCCCTCAGTTCCCTCGGGTATTTACTTAGTGATGCCTTCCAAGGGAGGCTTTGAAAGGCTCCCTTATTAAGACGGAGCCCTCCCTTTGCCCGTCTTATCTACATTCTTAGCATCCAGGTCCCCTCTACTTTCCTCTGTTGTAGTGAGTCATCATCACTACTACAGCTGTCAACATGGTAAACTAATGGTAAACATTTAATTAACTTCATTTGCCCAGTTTTCTCCACTTGAATGTAAGCTCTATGTGAGCAGAGTTTCTTTTCACTGATCTGATTCAAACAGAACATTTCCTTGTATTTTGTCTTATAGCTCACATTTTACAAACCCTTCATGCAATTTTTTGTTTTATTTATTTATTTATTTATTTATTTATTTATTGAGACAGGGTTTCTCTGTAGCTTTGGAGTCTTACTCTGTAGACCAGGCTGGCCTCGAACTCACAGAGATCTGCTTTCCTCTGTCTCCTGAGTGCTGGTGTGAGCCACCACCGCCCAACTCATGTAAATATTTTAACATCTTTCAGTAAACTATAAAATTACTTCAGAAAAATCTTACCTCTTTTGTTTGTTTGGTTCATGACCCGAATACCAATTTCTGACAAGCACAGAATGTGCCTAAGTTTCAAAAATCTCCATAGTGTAGCTTGTTTCCAACTCCAGCCCTCCCGTCAGTTCCAAGGTACAGCGGCTTATCTCTTCTTGTGCACAGGCTGTGAGCAGACCCAAGTCCAGTTAGGTCTGGAAGCATTGTTCTAAGTAGAGGGGAGAGCCAAGGAGATTTTCTACTTGGTTGAAATTGACAAATGTGTTCACTAAACCCTTAGCACTCAGAGATAACTCAGGCAAATAGTGAACTGTGGAAATGTAGGCCTCTCAATTTACACATGTAAATTACGGCCAACAAACTCTCCTGTTCCTAAGAGTCTTCACAATGGACCCAGGAGTGAAAAAGAAAATCAGAAAATTCAACTTTGCAGATCAGATGAATGTTATGGTAGGTGTCAAATACCTTCCCAGAGGGATTCTATTATTCCTGGTTCATGAGCCATCCTCCAGGTCTCTTGATTTGAGGATGGTAGCACCCACCACGATTGTGGACATAACTTTCTGAGGCATTAAAAGGCAGGGGAGTGGGACAGAGCAAGCACTCTTTCTACTATCTGCTGTAGTTAGAACCCTATTTATGGTTTCCATCAAGTGAGTACTTTGTAATATTTACTATCTTCTGTTTTACATTATAAACTCCTAGGGGGTTCTTCTTAAATCATCTTTTATCAAACTGACCCTGTTCTCTACTCCCACCATGCCCACTTCCTGGGGTTTTGTACAATATCTTGTACACAGCAAACACTTTCTGTTAGATAAGCAAAAGAATATCTAGGTGCTACTGAAAACAAAATAAACCTGTCTGGTGCCACAGGACTGCAGTGCTTGGGGCTGGAGGCCTGGGGCGAGAGGAATGCAAGTCAGTTCCCTGTCTGGGCTACGGAAGAAGTTCAAGGCCAGTCTGAACAAATAAGGGTCAAATTAAAAAAAAAAAAAGTAGAAAGAGAACAAGGGAAGGAGCTTAGGAGACTCTTGGCTTGTGTGAGCTAGGAGTCCAGATGAAGAGCCACACCTATGGTAAGGATTCTACAAGTTGGGTCCTTATTAGAACTGTGTGACTGCAGAGTAGGGATGTTACAAATCTGGAATCAAATTATCTTGGGTTATTGTCAGCCCTCCTAACAGCCATTCATTGCACACTCCCAAGTTTAATGTTGCAGGTTCCCTGGGTCAAGTTGAGTCTGTAGTCTCAGGGTTGAGAGGAATGTGTGAGGGCAAGAGGATGAGGTGTTATTGAGAAATAGAGCAGCAGGGGTGGGGAGGGAGGGAGGGCCAAAGTGGGTTGCCAGGTAGAAAGCTGGACCCAAGGTTCTTTTATATTTGGGGGAATATGCTAATTTGGTCCTGCTCATATGTAAATGAGGCACAGAGTCAAAATGAACCCGGTTGTCAATTTGCATGCAGATGGAGGATTCTGATTGGTGGAGGGAGCTGGCAAAAGGCTGCAGACTCAGAATAAGCCAATAACACCACGCCCTGCCCCGCCCCCTGCCAAAAGCAACCAGCAGAAGGAATTAGGGCCAGAGAACAAGGACTAGAGATTGGCTGACATCTTGATGAGTCAGGGCCCTTCTCATTTCTGTTTCCAGACTCTTTATTCACTGCCTCCTTAGAGTTTATTATAAAGCTTCCAGATTGTTCCCCGAGTTGACTACTACATCACCAGAGCGTGCAGATACCTGGCTCCCTTGAGCCCGTGACCTTGATTAGGTTGAACCAAGAAGCTGTCTCGTTCCTAATTCCTACCATTAACCTCTCTGGGATGATCATGAGAGACCTTTTGGGTTGTATTCATAGTGCACCAGCTTCTGTAAACCCTGTCCCCAAGAATATCACCAGATAATGTCTAAAGCCATAGCGATTATTTCCCCCATTTGCTACAGTCTGTCTACCTGAAGTTCTCAGCAGTGTCGTGAAAAATACCTTAACGTATGACTCTCCTCTGTCCTCTAACTATAAAAACGGGGAAACCGCTAGCACGGTGAAGTATAGTATTTATTGGACCTGCGTCTGTATTCCCAGATCATTAAGACGTATATCTGCCTTCAGAATTCCCCTTGAGGTGAAAGCTGTGGCTTTGCTTTGACACGAGGCTACTGTGAGGCTCCGGGTTCAACCTCCAGTTACACAATCAATCAATCAAATACATAAAAAGCCCCGTGAACTGCCGGGCTTCATTCAGTTATAAGCCATTATGCTTTCAGTCTGAAACGATCCCTGGATTCACCTGACTTTGCTTAGGTTCTGTTTCTGTTTTCATTTCCTAGTAGCGAGCTATTTCCAAGTGTTATAGATAGGAACGCTGCCCCACGGAAGCCTGTAGTCAACGAGTAACTAGTTGTTCGAGAACATTCACAGCAACGTGGCCGCCCCTCCACGCCCAAAACAGATGATAATTTTGTAATAATCTAGCTACTAGATTTTATAAAACTTAATGACAAATTGGAAAGTATTGGAAGTAGAAAGTGATCCGAGCCGTTTGCTCTCCGTGGGCGCACAAGCCGAGCTCCTCAAACTCTCGGGCTTTTGTGCGTTTGTGAAAAGTCACAACTGTGATGGAAGGGCGGGGCCTGGAGACTGCAGCGTCAGAATAACGTAGGAAAGAAGCCCCTCCTGCCGGGGCTCCATTTAATAAACGGAACACACCGAAGAAAGGCCGCGCTGTTCAGACCCGGCGGTGTGGCAGTGCTTTGGACACACAATTCCCATAGCCAGTCCCATATCTGCTGCTGAGGGGGCATTTCCGCTCAGCCCTCTACTGCCTGCTCCTAGACTCAGGAGGGCTATTCTTAATAAATCCTCCCTTTCCACGACCCTCTAGACATTTTTACATCTTCTGAAGCCCACCCGACTTGTCCACCGTGCAGCTACCTGCCTGTCTCCATTGCCGAATAGCTTAGTGAGAGTTTCAGTTGCTGCGATGTTGTAGGGGGAAAAGGTCTATTTGACTTACACTTCCACGTATAGTCCATCACTGGAGGAAGTCAAACCGGACAGGAATCTGGAGGCAGGAGCTGATGCAGAGAGCACGGATGGGAGCTGCTTACTGGCTTGCTCCCCTTGTCTTGCTCAGCCTGCTTTTTATAGAAGCCAGGACCATCAGTGGGCTGGACCCTCCCCATCAATCACTAAATAAGAAAATGCCTTACTGCCAGATCTCACGGAGGCCTTTTCTCAATTGAGGTTCCCTTCTTTCAGATAATTGGAGCTTGTGTCAAGTTGATAGAAGACTAGCCAGCACACTGAACCTGCCTGTTTCTTGGATCCTAACATAATAGCCATGGCTTTCTCTCTTCTTTGTGTCCATCTTTCTTCTCCTGATGGCTGCAGAGATTTATGGCTTGCCTGCCCTGTTATTTTTCTCTCAAACTCTAGTAAAGGGTCCTTGAACTTCTTTCCAGTCTGCTTTTAAATTCTTTTATGAACAAGACTAAGCACCCACCAAGGGAACCCCCAAATTCCTGGTAAAAAAAATAACTATTTCTTTCTTAAAAGAGACCTTTCGGTTTTTACTAGCCTTTCTTTTCTAATATATGATTATAACAGAAAAGGAAAACCACATCAATAGGCAGGAACAGGAATCAGTTTAAAAATAAATGCAACAAAAGCAAAGCAAAGAAATTAAAGTCTAACCAGAAACCAGTCAAATACTCCAGGGCAGTGGCTTATTAAGACAGTGACTTAAGAATAATAGCAGCAAGCAAGGATTACAAAGGCCGCTGACGATCTCTATTCGCTCCAAACTTCGGTCTCCTGTGTGTTGTCCCCCCACAAAGAGAACTGGAGTCACTGTCTCACGTTGTGAATCCACAGCATGCTCCGCTCTGTCAGTGTGTGGTGTCAAATCACAGAACCAGATGTGGTGACCCAGCTTCCGAGAGCACACGTACAGTCCTCCCACACGCAGCACGGGATGCACAGGAAATGTCTCCTCGCTCAACAGGTGACCTTCCTCACGGCTACAAGTCAATAGCCCAGTAAGGTCTATGCTGCCCGGGTTTATCTACCAGGAGTTTGTTGTTAGCCAGCCAAAACACACTCTCCTCAAAAAAAAGAGGTATAAATGAGACCACGGAAGCTAGAAGGCGGATGGACTACTTCACATTTGCCATGACAGAGCTGCTCAGGAGACAACTATAATGTTGTGTCCTCCCCACTCCACGGGCTTCTCTGCCTTCAACATGGATAGAAGCGGAAAGGTGGCTTGGGACCTGGCATAGGGTTTCCGAAGTACTTGTTAGGAAATTTATCAGCTCTCCAACCACTGCTGGGACTCCTCCGCCGTTTGGGAAGAGTCCCCTTTAAGGCTGGGGATTTTGAGGTTTAGCTACAAACAAGGTGAGAGCACTGGGTGAGGAATGTCTCTCTGCTGACCCATAGCTCCAGGGGCCATAGATAGATGGCCAGGTGTCTCTCCCGGTAGCAATGCTAGGTCCCTGAGGCTGAGGGTACAGGGAGGGAAGTACATCTGGAAATGTCTTTAATTTATTCAGGTCAGGGGTCCCTCTTATCTTTCCATTTCTTCTCCTAAGTCTGGCCTCTTCCTGGGAACTGGCCGCAGGCATTTCCTTTATCTCGTGTTCTTCTCTTTCTGCAGAAACTCAGCACAAAGAGCTGCTAGAATTCCCCAGGACTCCCACCATCTCCCCAGTCTCCAGGGAGATGGCTCCTGAATGAATGGATCTAAAAGGAGAAACACAAACATACACACACCAGTTGGCTGTCTCTTCTTGTGCAGGCACCGGAATGTTTTCTGCTCTGGGCTCATGATCCTCTTTGATATGTTCCTCTCTTTCCTCATTCCCCTGCCTCTGCTACTACCTCCACCCACCCACCCACCCTACCTACCTACACACACAGAAAGAAAGCGGGGGGGGGGGGGGGGGGTTTGCAGTTTCCAGTGTTACCTCTGAGGCTAAGGAAGCATCTAAAAGGAAACCAGTAATTACATCTTCATCTACCTGGAAAGTTTGTCTCAACCTCAATATGGAAAAACTAAGAAAGCTGTTCTGGGAGTTAGGGGAGGGTATATTATTCCTTTCTGCTGCCAGTGCATCCCCGTCTATCAGGGAACCCATAACTCATGAGAGGCCTGACGTTAAGACCTACCTTTCATCACTCAGAACAGCCACTAAAGACAGGGCCCACCTGCCTCCTCCTTTGCTCCATTCTTCCACGCCCCAGCTTTGGGAGGATGAATTCATCTTTTCTATTTTTACCGTTATGAATATGAGACAGATAGAGTACTAAGGTGTTCATACTGTAAGGACATAGGGCATACATTCGTTTAAAAACAATATTTAGGTCATAGTTTCAAATAATATGCTGAATATTTTTTTTAATCTCCTGGCCTCTTTTTAGTGATAGATCTCTAAATATGATGGGATGAGTCTAATTATTAATCTGAAAAAAGTACAGTTAAATACAAGAGTATCTAAAAGCCTGGAAACATAAGTCAAATTACATCTTATCTTTTTCCAGTTTAGCCTCTAAATCCGTCATTTTATTTTATTTGATTGATTGGTTGCTTGGTTGAGACAGGATCTCACTGTGTAGTCCTGGCTGGCCTGAATCTTGTGATGTAGAACGGGCTGACTTGAACTCATAGAGATCAGCCTGCCTCTACCTCCCAAGTGCTAGGATTAAAGGCGTGCGCCATCTCACTAGAAACAGCCATTTGAAATACAGCTATTCTTCCTCTGAAATGTATTTGAAAACAAAATGCAGAGATAGTTTTTTTTAAGTATGACTACCATAATTTTATAATGTGAATTTCTCTTATGTCTTCTCATGTCTGTTCCTTGAAACTTAAGACACCATGATTGGTTTGCTGAATTCACAGTGTATTGGGTTGCTATAGGAACCACTTACTTACCTATACATAAACTCTCCCTTAGGAAAGAGAAACAGAAACTTACGTGAGTCTAATAATATATTCATCGCAATACTCCAAAACTGAAGATGGTTTGGGGTTTTGCATTTTAACGATCTGGAAATGGAATCCAATGTCCAATGAGACACAGAACAGGAAAGGGTCACCGTGTCCTATTTTTCTTTAGTCTAAAAGTAGAACTTTTATTACATAAATATTCCATCTGTACGACACAATAAGCCTAAATAAGAGGGAAAAGATCTTGCTTACAATCTTGTCATGTCTGTTTGACAGGTCAAAATCTGTCTGACTGCATCCTTCCCAGCCACGGTGGGGAACCTCAGGGACTGTGTTTTGTCACCAAAACCACTCTCTATGTTCCACATTGCTGGAGTAGCTATGAAGAATTGGATAATTTTATTTTAGGCAGAGTGTCACTCAAAACCTGGAGCTTGCTATATTATTCATCTAGACTGGGTGCCTAAGTTGTTTTTAGGGGTCCTCCTGGCTCTATTTCCTTAGTGCTGCGATTACAGGCATGTGACCACACCTGGCCTTTCTTAGTAAGAGCTGGTAGCTAAACCCAGGACCACAGGTTTTCAAAGCAAATGTTCTTCTGAGTGAGCCATCTCCCTAGTTCAGCCTTCATACATTTTTAATAGTTACACTGCATTGTATTTTAGTTAATTGCTTGTTGTACAGCAGTTATTATCCAATCCTTTGTAAAACAAATAATACAGAGCACATGGATACCTAGTGCAGGTCGTTCCTCCTTGTGGATTTATTAATCAAGAAGTAGGGGGCCATGACCAGCAGCCAGGAAGAAGGGAAGGTCTCACGTCCCCTATTAGAAGAGGGACTCCGGGGCTCCACCTACAGCCTCCCATCTTTCTCATCAGAGGTTTGTGTGGCAGCTGCAGCATGCTCCCTGACTGCCGGGACAAGCTCAGATCCGTTCTCAGGAAAGCACAGGCAGGAGGGTCATGACTTTAATGATCTAGTTCAGGGTTACTACACGGTTCTCTACTTGTACTGAGAAACACCAGCATTTTAAGAGTAGACCGCTCCCTCTAGAAACAAAATTTAAAACAAATTGCGTGTTGTGGTCTTTAGTCCCAGCACTTGGGAGGCAGAAGCAGACTAATCGCCTGGAGTTCTAGGTCAGCCTGCTCTACACAGCAAGTTCCAGGTCAGCCAGGTACAGAGTGAGACCCTGCTTTTTCACTTACATTAATGAGCCACATTCGCCTCTAGTTCTCACAGAATTTCTTTAGAAAGTGTTGGATACCGGTTCTGTTTCATAAGGCATACACAAATGGTGTGTGTGTGTGTGTGTGTGTGTGTGTGTGTGTGTACATAATAAATATACACCCCAAGAGAGGATAACAGAAAGTGGCCAATTTGTTGGGATTTTTATGACATACCTGGCATTATCAAGGTAAAAATACCTAGCCTTTGCTAGGTAAATTATCAGTGCTAGATGTGTGTAATGACTTATTTCATTTCACAGTCAATTAGCATAGACCGCGAAAGAAACTGAGTGGGGGCTTTAGAATGCGGGGAAGGAAAACCCAGGTTTTCTTGGGTGACACTAGATAAGGGCACGCCATACAGGAGAAGCAGGCGAGAGGTTGGGCTGGGAAGAAGTGGGAGAAGCGCCTCCTCCCTCTGCCTCCCCATTCAGTTTTAACCACCAGGTCTGATTTCCATAGGGAGAGGTTTCTTGTTTTCATGTCCCCCTTTGTCTCTCATGCTGTCATTTTCAAACATCTCCAGTCTTTCTTTCCTCTTTCCATGGCATTACAGCGCCAGCCGGGTTGATATGCCATGTCCAGGCCCTGCCATTTGGTAGCCTTTGACTTCTCCCAGCTATCATCCTAACCTTCATACACCTGTAAAATGGAACAATCATAGTGATTATTTATAGAAGGCTGTTGTTATGAAGATTCAAGGAGAAAATATTTGCTTAAAATGGTAGGCTCAACTGTTAACATTTGAAATTCCTTCTGGGGTGACTTCTCAGTCCCTCTGTTGTTAATGTGGGGCCTAAGACTTGATTTAACCAACGAAGTCCTAGTGGTAATGATTTGTGGCATTTTGACAAGGACTATCTAAGAGCAGAACCAGTACCCAGTTTGCCTTGTTCTTTCTTTGTGTACAACATAATGACCAGCAATGTTCCAGACAGTAATTGCTCCATCACTTTAAGTCCCAGAGAGTAGAGTTAAAGCCAGAAAGCAATGGAGATGTATCATGAGCAAGAAACAAACCTATGTTGCCTTAAGACAGAAACCCTCAGGTTTTAGGGTTGTTCATTCTCAAGTCTTACTGAATGATAGGGATATTACAAAAGCTTAATATGAGATGCTCATGAGATTCGTGATTATTTTCTTTTTCCTCCTTTATCTTGCTATAATAAATCCCAACTTTTCCTTCTGGGTCAAATAACACTAGAGAGAAGTAGATCAAAAGCTTTGAGAGCTTTCATTCTTAGTGACATAGGACTGAACTACTGAGACGCTATCTTCAGCAGAAACAGGATGGCAATATTCTTGATGATCTTGCTTTTCGTCCATAACTGCTGTAAGGCGGGGGGGGGGGGGGGTTTCAAGTGGTGTTAATGGGGATTACAGGCATGTATCACTACAGTTGTCACTAGGATTTTTCAAAGACATTCTTTTTAAAAGACATTCTCCTTTGTGTAAGATATAATTTGTGATTATTGTAGTACCTTCGTCAGTATTGTCTTCTTTCAAGAGTTGTTGCTTTGCTTTTTTCTTTTTAAATAACATTTTACTTATTCTTTGAAATGTTCATACATTTATACAATGTATTTTGGTCATATTTGTCCACCATTACCCCTCCCTCCAAAGCCCACAGATGCCCCCCTTCTACTTTTGAGCATGTTGGAGTAACTGGGTCTAGAACATACATTCCTCTTCTAATCAAAACGTGTAAGCAACTGTTTCCAGCCACGGAGCAACAGACAGTGCTGTCTCGGTCTCAGAGCAGGTAGTAAACGAGACGAGTCTGCAACAGGCCTGGTTTCTCTAAGAGGTGCTTTTCAGGGTGGCGTGACAAGGTCATGTAGAGTGTGCTGGCCTGCGGAGTTCCAGTCACAGGGTAGACTCTTGGGTGGGTCACAGCTACAGAGTTCTGAAAGTACAGTTAAATAAAGGTATTATCTTTGATGTCATTGATGAATAAATAGTAAAAATGAAATAGGGTGGAATTCCAGTGAGGTTTCATCCTATAACAGCTACGGAATTTTCAGATAAATTTCCAGTTTTCAGACAGACCTTGAGGACATTTGGCTTTCAATCACCCGCAGCAGAATATACTTCATGACACCTAGCATCAGAGCTTCAAAATACATGACATGAAAACTAACAGAACTATGGTGGTTGAGAAATGTCCCTCATAGGCTCATGTATGTAAACATCTGGTCCCTGTCAGTGATCCTGTTTGCAGAGGTTATGTGATATTTAGGGAGTCTATCTACGGCCACGTTAAGTTCATCCTCGCTGCTGTGGATCAAGAGGTGATCTTTCCATTTCCTGCCACCCTTCTTCCTCCCCCACAATAGTAGACCCACCCCCCGCCCCCCCATCTGTAAGCTGGGTAAACCTTTTCTTTCTTAGCTTGCCTTTGGCTGTGGGGTTTATTAGAGCAGTAAAAAGCAGCTGAAAAGAACCCCAAGGAAAGGGTAGGCAAATCCTCAATCACAGCACAGACTCTCATGATTTCTCAACAGGAGACGAACAAGTAAACAGCAAACCAGAAAAGACACAGAATAGTTGGAGCAACACCCTCAATCTGCTAGAGTTTTTTAAACATTTATAGACTAGTCCACTCAACAAACAGAAAACATTCTCACAGATGCGTAAAAGCCAGATGACGAATGTACTCTGCACCTTTAAGCTAGCCTCAGAAATGAAAATTATTCCAAGTATATTCTTTGATCATAAGACATTTAATTAGAAATCAATCAAATAAAGGTAACTGGAAAACAACTAACACTTTCCAAGTTCTACCGCACATTCCTAAATAACCTACGAATCAAAGAAGAAACTAGAGCCAGCATGGCGTTACATAGCTTAATCTCGGCACTCACAGGAACGGCCGGTAGAGCCTGCTCGTGAGGGCCGAACTGTGAAACCAATGAGCTAAACTGCCCCATGATTAGAAAGAAAGGTTTATTGGACATCAAATTGCCAATCGCCAAGGCTAGGGGACAGAGAAAAGAACAAAATGGCAAAATAAATAAATGAATAAATAAAAAGTATATTTTATATGACAGATGGCAGGGTGGGGTCTTTGAGTTGATATAGCCTGTTCAGATTCCTTGGGAACTAGACGCCATTGCCCAAGAGAGTTGACCTTTGGAGTCATATATTAAGGAAGGTACCTGGTAGTTTAAATGAGGTTCCTGGAAAATAGGAACCCACCTTTAGGTTTCTGTTTACATAACAACAATCTTTCTGTTTACCTAGGCAATGTCCTTCTGGTCAGGACAGTACCACCAGCACTGCCAATTTGGGGTGCCAGTTTGGATCTAACAAATCTCTAGGATTCAAGGTCATCCTAGGCTACTTAGTGAGTTCCAGGACAACCAGGGCTACAGAGAGAGACCCTGTCTCAAGAAATAGAAAATATTTAAGTGTCTTGAATAGTTGATGGTGTGGTTCAAAGGTCAGGAAAAGTAAACAAATGGATCACTTCCTTAGAAGACATAAACAATCAAATTCGATTCAAGAAGACTATCGGGAAAAAAACTTGGGAGGTACTTAGCAAACTTGGGATAGACTAAGAGTCTTTAGAACAAAAACAAGGACATCGTAACGATCAGCTTCATCAAAATGAAGAACTTCTGCTCTTAGACAAATCAAGGAAGTGAACAGAGGACCACAAAGTGGGAGGAAATATTTGCAAATTATACACATGACAAGAGACCCATATTTATAATATATTAAAAACAGCTATGGTATGTATAAGCCAGCTTAATTGTAAAATAAAACAATCTGATAAAACACAGAACAGATGATTTTTGTAAAACAAAATATTGGGATGGTTGAGTACACCAAGGAAAAGATACCGTTGTGGTCTGAATCCAGTGTTCTCAGAAAGGCTCATATGTTGTTCGCTTGATTGCCACCTGATGAGCTTTGGGGAAGTGACTGGATCTGCGAGCTGTGACCTAATCAGTGTGGTAATTCACTGATGGATCCACAATATGATGGCATTTATTGGGAAGCGACATTAGCTCGGGGAAGTGAAGAGTTAGACCGTGACACTGATCTCTCAGTGTCTCTCTGCTTCCCGGCCACCATTAGACAAGCAGTTTGCTCTGCAGGCTGTCACGCCACGACGGACTGCTTCCCAGTGGCTGAGAAACGAAGGACCCAGCTAACAGTGGACTGAACTCACATCATGGGCCAAAATACATTTTTCAAGTAGTTTTTTCTTTCAGTCATTTTGTCACGGTAATAAAAATTGCAAGAGATTCTCAATATCATTAGTCTTCAAAAAAGTGTCGATTAAAGCCACAGTATAGCCATTTAAAAGGTTAAAATGTAAAGCTGACACAACCACTATTGGTGAGGGCATGGAGCAACCAGAGCTCCATCTTTTCCCAACATTACTGCACAGTTCTCAACTTGTTAAGTAAGCGTTTATTGAACAGTTTACTCATTAACGACACATTTATCCAGTTATCTGTCATGTATGCAATGCCATGCTAGAACCAGACATGAGCAGTGTGGGAGAAAGCCAGTGGGCAGTGAAAGGAAAAGCCCATTTCAAATATTTGTGTTTGTTTGCAGTTTCTCCTTGAGAGAAGGAAGACGCTTTGGAAATAGTAGTGACGGCTGTACAATGTTGTGAATGTTACTGGTGACACGGAATTATAATTAAAGGTGGTGAATTTGTAAGTTTTAGCACAGTAAAATGTTCATTTGTACTCGACATAGAAAAACAACCCTGCAGCTTTGCTTTACGGATTTGCAGGGACGATGTAACTTTAGAAAAGTCAGGATAACTGTTCCATCTCATCTGTGGCAAAAACGGGAAGAAAAGTATTTATCTATAAATTCCTCTATGGGTTTAAGATGGGGCTGTTTTTGAATATCTTGACAGGAAAAAAGGGCAAAATTTAGATCCATTTTGGGATTATTTTATGTACCTAAAATGCTTGATCTATCAAGCACTTGTCTAGTAAGATAAAATTGCCACCAACTCCACTACAAATTGCTTCCCACACAGAAGCTATAAAAATACAAGATTTTGCACCTGTTAACAAAATTATGAATTGAAATTTCTTGCATTCCAGTGCTAAGTTGCCCCAAAACTGTATGGTTGGCACACCTCCTCTTTAGAACTTATGTAACATTATTGGCTTCATCATTCTGAATACCTCTTTAGAAGCACAAGTTTGGTTCAGAATGATTGGCTTTTAGGAAATATTCCCAAAGCAACAGCCTAAAATGTATCATTAGTTCATTTCAGACATTTTTAAGCACATGGATGAGTGTTCATTTTATGTACATAAAATATTTACATATTTCTCTTTCTCGTGACAGAAATTGCTTTGGGGGAATGTATGCTGTTGCAAATGAGTACAATTATTTACGAAATACAGAATAAGAACAGAGACTTTTGTGGATAAAGTGGATTTGACTAGTTTTATCATGTTATATCCTACCATAAATGCAGGATAAAAGGTTACCCAATAGTTCCAGAAAAAAAGAAAGAAAAAAAAAGAAAAGAAAGTTTTATTCACACAGAGGATATAACTTGATACCTACCATGCTCCAGACCCTGGGTTCAATTTCAAGTTTAAACCAACAAACAAACAAAAAAAGAAAGTGAGTTGCAGCCTGAGGAAATAGTGGAGCATTTCCTCACATGCACAAAACCCTTGCGTTCCATCCCTGCACTACACACACTAAATGCATGCCTGTAATCCTAGTTCCTGGAAGACGGAGGCAGGAGGATCAGAAATTCTGAGATCATCTTCAGCCACACAGCAAGCTTAAGGTCGGCCTGGGCTGCATGAGCCACTGTCTCAACAACAACAACAAAAACCTTACTTACCTTATTTTCAAAATATCACATGGTAAAAAAAAGTTTCTTACCTCCTTCCCCCATGAAATACAATTCACTTACAGTTAATAATTTGCAGAAAGCAATGGTGAGATTTACACGTAAAAGATAAACTCTGCATATTGTTTTCTTTTTTGGTTTTTCAAGATAGGGTTTCTCTTTGTAGCCTTGGCTGTCCTGGAACTCGCTCTGTAGACCAGGCTCGTCTTTCAAACTCACAGAGTGAGTTCTGCCTCCCGAGTGTTGGGATTAAAGTCATGCACCACCATCACCCAGCTGTGCATTTTCTTTACATAGTATGTATGTTAAAGTTATGAATAGAATATGGGGTATGGTAAAGTGTTTTAAATGATGCTTAAATGAACTACCTGGCCCTAGTTTTGGCTTACATTTTTGTAGGAGACTGCTCTTTCGTTTCCCAGCCGCTCAGACCCAAATAATCACACAGTAACTTTATTAATTATAACACTGTTTGACCTACTAGCTCAGGCTTCTTATTAACTAACTCTCACATCTTAAATTAACCCATTTCTATTAGTCTGTGTATTGCCACGAGGCTGTGGTTGAGTAAGGTTCTGGCACGGGTCTTTCTCCTTTAGCAGCTACATGGCATCTTGACTCTGCCTACTTTCTCTCTCTCTCTCTCTCTCTCTCTCTCTCTCTCTCTATCTCTCTCTCTCTCTCTCTCTCTATATATATATATATATATATATATATAAATTCCAGCCTGGCTATCTTCTTCCCTGCCATAGGCCAAAGCAGCTTTATTCGTTAACCAATAAGAGCAACACATATACAGAAGGACATCCCACATCATACTTTTTACCATTCAATTCTCTACATAAGGGTTATAGATGTCTAATTAGAGGTTAGATGTGACTAAAAATAGAAATTTAATTACTCCATAGTAAATGTAGTTTGCTTAGCAGACTCTGAAAACGTGAGATATTGTTGGAAAGGTATAAAGAGCTGAATCTCTGGTGGTGAGAATGTCAGGACCCAGGAGTCTACACTAACCATTTGGCAAGCACTCCTCTCCAATATCACTGACTGTTAATAAATTGTTATTTATCTAAATTATAATCTTTCTTCTTCTGAAAGCAGTTAAATTGTCTCATGCTACCTAAATACCACTCTGTCAAAAATTATTTTTAATCTACCAGCAGAAAAGTAGAACCCTTAAGACAAAAGAAGTACTAGTCAAGGGTATCTATATAAACATCATCCCACTGTTCCACAGAGCATTTTTCTGGTTCGTGGGGATGGTCCCTGTGATGACCACTCTTGATTTCAACTTGGCTACATCTAGAATTAACTAAAACTCAAGTGGCTGGGCACACCTGTGAAGGGTTTTTCTCAATTAAGTACTTTGAAGTGTGAAGACCTACTTTTAATCAACTCTTTTGAGGTAGGAAGATCCACCTTTAATCCAGATCTTTTGTGTCAGGGAGATCCAACTGGGCCACACATTCTACTGGCAGCTTATATAAAGGACGTGGATAAAGAAAATTTGATCTACTTGCCTGCTTGCTTTGGCTCTCACTGGTACGTCCATTCCTTTTCTGTCATTAGAGCATATGCCATTGGGACTATGGTGAACACCGAAGACCCGCTGAGACATTCAGCCTTATGGACCAAACAACTGACGGATTCTTGGACCTTCTATTCACAGATAATCATTGTTGGACTAGCTGGACCACAGCCTGTCAGCCATTCTAAAAAATCCCATACATATGGGATTTATGTATCATTCTCTCACTCTATGTCATTCTATACATTTTGTTCC
Source organism: Microtus oregoni (assembly GCF_018167655.1). Classification (NCBI taxonomy): domain Eukaryota; kingdom Metazoa; phylum Chordata; class Mammalia; order Rodentia; family Cricetidae; genus Microtus; species Microtus oregoni. Next base: position 15,193,459 of record NW_024543069.1, on the reverse strand, counting down.
TCTAGAGAAGCATGACTAATACAGTCTCTTTACGCACTCTTCATATAACACCAGGTTGTTCATTAAACGTTCCAGTTAGATTCACTTTTTATAAGGGCCTACTATGTGCCAATCACTGTACCAAATGTCAAGTGCAATCAAAGAGAACACATGCCAAGTAGTAGACAGAGAGTGTTCAAGGAAAAGGGAACCATTTATGCAAAATCTCGAGGTGGGAAAGAGTTGGGCTGGTCCCAGAAACTGAAAGGCCAACACGCTGAAGCTCTGTGGGTGGAAAGAAGAGAATGCGGTGAGATTGGAGAGACTAGCAAAAGGCAATCCGTGCTCGCCCCTGAGGGCACATTCAATCCTTAACAGTCGGCTCTCGAGCTCTTTCTTGGCAATTTTATTGGGGCCGAGTTTGGGAACAGAGTCCAGAGAAGTACATCTGAGCCATCAGTGTGGATGCTGCTGGCCAGAATCTAAGTGTTGACTTAAACCAAAGCGATAGGAGGGGAATAAACAGAAGTACCAGATTTGAGGGTTTGTTTTTTTTTTTTTTTGAAAACCATAGATATCACAAAGTATTTAGATGTGCAAGATAAAGGAATGGTAAGGTTTCCAGCTTGAATAAACTAAAGAACCATTTACTAAGCTGGCAATACAGGGAAGAGCAGGTCAGACAAGGAAGATTTGAAGCGATTGGCAAGTTAGGCTGAACCAGCCATACATGGTGACATAACCCTGCCATCCTAGCTATTCCACAGTCTGTGCACCTGAGTGTGACCCAGTCTCACACTAAGCAAATTATACCAGGCAGACAGTTCAGTGGGGATGAAAGTTGGGAGAATTCAGTCCCTGGAACCCACGGACATGCCAAATTCAGTAGCATACATCTATAATGCCTGTAGGTGAGCCAGGAAGCAAAAACAGAATCTGCAGACAGCACTGGAGCCAGGGAGCCTGGAGTGGGAGAAACACAGAAGCTAGAGACCCCACATTCTCAAAAACTCACAACTCACGAGTTGTCGTGTGACGTCCAAATACATGCAGTGACTTTCCTCTCTCTCTCTCTCTCCCTCCCTTTCTCTCTCTCTCTCTCTCTCTCTCTCTCTCTCTCTCTCTCTCTCACATACACACAGACACACAACCACATATGTGCAAATAAATACTAAACAAAATAAATACTAAACAAAACAAAATAAACACAAAAAACTAAAATGAAGGTCAGGCATGCCATTTTTCAGATGCTTTACAGAGACCAAGCAAAAGAGAACCACAACCAATCAGTGTTTATACTTAGGAGTTTGGAGACTACTACCAGTACAATATTAATAGTATTAATATCTATTAATAGTATTTAAAGAAATGTCAGGAAAAGTTTATATTTTGGAGGTTGCTGCAGGGGAGTCTATGAAAAAACAGAGAAGGAACAAAGAAGGAGAAGGGAAAACAGACTATGTTAAGTACTGGAGGCTAAAAGCAGAGGCGAATCAGCTGGAGAGTGTGCAGTCTGAATGCTGATGAGAAATGAACAGTGACTGTTGGGGTGGACATCACCAGGGTCACGGAGGGCCTCGACCCGGCAGCTTCAGGAGGATACAGAAGAATGGAGAGTGATTGCAGAGCGCGCAAAAGGAAGCACTTTGCATCAGCACAAAAGACTTTTCTTTTGTAGGAGAGCACAGAAAAAGGAAATTGAAGAGAAGGCGACAAAATTGGAGGAGGGAGATGGAATTGGAGGATGAGCTAAGTTTTAAATGCAGTGAGATTCCATTAGCTCCAGAGCATCTGAGTAAAACTACCTTACGGAGGGCTGGGTTAAGCTTTAGACTCATGTACGTATATCTCTAGCCCATATGTCCTTCTAACATACTCAGTCCTCCTCCAGTCCATCCTGAAGGTTGTGCAATAAAAGAAAAAGCTTAGCCCACGGCCCCTCTTCCACACGTAAGTCCTAGACTATTCCTAAGCTGGCAACAACTACTGGATGCTCCCTCGGGAATCTTCAAACCCCTTTAGTCCTTTGCCTGAACCCTTGGGGACTTCCTGAAAACTTAATTTTTCTAAGTGATATTTTAGTGGTATTGGTCTGACATATTGGAATAAGGAGTCATTGGAGACCTCAGAAAGCCGAATGTGACATAGTATGTTTCTTTGTTCCTTCTCTGAGCGACACCTCACTGTTGATTGTTTTCTGTAGATTTTGCTAAATAAATCAGGAACTTAATCCTTCCTAAAGAGAGCTAGTGTGGTCTTTCCGACAACTCTTGAACCAAGCATTTCCTCTGGGTAAGAAGCAAGGAGACACTATGAAAGTAGAAACAGTGGGGGGCCGTGGGGGACGGGAACCATTACATGCACGGGAGGAGCTTCCTCAGCATTTGTGAAGCCTGAACATTCTTCATGGGAGGTGCCTTCTAAGCAACATGTAGGTATATCTTACATATATACCTCCTCCAATAAGTTTCCTATCTCATATGGACCGATTCATTTCTCAACATCAAAGGCAGAAGTCGGGCATCCCATCAAGAACAGATAATGTATGCTAAGTTCAGCTCCAGCATGCTAGAAGAAATGAGATTTTTTCCCTCTTTTTTTTCTTTCTTTTTTGTTGCTATGCTGAACACATCCACTGATTCACACAGGGTTTCTCTGTCCTGAGAGAGACTATAAGTTTGGTACAAAGGAGCAAGGACAGGCCATGGACAGAATGTAGGAAATAACATTTTGGAATATGTCCATCTCGCTGTGTTTTCTAGAAAAGCTCTAACAAGCTGCCACCCAAATCTATTTTCTGAGTTCTGGAGATTAGAAGTGACAACCCGTGACATCCCTGTCCTAGCCTCTGGTGATATGGTAGCAACCTTTGACATCCCTGTGCTAGCCACTGGTGGTATAATGGCAACCTTTGACATCCCTGTCCTAGCTTCTGGTGGTATGGTGACAACCTGTGACATCCCTGTCCTAGCTTCTGGTGGTATGGTAGCAGCCTGTGACATCCCTTTCCTATCCTTTGGTGGTACGGTAGCAACCTGTGACATCCATGTTCTTGCCTCTGGTGGTATGGTGACACCTTTCTTGCAGCTCTATAGAGCTACCCTCTGTCATCATATAGCATTCTGCCTGAGGGTCTGTTGTGCATATAGCCATCTCCACATAAAAGTAACTATATTAGTTTGATGCCCACTTAACATGCCCTCGTTTTCACTAACTCCATGTATTTCAAATTCATGTTTTGAAACATGATTTGTTAGGACTTTCAATGTATCTTTTTTAGAGTCCTAATTCCATGATAACATTCGTTATCACAGAAAGGAAAATAACAGTGAAGGATAAAGGTATGGGAAGCTAGTCGCCCTCATTACTATTTCTGTGGTCCCAGGTAATGGCAAAGGCCATCCAGATCAGTACGGCCCTAGCGGCAGCATGGCTAGTGAACCCGATCTCGGACCCAGGATGCGGCCCAGCCCATTGGAGTCTGCAGGGTACTCAATGGTAACCGGAGCCATGGATATCATCACAGACCCTGGCTACTGTAATACCAGAGACCCAGGCATGGCCCTTGGCAGCAGCCTGATCTGGGCATCGCCATGGCCTGGGATGGCAAGCAGACCTCTAACATCTGCCCAACCCTCTCCATTTACCTCTCTTCTTTTATGTGTCTTTCCATGATGTATGAACCATTCTGCTTCTCTAACATCATGTGAGTGTTGGGTTCAAATCCAGTCCTCTGTAAGAATAATAGTGCTTTTAACTGCTAAGCCATCTCTCCAGCCCAGTGTTCCTAATTTTTTTTAACTGACTATGTACTAAATAAAAACCAGTTTTACTTTCATTTTACGTTTTATAAATGAGTCACTATTTTGACAATGATAGTTTTATTCTTTGATGATTTCATATATGTATATAATTATCTTGGACATATTCACCCCAGTTCCTCACTCCCAGCTGCTTTTTCTTTTTTCTCACTTATCTGTAGGTGGTTCTTCATCTTCTATACATGCACTATTGCGTGTGTGTGCACGTGTGTGCACGCGTGCGCACACACACACTCACTCTCACACTCACACACATACACAGATTCACACACACTAAAATAAAAATGAATGAATAAATGGAGGGGAGAGAGAGAGAGAGAGAGAGAGAGAGAGAGAGAGAGAGAGAGAAAGCATCTCTGTGAGTTTGATGTCATTCAGGGCTACACAGGGAGTGAGCACATTGTCTCAAAACAAAATTAAAACAAAAACTTACCTGAATATAACTGTAATATTTTAAAATATCCACCATGTAAGTAACAATCAAACATAGCCTTTAATGTCCTTCAATCCAAAATAGTTTTTTATTTCTCATGATATGAATAGGTTTTCAGTTTTATAGGAAATCCCACAACTTGGAATTCATGACATGGATATTTTGGGTTTTATTTTGAAACAGGTCTTGCTAGTAAGCTTGAAACTCACTGTGGTGGTTTGAATGAGAAATGTCTGCTATAGGCTCAGGTATTTGAACATTAGGTCCTCACTGGTGGTGCTGCTGTGGAGGAGGTGTAGCCTCGCTGGGGAAGCGTGGACAATACAGATTACTTTAAGACTGAATATCTTCTAACCTTTCACCTAGCAGTATTTATATCAACTTAGTAATCTTAATAATTATTATATTAGCTAGCCAAATGATTTTCTAATTCTATCAGTCTGTCCACATTTCCTAGCTATTGTTCTTCTGGGCAGAACTTTCTCAGCTAGGTGTGGTGTTAAATGGCTGCAGTCCCAGTTCTTTTATCAAAGTTTTATTCTTTGATGATTTCATATATGTATATAAATGAAAAAAAAAACCGAAGTCAACCTGGGTTTTACGTATACTGTTTAGCCCTATCTCAAAGGACAAGCAAACAAATGAAACAGCCCAAGAGCTCGCTCTCTTCTCTTATACTCCCCCCACTTTTGGAATATTTTTGTATATTTTTTAATTTCTTTTAAGTTAAATATGTGTAGAATTGCCATTATTTCACCATTGTTCAGATTGACCTACTGTGCTCAGTAAGATCTCCAGTTTGGCTTCGATGTTCTTTGAGCTGTCCCATCAGCTTATGAACATTATTTTTGGTGAATGTATTGTATTTGAATAATCATAAAAATAGCTCCAGGTCTTAAAGAATATTATCTCTCTCAAAGGACTTACCTTGCAGCAAAAGATTAGAATCAATGGCAATCCCAAAGCATCTTTAACCCAGTCCAACTAATGACATTAGAGAACTTGAGAGAGAAGGGTTCAACTCTCTGGAACGGTTGGTCAATTTCCAGCTGACCCCTTCTTCCTAGATAGTTCTTTGGTTCCCAACCCAAAGCCTGATGCCATTCCCCTTGACCTCAGATCTCCATTTTATCTCTATGACTGTTAATTGTTCAAAGTTCTGCGCAGCATCCCAGCCATCTCTCTGAACAACATGGGCCCAAGTGTTTTACTTACCTCTCCAACTTTCCTTCTCCCAGATCTGTCTCTTTGATTCTTTCTTGTCATGTTACCTCTGAGCAAGCGAAACACTATTTAGTCTCAGCCATATGTGACTGAGCATACCTACAACCAATCACTTGGAAGACTGAGCAAAGGATCTTAAGTTTTATTGAGTTCATGGGCAGCTTGGGATATATAGTAAATTTAAGACCAGCTTGAACTACATACCCCCTACCCCCCGCCCCCTGCTTCTTCACTTCAGTCACTTCCAGGCACACTGGTTCTCTTGTGCATACCACACCTTCACCACTCCGACTTTTCACTCTCTGGGCTTGTCTGTTAATCACTATTAACTACTCCAACACATTGCCCCTTGATCTATTTGCTATCTAATCATCAGCATTCATGTCCAAATGGTTTTTGACCAGGCATATCTTCCCCAGTCTAGATAGGGTCTCAATTACTGAATGTCTGAACTTCCTCAGTGTTCAAAACTTTTAACTGTAGAGCCGGACAAACAGTTCCGTGAATAAAAGTAACAGCTGGGTAAGCCTAGCTGAGTTTAGCCTGATGGTCTGTGTTCCAGTTCCGGGACCCACAGTGGAAGGAGAGAACTGACTTCTAGAGATTGCTCTTTGACCTCTACTGTGAGCCCATGCTCACACACATCCATCTTACACACACACACATACACACATTTTTAAAAACTTGATTTATGTATCTGAGTAATGTATATTATCACGTGTGCTATATGAAGGCACAACAGGTTTTGTCTCATTTGCTCAGACACTGCATGCTCAGTAACTTCTTACAGAGACAGTCAACAAAAGTGAGATAAATACAAAGTACATCAATCTTTGAGGGTTTTGTTTTTTTTTTCCCCCTGGGTCACTTTATGCAACTAGCCCATCTATTTCCAGTCTGTACCTGGTGTTCTGTTGAGGCAGCTAAAATTTCCTGGCTTTTCCCTTTGAAGTTTAAGAAAAACAGTTTTGGTTTCCATCTCTCTATGGTCACACAGAATTCATTTCAACGAGAAGTTATTTTTAACCAAAGAAAGACTATTCTTCAGTAAAACTTTCAAACCAAAAGATTGCCATAGTTTCAGTGTAAATATATTCAGTGAATGTGGTGAAAAAAATAATTTAGATTCTTGACTTCTAATTAGCTCTAACTCTTCAGAAAACAAAAAAATAGAACCATGATGAAGTCAAAATAATGCATACAGTAAATAGTGTTGCAAATATTTTCTTTGGCTTAATATAGACTTCAGTGGTACAATAAATTTCCATCTGTTTAACATTTGATAATAAGAGACAGCTGCGGCTTTAAAGTCTATAGGCAAGATGCCAATAAATAATAGGAATTCAAATTGATACTGTAAGTTTTTGTTTTAGAGACGGAGTCAGCTTCCATTACTATAAAGCTGCATAAGTTGGTACCAGTTTTTTGTTTTCAAATGTTAATATGCTTGGCTTTGCTAGTTTTCTTTCTTTAGCCCTAGAAGAGCACGGGAATGTCACCTGTTTCACTTCATCAGCCCCGTGTCATTCATTGTGCAGCCGGCTTCCTTAAACGGGGTTGCCAGGTCACAGTCCACAGGCCCTGGGAGCTTTCCATCAGCTCTGGTTCTTAGGGACTGCAGTCTGTCTGTGCTGGAGAAACAGGAAGTTGTTAGGCAGGAGGCAGGCACCGGTGACAACAATCACCTATGCTCAGGGTGAGGGTGGAGTATCTTTTCCTCTAACTGACTGTTAAGTGTCCTTCTCAAATTACCCTTCACTTTCTGTAAAACTCACCAGAGAAACCAGGAACCAGCCAGAATTGCCGAGTCACGGTACGCATCTCCTTTTAGGTGAATTAAAACAAATGTGGCTGACTATAATACTAAATTCTCTGCCCAGGACGATTACCGGCAGCCACGGTTTGAACATGTGATATCTACAAACGCATGACTTCCAGCCGAGCATATGATGATGACTCTTCCCTCTAAGAACATGCATGAGTGTCCTCTCTTAAAACCCCAGACTTTGTTCAGAGTTCTACTTGGGAAACATCCCAGCGTGTGCCTTGCTTGCTGCAAGAACACTTTTTTTTTTTTTTTTTTTTTTTTTTTTTTTCGAGACAGGGTTTCTCTGTGGTTTTTTGGAGCCTGTCCTGGAACTAGCTCTTGTAGACCAGGCTGGTCTCGAACTCACAGAGATCCGCCTGCCTCTGCCTCCCAAGTGCTGGGATTAAAGGCGTGCACCACCACCGCCCGGCTGCAAGAACACTTTCTTCATTTTTCTGTTTCCTAGTTGTGCTTACAAGCTTGGTACTCACCAAGAACCAAACCCCACTGCGTCCCATTATAAACGCGGGGACAAATCAAGGGCAAGGGCACCCCATTTAAAGGCCTTGTGAGAATAAATCTCCCTTCTCTGCCAACGAAGAAGACGGGCTGCCTGGAAGAAGCAGAAAGCAGCTGAGCTGCCAGGAAGAGGGTTAGACCAATTGAGTCACTTGGAAAAGATACTCTCCAGCCTGTTGAGCTGCCTGCAGGCTAAAAGTGTGCTTCAGTTTCCTGGCTTTTGTGAGCTGTCATCCATGCTGGGTGGACCTTGGTTATGCAGCTGTCTTTGAGTCATTTCAGCTTCTGTAAAAACCCCTCACCCCACGTGTCTGTAGGTAACCCCAATAAAACCCATCGGTTCACCAAGTTGGACTTTGGTCTGTTATGTGTTCTCTATGTGGGGTGAGTACCCAGGGAAGGGTTTGCCACATAGCGATGTCAAATGGAGAAACCAGTGTGTTTGCTATGTAGACTTAAAAATGAGGGCTTTCAGACCAGGGAGATAGTTGCTTGCATACTTTGGATGGCCAGAATCAATCCCTGGGATTCATTCACATAAGGAAAGAGCGCCAACTCCACAAGTTATCCTCTCTCTCTCTCTCTCTCTCTCTCTCTCTCTCTCACACACACACACACACACACACACACACACACACGCAGCAAAAATAATACAGTTGAGGACATTCTTGGTTACAATGACAAAGAACTCCAACTTCTCCCCTAATTGGTAGATGCCACTGCCTAACCGACTTCTAGCACCTCTTCAGGTGTTACCTAGAATGTTTCGGCAGTAATAACCAAAGCTCCAGTCCTCCTCCTCCTCCTTTCCCAAAGCCTGTTCCTCCCATTCTTCTAGCTGCTTCAGCTACAGATGGAATCCCACCTGGGTCTTCAATGTCATCCACATCCCGATGGACGAGCAAGCCCTCTCAACAGCACTCAGTGTGTACCCAGGATCTCAGTTACCACCGTAGCCTCTTGCCTGGGACTAACTAATCTTGGTTGCATTTTCTCCAGCCTACAAAGCTCTTCTCCACACAGAAGCCAGGGTTGTTCCTTTTAACTGTAAATGACATTGCCTTTGGCTTTAAAGGCCTAAGCAGTCTCCTTGTTTATTCTGCTCTGATCTAACTGGCTCCTGGGATTTCCCTCTCTCATGCCAAGCCTGCACCTGTCTCAGAACCTGAATGCGGTGCACGGGTTACCTGGGAATCCTCCTCTCAAACTCTTTTTTTTTTTTTTTTGTGGTTTTTCGAGACAGGGTTTCTCTGTGGTTTTGGAGCCTGTCCTGGAACTAGCTCTTGTAGACCAGGCTGGTCTTGAACTCACAGACATCTGCCTGCCTCTGCCTCCCGAGTGCTGGGATTAAAGGCGTGCGCCACCACCGCCCGGCTCCTCTCAAACTCTTGTTGCTTGCTCCTTCCTTTCTTCAAGCTTCTACTTATAGAAGACCTTCATGACTTTTTTTTTTCAATACCTCATTCCCTTTCCCACAGCACTCTAAAGATTCATGTAGGAAGCCGGGCAGTGGTGGTGCACGCCTTTAATCCCAGCACTCGGGAGGCAGAGGCAGGCGGATCTCTGTGAGTTCGAGGCCAGCCTGGTCTACAAGAGCTAGTTCCGGGACAGGCACCAAAGCTACAGAGAAACCCTGTCTCAAAAAACCAAAAAAAAAAAAAAAAAAAAAAGATTCATGTAGGAATGTAAGATGAGTATACATTTTTTTATCTAGGACAGTCTTAATTTAACCTATGTTGCTCAGATATAACTATGAATAATTACCGTTCACATGCTCTTGTTTGCTGAAGTGGTTATTCTAACCTTACCACGTTTTATTTCTACAGCTTTCAGCATCATCCAATACACTGGGGAGAACGACTTGTCTGTTTTCCCCAGTTATAGCATTACTAAGAATCTGCGATTTGTTTTCTTCTGTACCATTTAACACTTAGACACACCGAGAACACGGCATGCAAAATAAGTAAATAAGCCTAGAATGCTGATGCTCAAAACTGTGTTGAATAAATAAAGGGGTTAGTGACTATCTGATTTATATCCCGTGTTCCGCTAAGTTCCGAGAAAGACAAATATGGCAGCTGTCAGTACACAAGCCTCATCTGAGAAACTCTGGTTTCATTGGCCTTGGACACAGATTCCAAATGGATATACAATGCATACACTCAGATGTGAAGTGGCTCAAATAAGTCTCAGGTGCTGGCCAGGTTGAAATCCTTGGGCTGAACACTACCTAGAGGGAGAACCAGAGGAAGGAAGCTGGCAGACACCACAGTAATTCCTCCACTCAGCCAAAAGCACAAATCTGAGTGTGGACAGCAATGAAAACTTTTTTTTTTTGGTTTTTTGAGACAGGGTTTCTCTGTAGCTTTGGAGTCTGTCCTGGAACTCGCTCTGTAGACCAGGCTGGTCTCGAACTCACAGAGATCCGCCTGCCTCTGCCTCCCAAGTGCTGGGATTAAAGGCGTGCGCCACCATTGTCCGGCGCGATGAAAACTTTAAAGCTACAATGAACTTGGACAACAGAGCTGGCCAGGGTCTAATGAACTCAATTTCTAAATTCTGTTACTTGGTGAAAATGATAAAAATCTTGAGGCACTTGAGTGACAGAGGAAGAAGGCCTAGGAGTTCACACTCATCCACTGCTGCATAGTGAGTCTGAAGTCAGACCCTGTCTCAAAAGAGAAAAGGGGAAAATGGGGGGGGGGGGGCGGTCCTCACAAATAATGTTGGTTTTTTTCGGATGCTAACCAGTTAACATGTAAAGTATTTATGGTCTAAAATGTCTCCTAATGATATAAGAAATGAGAAACGGGGTCTTGGACTGGGGGAAAATGAGCCACTCAAACCTACTCAGTTTATTTGCTTTGCAACCAAACCCACGCACACAACCCTAATTATAGCCTTAGAATAAATTCCCATAAGCAGAAGGCTGCTAATTCAGATGATTTATGTATATGCTTATCCGGATCTTACTGGAGGATCTCACTTTTGTAAAGCATAGGGTTTCTTGTGGATGGAGAGACGGTTCAACAGTTAAGAGCACTTGCTGCTCTTGCAGAGGACCGGGGTTTGGTTCCCACCACCCACATGGCAGCTCACAACCACCTGTAACTCCAGACCAGGAGATCCAACTCCTTCTTCTGGCTCGTACAGGCTCTTCCAAGCTAAACTTAAATACAAACACATAAACTTTTTTTTAAAAAAAAGTAGGTTTCCTATTTTATGTTCCTATTTAATTTTAGATGTACTCTAAGTAGAAACAACTGTATTTATAAACATTTTAAGGAACAATACTCAAACATAGTTCAGGAAGTCTGAAGCTAATATTTCTCTTCTGACAATAAAATGAACCTCCTTTCTGAATATTTTTAAGCACTGTTCCTGTATATATCTACTATGTTACTTACCATAGATTATGTATTTGTTTTCTTATTTAGCCACACTTTTCATCCACCTCCTCCTGGCTCTCCAGTGTTCCAAATGATGAAAATCTCTTAGAATAGTAGTGTCTCGCCGGGCGATGGTGGCACACGCCTTTAATCCCAGCACTTGGGAGGCAGAGGCAGGCGGATCTCTGTGAGTTCGAGGCCAGCCTGGTCTACAAGAGCTAGTTAGTTCCAGGACAGGAACCAAAAGCTACGGAGAAACCCTGTCTCGAAAAATCAAAAAAAAAAAAAAAAAAAAAAGTAGTGTCTCGGGAGCACCAGTGTCCACTCCCCTGCCTGGTCTGAGATTCCAATTCCAGAGATCTGGGATAGGACTGCTGAACTTGTAACAGGCTTTCCTGAGGCCTCTGGATGGTAGGCTCCCTAGTTTCACTATGACAAACTGATAAGAGTAGAGGCTGTCTTAAAACACATCACGCAACTACTGCGTAGCGATACATACTTAGAAAGGTATACAAGACTGAATACAAGAACAGGAAAATATCTGGGGACTTCTTTGAGGGAATCACCTCATAGAGACCCCGAACCAATTACATTAGAAAGCACTTTCAGTATATGCAGCAAGAGCTACTTAGCAGGTCCACACTGGAGGGAAAGAAGAGCTCACCAGATTTTCTGAATCGCACAAAAACAAAAAGGTCATCAGGTAACGAGGCAACATACACTGCACGTCTCAGATTACCGGAAGAGCATGTGAATTGCACGTCTCAGATAACCAGAAGAGCATGTGAATTGCACGTCTCACGATAACCAGAAGTGTGTTAACTTGTACATCTCAGATAACCAGAAGAATGTGTTAACTTGCACATCTCAGATAACCAGAAGAGAATGCGAACTTGCTGAAACATTTAGCATTTATTGTACTGGGATTTTATGTTTAATTTTCTCCCAGGTCTTTACCTTTAGTTCTAGTGAGGCACAAGTACTTGCTGCCTCACTAGAGGCAAAGGGACAAAAGTGAATTTCAAGAGAGAGAAAAGATTCTAAGAAATGTTTTTCCAAATATGGAATGGTCTTCCGTCGTTTTTAGAAAATATGACTTTTAAGTATCCAGTTGCCAAACGTATTTAGGAAAATCCTTAAGCCAACCTAAACCATCCACTATTCACACAGCCATAGAAAACAAAACTTAAACGTAGCACTCATAGATTAGGCGATCCTGGCTTACTATTGCGCAGTTGTGTTCTCCATGTGGCCTCAGCTCAGCACTTCTACAGGACAGCGCCTCTGTTTGAAATCTCAAGTCTTTCCTGAGCTCTCCTGGCCATGTTGGTCATTGTTTCCTACTTGGTGTGGCAACCAAAACTCATTCTACTTCCTGGAGAAGCGTGTTGGGAAGTTAACGAGTACTAATAATTGCAAAAACCGAAAGCAACAGGATGCCGACATTTAGACTTGATAACATTTACTGTTGAAGGAAATGAGAACTAGAGGCTTTGAGTCACTTGAAGGTTCAGAAGGAAGCCTTAGTTCTTACGTGAAATAGTGAGTATTAGGGGGACTGTTAAGAAACTGATCTGTTATGCAGAGGCAGATCCAGACACCAAGAATCATGAAAATTGGCACTGAAAAAAATGCCTGGAAGTGAAAATATTTTCATCCTATATTCATATTTCAGAAGAATTAAATGACTTATAAAAATATATGGCCACAAATAAAAGGTATATATATATACACACACGCTACATGGTATGTCTTCCAGTTTTGAAAAACGTCCGCTAAGAGGCCATACATTCTCCCTCTATGTTTGCTCATGCTTATCCATTGACTTGAATTAAATATTTTTTTAAGTAATTGAGGGCAGTGATATAGCAGTCACAGTGAAAGCCTGGTGACATTAGTTTGATCTCCAGAATCCATGTAAAGCTGAATCCATAAAGTTCTTATTTCTACAATATGCTATGTGTGCACCCATATACACACACACACACACACTGTGCTCTGCACACACAATAATAATTTTTAAGTTAATTGACATGTTCAGTGACGAGAACTAGTTAACCAAAACATGTTATAGTTAGCCAGCTACTTCCTTAATTTCCCTTCTGGGTATTTTTAGGACCACTCTGTGTGCATATATTATGTCACTTACCAAAGTATATGGATTTGTTTTCTTACTTAGCCACATCCTTGCTAACTTGTGCTAACTTGGAAAGCTATTTATAGTATAACATTAGGTAAAATAATATAAATATACACTACTGTCATAAGGTAAAAAAGTACTTGAAAATAAGGCAGAGAACATAATTATATCAAAATGCTAAAATGAGACTTTAGGAGATTCAAGTATAGGTATTGCTTCTTCTCTCTACTTTCTATTTCCTTTAATAAATGTTTCTTGATCTAATAATAGTTTGAAATATCAGGACTTAGCAGAAAACTGGTATAGGAGTTGATACATTCTTTTATGATAGTGCTTGCATTTCTGACACACAAAGTCATTACTATTTAAGTTGTAAACTATTGGAGCAAGAACACTCAGAAGAAGGTAACTTATGATGGTTGATGTACGAGCCAAGACTATGTTCAGCTACATTCTCCAGGAAGCAGTGGAGTCGAATTCAGGCTTATTTGGGGGACAGTAGTAGCCATTTCAGGACTGCTGGAGCGGCTTCAGGATATCACGAATGACCCGGGTTCCTCCTTTCCTTCCAAGCATCCTCAGCCTATGGCTTCCCTCTTCATGTTTTCCACATTAGGCTCTCTCTTATTTTTGTCATGAGACACTATTTCCATCTATGTGTCAGAAGAGGAGCGTGAGGGAGGGAGCTGGAGGGAAGGAGAGGCTCAGTATTAGAAGACTTGCTTTTCTACCATTTGACCAGTTTCTAGAATTGTCATCTCCTCGTGGGCACCCATAACTGCATGACATCGTGGGATGTTAATTTTTTAGCTAGGCAACCTGACACCCTTCATTCTCAAGAGAAAAAAAAAAAAGGAATCAGAACTTTCCAATAAAGGAGAAAAGGACAAGTGGAACTGTACGGCTCAATTCTCCCCTCTTCTCATTGAAGAAATATACTCCTACCCTCCCTAGAAAACCCCAAAATTTCAGTCAGTTACTAGAGGAAGCGCAGAGTGCAGGCTCTAAGAGCCCTCATGACGAACCTGGTACTTCCCCCATCAAGTGTATGAATCCATGCTCACTTCAACAGCAAATATATTGAAATTGGAAATGCAACAAGATTAAACATGGACCTCTGCGAGAATGACAAAAAATTCACAAAGCATTCTATAATTTTTAAACATTCATATTCCAAACTTTAAAAAAATCTTTAATTTTATGTGTACAATGTTTTGCTTACATATATGTATGTGTACTATGTCTGTGCCTGATACTCATTAAGGTCAGAAGAGGCATCTGGTCCTCTGGAACCGGAGCTACAAAATGTTGTGAGCAACCACGGGTCTACTGAGAAGGGGTCCTGGGTCCTCTGCCACAGCAGCAAGCGCTCTTAACTGAGCCGTCTTTTCAGTCCTCGCCCCTCCAACTTTTTTTAAGGGTATGAGAGTTCCAATGTTCTGAAAACCAGTATTTAAAGAATAAAATTAGCTATGAAAGGCACATCGAAGTATCAACCCTTAGTTGAATTAAGGTAAGTTACCCCTAACAAATGACCCACAATCTTTTTCTTTTTGTTTTTTTTTTTTTTTGGTTTTTCGAGACAGGGTTTCTCTGTGGTTTTGGAGCCTGTCCTGGAACTCCCTTTGTAGACCAGGCTGGCCTCGAACTCACAGAGATCCGCCTGCCTCTGCCTCCCGAGTGCTGGGATTAAAGGCGTGCGCCACCACCGCCCAGCTCCACAATCTTTCATAGAAAGAACCTTCTCACTTAGATGCTGAACTTGGTCATGTGACTTGCTTGGGTCAATGAAATATTAGTAATCACAAAGCAAGCAAAAGCTTCCATACTAAGGCTTGTTCTCTTGTAACCCAGATTCTCCTTTTATGAGGAAGCCCTGACCAGCCAGGAAGAGAATCCACACAAAAGAAAAAATGTTTCTGTCTTTGTATTTTCCACATCCTCAACTTATTTCTGCATGAGACTCCAGCTCCAACCTCACTCTCTAAGGCCTCTGAGGAGACTAGCCAGGCCCCGGCCATCACGCTGTACAAACGAGCTCCTGGTACTGTGTCCTGACGGGAGTCCTGAGGAAAAAGTCTGGAATCACCAACAAATCAGTTATTGTTTTAAATAACTACGTTTTGGTCTGATTACACAGCAGTAACTGAAACGTTACTAAAAGTATAAGGAATGTATAACAAAAAAATGGTTGGACGAGAATGGAATTTTAAAAATAGCACAAAAAGCAAAGCAAACCAACAAAATAGATGAGACAAAAAATAAACAGTAAGATGATAGCTTTAAACCCAAATATGGTATGTCCAACCTGACTGAACATGAGGGCTGCATGTGTGCTCCCGGGTCAACTCTGAATGCAGTCCAACATAAAAACGTAAAATTACGTAAAAAAATTGTTTTTGCAAAAATTTTTGGTAATCATTAAGCTTGTAGGTGAAGTTGCTACAATTTTTAAAAGCTGGAAATACTACGATCTTTATATATTTTTTAACTAGAATTATATTTTGCTTAAGTACTGGTCTCTGAATTCTGCCCCAACCTTCCCACCTCAGTCTGAGGGCCTTGACTTGATGCAATCTAAAACACTGCTGGGTGGATCATTAATCAGGCTTATCAGTGTCATAAAACCTGGGAACTACAGCCTCGTCTTCGTGTCTATTTTCCCAGGATTCCAAAAATGGAACAACTGCAACCTTTTCATTTTTCCCGAAATTCCCACTATACTAATTTAATATAGTGTTTCCTTCCTACTACGGGAAAGCCTATTCAACACATGAAGTTACAACCCGCCGGTCCTTTACAATGCATATGAGAGTTTCAAGTCCGTTTTTGAGGTCCCCCCCCCCCTCCCCGCCATTTCTGAGGGCAGGCGTGGGGTCTGGGTGACGAGGGGCTACAGCTTTAAACCCAGGACACGCTCGGCGCGACCGAGATGCTCTGAGCTGTTCCATGAATTAGTCATCCCGGGTCCGTGGGCTGTGAAACACGCGCACACGCATCTCTATTGTGAAAACCCCAGCGCCGGCTTCCCGAACTGGCGGAGGCAGAGTCGGTGTCCGAGAACAGGCGGCGGGGCGAGCGCAGCCTTCCCGCCCGTCCGGCGCGGGGCCGGAGGCGACCCGGGTCTCGAGGCAGCGGCGGCCGCCACTCGCTTCCCCCTCAAGCAGCCGGAGGCGTCCACAAACAAAGGCAACCGCACCGAAACCGGTCGTTCCGTTTCACGTCCTCTCTCGCCTCGCGTGCCCTGCACTCCGCGGGAACATCGTGACCCTGAGTCCGTCCGCAGGCAGGTGGAGCCCGTCCCACGCGGCGCGCGCCGCCCCGCCCCGCCCCACACCCACCCAGGCCCCCCGCGTGCACGTACAGACCCCCCGGGACCCCCCGAGCGGCTCTCCAGGGGACACGCCCCCTCCCGGGAGCACCGAGCCGCCGCACGCACCAACGGGCGCGCGGGCGAGCGGGCGGGCGCGCGCGGGGGCCGGCGCACGCGCACGGGAGGCGGGTCCGCTTCCCGGCACCCACTGAGCGCCCGGCCCCCTCACCCCACCCCACCCTCTCGACACCTAAGCTCCGCCCCTCAAGACGAGAACGTCGCGGGAGGAGGAGACCGGAAGCCGCTTAAAACCGAGCTGAAGCTGACAGGAGTGCGAGCCTGAGCCCGGAGCGCCGTGGCGGCTATCGGCGCTCTGGTGCGCGGAATGACCGGCCCGCGGTTCGCCGCGTCCTCCGCCCACGACCCCTAGGACACCGGACACCACCCGCCCTCGGCTCAGCCCCGCCGGCGCAGACCCGGTCCGCCAAGCCGAGCGTCTCTGGTCCGTTCTCAAGGCAGCCCGCCTGAGGTAAAGGGTCTGCGAGCCGCGGAGGGACCCCCCAGCGGGATGGCGGGCGCCGGCCTCGCCGCCACAAGTCCCCGCCGGGACAGCGGCGGCTCCGTCCGACCGCCCGTGGGAGCTGGTCGCGCCGGCGACCGTAGGTGGCGGGGTGGCATTGGGGTAGGCTCCGGTCACCGGGACTGGGGCAGGTGTCTCGATGGGCCGGCGCCGGAGGGTTGCGGGGACACGGGCGACTCGTCCCCTCCTCCCTTCCCCCGGGGACGAGCCACCCGGGCAGCCCCTGCGGGAGGGCTCGGCTCTGCGGGACAGTTCCGGACGGCGCGTGTGCCGGGCTGCAGCCCAGAAGTTTGCAGGCTGTGTTGGTGGCAACTTTGAGTGCGCACGGCTCCCCTGCCTCTTGCCCGCCACCCGGGCAGCGCCGGCTGGGGCTCGGTCCCGCAGCCCCGGTGGCAGGGCTGGAGGAAGGGTGAGTGGCTTGGGGGAGGTGGAGAGGTCGGGTCCGAGGTCGGGTCCTGAGATGGACCGTGAGTGTGTGTGTGTGTGGGGGGGCAGCGGTTCTGAGAACAACGTGAGGGCGGGGATGCTCACCCACACCCCGGAGTGCGGAGCGGGGTGGAACGGGCGCGGCGGACGGTGCTGGCTGCGCAGACCGTCGCGGCCGGCAGGAGGCGTCGCTCGGACCCGGGCTCGGCGCCCGGGCGTCTCCCGGCGGGCTGTTTGGAGCGGGCGGTTTCCATGGAAGGTGTGATCAGCCGGGAGTGCCAGACGACCCGGGCGTCAGGAGGTGAAGGGTAGCGCGGTTGGGTTGCCTGCCTGCCTCGGGCGACCGGAGGAAACGTCCTTCCAGTCTTTATTTTTCTGTTATGCAAACTAATTGAGGAACTGATGCTTCCGTACTCTACTCCTCTGTTTCCCGGTTCTGTTTCCGAGTTGGGTGAAGGGGGCAGTAAGAGGAAAAGTTGTGTGCGTGCGTGTGTGTGTGTGTGTGTGCGTGCGTGTGTGAGAGAGCGTGCGAGTGTGTGTGCACGTATAAATAAGATGGCTTTAGTGTTTTGCCTAGATTGTGATAGGAGTGGATAATGTGCGTGCGTGGGGGAAGGCACAGACCGGTTCGATACGGAGAGGGAATACCACAGTCTGTGCCAATTGAGCCTTGAGGCAAGAGCACCGAATGATGAATAATAACGCCTGGCTTGGCTGCTTTCCAGTTATTTATGTCTCATGTCAGCTCCCTCCTTCGCGAAGCTTTCTCTAACAATGCCAGCCAGCTCATACTGAACTCTTTTTTAAAAAAATCTCTTTTGTACTTAGACTAACACTTTGTTCATGCCTTGTATTTTTCTGAGTTTTATTAAACATTTTTAGACATAGACTTAAAAATCTCTCCTAGATTTTATATTTGTTTTTTTTTTTTAAAGCACGCAGTTTTATCACTTTTGGTTTTGACCTTCAACCAAGAGCAAAGCAGCTAATGTGTGCCCATTCTTCTAGTGCAGCCACAAAACATTTCTGGACATCCTTGGTAGTGCACCGTGCTAGGCACTGTGCGGGTCCGCTAAGATGCATGCTTGATTAAATCGTAGGTTCCAGCATCAAGGAGCTCTTTCAGTCTATTGGACAAGGAAAAAAGACTACTAATTGTTCAACACTGCCCCTTCTCGTCTGGCACAATCTCAGTAAATACCTGGAACTCACACTCATTTTAAAAAGGCTGGTTCTTGCAGCTTCGTTTCTCTCCGTTCATTCAGATTCTGAATGTGTGTCTTATATATTTTTGCTTATAATATGCTTTCATTTGATTTTTAAAAAATGGATATGTGTAACTTGTAAAGACACGGACTAGCAGACCCTTCATATAATCCATGTTGTATTGATTTCTAACACTCAGTACAATGACTATTGAAGTTAAGTGTGTCCTGGTATTCCTTCAGTTTTGGTAATGTTTTTGTTAATTATAAAAGTAGATCTTTAGCCGGGCGGTGGTGGCGCACGCCTTTAATCCCAGCACTCGGGAGGCAGAGGCAGGCGGATCTCTGTGAGTTCGAGACCAGCCTGGTCTACAAGAGCTAGTTCCAGGACAGGCTCCAAAGCCACAGAGAAACCCTGTCTCGAAAAACCAAAAAAAAAAAAAAAAAAAAAAAAAAAAAAAAAAAGTAGATCTTTAACATTTGGGAGTTAAGTACTGGACTTTCAGCACATTAGAATGCTGGCAGGCTCTCTATCCCAGTTCAGTTGAAAGCTCTATGTCTGTTCTCACACACCCTCCCCCACCCACTCTTTTCACTTCTTAACTTTTAAAGTTTATCCTTTTGATGAACTTCCCTCCCCAAGAAACTTAAAAGTTTTTGCAAACTCATGAGACAGATCATACATAACAACTGTGAAGGGAACCACAAAGTGAAGTAGAGATGTGGTTTCCCTGCTTCATCATCTAGAAAAGACAGTTACTTCTACCTCACAGTAAAAATTCATACCTCACTAGAATCACAGCCCATGAGTGAGTGATACATGCCTGTTAAAAGATACATTCTCGCCGGGCGGTGGTGGCGCACGCCTTTAATCCCAGCACTCGGGAGGCAGAGGCAGACGGATCTCTGTGAGTTCGAGACCAGCCTGGTCTACAAGAGCTAGTTCCAGGACAGGCTCCAAAACCACAGAGAAACCCTGTCTCGAAAAACCAAAAAAAAAAAACCAAAAGATACATTCTCATCTACTACCATCTAGTACAGGTTTTATCTTAGCTTTGGAGTCTTCGTTGCTCAATAAAAATGAAAATTGACCTGTAAGAACTAAATATAATGCAAGCAGTGATTGAAGATACTTAACCATAGACCAGCACAATGTTTTAATGAATGAATGGGTTCAGTTGTCAGTTTTCAAATGATCATCTTCCTTCCTTCCCCTGTAGGTTTTGCAGATACTGAGGTAAATTTGGAGTTGTTCCACACCATGGAAATGGAAACCACCGAACCTGAGCCAGACTGTGTAGTACAGCCTCCCTCTCCTCCTGATGACTTCTCATGCCAAATGAGAATCTCTGAGAAGATCGCTCCATTGAAAACTTGTTTTAAGAAAAAACAGGATCAAAAGAGATTAGGAACTGGAACCCTGAGGTCATTGAGACCAATATTAAATACTTTGCTAGAATCTGGCTCTCTTGGTGGAGTTTTCAGAGCTAGAGACCAAAATGCAGATGAAAGCACCTTACATGAACAGATGGTGAAAAAGCCCCTGGAAATTAACCCTTCATGTTCACCGGCAGAAAACAGTATGTCCGTCCTGATGCCTGATGGGACAAATATTGAGGGCCAATTACCAGAAGCTCATCCTTCTGCTGATGCTCCAGAGCAGGTGGTTCCGATCCAGGATCACAGTTTTCCACCAGAAACCATCAGTGGGACAGTGGCAGATTCTACCCCAGGACACTTCCAAACTGACCTTTTGCATCCTGTTTCGGGTGATGTTCCCACTAGTCCTGACTGCATAGATAAAGTGGATTTTGTTCCAGGAGCTTTCCAAGATGATAGTTGTACAATCCAGTACATTTTGGATACCAGTGATAACTTGAGTACTGAGCTCTTCCAAGACAAAAGTGATGAAGCTTCCCTTGACATTGTGTTTGAGCTAGTAAACCAGCTACAGTACCATACTCACCAAGAGAATGGAATTGAAATCTGTATGGACTTTCTGCAAGGCATTTGCGATTATGGCAGGGATTGTTTGAAACATCACACCAGATTGCCCTATCATTGGCAGATCAGAAGGACAACTACTCAGAAGTGGCAGAGTGTTTCCAATGATTCTCAGGAGCACTTGGAAAGATTTTATTGTAACCCAGAAAATGACAGAATGAGAATGAAGTATGGGTATGTATTATAATTAAAAATTGTTAAATGTTCTTTTTTTTTTTTTTTTTTTTTTTTTTTTGATTTTCGAGACAGGGTTTCTCTGTGGCTTTGGAGCCTGTCCTGGAACTAGCTCTTGTAGACCAGGCTGGTCTCGAACTCACAGAGATCCGCCTGCCTCTGCCTCCCGAGTGCTGGGATTAAAGGCGTGCACCACCACCGCCCGGCTTTGTTAAATGTTCTAAAGAAGGAAAAAAAAAAAACTGGAAGTTTGGCATGGTGGTTTCTTTCAGTAGTGTACCAAGTTTTTTGTTTTATTTTTTTTCTTTTATGGCTTTTATGCTATTCGATTTTTTTCATGGTGTTTGAGTTTTAGTGTAGTCTCTTTTTATGAATTGAGCAATTTAGATGTATCTGTTTAGTGTGTGCATGAATGAAAGTTGTATATACATTGAGCATTGTGAATCTAGTAATCACCTTGCCTTTAAAAGAAAATCCACATGAATCTTCAAGTGAATAGTTAATTTATCTAGTTTTTAAATTTTAATTTGTTAAGTAGCAGTATTTTTAAATAGGGGAAGTATTTGGAGCTTTTTGTGGCCCTCTTTAGATTGACTAAACAATTTTTATATGAGTAACTCAGAAGTGCAGGGCGTTGGTGGCACACGCCTTTAATCCCAGCACTCAGGAGGCAGACACAGGCGGATCTTTGTGAGTTCAAGGCCAGCCTAGTCTACAAGAGCTAGTTCCAGGACAGGCTCCATAGCTACAGAGAAACCCTGTCTTGAAAAACCAAAAAAAAAAGAAGTTCTTCCCATATACACATATATGTAAGACATATATGTATATATTTGTATCTATGCTATTATGATTTTGATGCTGTATGAGTGTTTTGCCTTCGTGAATGTATGTCCACCTGGTGCCTGCAGAAGCCTGACGAGACTGTTGGATACCCTGGAACTGTAGTTAGAAACTGTTATGAGCCTCCATGTGGGTGCTAGAAATTGAACCTTAGTCCTCTGCAAGAGAACTGAGCCATCACCCCAGCCCCCATTTCTTAAAAATCATTTTAATAAGGTATTGTCCAAAAACTATATTGCCCCTGAGCTAGTAATTATAATTCTTCTGTCAAGAGTAATTAAGTTTACGGATTCTCAAAGCCACACTAATCCTTCCGTCTCCAGACTGCAGGCACTTCAGAACAGTGGCCTCTCACTTCACTTACGAAGCAGATTTCCAGTTCACTGAGTACTTGAACAGTTTGGTACATTAAGTTTCTGTTTGACTTGGTCAGAAAGAAACTAGCAGGACCATTATCTAACACATTACATTCTGTAACCATGAGCAAGGCAAGACAGTCATTTTGGTCCCAGAAGGTCCAAAAATTCTTAGGTCAACAACATAGTGGGCATTTATATTTTGTAAGATTATTTTGCTGAAAAGTAGACAGATTTAGAGCCCTTAGCATACACTATAGGATCAGTTATAAAGTAATTATAGTAGGAGCTTGGTATCCAAGTTAGTATTAATGATGTTAAGTAATACTTATATGACACTTAGGAGAGGAATAATATGAGGGAGTCGTATTATATTGATACTGCTGCTACTACATTGTAAGTGGTCCTGCAGTAATAACATAACTGGAAACATGAACTGTTAATTAATGAACAGTAATGAAATTCTCAGTGTACTACAAGAAGAAATATAAGATTATAAATAATTGGCAAAAAAATTAGGGTTTTGGAGAGTTGACCTGTGGTCATTGCAACCTGGTTTTCCTTGTATTCCAAAGCGATGTTGTGTTTCCTGGCAACAAGATGCAGATAACGGCATGTTGAGCCTTGCTGAGAGATTCACAAACAAGCTTGAGCAGCCCAGGTTCACATGGTTACCACATTATTTGGCTAAAGCTATTAATCTCTGTGGTCAGGCCTGTAAAGCTGGTCTATCTGTGCAGATTGCACATAACCAGGAAATGTGTGTTCAGCTGTGTATATGACCATATTGGACACAGTCTTGGGATTCTGGAATAATGGATGAATGGCAGTTGTTTGTTCTACTGGTTTGGGGTAGTTTATATGACTCAATCATAATTATACACTATATCATATGTCATATTGTAGACTTTGAGGAACTTTCATAGTTCTGGGTCTCTAGCAGAGACAGGTCATAGTTTCAAACTATGCAGATAAAATTCTTTATTTTTCTTTGCACTTACGAGGATTTAAGTCCTAAATTAATCAAAATTGGATGTGTAATATTTATTTTGTTTTCAGGAATGAAATTGGGTAGGAAATTGAGCCAGATATGTTCACAGCTCCTCTCAGCTCTTAAGATGATGCTTATATACTAAAAACACATTTATGAGATTTGGGAAAAAAATACCTATTTGATTCATTGTAGCAAAGTTGTGATATGTTCCTGTTTGCATTCTCTGCTCTTGTACATCATAAGTGTTTATTGCCAACATCAACTGAAAATTAGTTATGGGTCTGAACTCCAAATTTGGTTTTTAGATTTCTTTTGTACATGGTCATGCCTTCAAGACTTTCTAAATTTGAAATATGCATCTGAGAGCAACAACACTAAGTGTATTTTTTATTAAGAAAGTGATCTCTAACAGTATGGATACTCATCATAGTAAGAAGATGGTGGTTTTTTGAGTGGCAGAACTAAGAAGTTTGAAGGATCCTTGCTAATTGGAATACTGTTGTTGATAATTGAAACTGGAGGCAGCGCAAATCTCTTTAACAACCAAGATCTCCATTAGTTTCACATTACATTCATTTTCAAGTAAGGCAGAACATAGGACATGTCTTTTAGGAACTGCTACTCATCGTTAAGGAAGGGAACCACAAGCTGGGTTTGGGACTGACTTGCTAATGAAACTGTGACCAATGAGTATTCCTAATTCTCAGTTTGTTGAAAGAGGAATGGGGTGAACCCCTGGTTAGTTTTTCTCAAGGAGAAGTTTTTTTGTTGTTGTTTATTTTGAGACATGGTCTTGCTCTGTAGCCCAGCCTGGCAATGAATTCATGGCAGTCCTCATTCCATAACTTAAATGCTGTGATTATAGGCCTGAGTTGTCACACTAGTTCAGAGTTTGGTATGTGTGTTTGCTTAGTATTTATTGATAATAGAATTTTACTTGCTTAAAATGTTGGTTGCTGTGTATTTTTATTGGTAATAGTTCTCATGAGTCTTTTCAAAAATCTATCTAAGGGAAAATGCCAGTAGATGTCATCTGAGCAACTCTGTAAGAAGACCAAAAGAAGTGCATAGTAATCATAGAAAGCTTATGTTGTGGTTAATATGACAGTGAATTATCTAAACTACAGCAAGTTCCTGACTGAACTTGACTGGAATAGTTAAAGTAGCCAAATTAGTTATGGTCTCCACAGCTGTAATGATGTATGACTAACTCATTATGTGTTATTGCACACACTGGACAGAGAAGAACAGCTGAAAGCTAACTGTGCCTTGTGACTTCTTGGTATTTCTTGAATATACACAGCTGTATGAGTTTGAATTTATTTTTAAAATTCCTGTGTAAGAAAGAGAGAACTCCATGAGCAAGAACTTGTTTGAAGTGACTTTCAAAATGGGTGCCTTGTGCTATTATGATAAAGCCATGCAGTGACTTATTTTTTCTACCTCTTTATGCTGCTATTTACATATGAAATAAAGCTAATTGGCATCTATCTGTACTAATCTAGATAAGTTAGTGGGTCTGTGTAGAGCTATCATGAGAATCAATAGCAGTCTTTCATTTACTTTTCTGGCTTTTCATCAATAAGTAGGTTACTTTTTGAAGCAGCTGTCACCTGGCTTCAGGTTGGGGTCAGGCTTTTCCTGATGTAATGAAAATGAATCTTGGAAAAAGCAAAGATTTCTAATTCAGACAGTAAAAATCAAAGCTCATAAGACTATCTGGCAATTCCTGAATATAATTGCATGATACATAATATATTTTATTATCTGGTTGAATCCAAAGCTTTTAATTTTTATTTTATTATTTAAAAAGGAATATTAGTAACACTAAGGTATAAAGAAAGAACTCAGGCATACAAGATACTTTAACTCTTCTGTGCCCCTGTAAATCTGTTTGATTTTTTTTTCTGGTGCACTAGATAGAATTCTAGACTTACATTTAGTTATAAAGCAAAGGTAAATTCTATTGCTGATTAGTGACCGTCACCTTATTCCATATTTGAATGCTTTCTCTAAAGAGTGAAGCAGTTTACATTATGTATAGACCTTAACTACAGACGGAATGATACTAAAATCCAACCCTTGTAAATTATAACTGTTTTCTGTAGCCTCCTAATTTCTTATCCCCACCCCCACCCCCAATTTGAGACCACCAGATTGTGCATTCTTTGTCTGATGGGTTTGGTTCTGGAATGTATTTAGATTAGGTTGTCAAGTCCTTTTTACCCTAGATCAGCAACCTTCAGTAATTACCAGCCTCTGTGTTGTGGAGGGAAAACTAAGTGAGTGTGTATATCACTTTACAAAGGCAAAAAATCTTGCTTTGCGTTCCATTGTGATTGACTGTGGCACAGCTTTGTGAAAAGCAGACTCGAAGTGGACACTGGTGAATTTGAAAGAAACTCAGTTCTTAAAATAAGCAGTGTTTCTCTTATAATTGAATAGTTTTGTATCTTTGAGAGAGAGAGCAGAATGCTAAAGGTTTTGAGCCACTTTCTGTTAGATTCTGGGTTTGAGGTTAGTATTTTTATACTTATTTATGACAAGGCAGGCTTTCTAGGGACCAGAATTCTACTGCATAAAGACCCCCCACTAATTTTTTCCAACAATTGGTAAACCTCACCCTGCCCAATCTCAAAAATAATAACTGAAAGCTCAAATTGTAAATAAAAGAGCTTGAATTTTCAAGGAGTGGATTTTGAAATGTGGTGTGCGGTTTTGAGAGTAAAGATTTTTATTTAAAAGCAAATGAATTTATCTCAGTTTGTATTTTGTAGATCTATCAGTCTGTACAAAAAAAAATATTGCAAACTTAACTAAATAGAACCAATTCTATGGTCAAGAAGATGCAAATTTTAAAAGTTGATGCTATCGAAAAGCTTCTAGCTATCAAATGTAAAACATCGATTATTTTTTTGACCTAGCCAATTATTGTTTTTAAGACACGCATGGAAAGGTAATTAGGCATTCCTCTTTGCTGTTCTGCACGATAAAATATGCCTGTCTTTTCAGTCTTCCCCTGCTTTGTTCTGCTGACTAGCTTGAGCACCCACTTGACCAGTAAAGAACCCTTTTGTGGTTACTGCAGAGGACAGCCTTTAAAAGAGTGACAACGGTGGGTTGACTGCTGCCTTCCTCGTACTCCATCCCGTGTTTGTACTGCGGGAAGCTATGCACAGAGCAGATTGCAAACTCTCGTGACTAAGTTGTCTGCGAGTTTAGTAAATTTGTATTCTTTATACAAATTCAAGTTCTATGCTTTAAATAAAGGCTGTGCTGTGTTGGTTGAGATAGCACTCTAACATTAGCTGTGCTGTTCTCTTTAAAGAGGATTCCTCTTTGCCTCTTCAGAGATTTCCACCCTATTCCTTCTGATTTGAAATATCTCAAAGTTTGTTTTTTTTTTTTTTCCCCCTCCAAGTTTTCACCAGCACTGATTGGTCAGGCCTCAAAGAGTGGCAGGGATGGAAACCAAGGATGAGCTTTCAGGCTCTTGTTTACTTCGATTGTCCCGGCTCCCACAGCTGATGAGGGCACAGACAGTGCAAACAGTACAAAATACCCTAAATAATTTCCTGCTGTGGTTGGGTTTCTGGCACCTGGCTTAGCTTTTCCTTTCTAGACATTAAAAAAAAATAAGCATAGAAGAAATACTGGGTTTTTCTTCCTAATACTCACCATCATTTATTTAAAAAAATAAATGGTGTTCTTGAATCTGGATAAAGATAAACTCTTCTTGTTTACTTTCTGATATTTGGATTATCCCAACACCATCATATATCAGAATTGTTGCAAAAAATGTTCTACAATTAATTTGTTAATTAAGAAAATTTTAGACTATTCCCTAAAATTGAACTCATCAGAAAAACCTGACTTTATAGACACCCTCTTTCCTCCCAAAAATTACCATTTAAGATCGTGGATAAGATTTTTCTGATCACTATTTGTAAAAACCCATAGTTTTCTTTTTTCTTTCTTTTTTTAAAAGTCTCTCAATACCTTTTCTGTAAAAACTTCCTCATCCCTCCCACAAGCCTTTGCTTGAGGAGCTGTCAGTGATGGGTTCTCTGTGCATTAGTTTGTGTCCACTAAACTTTAGTCTGCAGAAACTTGTTAACTTCTCTTTAGATTGTTAGCACCAAATACATAAACAGCTATCAGTAAGTCTCTTTCCATTTCTCCTATTTACCAGTTAAATTTATTTGTCGTAACTGGGGAAAAAAGACAAGGCTAAATAAAATTTGGAATAGCTTTTTTTCTTTTAAAGCATCATTTGTAATTGAAATATTAAACTAGAAATAAATTGTACTACTACATTGTATCTTTCTAGGTAATATTAGAATATGTTCTATAATGTTTATAACTAGTGTCTTGTTTATGTATAAATGAGTTCTAATTTGAGATTACTTTAAAGTGATTTAAAGATTTTTTCTTTTTTTTTTCTTTTTTTTTAAAAATATTTATTTATTTGTTATGTATACAATATTCTGTGTGTATGCCTGCAGGCCAGAAGAGGGCACCAGACCTCATTACAGATGGTTGTGAGCCACCATGTGGTTGCTGGGAATTGAACTCAGGACCTTTGGAAGAGCAGGCAATGCTCTTAACCTCTGAGCCATCTCTCCAGCCCCTAAAGATTTTATCATTTATATGCATTTTATATATACTATTAAATATTTGTGTAGAAGCATTTTATAAATAAATTTATTTTAGTCTTTTTTATTTTCAAATTTTTAAAAACTGAATTAACGTGCCTTGAATATATGGCACACAATTTTGATTGATCACTTTGAAACTCCTGTTTTAAACTATTTTATTCAACAAAGAGAATATTTACCTATTTCAGTCATTTTTAACTGAATAGTTTAAAGCAACATCAGGTATAAATATAACTTTTTGCATGGTTTTTAAAAAACAATCTGTGCTTCTGATTCCAGCTATTCTCATAGAAATTAAAATTTTCTTCCTTATTAGGCCACAATTAAATAAGTTTCACTTATAGTTACCTTCTTCTAGACTCAGAACATGTGATTGAACTTGGATCAAAGCTAAAGCTGTATGATATTTCTGGCATCTTCAGTGTGCAAAATTTAATCCTAGTGCTCTAAATAGATAGCAGTAAATTATTACAAGTATACTTTTTATTTACAAAAGATTTTAGACTTATTCACATCACATTAGAAATTTTGTTTGCCTGTGTTCTTTGCTTTAATCTGCAGTTTTAAATTTACAAAAGGCCTCTCATATTTTGTTCCTTGAGTATGGATATCATAATTTGCTTTTAGTGCTTGCATTGGTGGAAATGGGTGCTAGTGTGGAGTTCAGGAACTTCAAATATAGAATCAGTAGAATTTTAACAAACATGTAAATGAATTCAAGTGGCTTTGTCTTCGTATCATAGTTGTTTTTGTTTTATTTGTTTTAGCATAAGCCATAGATACTAACTGCATTTTGTTCCATTCCCCATATTCTTTTCCGTATTCTTTCACTTAGGAAACTTAATTAACCTCCCCTTTGTCCTTTCTCTTCACCTCACTTCATCTCCACTCCCCCACCCCCTATTCTACTAGAATGACTCTGGACCACACACTAAATGTCTGACCTGTAAACCAGGCATGAAGTTTGACATGCAGACAAGTGTGATGTCCTGCTTCTCAGACGTGTGTCTCATGTCCAGGATAGTCATGGGGGCAGCGCACATTGGCATCATTTTGAATAATGATCACTTTTAAAAAAAATGCGTTGTATCTTAAAATGGGGATACCCTTACTTCCTACCCCAAACCCGAAACATTAGATAAGTCTGTGATTCTGATTTTATGTTAGTAGTTTTACTGAGTGATCTAAGCCTAGGTAATCCTGCCTCTGCTAGATTAGCCTCTTTAAAAGTAGACATATTTAATTCATAATCAACATGAAAGATTTGTTATTTTTCCTGAATGCCTGTATATGCACTATGTGTATGCCTGGTGCCAAAGCGATCAGAAGAGATCCCCTGGAACTGGAATTTCAGATGGTTGTGAACCATCATGTGGACGCTCAGATCAAACCCAGGTCTTCTGCAAGAACAGCAAGTGCTGTTAACCGCTGAGCCGTATCTCTAGCTCCAACATCTGCTTTTTAATCTCCCCATAACTACTGAGATCCTTATGGATAATGTAAACTCTGTAATTTGTCGTATGAATATGTGCCGTATGAATAGCTACTTTGAAATACAAAAGGAATCCAAGTATATAAATTGCTTATAATTTTATGCCTCTAGTGAATCGTGAAAGATGTTGCATGGGTTGTCAGCATTTATAAATGTTTTATTTTCTCCCCTGGGAGCTCTCTACTATTTGTTTAAGGCAATGTTAGCAAAAATAATAATCAGTAACAGGGTTTGATAATTGACAGTGATAGTGCTTCTGATATAGAAAACTGTGGGCCCTCTTTAAATACTCTGTATTTGAAGAATTGTTACCACCCAGGCCTGGTGATCTGGCAGGGGGACTGCAGGTTCAAGGCCAGCCTAAGACAGTTTAGTCTCAGTCACAAAGAATTAAAAAAAAAGGGGGGGGGGTCAGAGATAACTGAGTGGGTAGGTTCTTGCCTAGCATAATAAGGCCCTGAATTAAATACTCTCCTCTCAAATTAAAATTAACCAGTATTTGTGCCTTCAGCATATGTAGATAGTAAGCATTTTTATTGTCTACTTTGAGGTAAGGAAAAAAATCTTACTTTTAGCAAAGGGGATATTACTCATTTTTATAAAAGTTTAACTGCATGGTGTAAGGAATAAAGTGCATAGTTCTCTGAAGTCTAACAAGTACAGTACTTTCACAAAATACGTTGGTATGTTATACACGATGTCTTTGCTTCTCATCTCCTTGTAAGAACATCTTGAAGGTGTGTGTAAGCGGGTAGATACTCCAGCATAATTGAGTTCTGGAAACATCAAAGCCATGGTATCAAAAGCCAGCTATATTTTGTGTCCCTGTGAAATTTCTTGAGCAGCAACAGCAAACATTCCCATCTGTCAAGCTTGTCTTAATCCAGGAGAGCCTACATACTCTCCAGGCAGCATTTGATCTTTTCCTCTACCATTAAGGCCCTCAACTTAAGGAGACGTTTTCATTTTACATGGTAGCAATAAAATAAGAGGGCTTGCTAATTGTGACTGGTTAGCTCAGCTGATTAGGATAAGTGCTAATGTTTGAGGTCATAGATTTATCCTTGTAGAAATCGGTTAACTCTTTAACAGGCAGAAAGCCGAGGTTCTGAAGTCTAGTTGATCTCGTTAAAACTGACCAGGGTAATGTTCCGAAAAGTTTATTCTTAGTTTGCTTTTTTGCTGAAGTCTGAGTTCTAATTTGTATTTGCATCATCTCCCGCTTACAAGTGTTCTGTCGCCTACAATTTTTATTGACATCATCATGTGAGAACACAGATTAGAAACATGGACACATTCTGGACTCTGAGAAAGTCTTCAGTGTAGCTCAGACTGGCCTCAAACTTGACAGTTCTGCCTGTTTCTGAGTGCTGATATACTACATGTGTGTGCTACCACCAGGCCATCATGGACTGGACTTTGTTGCCCACATGTAATTGTTCTTTATGTAGTTTGATCCTAACCCCTTAAACAGCTCCCTTTTATTGCCTTCTTGGTCTGTCAACATTTGTCTCATATAACTGTTAAACTTAGAGTAATGAGTATTAATAAATATGCTATATGCTAATATCTTGCAAAAGAGTATTGGTCTCTACTCTTCCCTCCTCTTTCCATCATCTCCTGTTTAAAAAAAAAGATCATCTCACTGGAGTAAGCTTTAAAAAATGGAACCGTGGGCTTTGTTGAAAACCATCCTGCCCATAGGATCAAGCCCTAACCTCTTAACCCAGCACACAAAGCTGTTTCTTATCTGGCTCCAGCCAATCTCTCCAGTCCAGTCTTATCTCTAATCACCTCCCCCACACACAGACACTCTGACCTCCCACATGAACTGCGTGTGCTTCGTGCACTCTACCCTCATGCCCTGCTTAGTTACTTCTACACATGTAAAGTCACCTGTGGTCTGTTCGGTGACTCAAGTTCACATGTCACACATTCTGAGACAGCCCTTCTTACCTCTCTTGATACCTTTGGCAGGCCATTGATTGGTAGTTTTTTGTTTTAAAAGACAAGATTTCACTATGTGATTGGCCTGGAATTTACTGTGTACTGTGTCTCACGAGTGCAGGATGTAAAGGTGTGCACCACCACACTTTGCCATTTACTTCTGAGTTCTCTTCAGGCCGTCTTTATGGTGCATTTCACACTCGAGTAGTGGGTTGCTCTTCAATCTTCTGTACATAATCTAGTACATAGTCAGTGGATCTTCTTAAAATTATTTTTTAACTGTCACTATTTCTTTCATGGTTTCAAATACTTTATTACATTAAATTTGCTTGTGTGTGCGTAGAGCGGGGGAGACAAGACATACCATAGCACAGTTATGGCGGGTCAGAGGACCATTTGTTGGAGTCAGTTCTTCCACCATGTGGATCCTGGGGATGTCAGGCTTGGCAGCAAATGCATTTACCCCAGAGCCAACTCACCAGTCCCTTAATTACTTTAGAAGTACAAAAAATGTTCAAGACTGTTAGATTGTGTGCTGAGTTCCCAAATGCATAATGCACAAATAGAAAACAATCTGAGCAAGAAACGTCATAATTTCTGTTTCAGTCAGCACCTATTTCTGTATTGGTTTTGATTGTTCTTCACCTCCATTTTATCTTTCACATTGTGGTATCTTTTCGCTTTCTTTCTTAGTATCTGAAACATATATAGCTATATATTCGTGTGTGTGTATATATATATATATACACATACATACACACATATACATACACATATTATGAATGAGAAATGGTATGTGGGGCATACATACAATGTATGGCTGGGTACTGGTGCGTACAATGTACAACATTGTAAGATACATCTGGAAATGTTAGCTTAATTAGTATGTGAATGTGTTTGAGATAAGCTAACCTTTGTTAAGAATCTAAATTGGCACACGCCTTCAATCCCAGCACTCAGGAAGCAGAGGCAGGCAGATCTCTGTGAGTTCAAGGCCAGCCTGGTCTATAAGAGCTAGTTCCAGGACAGGCTCCAAAGCTACAGAGAAACCCCGTCTTGGGTGAAAAAAAAAAAAAGGAATCTAAATTATGAGAATGGAGGGAGTCCTTTCCAGAATTTCACATTAATTTTCTCTTTCTTTCTTTCTTTCTTTTTCTTTTTTTGGGTTTTCGAGACAGGGTTTCTCTGTGGCTTTGGAGACTGTCCTGGAACTAGCTCTGTAGACCAGGCTGGTGCTTTTTTTTTTTTTTTTTTTTTTTAATTTTTTAAGACAGGGTTTCTCTGTAGCTTTGGAGACTGTCCTGGAACTAGCTCTTGTAGACCAGGCTGGCCTCGAACTCCCAGAGATCCACCTGCCTCTGCCTCCCGAGTGCTGGGATTAAAGGCATGCATCACCACCGCCCGGCATCAAGTTATTTTTAACAAGTATGTGTGGTGTATGTTCGTTAGCAAACATGTAATAGTTTCTAATTTCATTCTTTAGTAAAGCTTGTTCACAGGATGTGTTTTTGTCCCTCTGATTGATGATGGGGTTATAACTAGGTTCTACAGTACAGCACCTGTCTCCCTTGCATTCTGGCCACCTCTTAGTAGGAATTCTCTCCTGTAAGAGTAGGGTTCTCATCTGCAGGATCAGTGCGCTCTGCTTTTGTGGTAACACCTTCCCCTTCTTTGATAGCTTTGTTTCTCTTCTGCATCACACATCCTGTATTTACTGCATCTCTGTCTGCTTTCTCCCTCTTGATCTTCTGTACTCCAAGATCCTGGATTAACTTCTGCTCTCCCATTGCCTGGACATGGTATGCACTTCCTTCATGTCTTAGGCACTGTTTAGAAGGTCTTCTCCAACAACTTAAATTGCTTTCATGCTCTAAGCAGTAAAACACTTGAGAGAGCTTGTTTTTCTTGTTCTCCTACATAGCCCCTTTGCTAGCTGATTTTTCATAATATTTAAACTCCCAAAAGTTCTTCTCTTCTGTACTTGTGTTAATAAGGTCTTATTTTTCCTGACCTTTGTCCATTCCTGGATACAAATAGCCAATTTTTCTCCTGTAATTCTGCATGTTTATCATTTACTCAAACTGTTTGAATATATTATTCACCACTAATGAATTTATATGGACAGATGTATACTATTCTTTGGAACTCTGGAAAACTGAGATCACTTCTGTTTAATTCTTTGTGCATTGTTCTAATTCAGTCCACCATTTATGACCATGCATGGATGACTCATAACTGATTTCTGGTACTAGGAAATAATGGCTTGATAAAGAAGATGTTGAGCACTTGGTAATTATATTATGCACATGTATAGTGATACAGATTATAGGAGAAAAAACTCTTGGCTTTGAATTTTGAAAGCATGCCTGCTTAAGGGAAAGCAAATTAATCTGATAAAAAGACAGTTGTAACATGAATGGGGTGGGGGGAGGGTGTCCTGCCCGGTACCCCACAACTGTTTAGCCCCAAAGAATATCACACATAGGTCTCCATAAATTATAAGCTGATTGGCCCATTAGCCCTAGCCTCTCACTGGCTAACTCTCACATCTTGATTAACCCATTTTTCTGATCTATATTAGCCATGTGGCTCAGTACCTTTTTCAGTGGGGCAGATCCTGCTGCTTCAGTGGTCTGGGCAAGAGTGGGAGGAATCAACTTCCTTCCCAGAATTCTCCTGTTCTCTTTGCATCATTTCTACTTCCTGTCTGGTTTTCCTGCCTATGCTTCCTGCCTGGCCAATCAGCGGTCATCTAAAACATGATTGACAGAATACAGACAATTCTCTGCACCAGACAGTGTTTATCACTTTTGTTATTTTATCTCTGCCAAGTCTGGAAAAACATTGGAAATGAAATATAGCTATAACAGTATTTTAATAAATCAATTCAATGAAAGAAAATTAGGGCTTGTCATAGAAGTTTCATAATGCCCAAAGGACTAGAATGCATAGAAGATGTGGCAAAAGCCATGTTTATAAGTGTTTTCTCATGCAAATCATTATCTACGAAGTTTAAGTGATAAAGGCTTATACAGAAACTCCTAAAGTGATGTCCACAATAAAACCTAAACAACAGAAAGTAGGAACAACAGTTCGTTAACTTTTTGAGAAGAAGTCGCTGGGAAATGAAGTTAACCGGAAATATGTTTAGAGACTTGAAATGTCCTTCAGAGAGAGAAAGATTTCTATCTTTCCTCAGTTGTAACATCAGAGTCTCCTTTATAAAGTGACAAGAAAATTGCTCCAGGCAGGGTAATATGAAGTTGGACTTAAGCATAGGAATTTTTATTTTCAGGGTTAATTTTTCCTTTTTCTAGAATTTCCTATGAACTTGTTCCTTTTAAATTAAATATTATTAGTTATAAATAATTTTAAATGAAATAGTGTCCAAATGTGATGTGCCCCTTATTCTTTGAAAATTCCTAATTATACTGAATAAATGTGTTTCGTTATTTTGTAATGAACTTGGAGGAAATTTGTCTCCTTACCCTTATTCCTTATGCCTCCCTGCTACTTCTGTCTAATAGTCTCTCTTCTATATTCATGTTACTTTTTCCCAAAAATGTTATTTTCAACTACATTTTATTTTATTTCCATTTTATGCTTAATTTAAGTTGAATGTTGTTTTTAAGACCAAATCCTAGTTAGTACTCTTTCTAAGCAAGAAATTTGTTTTGGGGCAGGAGAATCTTTAGGAATTTTTAGAGGAACATGACACTGTTTACAGGTTAGCTTATTTTGGGTATCTTCAGTTATCTAGGTGGCTTTGTTTTAGTTGTGCTTTGTTTTGTTGCCCAGAGTAGGACCTGGTCATATTTTATGATGGGACGGACGAAGGAGTCATAGATTTTCCTTGAGTGTTCCCAGGGGTGTATGTGCACTGAGAAGTGTTAGTAGATATTCGAGTGAGAAAGGGAGAGGGTTCATTGGTGTGGGAGTGTGCTTTGTCATCCTCACCATAGCCCCAGTGTCAGCCTGAGCACATCACAGGGAGCAAGGCCACACGGGGTGGTTTAACTTGTAACCAGTTTGATTTTCAAACATTTGACTACAGAGGGTATTTTGCTACTCATTTACAGTCCTTGAGACAACTGTACCAAAAGCAGGGTTGACTAACAAATAGGTAATAATGAATACCCTTCTCAAAATCTCATTTTGTAACCAGGAAAATCTATTCCAGTACTTGATTTCACATATAAAGGTCCGTTTGATCTGGAGTGTCCTGTTTTATAGATACACACTTAGAGGTCTGCATTGAGAGTGGAACTTAGTAACAAATATCTGTAATGTTATTCTGTTTTAAAAGATATTTTCTT
Organism: Microtus oregoni; assembly: GCF_018167655.1. Taxonomy (NCBI): domain Eukaryota; kingdom Metazoa; phylum Chordata; class Mammalia; order Rodentia; family Cricetidae; genus Microtus; species Microtus oregoni. Next base: position 15,157,842 of record NW_024543069.1, on the reverse strand, counting down.
GGGTAATTTGCAAACGTGCATTTATACAGAACACAGTACAGTGAACATTTTACCACTGTCTTAAAGTTAATGGTTCAGATGTTTTAATGATTCACTAAGGAAGCATGTTTTATTTAGGCCATTCTTTGTCAATTAATGACTTAAGTGGATTTAATTCTTATAGTGGACTTGTCTCCCAACAGTTTAAGATGTAAACCAGGTATGGTGGCACACCTGTTGTAAACTCAGCATTTGGGGGTAGAGGTAGGAAATCAGGAGTTCAAGGCTAGCCCTTAGCTACATAACAGTTCAAGGCCAGCTTGGACTCTGTCTCAAAAGAAAAGTAAATATGGAGATGTTTGTAAAGGTTTAATTAGCAGTAATGGGCTAAATAACAAAATGACCAAAAAAAACTACTTTTTAATGTCTTCCTACTTATAGGATAAAATGTAATATTGATGCTTGTTGAATCAACAGAACTGGCTTCATCTGGTGTCATTTTAGCTTTCTGTTATCTTTTTCCCATCTCTCCTAAGACAATAATGTATACTTAAATTGGCACAGATAACCTGATGCTTCTGAAAAGGGGGGTCATGTTTCAAGAGAATTTTTTGTTTGTTTTCCTGCCCGTTTGTTTGGTTTTTGTCAGTTTCATTGTTCCAACTGACTTCATAATTGGTTGATGGCAGGCTTTGGCTCATCTTAACCAGGCAGAAGCAGCAAGGGTTTTATTGATTGATAGCTTGAGCCAGTGATGACCATGGTTTATTACTATTGTCAACTGTTTTAATCATACCATAGGATATGACCTGGAAATATTGGTATAGTTAGGAACAAGCATGTAGAGAATGGATGTTAGGGAAACAACCAAAAATGTTCTTTTATACTAAGTAAAACAAATTTTGACAATCCTACAGCAGACTATATATATTAGATATTCTTAATACCCAATAAGATGATTAGGTTCTTTTATTTAACAGGTCTTTTTTTCTTGGGTCTTTCTAGAGGACAAGACTTTTGGGCAGATTTGAATGCTATGACTGTATTTGAAACAACTGAATTTGACCAACTACGAAGGCTGTGCACACCACCCTGTAAGAATACAAGCTCTCTTTACAACACATTTTGGAAATTCTTCTGTAGAGACCACTTTGGATGGAGAGAGTATCCTGAGGTATTTACATGCTCTTTTTCCTTTTAAATACTTTACGTTTTTTCCTATGTCTTTTTCCTTCCCAACAGTGACTAAGTAGAACTGAATATCTCATTCTCATAAACTTAAGGGTGTAAATGTAAAAGTCTTGCTGGTACAGGTAAAACTTCTCTCTTCATATTTCTAGAAGTATTTTTCTTTGCATTAATCTGAAACCCACACATAGAATGCCACTAAAGGACTTTTCCAGAATCTTTCAGTATCGAGATGAAATACTTTTTCATGATAATTTTAATGAGAGGAGAACTGGTATAACTTTTGGATATAGCTTCCTTCTGTGCTTATAGAAATTTTTTTTATATATTTTTTATTGTGTATTGGCGTGAAGGTGTCAGATCCCCTGCAACTGGATCTTCAGACAGTTGTGAGCTGCCATGTGGGTGCTAGGAATTGAACCCAGGTCCTCTGGAAGAGCAGTCAGTACTCTTAACCACTGAGCCATCTCTCCAGCCCCATGCTTATAGAAATTGAATCGTGTTAAATTTAACATTTTTAGAAGCTAAATGGACCAAAAGTCAGTCTGAGTCCATGGGAGAAGTGCTTGACTATGTTTATTAAGCTATGGTTAGAAGCCAAATGGATCTAGAGTCACTCTTGAGTCCATGGAAGAAGTACTTGAATATGTCTCTTAAGCTATGGTTTGACAAATCATCTCTTTAGAATTTTTTCATGTACACAGGCATCCATAGGATGAGGTAGAACTCATCAGTCACAGAGCCTTGCTTGTAACCAAATGTTAGAGATCAGTTCTTATTCCAGTGATCTGTTAGTTTGTTAATTTCACTTGTATAATTACAAAAAGAGATTCTGGTATGTGTGTGTTTTTTGAAAACATGAGAAGTACCTTTGCCCCAATTTAACACACTATCGAACCACATTTGATTTTGTCGTTATCTCCCTTCCAGATGGGCAGGGGCTGTCTCAGTGGAATATCTGGACCGGCCTTGTGCTTTTACTCTCAGGGTTCTTAGGCTGCTTAACACTTGTTTGGGTTTTGTGTGTGTGTAATTCTTTTTTGTAATTTGGGCATTGCTCCTTCATTTCCCTTTCTGAAAACTTCCTTAACAAATGTCAATCAAGAAAGTCTCTAGGACGTCATTAAGACTGAAAATAGGACAGACCCCTGAGCCTCAATGTGCCATAAGCCAATATCCATGCTTGGTGAACAGGAAGATCTACTTTACATATTTGAGGGACAGAAGTCCTAAATATAGAAATTAATTTGATTTGTTGTATTTATTGAAATTCCTTTGATGTTAGCAGTGAAGGGAACTGTTCTTTGCTTTCAGTTACTTTTCTCATTTCTTACAGAGATTATAAACTTGGTTTTCATTTACCTTTTATTTTCTCTTCTATAGTCTGTTGTTCGATTAATTGAAGACGCCAACTCTCAGGGTCTGAAAGAAGTTAGATTTATGATGTGGAACAACCACTACATCCTTCACAACTCATTCTTCCGGAGAGAAATAAAGCGGAGACCCCTTTTCCGCTCCTGTTTCATACTGATCCCATATTTAAAGTAAGTATCCAGTTGTTTTTTACTCTTCATTCTTAGTTTCTGTTTGTGTAAACGCACTACTGGACTTCAAATTTAAGAGAATTATCTTAGTTACTATTACCATGAAATTGTTCATACCTTAGAATGAATTCTTCAGTACATCCAAGTTCAAATATATAGCTATCCATGTAACTATAGTTCACCCAACCCTAAAAGCATGAGTTTTTTTTATTGGAGTTTTGAACTGAAAAGTAGGGTGCAGCTAACATTTTCCTACAACTAAAGTAACATGTTTGGAGTAAAGCAGAGTTTGCTTCTTCTCAGGAAATCCAAACTACAAGACTACTTCCCACCCAGATAAATGGCCAGGGGACTTGAGTGGAGTTCTATAAGGCAGTGTCCTCCATTCTTTCTTTCTTGAGCAAATTTTAATAATTTATGTTCTTTCTTTCTTAAGTAAGGCATAGCTTCTTGTGATAATGAAATTATCTTTCCTAGTTCCTAAAAATATAGTTTCTTAAAAGGAGTTAGGTGTACTTGAGCCTTCTGAATTGCAGGTGAGTGCTTTCATTTTCCCAATTGCCTCTTTCCTGGCCTCCAAACAGTCCCCTGGTATGTCTTTGTAGATACTGAAAGATGATCATCCCACCATTAGTACAGTAGCCTTGAAAGGCTGGTTTTACTCAGTAGGTAAAGGCACTTGCTGCCAAGACTGACGACCTGAGTTTGATTCTTGGAACCCACGGGTGGAAAGAGAACTGACTCTCCAAAGTTGCCCTCTGACACCACACATGCTTCATGGCACATGTGAGTGTGAAAACGTTGGTCTAGGATAATCATAGCCTTCTATCCAGAGACACCATTATTAGAATTTGATTTGGAAGGTGATACTATGTATAGTTGGGCTCTATGAACTGAAATATCACTTGGTCCATTTTGATCTGTAAGGTGAAAGTGCTGTTTTCATATTCCTATTATTTTTATTTCAAGTCATTCATGGTAAGCACTTAGTGAGTTTAATTCTGGAACTGAAAGAGGAGAAGTCAAGCTGGTCATGATGGCTCAAGCTGTAATCTTGGCACTTAGGAGGAAAAGGTAGGAGATCCTTGAGTTTGAAGCCAGCCTGGGATACATACCAAATACAGACTCACCTAGGCAACCAAAGGAGACCCTGTCTTACAACAAGTACACAAAACTCCAAAATAAAAAGAATTCCTCAAACAATTAGAGTTCAAAATCAGCTTGTAATAAGGTAATTTTAGAAGTATATTGGCTTATGTTTTCTTCCAAGTCCAAATGTGAAAATAAAAATTGCTACCTTCTAAGTTTTGCTTGTTTTTTTTTTTAATTAGAAGTAATAAAAAATGCTATTGCTGGGATTTTACTAGTAGCTCAGCTGGAGCTACTGTCGACCTCCAGTAGTTAGGAACACACTGTCCTCCTGGTGAGACAGTACAACTCATTAGTAAGACCAGCAGCTTGGCATGCTGAGCTCAAAGAAGCTAGATGTGGCTCCTCTCTTAGGGTAAAAATCCTCATTCAGATGCTACAGTGCTGGGAAAGTTTTAAATGGTGAAAAGAAGTACTTAAGGGATTATGCCTTAAAAAAAAACCTTTTTACTCATTTTAAAAGTATAAAATGTAAAAATCATATAAGCACATATATGCTTTTTATATAATGCAGACTTCCAAAAAAAGAAAAGATTTACTTGCTTTTTCTTTTTAAAAATTTTGTTTTAGTCTTCCTGTCTGAAACAGTGATAATAAAAGGCTTAAAGTGAGAGATCAGCAAGTCAATGAGAATAGACAGATGTTTCAAGAAGAAAACATGGAGTGGGTTGGCCAGGGTGAAGGGTTAAATGCAGCATCCTATCTGCCTTTCTGGTATACAGCTGGAGGACAATCCCTCCTAATGGGGAGATGGAGGAAGGGGCATTGGTTCCAAAAAGCAGATTTCAGAGGTTGTGGTCTTAGCTAGAGAGAATGTTTTGTGTTTTACTTTTAACTGTTAGTTTCAAAGAGTCATGGAAACAATGGATGTAAAGGTCATAAATTTCCAGCATCTTCCATTGTTTAAAGAATTTTCCTGATGCTGATGAAAAGGAGCCTATTCTTTAATATTCCTAGAGTACTTGAGCAGAAGTAGCATGAGCAGCAGGTCAAGATAAGGGGCTTGAGGAGCCTGTCTTAAAGTTGACAGGACATCTATTACATGTGATCGTCTCATGATTACAAGAATGCTAAACTTAGTTTGACTCTTCCCTTAGAGGGATAAAAATTAATCCCTTTTTATTTCAGTACTGAAATTGATTTAGGAAACATTTCAGAACGGTAAAGGGAGGTAAGGAGAGTAAGGTTGGAATCAGAAAGCCATTCTTTGGAGGTTTTTGAAGCATTCAGTATGTTATTGGTATAATACAAGCTGAACAGAAACAACATTCTTAGTGGTACATTTGAAACATTGCTTGAAACATACATGTACATATAAAGATACACATACACACTTTTTTGACAGGGAGCTAGTCATAAAAGTCCATCATACATGTCTTTAGATGTTTGAGTAGGGTTAGAACGTTAGCTTGATGAAAGCATGTATATGTGGGAATAGAATAGATGTTACCCATATATAGAATCTAGAATATCTGCATGTTTGCACTAGTAATAGTCAAAATAAAGAATCATCTTTCCATGCCCATCAGCGATAAATAGAGAAAATGTGTTATATGTTTACTGGGTTTTATTCATCCACAAGGAAAAATAATAGTCATTTGAAAAGAAATGCATTGTCCTGGAGCTTGTACTAAAGGAAATAAAGCAGACTCACTGACAGTCATTTCATGCTTTCGCTCACTCAGAATTTAGGTTTAGCAGTGTGCATGTAGGGCAGGTGTGAAAGCGGAACAGGGAGTCAGGAAGGAGGATGGGGCAATGGTGAGGAATGGAGTAAACAGAGTGCAAAGATACACATGTGTATTATTTACTTTTCTCATCGCTTTCACAAAATACCTGACAAAAACAAGATTTAAGGAAGGAACAGTTTGTTGTGGCTCATAATTTGAGGATACAGTCGGTGGTGACAGGGAAGTTAAGGTAGGTGTGCGAGATGGCTGGCTGTGCTGTGTCTCTTAACAGAAAGAAAGGATGCTGTCTTCCTTTTTACTTAGTCTGATACCCAGACCAACTGTCGGGAATGTCTTTTCAGAATGCCATTAGGTTTGTTTCCTGTGTTATTCTGAATATGTAAGATTAACCATCACAGCATCTATGAAACATCAGAATGAAGCCCATTATTTTGTATCCCAACTGTAAATAGCAAATATGTTTCGAGTAGAACGTTCGGGAATAATCTTGCCTTTGTTGGAACTATCAAACCCATTATTGAAATCAGGTGGGCTACTACCTACCTTTCAAAGCAAGCTAAAAGGAGGGGCTAAAAGTTAAATACTTTATTATAATTTGTTCAGAACCGTGATGGCATTTTAAGGAGAGCCAGACTTTTTGAGACTCTGATTAAAGGAGTGGAACTTCTCTTTTGAAAAACATACCAGTGAAAAATGCAACCATTGTCACAGGAAAATATACCTGTACCAAGTCTTCAAAGGAATTTGTCAGAGCGCTCATGGTCCAAAAGATAAGAAATGTGTATCTTTTGTTGTAAAGGTTGGAGGAGCTAATGAAATGTGCCCCTGGATCTCAGATGGGGGACAGTGGTGGGAGGATTTGCAAATCCTGAATCCACTCACTTAGAAATGTGACTTACAAAAGGGCTTCAGGGCACATTGAATTAAAGGCACAGCTACTACTTACTTGAAGTAGACAAGGATTAGAGAAGGCAATTGTGTTTCCATAGCTTTAGCTTCTTAATAGGCCGTATTTTAAGAGTGTAATGGCAATGTAGTAGAATCAGTACCAGCATATACAACTATAACCTGTGTGTCACAAAGCTTTAGAAAATGACAGTTTCCTAACCCACTTGGCAGAAATTGCTCCTTCCTTGTGACCACCACGTATTGAGGAGTGTTACAGTACCCTGTTGCTGAAACTGGGTCTCAGGGTCAGGAGTTCCTATTCTTGGCCTCTTCCCTTTTCCTTGTTTTGAAATAGCTGAAAAGTATGATTTAAATAAATGAACCAGGCAGGAAAGAGCAAACCCACTGTTTATTTAAACTTTTCTTTGAAAGTGACAGAGGTGAACTTAGAGATTGAAGGAACAGCGCACATTCTGGCGTCTGCTGGCTCTGTTTAGGGGTGGAAGGCAGGAAGAAGGGGGCATTGCAGGGCTCATTACTTGAGCCTAGCTTTCTTTATTAGCACTCTAGTTTGTTTGGGTTTTTAAGTTGTTTTGAGACCGTTTTCCAGGCTGACCTGAGGTTATATTTGTTTGCCTCTGAGAGCTGGTGTCACAGCAGACACCACCACACTCAGGTTTATGTTTTTTCTTCAGTAAATGAATAACATATTAATACATAAGCACTTAAGCTGTTGAGTTATAAAACTGGACACTAATGCAAAGCATTGTATACCATGAGATAGCTGTACTGAATCCTGACTGCTTTACTTAGAGTGTCTTCTCCATTTTAGGACACTTGGTGGGGTTCCCACTCAGGCTTCTCTTGAAGCAACTTCGTCACAAATCATCTGCCCAGATGGAGTAACTTCAGCAAACTTTTACCCTGAAACATGGGTTTATATGCATCCATCTCAGGACTTCATCCAAGTGCCTGTTTCTGCAGAGGATAAAAGTTACCGAATCATTTACAACCTTTTTCATAAGACTGTACCTGAATTTAAATACAGAATTTTACAAATATTGAGAGTCCAAAACCAGTTTCTTTGGGAGAAATATAAAAGGTGAGTCAGAGATGGGAAAAATTTAAGAGAGCATTTCTTAATATAACAATTGTTAAGTATAGAACACAATAAACCTTTGTGTAGTGCAATATTTTTTATATAAAATAATATTCATATTTTCCCATATAGGCACACATTCATAATACACCTATAATAAACTATAGTATGATTTTTTTGGCATTTTGTTTTCATAGCTAGTTTACTGTATCCTTATCCTTAAAAACTATAAATTATTCAAAATTTGAATTGTTTATTATTATAATCTACATGCCCTTTTCTAAATGCCTGTTTACTTTTTGCATTAGGAAAAAAGAATATATGAACAGAAAAATGTTTGGCCGTGACCGAATAATAAATGAGAGACACTTATTTCACGGAACATCCCAAGATGTGGTGGATGGGATCTGCAAGCACAACTTTGACCCTCGCGTCTGTGGAAAGCATGCTACAATGTTTGGACAAGGCAGTTATTTTGCAAAGAAGGCAAGCTACTCTCATAACTTTTCTAAGAAATCCTCCAAAGGAGTCCACTTCATGTTTTTGGCCAAAGTGTTGACTGGCAGGTATACGATGGGCAGTCATGGCATGAGAAGGCCCCCTCCAGTCAATCCTGGCAGTGTCACCAGTGACTTGTATGACTCTTGTGTGGATAATTTCTTTGAGCCTCAGATTTTTGTCATTTTTAATGATGACCAGAGTTACCCTTATTTTGTTATCCAATATGAAGAAGTCAGTAACACTGTTTCCATCTGAAGACCTTGGTACTACTAAGTTATTGGATATGAACTCACTGTTTCCATCTGAAAGCCTTGGTACTACTAAGTTATTGGATATGAACTCAAGTTCAGCGTTTGTAGCAAGCAGGCTTGGGTGGGGCTGGGTGGGAAACAGCATTGAACAGAAGCAGCATTCTTTTCAGGCCCAATTTCTTAAGTGCTAGAAAGTAATTTTTAAAAGAAACAGTGGGTTTTTAAATGACTGCTCACTATTTAATTATTTACTAATTGCTAGTGTACTGGTGTAAAGAGTGCATTCACACTTGTACATGTAGGTAGCAGTGTTAGCAGTGTTCAGAGACAAAAGCAAAGACAACTGACTAGCCTTTGAAATGTTGCCTGGGGCTGGCAGAAGTTTGGTCAAAACACGTCGAGGCTGTGAGCAAAGTGAAGATTCTGTGTACTTAACAGATAAAACCAGTGGGAACTGACACTACCGTGCTTATTACCTCCCAAAGCATCGTGTGTTATACCTCGGGGAGAATAAACTCGTGTACTCCTGGTAGGCAGGAACAGTTTTTCATTAGGTGGCCAGGGCTGAAATACGTCACCCACTCAGAAACCTCCAGAATTTTCCTGAGAATTCAGGGTCTGTTCAGAGGAAGTAAAATAATAACAATAAAAGCACCATTTGAAAACATTGTCACCAGCAAAATTTCCATTAATTAGTTGTGGGTTGTGATACATGTGTTAAAATTCAGCCATGGAAAACTCAGTCTCTTCCATTGTTGCCCACTTTAGTTTCAAAGTTGGACAGCTATGTTGGTGAAAGCCAGTCTTGAGGGTTAAAAGTACTTCTTTTTGGTTCCAAGCCTACCCCTGGGAGGGCATTAGACAGAAGACATCCACATCCAAAGCGAAAAGGTTGCTTACTGTGCTTTGCACAAAGCAGATTCTTAGCCTTATCTGCTGAGTTGACTTGTTAGAGACAGCAAGCCCACCCATGTACCTGCTTTGCCAGATGCACTGGATTTCTTGGCTGACTCTGTACCTTACACTACTTATTTTAATAGAAACACAAACTTGGAAATTGTGCCACTGGCCCAGCAGGAGCGTTGTTGGGTGAATGTGCTGCTGCCTCGATTCCCAGAGGTAGTTAGTACTTGTAAGCAAAGCAAAACCTGAATGACTGAAGTGAAAGTGCTTGTTCATGAAATCATTTGCCACAGAAGTCCTTCAGATACCAAGCTCTCCTTGTATGTCTGTGGCTGTCTCATTTACCCAAACTTTACAGGAGCTTCTCTGTTATTTAAAGCGAGATAAAGCTGTACACGTCTCAGTGAAGCAGTCTGTTTAAGCACTTGCCAGGGCTTCCACACAACTATTTATTTTGCCCTAGTTGATCCTGTTGTTTGCTGCCATTGGCAGGAAGAAAAGGGCAACCATGGGAGTCATTCATTTGATTATAACTTGTGAACCAGTGATCCCCAGTCGTTTTCAAGTTAAGACATGTTACCATTGCTTGTTTGATTTTATGGAACTTGTTCCTTTTTTTCTCTTTAAAAGAAACAAAAGCTTTATGACATATTTATTTTTTTAATAAAACTAAGCAAAAATAAAAGTTAATTCTTTAAAACTTCTGCTTTGTTCTGTTTCCATATAAAATAACAAGTCACTAAATAGTTAACCGTTTGATTGGCTGGGTGAGTGGGTTGCTGTGGTGTTAGACTATGGTGGAATCTGAAGAGACCTGTTGAGAACATGTTGCTTATCAACTCTTGTGCTTGGGAACTGAAGAAAGCATATTGCCTAGTTGTCAACTGTAGGTCACAGGAAAAGAATGAGTATTTTCATTTGCAGGTGTGTATTTGGGGCAAGGGGCAAGTTTTATGTCAGCAATATCTACAAGGAAAACACGAGCTAGTTTGAACGTGCCACTTTTAACTGTATGAAGAAACTATAAAAAGGAATCGTAAACTCAAGATTTCCGTCTAATTAAATGCCCCGGCGATAATGACTTTCATAGCAGAATATTTGTTTATGCTGTAAAGATGTCTCCGCCTAAGACTCCTTCTGATTGGTTTAATAAAGAGCTGAATGGCCAACAGCTAGGCAGGACTTCCAGGCAGGGACAGAAAACTGGACATGAGAGCAAGGAAGTCAGGACCGCGAAGGGTTGGTGCACCAACTGAGGCAGTGTGCCTGTTCTAATGGGAGCTCACCAAATCCAGCTGGACTGGGTCAGAATGAGCATGTGATCAAACTGGACTCTGATTGTGGCTGACAATGGGGGCTGACTTAGAAGCCATTGATAAAGGCACTGGGACTTGTTTTTATGGCATGTTCTGGCTTTTTGGGACCCTAGTCTATATGGATGCACAGCTCCCTAAGCCTGGATGTAGGGAAGAGGGCCTTGGACTTGCCACAGGGCAGGGTTCCCGGCCCTCTCTCTAGCAGGGCAGAAGAGGGCAGAGAGGGTGTTGGGGAGCGGGAGGGAATTGGGAGGAGGGAAGGAAGTGTAAATAATTGAATGGAAAAATAAAAATGAAAAAATAACTGGAGATGAAGCTAGGTGTGCGAGAGAGATGCCAACAAGACACGAGATACAGAGGAAGTCAGACCTACTTAATGAAAGAAAGCTGAAATGCCACGAGGCAGAGCAGAGAGGAACATGAGTGGGGTAGATTGTAAGAACTAGAAGCCTAAGCTAAGGCCAAGGTTTCATAATTGATAATAAGTCTGCTGTTATTTGGGACTGGCGACAGAAAAGAAAGTCTGACTACAGACTTTTAAATTTCTATAGTAAATGTTGTTTTTATTGTTCTGAATTACATATATATATATATATATATATATATATATATATATATATATAGTGGCTTTCTTCCTACCAGCACAACTATAATTTATATACCATTTCATTTAAAATATGGTTGAAACATCTAAGAAGTGAGTCCACAGCCTCCTTGAGATATTTCAGTGTTGTGTAGTCCTATACTAGGTAAGATGTTTCTTTTTTCTGTTTTTGAGACAAGGTCTCTGTAGCCCTGGCTGTCCTAGAACTCCAAGCCTTTTTTACCTTTTGAGACTGAGTCTCACTAGTTGTCCAGTTTGACCTTAAATTTTGGATTCTCTGGCCTTAGCTTCCCTAGTGGCTAGGACTATAAGCCTGAACCATAAATTTTGTCTGGAAGACTTTTTCAAAAGATTAAATAATAGAAATAACCTTAGAATTTTTGTAAACTTCTGTGTAAATAACTGATACTATCTCCTTATCAACTTAAAAACTGGATAGTTAAGTTTTTCTTAGGATAGTATTGAGTCTTCAAAAACAGCCTTGTCCAGCCTGCTTACTGATTTCTGTTCTCTCGCAGGCAAATCAATGAAGCAGAATGAAGTTCCAATAGCTTTTAGCCTTTCTGTACTTCATATTAATTACTAGGTTTATAAGTGCAATTAAGTGACGTCAGGAAAAGTCTGAAATTCTGTCATATTTAAAATGGTTGGGTTTAGCACATATTTGGGAAATATTGCTGGCAAACACTTCAGAAGTGTCACCTGACAGTTCTGGGGAGGAGTAAGTCTTCCAAAAGATACTCTAGGAATGGACTAAGCCATAAAGTAAGACAGACTAACAGTGCAGACAAAACCTGTCAGTGATGGGTCTTGAGGGCTAACTAAGAGCACGCTAAAAAGGGTAAAAGCAAGCAGTGTTACATTTCAACTTCACTTGGATTAGTGGGTTCCTTTATGCTACTAGAGTTAAAATTAGGCTGGGAATTACTGGGCTAGACCTTCTACTTCGTGTTTAAATAACTTATAGATCCCTGGGGTTCCTTAACTCTGTGCAATCTGAAAAATCCCTTGAATTAGTTACCTTACTGGCTCAACTAAGTAAGGTGTTCAAAAGCCTCTAAACCCCTTGAATGCTTTCCATGTCTTGGGTGCCAAATTGTTTGGTGGGTCTGGGGTTAGGTACAGCAGAACTGCACTTGGAACAGCCCCCCAGGTCATTGGGTACTGCATTTAACCGCTGAGTACTAGGCGTACTGTACTCCAAGCAGGAGATGCTCGATGGCATGCTAACGTCGCACAGTGAAATTCGCACTTCTGTATAATCATTAGTTTGCACATTTTTTGAGCATTACTGATGGATTTTTGACAAAAGTCAGCCCCACTTGAAGGTTGTAGAGTTTGTTTTTATGGTGCTGTGGAGCAAACAAACCCAGAGCCCTGTGCACGCTAGACAAATGCTGTAATACTGAGCCATAGCCCCAAACCCACATTGCAATAGTATTTCGTTCAAGGGCTTAAGTTGTACTTTCTAAACTGGCATCGTTGCTGTGCATTTAAGGACAGCCATCATAAATTTAACTAGCATTGTTCTCGGGTTTTTAAGCGGACTGAGCCTGGTACGTGTAATGTAGCTGGATTCATTCTAAGTGCGAGTTTCTCCACAGGGCTCTAGATCCATACCTGCGTTTTTCTAGAGCTACAGCTTCTGTAGTCTTATCATTAATTTGTTAGTGTATACCCGTCACGCTAGATGAGTGGGAATGCAGGTTTTTATGAATCACTGTTACCCAATTTTATGATAAACGACCGCCATTCGTCAGCAGCAGCTTAGTCACAGGCCTGTCTGCTCCAGAAAGTCACAATGTTAGTAACCGTGGGGAAATGAAGAATGCAAAGCAGAACAGTGTCTAGCTTATGGTGTGCAATAAAACTTTAACCACTAATAGGAGAGTAAGGAACGGCAGGAGCAGTGGTGTGGTGAGCAGAGCTCCCAAAGATGTTCAAATCCTACTCCAGGAACTTGTCAATATATTACTTGTCAATATCGTGGTGGAGGGCCTTTATTTACATGGGTGATTAGGGATCTTAAGATAGGGTAATGGCTTGCTCTATTATTATAACAATACTTGGAACATGGTAATACCTAAAGGAAAAATTTTGCATAGCCCATGACCCAGGAGGCTTCATCTGGCAAAGGCCTTGTGTGTTGTCACAAAGCAGAAAAGCAAATGGTTACCTGTAAAAGGGAAAGCGGGCACAGACTACCTTGATAACTTCATTCTTGAGAATCAAGCAGCCCATTCATGAGGGCCCTGCCCCATGACCCAAACACCCTTCTAGCCTCACCTCTTAATCCTATCACCTTGAGGACTGACCACCTGTGTAAGTTCTAGTATAGATAAACCACATTCAGATGATAACCATTTCAGCCCAGTGTCCTCAAAGAGTGCTTTTGAAGATGTTTTCTGTGACGAGTGTTTTGTGTTCATGTATTTGCACCGCACGCATGCGTCATACCTACAGAAGTCACGTATCAGATTGCTGGAACTGGAGTAAAAAGGTCGTGAGCATGTGAGTGCTGGGAACAGAACACGGATCCTCTGCGGGACCATCAAGTGCTCTTAACTGCTAAGCCATTTCTCCAGCCCCACAAAAGAATACTTCTAAAAAGACAAGGGTCAGAGAGCAATTGAGAAGATACTATGCTACAGGCTTCAGAGATAGAGGTTGAAGTCGTTAGTCAAGGAATATAGACGGCCTCCAGAAGCCGGAAAATGAAATAGATTTTTATTTAGAGCTTTGGAGGAAACAGCCATGTCAATGAGTGCCTGATTTTTAAGACTAGCCTTCAGAACCAAAAGATAACCCGTTAGAGTGGGTTTTGTCAGTAGGATAGTAAGAGTAGCAGCGAATGGGTAGCTAATAATATTTGGATAGTCTTCCATCGGCAAACCGTTCAAGTATAAATTGATAATTAAAACGCGCTCCAAATCTGAAATTTCTCCAATGCCTGTTGAGAATTCTATGTGAAATTCTAAGTAACAAGTGGCAGCTGGCTGTGGAATTCACACTCTGTCGCTGCTGGCTGTTGCCGTCGTCCCTACACCACCACTTTCATTCTGCCTAGGAAACTGAGCCGAACAACTAGCTTGGTTTGTTATTTTATACGAGGCGAGGGAGTTCTATTTACAATTTTTGCCTCTAGCTCTTATTACAGTAGTGTTCCTAATACAGGAGCACATTCTTTAAAAAAAAAAAAGTGGCTTTTCTTCCCTGTACATCCTAAAGTAGGCCATATCTAATGAACAGTGGTGGCCTTAGGAAAGCTACCTCTAAAGCTGGTCTTATTTTGAAGATATACCGTGCTTATATTTTTCCGTCGGGTGGGCAGTAGTGGGGGATCAAGAGACTGCCATGAACTGGAACGCCTTCCTGTTGGAGGATAATCCTATTCCTGGTGTTCTGGCTCAACAGACACCTCCCATCAGGAGGCAGAATGGATGAACAGCTAACTGGATCCAGGAGTCACTACAGATTGGTACCTGGGTGCCAGGTGAGTGGTAAAAGATTTCTGGCTTTCAAGTTCTCTGTCACAGAATGACTCAAGGCCAAAAGGAGCAAAAGAAGCCTTAGGATTCCCAAGCCCACTTTTTAAGATTCAAATAGTCCTGTGGTCTTCCAAATCGAACAGATAAGCCAAGGAGGTTTCTCTAGGAACAGCAGTGGCCAAACAGGATGAAAGGGAAGGAATAATGCCAGAACCATGACCACATAAATAGTAACACTGAGGATTAGCCCCAAATAAGCCAATATCAGCCTGTATTTCATTGGGCTGTGTGGAAGCAAGACAGGCGGATAGGTGTGGGACCTGGGTTTTATTCTGTCGTCTTGGTTACTGTTGAGTAGCTAACGCCAAAATAGCCATGAAAGCAACAAAGAATGCAAGGGTTGTTTGAATCTGTGGTGTCGCAATGCTCACTTGGTCTCATGTCCCTTGACCTGTACTAAGGTACATGGTGGCAATGGGGACATAGTAGAGACGTCTCATGGTATATAGAAAAGGGAGGTGGGTAAAGGAGACCAGCGACAAGATCCTCTCAAAGATTCCATCCCCTGTGAGCTACCTCCTCCAGCTGTGTCCAACCTCCTACCATTTCCAGAACCTCCCAGCACAGTGTTACATGAGCCTTTGGGGGGAGGGCACTTCATATCCAAACTGTAAGACCTTGTCAGAAGTGTCTAGTGAGCCAAAAGGTTGGAAAGAAAGAACTGACAGCCATGCCTATAGAATCCTGGATAAAGAATTCTACGTGTTGGCAGCTCTGTCTCTAGAGTTCCCACAGGAAAAGCCAGTAAGGAAGTAGCGATGGCTGTGGTGGTGGTCCTTCGTGTTGATGGAGACTGATGATGGTAGCGATGGGGACAGAGGTGGTTATGATCAAGCTAGCAATGCTAAGTCATGGGGCCTGACGCTGGTGATAGGTTGTTGCTGTTAGGCGTGGTCGTAGTGGAAATGGGGTCTTCCTCTGTAGACCCGATTAAAGCCATATGCCCACTTGAGCATGCAGAGGTCTAGGACTATACATCTGCATCTGCTTGCCTTTTTAGAAGCCAGGTGCTTCAAACAAGCACTCAATATAATGTTCCTTAAGTGGCCACAGCCAAGTGCAGGCTATCTGAAAAATATTCTTTTTTAGTTTTATTTTATTTGTTATTTTTCCTAGTATACTATGGCATCCATGTGGTAGTCAGAGGAGAACCTTGGGGGGCAGGATGAGTTCTCTCCTTCTACCCTGAATTCTAGGAATTGAACTCAGACCCTCAGGCTTGCGTGAAAAGCATTGTTAACCAAAGAGCCTTGAAGCTCATTCTTAAAGAATAAGGTTAATTTAGTGTTAATGAAGATTAAGATAAGACACCTACAACAGTTAGGGTGATAACTATCTGCCAAGTGTCGCAGCCCTGCCCCCAAATGAAGGAGGTATGATATGACCCTCCCCCGCTTTCAGCAAAAATCAGCTGTCTCGCCCTAGCTGGGAAATGTGCCCCACGAAGTGATTGAAAAAAACACCAGATTTTTCATTCTCTGTTTACCTAGACAGCCAGGATGGCAATAATCTAGTTGATTCGATCAAGATAAACTGCCAAGCCAGGAAATTCTGGGAAAATGCAATGTACTTACTGTCAAATTATGCCATTTGTTCAGACTTACTAAACTTGGAAACACTGGGTTCTTTTCGCTAGGTGCCGCGTGAGTATCACCTGCAGTGACTCAGGGATGAGTCCTCGTCCCGGCTGACAATTAGATTGAGTTTAGCAGGCGAGACTTCTCTGAGGCCAGACAGCTGACCTTCATTGTGTTGGCCAGAGCTGGGATCAGGTTTTCCGTCTCAGCCGTTAAATTCCTGCAGGCCAAGAATGGTCACTCCATTCTTGTCATTCCAACACCGAGGAGGTTAAAGCAGGAGGGTTGCCATGAGTTCAAATTCAACCAGTCTGTACTGCAGGAAAAGGCCCCATCTCAGAACAGCAACCAGTTTTCTTTAATACAATTCTGTTTTACAGACATATATATATATAAGCTTTGCTGGTCTCTCCTGTCTGCTGTGTCGTTCCTGAGAACAGCACGTGTTCTTCTGGAGACCGGGGAATGGAACACATAGCTCTAAACAGTGCATAGAACTGTGTGTAAAACGCGAAGGGGAGAAGTTAGTGTCCTTTGGACTCCTGGGAGAATGAGAGCTTGAATTCTAGTCCCTGCTAGTTTGTGAGCTTTGACCAAGTCTCTAACCACTCCTCCAGGTTTCAGTTTCCTTACCTGAAAAATGACTGGTTCAGACCTTGGCCATTTCTATGATCCTATGACAATTTAAGAACTAGTCCATTGTTAGTACTAAGACCTTGGCCTTTGTCACAAAGAAGGTCATCTGAGGGACCCCAAAGAGCTTCAGAAAAGAGAAGAGAAATAAAATTGAAATTCAGAATTCCCCACGAGAGTCTTTTCGGTGATGCGAATTGAGTTTTGGAGTCTCTCTTTCCCTCCCTCCCTCCCTCCCTTCCTCCCCACTTCCACTGCCTAGTGCCCACACCACCACATGCCATCCAGTCCCTCTCCCCCAGAATATTAGAGGGTTTGTCATCAAGGACCGGAAGAATGAAGGCTTTCCCTGAAGCTTCATCATGAGGGCCAGGATTCTGATTGAGAGGTTAGCTCAGCCTTCGGTAGTGACCCATATTGAATAACTTCTTCCTCAGTGACCAGGCTCTGTCAACACAGAAGACAGACCTGCCACCTGGAGGGTTCCTCCTGGATTTTTCCCTGGGGTTCCTGCTGCCGGGGAGTCTGGGGTTCAACTCCCGAGCTGCATCCCCACCCAGCTTCCGAGCAGGCAGACTAAAGACTGATTCCAAAAGGAGCTTGCAACGCTGGGCTCATGACTAGCAGTTTCTGTTCCTGCACTCCGTGATCAGGTTGTGCTCTCTGACTCAGCTTCACACGCGCAGCTCTCGGGGTGTTCCCGTGGCCTTTTCTAATGAGCAGTTCTGCTCCCCAGCAGCCTCACTCACCCTGCCAACTCCCCGAGCTCTCGGCCCCTGCATGCATTCCCACAGCCGCCTCAGAGGTAATGGAAATTTTGCCCCAAAGCAAGTCAATTCCTCACATCTCCGCTAAGATACATATTTAATGCCTCTTAAAAATAGAGACTGAAAGTCATTTCCATCGCTAGTTCAGGTTCTTGGTGGCAAATTTTCTTTCAAATAAGACTTTTACATATGCAGACCGGTTTCATTTAACGCGAGACAGATTTTATTCTCATAATGAGATTATGAGGATTCTTGGCTGACCTTCCCTAGCACAACATTGCAGGAAACCAGAGTTAGCTCAAAATACAGGCATCTGAAAAAACACTCGCTTTTCGTCCCAGTCCTTAGCATTCCGCTCTTACCAGTCTGTCACCACAGTGTCCCAGCAACTCAGTAGTAGCGGGAACTGGGGTGGCATTTTTGCTGGAAGAAGTTTGTTTTTAGACCGTAAAGGCACACTGCAAATATCTTTTAAGACTCCTCCTCCCCGCTGCCTCCCAGACTCAGTTCTCTATCTGAGCATTCCATGGTCAGGGTAGCTGTTCAAATCTTTGAATGGCTTGAGATAAGCGCACCATCTTCCAAAGAGGAGAGCTCTCCCCAAGAGAAAACATTTCTCTGAAACATTCCTTACATTTGATCTTCCCCACCCTCTGTGCTGACTGATTAGGGGTGTTTGCCTACCGATAAGATTACATTCAAGACAGACAGAGCCATCAAGTAGAAACACACACAAAACAAACTGTGGAAGTTATATGTGTAATTCCCAATACCGCAACGCCTTTTCAAAACTTTTCTGAATAGCCAGATATGTGCACAAAAATGCAAACAGAAACAAGCATGTAGTCTTCCAGAGGATGCAAAAGTGGTTACCAATTTCTTCTATATTTGGGATGGGCGGCATTTTCTCACTGTGCCCCAAATAAACAGGCAAACAGCAACCTGACGTAGACAACTCGGAAGGAGTAAAGGGGTGTTTGGAATCACAGTTTCAGAGACTTCAGCTCACCATCAGCTTGATTTGTGGCTAGAGGACTGTAGTCATTGTGAAGGAAGGCATGAGAAAACCGGACTCACTGGCCTCGTGATCAGGCAACAGAGATGGGGACAGAGGAAGAGGCCAGGACAATTAATACTCCTCAGAGGTGAATCCCCAGCAGCCCGCTTCCTCCAGTCAGGCCCCGCCTTCTACCGTGTCTTCTCACAAATTCACCAATGGATTAATACAATGATTAGGTCCGCGCCTTCAAGGTCCACTTAGCATCCCGAAAAGGCCATCAGTTGGCAAGCAGGCTATTTGAGCTATTGTGGGTGACAGACACTCCATCTCTAGCCCACAAGATCCTTCCGAGGACCATCCTGGTGAATACATATTATTTTTAGAGATGATGGAATATTAAACACATGGTTTGTGTTCCTTGCCTTTTTTTTTTCATTTCACAGTCTTGGAATGCAGTTTCACTCTTCTTAATGGCTCTGAAGTCTTCTGTTGTATGAATGTTCCATGATTTACTTCTTTTTTTCTTTTTTGGCTCTTGTTTCTTTGTTTTGTTTTTGATTTTTGTTTTGTTTTGTTTTGAGACAGGGCTTCTCTGTGTATCTCTGGTTGTTCAGGAACTTGCCCCATAGACCAGGCTGGCCTTGAACTCACAGAGATCCACCTGCCTCTGCCCACCAAGTACTGGGATTAAGGGCGTGAACCCCCACCATCCAGTGATTTACCGATTTACTTCCCTCTTGCTGATGAACTTACAGACTGTTACTGCAAACTGTTACATCTATCCTCTTGAGCATGTTCCATTTTGATGGACTAAGTTCATAGAAGTGAGTTTGATAAATCAAAGGATTTCTATTCAAGCATTTTAAGTTTGGGTACATACTATAATGTCACTTACCTTGGAGATCGAATCAACATGTCTGCATTTCCCCAAATACCTCCCCTTCAGCAAAATCAAGGCACCAGAGGGCAATGCCTTTGCGGAGTTGCTTTTAAAACAGGGATGTGGGGCTGGAGAGATGGCTCAGTGGTTAAGAGCATTGCGTGCTCTTCCAAGAGGACCCGAGTTCGATTCCCAGCAACCACATGGTGGCTCACAACCATCTGTAATGAAGTCTGGTGTCCTCTTCTGGCCTACAGACATAAATTCAATCAGAATAGTGTGTCCATAATAAATAAATAAATAAATATTTAAAAAAAATAAAACAGGGATGTGTAAGCTGGGCATGGTGGCACACTCCTTATTAATCTCAGCACTCAGGAGGCAGAGACAGGCAGATCTCCGGGAGTTTGCGCCTAGCCTGGTCTACAGAGTGAGTACTAGGCCACCCAGAGCTATATAGTAAGACCCTGTGGCAAAAATAAATCAAATAGAGAAGTATAACAGAGTGTGAGAGTACATCGTATCATCAGCTCACTCAAATGCTAGCCCTCTCTTCTTTTGGGAGAGCTACTGGGGATCCAACCCAGGGTCTCACCTATGCTAAGCATGTGCCCTACCAGTGAGCTCCACCCCAGCAGGCCTCTGAGTTCTTTAGAATTATTTATTCTTATTTTATGTGTATGGGTGTGGATGTATGTCTATGTGAGGGGTGTCAGATCTTGGAGTCACAAACAGTTGTGAGCTGCCATGTGGGTGCTGGGAATTGAACTCTGGTCCTAGGAGAACAGCTAGTTCTCCCAACGGCTGAGCCATCTCTCCAGCCCCATCCTCTGAAATATTTAAGCATCACTTGCTCTCAGAAGTGCCTTTGTTTCTTTGTTCATTTTCTTTCCCTACCTGCCCACCAGCTAGAAGGGAATCCTGGGAGATCAGAAAGGGTAACTCTCATCTATGACCCTACCACCCTGAACGTGCCTGACTCATCTGATCTCAGAAGCTAAGCAGGGTCGGGCCTGGTTAGTACTTGGATGGGAGAAAGGGTAACTCTATATTTTCCATCCAGTACCTGGCAGTAATTGGCATTCAATAAACGTGGCTTGGTGGAAACAGTGGGTCCAGAGTACTTTTGGTACCTTTGGTAGGCAAGGACATGAGTTTATTCCGGGATACCCCAGAACTCTCTAACTCATGTTCAAAGCTCAGGGCCCAGAGGAGTTTCTGGCACTTCCCCTACCAGTCCACAGGCTTTGTTTGGAGAGAAAAGATTGACATCAACTTCAGGAAAACAGATAGGGCTGGAAGAATCTATCCAGTCCTTTGATTTAGGCCTAAAAAGTAAGTTACGTTATCCTTGGCTGTGAGCGTACCATGGGTCAGAGAAACATATAAATGACCATCTGTAAAATGGTTTAAAGAACATTTTTTTTTTTTTTAATGATCTCTAAAGCGGAGGCTTTGGACTTGGCGTCCGGCGCGCCCTGTTGAGGAAGTTCTGTCGGGAAGAATCTGCAGTCACTCGCTGTTGAAGGGGTGTTCCTGAATCCTAAGGGTTATTCAGCTGGGTGCTGGGTGTGGCTGGCAGGTTTGGCTAGGCCTAATTAATTGGATTCAGCCAGTGGGAAACTTCAGTAATGACTTGGTATTTGTTTTGTACCACCCAGTCCCTGGCCTGGCACCAGGAAGACAGTGTCATCTGAGCTTTCCAGGCAGTAGATACCCTGGGAGATACCGGGGACAGCAGCTACATTTTCTCACTGGAAAATGTTGCTCAGTCTTAATCAATTAACTATATGAAGGAAGTTCCCCTTTATTGCCAGAAAATGGGTGTTCCTCAGAAGTCTGCTGTTCATTTCTCTCATTTTTTTGTTTTTTTGTTTGTTTGTTTTTATTCATTTCTTATGTGGGAGTTACATGTAGGCTTCTACGCATGAGTGCCGCGCCTCAAACACACTTTATCCCCATCAGGGCCACCTTCGCTGGTTCTTTAATAGAGAGAATAGCGTTTCCTCAAGCTTATATAACTCGCTGTGAAAGAGAAGCTTTGGAGGTTGAATAACAGCCATGCCAGCTAGGTGACTGTTCCCCAGCACCCCTACTGAGAAATCCTTAGGTCATTTTTGGGTGTGGCCACCTAGATTTGAAAATCAAGAAGAGAGAGAGAGCAGCCCACAAAAGACTATCTGCCTAAGGATAACCTCACCTTTCAGCTCTTCTCCTTCCTGGTTGGGCGTGCACTCGGGAGCATATAGGATCATGGGAACTTCTTAGTGACCTGAGCTTTAACCTCAGTAGCCCAGGGACTGTGTGAACTTCAGCCTCTGTGGGAGAATGTGGTGGGGCTGGGTGACGCTGTGGGAGACAGAGCTGAAATCCCCTACTTCAAAGGATGTCTCTGGGTCTGTCAATGATTCCTTTGGGCCCAGGCTCTCTGGCTAGAAACTTCCCAGTATTAACAGTGAGAAATGATCGGGCCTTCTCCAGAAGAATGATGCAAGGTTCTGGATCCTCCAAGATCTGGGCACTTGGGCAGCATCTTCTCCAAACCTGGAAAGAAAAGACAACGTGGCAATGTGGCGGACCAGTGCATTCTAGAGGCAGTGTGTGATGCCCATTATTGAGACCCAATATTGATCGGGAGAGTTCTAGATCCTCTCTTTCATAACACAGTTTTCAGGCCTTTTATGAAATACATTTCAAAGAAGGATGGTGTATTGCTTTGTGATTATAAAATGTACTAGATTTTGAAAAGAGGTCATGCTGGAATTCTGTCCCACTTGAGATTTCCTGACACGTCTCCTTATAGAATTTCAAATACGTGGCTGGGTGTGTTCCCTGACTATCATTGCATGCTTAAGCTGAGACAGGAGGCTTGATGTGAATTTCAGGCCAAGCTGGTCTATGGCATGAGACTCTCATCCCCCAAACGAAAACAAAACTACTGGGTGTTTTATTTATTTATTTATTTATTTATTTATTTATTTATTTATTTATTTATTGAGACAGGGTTTCTCTGTGTACCTCTGGCTGTCCTGGGAACTTCCTCTGTAGACCAGGCTGGCCCTTGAACTCAGGAAGAACCGCCAACTTCTGCTTCCCTGAGTGCTGGGATTAAAGGTGGACGCCACCACCACCCAGCAAAACTGCTGTTCAAAAGATTTTAAAATGTATCTGTTTGCTTTCAGTTTTCTCCTTGGGAAATAAGAAGCTTCCTCCTAAAATCAGGGCCAGGAGGAGGACAGACGGTAACACAGCCTGCCTAGCGGGATGGAGTGCTGTTAGTAGTTCCAGGGGATCCACCAAGGCCGTTTCCATGACCAAATGCTCACTACGAGAGCTGTCCCTTCCAAAGGCTGGATTCGCTAAGCCAGTCCTTCAGAGGAATGGCTCACGGGAGTCTGTGCTTCGGCCCAGCTCAAACCATAGATGTTATTCTTTTTTTAAAATGTTGCAAGATCCCCGCGGCAGTAGGCAGCAGAAATGCTGTAGGTCCCAAACGGTGGCGGCGGGCCATGTGGTGGCAGGCAGGGGGATCTGGGAGCAGCCAGTACCAGGCAGAAATGGCTGCCGGTCCCAAAGAGGCGGCCCGAGCGGTGGCGGCAGACAGCAGGCCCTGGGAGCAGCCAGTCCCAGGCAGAGACAGCTGCTGGTCCCAGAGCAGTGGTGGCGGGCCATGTGGCAGCAGGCAGTGGGCCCCAGGCAGAGACGGCTGCTGGTCCCCCAGCAATGGCTGGTCCCAGGCAGGGAGACACATGGGGGGGGGGGGGCAGAAGACAGAAACATGGATAGACATGACATGCAGGGTGAGGTTGAATGTTTATTCAGGGGGTTATGGAGGAGGAAGGGTGAGGGGGGGACAGAGAGAGAGGGAGAGAGAGAGAGAGAGAGAGAGAGAGAGAGAGAGAGAAGGGAAGGGAAGGGAAGAGAAGAGAAGGGGGGAAGCAGAGAAGGGGAGAGAGGCAGAAGCGAAGCTGCCTCTCTGAGAGGAAGATAGAAAAGAGAGCGAGCTCAGGCCAGAAGCTGAAGATCAGCCTGCCTCAGTGGAGGGGGAGGAGAATGGGTGTGGCTTGTCTCTTAAAGGGACCAAAACCATAACAATAGATGCACAGATGAGGTCTTGGCTTCCTCTGTTCCTCCTTGTAATTCTTCTGTCTAGGTCCAGTGGGCAGCCAGCTGGATGTAGGTAACATCTTACTCCTCGCCCTCATGAAGATTCCATTGTTCTCCTTCAGCAGTTCCGAGACAGAACCAAAGGCCCTGGCCAGCTAAGGGGCTACGCTTGGCCATAAGGGGCTACATGCCATAAGTGAGCGTCAATGTAGCTTGCAAGACAGCCCCCACTGGGTAAGCTATCCAGAGTACAGCAAACTGCTGGGCTTGGAGCAGAGGAACCCGAGGCTAGCCCCACGGGTACTTTCGGACTCTGCAACTAAGACACTCGCTGTGTGGCCCTGGCCCACCACTTGCCCCTCTGTGTCTAATTCATCTTTGACAAAGCAGGAATTTGACGCTGTGTGCCTGTCTCCCAGGGATGTGTGTGAACCAGTGTTTGGAGAGTCTTGTTCAGTCGGAAGGGCAAATAAATGTGCTGAGCTCTGTGGCCTGCCCTGGTGCTGCTACCTCAGGGCTGGCCTTTCAGGGCACGCATGTGTAAACACAGGACCATGTAATCAACCTGATGCTGGGTCAATACTGGCTGTACTGAGGCACAGGCTAAGAGGAGCCAGAGAAACATCCTGGGGCTTGGGAGAACAGCCCTTTTCTCTGGCTCCTTATTTTAATCTTTGACAAGATTAGAATCCCCGAGCAAATGTAGACCATATTCAGGACTGCTGGGTTTCAGTCATACACAAGGTACACAATGTTACCTGTGGCCGGCATTTATTTTCTGAGGTGTTATAAGTAGGCAGAGACTGTGGGCCTTTTTCTAGGTTCTTCGGGCGCATGTCAAATGACCCCCATAAAATTATTTGCTATATTAATAAAAACACAGAGGACAACTCAATATACGTTTGTGTCGGAGTCTTGAAGGCTGTCAGAGCAAAGTGTGACAGAAAACTATGTTTTTTTATATTTTTTTTAAATAAAAATAAAATTTAAGATTTGTTCATGTGTGTGTGTGTACCACATGCATGAATTGGCCAGAAGAAGGTGTTGGGTCCTGAAACTGGGGCTACAGTTCCACAGTTATGAGCCATGAAGTGAGCACTGGGGGCTCAACTTGGGTCCTGTACAGGGACAACAAGCGCTCTAGCCGTCTTTCCCAGCTCTAACAAGCAAACAACAAGACAGTTTCTAGCACACCCTGTCTCAAAAGGAACAAAAACTGTATCCTAAGAAAGGTCAAACATCCAGCCAGGGATGCAGCTCAGGGGGTAAAGGGCTCGTCTAGACACAGGAACCCTGTGTCCGCATTCACCACTGTGCAGCCAGGCTCGGTGTCTCACACCTGTAATCCCAGACAGGCCATCTGCCTGGGGCTTAGAAACCCTGTCTCTCAGAAACACACAAACAAATAAACCCCCAAAGACACCCTAGCTAAAGAGGAAATGTTTGCAGTTTTGCTGATAACCATTAGGAGCCTGGTCTGCTTGCTCATTTGTGACTAGTGGCCAACAGCCTCCTTTCCTGCCCCTCCCTCCGGTTACCCTCCCTGCCTCTCAGGAACAAGTTAGAGTGGTTTATTGAAAAATGGCAGCTGTTTTAAAACTTCTCTACCCTCTGCGGTGTCACGCGTCTGGAGTGCCTAAGACGTCACATCCCTAGAGTGACTGAAAAGTAACAGTACAAGCAAGGCCTTGGGAGATAAGTCTTTCCACTTTGTAGGCCCAGAACCCTGTACCAGGCATTATGGACTTCCAGGTGGTATCACTGGGCAGGAAAGAGATCCAGTAGGAATGTAAGTGACCATTGGCTGGCAGGCGGGGCTCTAGGGTAGTTTTGCAATAAGTCCCCCAACTCTGTGGGAAAGAGCCTCCTCTAGAAGGCCTGGGAGGAGAGTGCAGTGGGATTCCACGGGCACAGCATCCTATGACCAGGTGCTTGACTGACTGCATATGGAATATTCTCGGAGGCTTCCTGGCAAATTCCAAGGGCAAGAGGTGTAAGAACTGCAAGAACAGAACGCAGGCTGCTGCTGTTCCCTCTGGCCGGTATCTGTTCTCTGTCCATCCCAGGCCTCATGTGACTTTGATGGGGCTCTTGGAAGAGTCTATTCCCAGCAGCACAGGCCTCCAGGAGCCGTCTAACCTTGCCTTTACCCTGATTTCTGCAGAACCCATTTAGCAGTGTTGTTTGATTGTAGACATGTTTAGTGCTAACCACTGGGATTGGACAAACTGATCCGCCCCTTCTCAGCAGCTTACAGTTGCTTACAGTTCTTTATCTGGGTGGTGACCATGTGAGATTTCCCCACCCACTTTAATGTCAACTGGTGGTGATGTTACACAGGTCTCCATTAGGATTTCATGGGTGCAGCTCCCCTATCCTAGAGCAGACACCCCGGGTCCTCTGGCTCTTAAGCTCTTTCTGCACCCTTTTCCTCCATGTTCCCCGACCTCAGATGTGGGATTGTGTTATAAATGTATCAAGTCGGGCTGAGCACCCCTGATGAGCCGTCCTTTTCAGTTTGACCAGTTGTAGGTCTCTGCAACAGTCTTTGTCTACTGCAAAAAGGAGCTTCCTCGATGAGGAATGAGAGCTGGTGGATGAGAGAATAAATGTTCAAAACACAGTTAGGGCAAAAGTGATGGTGCACACTTTTAATTCCAGCGCTTGGGGGGCAAAGGCAGGTGGATGTCTGTGAGTTCCAGACCATCCAGGATACACAATGAGACCATGTCTCAAAAAGTTAAAATAAAAAAAAATAATAGGAGGAAGGGAGGGAGGGAGAGAGAGAGAGGGAGGGAGAGAGATAGAGAGAGAGGAATTAAACTGCTTAGGTACATGGCAATAGTGGGTCTTTATCCTGATTTCTACCCTGGAACTCTGGATCACACTGGTGCTTGGTATTATTTATTTTTCTTCACAGTGAGGTCCTGTCTCCAAAACTCAGAACAATCACAACATAAACAAGCAACCCCGGAACAAAACATAACAAAAACCCTAAGCAACAACAACAAAGTAATCATTAACCATGGGCTTGGAAGGCAGTCTACGTGCTGGGACTAGGGCCACTCGTTCTTAGCAGGATCTGTTTTCAATTGAGTGTCATCTCATGAATAAATAAACCCGAGCTGCTGGGAGTTTTCTCTGGGGTTGTTTTGTCCCACAGTGAGAGTGATGAGCTACAACTGCCCAAAGACTCTGCCAAGCGGTTAAGGTGTACAAGTCCGGCTGGGAGGCAAGGTGAGGGGATGCCAAATGCTTCCATGCTCCCCTGGGCCAACCATTTCACTCAGGGGTGCTACAGGATTTCAGTCCTGTTGGCACTTCACCCACTGGAAGGGATCCCCTGCACAGTGGTTTCCACACACCAGATGTGGTGGCCAAGGTGCAGGCGGGGCCTCGGTCGGCCCACACCGTGCCTGTGCTCACACCAGCAAAGCCCCTCTGCTCTCCTAGAAAGCACATCTATTGGCCAGGAGAACACTGTTAGTAGTAGTGAATGCTTCAATTCCAGCACAGAGGCAGAGGCAGATGGAGTTCTATGATTCTGAGGTCAGCTTACTCTACATAGATCCAGGACAGCCAGAGGCAAATAGTGAGGTCCTGTCTTGAAAAAGGAAGGGAGGGAGGGAGGGAGGGAGGGAGGGAGGGAGGGAGGGAAAGAAGGAAGGAAAGAAGGAAAGAAGGAAGACAGACAGACACACTCCTACCTATTGGACTTGGAGTTGACCCCAATGTCATTGATATGTTATCATAGCTGTTCTGAGCTAACTGGTCCAGGCAGTGGTCACCCTTGTGGACATATCATACAGACCTAAGGAGCTGAGATGACAAGAAATCTGGACAGGCAGAAAGCTGGGTAAAGGTCATCACTGTTAACAGTTCCTGAGAAGCTTTCTTCCCTTTCTGGTAAAAGATAGCATCATCTCCCAGGAGCGTTAAGACTGATAAAGCCTAGGTCACCACGGGAATCATTCCATTGCTCACCACCTAAGTAAACTGAACAAAATTACACAAAGGCAAGGCTGTTTGTGTGTGTGTGTGTGTCTGTGTTGCTAGCCAACTCTTTTCTATACTTTTATGTATGCTTGCAAACTTTTAAATAAATGTTTTTTTTTAAGGTTCTGAACATTCACTTGAAATTATATTGCTAGCCGGGCAGTGGTGGCACACGCCTTTAATCCCAGCCCTTGGGAGGCAGAGGCAGACAGATTTCTGTGAGTTCGAGGTCATCTTAGTCTACCAGAGCTAGTTCCAGGACAGGCACCAAAGCCACACAAAGAAACCCTGTCTCAAAAAAAAAAAAAAAAGAAGAGAAATTATTTCCTTTATTTAATTCAGATGGTATTAAGAATTATCATCCTTGATAAGTAGCCTGAACTGCCTGCGACCAGATTGGTGCCTGGACCAATTGTCATCAGAGAGGCAGATGTAGACAGAGACCCACAGCGGAACATTAGAGGGAGTAAGGGAATCCCACGGAGGAGGAGGAGAAAAGAATGTAAGAGAGAGAGAGAGAGAGAGAGTGTGTGTGTGTGTGTGTGTGGTGGTGGTGGTGGTGGGATCAAGGTCACCGTGGAAAGGCTCACATAATCAATCTGGGTGCTCATAGGGGCTCACAGAGACTGAACCCACAACCAGGAAGCCTGCATGGACCAACGTAGGCACTCTGTGTATATGTTACAGTTGTGTAGCTTGGTCCTCCTGTGGAACTCCTGACAGTGGGAACACACACGCTGTTTCACATATGCTCCTCCCAGAAACAACAGCCGCTTCTTACATGCCGTCTTTACAGACGTTGACTTCTGGATGGCATAAAATATTACAATATCATAAACACCACACCTTTCCTTTTGAATTTTTCATTGCATAGCTTTTCTCCTGGTGTATTAAGAGCAGGCAACAGATGCCTCCTGGAGTCTCTAATGGTGGAAATGGTTGCTGGTTAAAAACGACAGGGAGACTCAGCATCCCCGTTCAATTGCAATATACACAGTAAACCCTGAAGAAGTCATCCCTCTAAAAGATAACACCCTGCCCTCCGATCCTACAGAACATTGAAATCCATAGCCAATTCTCAGACCCATTTTGATACGTGGAATTCTTTCTCTCTCAGCTCTGTGCTTGCTGAATGGAAGCAAGAGTCATTCCCAGGCTGGAAAGAATGAAGGCACTCCTTAGAGCTGCCAAGGGTCAAAACTGAAACATTTTATATTGTGGGTTTGGGTTCCAGAGAACCATGACATTCCAAAGGACAATGGATGCCTTAGAGCCTCTGAGGGTCACAATCGAAACATTTCACATCATGGTCTGAATTCCAGAAAGCCATGAGGTTCCAGAGCTCTTTGGAGATACTGACATTCCACGGGGCATAAATTACCCCAACATCATTTCAGGACTTGAGGGGCATATGTTGGCTTGTGAAATATTTACCTGAATGAACCCACACCCCATCAGAACCCCACCCCACCCCACCCCCACCATACATACACACCAAACCCATGAAAACTACACAATCTCAGAGGCTCCTGGCAGTTTTGAGAGACATTTCTCTTCCACAGTACGATGTCACCCCCACTGAGAGGGAGTGGGATCCAAAGAGGTCTGTTAGAACAGCATTGGGAGAGAATCCACGCCAAAGTTTTCCCATCCGTTGGCTGGCCAGGGCTAAGAAAACATTCAAACTGGGGCAGAGGGAGAGCAAATGAGGTCCATACTGACCTCAAGTCCAAAGATGACACTTTTTTTTCCTCCCAAAGAAAGACTTCTTTGAATGTGTCCTTCTAGTCTGGAGACAGGGATGCGGGCAGTTGTGGCATGTGGGCACCCCAAAAGAGGCATAAGTCTGTGTCTCTTCATCCAGGCTGCCTAGTTGGCCAGAGAAAAGCTTTGTGGGAATCTCTCACACCTCAGCAATGCCTCTATAGAGAGACTGCCCTCACCTCTGTCACAGACCTCCCTAGGGTCCCACAGGACTCTGACGACATCCGAGAGAGATAACTGTTCCAACAGATAACCTTCTCAGAACTTCCTTTATAACCTTTGTGTCCCAGAATGCACGGTCGTGCTGGGAGGCACCCCCCAGCGTCACCTGACTGATGTGCCTGGTCATAGGATAAGGTCATTTTATTTATTTATTGACTCATTTATTTTTGAGACAGAATCTCTCTACGTAGCTCTGGCTGCCCGGGAACCTGCTATGTAGTCCAAGCTGGCTTCAAATGTACAGAGATCTACTTGCCTCTGCCTCCTGAGTTCTGAGACTAGAACTGCATCTCCATGTTCAGATGTTATAAGTGACTAGCCAATTACTCCTTAATGTCCTCAAAAAGTCCCCTATGAACTGCTCTGGGTGGATGTCTTATAAACTGTTCTCAACTAACCTGCTTTGTTAAATAGATGTTGCATATAATAAAGCCCTTTCTTTAAAAAATTATTGTTAGTGTGTGTGTGTGTGTGTATGTGTGTGTGTGTGCGCGCGCACGTGTGTGCGTGCCCGATTATTATGCGTGGGCAGGTATGCCACAGCGTGCACGTGAGTCAAGTTGTCAGGCTGGTGCATCTTCGCTCGCTGAGCCATCTCACCCGCCCATGGACCCTTTTCTTAATCACTGGATGTCACTCTTAAGCTTCAAATTTCTCACCTATAAAAGGGAGGGAAACAATAGACTTGACTGTAAGAAGTCAGAACTGAACAAGACGTGGCAGATAAGGGGCTGAGCACAGCATCCCACCCTCCCTGTCAGTGTTAAACACAAAGCTGCAATAACCCGCACACAGCTGCATCCTTAGCGAGTCAGACCGCAGATCTTTGCTGGCCACACAGTGACCGTGTCCAGCAGTGTCCTGCCGAACCCTAACTCTGACACTTGTTTTTATCTGGTAGATTAGGAACTCAGACATGACTAGAACTCCATGTTCACGTGTGCTCAATTAAAATCAGTACAAGTTCACGTAAGCCGTTACTGTGGGGCTGTGTGCTGTTTCCCAGAGGACATCAGTGATGTTCAATCTCATGTGAAAAGCCCATGTATAGAGCCTCCTGCTGAGCCAGCGCCAACTACCCAGCTGACACGTGATAGGTGACTACCCAGCGGTGGTGCCTCTCCTGGGAACTGGGTTCTTAGGCCACCGAGCCTCAGACGACATCATGCCAACTTCATCGAAATGTCTGTCTAGGATGATCTGGCTAGGCTGACCCCAAGATTCTGAGCCACTCTGAGCAACCCTGAGAGGGACAAATAATTACTGTTCTTTCAGGCCAGTAAGTTGGGAGTAATTTGGTACTGGATCGTTACCAGACGGCTGCTGCATCCCGTTCCCCGCCCTCGGTGGGAAAATGCGAGGCTGGGACGTATTCTTCCCAGGCTTTTGTCCTGATTTGTCTCAGTTCTGAGCATTTCCAGCAGGGAAGACACTGCCCTGCTTGGAGACCCTCTGCCATGTGCCATCACCTTCCTGCGCGTCTCTGTCATCGCCTCTTGAGAATGTTTGCTCTCTTGACTAGAGAGCGCGCCTTACAATAAACGTGGCTTGGTTTAGAGCGGTAATTTGGCCCCGCCACCTCACCCAGTTTTGTGAGTTAGTGGCTCTCTCCTCGTTTTTCCTTTCAGTCCTTCCTCCCATTTTGCCCTGAGGACTCAGACAAGGGCCCAGGCTGACTAATTTAGCCATCCCACAGACAAGACTGAACACATAGAGACTCAGGCATGGGACCCGCCATCTTTCAAGTGATATATGCCTGCAGGCAGAACCTGTACCTGGGTGGGGTGGAGGGGAGGGAAAGGCTGTGGGATTCTGTCTAGTCCGAGCTTCCGCAGGCCTCCCACTGCTTATGACTATACAGACGTTTGCTCTGCCGCGGCAACTCAGTGGGGTATAAGCATGAAATGCTCTTACTTGTTGCTACCCTCCAACTTGGCTTGTCCCCGGCATGAGTGACAACCCCACAGTTCGTGGGAATGTCACTCCTCTTTCCTTTACTCTTCTTGTCTCTTTAGATGCTGAACTGCAGTCTGTTCATGTTAAGACTCCCATAACTAAGTCAGTGTTCTGCTTCTGTCTCTCAGCTTTGAGACGCCCTTAGATGTGTCCCCTGCAGTAGGAAGAATCAACGGGGCAGACAGTCACTCCATGTCTGAGACCCAGCTCAGAGGACCTCTCAGGTTGCCTTTCATCACTGGTGGTAACCATGCAGCCTCTTTCTCCTGAGCCCTCCCCTCCCCGCCCCCCGGCTAATGGGACAGCCTCTTGGATGCATCCAGACAACTCAGCAAAGCCCAGCTACTTCTCTTGCCACCTCCCATGCCTCAGCTCCTCTCCTCACTCAAGTCTCCTTTTCTTTCTTAGGTGGGTACAGGGGAGGCCTGATGCCCACAGCTCAGGCAGTTGTCCAGCTGGGGGACAGAGAGACTCTACCCTTCCTGAAATTCCTTCCAGGTACCTTTATCCTCAGGGCAGGAAGGGCGGGGGTTAGGAAGGAGTCTCTTCAGTACCCCCTGCTAAGACTGTTGGCCTCTGTGCTCCTTTTTGCTTTCCCCCCCCATAAGGAAGGGATGGGGGAGGGGGTAGAGGGAGAAAGCCAGCTTGATGGTAAACAGCTCATGATGCCCAGAAAAGTCCTTCCTGCCCCCTCCTCTCCCCTCCCCTCCCCTCCTTTCCTTTTATATTTAATTTCCCCCTCCTTTCTCTGTTCTCTCCTCAGAGCTGCCAGTTCACAGTATCAGTGCAAGCAGCTGATGCCAGTCACACCCAGTCTCTGGCAAAGCCATCCCGCCACCCTCCTTAGCTACCCGCACACTTGGCGGTTGTGCACAGATAAACACCTGGCAGAGGCCAAGAGGCCAGGGACAGTGGCCCAGCGTAGGTAACAGCATCCACCTGTTTCTCCCCGATCCAAACAAATACCATCTGCTCCACGTGTGCCACCCTACCCATGAAGAGACGGCCGCTCTGGCCCTCTGCCCCTCTTTTCTCTCCACCTGCTCTTCTCGCCCTCCTTTCTGTTTTAACGAGACAACTTATTCCATAGCTCCCCTTACCAGGGAAGCTTGCTGCATTGATTCCAAGGTGGTAAAAGGACCTGGCATTTCTCTCGCTACAGAATAGAAAAGAACGGAACATATTCAAGTTTAATCTCCAAAACATGGCCCCGAGAACCTTCTCTCTTGTGCATCTGAGGGAGAGGAAGGAACACTTTGTCTCTTTGTGGATTATGAGCATGGCCTTTGGCACGTTGGCAGTCTTCTGTGCCGGAGTACGTCCCAATTCACAATACTGCTACACACCTGCATCCTTTAAATAGGCCAAATTACTCCCTGGCAGGTGAGAGGTTTCTATAAGCAACATTCCCCACAAAGAAGATGAAGTTTCTTTAAAACTCTCTTGATTCTGATGTTTGTGTGTTCGAGCTGCAGCCTGTGGGTCCTGTGCAGCCTCAGACAGCTAAGTCAGTGAACCAACACAAAGTCATACACATGCTTAAAACACAAGATTTAAAAAACAACTCAACTGCGCAGTCCTTGGATATGAACTTTGTAGCTGACAACATGGTCTTGCTGTGTCAGAGACGGGGCATGTCAGATCACTATTCTAAAACATGACTGCCATCTCTTTTTCTTTCTCCTTTTACCTTCCGTTCCCCTCCTTTGTTCTTCTTTTCTTCCTGATCTGTCATCTCTATCCCCCACCCCCAAGCCCTGCTCTTTCTTTCCTTCTCTGGATTAAATTCAGGGCTTCAAGCATTCTTCATCACCGAGCTATGGCACCAGCAAGGAGCTGTGGAGCTGCCACCCGGCACTGCACAGAGGTAAGGTAGCACAAGAGGGACCCAGAGCTGGAGTTCACAGATCAGAAGATGGAGTGGTCTTTTCCCCCTTGACTTGTTTGTGTTTTTTTGAGACAAAGTCTCGCTACGTAGCTTTGGCTGACCTGGAACCCACTATGTAGACCAGGCTAGCCTCCAGCTCATAGAGATCTGCCTGTCTCAGCCTCCTGAATGCTAAAATTAAAAAGCTGCACTGTCATGCCCAGTCAAAATTCCATTTTTAATTTTAGGGCGTGTGGGTGTGTGTGCGCGCATGTGTGTTCACTAAGTGTACAGAGACGCACGAGCACAACCTTTGAGAGTTGGGTTTTTCCTTCCACCTAGTGGGTTTTTGGATGAACTCAGGACTGTGAGGCAAATGCTTTTGATCATGGAGTTCTCACCAGCTGTGAAGTCTTTTTTTTTTTTTTTCTAGTGTAGAGGTGAAAACTAAGTCAACCCTATTTTTCCTTGGGTCCACTGAATTACTTTTTCCTCGTGACTTGGTTAATTTGTTGTTACTTTTACTATCAGTGTTCTAGTTCTCAGCTCAGGGACTTTAACAGTCAATTGGCTAGTCTATAACCCTGAGACCAAACCCAGGGCCTCATAGGTGACAGGCTAGTCTATAATCCTGGGACCAAACCCAGGGTATCATAGGTGACTGGCTAGTCTATAATCCTGGGACCAAACCCAGGGCCTCATAGGTGATTGGCTAAAAAACCAAAAACAACAACAACAACAAAAATTCCACCTGCCTCACTCAGGTTCCCAAGTGCTGGGATTAAAGGTGAAGCTTCCATTCTAAATGAGATCTTACTAGCTTTCTAGAGTAAACATCTGAGGAAACAATACTTTTATTTGGCTACTATGGTACATTTATTTATTTGGGGTGGGGCTGCACTGAGTGCCAAGGCTAACGGGGAGATCAGAAGACAGCTTGGGGGAGTTGGTTCTTCCCGTCCACCGTGTGGGTCCTAGGTACTAAACTCAAGTCTTTAGGTTTGATGGCAAGTGCCTTTCCCAGCTGAGCCGCCTTGCCAGTCAATAACTCCAAATTCCTCACCACACAGAGCCTTCTGTTGGTATTTACTTTCTAAATGAAGGGATCTTTTTAAAGATGTGCTTCTTGTCCATTTACACTTTCAGAGTGTTCTGCATTGTCCGCCTACTCTGTTGACTGTTTTCTCTCTAAAATCACCTACATTCCCCCTTCTCCCCTCCCTTCCTTTTTTCTTCCTACATAAATTGTTCTCTCTCTCTCTCTCTCTCTCTCTCTCTCTCCCTCTCTCTTTCTCTCGTTTCTCTTTTTAACGTCTACACTGTGTGAATTAGATCAAGATCAGGGGACTGCCTACAGATGACACGTTTCTTGGCCTTTGCTCCGAGGCAGCAGCAGTGAAATTCACACAGTAAATGTTTATATTCCCAAGTGCTGAAGTTCTCTAACACCTAACACCGGGGCCCATCCTGAAGGTGGGATCGTGTCAATCACCGTCATTGGTGTAGGAAGCTAAGCTGGTCCTCAGTGCCCATGCGTATGGGCATGGGCGGGTCAGGAGGACATTCCTAGACCTGTCTGATCCCCCACACCTCCACCAGCGATGATCGTCCTTCCCTGCGCCAGAAGCCTCTTTGTATGGTTGCTAGGACGTGGCACTTGAGGAATGTTGAGCTTTGTCTGCCTACAGGTGACCTCTGACCCCACCTGTGGTTATTTGCTGTTGCTGCCTGATTTCTGACCCTCCACTGCACCCTTTTAAATAAAGACGGTATTGTTAGAATCACTCCACAGCCCATCTCTTGTAGGACCAGACTGTGGCCTTAAGAGTCAGGGAGTGGTCCGAAGTCGTGGGACCACCTAGAAGGCCCAGAGGCTTCGAGCTGCCGGGAGTAGAGGGGGAAGTGCCTAAGGAAACAGAAGACAAATGTTCGGATTGAAACCCATCCGCTCCCAGTGGTTGACACCGGCCCATATAGCTTGGATGGACACTGCTGCCATAAAACGACCGGTACTAGGAGGTCTCCAAGTTCGCGCATCACTGCAGGCTTAGCCCTCCTACGCGTCTAGACG
This sequence comes from Microtus oregoni, assembly GCF_018167655.1. Classification (NCBI taxonomy): domain Eukaryota; kingdom Metazoa; phylum Chordata; class Mammalia; order Rodentia; family Cricetidae; genus Microtus; species Microtus oregoni. Next base: position 15,122,341 of record NW_024543069.1, on the reverse strand, counting down.
AGGGACGTGACTCTTCAATGCCTTAGACCACATCGCTTCACAGAGAGAACACAAGTTACCTCGGCGTATGGGTCCCTTTCTCCTTCAAGTACAAATTAGAAACGCCCCACGTTGAGCTGCGGAGGAAATGGGTGTTCTACCAGCAAGATAATGAAAGTGAAAATAATGATTAAAAAAATGCTCAATGGGAAAGTAAAAAGGTACCCTGGGGTGGAGCGTGGGCGGGGCCTGTTACCCAGAATATCTCACATTCCTCCACACCAAGGCTTGAAAGCGCACCGAGCCGGGTGAAGCACACAGACACACGTAATTGGAGGTCTGGGGGGCAGGGGGTTGGTGGTGTGTGTGGACTCACCTGCGCCTAGTGCAGGCTGAATCTTCACTCAAGATTCAGAGGCCAAGAGCCCGAGAGATTATAACTGCTTCTTCCATCACAGAAGTGAGGGTGGGAAGGTCTAACAGAGTTGTTTTTCTCTTAAAAACCAGAACTGAACAAAACAAAAACAGGCTCTAAAGGAAAGAACATCTAAAATTGGGGGGGGGGGGGGGGCAGCTAAAGGTTTAGAACTCATGACTACTTCTCTGATGATCTGACCTGCCTTCTTGCACTATGTTCAGATTTAAACTTCTTTAAAAACAACAACAACAACAAAAAACCCCAAAACTTCTGTTTTCTCCTAACAATGTAGCAAAGCAGGCAGCACCATTTTTTTTTCCAGAGTAAGTTCAGGTTGATCTTGTCCGTCTTGCCCACACACAGGCACAGACAGAGAGAGCACTTAAGAGATCGGGTCAGTAAATACAGCCCGGGCAGCGTGACCAGCCTTTCCCCTAACTTTGAGTCAGCCCAGGCTGCTAAGGAAGAACAGGATCCATTTCCGTCTTTTTTTTTCCCCCCTTAACCCTTCAGGTAGCATCAAGCGAATTCCACAGTGCAAGCCGAATTCAAAGGGCTGTGTCTGTGGCGTGGAGAAGCCCAGCAAGGTGGAAAAGATAAATGGGTTTTCCCACTGTAGGGATTCAAGCAAACTACATTCATTTTCTCCTCTCTAGCAAGGGAAAAGAAAATCCCAGTCCTAAGGGTGCTTGTTCTTTCTCAATGACTTAAGGTTTTTTTCCTTCCTGGAAGAGGGGACTGGCTCAGGGAGATAGCCCAGAGTTTCTATTTCCAAGTCAGCTGCTCTGAATAGCCTTGGGGAAAATTGTTTGAGCAGGTCCCCATGGCCCCTTGGAATTATACGAAACTTTTCCCACCTAAAAATGTCAGAAAAAATTCAGTTCAGGAAAAAAGCTGAATATAGATGATTTCATTGATAATATTTTAAGTATTATAAACAGAAATCAGATCACAGGGTCCCCCCAAACCACCACAGAACCCACACTTACTTGCCAAAGCAAAGAGCCTTTATTCAAACTTGAGATTGGACCCTCCGTCCATCCAACATGGCCGTGAGGTCAGAGCGCCACGAGTCCAGCTGGGGAGGGGTTTTTATTATAGCAGAGGTTGAGGTGAGGGGGATTTCTAAGGTTCAGAACCCCTGATTGGCTGGCAATTTGTCTAGGGTTGTATGGTGAGATGGGATGGGTGTATGCTGGGCTAAGGGACATTGAATGAACCCATCTATAATGGTTGGAATGTTAGGTATTTCCCCTTGGATGGTTTGTTTCACTACATGGCAGGTGTGTGTGTGTGTGTGAGAGAGAGACAGCTGGATAGGCAGGCCATATAGAGTCAGGTTGGATATTTATTTAGTGAGTTATGGAGGGGGAAAGGAGAAGGGTAGAAGAGCAGAGAGAAAAGAAGGGAGACACAGAGGGGGGAGAGAGAGAGAGAGAGAGAGAGAGAGAGAGGAGAGACAGAAGCTGCCTCTCCAAGAGGGAGACAGAGAAGGAAGAGGCTTAGGCTGCAAGCAGGAAGGAAGATCCGCCTGCCTCAGTGGTGGGGGAGGGAGTAGGCATGGCTTGTCTCTTAATTAGACAGAATAGATCACTACACTAAGACCTAATGGAAGTGTTCAAATATTAACTGACTGAATAGTCATAGTAAGATGTTCAGGATATGAAAGAATGCTTTTGGCTTCAAAGAATGGAAACAGCTCTGCAGGTTGGGAATAGAGAAAAATCAAAAACTAGAAGGAAACCACTCAGGGTCTTCTGTGTTCACCAGAGGCCTGGAACAGTGGCTTCTTCTGATGGGCAGACGGGCTGTGTAGGAGTCCTTTGGGAGCTACTGGAAAATATCACTGAAACTGTGACTTGCATACGAATTGCCTGAGACATTAAGCCCTTGTAACAAGCTCCCATTTAATAGAGGTGCTGCTATGGTACGGAGCAGGTTTGAGTGGCAGGTGGTAGATCTCCCACCTCCAGATTGCTGATTCAGAGCCCCCCAGTGGGGGCTGGCTTCAGAATGCTGGGTTCAATACGGCCGGGCAGCAATCATACACAAGACAGACATCCATTCATTTGCCCATTCGATCAATAGACTCGGATGCCCTGCCAAACATCCTGCGTGCTCTCTGCAGAAATGACAAAGGGTCTAAATTCTCTTGGCCAGGAGGAGCACGCTGACCTATTTGCTCGGATCTTTGATGCACTGTGAGAAGTGCGCTGGTTAAGATAGATATGTACAAAGTGTTCTGTGATTCTGGAACGAGCAGTGACTCACCGGCGAAGGTGAGGTTGATGGGGAGGTTTCACAAAAGAGAAGGTAAGGCAGGGTGGGGGAAGAAAAAGTCAAAAAGCAAAGCAGCCTGGAGCTTGACTGAAAGACGCCTTGAACTCTATTAAATCACTCTAGTTAAAACACTCTGTATTAAATCACTCTACAGCCTTAATTGTATATAGAGAGCTTTTAAAAATACAGATGCCTGGGCTCTCCTAGATTGATGAAATTCTGCTTTCTTGAGTGTGTGTTGTGTGTGTGCGTGTGCAAGCACACACATTACAGGATATCAGAATTTTAGACCAAGCAATATAATGCACAGCCCAAATTGGAAACCAGGACTGTAAATGAGCAAGTGACCACCCAACCGATTTGCTTAGAACTTGCTCTTCAGCATTGGTCAGGCCTGTTCTTCTTAAATGCACTTTTCATGTCAATTTGATATTCAAAATCAGAATTATTTAAAAGCTTTTATGCCCGAGAGGCCATGTGATGGGCATTGGAATGGCACTCCCCCTTGTCCAGGGGCCTGTGGGTGTGGGCAGATGAAGCCTGCCCTTTGTTCTCTTGAAAGCTGATCTCTGTGGACTCAGAGCTCTGGGCAGAGGGCACCTCCCTCGCTGGCCCAAACCATGGGGTCCCTAAGGAGAGTCGCCTGCAGAATGCGTGTCCAGTATGCATGCCTTTTCCCACCCCCCACCCCCTGAACTAACTGGATATCTACTGGGGAACTGAGGGCTATTTTTACTTGATGAGATGAAAAGATGAACTCTCTGCATTGTGACGGCTGGCAGACGAATCTTTCCGGCAGAGTTTCAGATTTTACTGTCCGTACTGTGTTTTGAAGTCTGTACCCAGCTACTAAAATGTCATAATTAGGAAAGAGCTCTTTCTCTCCTGCCTCACCACTAACGTCCCTGCCATCATCTTCAAAGTGTCCAAATGTTGCCATGACGCTTCTACGGTTGTTGCCCATCAAGGGTCTGAATTCCAGAGCTGTTCTGCGTCTTTCAAGACGGAGTTAAAAGGGATTCCATCTATAAAATATAAACACAACTGAAATCAGCCCTGCAAATACGGCTATGTCCAGCGCCATCCCCCACGTTTCAGTCAATAAAATATTTAGTCATCTTTAATGGAATGGACCAAGCTCTTCTTCCAGTGGGGGACAGAAGAGAAGTGGGACTAGCCTATGCAAATATGGTGGCCCCATGGTTCCTGCAGACTCTGGCAGACTCAGTGTGACCTTAGCGCTTGGTTTTTGACTACAGATGGCTTTACCGCCTCCCCACCCCCTTATACAGGAACTGGGGTGCTCCTTTGTTTTCTGAAATAAAATTTCAGCAAGCCCGGGGAGGGGGTGGGGGGTGGAGCAGAGTAGAGGGGCGGGGGTTGGGGGGGCGTTGCTGTCCACTATTCCTGGGAGAGGGTCCCAGGCTCCAAGTTCACCAGCCCGCTGCCCTTGTCGAGAGCCCGGGCTTCCCTCCCAAACCAATGATGATGAAAAGAAAAATTCAACACCGATCTCCCCCTCTAACTCAAAGAAACGGAGTCTATGAAAATTACAGGCTTTTGCTCCTCTGGCATCTGCAGATGTGACTAAGAGCCCACTCCGCAGCTAATGCGGAGTGGGAGCTGGCTCCCATGCGCACAAGCGTGCCAGTGTGTGGGTGGCCCAGGGCAGGCCTCACCGGGCTGAGTCCATCTGTGTGTGTGTGTGTGTGTGTGTGTGTGTGTTTGGGGTGGGGGAGGGGGGTGGACACAGCTGACTTCTGACAGCTTACAAGACTATGTAACTAGCAAACCACCTCACCAACCCCCCACAGCCAAACCTGCATGCCCACAGCCTTTGGAGAACTGTGCCTGACAAACTCAGCTGAGTGCTGCCTGCCATTCCTGCGGCTGCGGGGCCTCTTGGACCAAGTGTGGCTCACCCAAGGTCTCGCTTGGAAACAAACAAGCTGGCCTTCGATCACAGGAAGGGAGTGGAACCTCCCTCAATGTGTCGGTTTTAATCTTGGTTCTGGGGGGGGGGGCATTAACTCCCTCTTTGTGGATCACCGATTACTTTCAAAATACCAGGAATCATTACTGTACCTTACAGGGTTATTGTATGCTAGGATTAATTTAGCTAAGGCTCGTAGAAAACAGTAAACACTGAATGACCTTATTAGTTTCCCCTTTAAAAAGCCCTTTAATATCCCTGGGCAGCTGATTTGATGAGACATACTCCTTACTGTGACCCTTGTATGTAGTCCTTCTTCTCTGCTCAACCTCCCAGGGCTTTTTAGTCCCTTTGATGAATATGCACTGCTTCCAAATGAATCAAACAGTAAGCAGGGACGTGAATTTTGCCTTTGGAAAAAAAAAAGAAATCAATCTCTGTGGGGGGGGGTGTTGAGGGACTCATGCTAATTGGGAGAGTGTGTAATCTGCCTTTCAAAGACAGAATCGAGGAAGGTCTGGGCTTTGAGTCTAACCTAAAATGATGGAATTCAAGTTGAAGAGCTTGCTCAGGTCCTCAAGGTCCTTCTCAAGACATTGTCATCCCCCTCCCCCTTCCCTTTCTCCTCTCTCCCGTTCTTTCAGCACCAAACAGCAGGGCCACGGGAACGAGCCTGTGCAAGACATATTTGTGCATCTTGGGTGGTGCAGAAAGCACGGAGTACAAGCATGCCTCTCCCTGCTCTGCCCTGGCACATCGGGGCCCCTGGAGGGAGGTAGTCTCGCTTGTCTGCAAGCCCCGCAGCCAGCCCTCGGCCAGCGGGGAGCAGAGGATCTTCTAGAAACCCATCTGATCTCTTTTTTTCTCTGTCTCTGGGGACGCACCAGGGTGTGCCAAGCTCATCTTGCCTGACAGTTTTAAAACTGCCCTTTATGAGTGCTTTAAATTTTTATCTAATAAAGGAACAAATGCTTTCTAACTGGAGACCAGTTGGTGATTAGGCTCCATTCTGCTGACCGTAGAAGCTCCTGCCTGTCTTTATGAGGCCGGCGGGACCACAGCTGTCCCTCATCTCCTGTGTTTTCTCTGAAGCGGCACGTCTCCCCACTTTCCCCCAACTTTGTTTTGGCTTAGTAATTCTATCTTGCTTACACAATTGCTCAGCCTTTATCCTCCTGTTTTTGATTACCAACTGGTGTTTATTTTAAATGCAGTTACTGGCTAATTAAATAGAAATTAGCTACATTTAGAGACAGGACTCCGGCTTACTGTGTTTTCCTTTCAAAAACACTCATCTTCCTTGAGGTCGCTCTCCTAACAGAAATTCCAAAGGCAAAGTCCAGCGAGGTGTCGAGGCCCCCAGGACAGCTACCTGCTAGGTCTATAGCTAAAGGAGTGGAAATAGGATGCTCTGTTTGTCCCAATAAGAGCTGGAGCAAGCTAGGATGTAACAAGAGCCATTTCCTGTTGTGATTCCGTTAAACCATTTTTGATTCAAGGCAGAAGCCTCCTACCAGAAAGCAGCTCAGGCTACTTCACAGAATAAGAGAAGAAATAAATGAACAGGACTGTCTTCTGCTTCTCTTTGTTGTTGATGGCAGCTGGGACGCATCTTCCCTTCCGCGCAAATATTGACCACTACTCACTGGGTAAAGAAAACACAGGCGTTCCCTTCCTGGGCTGGATAGAGCATATGGGCTGAATTACTTGGATGAGGCCTAGAGACTGAATCTTATTGTAATAAGCTTGTAGCTTGGGGAGGAGGGCAGCTGTGGAGCCTGGGCTTTGAGACGCTGAGCTGGTGCTTAGGTCCTGGGAGCTGGCCTGAAACTTGTACACACGGCATCAGGTAGGTCTTGAACCTGAGTCTGCAGGGACAGGCCTATGTCTTTTAGTGTGCAAGAGCCAATCAGTCTGGAGCTGCAGCCTAGAGGAGTCGTCCAAGAATCACCTGTGTCTATAGGGTCACAGGTGGAGGTCACTGAGTCCAGCCAGGGTCACCTGTGCTCATGGAGGTCAGCATAGACGCTAGGTCGAGGGGACTGGCTTGAAGTCTGAGGTCAGGCTGGTCAAGAGGAAGACCTGGAACCTTGGCCTGGGAGGAAACAGGTCCAGAGCCTGGGTCTGGAGGACAGGAGAAGAGTCTACTGAGGCAGGCGTAGCCCTTAGTTCTGTTGAAAGTGAAACCCTAGGACTAGTTCTCGTTTTGGATGTGGGGGTGTGTCCCTGGTACCTGGAGTTTCAGGAGTTGGCATGAAGCTGTGATCCATAGATGTAGGCCTAAGCCAAAAGAGTGTTTACAAGTCTGGGGTCATGGACTAGCCTGGGGTTGGGGTAGCTCTGGAAACTCCACATGTGGTTGTCTGCTTGGAGCCTGGAGCCATGGAGGCTGGCCTGCTGCCTTGTTTATTAAGAAAGTGTCAGGGTCCACAGCAATAACCCCATGCCTAAAGTGCCTCCTGGCTTGGGGGAAATGATGCTGGAAGAAATTAGTCCCCTCATCAATATGCCTTTGCAAAAGTTTCTACCCTGTATGCAAGTGCTTCTTAGATGTTCTAAAGAAGTATTCCAACTTTCTGCAAGGAGTGGAAGACTAGAAAGACTTGCGAGACTAATCGCTGCAGTCAAGAATTTTAGAGTGCAGCTAGTTTGTTAACTATGCTAATGTAAGAGGCAGGTGATATGTAAGCCCAGGAGGAACATGTCTGCTGGGACAGAAGCTGTGAGAATCAGGTGGAGACGCTTGCTCAAAGGGGAAAACCACAAGAAACAGTGACTAAGACAGTTTTTCGCTCGTAGACTCACACAGCCATGGAAGCAATTAGTGAGTTCCAAGGTAGGTCGTTAGTGCCACAGAGCTGGAAACACGAAGAGTGACGGGAAGGTAGAGCACAGCCCCCCAGAGCTAACACTGTGGTCATTTCAATTGCAGCAGACATCACGATGAGAATGGCAAACACTAATGGCAGATACAGAACCACAGACCTCAGAAGCTTGGAGAATACCAAGTAGGATGACACAGTGTACACACACACACACACACACACACACACACACACACACAATTATATACACATTCACATGGACACAGTCACACATGCACACACATACAAACACAATGCTCACAACATGTACACACCCATTCACACATACATACATATACACACTCACATACACACATACTCTCATTCATTTACACACGTATGCATTCATGTATATATACACACATACACACATACACATACACACGCTTACACACCCATATAGACATACATACACACACTCACATACTCATATACTCAAATATATATACTCTCACACATACACATACCACACACACATCACACACTCACAGATATACATACATACTCACAAGTATGCATACACACACACAAACTGTCATACTTCTTTGTTGCAATCACAAAGTACCAGAGGCTGGGTAATTTATGAAGAACGGAAATTTTCTTGGCTAATGGGTCTGGAGAAGTTCAAGAATGTGATACCAGTACCTGTCTTCTCGCTGTATTATAACATGGTAGCAGTCATCATACGATGAGGCAGGGCAAGCATGCTATGTTAGATCTGGTTTCTGATTCTTATAAATGCCTTTATGGGGCCTTGCATTCATGACCTTATCTAGTCTTAATTACGTCCTAAAGTGTTACCTCTGAATGGCATTGGTGAGATTTCAGGACTAAGTCTCCAACACATAAATTTTGGGGGAATATATTCAAACCACAGCACATATCTTTGTATAATATTGACATTCATGAACCCCTATGACAGGGAGAGAGAATATTGGATGCATTTAGAGGGGGAAAAAAAGGAATGTCATTTCCTAAGGAGTATCCTGATATTCTGTTGTGCAAATGGACTATCGCAGGATGAAATGAAAGAAAAATAAGAATTTCTTGTGGCTGGGTTCTTATGCAATAGTAAGTACTATAATATTTGAAAGCAGATTACATTAACTATAGATGTATATTTACCCCCTGGGGGATGCTAAAAAGCAGCCACAAAAGAAAGGGGAAAACTTAATAAAAGTATAAAAAAATTATAGAAAGTATTCAATTAACAGTAGCAACAAAAGAAGCAAAAGGACAGGTGGAACAAATGAACTCACCCTTATTGCAAAGACCACACTTAAAAGTAAAGCAATGAAGAAAAATACAATGTTTAAAACCAATCAAAACAAAGCTAGGACACCTGTAACAACATGAAGTCTGCTTCAGAACAAGAGATATTACCAAGGACATAATAATAATAATATAATAATGGATTTCAGTTTTCAAACAAACAAAATCAACTATCAGCGGAGTAGTAAATGTAAGCTTTCCCCAACACAGGCTTCCTCAGGTGAGATAAAAGAGCTGGAACAGAAAACAAAACCAGATTTGACTCTTCAATGTGCCTCTTTCAGGAACCAACGGAAGAGGCACTAAGTCAGCTTCTACGGCTGAAGAGGCCTCACAAAGGAGATCAACTGGCAGGTGCAGAAGTACCTGGAAGATTGTTTTTGTTTTGTTTCTGCAAATACATAGAAACATTCATCACACAATACCATGTCCTAGGCACAAAAGAAATTTCAACCAACTTGAAAGAATAGAAGCCATATAACATGTGTTCTTAGTAGCGGAATTAAAGATGTCACAAGCGGGAAGATACCTGGGAAACGCTTCAGTTATTTAGAAATCAAAATATATTTCATAAATATTCTTGATCAAAAGAAAAAAAAGACAACATACCAACACTTGGGGAGTATAAGCAGAGTCCTGCTGAGGGGGGAATTAGCATGCCAGGGGGTCAGAAGAAAAACAGTTCTGAACTAGTGACTCAAGCTTCTCCCTTTAATGAATAGAAAAATAACGAAGCCAAAACCAAAGTTCATCCAAGTTATATAGAAGTCGAGGGAAGAAACAGCAATTAAAACAAACTAACTAGCTAACTAACAAAAACCAAAAGACCCCAGCGAAATAGACAAAAAAATTAAAAACTATTGAAACAAAAATTTAACAAGATTGATAAAAAGACTGATATACCTCTAGCCAACATGACCAAGAATAAAAGGAAAAATCACACATTACCAATAAGAGGGACAAAAAGAGACAATATCATCTCCTAATCCCCAGACATTAACGAGGTAGTCTGGGTACTTACGTATTTGATAACATAGAAGAAATGGACTTTCTGAGAGATTCAAATTACTGAAACTCACAAAACAAAACAAAAACAACCAAATAGATAACCTGAAAAATTCTATCTTCATGAAAGAAATTTAATTTACACTTTAAACCCACCTTCCAGGGCCTGAGAGTGTAACTGGGTTGGTAGAGTCCTTGATCACCTTGTTTAAAGCCCCACAGTCAACAGCCAACACCACAGAATGCCAGGTGCGGTGGTGGATGTTTCCTGTACTTGGAGGTGGAGACAGGAGGATCAGAAGTTCGAGGCTTTTCTTGGATATACACAGGGAGTTCAAAGCCAGCCCGGGGTCCATGAGATCCATAAAAAATAAAGAAATAAAATAAAAAGCAAGGAAAAAGCCAAAAGCAAAAGTCGAAAGAAGACATAAAAAGAGGTCATGAGGCATACAGCAGTTATACAGCAGTTTCACTGGTTTCCCTTCTGAGTTTTACCAGTCAATAACGAATGAAACAAAGAGATCGAACACAACTGAGCCAGAAATAGAAGAGAAGCGAACTTTGCCATTCATTTTGAGACCAGCACTGTTCTCATTTGAAAGCCAGACAAGTGGAGCGTGGGTGACACATACTTATGCTCACTCCTAACTGCCTAGAAGGCTGAGGCAGGAGGATTGCTTCAGTATAACAGTTCAAGGTCAGTCTGGGCAACGTGGTGGAACTCAGTTTCTCCTAATCCCACTCATATCCTTAGACAGGGTCTCATGGTGTAGCCCAGACTGGCCCAAAGTCACAATTCTCCTGTTTCCACCTTCTGAATGTTGGGATTCTTGAAGCCAGTATTTTAAGGAAAGCAAAGCCAAAGGAAAACAGAAGAAAAGAAAACTACAGACAAATATCCCTCATGCATATTGATGAGAAAAAAATCCTCACTAAAACATTAACATATTAAATACAGAGTGTATAAAAGTACAATGTACAATACACCAGGGCTAAATGGTAACCATGTAAGCAATGGAAAATTTGTTCAACTTGAAAAGACTTTCAAAGTACAACAGTATGTTTGCAGATTAAAGATTAAAATCTGGGCCTGGTGGTGGTGGCGCACGCCTTTAATCCCAGCACTCGGGAGGCAGAGGCAGGCAGATCTCTGTGAGTTCGAGGCCAGCCTGGTCTAGAAGAGCTAGTTCCAGGACAGGAACCAAAAAGCTACGGAGAAACCCTGTCTTGAAAAAATGCAAAAAAAAAAAAAATTAAAATCTGGGTCTGACAGTAGACGTAGGAAGATCAGCTGTTCAAAGTAATTCTCCCAAACATACTGCGTTCAAGGCCAGCCTGGGATACACAAGACATTATTGTCTCAAACAACAACAATAATGGTAACAATAAAAATAGGCTCAGCTTGGTGGTGGTGGCGGATTCTTTTCAACCCAGCACTCAGTAGGTAGGTGGATCTTTGTGAATTCAAGGCCTGCCTGGTCTCCAGAGTGAGTTCCAAAACAGTCAAGGGAACACAAAGAAATTCTGTCTAAAAAAACCAAAAACAAAACACAAAAAGAGATCTAAACAGAAAAGAAAAGAAAGAAGACCTATATAGCTCACAGAGAACTTAATGTTAAATGACTGAAAACCTTTTTTTCTCTCATGTGGTGAATATTATAAGGATATGTTCTGTCTGCTATTACCCTGGAAATCCTAGCAAGTCATTATAATGAGACAAAATACAGAAATAAATGTCTCTATATGTGAATAACATAACTATCATAAATAACATGACTATCCACATAAATATTCCTAAGCAACCTACACAAAAGCTCTGAGAACTGATAAATAAGTCTAATAAAGTCTAAGGGTACAGTCAACTCACACAAATCAATGGTGTTCTTACTCACTGACACTCAACAATTAGAATTCAAAATCTGAAAAACAATACCCTTAGCCATCGCATACATGCTCAGATACTTGCTCTTGAGAATGCACACCCACACACACCCACAGCTCGGGGATTAGGAAAATCAAGTGGGATTTGTGAGCTGAAAAGTACAGAACACTGAAGAAAAAAGAGCTAAGAGGAGCCAAACAAGAGATACCATGTTTGTAGACTGGAAGATTCGGTATTGTTACGATGTTACTTCTTTCAAATTTGTCATGTTGATTAGAGGACAATTCTAATGACAATTCCAGCAGCTTTTTCTTATTTTAATGTGTGTGTGTGTGTGTGTGTGTGTGTGTGTGTGTGTGCGTGTGTGTGTGAAAGAGAGAGAGAGAGAGAGAGAGAGAGAGGTACTATGGTGGACAAGTGGAGGTCAGAACACAACTTGCTGTAGTTGGTTCTCCCTCTCTCCTCTGAGAGTCCCAGGGGTGGGGCTCAGTTGACTAGGCTCAAGGTCAAGGGCCTTTATCTGAAGAACCACCTCACCGGCATCCAATAGCTTCTTGCAGAGGCTCCCAGCTACAGTAGGACATGAATCCAGATGTGGTCCCTGGTAGTGGCACAGCCCATGGACATCAACATGGACTCAGGCAGCAGCAGAGTCAGGAACATTCTCATGGCCTTCAGTGGAAAAATACATCAATACAGCCCCCGATTGCAGTAGGATCATGGACCCCTAGGACCCCTTTTACAGAGAACGTTAATCACTCTCAATAGACTTACCCATGAATACCATCACATTGGAGGTTAGCTCTTCAAATTATGGATTTGGGGTTGGTTGCAGACATTCAAATCAGACCATAACATTCAACATGGAAAAAAAAATAGAAGTCAACCCCTATGCCTAATACAAAACTCTTGTAGAGTGGACAGTGTAGCTCAGCAGGCCGAGTGCTTACCTAGCACATACAAAGTCCTGGGTTTAGTTCCGAGCACTGTATAAACCAGATGTGGCGGTTCGTGCATCTGGAAAGTAGAGGCAGGAAGATAAAAAGTTTAGGGTTGTCTTCAGCCACATAATGACTTTGAGGCTGTCCTGGTCTACTGGAGATCCTGTCTTTAAAAGGAATTCCTTTGGAGTTATGGATCTAAATGTAAAACGCAAGCCAAAAAGCTTCTTCAAGGAAGCAGAAGAAGACGACAGCACAAGCACAGTTAGGAGTGTTTCTGAACAAAGGTCAGCATTGTACTGGGGAACATCTGGCAATATGTAAAGACTCCGAGCTGCCGTGACTGCAGCTCACGGGTGGTAGGACACGTTACGAGGATTTACGGGTAGAAATGCTACTTTTAAACAACCCAAAACGTACAAGATAGCCCTCCCCCAAAATGTCAATGGTGCAACCTCCAAGAAAGTGAGTTAGGAGAGTATAATGTAGGGTGTAAAAGCGCTCTCTCTCTCTCTCTCTCTCTCTCTCTCTCTCTCTCTCTCATAGATTAATGCCATGGTTGCAAGAATGGGAGTGAGTTCCTGAGTGTATGTGCGTACACACACACACACACACACACACGCACAGAGGCAAGCACCTGCCTACATAAACCTTTCTCTTTTGCCCACGTGATGTCTCTCACCATGCTATAATGCAGCAAGAAGGCCCTCACAGGATGCAGCCCCCTTGATCATGCACTTCCCAGTCTCTATAACTATGAGCCAAATAAATGTTCATTTTAGATGGCCCAGTCTATGGTATTCTGTAACAGAAGAATTGGCTAAGACTCATACATACTCAGAGAGTTACAGCAAGATAGTAGTTGTACATAAACGATTTTATGTGTCAAAACACTATCTACTATCATCTATCTATCTATCTATCTATCTATCATCTATCTATCTATCCATCCATCATCTATCTATCTATCTATCTATCTATCTATCATCTATCTATCCATCATCTATCTAACTATCTACATCAATTCTACTATATTTAAACTAGTGTATAGTGAAGTACATGTGGAAAATAAGCAGAATTTTACTCTCTGGTCAATAGAAATTGCAGAAAATGTTTAAAGCTAAGCACTACTAAGTACTTTACAGATGTTAATATATTCAATCGTCCTCACCGCTTAAGGAAAGGGCCTATTATAGCTCCATTTTACAGGTGAGACAGGACTTAAATAATTTGTACAGGTTCCCACAGCAGCGTGCAGCGAGCACTTTCACAGATCACATCTGTGTTAATTAAGTCACATCTCACTGTAGCTCACTGAGTGAGGTGCCACCTCCCACGCCTCCAAGAGACCCCCAGAGTCAGATGGAGAAGCTGAGCCTCAGAACAGTAAGCAACTGGTTTATTGAAAAGTGGGGGCGGGACAGGGAATGCTTGATCTCAAAAGACTTGCTCTCTGGGCTGTAGCATGCGGCCTGGTGCATTGACATGAGTGGGCAAGCCAAGACAGGAAGCTAAGGGAGAACCATGCAGATTCCCCTCCCCCTCCCCGTGCAGAGCCCCTGGAGAGCGGATTAGTCCTTTGCCAGGTCTGCTTAAATTCCACACCATCCACCTGCGTGTGTGTGGTGTATGTGTGTGTGGTGTATGTGTGTGTATGTGTTGTGGTATATGTGTGTGGTGTGTGCGTGTGTGTATGTGTAATGTGTGTGTGTAGTGTGTGTGGTGTGTGTATATGTATAGTACATGTGTGTTCTCCCCTTTCCTCTCAGCTAAAACAGTGACATTTTATTTTCTCTGGTTTAGACGGGAAACCTAACAGAATGGCAGTCACTAAAGAAGCTATATATTACCCTACAGGATTTTTTTCTTTTCTTTACATCTAAGAGGCAGTAAAAGAGAGGTCTTGCTTCTATTCCCTCTACTGCTTCTGTTTCCTTTTTGCCTGTCACGGGGGCGGGGGGCATTCTTAGGCAAAAAAGGAAGTAACTTCATTTAGGGATTAAATGCCCTGTGGACAAATTGGCAGAGCCCACTGGTTTGGAAAAGAATGTGCAGAAAACATGAAATAGCATTAGTGTGTGGTAACCTAACTGCACATGGCAGGGCTACCGTGTGCCTGGCAGAGGCAGATGTGGCCACACAGCTTGTTAGCACTGTGCAGCTTGTTTAATTCCATCAGGGAAATTAGAGAAGATTCTAGAACCTGCCTGGAGCTCCAAAATAGACTCTGAGTTTAGCGGCAGTGGGCCCAGGAGATTCAAAGATGGGAATTCCTCAGACATGCACTTTTCTGTCTGTGACAATAATCTCTCTCTGGGGCAGCGGTTCTCAACCTTCCCGGTACTTCAACCCTTTAGTACAGTTCCTCACATTGTGGTGACCCCCCCCTTCCCGCCATAAAATTATTTTTGCTGCTACCCTGTAACTGTAATTTTGCTACTGTTATGAATCATAATGCAAATATCTGATGTACAAACCCTTGCGGGGGTCACGACCCACCCGGGGAGGACCGCTGCTGTGTCCTGATGGCGGGGAGCAATAGAACTCATCAGAACTCGGACGTCAAAAGCCAGCTGCTTGATGTACCCTAGAATGATGACAGAGTTAAGCTCCCTTCAATGTGTTCTGGAGTCTCAATTAGCTTAACAGAAAGTTTTCATTTTCACTGAGAAGATTTATTTTAGTCAAAGTGTCTATGAACTGGACTGGGGGGGTGTAACTCACTTGGCAGAGTGATTATGAAGTCCTAGGTTTGATTCCCAGCACTACATAAAATTGGGTATGTTACTGCAGGCCTGGAATCCCAGAACGTGAGAAAGGCAGATGGGAGGATCAGAAATTCAAACATGGAGTTAGAGGTCATTCTGGGCTCCAAGAGATAGTGTTTCAAAAGACCAACTATACATACTGTATTTTTCTAATGATTTCTTTTAAGAAAAAAAAAATGAAGATAGGTTTGCCCGTGAGTAAAAATAAGGCAGCTAGCTAATGTTGAATTGTTCATGCTTACAGACTTCATAGGGCTAATGTGTGCTACTCTTCTGACCTTGAGAAACTTAGAAACTGCTTCTCTTGAGAGGCATTGACCCCTCACTTGGCCCACAAAGTAGCTAAACACCCGGAGAGAGCCTGGAGCCTGCTTTTGTTTGTCTGAAAACAGATTAAACTGCGGGTTTCTTTCTACTTAAGTCGCTCTGAATTTTAGGAAGAGTATAAAACCTGGTAGGACAGATGCACCTGTCCCCATGGTAGGACAATTATCCATTAAAGTGAGGCTGCCCCCTCAGCAATTAACGGGTTAACAGCTTAACGATTGACTGGGGGACCTTGCAAGAATCTTGCTAATTCCGAGACAATGATGGGTCAGTATTGATTGGGACTGGATCTTGATTATGTACACCTTTGACCTCTATTTAACCCTCAATCTCATGTTAGAATGAACTGGGGGGGGGTCATTGTACCCCTTTATTAATTCCATCTTCCAGTGTGGTCATATTGAATAATGTGACCTTTCCCCTTTTCTGTCCCTCCCCTCAACACACATACAGCATTTGCTTGCTTTTTAATTGGCCTATCATTTTGGGTAGCCAAGTAGAGTTTGTTGGAGGAGGCCGGGCTTTTACTCTAAAATTCTCCAATAATAATTTGAGAGTTTATACATTTCTGTTTCCTTCACATCTTTATTCTTTTCCTCTCTGGGCTGCTTAGTTTTTTGTCTACTTGGCATAAGCTAGAATCATCTTGGTAGAGCAAATGTCAGTTGAGAAAATATCTCTATCAGATAGGCCTGCAGGAAAGTCTCTGGGGCATTTTCTGGAATAATGATTGGCTGATGTCCAGCCCACCGCAGGCATCACCACCCCTTGGCAAGTGGTCCCAGGTTGTATAAGAAAGCAGGCTAAACAAGACACAGAGAGCAGGCCGGGAAGCAGTGTGTCCTCTGTTTCAGTTCCTGCCTCCAGGTTCCTGCCTTGAATTCCTGCCCTGCTTTCTCTCAGTGTTCTGAAGGTTGAGGCTCAGCCTCCTGTATTTATTTCCTTCATAATTCTCTTCTGCAGATGCAGCTATATTTTATAAGTCCCTTGGCCTGAAATCTATCACACAAATTTTCTTAGGACACAGCACTTGCATTGTGTACTTTCCATCCCCAACCAGTGATGGTGGGGAAGGAAACTCGGCTCTGCCGAGCAGACCGGAGGACAAGGTGCTGCTGGCTGTTTCCCTAGAGTCTTCCTCTATGTGGTTGATTGACCAAGAGGTATTCAAGTGGCTTTGGTTCTCCTTTGAAAAAATTCAATGAGGACATTTTTCATTTTCTAGGGCACACGTCTAGTCCGTCAGAGCAGCCCGGAGCAATTTGCGGAGTGCATGTAGTCCTTGTTTCAGCAGAAGAAAGAGAAGACATGTGCCTTTGTTTACAGCTGTGGGTCAGTGTGGAGTGTTACCCATTTGACCAATGCTACCGTGTCTGGGCAGAACTCCAGCCTCCCAGCTAAGGAGTGCCGTGTCCTGCCAGGATTCTGTATCGAGACAGTATGTTCTCTCCTTTCACATGTATTTCTCTCGCTGTCTGTAAGGAGTAACCTGGCTTTACCTAGCCATTCTTCATCCACATGCCTTTTTCCATAGAGAAAGGCAAAGAGCATTGTGAGATCTCCCTCCCTCCCCCTCTCTCCCCGCTTCAGAAAAGGGTGGCTCAGCAGTCCCATCATGGAGCTCATTCCTGCTACCACGCCACCGAGTCTGGCATCTCCCTAGTGAAACAAGTAGCTCAGTGAGACCGAGACAGTATCCAAAGCCAGCTCCGTTCAGCAAATGGAGTAGCCTTCCTTCCTGGCTTCATTCCCCCCGTTCTGGAGTTCATCATGCCACAAACCACAGGGACTTTGTATGCATGTTATTGTATTAGCTCCATATGCCAGGTCCTCGTGGAACTCACATGCAGAATGTGTGATGTCAGACCGGTTTTACACGAGTCTAAACTTTGGGCAGCTGTTAGACTCAGATGTTACCTTTCATTTTTTTTTTTTTAATGTCAGCACCATCCCGATAAATCCACCGAGCTTGAGGTTGAAAGGTAAAAGGGGGAGTTCTGTCCTTGAATGTGCTTCAGAACCAGGAAGCCCTGTGCCACTTTTGTGTGGGTCTGCATTCGCGACGTGAGGTCACATCAGGCTGGTGGCTCCAGTCCTTTGGGAAGGAAAAAAACCCGAACTGGGGAGATCAATAGAAGAGCCAGCACAGAACACGCAAGGACAGCAGTTCTTGCTCAAGCCAGAAATCATCACCGAGAATCCGATGCCCTTGCAGGCAGATCCCAGCAGAGAGCTTCATTTCTGCAGAGGCGCTGCCATTTCACCGAAAAGCGTCAAACTGGCTCCCGAGAAGGTGCTGGCTAACAAGCAACCCTGACGCTAGTCTTCTGAGATTGGCAAGCTCGTAAGACAATTCGCCCTCTTTTGTCTGCACAAGACTGGTCAAGCGTGGCCACCCAATTAATACTGATATTAAAAGATAGACGCTCCCAACATTTCCGTGGAATTAGGGACATTTTATACACAGCTCTAAAGCCTGGTGTTTTAGATTTACATATGCCATTTTGACACCCCCCCCCCAATGTGACTCCCTGTGCATTTTAAACCAAATGCTGAGAACTGTAGGTTTTCCGTTACTCACTTTGGACAGACCATGATTCTTGATGGTTTGGTAAAGAAATCAAACTTTGGGAGCAGAGAGAGGGCAAGAATTATGTGGACAGTTGTTTACTTACTTTGGGACCTAAATTAAGATGGAACTTGAGATTTATTTTTCCCCTCTCCTTTTCGATATCCCTTTATTTCAGGGACTCTGGCTGCCACTGTCTGTTGACGGAGGTTTCTGTCCCAAAGGAACACACAGAAGTCTTCATCAACTATAAACTGGTTGGCCTAGTAGCTCAGGCTTCTTATTAACTAATTCTTACATCTTATATTAGCCCCTTATTCTTGTCTATGTTAGCCACGTGGCTTGGTACCTTATTTGGCGAGGCAGTCACATCTTGCTTACTCTGCATCTGTGACTGAAACTTTCCTCTTCCCATAATTTCTCATTGCCTTGCCTTTACTTCCTGCCTAGTCACCGTTGCTCCACCTGTACTTCCTGCCTGGGTACTGGCCAATCAGCATTTTATTAAAAATAATACAAGTGACAGGATGAAAGACCACTGTCCCACAGCAACTGTCCCCTTCCCTGGTGAGATGGCAAACGGTGCTCTGTCTCCTAGAACTGTCTGGCTTGCCTCTCCTCCTCACAGTTCTTGGTTGCAAATGTTTTTGAAAACCAGAGAAACAAAACTTCCCCAGCTCATCTCTTGAAGACAGCAAACATTCAGCGGTGTCACGCTGTGAGTTCTTGAGGGCTCGTGTCTCATTCCAGCTGCACGGTGTGCCTAGCTACTTACAATAGAACGCTCCCCCGCTGTGTTCCTTCAGCATGCAAACTGAAGATTTTGTGAGCTCCTGGGCTTGGTTTAGACTTAAGCCTTCAAAATTGCTATGCAAGAAGTCATTCGATGGGTTATTTGGAGAAGATCCACTGAACAGCATCTTCCTAAAGGAAAGTGAGTTCCATACTAGCAAGGTGTGCTTGGAGTGAGGCCTAGTCAATTGGTTTGGAAGCTACCACTCTCTAAACAGGAAGCTGGGGTCCATTGCATCATCAACTTAAGGGTTTCCCGAAACCCTCTGGCTCTGACACACATTCAAGAACTTAATGCTTCTTGAGCATGGTGCGGCCTAGATGTTGTAACTCAGGCTAGGTGAGTCCCATGAGCAGCACATGACCGACAAGAGACCGCTGAGCATTCTCAGCCAGGAGAAGTCAGAAGATTTACGAAAAGGCCGAGTGGCATTCAGTCATTCTGCAATCACCTTAAGTTGTGAAAGTTTCAGTTCTCAGTGAATGGGACCCTTGTGAATGAATGGCTTTTCTACGCATGTGACTCATACTACATAAGCCTAGCTGTCATCGTTCTATTAACAGCCATACTGTGCTCCCTGGGATAAATATATATCCATTTAATGAGAACGTGTTGGAATCTACAGCATTAGGCAAATCTTATAGTAGAAAATACTCGCCATCTGCTCGATGTCTGGAGGTGGTTTTATTCTTATATCATTGCTGTCTCCTGTATCTTTTTTATTCCCAATTCCTCACACTCTGAAAAGATTACTCATCCTTGACTTGAAACAATCCTTTAACTCTTTCTGTGCAGAAAATCTTTTACGCTTCTCCTAAGCGAAGGAATGAGAGCCTCCGCAAACAGACGCTCACACACATAGAATTGATAGCACAGAAACCCATCTCCTTTTTAAAGCTATCGTTGACATTTTGCTGAAAATTACACATCTGATAACACTTGACTTACCATGAAAATAGTAGTTCCAAACAGGTGATCATAATTTCCTGTCTCGTCCCCCCACACTCCCCCGCCAATGTTCCAGTTATATATGTATGATCCATTTTGATGCTCTTTTCAGCTCTTAAATGTTCTGGAGTTTTTAGTTCTTTTTTCTTTTTGTGTCTCAATCTGGGAAATATCTATTGGACCATCTTCAAATCTACGGGCTCTTTCCCTGGCTCTTACCAAACTCCTGAGATAGAGCACGTCCCCTCCCCCACACCCCATCACCACAGAGTGAACCCTCAGTGGGTTACAGCTGAAAGAACTGTGAAATCAGACACACTCCAAAGCTAAGAGAGGACTCAGAAATAAAGACACTAGAAGTATCTGAATCATTTGGAGTTTATAGAACAAGCTTCACATAAAGCCTGACTCTAAGCCAGATTAGCAGAAATCCTCGCTGAAGGCATGTTTTACCTCAGAACCTACTACAGGCATAGCGTGCCTGGTGTTCAGCCCAAGATTACAAGGTGTACTAAAAGACAGAAACAGAACAAAACAAACAAACAAGCAAATACACTGTGAGGAGATGAGTGGGAGAAAAAGTGGGATAATCAGACAAGGAATTTAAAACAATTGGTTAACATGTTAAGGACTCTCCTAGTAAAATAGACAGTATAGGACATCTAATTATCAATGTCATCAGAGACAAAATTGGGCTGGCTGGCTGGCTCGGCAGTTAAGAGAAGACCCAATTCCCAACACCCAGATGGTGTCTTACAACCATCTGTAACTCCAGTTCCAGAGGCTCTGACCTCCATGGGTACCAGCCAGACACACAGGTGGTTCATATACATGCAAGAAAACACTCATGCACATATTAAATAAATAGATAAAAGTTTTATAAGAGTAAAAACTCCCCCCCAAAATGAATAAAAAATAAAACAAAGCTAGAGAGGTTCTCCAGCCTGATGACCAAGGGAAATGACTCAGTCAGTAAGTACCTACCCCATAAGGATGAAGACCTGACTTCGATGTTCCCATAGCCATCTGAAAAAGCCACAGTCATGGAGACAGGCAGATCCTTGTGTCATGGTGGCCAGTCTAGCCAGATTGGTAGGTGCCAAGCTCAGTAAGAGGTCCTGTCTCAAACTATCAGGTGGACAGCAATTGAGGGAGATATTGAACATTGATCTGGCCTCCACATACGTACAGGCATGCACAACTGCATAGAGAAGCATTTACACACATAAGGAAAATTCTAGAAGTGAAACTGTAATGGCATTTGTGAAGGCACTGTTTCATAATGCAGAATGCCTAAGTGTTCTGAGGTAAACGTTTATATCTACTTCAATAGAAGTGAAAATATGAATGAAAAGTTCTACTAGATAGTTGCACCTCTGATAAGGACGAGAAACTTCCCATTCCACCGGAAGTTCTATTTGAATTAAGCGTGGATTAATGTGGCTTTCAAAACATGCAACAGAAAGGCGGGGAGTCTTATTCCTCCATGAGAGAGCTGTCTGGGAAAAGATCTCCCTTAGTTCCTATTTTTAAACAGTTCCGGAACTGTAAACAGGTTGTCTCTCCGTCTGAGTAAAAGACCTTTTGGGAGTGTGGCAGGGAAGGAAGGTCGCCTCTCTGCCAATGGAAAGATTGGGTAACCTTGGTGTATGCCAGAGTGAGGGCCCGGACTGTGCGCTATGGCTCTCACTTCTCACAGCCCTTCCAGGGTCCATTCTGCCGGGCACTCGGCAAGGTCTTAGTATATTCTGGCTGATTAGTAGATTGTAGCAGGCAAGGATCAGTGGCTCTGCAATGGATCACGGTACTGTATGCAGTGGGGCAATCTAGCAAGAAATTGATAGGCGACGTCTCTGTTCTTAATGGCTATTTTAGATTTTAAACTTCGGGTTATTAGCAGCACAGCAGCAATACTGAGGAAATTAACAAGGCCTATAAAGAGTGTTATTTCTTTGTGGAGGCTCTTCTGCATACTGAAATAGCAGTAGAAATTACCCAGGTTTTCTCTGCCAGTTCACAAAAAAGACTCAGGGAATGACCTTAAAGATTAACGTTTTAGTTTCCTCTTTATTTTTCCTGCATTTTAAAAAACGTTGTAGCGAATGGGGATGGGGCTGGAATGAAGACCATTTGGGAGTTGTAATGAAACCTAGCTTATTACTACGAGCTGTTGAGACGGAAGGAGAGAGCAGATCAATAACTACTGAGCACCTCAGTCTCATCGCTACCCCCGAGACACCGTGAGTCACCGAGCACAGAGTACCTCGCCAGCCTCACCACAGGCTGGCCAGAATTGTCAGTATCTAATGGATGATCAGAGTGGCCATAGCCAACGTGTCTCTGGACACACAGCCTGAAAAATGGTAGGGCTAGGATTTGAACAAAGCTGCAGCTGCCTCTGAAGCCCAGGCCGTCCTCTAAAGCCACGAGACTGGGTTCTGCTTAGCTTATCTAAAGACAATCATGACTGCTGTCCCCAAAGGAGGCTCCAAAGCATTTGTTTCCTAGTTGGCTGGATTAGGCCAAAATGTCTATAGATTTGATTCAGAGATCTTAGATATGTGTAGGCGGAGAATGCTTGTTCGTTTCCTGGCCACCTGGATGTGAATATCACACACAAACTATATTAATTACAATACTATTTGGCCAATAGCTTATGCATATTTCCAGCCGGCTCTTACATCTTAAATTAACCCATTTCTATTATTCTGTGTATCACCCCAAGGCTATGGTTTACCGGGTAAACTTCTAGCATCTATTCCCTTCAGCAGCGACATGGCATCTCTCTGGCTCCACCTACTCTCTTTCTGTATCTCTGTTCAGATTCTCACCCACCCCAGCAATATTCTGCCCTGCCATAGGCCTAAAGCGGCTTCTTCATTAACCAATGGTGATAAAATATATTCACAGCATACAGAGGAAAATCCCACATCAGATATGTACAACCTCTCTTCAACTTCTACACACTGCAAGGAAAAATGACTCAGTATTACTGAACAGGGATTTCAAAATAATGAAAAAAAATAGAGGTATGATGTGTATTCAGAATTTAGACACCCCCACACTGAGGCCAATTACAGATCCTGACTGCTTATAAGGTCATTCACAGTGCAGAGATAGCTGCTTGATATAAAAGCCCCCGTGAAAACAAGTGCTCATTTGGTCTTCCATAGCATCATCTACCTCAGATAAAATTATTTTCATTTTCATTTTCTCTGCACCAGAAAGTTAGCATGGCAGGCATTGCCGCTTTCAGCATATTTCGACACATTTGAATTTTGTATTTGGTACTTGGCTTGGTTTCCACTAGCTACTTCACTGAGTTCTATGACCTACTCTCCTGGGTCATTGCACAGTAGAGTATCCCATGGCCCACATCTGTTTGCTGCTCTTCTTCCCCCCATCCCTTTGTATGCATTTTATACACCAATTGCTCTCATTTTTAGTTTAGCTTTCTTTTCCTTCTGCTCTTATGACTCTTACACTTTGGGGGTCTGCCAACCAGATCGCAAATAAATACACAGAGGCTTATTATGAATGCTCAGCCTTAGTTCGACTTATTTCTAGTCAGCTTTTCTTAAATTATTCAGCTTGACTTTTGCCTCTCGGTTTTTATCTTTCTCTATTCTGTATACCTTCCTTTCTTACTCCATTGCTGATTGCGTAGCTGGGTGGCTGGCCCCAGTTGTTCCTTTCTCCTTTGCTTCCTCTTCTCTTTTTCTCCTATTTCTTCTCTCTGCCTGTCAGCCCCGCCTATCCTTTCTCCTCCTTAGCTATTGGCGTTCAGCTCTTTATTAGACCAATCAGGAATTTTAGTCAGGCAAAGTAACACAGCTTCACTGAGCTAAACAAATATAGCATATCTTTGCATCATCAAACAAATATCCCACGGCATAAACGAATACATCACATCTTAAAATAATACTCAACAACACATCTCCTGTCTGCTGTCCAGTGGAAATTATCTATAAAACAGAGCTGCAAATAATTATTGAGTTCTACCTTCATCTTTAACCTATTGCTCCCCCTTCATCCCAAAATTCAGTTCTGTATCCAAGCACATGACTTGACCATCTTTCTTGTTTTTCAAAGCTAACCATTTCCCCAGCTGGACTTGAGGGGTCTTTGGTGCCTCTTTCATCACCACCATAAAGCAGCCACTCAGTCTCTGGCACATCTTCTTCGATTCTTAGTTCTTAGAATGGTCTAAAATGCAATTATTTGTTTGCTTGTTTAGTATCTGGTTTCCTTTGTCGATTGACATCTTCGTATGAACAGAGATCCTTTCTCTCCTATTCAGGACTGTGTCTCCAGCTAAAAATCTGTCTCCATCTTAAGTAGCAGATGTTATTTAAGTTGTTTTCTTCCTGCCAGCCCACGGAAAAATAGATTGCAGACTCAGAAAACGACCTAGCAGTATAATATTCCAGTTTTAATTTTTGCATTAAAAACAAAATAGTAGTTGTAGCCAGAATTAGACTTTTGAATTAGAAGTCCCCTTTATAGACTGGTCCTGTGGAACCGTAGCTGCAGGATCTCCAGGATTCGGAACAACAGCAGGAAAGCCGAGAAGAGTTTCAGTGAGGGTCCAGTACTGATGGTGCCAGAAGCCAGAGGCCTTGAACCTGACCAACACCATATCACACGCTGAACGTGTGCAGGTAAAGCTGTGTGAACAATGTGTATACTGCATGACATACAGCAGCTCCAGTGCCACCAAGGTGAATGAAGAGGCCATGGAGAGACAAACAGATGGAGGAGCGAGGTAGGGTTTTTGTTCATTTGTATTTGTTTTGCTTTCTTCTTGTTGCTTTTGTTTCATTTTGTGTTTTTGGCTTGTTTGTTCTTAATTAATATTTTTATTTATTACTTGTTTTATTTTTCTTTCTTCGTAAATTTTCTTTTGTGTATGGGAGCGAATGCTGCAAGCGTGTAAGGCGATCGGGAACGGGACTGGGGCGCGTGATATGAAGTTCACAGAGAAGCAATTTAAATAATCATGCTTAAAGAAAAAAAGAAGACGCCCTCTTGGCAACACATCTGTAACCCTGCCTTTTTTTTCCTTTTCTTTCTTTATTTGATTATTATTATTTTGGTTTTTTGAGACAGGGTTTTCCTGTATAACAGTCCTCGCTGTCCTAGAACTAGCTCTTGTAGTCCAGGCTGGCCTCGAACTCACAGGGATTCACCTGCCTCTGCCTCCCGAGTGCTGGGATTACAGGTGTGCGCTACCACCACCCGGCAACCCTGGCTTCTTGAGAAGCCGAAGCAGTAAGATCCCTGGAGCCCGTGAGCTGGAGACCAGCCACAGCAAAGTCTCGAGACTCCATCTGAAATATAAAAGTACAAATAAAGAGTTGTGAATTAGAATGTCTCCATAAAATTTTACTGAATGAAAGTTCATCATTGAGTGTAAAATTGGTTGAGCATGGCTGCAGGAAGGCTCCTTCAGCTGCACTTGTAATTATTACAACAGCAGAAGACGGCACTCCCTTTTAGCCGCGTTCTAATTAAATGGCAAATTCTGGCTTGTACTTAAGATATGCATTGCATCGTGTCGTGACTCACTGGGTCATTTATTCTGTTGGTTGAGCGTCGTGAAACATTCTTCACTTGACCTCATCGGAGGAACAGTACAAGGCAGATCTGCTCTCCCGAGAGCGCCCAGCTGCCCCGGCTGAGGCCCCTGTTTGATTTTCATCACTTCGAATGTCTAACATAACTTCTAAAGTGCTGAGATGGCCAAATATGGGCTGCCCTGATGAGTGACCTCTGTCTCCCCTTCCAAACAATTCCTCCCAGTTAGTTAAACCGGACCCTGGCGGTCCTGGCTTCCAGCCAATGAGCCCGCAGAAAAGAGCGCTTGTTGCTTTTGAAGGGAGCTTTCCTCAGAGGTTTCTGGTGCAATGGGAACATCGGTTTGGCTCCTCTGCCTCCTTTTTCAATAGTAACATGTTCTCCAGTGTTGCCGCCACTCACAAAACACTGTCAGAAAGCAAAAATGCAGAACGCCAAACACGGCAGAACCTTGAGATTTACTTTTGCCTCCTAAGGAGAACTTCTAAATAGAGAGACGTTTTATAAACAGCCCCACGTCCTTTTAGAGAGGAAATTGGAGGGACGGCCTGGATGAAAGAAAGCAAAGCATGGAGTGTATGAATGCCTTTTATTCTGCAGAATTGTGGGTAGACCTGAAGGAGCAGGGCAGACAGCGGTCCTTTTATTATCTGCAAACTGAGCCCAAGGCATGTGGGAAGGTCCAGAATTTGCGCTTAGAGCAAATATTCCTTGACTCTGGTTTAAACAACAAGAAATAATATAAAATTAAAAACAGACATAATGAGCTGAAAGAAGGGCAGTCATTAGCCGTGTCGAAGCCAGGTCCTGTAGTTCAATTGAGCTGGGTCCACTTTGCATATGTTAAGAGATTTATTTCTGAACTCGATGTGAACAAAGATTGGAAAATGTGTTCAAATGAGATTCTGCAGAGATTTGGAGGCCAGATAATGCACAAATCATAATTAATAAAATGCAAAAATATTCGATGAGGTGTCGTAGCAATTAAATTCCCAACTTGTTCTTAGACAGAGTATTGGTGGACATGACAAGAAAACAGGAGGGGAGACAGGAGAAGGAAGGGGCCAGCAAGAGAGAAAGAGGCACAGGGGAAGTCCGTGGGAGAAGAAGACAAAGAACAAATTATATATATATGGATGAAAATGCCATAATAAAACCATTGCTTTGAATGCTGATTTAAAGTCATAGAAAAATGTTTTTATTATAGCTTAGTCTATTTGTTTTCGTTAGGAACAGATTCTTTTGTAGCCCAGGTTGGCTTTGAATTCTTTATCTTCAAGTTCAAGGAAGACCTCGAACTCCTTATTTTCCTGCTTCCACCTCCCAAGTGCTGGGATTATCAGTGGGTAACATCACCCCCTGTTATTATTATTTTTCACTATGGAAGGTGAAATGCAGGATGACTTCTACCTCAGGGGGTAGTGAGGCTGTGTTGTTTGATCTTGAACTCAGAAAAGCCAAAAGCTAGTTTGGACTAAAACATGGAAGGCCCTAGGAATTTGGAAAGGAATTTGGATGTCTTCTATTCAAGTGGTGGATGAGGACGCAAGCCCAGGAAGACTTGGCTTATCATTTCGCAACACCTCCCCCCCCGAGCCCCCGTCACCTCAGTCTCTATCTGTCTCTCTCTTATTTAAATAGATGGAAACTCTATAGGAAGAGTTTGAAAAGCTATTGAAACTGTGGAAGTCAGACACTGTGGGAAATAAAATGGCCCTGAACATCTTACCATAGTTGGAAATACAGCTATTACAAGATAAAAGGTAATTAGGAAAACAATGTTCAGTCTGGGGATGTCTACTTTAGACACATTTTCACGAATATGTTTGTTTGTTCCACATACCCAGATGTTCCTGTATTTTTCAGAAGTTTCCAAATAAAAATACTGAAACGGACATTGATTTGGTTCAACGAACGTGATTCAAGTTGACTTTCCATTTTTACATCAAACCCTCAGCCTGCTCTTGCCTGTTCCTCAGTCATGTTTCGTTCTGTGGTGTCAGATGCCCATCTGCATTCTAGCTTCTCTGTGTCCTCAGAGAGAAGCTGGAGGCAATGACAGCTACTGTAGACCTAAGAGGTATGGTCATTAGCACTGTGATTTGTAAATTATTAAGGAAAGATTTCAAATTATGTAACTGGCCTTCTAAAAATATTATGACTCCCAAATCATCCTGAGGACCTTAGGTCCCCCATCACTGGTAACAAACTAAAAAAAAATAAAAAATAAAAAATTAAAGTTCGTTTGTTTCTTTACTAACTTATACTTAATATTTTCTGATGGTAAAAAAAAATAACTTCCTTCATAAGAAAATAAGGTATTTGAAAAACAAATGAGCTGCCATATTAGTTAGACCAAAGAAAGTTGGGAGCTATCTTAGTAGCCAATAAAGCCTTATGGAAATCCATTATTTTATAATCTAATTAAAATAGAAAGGTAACAGTTGCAACATAGATAATTTGTGCAAATAGGCAATGCAACCTAGAGAAGACATGGGTTATAAAATTAAAATCTCACTATCAGGCACAGGCTACCTCCCTACAAGTTAGTGGTCAGTGAGGCACTAGAGACCCCAAGTAGCAAAGTCTATTACCATTGTTCTTTGTGGCCCTCCATAACGAGATGGCAAGACCCAGTTGCTGAAGGCAACACACCTTGGATGTAGCTCATAGAGAAGCTGGAATTAACCTGGGAACTTATCAATGGACTTATCCAGTGATAGACTATGAATGCTGCAATACCAAACTGCCAGGCAAAATGTGCCCAGGGGTCTCAGAGTGGCACGACTGTTTGAGGGGTCACCAGCTGTTTTCTGGTTGGACTTGAGGCTGGTTTGACAGGAAGGGATTCATGCCTGGTACTGAAAACCTGGTCAAAAGCCTATGGTTTTGGAGGTCATAGACCCTGGAGGAGTATCCGCTACAGTTGTTTTGCTAAACAGATGTGTTGTTAAAAACTGCCCTCTGAGCTGGGTGGTGATGGTGCAAGCCTTTAATTCCAGCACTTGGGAGGCAGAGACAGGTGGATCTCTGTGAGTTCGAGGCCAGCCTGGTCTACAAAAGCTAGTTCCAGAATAGGCTCCAAAGCGAAACAGAGAAGCCCTGTCTCATAAAAGCCAAAACAAAAACAAAAACAACAACAACAACAAAAAAAAAAAACGCTACCTTCTGGTAGACCCATAGATTAGGGCTGCTCTCACCCTTGGTCAAAGAAGCTTCTCGTTTGCATGGGCAGCAGTTGCTGTGGAGACTTTAACTTGTCAATGCACTGAGAATCAGTGTTGAGTGTTCAGCCTAAATGAGACAGCTGTATTAACCCGCTCAGGGCTCAGGAAATAAATCGGAAGGAGAGGAAAGAAAGCTGTCGTCAAAAGAGGTGGAGGGGGAGGAAAAAGAAGAAGAGGAAAAAGAAATAAAGAGTGCACTAAGATCTTTAGGTCACTCAGTGTGACTGGGTGACAAGTGTTGAAGGGAGAGAAGGCCACAAAGGCAGACAGGGGCCAGATTAACAGGGCCTTGGGGTTTTGTCCATAAAGAGGTGCTGTTGTAAGCTTTAGAGGCCAAAATATTACAACTGTGGCAGAATATGTATGTAGTAAGGCTTTATTCATCGGATGCCTTCCTAGCCACCTGTGGAATGCGTGCTGACTGTGATCAACACAGGTGCTATCTAAAGATAAATAAAGCATGAACTCCCCATCTGAGAGGCTAACAACAGTGTGGTCAGATACTTACCTCCAGAAATGACAGGTTGCACTCCACACCATAAATTGTATGAGCCTCTACAATGTGCTACTGAAGCCCAAAAGCAAATGCTTTGACGGGGAGGGAATGGACGAGGTAGTCTAAAGGACAGCTGCCAGTCAGCAAGACAAAAGCCCACAGAAGAATTTCCACCAGTCAATCAGGCACCATGAGAACCCCAAGCTTCCTCCAAGTTAGCAGCTTCAGGAAGCAACCGCCCCAACCCCAGGTCTGGGTAAGCCAAGGGCAGGGATTGAGGTCTTCAGAATTTAGCAATTTGAATGGATACTGCAAAGAGACGCAGCTCAGACCTCAGAGATGGCTTCCAAAGTTCCACAGTATGGTTGGAAACACGTTTTCTAAAGAGAGGAGGCAGGCAGGCAGAGAGGACATTTCGGGCAGACGGGAATTGTAAGTGCACAGACATGATGCTCTCCAGCCAAGTGCCTGGCGCTCTTGGGAATTCTAAGTAGGGGAATCAATAGCAGCTAGAACTCCAAATGCATTGGGAAACCGTGGAGAAGCACAGCCAGAGCGTTAGAGAGCGCCGGCACTTGGAAGGGCATATCATTCTGTGCTATGCTACAGGGAGCAGCCTAAGGTTTTAGAATCTCTGTCCTTCCTTTTAAGGAATTCAGAAGTTTTTCACTGTGGCAGCAGCATTAGGCATAGACTGAATGTAAAACATTTGTCATACAGAAACTGTCTGCTGCGGACAGAACAAAGGGGTCATTGCTTGGATTTTTGAATTTCAAGATAGTTTTTTAAAACTATATTTGGGAAACAAAACAGCCCGAAGGCAACCTTTCTGATTTTCAAAAGTTTGCTGTTGTTGTTTTTTTTTGTTTTAAAGCTGTATTGTTGCACACAGCTACATTCCATTGACATATCTAGTGCATTATAAGAATGTCTTATAAATGTTTTCAAGGTCTGGTGATTTATTTGTTCCTCTTAAAGGCTTCTTTTCGACCGCACTCAGACTCAAAAGTAGAAGCTCTCAGTGAGGACAGCCAGGTCTCTTGGCAATCTGTTTTTGGTGTTTCACTTCGGCTTTGTTCTCCTTGACCAAAACTTCAGCACATTCTGCAGCCTCCTCCTTGTTCTTCCTACTGTGTGTCTCTTCAGATCAGTACTCTGGCATTTGTGTTGCAGGACACATGGATGTAAGATGCTGGATCTTGAGGGCTTTGGTCCTGGCCTTATCACCTTCTTTGTTTAAGGATTTTCTGATGGCATATTAGTGGACATCATCTTCTTTACAGAGACTCAGAAGCTTTTCAGATCTTACTAGTTCTCCGGGGCCCCAAATGACGAGGTACTTCCTGTCTCCAGTTCTCCTAGGTCTATCACAGTGTTTCTCAACCCATGAATTATGACCCCTCAGGAGGTAAACAATTGTTTCACAGGGATCGCATATCAGTCATTCTGCATAACAGATATTTACATTATGATTCATAACAGTAGAAAAATTACAGTTATGAAGTAGCAATGAAAATAATTTTAGGGCTGGGGGTCACCGCAACATGAGGAACTGTATTAAAGGGTTGCAGCACTAGGAAGGTTGAGATGCACTGGTCTATGACAAGAATTCCCTGTATCCAACAGCAGGCATAGTCTACCATGGGTCAAGACATCCTATTTCATGGGAAAGCCTTGTTTGTCCTTCTCACCACAAATTCAGACCACATAGCCCTTCCTCCTCAGCCAGAGCATCTGCAGATACTTCTGTGGCCACCGCTTCTCATAGAAAGTACGAAGCTTGCATCTATCCCCCATGTCAGCGAGTTTCTGACAGCCAGTGGCTCTGAAGGGGGTATTCAGATTCATCTCGACACCGCCTACCACCTAGGAGGTGACATGAAAAAGAGCATTTTATAATTTTTAAATTTTACATTTTTTGAGTACTGGATACCGATTGTGATGAAAGTGGGGCTATAAACGGACTATCTTCTTAGACCCTATAAAGGAGATAAATTTGCTGAAGTAGAGCCAATGAGATTATTCAGCTGTATTAGATAATGCTAAACTATTTTCCCAATTGATATGCCAATTAGGATTCTCAGAACTATCTTAAAGAGTTTCTGTCTCTGGCTCAGAGGAGGACCTAGCGACATTGGATTCCTGTTCCCAAACCTGATGACCTGAGCCCAAACCTTGTCACCCACATGTTGGAAGACAAAACCCAACACAAGTTGTCCTCTAATCCCCACATGTTCATTGTGGCACATGTGTGCCCACTCAGACACACACACAAAATACATCAACCAAATGCAATGATAGAAGAAGGGTTTGTGCGTCCGAACACTTGCTACTGTTTGGTCAGTGTAATGTATGCCAAACAGCACCCCCAAAATCATTTTCATTTCCACTTCTATCACTGAAAATGTTGAGTGTGTCTTCACGTATGTTTGCCATTTGAACTCCCTGTGAAATTCTTTTGCACAACCTTTGCCTTTTCTATCCACTCACTTGGTTTTGATGTTGTAGATCATTAGCTATTCCATGATTCTAAGCCCTTATTGGTTTCAGTTGTAGCAATTATCTCTTCCTATCAAAGTTTGTTTTTTGGATTTTTAGTTTTTGACGAATGTGTTTTACGAAACAGGTATTTCCAATCTTGTTGTACCAAATTTATTGGTCTTTGGTGGTTAGGACATTATGTAACTTATTTAAGACATCTTCTTTACCTTGGCATCATAAAAGTCTTGCCTAAAAATATAAAAATTGATCCAGCATGAGGTTGCACACCTTTGACATCACCACTGGGGAGGCAGCAGGAAGCAGATCTCTGTTGAGTTCAAGGCCAGTTTAATCCATATAGCAGGCTCCAGAATATTCAGGTCTACACAGTGAGACACTTTCTCAGAAAAAGGACAAGTGTAACAGCTGGCTCTTCCCTTTTACGTTCTCAGTCCTTGTGGAAGTTTTTAAGAATGTTGCCAAATAAAAATCCAACTTGAGTCTTTCCATGTCATAGCCAATCATGCCATTTATTGAAAGCTGAGCCATGTACACACCTACACTGTCTTCCTACTTTAGCTTGTTAGTATTTCGATATGAAAACTCCATTGTCGTTATGGCAATTTGGCCTTTCTTTCTTTCTTTCTTTCTTCTTCCTTTCTTTTTGTCCTTTGATCTTCAATGTATATTTTAGAACCATCTTGTAAAGAAATAACCTATTTGTGTTTTTACTGGAATTACAATGAATCCATTGACTTTCAACCCACTCCATGCTGCCTTCAGTTGCTAAAACACCACTGAAATCAATCATGCCCAAATCACCAAAAACTAGTTGTTGTCAAAACTGCTGGTTTTCCCTTTGTTCTCTTGCCTTACTGCCCCTGTTGAGAGCATGCCACGTAGATGAGAGGGCTCTCCTTTCTTACTCAGCGTGTGCTCTGGGCTTTGGTGACTTCAGGCTGGCCTGATTTTCCTCCTAACCTACAAAGGGAACCCCTCAGTTTTTACAGGTGGCCACTTCACCTCGAGCTGACCTCCGAGAGTCAGAGGGCCAATGATCTGTTATTTACTTCTCTTTCCCAGTTCAGTCTCTGGGTTGTGGTTTTCCAGTGCATGGCTTTCAGTGTTACTGTGTATTAATGATGCCCTAAATATAGAAATACATAGACGTAAACATCCAGTAATTTCCCTGATATACTTGACATTCCTAGTTGGACTTCAAGCAGACACAAAAAATTCAATGCACATTTTAAAAAAATGTTACACCCTAAATATCATCCTTTCTGTGATAGTTTGAGTGGCAATGGCCCCCACAGGCTCATCTATTTGGATGTTTTGTGCCTAGTTGGTGGAAGGATTAGCAGGTACAGTCTTCTAGGAGAAGGTATGTCATAGGATGTAGGTGGTGGGCTTCAGGTGTCAGAACCCATGGCAGGCCCAGTCTCTGCCTGCTGCTTGTGGAGTAGGTGTAAACTTCCCACTACTGCTCTGGCACCATGGCTCCCTGGCTGTTGCCACGCTTCTGCCATGATGGTCATAGACTTACCCTGCGGATCTGTAAGCAAGACTCTGGTTAGGTGCTTTCTTTTATAACTTTCCTTGGTCATGGCATCTCTTCACATCAATAACTAAGATACTTTCCCAGATTGATAAATAACACCATCATATATATATATATATACACACACACATATATACATGTATATATGTATATGCATGTATACATATATGTGTATATGTATATATGTGTATATATATATGTTCCTAACTAAAAGACTGCACAAACAATAATAAAAAAACCAACTAGGACTTAATCCATTCTTGTCTGGATTCTTTCATCCTTATCCATTAACAGGTTGTACACGCTACCTTCAAAACGTATTTTAAATCCTTTTATCTATGTCTGCTTCACATACCATCATCCTAGTTGCGGCCACTGTTCTCTTTTTGATTTGATAACAGACACAACCCCCTATGCGGTGTCCCTGCATGCAATCTGACTTTACCGTAATCCACTCTTCATTAGGTGATGAGAGTAATCTCAGAGTTAGGACAGAACTTGTGCTGTCTTGGCTTAAAATCTTCCAAAGACCTCCCACTGTAGTTGGAATGCAATCCAAAGTCCACACAAGGTCTACTAAGCGGGACTCTTGCCTGCTTCTTGGGGCCTTAGCTCGCTAAATCCATCCCCAGCAGCCTTCCCTTTGCTTCCTAAAACAAACCAAGCTCAATCCTGCTTGGAACCATTGTATGTACTGACCCTGATGCCCTCGGTTCACTGAGTGGCCTTTGTGTCCTTAATCTGCTATCAGATCAATTTTCCTTAGAGAAGGGAGCTTCCCTCACCTAAAGAAGGCCGTCCACCATGAAACTTCTGAAATTGTTCTCACTTACCAATTTAGATATTTATTCTTGAATAGAATTAAGGCCTTTGAAAGCCAAGACCTTATCCGTCTCGTTCATCATTGTTCCCGCACCTACAAAAGTGCCTGTCACCCGAGAATCTCTTGACAAACATTTACTGAAGGGCTAAAAGTTCTCCCAGAAGGATGTGTAGTATGATAAGGAAAGAGGTCAGATGGCTAAGACCTAATGACATCCGAAAATCTTAGACTGCAATTCAAAACTTGTCATATAAATAGGCTTGATACGGAAAGCAACGAAGAAAAATGAACCTAATGCACTAGGGCGTGAGTATTTGTGGAAGTTCCTCCCATACGTTGTTTATGTAATAAGTCAGATTAAACAAATTCGACTCTCAGTTCATATGTTCTCAAAATGAAAAAAAGCACAGTCAACTCATGAAAATAGTTTATATTTATGATTTTGAAAGAAGAAATGAAACTTACAAATGAAACTCCACATGGGTGTGTTCCTTTTCCCCTTCGATGACAATCCAATTTGTGCTCCAAATGCTAAACTTAGATACTTTATTATGTTCTTTTCATTTGGAGGTTGCTGGGGATTGGACCCAGGGACTTGCATATGCAGTCTACACCCGAGCTGTGTCTGACCCTCTCCCCAGGCCCTAGATTTAAAAGAACGATTCCTCTCTGCCATCGTACCGTGTAATTCATAGATTGTGTGTCTGACCCGTTTCAGAAGACAAAAAGCCAAACGTTTTCAGTACCTACTTGATTTTTCTCTTGGTTTTATTTTTTTTTTATTTTTTTATTTTTTTTGGTTTTTTCGAGACAAGGTTTCTCTGTGGTTTTGGAGCCTGTCCTGGAACTAGCTCTTGTAGACCAGGCTGGTCTCGAACTCACAGAGATCCGCCTGCCTCTGCCTCCCATTCTCTTGGTTTTAAATACTGCTTGTCTTACTTAGTTGGCTGCATAAGTAAAAACTAATAACAACTAATACAATGCCCCACATTACACAAAGAATATATTTGAGTAGTTAATGAATGATAAGTGTGCGAGACGCATTAGCCAAGGCAGCATATCAAGTCCCTCTCGATTCAAGTGCCCAAACACAAGTCCCCCTGTGACAGTATTGACAGGCAAGGCCTTCCAGAGGTGACCGGGCAGGCGTGGCTCACTCAGGAATGCTATTAGTGTTCCAATAAGAAAAGCCCAAGAGAGAGAATTAGTGCGTGTAGAACTCAATCATACTGTTGTTCTGACCTCAGATTTTCAGCTTCTAGATTCTGAGAAATCATTTTGCTATTTTTCTAGAGCAATTTTATTTAAGAGAATAAAAGCAACTGTGCTGCTATGCCTTCTTTTTCATAAACAATGCAGTATATTGTAATCGTTGCTTGACCTCCATTTCTTTCAATAAATGATGCCAATGATGTCTCATTTATAGATGACGTCATTCTTCTAGTTTCATACAATTCCATCACAAGGTCATATTATATTTATTTATAGACGTTAGATTTAATTAATTGTAAGTAATACATGTAACCAAATTCCTGTTGGTGAGGGAGGACTGTTTCCGCCATTGCAGACAAATTGATATCTAAGACAGTGGGTAATGTCATAAAGCACCACTTATACTTCTGCCAATGTATCTGATTCATAACTAAAGGGGAGATTAATGGGCCAAAGGGTAAATAGATAGGCAATGCCTTACTCTTGAATTCTCAGCCTCCACTCCTGAGTTTACCTGCCAGTCTGAAATGTTGCCTTGGTCAGTCATGGCCTGGGCCTTAAGGGCTATATGCTTTACTGTTTACATGTAACCAGAGACTGGACAGTCCCACCGTGGCCATCTATACAGCGGAAAGCTGGGGAATCCAGCAGCTACTTAGTCTAAGAATCTGGAATCCTCAGGACAAAAGGTGCCAATGACACAGGCCTGGTCCACACGGCACAGAAACTTCCTGAAGACTTATTGGTGCAGCCAATGTCCAATACTATAGGTGACAACAGCAGGGGAAACACACACACACACACACACACACACACACACACACACACACAAAGCTGAGGTCAGTTGCATTCCTAACACTGGTTTGCACCTGCACACACAGGTCAGGAGCCTCAAGCGGCACAAGACGAGGAAGACAGACAGGACTCGATGCTGTACACCACTCCTCCTCTCCTCCCCCGACACCCCAGAATGTGAGCCTGGTCCTGGAAGCTTCAGGCCATGGTCACCAGGCTCCATTGCTTTAGGCGTGAGGCAGAATATCATGGTGGCAGAAACACGCAGAGGGTGGGCCATAAGCAGAGAGAGCGATAGTTGTTCCTTATCAGCCACCCAAGTGTAGTGCTTTGCTGTAGCAGCCTGAAATGACTAGGACAGCTTGCTCCATTTTAATTTATGACATAACAGGTTTGTATTATGCAGTGCTTATGATGTGTCAGGTATTGCCCTAATCTAAAGCATGACCTATGACCCTGGCTTCACCCAGGAGATCTTTCTCTTAGTATAATAATAGTCCGTTTTCAGGTATATGTATCCATCAGAGTTTAAGACTCAGAGAACATATTGAAATGCCACTCTGTATACTTTTTTTAAAACTGTTATCTTACCTTTTTATTTTCAGCCCCATAAAACGGGCTTAAATGTTTTGATGTCTCTATACTCAGTGGAGTTGTTTTTGTTTTTTGTTTACAATTTCTTTGTCGGATGCTATGGTTTTAAAATGACTTCCCTAGGGGCTTTGGGACAAGTATTTGGCAACAAAAGGCAACGACAAAATGCGAAGAAATCTAACCCAAGATTCTGTGAATGGAGAGATTCATTCCTTAATCTGTTGGCCTTTCGATAGTGTTGATAACATCCTATTAAGCGATTTTGTGTGTTCCAGTACACATGTGTGCTTGTGCAGTAG
Organism: Microtus oregoni; assembly: GCF_018167655.1. Taxonomy (NCBI): domain Eukaryota; kingdom Metazoa; phylum Chordata; class Mammalia; order Rodentia; family Cricetidae; genus Microtus; species Microtus oregoni. The sequence continues at coordinate 15,085,297 of NW_024543069.1, read as the reverse complement.
TGTATCTGTGAGTGTGGTGGCCAGAGGACAAACTCGGGCCATACTATCTTATTTTAAGACAGGATCTCCCATTGGCCCGGAGCCCCTCAGCCCTGGGATTACCAGCACACACTACCACCCCTGGCTTTTTTTGTTTCACTTGAGAACCAATTTAGGTTCTCATGCTTTCAAAGCAAGCACGTTGATGACTGAGCCATTTTCCTGGCCCTCTTAGTTCTCAATGCAGTCGAATGGTACTCAACTAAGCTGGTCCATGTGCACTACTAAATTTACCCTAGAAGATAGGTGCTGGGGTCCAGAAGACCTGTGTGTACATGGGGCCTACAGAGCCCTCTGGCCCACCTTTTCTTCAGACTACTGAAGTCTTAGGTTGAGAGAGTTGCTAAGCAAACACAGTTGGATGGTGAGAAGAATGAGACAGATCCTAAGCTATTTCCCCTGCTGCATCTCACTGTGCCCTCACCTGTGTAGAAAACGAAACTCTATTTTGTGTGGATACTCCAATTTTCCTGTTCCAGTTTTGTGATTTTTCTTTTGACAGCATTTACTGACAGCCCACAGAGCTCTCTGAATGTGAATTCTGTCTCTTCCATCTTTAGGTAAAGAATTTTTTTGTGGAATAAGAATACTGATTGGTAACACCAGTCATCGCCTGCAAGTCTGGGCTCTGTCACTCCTGGCTCTGTCACTCCTTATGCAAATGTAGTGATTGGTCAGTTCTCTTGGGTGGGCTTTTCAATGTGAACTGAGAGACTGGGATATGTGGCCCACTGTGTACTTCCCAGCACTTGTATTTGTCCTGCTGTTAACCCACCATTGTGATGCCTAGTTATCTTATCCTCAAGTACATTTGGAGTACATAGCAAGCTTCTCCGTTCTTGGTAAATGAGACAATGTTTTCAGTGGCTTAGTCGGTTTTGTAGCCTTGTTTTTCACACGCTGCTGTTGGAACTCGGTATTCTGGCTCTCCCGTGTTCTGTTTTCTGTTTCTAAATCAACACTGCACGCACTGTAAGCGGACCTGTCCTTCTGTTCTGGTTAGTCTAGGTTTACTTTTTGTTTTTGATTTTTGAGCAAGGAGACATCGTTGCTGAAAAGAAAAACTCCCAGGTGGACTGTTTAGAGTTTCAAGGCCCTGTCAAGGGTCATACACTTAGGGCTGTGGTTAAGCCAGGAGTTAGTGATTGATTCAAAGGACCCATGAGTAATCACAGGGGCTCTGGCTTAGGACCTTAGCCCCAAACAAAGGCTCACATCTGGGGAGTAAACAGTAGACTGAAATGCATCATCTTTCTTGAAGCTTTTGAAGAGACTCACATATGAAGAAGAAGGAGGAGGAGGAGGAGGAGGAGGAGGAGGAAGGAGAAGGAGAAGGAGGAGAAGGAGAAGAAGAAGAAGAAGAAGAAGAAGAAGAAGAAGAAGAAGAAGAAGAAGAAGAAGAAGAAGAAAGAGATCTACAGGCAGGGAGCAACAGAGCCAGAGGCACAATGTGCAAAAACTTAAATCAAAAGCTATGCTACCACGAATTGAGGGAATGTTGTATTTATTTTGTCTTTTGTTTTTCGAGACAGAGTTTCTTTGTTTCTTTTTGCAACAACCCTAGCTGCCCTGGAACTAGCTCTTGTAGATCAGGCCGCCTTGAACTCACAGAGATCCACCTGCCTCTGCCTCCCTAGTGCTGGGATTAAAGCCAGATGCCACCACCACCCGGTTTGGGGGAAGGTTGGCAGAGGAAGGAAAATGAATGGATTTGGATGGCAGCTGAGCCACAGTGATAGGTTCCTTGGAGCGAGATTAGATAAACAAGTCTGGCCTGGTGACCAGATGACCAGACAAGCAGAGCTCCTATCATGGGGCTTTGGAAGCTGTTGCAGCATCCTGCAAATTCTAGCTCTCTATGAAACTGAACCTTGTAGCCCTATAGCTTCCCACCAATCTTTAAAAGAATTCCCATCCCCTGCTCTAACCTGGTTATGCATCTGCGCCTTGCTGACTGAAGAGGTCGAATTCACAGTCCACGCTCTTGGGGTGCCTGAGTGTTGAATGGCTGTCAGGACTCCACACAGTACATTTTGCTGAATGAAGAGGTGTGGTTCGGCTTACTTTGGGGGAACAGCTGGGTCTGTGTTAGACCCGTGAGAGAGCAGTTTCTTATCTAGGTGAAGGTGAAGTCAACGTTACCTGAAAACTTGCAGAGCTGAGCAAGGCCTAGAATGGCACGTGCAGTTATTTAGCCAGAGCCCCATCTTCCAAGGCCGGTTCTGGCAGCAGGTTCGGTTTTTCATAACCCCCTGGGGCCCGGATAAAGAGTCTGGTGGGCTGATAGAGAAAGGAGTTGGGAGAAATGGATGAGAAGGAAGCCACTAACCAAAGATCACTGCCACTAATTACAAGGAGATGCTAGCCTTACAGGAAAGCCCGCAGAGGCAAGACGCATGCGAGCTTCCCCCTTTGAAAGCAAGAGGACATGCTGTTTAAATCTAGTCCCGTATGTCTAATGTGATGGAAACTGACTTTTATCAATAGGCAAGAAGAGAAATCATTAGCCTTTGAATTTTGTGATTTTTCTGAAGCATCATATTCCATACCCCAGTGCTCTCATGAGGAAAGCTGTTTTGTTTGTGCATTTGAGCCTTTTCAACACGCTCTAAATTGAAACAGAGAATCTATTCTTTTTTTTCTCTTTCCTCTCTCTGATGCTAGTGTAAAATTGAATAAGCAGCAGCACACTGCAGGAACTCAGTCCAGCCACGGCGAATCTGCACTTGTGTTGGATGGAGAGAGGATGGGGAGAATGAATGTTTGCCCTGTGGCATCAATTTCCTGTATAATGTTCTTCAAGAGGCATTTGGAAAATGCCCAGCCTCACAGATGTACATAAATACCACACATAACTTGTTTCTGTCCTTGGAAAGAGGCGTCTGCAAAATTATGACAAAGCTGGCTTACCAACGCCTCCTGGCAGCTGATGAATCACCTCACCTTTAACTGGATGACTTAGAGGTGGATGATTCCAGGGTTTGACACCAGAAGGGCAAACTGGGAGAGCACCCTGGCGTTCGGCCTCTGTGCCTATGTTAGGCATTTCAGGCTATTTGTATTCAGAAGTTTGCATGCCCCCTCCTTCTGGAAATTGCTAGAAACAGTATAGGCCAGCAGAAACCAATCTCTAGCAGTTATAAAGCCACGTATTTGTTTTCAAACCACACAAAGATGTATGCACATATCACAAAGCATCCCTTCAAGAATGGACAGATGTGCCCCCCTTTCTTCAAGCCTCACTATCCCAAATACTGCAAACGTTATTGCTGGTCCTCTTGTCTAAAACGTGATGGTTTGATTGAAGAACCAAACCCATTTCTGTTTCAGTCACCAACCTGTGGAGCCGGAACAGAGTTTAAGAACTTGACGCACAGAGGAAGGTTCAGATGTAAAGAATCTGCTTTCTCACTTAGCTTTGCTGTTTTCTCTTTCAACGCTTGGGATCTAACCCAGGGCCTTGTGCAGAATCTATGCATGCTAGCTAGGCAGGAGCTCTAACAACTGAGCCACACCCCCAGATCCAAGCTCACCTATTATAAGGCAAGGGAAGAGATAATTAGCGGTGTCCTATTAGCTACCATGTATGAGGAGCCTTTCCATGTATCAGTGGTAACTGTTTTAACACCTGCATTTCTTCACACCCCCTCCTTTCATAGAGGAAGTCGGAACACACCGTTTAGTTGCTAATAATCGAATTTAGGCCCTTGTCTGTCCAGTCCTAAAGCTTGTGGTCTTTTCTCAGCCTTAGAAATTATTAATCTAAAGGACCCACCGAAGAAGGCCTCAGAAGATGCTCAGTGGTCCACATCTTCTTTGTCTCTTTTCTGACAGGGTCTCAGGTAGCCCAGGCTTGCTTCGAACTGGCGAGGCAGAAGTTTATCTTACACTTTTAATCCTCCTGCCTCTAATTCTGGAGTACTGGTATTATAGGTTTTCACTGTCACGCCCTGTTTAATGTGGTGCTGAACCTTAGTGCTTGCTAGGCAAGTTCTCTAACAACTGAGCTCACAGATCCTCGCAGGTCTTAAATTTATGTAAATCTGCCATTATGAGTATATACGCTGGGGAGAGGGACTAAAACTTCTCAGATCTGTTGGCTGTATCCCTAAAGCCCAGCAGACTTGTATTTTGTTTTCTCCCCCGTGTCGCTGGTCACACCTTTCCCCTGCCTGCCTGTGGTAATCACCGCTCTACTCTAATTCAATGTATTCAACTTCTTACAAGCCCGGATAGAAAGTGACATTACACTGAACCCGCCTTTCTGTGCCTGGCGGGATTTCTCCTGACATCATAATCCCGTCTAGGTTTGCTCGCGCTGTTCTGCACAATAGAATTTCCTGGTTGTTTGCTTTTAACAGCTGAGTAGTATTCTATTGTTCATGCATACCACAGTAAAAAAAAACAAAAACAAAAAAAAACATTGGTTTCTGTGTCTCAACTGCTGTGAACCAAGCTACAGAAAAGGAGAACTGACATCCCTTAAGCCTGCTGATTTCAGCTCCCCAGAGTATCCGCCCAGGGCTGGGATTCCTGGGTTGTGTGGTTACCCTACTTTTAACGTTTCCCTTTGAGAGAGCTCTGTGGTGTTTTCCAGACTGCCCATGCTAATCTGCAATATGACCAGGATGCTCGGGCGTCTCCTTTTGCTACTGCCCCGTCAACAGGAGTTATCTTTCATCTTTTTATAATAGCCAGGCTAACAGGTGTGAGGTGCTCGCTCTCCTTGGCTTTGATTTGCATTTCTCTGAAAATTACTGATTTCGAGAAGTTTTCATATGGGTTTTTTTTTTCTCATTTGTATACCTTCTTTTGAGAAATGACTATCAAAGCCCCAAGGCCCACTTGTTAACCAAGCTGTTTTCTCCTTACTGAGTAGTTTGAATATAGTCCCTTATCTCATGTATGATTTGCAACTATTTTCTTACAGTGTGTAGGCTCCTCTCTCTGGACTATTCCCTTTCTGGAATAGGTGCCCTTTAGCTTCACATAATCTCCTTGACTACTTATTAAAATATTTATTTATTAGTGTATCATTTCATTTTATTATCGATTTGTTTCTCATAAATATAAAAACCCATTCAGGTCCCTAAAAATTAATCTGAAGACCAGTAAACAACAACAACAACAACAATGCTACTATGTGGCTTGGTAGGACATAAAACTATGCCTGAAAAAAAAAATTTAAAAAAAAACAGAAAAAATAGACTAAAGGTACAAATGAATGGTCAATAAATCTCATACCAGGATGTATGAGACAAACTCCCAAATGCTAGGCCACAGAGATCCTGTATTAGAGAACAAAAACAACAAAAGGAAAACAATCAAATTAAAGGTGGTGGTGACACAGGCCTGTAATTCCAGCACTTAGGAGTCAGAGGCAGGCAGAACTCTGAGTTCGTGGCCAGCCAGAAAAAAAATTCGAACAAAACAGTACAGTGCTATGGACCTTTAATCAGATTTGGGAGGTAGAGGCAAGGGGATTAAGAAGAGTTGAAGGTCATTCTCTTCTATATATTGAGTTGATGGGTAGCCTGGGCTATAGGTGACCTCACCAAGAAAACTTTGAAACACAACAAAAGAAAAGAAATATTGCACCTGCCCACCTCCAACTGCAGTGCAGACGGAGAAAGAAACCACTGAGTCAGCCCCTCACAGGTTCAGAGCCCCTCAAGGCTGGACTTGTCTGCCACACCATCTTAACCCATGCCATTTCTATCTTGGTATCCAGATATTGAAGCAAAGACTGAATCCCTGGAAGGCTTCCAGTCTTGTGGGTAAGCCGGCCTAACCAGGAGAAACCAGGGGGCCCCACCCCCAGATTTGGATGACCCTATCAGGGCCAGCGCTCGGAGTTCCAGAATGAATGTTCATGGCTCACGGAGGACTCTGTGGGTTGATGGGAAGGAGCCTGGACCTCCAGCGTTGGGAATGAGGGGAGCGGGCCATGTGGAAAGTTAGGACGCGATGCCGCTGACTGAGTAGGGTAAAACCTCTGAAGTGGGCACCTGGAGACCACTGCCTCCGTTCCAGCGTGCACCCAATGGAACACACCCAAATATGCTCCTTCTTCGGGATGAGTCTGGCAGCCTGCACATTGCGCGCTTCATAATCACGTAGAGGTCCACCTTGAAATGTTTCCCTAGCTCCTAGTGTCTCCCCTACTTCTGGTCACAGGGACCAAGGGTTTTTCCATGTTGGCTGAAGCTTCCATCGGGTCACGATCTGATTCTTGCGTACAGGCTGTTGTGAGAAGCCCTATGTTGGTGCTGGAAATAGAACTCGGGTCCTCTGAAAGAGCAGCAAGTGCTCTTAACTGCTCAGTTATCTGCCAGCCCCTTTTTGTCTGTTTTTTTGCTTTCATTATTTTCTTGCGGTCCTAGCTGAGAAATCATTGCTCCAAACACTGTTGTAGAGCTTTCTGTCCTTTTTTTAGTGGGGTCTCTCTATGTATCCTCAGCTGGCCCCACCCCCAGAATCTTCTTGCATCAGCTTTCCAAACATTGGGATTAGAGGCTTGTGCCGTAATTCCAGCATCACTGTTTTCAGTTTTATTGTTTTGGTTCAGTGTGGTGGCACAGGCCTTTAATCCCAGCACTAAGGAGGTAGAGACAGGCGGATCTCTGTTGAGTTCTAGGCCAGCCAGAGCTACACAGTAAGACCCTGCTTTTTTATTTATTTATTTATTTAAAATTCATAGTGTCAGGTTTCCTAGTCTTGAATACAGTACACACATGACAAACATCTGTTCAAAGACCCATACAAACCCACGATACAGAGAAGTTAAAGAGCCAATACTTTTATGGTGTGTTTCTGGGTCATTACATGTCCCCCTGTTATCTATGTTGTATTTTAGCAGATGGAGTTCCAACAGAACTGGCTTTCCTCTGGATTAGGTCATTCTTTGAAAAGAAGACTTTAAAATGCACAAATCTTGATAGAGCATTGGAAATGATTTGATATTCCTATGAAAAGATTAAATAACGGTTTCAATATTACCCAAGGTTGTTTTTTTCTTCAGCAAACCCACACTCCTTGTACAAAGAAATGCAAACTTTTTAGACCAGCGTTTTAGAAGAACGATCTAATGTGAGCTGCAGAGTCAAGCCATGGTTGTGACCGTGAACTTCCAGGTAGCCCCACTGTAAAAAGCTAAAAGATATAGGCAAAGCCAGTTTTGATACATTCCATTTAATTCACTACATCCCAAATATTACCATTTCATCCCCAAAGCAATAGTCAGAGATTACTGAGTTGCTTTCCGGATTGAGTTTTCACATGACGTTTTGGAAAGGCGAGTCTATTTAGGGCTGACGGTGCAGTTCAGCAGTAATGCTTGCACGCCTCGTGTCCCGCGTTCGATCCCCAATACTGGGAGAAGAAAAGTCTACAGATGTGTATCTTACACTCAGTGCAGAGAGGCCTTTCTTCTTGCTCGGTAGCTGCCGCGGTTTGTAGCTGTCATACTGGATGGTGTGCATGGGGAGTCAAGATGTTGGAAGATGGGAGCGAGGCTAATAAAGCCTGGAGGAAAAGTGGGAGGAGACTGCAGCGGGTTCCGGCACGCCAGAAATGCTTTGATGACCCAGGAACCGGTGATGTTATAACAGGACGCCAGCTTGCGTTGCCAAAAATGCAGCTGTGCGGGTCGTTATTAAGATGTACCCCTTCCTCTCCACCCCCCCCCCCAAAATCACAATAAGCCCATTCCATCAAGTGTTTTCTTTTATTTCTAGTCTTTTCTTTCTTTTTAAAGCAGACCTGGTCATCTAAGGTACGCACTTAGGGAAAGCTGTGATGTCGGGTGACTAACGTTATGCCCAATAATTATAATCATCATGTCCTCATAACCGCACCTAGAGCAAAGGATCTGGGGATTTATGGTGCGGAACTGAAGCAGTCTCCGGCCCCTTGGGGAAGATGCACGAAATAGAAGTCTCTACCTCGCATTCCTCTGTTTTACAGACGGAGAAGGAGACAGCAAGGGGACCTGAGGGCAGAAAAGGCCCGACCAGATTATGTTATAAAAGAGCTCAGGAAATACTCCTCTGCATCCTGCCCTGAGTCACACATAGTTCCCTTATGTCCCTCTGAGACCCTCTGAGGGCTCTCCCATGGGGCTTGGTCCTACGTCTTGCTCCAACCTGCCCTTCTGAAGTCTTAGAATCAGGAATGCCTTTTAAGAAATCCTTTGTTCAGGTGTGGCCGTACATATATGCGATCCCAGCACTCAGGAGTCAGAGGCAGGAGAATCAGCAGTCCAGGCTGATACTGCCCGAGATCCTGTCTCAAAAAAACTGAATCCAAGCACCACCAGCAACAAACGCCTTTGACCGCTGTCAGGGCGACTCTGATCTCGAGACGTGTACTGGTGAAGCCTTTTCCAGAACAGCATCTCTTCTTCCCAGATTCTTACTCAACAACATGAGCCAAATGTGTCTTCTTCCAGAAGACACTTATCATCAGCTCGCAGACATGCAGCTGGGTCAGCTCCAATGCCACACACAGAATTCCCCAAACTGGAGCATTGTCTGAATCCAGAAGTTAGAAGCATTTGCTTGAGACCTAACGCTAGACATTAAATGTGGTAGGTGAAATCCCAAGGCCTGCTGGTAAATGTTTAAAACTTTACGGGGCGGGAGGGGGGGGGAAGACCCAAATACATAGAACCCTCTACCATGCCATGAAAACAGAGATGTTGTTTGTCTCAGAATCTCATAGTACACTAATAAATTGTAAATTATTAAAAACATAGGTTCCCATTGTCAAGAGATTAGAATGAAATCCTATGCAGTTCTATGCTGTCCCAACACTAAAGTTACAAACACTGCCACCACAGCCATCATGTGCCTGGCTGCTACCTCATCACCTCCACTACCAGTATGCCTCTTTGTCATTAAGCTGCAGATAGGAAAAGAGCCCAGAAGAATAAAGTTTTCCGGAGCATTTCCTCTGCACTTGGGTTTCTGCCTTCCCAGTGAGTCAGAGTCCTGGGGTGGTATAAATTGGAAAATGCAGCATTTGTAAACCAACCCACAATTCATACAATTTCTTGCTCTTTTAGAATGATGCAGCATTGCTTGCTGAGCTAGAATAGAAGAATCTAAGAAAGCAATTAACTTAGGGGGGTGAAAAATTGGAGTCAAAGACAGCGATAGCTGAAAGCCCGCAGGGGGTGACTCGGTGAAGATGCTCAGGACTTAATTCATATCAGAGAGCATCATAGCGTGGAGGAGTGACGGACAAGGTGATGACTCATGTTCCCTGCACAGGGTACAACCTCAAAATAGGGAGGCCGTTCCTACAGGCAAATGGGAGCTGCCGTCGCCAGCTGGGGACGATCTCTCATTTGGGGCTGTCTGAGTCTAACACTGCCGTTGTGCGCTCCTCCCGGCCAGTTTACAAGTAGAAACAGACAAAGGGGAGCGTTCATCAGTGTGTGTGATCTGGAGCAAGTTTTCTAACTTTCCGAGCCTGTGTCTGCAAAGCAGAGATGACGAAGGTTGAGTTAGATACACATAGTTCATTAGGTGAGCCACACAGCTGAGACTCCCATTTGCCGATAGAATGCCTGTGTCTTTTTAGCCACTCTCTCTTCTTCCCTAGCAAATACTTACAGTTTGCTTCTCCAGTTTATGAATGAAGATAGCAAAGCTCCATCCAGGTTAAAATCGCACAGCCTGGATAAAAATTTTCTTGTCTACAGCCAGACTTCTTTATTGTATAAACTGTGGTTTGCAATAGCTTGACACAATTGTACATAAAAGCGGTCCAATCCAAACTACACGCACAGAGGAAAACTCATAGATCTGGAGGAACTAGACCATTTCAGGGCAATGTAGTTGTACAATTTTCAAGTACATATAGGAACCAGAAAAATGAGCACCAAGAGCTGGCAGTTCAGGTCCACATTTAGTCAACAGATAAAAACGATTAGCATGTCTAACAAGTTCTGCTCTTGCCTACACATTGAATAGATGTTTTATAAATAAAACTCTAGTATTGAAAAACAAATTATTTTCTCTCTGCTGAGTAAATGCTCCCTTTCAAACTACTTGTTACTCATCTGCTTACTAATCCATCCCCTTCAGAGACAGCACATAAATACACTTCAGCTCTGTCTCTGTACAAATGTTTTTTTTTTAAACGAGAGATTAAAACTGTCCAAATTAAAGAGTTTTGTTGCAAAGGCTAAAGTTTCTAAATAGCTTAATTTATTTATCTTTTAATTCGTAGTCATATAATATTTTTAATGACTGTAAATTTCTAAATATTTTTCCAAATTTCAGTTATCCAACTTGACACAAAAGATCTATTTTGGTATTTTCTAAGAACAGCGTAGTATCAGCCATGTCCTTCGCTACTATGCAGAGTTCTTGAGAAATACAGGCCTTTTTAAATATTTACACCATTTGGGGGTACTCTTTAGAATAGAAAGTGGCAAGCAGCAAATAAAGTGTCCAGGCTCTCAACTTTGACAAGCCTGGCGTCCTGTCTGCTCTCAGTCACAGCTCCACGGCTCCTCTTTACTTGGGTGGACCAGACGTGGCTCAGCTTGAGTGTGGAATCTTTTCGCTATTGCTGTTAATCCATGGAAAATATTTCAGTGTAGTGTGTTCTCTTTTAAAGTTAATGAATTATTGCAAAAAAGAACAATGGGATTTATTCAATATGGTGGCCCAGAACCATGCCAAATATCTTGTGGTTTTCTGGGAACACAACAAGGTAGTTATTGGCGTCGTAATAGATGAGAGGCTTAGCATTTCCCAGATGCTGAGCACATGATCTCTACTTGAGAGGACAAATGGCAGGATTTTCTGTCCCAGATGTGTAGTCTGCTCTAGATCCGCCTGCATAACTGCACTGGACCACTGGTGGGGTCATTAAAAAAAACAAAACTGTATTTTATTTATCTTCCCCATATGAAGCTCCGTTTAGCTGATATCTGTCCAGAACCAGACTTTCCACAGCATGCAAATTCCATCTCAGGACTTGAGCTCCGCTTGCCTTTCTTTATGGAAGCTAACTAAGCAGCGGACATAAAATTTTTATTGGGTGGTATTTGGTTTTTACTGCAAGTTTATGGATACAACTAGATTTCACATTCAATAAACAAATTTTAATCACCTGCTTCACATAGTAGAGAAAGAACACTAGATGATGTTTTTCGAGAACTTTCAGTCTGAGTAAAAAGAAAAACCTAATTTATTTATCTAAAATCATAGATAAGTAGAGTTGGAAAGAAGTCCAGCAGTTCTAGTCTTGGGGCTCAGGAGTTTGCTCTGACAGAGTTCACGTTAACAACTGTATAGACCAGTGGGCTAACATGTCACGAGAGTGCCCACATCCCTTGCTAAGGGACAGCTGCTTCATTTCTCAGAAATTTCTGCCACACACAAAATGCAGGCCTATCTTTGTGTAATGATTTAATACCCCCCCCCAAGACAAAGTCTAATTTTTCCGAATTTTGGAAAATTCCAAATTTTTCAGTTTTTAAAATATTGCTAGCTAATTTGAGTCTTACTAACAACAAAGAATACATTGGTGGGCATTGTCATTTTGCACTGTACAGATGTGGAGTGCCCCAAATTTGGATCCATTACCCAGGACTTTAAGCCAAGGCTTTGGTCTGTAACTTTCCCCTTTTCTCAGCGAGACAGAAATTACATGATTCAGGAGTAAAAACACTGTAGTCGTAAAGCGACGCTGGAAGAAGCTCAAGGTGCCAGAAGAACAACAGGATTCTAGGGAGGCCGCACCAGACAGTCCGGGGAGGAACTTCAAGGAGTCTTTTGTGGATAGTCTTGGGGCGGCTCTTGAAGAGAGAGATTAGAACAAATCCACAAACTGGAGCATCAGAGGCAAATGGTAGAAGGGAAATAAAAGGAAGGAAGGAAGGAAGGAAGGAAGGAAGGAAGGGGAAGGGAAGGAAGGAAGGAAGGAAGGGGAAGGGAAGGAAGGAAGGAAGGAAGGGGAAGGGAAGGAAGGAAGGAAGGGGAAGGGAAGGAAGGAAGGAAGGAAGGAAGGGGAAGGGAAGGAAGGAAGGAAGGAAGGAAGGAAGGGGAAGGGAAGGAAGGAAGGAAGGAAGGAAGGAAGGGGAAGGGAAGGAAGGAAGGAAGGGGAAGGGAAGGAAGGGAAGGAAGGAAGGAAGGAAGGAAGGGGAAGGGAAGGAAGGAAGGAAAGGGAAGGGAAGGAAGGAAGGAAGGGGAAGGGAAGGAAGGAAGGAAGGAAGGAAGGAAGGGAAGGAAGGAAGGAAGGAAGGGAAGGAAGGAAGGAAGGAAGGAAGGGAAGGAAGGAAGGAAGGAAGGAAGGGAAGGAAGGAAGGAAGGAAGGAAGGAAGGGGAAGGGAAGGAAGGAAGGAAGGGGAAGGGAAGGAAGGAAGGAAGGAAGGAAGGGGAAGGGAAGGAAGGAAGGAAGGAAGGAAGGAAGGAAGGGGAAGGGAAGGAAGGGGAAGGGAAGGAAGGAAGGAAGGAAGGGGAAAGGAAGGAAGGAAGGAAGGAAGGGGAAGGGAAGGAAGGAAGGAAGGGGAAGGGAAGGAAGGAAGGAAGGAAGGAAGGAAGGGGAAGGGAAGGAAGGAAGGAAGGAAGGAAGGAAGGAAGGAAGGGGAAGGGAAGGAAGGAAGGAAGGGGAAGGGAAGGAAGGAAGGAAGGAAGGGGAAGGGAAGGAAGGAAGGAAGGAAGGGGAAGGGAAGGAAGGAAGGAAGGAAGGAAGGAAGGAAGGGGAAGGGAAGGAAGGAAGGAAGGAAGGGGAAGGGAAGGAAGGGAAGGAAGGAAGGAAGGAAGGAAGGGGAAGGGAAGGAAGGAAGGAAGGAAGGAAGGGGAAGGGAAGGAAGGAAGGAAGGAAGGGGAAGGGAAGGAAGGGAAGGAAGGAAGGAAGGAAGGGGAAGGGAAGGAAGGAAGGAAGGAAGGGGAAGGGAAGGAAGGGAAGGAAGAAATAAATAAATAAATAAATAAATAAATAAATAAATAAATAAATGAAAGAAAGAAAGAAAATGCAGGGCTGGGAATGTGCAAATAGATAACGCAAAACAGCACAGAGCAATGTCTCTCTGCCTTCCTAATACTGGGACTCTAACATAGTTCCTTATGTTATGGCAACCCCCAACCATAGAATTACTTTATTGCTACTTCATAGCTATCATTTTGTTACTGTTATGAATCACAATGTAAATATATGATATATGACCGGCATGGAGGTGGAGGTGGGGAGTAGGGGGTCGTGACCCACAGGTTGAGAACCACTCGCTTGGAGGCTGGCTTGGCTTATTTGGGAAGTAAAAATTATGTCATTGTGGAGCTTGTGAGGTGGCTCGGCAGGTAAAAGCAGTGAGGGCCGAGCTTTATAGCCCATACCACCACACCCAGTACGGTTGGTGGCTCCTATCCCAGAGCAAGCTGGCTAGCTAGACTAACTTAATTGGTAGCTCCTGGTTCAAGTGAGAGACCATGTCTCAATATATAAGGGGGAGCCCTGGAGGAAAATACCTGATCGTCATGGACATTTGCATAGTAGTTACACATACATGTGCGCCCCCCCCCCCCCATACACATGCAAAGCAAATGAGAAAGGAAAAATGATGTGGGAGTGATTTCTTATTAATAAAGAAACTGCCTAGACCCATTTGATAGGCCAACCCTTAGGTAGGTGGAGTAAACAGAACAGAATGCTGGGAGAAAGAAGCTGAGTCAAGAAGTCGCCATGATTCTCCCACTGCAGACGCAGGTAAAGATCATTCCTGGTAAGCCAGCTCGTGGGCTACACAGATTATAAGAAATGGGCTAGTCCAGGTGCGAGAGTTAGCCAAGAAAAGGCTAGATATAATGGGCCAAGCGGTGTTTAAAAGAATACAGTTTCCGTGTAATTATTTCGGGTAAAGCTAGCCGTGCGGGCGGCTGGGTGGCGGGACACAGCCCCGCCGCTCCTATTTCAACAGAAAAATATTTTTTGTTGTTGTTGTTGGGTATGATTGCAGGAACCTTTTAATTCCAGTACTACGAGGCAGAGCAAGCCACTGTATGTAAGTTCAAGACCAGTCTGGTCTTCAGTGAGCTCTAGGCCAGCCAGAGCTATTAAGTGTGCCAGGCACTGTTCTAGGCTACAGATATACAGAAGCAAATAAGAAAACCAAGCTCTAGATTTGTGTGTGTTGTTTATACAGGACACACACACACACACACACAGAGAGAGAGAGAGAGAGAGAGAGAGAGAGAGAGAGAGAGAGAGAGAGAACAACCAATTGGAAAATGACATACAAGACCACAAATAGAATAAAACCAAGAAGGGTATTCAAGGTAGCTGTGGTAATAAATTAGGAGGATGGCGAGGACGTATCTTCGAGCAGACGGCATTTACACTGAATCCCAGTTGATGAGAAGGCCCTGGTCCTGTAATGAACTGAGTAATAGCTTTCAAAGCATCAGGAAAAAAATACTAGTCCAAGCCCCTTGGGCGAGAAGGAACAGCAGAACCAACATGGCCACCGCCCGGAGAGCCACAGGGACCGCAATAGGCACACGGTTACAAAGATAGGAAGATGCCTCTCAGGTCTCGAGGTAAGAAGGAGGCTGACGACAACGAGCGCGGAGCTTCCAAGCAGGAAGCAGAGCCATTTGATATTTGACAAGAAGAGGAGATGGATGGCGAAGGTTCTTGAATTGAAGCTGATGAAGCACAGTTGATTTCTGATGACGGGGTAGCCTTCACGGTCAGAGGCGTGATGAAAAGATAGGTGATCGTCACTTCAGACCGGGTGCAGAACGGGGTTGGGCTGAGGAGCCCTGAGTGAGGCTGCTGCACGGGGTGATACAGGGAAATCCAACGGTCTTAATTTCCTTCCTTTTGTGCGCGCGCGCGCGCGCGCGTGTGTGTGTGTGTGTGTGTGTGTGTGTGTGTGTGTGGAATCACTATTGCTTTTGTATAGTGTTCATTATCGACACTCGTCATGAAGGGAGGGGTATAAGTATGAATACAATTATCTCACCTGCCTCTCCGTGGCATTGCTATAACTGTCATAATTAACAGTAGAAAAGAGTTATTCAAATAGAAGAAAACACAGGCAGAAGGCTCCACCCCAGTAAGGTGAGAAAGAAATGTTTCTGTTTTGTCTTATATCGTGGGGTTGAAGTTGAAACCCCGGACCTCCCAGAGGCTAGGCAAGTGGTCCAACATGGGAGCCTGAGCCCCATCCCCAAGCAATTCTTTTCCTGTTTTTGATAGATTACATTTAAGACCCGAGTTTCAGTAGAGAAGGAGAAAGCAAAAGCACAAAATCCAGGTTTAAAAAAAAAAAAAAGGAAAGTGCTAGCATGATAGCACATCAGTCATAGAAGCCTTCTGAAGAAAATGTCATTTCATACATGAAGCCTGACATGTCATATCACATATGAAAGGCTATCGTGGGCAGATAGAGGCTAGGATGGACCTTGGGAGGGCTGTTGTCACCCTCACGTTAGCAAATGTCCTTGCTTTATAATTGTCGCCTTTGTATATAATAAAATGTGCTTTTGAGAACTCATTTCCCCAACAAATATATGCACATGTGCTGTTCAGTGGAATTTTCATTTGAATCCCCTGCTGAACAGAAGTTTTCTTGCTGTCCAATACGTCCCTGCATGCCTTCTTTGCCTCCTCTCCTTGATATCCATGAATTATGGGTTAAAAGTGTATTTTGAAATGTAATGAGCTGGGTGATGGGGATCTGGGGTGAGAAACACTATCTTCAAGGCAAGGCACAGCCATTGTAAGAGGGGCTCACAGCGGCTGGGGTCTTCTGGACTGCGCCTGCGCAAAACTGAGCCCGGTGACAGTCAGTCATGGGTGGGAAAGGAGCGCCCGTGGCTCCACTCTTCCCTGGTGAACTGTGGCCAGTTGATGGGTGCTGGAGGAGGGCCGGTCGCTCTTCAGTTGTGAACTGGTCCGGCTCTGACGGATAGTTCCCTACCTGTACTAGTTAATCTTCCGTTGCTGTGATGAAATACCGTAGTATGGCAGCTTGTAGAAGAATTTATTTTGGCTTGCAGTTGGCTAAATGTCCACCATTGTGGGGTGGGGGCTCGGCTGCAAGCAGAGAGCAGAGAGAAAAGCAGAAGCGAGGAAGGTTATACAATTTCTTTCCTCTTTCTTTCTTTCTTTCTTTCTTTCTTCTTTCTTCCTTCCTTTTTTCCTCCCTCCCTCCCTCCCTTCCTTCCTTTTTTCCGTACCCAGGAAACACAGCACCTGAGACAAACCGTCCTGCCCATGAGTGGGGCTTTGTTGACCTTAGGTCTCCTGGAGATGCCCCTCTCCTAGGAGCTTAACCACTGTGTGGACCCAGCCATTTCACAAATATTTGTTGAGCACCTGCTATGTGTGAGAGCCGTAGATGCGGCAGTGAACAAGATAAATAGCCCTCATGTTTTCGTTGAGGTTTCAGTTTGTGGGGAGCAATAAACAAACCAGAAAGTAAAGGAATAAGAACTATGAGCCAGGCGTGGTGGTTCACACATGTGATCCTGACATCTGGAGACAAAGACAGGAGGGTCTTGAGCTCTTGACCACAGCTCCTGAAAGAGAGAGAGAGAGAGAGAGAGAGAGAATATGTGGAGGTCATGGGACAACTTTTGGGAATCAGTTTCTTCATTCCAGGTGATTCCTGGTGACAGAACTTGGATCACCAGGCAAGTCTTGGCAGCAAGGGTTTGGTGCACCTGGTTACATTACACCTGAACAGAGAAGAGGGGAGCAGCAAGCTGGTGTGTGCTAGTGCTCAGCTTACGTTTCCTTTCTGTACCATTGGGATCCCTTGCCTAAGGAATAGTCCCACAGTTAAGATTACATTAATTAATGTAATTAAGATGATATCCCACAGGCATGCCCCAGGGCCTTTTTCCCAGATGACCCCAGATTCAGTCAAGATGACAATTAACACTTTCATATCCAGAACTTAATATTCAAAGCAACACTGTTTGGGTGGCTCTTCTGTACCCCCTCACTCTAAAGGCACCAGGGTCCCAGGATGGGCCGAGGAAGAAGTTCTCTAAGCAGGTGGTTACAGAAATATTTTTCTTAGGACATGACATTTGTTTTGAGAACTGAACCTAATATCTTTGGCAATCAACCCAAGATCCTAAGAAAAACATCTTCAAAGAGAAGGAATAATGCTATGGCCTCCAGGCAGCAATAAACCTGTCCTGCTTGGAGAACAGATCACAATAGCTGAAGAGGGAGATGTAGGGGTAGACCTGGAAACCATATGGTCAGGAAACAGCTGGGCTGGATGATATTAGGCCTTTGGAAGAAATTTGCGGGTTATTCCATATGCGGTGCTGACCCTTGGAAGATAACAAGAAGGATGCCATAAACCAATGTACATCATTCAAAGACCACTCCTAATATAAGCAGAAGATAGATGGTATGAGATGATTAGTATAAATTTATTGGGAGGGAAGTTCTAGTTTTGAGCGTGGGGGTGAACATTGTATTTAGAGGATAAAATGTTTGAGTTAGACTGAAGTCTCTCGATAAACCCAGATCAGGTGAAACAGGATACACGGAGGATAGTGGTTGACATAAAATGTATTTGGGGGGCACCGGAGAGGTGGCTCCATGGTTAAGGGCATTGCCTGCTCTTCCAGAGTACCCAATTTGGATTCTGAGCACACATGGCTGACAGCCAACTGTAACTCAAGTTCCAGAAGGCTCTCATGCCTCTAACTTCACAGGCATTGACATGCATGTATAGAAACTAACACAGACATATACACAGACACATAATTTAAAACTATCTATCTATCTATCTATCTATCTATCTATCTATCTATCTATCTATCTGAAGTCGAATGACCATGGCTTGCTAATGAAGTAGACACAGATGAAGCTTGTTGGATATCCTAAGATGGTGTGTTGTAGAGTAGAGCTAGCTGTCTGTCTATCTATCTATCTATCTATCTATCTATCTATCTCTCTATCTATATATCTATCTATCTGAAGTCAAATGACCATGGCTTGCTAATGAAGTAGACACAAATGATGCTTGTTGGATATCCTAAGATGGTGTGTTGTAGAGTAGAGCTGTCTGTCTGTCTGTCTGTCTATCTATCTATCTATCTATCTATCTATCTATCTATCTGAAGTCAAATGACCATGGCTTGCTAATGAAGTAGACACAGATGATGCTTGTTGGATATCCTAAGATGATGTGTTGTAGAGTCGAGCTTGGAGTTCTCAGGAGATGGATATCCCTTGATTTCTGATTTGGAGAAAAAAGTTAAAGTGTAATCAGATGAGGAGTAAAATATTTTCATGTTGAAATTAGAATTATACTTTCATTTGTTGATGTTTGGGTCAACTGCCTCCCTTAGAAAAACAAAGTAACTGTTGAGCAAAGATTGATACATTTTGATTTTTGACAATCACGATGGACAGTGCTTTTCAGGGCAGCATTTTCCAAGCATCCGCCCAGGAATGTAACAATTTCCTGTGGATTTTGAAGCTGGACTGATGGGATTTAGTCACAATCCCATCACTTACTTGGCGATTACTTGATTCTCCAGGTCTCAGTTTCCTTGTGGATAAAACAGAGATACTATTTATTTTACAGGGTCGTTTTCATCATGGACCCCTTGTAGTCTATGTCTCTTTCATGTGGAGGTATACTAAGAAGAAAATGGGGTCCAGCTAGCTGCCTGGAGTGGGTGATTATTTAACTCAGAGTCCCACTGTTTCTGACCCTAGATCTTTTCAGAGCCTGTATTGTTTCCCTTGGTGGGTGTGGCTCTTCATACTGAACTGGCATGTACATCTCCTGTCTTATTATGTCAAAATCTACTTTAACCTCTTTGTTGAAAGAGCTGCGGGCTGCGTTCCTGCCGCCCCAGCTCCTGGTCGCCTGGCTAGCTTATGCCCTGAAATAACAACAGACAAATTGTATTCTTTTAAACACTGCTTGGCCCATTATATCTAGCCTCTTCTCGGCTAACTCTCGTACCTGGACTAGCCCATTTCTAATAATGTGTGTAGCACCCCAAGGTTCACTTACTAGGAAGATTCTAGCCTACGTCCATCCTGGGTCGGAGCTTCATCGCGTCTGCCTGGGAGAGGGGAGCATGGCCTCTGAGCTCACTTCCTCTTCCTCCCAGCATTCTGTTCTGTTTACTCCTCCCATCTATGTTTTAACCTATGAGGGCCAAGCAGTTTCTTTATTTTTTAACCAATGACCTTCCTCCATCATTTCCCCTTTTTATGTTTAAACAAAAAGGAAAGGCTTTAACTTTAACATAGCAAAATTATATATAACAAAACAGTTATCAAGTAAGAATTACAGTTACAATATTTATATCTACTTTATCTTTTATCATAACTAAGGAAAACTATAACTATTCTTCAACTCCATCAAAGACTCCAGAAAGATACAATATTACCTAAGCAAACAAGAAATAAGCAACTTTCAAACTCTAGAAATAACAGCGAAATATGTCTGTGTTATTTTTCTCACCTTGCTGGAACTTGTGACTGTCAAACTAATAATAAGTAACTCTGATGATAGGATAAAAGGTTTGAAAATCCACCAAAATCCACCAATCCCTGAGCTTGAAATCCCACCAATCCCTGGGCTTGAAATCCTGCCGATTCCTGGGCTCACCCCAAGCTCAGGACTTGCCTGCTGAGTTCTCTGCTGCTTCTTGCCTGAGTCAAGACAGTAATCCTGTGTCTCTTCCAGTAAGTCTCCCGTGTGAGGTTTGTTGTGCGGTGTGTCTTTGTGATACTCCTCGGCTCCTGACTACCAGGACACCTTTCCCTTCAGAGCTGTTAATGGTTTATGGCTTTACTCTCACTTATGTTAATTTCTCATTTATGATAATAACAGGTGAGCTTCAGTTCTGTCCTAGTATTCCCATCCCTCCTTGTCATTCAAGCCCTGCACCCAGCCTTCACTTAGAGATTGACAAAGGAAAGAAAAAAGTTCCAGTCTTTTAAAAGAACATTAAACCAATGTACTCACATAGATATAAGCGAACCTATGTTTCTAACGAAGAGTTCATCTGTCCTGCTTGGCACAGACAAATGACATTTCCAGTTCTTGCTGGCCATTTTAGTCATGAGTCATGTTCAGTATGGCTGTGCATAGATTTGGGGGCCTACAGACACTCAGCTCATTGTATCCAGAAAGTACAAAGGCTGTAGTATGGTTTTAAGAGCGAGTAAGAGGAGGCATATGGCCGTGATGGAAACAAAAGTGCAAAAATAAACATTTTAAATGGAGAGGAAATGATGAGAGTTGCTGTGTGTACAGGACGGATTGTTTCGCGGAAGGACTAGTTCTGAGGGACAAAGAGAATCAGGCAGCAATTGAAGAGCTGGGCTTCTGCAATCAAGAGCAATCAGCAAGAGAGGAGACAAAGTGATTAGCAAAATGGAAAGCCGGGTCCTCGGAGGGAGTCGATCAGAATCAACACAGATGTCCTTTAGCCTGTGCTAATGCAGGAGGATGCCAAGAGTTGCTTTGTGAACTTAAGGCTAAGTGTGTTTGTGGTAGACCAAGGCCGGGCCTGCCCGCAAAATCAGAGGAAGCCTCCTCCACGCTCTGCCCAGGTGTAGATAAGGAAGGATTGTCGCAGGCTGGGCACTGCAGGCATTTCAAGGTCTAGAAGCTGGATATTAGCTGGAATGAAGTGGCTGGCTGAGTAAAATGTTGCCTTATATGGTGTCATAAGTTGTTTCTAGCTGCTTCTGTGGCTGGAGTGTGAAAGAATGAGCCCACATTTCTGGGCAACCCTGACCCTTCCAAGACTTCTCACTCCTCAGGCTGCCAAGACGGCCAAATTTACGGTCACTCTGTGGAAAACAGAGGGGGCAAGGGACAGCTGCGGCGGCCTGAATTCGTGCCCATCCTTTGCCCTACTTCCATGTGGCTTTGGAAGGGAATCAAAATAAAGCATCTTTGAACTGAACACAAAGCATCCTTCTTGTCTGTACTCTCACCTAGATCGGACTCCATAATCTTCAGTGCGTGGGGGTGGCGGTGCTATCAGCAAGGCGCTTGTGTAAAATCATTGCCTCATCCGAACTGCCAAACGGACAGCAAACGTGGTTATTATATCCGCTGAGGTCAAGGGATTGCTAGTGCAAAAGATTCTTCAGTGACCTAAGGGGGAGGAGCAAATCCCCACAGCATATTTGTCGGTAGAGAAGGGGCTCATAAATGGATTTAAAAGATATCAGAGCTATCTAACTCCTATTAGGTAGAAGGAAGTTCATTTGTTATAAATTTAGTGTTTTTGTTGTTACATTAGACAATGGCAGTGAGGCCCAAATCCCATTTCTCTCAGTGTGTCTCTCCCTGGGGATGTTTACCAAAACCTAAGATTCCTTTCAGGATTGTCCCATCTATGGACCTTGGTAAATTGTCATCCAGTCCGAGACACTTGGGAATGTGAAAGGAAACTCTACTAATAATTAAGCCACACGCATAATAGGGACCATTTAGAATAAAGCGGGGTAGTAGTTGCTTTATAGATAAGCAAATCTAAGTATTTGCCTGTCCTCGTCCCCCTTTCAAAGGAGCCTGGTCTATCTGGAGCCTGGTGGAGAGGCAGCCCCAGGCTTATCAAGCTAACCCCGGGCCAGCAGTCGGGACTCTCTTGAGCACGTGACTTACGTGATGATAACCCTGGGTTAGTGACTGGAGGGACCCTGAAGAGGCAGGACATGACCTGACAGGCCCGGCCAACAGTTCTCCTTCTGTGAGAAATAAAAGGGGGTGGCAGTGGGGGTAGCGATTCTATTTTGTCCTGCCCCAGCTCTTTCCACACGTCTATACCATATGTCATGGCAATCTAATTCCCAAGACCTCGAGAATAAGGGACAAAAATAGCAATTTACAAATCCTCAACTATGTCTGCCTAAGCTATAGGCACCCCCCCCACCACCAAGCAGTTGAGAGTGTGGAAATTTGTTTTGCCCATCTCCATGCACTCTCGTAAAGTGATGCATGCAGATGTCATTGGTGACAGGAATGTTTCATTCATAAAAGATTGGCAAAAAAAAAAAAGCAGCAGCAAAAGGAGAAAAAAATCTAAATGTTGACTAAGTAAATCACAAAGCACAGCAAGTCCAGGGAACATCAAAAGGAGACGTAGGGAATGCTGTGACCTTCAAGAGATAGGAAGTGACAAGAGGAGGACTCCGGAGAGTGTGGTGGCATTTCATACTTTGTGGGAAAGGTGGGGCACAGGCACTGTCTGATTTTGTTTATACACACCTAAAACGTTTCTGGAAACGAATCCTTTGCTAGTTTCACACTTGCAAACCTTAAGCCGTGTGAATTTAGAATCTATTTTGAAAATCAAGAAATCAAATTAAGGATATGAGACGTAAGACAGTTCTTCAGACATATTCGGGGTTATGGCTTTAGAAATAACTCCTTTTGCTGGCAGGGCTACTGAGATCCCTGGAGCATGGAGAACTCAGGTTAAAGACACTTTGGGGATCTTACATGATGCTACAGTACTGGGTCCCCAGTTCCACATGTGGAAACTCTAACCTCCAAGGTGAAGGGGTTAAGAGTTGGCACCTCTGGTGAGGCGTGAGGACAAGAGGGGCAGAGTTAATTGTCCTGCCCTCTCACTGGAGAAAGCATCGACTGGAGGCTTCCTACCTAACAGCCGTCAATCCAGCCACTGTTAGATGCTGAATCTGCTGGAAACTTCACCGGCTCCCCAGCCTCCAGAGCTGTGAGAAATGAACCTGTTGTTTATAAGCTCAACCCAGTTTAGGTGTTTTGTTATAGTTACCTGATGGGTTAAGACAGATGGTAAATTTCCCACCTGTCAGCAAGCATCTGCCGGGTACAACGGGGACTCCAAATGTGAACGGAATCCTTTACAGTTGCACAACAAAGCGGTACACCGCTACGGTGGTACATTCTACATACCCTTTACCACAATTTTCTTTTGCTGCTGTTTGCCGAGGATCAACCACTGACCTTCATTTCAGCTCTACCACAGTTTTTTTTTAAGTAATAAAATGAAATAAACAAACAAAATTGCCCATCCACTTAGAGCCACTCGGTACATACAGGAAATGCTCAACTAACAGCTGGTGAAAGGAACACAGGCAGTTGAGAAACAGAATGAAAAGCATACATACAGAATCAAATTTAATCATTGCTGGCTTTAAAAGGGAGGACGGTGGGAGCAGAGTACCGTGAGCGCTTTCTTTGCAAAAGCTCGGCCCTGAATTCATTCCTCAGCAACACGGACGCAGGCACGCAGGCACGCAGGCACGCAGGCACGCAGGCACGCAGGCACGAACACACGCACGCGGGAGCTTGTGCAAAGGCAAACCATCTAAGACGAAGGATGTCCGTGGAATATGTGCGCTTTGTGTGATAGGAGGTAACAAAACTGACTTCAGATCCTGAGTCCTGGGTTCCATTCCTGGCTTGACTCTTTTTCCGGTTAAGTGACATGATTCTTCATTGAGTATTTGTGCAAAGGAGTTGACCATATCCACTTTCCAGGTTGATAACCCCTGAATTATGTAAGTCAAGCAGTGCACTTAGTAAAATGCCAGCACACAGTGAGTGTTTTACATACACTGCCTTAACAGGGACATTTAAATGGAGCCTTGAAAAAAATGAGTAGAAATTTGGTCGCCTGGAGAAAGCCTAAAATAGGGAATTTCGAATTTAAGAAATTGTTACAATTAGGTGAGTCCTGACTTCCTTTGATGATGAACAGTGATGTAGAATTGTAAGCTAAATAAACCCTCTCCTCCAATTAAAAAAAAAAAGGCAAAGAGATCAAGTGAATAGAGTTATTGGAACCAAGAGTTGAGCCTCAGCTCCTTTGCAAGGCTATCATACTTAGCTTCTGTGCTAGCTAATTTTATGCCAACTTAGCACAGGCTCCAGGGAGGAGGGAACCCCAGTTGAGAAAATGTCTCCATAAGATTGGACGATAAGCAAACTGTAGAGCATTTTCTTGGTGATTGATGAGGGAGGACCCAGCCTATTGTGGTTGGTGCCACCCCTGGACATGTGATCCCAGGTTCTAATAAGAAAGCAGGCCGAGCAAGACATGAGGAGCAAGCCAGTAAGCAGCTCCCCTCTATAACTTCTGAATCAACTCCTGCCTCCAGATTTCCAAACTTTCTGACTTCCTGACCTGACTTCCTTCATTGATAGGATGTGGATGTGGAAGCATGAGTCAAATAAAAAGGTTCCTCCCCAGACTGCCTTTGATCATGATGGTTTTTCGAGACAGGGTTTCTCTGTAGCTTTAGAGCCTGTCCTGGAACTAGCTCTGTAGACCAGGCTGGTCTCGAACTCACAGAGATCCGCCTGCCTCTGCCTCCCGAGTGCTGGGATTAAAGGCGTGCGCCACCACCGCCCGGCTTGATCATGATGTTTTATCAAACCAAGATACTTGTGAATCATCTCTCCTAAAGCCCCTTGGTTTTCTCTTGGCTTTCCAAGTCTTAAGGTACTGGTTGCTGTGTTCTGTTGCTGTGAAGAGACACCCCAGCCACAACAGCTCTAATAAAGAAAAGCACTCCGCTGGGGCTGACTTACAGTTCAGAGGTTGGTCCATTATAGATAAGAAACAGTTAAATTGCCCAGGATTTATAACAAGATGGTTGCAGAAGCAGCACTGAATCCGTTTCTTTTAATCCGCAGGGTGAGTTGTGGCTAATGCATCAGAGCGTGCAAGCCTTAAAATAAACCATAGAAAAGATGCCAGTTGAACAAGTTGCTCTTCTCCCTTGTCTCCCTCAGTTTTCTTACTGATACTATGGTTGAAACTTATAGCTTAGACTTCTCTGTACCCATTACCTGCCCATTATCCTTGCCCAGATCCAGTTACTGAGCATCTTAATGCTGTTTCCTAGTAGGAAAGTCTGTTAAAAACCTGCTCAACAGTGCAAGAAAATTATTGGGAGAGGGATTGCTTAATGAAAAAGGTTGCCAATGGGAATGGAAACAGTAATAGAAAGAGGTTTTTTAAAACATAGGTAATGTTGGGGGCTGGCAAGATGGCTTTGCAGGTAAGGGCATTTACTGTCAAGCCTGAAAAACCTGCGTTCTGTCCCCTGGTTGTCTGAAAACCTGTGCTCTGTCCCATAGTGGGGAGATTCACATAGTGGAAGGAGAGACCTTACTTCTGTATGTTGTACTTCCACCCGAACTCTGTGTCATTTGTGCCCCCACAGCCACACATCCATATACAATAAAAGTGTTTAAAAAATAATGTTAGTTGGCAGAACAAGAGCTTAGTGGGCAGAGTGAATCTAAGCCTTTAAACAGGAACCATCTAACCACTAACTCCTCAGCTACCCACGAGTAAAGTCAAGCTAATGAGTTACAGTAACCCTGAGAACTATCATTGGAGGAATTTTCTATAAACCCCGTGAGATGGGCTGGAGAGATGGCTCAGCAGTTCAGAGTGACCGCTGCTTGCCTTAGTGACCTTTCTATTGTCCTGAAGAGACACCATGACCAAGGCAACTTGAGAGGAAAGACTTTAATTGGGGCTTACAGCTCCAGAAGGTGAGTCCGTGACCATCATGGTGGGGAGCACGGCAGCAGGCAGGCAGGCATGCCTGGTAGCTGAGAGTTTACATCATCTTTGCAAGTTCAAAGCTCACCCTCTGTGACACAACTCCTCTAGCAAGGTCATACCACCTAATCCCTCCCAACAGCTCCATAAACTGGGAACCAAGCACTCAAATATATGAGTCTATGGGGGGGGGCTTCTCATTCAAACCTCCACACTGCTGTAGCAGAGGACCTGGGTTTGATGTCCAGTACCCACAAGGCAGCTCACAACCATCTATATAACCCACAGTGCCCGATACCCTTTCTTGACCTCAAGGACACCAGGCACACATGTGATGTACAGACTGATAGACATACAAGAAAAACACCCATACATATACAAAACCAATTAAACCTGGAAAAAACCAAAGTTGTCCGTTACATATAGTGTGTGCATGTTGTGTGTGTTTGAGCGTGAGTACATTTGTGGAGGCCAGAGGACAACTTGCAAGCAATCTTCCTTCTGACATGTGGGTCCAGGACATCAAATGCAGGTCCTCAGGCTTGGCTGCAGGGAACATTATTCCCTGAGCATCTTGCTGGCCCATGTAGTTAGATACAGGGCTTGGCTGTGGGTGCCGTTATCCACAGAGCCATTTTTATAGCCCACGTAGTTGGATTAGTCATGGGTCCTTCGACAGCCTTGAAGGCTTAGTTATGCACTGTATGGTATTAAGGAAAACAAACAGACCAGAGGTTCAAAATGTTAAAGACTTAGAACAGACTCAAATCCAGGCTTTCCGATCCCATAAATCCCACATGCTTTCCATTTCACCGCTTGTCTCCCCCGAAAAGCCCAACGGTTGGACAACACAGTTTTACAAATTGTAGGAACTGAGCTGTAGTGGCAGAGGCTCTATCACTGTTATCTTAAGACACTGTTTCCTAGGTGACATGATAGATGGGGGGGTGAGTTGAGGCCCAGCTGTGCTGATTGGCTAGAACTTGACTGAGTTCCTATGGTTCAGCTTCGATAGTATACAACTGTTTCTTTTATTCTTATGCAATGGTTCTCTCTTATGGGAAGACACACAGTGTCTGACTGATTTATGAGAAAGCTGGTATCCACGTGAAAATAGGCCTCCTAACTTTAAATCTTTGTAGGATACTCAGCTACCCAACCACAAAACCTGAAGAGGCCTCCTCCAGATCCTGTACTCCACAGGGCCTGGAAGTGCGGAGCTGGGTAAAGTCCTCTGCTAATAGCCCAGGTCCATCCCACACTGCGTTTCCCAAAACAAAACCAGAAAGAAAGGAGGTGGCTGGATTACACATGAAATATAATCTTTCCAAGCAGAGAAATCACCCTTTCTTGGGGCAGAGAAAACGAGGCAGTTGAGAGGAGCCAGGAGACCTCACGGGTATCACGTCTAACCTACTGTAACTTGGGGACGATTGTATGAGGTAATGCAGGAGGAACACTTCCGGCCTGAATTGGAGTTAGTCTTTGATTGATGAGAGCTGTTTTAATTAGAACTCTGCAGGCTTCTTCCCGGTTCTGGCATCCCTGTTAATTGTGTGATTGGAGCAAGAGAACACATCTGTCTTGCTCACCACTGAGTCTTCAGACCAAGACTCGTGCCTTGCATATATCTGCGATCGAACTGTGCTAATACTTTGCTATTCTATTGCAGATAATGATCTAACCCTAAGATCTGGGTGACACTTAAGTTTCCAGGCATCTAGCCCTCCATCTACTACGTCTCTGAGAGCTTGGGTTCTGAAATCAGACAAAAACATCTGTATCCACATTAGCATTTGGTGTTACATATTGAATTCCAATATTCAAAAAGGTCCGTTCACTTAGAACAGCAACATCGGCATAATTCTCCAAGAATGATAGTGCTAATCAATTCTTCTCTTCCTCCACATATGCTGGCCAGTTTGATTAAGAATGACAGTACCTTTTCCTTCCTTTCTCCATCTCTGTGGACTACATGTCCACAGCAATGCTAGATTAATGTCTTTTGCTTTAAATTTGAGGGAACAAATTTAGTGTTGCCGTGCATTCTCGTTGTTTGGGAAACAAGCTCTATCTCACCCAAAAGCAAAACCTTTCCTACATCAGAACAGAGAAAACAGTCTCAGGTTGTCGTGGGACACAAAGCTAAAGCTGCACTTTGGAGGTGCCTTTGTATGACCTTATCATATTAAGGAGTTGGTCCATAAAATCGTAGTGCCCACCATCCCATAGAAAACCAGCGGGTTAATACACTCCAGCATGTAGCATGCAAAAAAAAAAAAAAAAAAAAAAAAAAAAAAAGCAGGCTATAGCAAATATTCATTAGAAAATATAAAGACTTGCATTAGATGACAGAAAGAAAAAGACTAAAGACACAAATATTTCTAAAGCCATATAAGAAAAGCAAAAAACAAAAACAAACAAACAAAAAGACAGTACAAAA
The DNA here is from genome assembly GCF_018167655.1 of Microtus oregoni. NCBI lineage: Eukaryota > Metazoa > Chordata > Mammalia > Rodentia > Cricetidae > Microtus > Microtus oregoni. Next base: position 15,057,280 of record NW_024543069.1, on the reverse strand, counting down.
AAATCCAAATAAATTCCCAAGTCACAATGAGAAATATTTCATTTGGGGGATGACTTCAGCAACTCTGAAAAGGTTTCTTCCAGACTCCGGAGTCCATTGTGTTCTGTTGTTGCAGTCTGGAATCTAAAAGACGCTCTTAGTGTCTGACTTATTTCCCTGTTAAACAGGAACTGGAATCTGAACTTTGCTCTCCGAGAGTCAAAGGCCAGCTAATTTAGGAGGAGACTCTCAAAATCAATGATGGTTTCTTCTACTTTCATTAGCTCTGTCTACAGTGATTAAAGGATCTGATTTCTAGATAAGCGGTCATCCTGGTGGCTATTTTTTACAAATCGCATTAATTTCGCTACTCAGATCTGAGCATAGGCGGCATTCCTGAGGCAAGTCTGGATGCATGCAGCATTCCAACCGTGAGTGCTTTTCAAGTTCCCAACAGAATCCTGTCCAGATGAGTGATGATACCTTTACCGTAGTAGCCTCAAGGTGTGGAAGTCGTTTCCTACGGCCTAGGTACAGCCCGGCCCCTGCACTGCCTCAAACAGCTGCAAATACTTTGTTCGTTTCAGAGACATCTGACCACAGAGAGGCTGCCATCTGGACTACTTCCTTTTGCCTTTTTGTTCGCTTAGACCACGAACGATCTGGGCAGGCACTCATCGAGAGAGAATCGGGGAAGGCCTGGGGAATAGAGCGCCCAGAAGTTAGCTCTCAGTGGTTTTCTCTCCCATCTATGAATTGATGCACTCAAACCATTATCACTCACTGGGTGGGACTAGGAGAACAACAGTCCCTGTCCTGGAACAAGGAACACCTATCTCAGGCTGTATTCGTCTCAAACTGACAAGTTATATTTTATACACTCATAGTAATAAATCACATTTAAAAACATCTTTGATGTATGGAGTTCTTCAATGGCTTTAAGTCCTCCATATCTCTTATTTTTGGTAGCCACAGGGTTTATGTAAAGTTTCACCCAAACTCCTTATTGTTTTTTGCGTTTTAAAACTACATAGCATCAAAAGCAGCATTCTGTAAAGGCTTTTGTTAAATAATAATCATCAACTTTTAAACTTCCAGAGGAAATCAGGAGTAGTGACTTATAGCTGTAATAATAGCCCTGCGGAGGCTGAGGCAGGGGGATTGCCTGGAATTCAAGGCTTGGTTTATATAGCAAGACCTAATTTAAAAGGCAGGGGTGGGAGGGGAGTTCTGGAGAGATGGCTTAGTGGTTATCTAAGAGCTTTTTGCTGCTCTTGCAGAGGACCAGGGTTCGGTTTCTAGCGCCATCATTTTGATCTACAATTCAGTTCCAGGTGGATCTGATGCACTCTTCTGGTCCCTGTGAGTACCAGGCATGCACATGGTACACATACATACAAGCACACAAGCACTCATTCCATAGAAACATAAATCTTTAAAAATGAAAGTACATTTAAAAAAAAAAAACTCTTTGGAATTACAGCTTGGTCAGTAAATGGTGAGTTGTGTAGTGCAGTAATCAGATCCCTTCATACGGTTCATTTGCTCTAGGCCTAAATGGTAAATTACAAAACTGAGCACTTAATTACCATTGGGAACTATTTTTTTGAAGGTGTTAATTCAGCTGGATAATTTTGCTCTTACATGACATCTATCCCACATACTTTATATATTTATATTATGCACATAATTTAATAGGTTACACACAAACTCTTCTTTTGTGATAATTAAATCTTAGAAAGATGAAATTAACTCTGTTCCTAGAGTTGTTAGGCAATAAATTAAGCTTTCAAAGAAGTAGGAGATTTAAGGTGTGTTCAGGGGATGGATCATCCAGAGGAGATTTCAATCCCACACGATCCTGTTGGGGCTCGTCTATTTGGGAGCCTTTCTTGCAGAAATCTAGAGTAATCAGGTCACTCCATCCCGACACAATAGTCTCTGCCACTTGTTGTTTCACGTCAATAGACTTCAGAGACATTAGTACAGGAAAAAGAAAATACTTTAAACCCAAGGCTATCCCAAAGGGTTCAGCAAGATATGAATCTTGAGTTGAGAGACTGATCAGATAGCAAACCCTACCAAGGAGTTCAGGCAAAATTGAGTCAAACTGATTGTATCACATTCCCAAGTGCACTGCAAAACTGAGACAATGTTTTAGGAGCCAAGGTTCTTCCAGTTTGCCTTGTCATTGCCTGCCTGCCTGCCTGCCTGCCTTCCTCCCTCCCTCCCTCCCTCCCTCCTTCCCTCCTTCTTTCCCATTCTACACAATTGTCATGCATTGGCTGCTCTTCATAATGAGACTTTGGAAGGCGACATCATTCAATTTCCAGCTCCATCAGCTTGGTTTCCTGCACTGCACCAGCTCCACCATCTTCTTTACTCACTGCAGAGCTATGCTATTAACTGCTATTGGGAACTAAATGCTTGTCAACCGGCAGAAGGAGTTGTGTTCCAGAGGACAAATAGTACTACTGCAAGCTTCACAGGGCCTTTGTTCACATTAGGGAGACTCCCCTTTTCAGGAGGATGCAAAGCACCTGTCAGGTCAGCTTAAGCTAGAGACGAAGCTCCACCCACCTCCTCTCTGGGTGTCAGCATGCACTCTGGGAAGTAAACGACAGTATAGGACCCTGGCAAAAATGGTCAAATAGCCTTAAAGTGATGACAGGGAGTGGAAGAAAACAGAGTAGATTTCAGTTTGAACCCAAAGCACTCTGCAAGCCATTTTAGCAGTGAGCTAAATCCCAGCCCTGCCTTATGCGTTTCTAAGTGGAAGAGATAAAAGTCTGGCATCTGCTTTCTGATTTCAGTTGAAATTGGCTAACTGCATTATCAGGGGCTTCCGTTTCATTTCAGGAAGCCCCTGTCTGGTGACTGTCGTTTTCTTCTCAAGGGTCCTCTACCCAAAGCTTCAAACAAGACAAGACAAGGTTTTTACATTTACACAAAGATGTGTGCAAGGCATTAGTATTCCTAATGCAATTTGCATTCAAATGGCAGCCATTTAAACATTAAGCATCCGGTTTTGTTTCTCTGCTGCACCCTGCCCAACAAGGCCTCACACACAGTGAGACATTCCTAATCCTAGATGGTCAGGCATTCAACCGCAGGAAATTATATCTAGAAAACTTCTTGCCTTCAAGATTGTGTGCGTCAAGAAAGGAGTGATCAAAAACTAGTTTTCCACTAGATACTTCATAGGCTAAAAGTCTCAACTCTTAGAAAATGGCACAAATATAATTAAATAGTATACTAATACACAATGACTAATATATAATTATGTTATTAATATATAGGTATGGTAATACTGATTACTACAACCCTCCATTGCACCCAATGAGATATTTGTTGAATATTTGTTATGAGGCTTCTATAGGTAAAGTATTTTATGTAATAATACATACAGCCTCTTATACCATATACTACTTGATAAACCCTACACAAATAATATTGCAACACAGTTTTAAAAATAATACTTTCGTAGGTTTTTTTTTGGGATGGCTTGTAGTAATTGAATATAGACCCTCTTCCTACAAATAGCTCAAAGACCCTGGAGTGATAGTTGCCCGGCTCCCACCCCCAGGGTGGATCGTAAGAATCGGGAGTGGGGAGGCACTGTTCACTTATTTTAGTACATTGCTGGGCTCATCATATTCATTCATTCATTCAATATTTTAATTTTGATGCCGTGTGCTAGGCACTTAGGTTCGTCTTCACTGAACTCGCACCACGTGAACATCACAATCGCAGAAGAGTCTTATAAAATTCAAGGTCGCGATTTTTATGGTATTTAATCCCACTTCATAACTGACAGGCCTACCACCGGTGAACTACTTGTATGCTAAATGACTGAGATACAGAAATTTGATGGCTACACAACTCACTTTTGTACATGTGTCGATGGTATTCACATGCCTATAACATAAGGCATTCTTGACGTTTTCCTGGCGTAAATGCTAACGTTTTTAAATGCCTAATTAGAAGTTTCCGCCACATATTATTCTTGAGCCCGCACAAGATGTTCAAGACCGTGAAAAGCTGAATGCAATGGCCTTCTTCTTAGGAGCTGGAATTTTTTTTTTCCAGTTCATTGTTCTTTTAAGTAATCCGTTTTTACCCATACACTTAACTGAATTCATAATTATTTCCTTTGCTAAAGCAGGATTTCAGACTCGAGTGCATAAATTAAATTTCACGCACACAAACGAAAGACTGCCAGGCGAAATAATATAAACAAATTAAAGACCTCTTTTAATGACCTTTGATTTCCGTGATTGTGGTCTTTGAAGTTACCTACTAGGCACAGTGGTTTTCTCTGTGTCTAGAAAGCTGCCTAATAGAATCCAGCCTGCTAACCCTGCAGGTTGCGTTCCGTGTGGCTTCCTTCCCCACTGCCTCCTCGCCGCCACTCCCTTGGAAAAGTTCTGACGCCCCAGCAGGCCTGGGCCTGGAGGGGGCAGGGCCACCCCCAGCTCTCGCCACCCGAATCGTTGGGGCAACCGCTGCCACCTAGGCAGAGCCTGCGCCCGGTCGGGTGGCGGCTGCGTGACTGGCTGCAGTCCCCACCCCGACGCTGTGGTTAGGCAAACTGATCTCATCGCTGCAGCTCACGACACGCGCTTCCCGTCGCCTGCACGCGGCACAACGAGGGGCCCGCCCCTAGGTCTCGGAGCAAGAGCCGGAGCTGCAGATAAGCCCGACCCGCTCGCCACGACGTTCCTCGATTCCCTCTGTCGTTCTTCAAGTTATCTCTAACTCTCCCCCAGCATCACCAGGACTGAAACTCCCCGGCCTGACCACTGTGCACTGCTGTCCTCAGCCCCTCCCCCGCCCCTGTCCCCTGCGTGCGCACAGCTGCCACCCTGTCCCTAGACCCTCGGAGCTCCTCCAGGTGCCGGGGTCGGTCCCTCGGCCCCGTGCTCTCCCCGCTTGCCCCGCCCGCCCTGTCCTGGTCGCCGCCGGCCGAGCAGCGTGTGCCTTGCAACTTCCAAGCCGGAAACTTCCCGGCCGTCGTCAAGAGCAGGGCACCCCCTCGGGCTAGAGACGGCGTCCGGAAAAGGATTCCTCGGCGGATTACGCGGCGCCGTCGGCACGCAAGGCCAGCCCGGGCGGCCAGGAAGCCCCGGGAGCGCACGCGAGCGGCGGCAGCGGCGGCGGGAGGCCTGGGCTTGCGTGACCCGCCGGTTCCCAGCCGCACGCACTTCGTGCTGGGGGCACAGGTGCTGCAGGGCGGAGCCCGCCGTCCACTTTACAGCCCCGGGACCGCAGTCACGCTATGTTTGTGGGTGGGGAAGCCAGTTCACCGTGTCCCCGGTGTTATCGGGAACACCGGTAACCTGGGCAGTAAAACCTGCTCAGAGCGATGCTTTAAGCCAATCGGAAGCCGTGGCTGCTCTGTCACTGAGGAGTAAGCCGCAGAAACTTTCTAAGGAATGGGTTGGGTGCAGAGGCACAGCTCACAAGTACGAGTCCAATGACGTGCCCACAAAGGAAGCAGAGCAAAGGCAGAGGCGTTGGGACGCAAAACCTCATTTCAGAAAACAGTCGTGATCCTTTGCTCTCATCCCTCCCAGAAGCATTTTTTTTCAGTATTTTATTTTTAAAATCAAAGCTTCCTGATCGCACTGGTGCACTAACTGAAGAGACCTCTTTATTGAGATGACTCAAAAGCCCAAAGGAAATTAGAAAGAGAGCCCAGGAGGTTTGAAGACTACTCAATAGAAGCTCTTATTCAAAATTATGCGATCAAAAAGTGTTTTTCATGGAGCTATCTACTTATGGAGATTTGGAGATAAATCAGGTTCAGAAGGAAAAGATTTGATGCCCAGTTTAAATCACCCCCACTAAACTGAAAACTTGGAAAACCTTACTATAATTTAGACTTTGGTGAATTTGTCTAATCTCCTATAGATTTATGATGCCTAGTTTTACACACACACACACACACACACACCTATACACCACTAACACTTGTTGATATAAGTAGCGTTAGTGAAGAAGCAGGGATTCTCCTCGGCTGGCATTGGTACCATAAACAGTTAGGAAGGGTGTTAAGGTCTTTCACTTTGTCACACCTGGGGAGAGGGAGCAAATGTCACTCGTTTTCCAGTGTTCTCTTGGTCACTATGATTCTCATTTAAGTGAATGTAGGGAATGTTTGCTTTTGTTTGACAAGGACACTTCCTGACTCCTGAGTAGGCTGTCCCCTTCCCTGGATTCTGCTTCCGCTTCTTCTCTAGATGTGTAATTAAAGAAGCGTCCTTGCGTCTGGCCTTGCCTTTCCTGGTCCCCAGCACTTGGTCAAGGGGCTAATATCTGGCTGGAGACAACTGAGTTGTGGTACCCACCTCCTAGCGTTAGTGATGAGGTTCAAAGATCAGCGTGTAACTCAAAGTGTGCCGAGGGAAGTCATTTGCTGGCATTCTTTTTTGTTTGTTTGTTTTTTGTTTTGTTTTTGAGAAGGGTTTCTCTGTAGCTCTGGAGCCTGTCCTGGAACTAGCTCTTGTAGACCAGGCTGGCCCCGAACTCACAGAGATCCGCCTGCCTCTGCCTCCCGAGTGCTGGGATTAAAGGCGTGCACCACCACCGCCAAGGTTGGGAACGCAAGCAGTCTCCTCTCGGTAGCAAGCCCTGTGAGCCACCATAGCCCTGCTAACTGCCAGCCATGCAAGAGAATGGAACCAATGTTTAGAAAGTGGTAGATTTCAAGGACTGAGTGGTTCTATGGCTCTCTAGCGTTGCAGAATTTACGTGACTTTCTCAAAGCAATCTGGCCTATCCTTTCCTGGAGTTGATTAGCTTCCCTGTGGATGCTGTTAGGCACGCCTGTATTCTGACAGAATATAGATTTATGGCAATAACTTTAAAATGAATGTTTACAATACTTAAGATTTGTGGTACTGTCTTTAAACTTGCTTTTCCACGGAACGTTTTAGACATTTTCAGCACTAAACAACTGCATCCCCGTCTGTCCCTCTCCTTATACAGTTTGTAACCCTGGGGATTGAACCAAGAGCATGACCTATGCTAGGCAAGTAAGCCACCACTGAACTCCGCCCATTTTTTGTTGTTGGGGGAGGGGACAATAAGGTCTCACTAAGTTACCTAGGTTGGCTTTGAACTTGTGATCCTCCGGACTTCGCCTCCTGTGATTGCAGGCATAGATATGGGCCACTTTACCTGTCCCACGTCAACATCTCTGCCATCTGGGTTGTATGAACAAGTTTGTTTCACATTTTAGTATTTTCAGTTCTCTCTTGTTCACACTTTGTCTCAACAGGGTCTTGTGCAGTCCAGACTGACTTCTAAAGTGTTATGACCTTGAACTTCTGCTCTTTCTGCACCGCGACGACGTGGTTGACCAAAGTTACAGGCTTGTGTGCTACCACGCCCAGCTTTCTGTGTTGTTGGGGAATCACTTCCAGGGCTTCTGAATGTTGGGCAAGAACTCTAAACTGGGCTACATCCCCAGCCTGTAGTATTTCCAGCTCTTAAACTTTATAAAGACGACTCTGACGGACACTGAATACACGTGCTAAATACTTTCCCAACTCTCCCAATAACCTCTTGGAGCTTTTTCATCAGAATTGGGTCACAGGTTCCTTGCAGATCTCATAGAACGGACTTGTGAACATGACCTGATCCAAACCCACTCCTGGACTTGGGAAGCCTCCCAGGTGCTTGTGGGTAGAGGTGAGGTGAGGGTAAAGAGGTCTGGGTTCCTGAACACAAGGAAGATGTTAAACCAAATGTCTACTTCGATACTTTGAACATTTAAAAAATTTAAACCCCTCAAAAATTATACATGTATTAATTTTTTCACAGCAATGTTTAGGTATGAGGCACCCCACTGCCGTACGTGACTTTGGGAGTGGAGCCCTGGGCCTCGAGCATCTCAGGTAAGCACTCTTATCAACTGAGCTACAACCCCAGCCCACAACTCAGCGAATGGCATGAAGTCTTTAGCAGAGGCACACAATACCAGGAAAACAACGAATCTTCGTTTCCTATAAACTCAGTAAACTTCATCATAATAAGGAAATAGAGGATTACTTCTGCCAGGCACTCATCCAGATAAATGTGAATTAAGACACTCGTGGAAATCTCAGCAAGGGAAGGTTGTCAACGGAAATAACATCTGTGATGTAGTCCAGCGTGGCTTGTAACTCAGGATCTTCCTCCTGATCAAGGGCCAGAACTGCAGAGATGCGCTACCATTGCTGATGACAAACACTTTGTTTGTTTTTTTTCCAGTGTATACGGAAGGTACTAATTTTTGATTTAGGGTTTTGAGGAAAGATTTTGTTTTTGATTATGTATGTACATGTTTCTCTCTGTGCATGTCTGTGCACATGTGAGTGACGATGCCCTCGGAGCCCGGGAGAGGGTGTGAGATTCTTTGGTTATGAGGCCCTAGGTGATGGTGACCTGGCCTCAGTCGGTGCTAAGAAACCGAAATGTGGGTTCTCTGCAAGAGCAGGGTATGTTCGTAACTTCTGAGTCATCACTCAGACCCCACTTTTTATTTCTTTGAAGTATCTATATTTATGAGGTCTTTAGTGTAGGCCAGGTTGGGCTCCTGAGAATTTAATGAAGGGAATTTGAGTTTAATGGGAAGATTAACTTTACAGATTATCAGTACACTATGAGTATCACATTCACTATGGGTGTTAAGTTGTTGTCATCAGAACTTTATACCTTTGTGTTTTTAAAATATATGGATGTAACAAATACTGAATTATATTTGACACAGTACATTTTTAAATGAAGTTCTTCCCAGTAGTGGCCAGGCCACAGTCAATACATTTATAGTCATGAAATATTTTGCTATAGTGAGTGTCTTTTTACAAATGATTTATTTTTATTTTATGTGCATTGGTGTTTTGCCTGTATTTATATCTGTGTGAGGATGTCAGATCCCCTGGAGTTGGAGCTACAGGCAGTTGGAAGTTGTCACGTGGGTGATGGGAATTGAACCTGGGGTCCTCTGGAAGAAAAGACAGTGCTCTTAACTGCTGAGCCAGCTCTTCAGGCCATGTAGTGAGTGGTTTAATTTTCATATTTGAAAGTAGGCAATCTATCATTTAAGTATCTAACTTGTCTCATGGGAAATTTGTTTAATAATTATAGCTGAAGGGTCAAACAAATTCAACTTGGTTACACAACATGTTTCTGTGCCGATGACAAAACATTTGAAGTTCTAGAGAGATTTAAACTCTGTGACCTTTATTTTACCATATGCTCATTTATAGTGTATGTAAGGATGGATAAAAGATACAGAGCCCAAATCTACAAATAGTATTTTGTGGTTGAACTCATTTCTATACCACAGCTATTTGGGGTTCAATATGCAAAGCAGCTCGAACAGACTATCTTCAGCTTTAACTGAAACAGCATGCTAGAAGTTAAGTCCAGGATGGAAAAAAATCCCATCTCAGTGAGAGGAAAACGTGTGGGGGCGGGTAAAACAAAGCAAAGTGGTCTTTGTAGTTAACCACTTTTGCAAGCTGGAAGCTGCATGGCCAACGTCATGAGGAAACCAAGCCTGGGCCATGTGTCTCCAATCCACAGCAGGCGAATGTTCCAGGAGGACCGGCTGTCTGGCAGAGACTCGTAGAGCGGCATGTGAGGCCCAGGTGCTTCCACTTACAGCCACCCGGGATCCAGCACGCTTCTGTGCTCACGTGATGGGCCGTGCCCTTGACCACTTTCATCAAAGTAAACAGAAGTAGGACCTGACAGAGTTATGTTTGGAAGGAGCCTCAATTAAACGAGGCATTGTGTATGAAGTGCCTGGCAAACAGACCGGACCCAATAAATGTTAGCTTTTTCAAAATTCGGCGCTTGCACTGGAGGAAGCCCAGAAACAGTAATGAAAGCAGCGGTTGTTCCCAACCTGGGAGGCCTGATTGCAGCCATCTTATTCCAGCTAACAAGAAGAGAGTCGTGTTGTGCTGTGGTTCGCGGGATGAAAATACGGCTGGACTTAACTGTAATTTTATCTTGCTACCTTTGTACCATTCTGCATTGACTTTAAAATCAGCCCATCTTGGGTGGACTTCCTGTTGTTTTTAGCAGACCTATAAACAAAGTACCTATTTTCCTATACTGCTTTTCATAGGTTCATGGGAAAGGAGAGGACGTAGCACGAAACAAGTGACCCAAATGAGTGACTGTCCTGTGTGATGAGCATTTCAGGGAAATTTCCACAGTAACAAACACACAGGAATTCTTATAAACTATAAGAGGCCTGCTGCCCTGTGGAAAGCTGAATTTTCTTCATATACACACAGTCTCTCTCTCTCTGTCATATACATATACACACATGCATACATACATGCATACATACATATATGCACTACTTATATATCACTTGTCTAGCACATGTAGTGCTCTGGATTAATTCTGAAGCACAAGGCACATGTAGAAGGAGCTACTTGTTCATCCTGGCTGCTTAGTCCGGAAATAACCACACAGAAACTGTATTAATTAAATCACTGCTTGGCCCATTAGCTCTAACTTCTTATTGGCTAATCTCTTACATATTAATTTAACCCATTTCTATTAATCTGTGTATCACCACATGACAATGGCTTACTGGCTAAACTTCCAAGCATCTGTTTCCGGCAGCTCCATGGCTTCTCTCTCTGACTCCACCCTTCTTTCTCCCAGCATTCAGCTCTGTCTTCCCCGCCTACCTAAGATCTGCCCTATCAATAGGCCAAGGAAATTTCTTTATTCATGAACCAATAAAAGCAACGCATAGATAGAAGGGCATCCCACATCCGGTAACACACACACACACACACACACACACACACACGCACAAACAAAATCACCAAAGAACAACAAGAGGATAACACAAAATTGTGTTCCACAACTCTACAATGGGAATATTTAAATTGCATTTTAATTATAGAATGGGCAGTAATAGAATGGGATGGAGAAAAAAGGATGGAAGAGAGAGAGAGAGAGAGAGAGAGAATAGATAATCAAGAAAAAAAATACCAAGATGGATGGTTGTGGTCCAAGCCTTTAATCCCAGTGCTCTGGAGCAGATGCAGTGGCTCTCTGTGAGTTCAAGGTCATCCTGGTCGATAGAACAAGTTCCAGGATATTCAGGCAACACAGAGAAACCCTTCCTCAACCTCCCACACTTGCCTCCCCCCCCCCAAAAAAAAGCAAGAAAAAGAAAAAAAAACCGAACAAACCAACACAGAACAGTCTTTTGGAACTTTTTAAAAAATTACTTTAAAAATACTCACCAGTCATACTTTGACCTTGCTAACTTTAGAAACTACACTTTTTTTTCATTTTAAAGGATATTTTAAAATTTTTTGAGATTGTATTTTAATTATAACATACATCTGTCCCTACTTTCCTTCAAATTCATGGCCTCATTTTTTCTTTTTTTTATCTTTTTCTCATACAGTACATCCCAACTGCAACTTCCCCTCCCTCCACTCCTCCCAGTCCCCTTTCCCAACCTCCCCTCTCCCCCAGACTTATTGCTCCCCCATTTCCCTTGAGAAAAGAGAAGGCCTCCCACTGAGATCCACCAAACACAGCAAAATAAGATGCAGTAAGACTAGGCACATTTTCGCCAACTGTTACTGCATTCATACACGTGTTTGTGTGCATACATACACTCCCAAATATAACCTGCTGCCTCCACAATACTGCTCCGTGTATGAATGTTTTCAGGGCTGACCATTTTGCATAGGACGACCAATTGAAAATACATTTCTCATTCCTGGTCTTTCAGAAGAGCTACTCTTAATATCTTCCCTTTGAAATTTTTACTGTGTCTACCATTATCTAATTAAATTTTCTCTAATGATGAGAAGTTTTTGTCTGGGTGCCACATGACAATTCAGTACTTAAAGTGTGGCTAGTTAATCAGCAATGGGGTTCTTAAATTTATTTCGTATCATCTAAGACCACTATTCTGGGCCCTGGAGGTTGGAGGGGCATTTACTGTGGTAAGGAAAATGGAGCAAGGTGCTGTGTAGGTGAGCAAGTGTAGACAAAAGTGAATTAATTATAGCCTTTCCACAGGCTTTCACCGCTCTCAAAGGGTTGCCCTTTTTTAGATATACTAAGCGCTTAGTAAAGAATATCACTTGCCAAAAGTGTAGTTATGCACCCTTTAACAATATTTTGGCCAATGACAGACCAGTCCAGTGTTTATAACCTTCAACAGTCCTTGAATGTCACAAGGAACTGAAACCTCCCATCACCCAGTGATGTTAAAGTCATGGGAACATTTTGTGGCACACACAACTCAAGTGTACACGCTGATGCTGGCAGAAGCCTCTGTTCCTAGCCCTACAGTATATATGCAGTCTCATACAGTACACAATCCTAGTTACCCAATAGCGACGGTTGCTGGCTTCTGTATTAACTAGAACTTTTCATGACTCAGGGAAGTGTTCTTCCGTGCTATCATTTCCATACTAGGTAGCTATCAGCCAGCAGCTTGAATAGTTTTGGCACTAATTCTTGTCTCCTGGTCATCTTTTTCTTTTCAGTGCCATTTTCTTTATATTCATGCAAACTATTCTTCAATGGTAATCTGTCCTTCCTGCTAGAAAACCAGGTTTTCTATAGTTCCTAGAAGATCAGCACTTTGGACCTGAGATAATCCTGAAAAGGAGGAGAAAGCAGGCACTTAGCATACTAAAGGCCTGGGCTAGTCACCAAGCGTCACCTCTTTGGGCTTGCTTGTCGCTTAGTAGGTCATCATATTCACATTACAAAAGAATGCAGATTGAATAAAAGGAAGTAAAGCAGGGTGTAAAAACCAGAGGCCTTCCATAACTTGTGTGTGGAGTAGCACGTCTCTATATACTTCATCTTGATTACTTTTGGACCAGAATGAAATTCTATGTACGCTTTTCCCGGCAATGGTTGAGAACGCGCTCCCCTGCCTATGATGCCAACTATAATCATCTTTCCCTTCCTTTCGAGAGCAATGACTGACCCTGCTGTACACAGGACCCCCCCCTCCCGCCCCCACTTCCTTCACCGCCCGCTTCCTCATCAGCCTCGGCCGCCTGCTGTCCCCGTGAGCTCCACAGCCCCATTCCAGCCCGTCACACGACGGTCACGTCAATCCGCCCTCTCCGCCGACCCCCACCACCCGCGCCAGCTTCCGCCTCGCGCGCGTCTCGGCGGCTAGTGATGCAATGCTCGGCTTCCGCGTCGGCGGCGGCGTGGGCAGTGACGTCACCGCGCCCTGACGTCAGACCGACGTGCAGCGCGGTCGCCCGGGAGACCGGGGAAGCCGTTTCACACCCTGAGGAGTCCCAGGCTAGGTGAGGGTCACGCCTTCCTCAGCTTGTGGCGAACAAGGCCTGCTAGGACGCAGTTCCGGTGCAGAGGCTAGCTGCGGGACCGCGGGGGCGGCGGGGGACGGTGGGGGCGGCGGGGGCGGCGGGGTGGTGAAGGTGGGGGTGGCGGGCCTCTGGGCCAGGCCTGGGGCAAGTGCGGTCTGGCCAGGCGGTTAATTTCCAGTCTCGGGACGTGACCTCCCGCTCTCCTGCCCCTGACCTGCCCTCCTGTGATTCACGTCCCCGGAGTGGTACTTGAGGAAGGGCCTGGAAGCAGAACCCTGGAGTTTAATGACCGGGCATGACATTGGTGTAAGAATCGGAAATGAACCACCAGGGACGTTCCTACTTTTAAAAACACACGTCTTTCTCGTGACCTGCGTGTCGCAGGGAAGATTGGCAAACACCCACGTAGGTGCAGCCACGTACCACTGTACTTTTGCCAAGGGCAGTTTACACATGTGAAATGGGAAAGACCAAAGGAACTTGTTTGGTAAAACAGGCAAAATAACAGATGGGCAAATTAAAAACTCCAAGTTTTCTCTTGCCCAAAAAGCAACCCCCACCCCACAAAAAACAAAAACAAAAACAAAACCCTGAATTATCTTTGAATTCTTCCTCTGTTCTTTTTTGGGTATTCAAATACTTATAAAGACCCGATGGGCTTTTCTTAAAGGTTTAGAAGCCATTTCCTTAAGATATAGGCATAACAAAAATGAACATTAAAGAAAATAGTGTCTCTGTCATCATCTTGGGAATTTCCGTGTCTACCTCCTAGTTGCAACCGGCTGCATGTGCTGCTTAGCAGAACAGCAACTAGCAACTCCAGTTTACAAGGATTTTACAATAACATACTATATAGCAAACAGTGTTAAAGACCTCTTTGTATGAGAACAAATTACCAATGCTCTTTGGACGAATGCAATGAATGTATATTGGCTGTATGAAAAGAATGGGATCCCTAAACTATTTTAGGGATATTTTCTGCGATGTGTTTCAGAGTCAAGTTAAATACTCATTCAGCTTTCCCCACCACCACTAATGTTTTGGAGTGCCCCCTAGTTTACCAGGGTGCTATTATTAATTTTTTTTCAGAGGCTGTAGCCTACCACTTCTGGTGGTATAGTAATAGGTTGGTATAGAGTCACAGTGAAGGCACTATTTAAAATATATTCCTTTGGTACTTGAATTTATACTGTTGTTTAGTTCCATGCTCACTAATACTTTTGTAAATGGTACTTTTAAAGGAGATTTAGTGGGTAATTTGGGGGGGAAATATTCCTAGTAAACCTGAAGATATGATCATTTCCATTAACTAAAGATGACTGAGGATAATGAGCCTTCTGGTTTCTTGCCATGTGACTGTGACAGAATGGCAAACATCAGATTATGTACTTGGTCACTTGGACCCATGTTGACATAATTTACTCCCGTGGTTGACCTCAGCTAACATGACCAAACATACACATTGTCTTGTGTTTGTGTTGTCTGTGGGAAGACAGCTCATTAGTTGTTGGTCTTAAACAGCAGCTTATCGAAATGAGGGTTATTTGGGCCAATACAGAGTTGAGGAATCTCTCTTCCACCAATGGTTGAGTAATTTGCAATAAAATCACCAGTATTATTTTTTTGTTTGTTTTGTTTTTTTTTTTTTTTTGAGACAGGGTTTCTCTGTAGCTTTGGAGCCTGTCCTGGAACTAGCTCTTGTAGACCAGGCTGGCCTCGAACTCACAGAGATCCGCCTACCTCTGCCTCCCAAGTGCTGGGATTAAAGGGAGCACCACCACCGCCCAGCTAATACCAGTATTATTTTTGACTTCACTCTCCTGCCCTGACCTAAGGCAAAGAACCTTAGGGAGCCTTTTCTAACTTCCCATTCCCACCTAAAGGATAGCTCAGCATCCTTTCTTGATTCTGACATTACCCCTGCTTATCAGTCATGGGCTTTTGACCTTCATCCTGCCATGGAGTCTCTCTGTCCCTTGGGTCTGCTGCACCACTCCGCACCACCATCCTGGCCTTGGCCTCTTTCTGCTCTTATGTTTATGTATGTGTGGACCAGGTGTCTTCACCCTCCACCTTATGGGAGTCTCCCACCTGAATTCTGAACTGGTCCGTTCAGTGAGTCTAGCTACCCAGCTTTCTCTGCCTCCCACGGCTGGGATTTCAGGTAGACTTCCAGCCCTGCATTTGTGGGTACTGGGATCACCCTAGTGTGGCAAGGACTGTACTCATTTTGCCATCTCCCTGGCCCCTTTACTCTTTCCACGGATAGATTTATCTTCCACTCATAAAACTGGATGGGGTATTCTTTGTCCTGTTTGGGAAAAATCTGAAAGAAGAAAATGCCTCTGTTGCCTGTGTTTTCATGAAAGTAATAAAAAGAGTTTTATAATGAATTAGAAGATGAAAATCTGTTAAAATCTAGATAAATTTGCATATCTGTCCATCTCAGCTACATGTGGTCTTTGATGCTTTGATGGCTTTTCTGCTCAGTGGCTATATATTGTAGCTTAGTAACTATATTTTTTGTGTTTTATAACTTAAAGAAGACTTGATGGCACATTTCTTTCTATAGCTTTCAGATAAAATGTTATTTTAGAATACTGAAATAGGTCTGTTTAAAATCTTACAGTTAATCTGTTGCAAAACAAATAATTAATAAACCACTATTATTTTTGTTATAACTTCATAACTTTCTGAAAAATAGAAAAGATGAGTTAGTAATTTCTGTAGTGTCCTGTGTGGCTTAAGGACTAACCATGAAAACTTAACTCATACCTTCTGCCATGGAGCCAATGAAACAAACATCTGTTAAACTACTTATTGCCAGCTCATCTCCAGATATTAAGAATCTTTAAATCACTGGAGTTTTCCTGTCATTGTTGGATTCTGACCGTTGCCATCCATGTTTGTAGCGTGTTTTGCTGCCGTACGTCGGGGAATCATGGATCGTCACATTCCCATGCACGCGTTACCAGAAGAAATCCAAAAGGTATGACTTTGCATTATAAGCATCTAATATTAGGAGTATTTTAGCTGTTAGATCATTCTAAAGTATAGGGGAGTGAATTTGGAAAACGACAGAATTGATGATTAATTCGTGATGGGAGAAGGAATAACCACACTGTAGACGTTCCCTGCAAAGACTATGTAGGAAGACAAATATGCAATTCCACTGTGGTATTTTAACTGCTAGTTTTAGAGTCCTAGTGAAGTCAAATCCCAGAAATGCTCATGTTTGTAACTTTTGTGATATTTTTACATAATGCATTTTCACCTAAATTAATTCTCACGGTTCACTGTATACCAGCTGCTGCTTTGTTTTGTCTTAGACAAAATTTAATTGTGTAGCCTTGGCTGGTTTGGAATTCACTACATAGACCACGCAGGCCTGGAATTCACAGAGATCTGCCTTCCTTTGCCTCCTAAGTGCTGGGGTTAAAGGTGAGCACCACCACACTGGTGTTTAGATACTATTTTGATCAGTTACCGATTGGTTTTGTCCTTTGCAGATGGAAATTGTGGGTAGGCAAGGGAAAACTTTTTCAGGATTTATCCCTTGGCAGTTGGTAACAGGACAGCTGGAACAAAAGCAGGTAGCTCTGGGCGGTAGCCTCCTCTCAGGAGGCCTTGAGTGGCAGCAGCCGTGGCTTCGGAAGTGTGAGAGTTCCTGTACAAGGGTGGAGTAGCAAGACCCTTTACAGGTATTTCCCTCTTGTGTGGGCTTAGGAAGCTGGGATTCCAAAGACCTAAGGTCTGGGAACTATTGAAGACACCTGGCCCTAAAGACAATTCTGAACCTCTTCTATTAACCAGGGCCTGCAATTCTCTGATTCTTCAGCTCCAGCTTCTTGTCCTCTCTGTGCTCCCACCGTTCCTCTCGTTCTTGCCCTGGCCTAGATGTTCAGTAGCTTCTTGTTGTTATGGCCGCTGTCTTAGTTGCCAGGGTCCACGTGGGAGGCAGTTGCCGCCCATCTCTTGGCTGCTGTTGTGGTCACATGCACAGCTCAGTGGCTCCACCTCTTTTGCAGCTGCCACTTTGCTGCTTTTCCAGCTTGGACTGTTGACCCCTAGCTGTGCGTCAGCTCTGCAGAGCGTCAGCTGTTCAGCAGATGGCTGCCCTGCTGCTTCTGGCTGCTCAGCCATGACCACCGCAGCTGATCCATTGACGCTGCTCTTGTTCCCAGCTCAGCCTGTGCTACCAAATGTGGGCGAGGAGACACCACTGGGAAGAAGCCGTTTCTTGTGCCCAGTGCTGCAAAACGAGGGAGGAAACACAGAAGGGTGTCTCCTGTCCAACTCCCCAAGTGAGCACACAGCCAATTTATATAGCCAGAGAAAAGGTGTTTGCTGGAACCACAGCCAGCCTCTCATGCAGACAAGACAATGTCCCCTTTGTGCCTGTCTGTAACTGTCACTTTGCTAGGCCCCCATGGAAAGCACTCCCCCTCTCTGGCCTAGGTAGAAATAGTAGCAGAGTCATCTAGAGCTTTCTTAGGCCCACGCTAGCAGAAACTCTGATACAAATGGTTTGCAACAGTTTTGGCTGTGCCTGCATCTTCAGGAGCCAGAGCAGGCATCTGTGATGATTGTGTCATTTGTTCAGGACCTCTCCGAAGTGTTCGGAATGGCAGATGCTGGCCTTAGCCAACAGCCCTTTTAACTCAAGGTAGCCAGGGCAGCATGGGAAAGCCCAGCAGCTGCATCTAGAGAATCAAATGGCCACACCCCAACATCTCTGCTTATTTATAAGGAAACATGAGTTTTTAAATAACTTACCATTTATGCTGGTAGTGATCCTGATTGTACTTTAATAGTAATACTCAATGCCTGTATAACACCCCAAGGAGAGGTAAATTTCCCCGTTTGTCTCAATTTCACATTTTAAAAAGTGTGTGTATAAAGCATAGCATGTGGAGGTCAGAGGCTGACTTTTGGGAGTTGGGTCTCTTCTATCATCGGGTCCTGATAATCAAACTTGGGTTGTCAAGCTTGGCAATGGGTATCTGTATTTGCTGACCTAGCTTACCAGCTTTGATTTCCTGTTTAAAATTCATGTAGTCTAGTTAACAAGTAATTCTTGGTTTTTATCCAATCCTTATCTTTATTACTTTACATCTGTTCTCAGGCACAGGCATTTCTTCTGTAATTAGTTTTAAATCCATACATTGTTAATATAATAATTAAAAAACACCTCTTCAAAAACTATTGACATGAATTGTGGGTTACAACCTTATGCCTTAGCTGTACCTATTGATACAGACAACTTCTTTTAGCAAATCTAGCAACAACTCTCCCACCCTTATCCTACTCAGAATCGAATGTAGGACCTCAAGCATGTCTGCAATACCCCCAGCTTACAGTCAGCTCTTCATTAACTAGTAATTTGTCACTCTCATTGAAAACCATGCTCAGATGCAGATTGGCTTTTGCCAGTGTTCGTGCTGCTGTGGATGGCCTGTTAACATTAATCACAGCATCCATTGGACCTGCTGCTCTTCTTGCTGCCCACCTTCCCTATTTATGGAAACTTTAAAGGAAGTGCAGTTACCAGAAGAGATCCTTTCAATCACTGCATGTGATTCTCTTTACCTGTGAAGTTAACTGTTAGATGCTAAGCACATATGATGCTCAGTTATGCTGCTGCTTCAGAAATGGTGCTTCTATGGGTTTGAACAAATGCAGTATCTTCTCACTTGAGCTGTGTTCCGTGCATGAAATATCTTGAGTGAGAGATGAAAAGAAACTGTAAAACAAAACAGCCTAAAAGCAAAAGCTCATATTTCAGACCCTAATCTCTTGTCAGAAAGAATGAAGAAACAGTAGAAAGGAATACAGTAGAAAGAAAATCTACAAGACAATGTTAAAATCTAAGTCCCATGTAAGACAGTGCCCAGGAGGCCAGAGAGGTGGTTCATCTGGGATAGGCACCTACTGCCAAGCTTGATGATCTCTGTTGGATCCCTGGGACCCATGATGGAAAGAGAGAGCGGATTCCTGTAGGTTATCCTTGTGAGAGTGGAGAGTTGACGACTGGAATCCCTGGATGCTGGAGATCATCAAGGTGGAGTCTTGTGCAGAAGATGTGGACCTAGAGTTGGTTCCTGAAAGCTGAGTGTTTCTACAGACTTTGAGTGGTGGGATGCTCTTGTCATGTTTGAGGTAGTTAAAGTATGGCAGGTACTATCATGTCAATGTAGAGAAGGGGGGACAGCAGGAGAGACTCAGCTGTCTAAGCCAAGGACAAGTATACTAGTTAGAGCCTTGTCCTGCCCAGTGTTCGGAAGGTAAAATATAGCTTTGTGCTTTTTTCAGGATCTAAGTTAGATATACTTATGTAAATAACACCTTTATACCCATTAATGTCACGTGCTTTTCTGGTGGTTTGACTATAATGTATGTGGACATCCCCCAAAATCTTCAAAAGTAAGCTTTTCTTTTCCAAAACTTTCCCCTTAAGTGTTATCTGCATTGTCCATATTTATTTAGTTACCTAATGATCAGGCAGTATTCTATATTGCCAGTTTGTATGTATCACTCTATACAGAATCATGTTAAATATAAAAATATGCATATTAGGCATCCCTGGTCTGAAATGCAAAATGCTTCAAGAGCTGGAAATTGTCAAATACTTATATTATCTTACAAATGTAAATTTTACATTATGAATTTCTGTTTCATGCATGCACTTACTGAGATGTATCATATTTAGGCGAGGTATTTAACAGAGGTAAGGCATGAGTGGAACTTGTGTGTAGACTTGGGTCTTAGTTCAGAGATCTCATTTTATATGTGCATACAATCCACAGTCTGAGAAGATGCATAATTTGAGCCACTTGAGTTCATAAGCACTTCAGTTAAGGATAATTATCATATATAGTTTGTAGTGATAATAGTAATAATTCAAATCAGAATCAATTCATTCTTATGATGGAGAAAAGGGGACTTTTTCATAATGCCCTAGAAAATGTGCTTCACTTTTCCTTTCTTTTTCTTTAGAGGAGAAAAGACTTGAGGTGGATGAATCAGAGTGCAGTGACAGAGATGTCTTTCAAAGCCCCCTCCCCATTCTTTCTTGTCTCTTAACTTTTTGTATTACTTTATAGGCTGGTTCTTCTTCTTAAAGAAGCCCCTGCTGTGTTTTCTTTATTTTCTTTTTCTGTGTATAGGCAAGGAGGGCTAGGGCAGAAACCAGAGAGGAGAGGCGAAAGAGCCTTTCTTCTCTCTCTGTACTTGTGCTGTGATATGATAATGGACGTTCAGTGCCTTAGGATGAGAACATGGCTGTGCTTGGCTGTGCCATTAATAGCAAAGTGAGCAGTACTGGGGAAGGGACACTTGGAGGGAATGAAAAGGAGGTGAGAGAGATGGCTCTCAGAGGAGAGGATGGAGAAGAATGAGGATGCTGATAAGCCGGATTTGGAGTCTGTTGCCTGCTTTTGTTGGTCTCCTCCCAGGGATTCCTAAGGAAGGAGGAATAAGATAATCCTTGACTCTCATTTCCAGGTTCCTTTTTATCGTAGTTTCTGGCCGCACACAGGGCACTTCTCAGACTTCCATCTCCGTAAGTGACAGAAAGTGTACGAGAGGCCGCATGTGTCTTTTCTCCGCATACCTCCCACACCATCCCTGAATCTCTTCTTCCCCTGGGCTGAGGTAATTCCTACCTGTCTCTGACCTCAGGTAGTCAGTAGTGTTGCTAGAAGCTTCATCCACTGTCCTTTAGTAGACTGCAGTAATTTCTGTTTTCTTTCTTTCTTTCTTTTTTCTTTTTTCTTTTTTTTTCTTTTTTTTTTTTTTTTTTGGTTTTTCAAGACAGGGTTTCTCTGTAGCTTTGGAGCCTGTCCTGGAACTAGCTCTTCTAAACCAGGCTGGCCTCAAACTCACAGAGATCGCCTGCCTCTGCCTCCCGAGTGCTGGGGTTAAAGGTGTGTGCCACCACTGCCCGGCTCATTTCTGCATTATTTTTTACTCTTACAGTTTAAATTGAAAACGGCACTTAGGGATCAGTAAAGTAATAATGTATATCTCCTCCTCTTGTGAGTGTCGGCTCATTTTATAGACTTACTGTGTCCTCTTGTTAGAAAAAAATAAATTCTTTTGCCCCCCCCCCTTTTTTGGATATAAGTAAGTCAAAAGCAACAGAGTAAAATTAGTTCACAAAGAGAAAACCTAATCCCTTGTTTTTAAAATGGTGGCAAAAATGAAGATGTTACAAGGTTTTAGACCTCCTTCAGGAGGTCTTTATTATCACAAGACATAAAGCAAAGAGATGAGGGTGGTTTATCTGGCAAAGCAGAAGTGGCCGGTGCAGGGTGCAGAGCTGGCGAGGGCTGGAGAGCAGGCTGTTCTTTCAGGGTAACAGTCCTTTCCCCGGCACTGACAGCTCATCTTGTCCTGTTTCAGCAAAGCAATTTTAGTACTTTGGAACTTTGAAATTTATTCAGAATAACAGTTTTATATTTCCAAGCACAGGTTGTCATTGCCAGAGAAAATAAACTTAATTTTCAGGTCATTTTGGGCCACTGCAGCTAGGTTCAAATTTTGTACTGAGTTAGAGCAGAGAATAAAAGAAAGTGGTCTTAGAAATGTTAGATGTAGTATTTTGGAAAGTAGTGTGTGTATGTGTGTGTGTGTGTGTGGTGTTTTAAAGCTCTTGTAGTTTTGACACCTTATGACAGAAAGCTGTATAATTTATGGGAACACTATTTAATTAATGCTGTAATCCAAAGTAATTCATTAGTAAAACTATTTTAAAAACATTCTATCTTGAAAAAAATCTTCATTTTTCTATTTGTGGTAAAAAAAAATTCTTTAACTGACTGGCTAAAGAAGGTTATAGAGTTTTCCAATAGAGAAGTATTGGAGGAAAAAGGCTTTGCCGCCATGTATAGGTAGTGTTATTCTTTTTCAGAGATATAAGCGGGGGAGGGGAGAGAAGGCTGGTCCCACAAGGCTGTGGGTGACCGGAGGCCTCAGTGAGTCCCCTGTGGGTCCCCTTGGCAGGTGAGAGATAGACAGATACACCATGCAGAGAGAGATTGGATATAGAGTTTATTTAGGGGTTATGGAGGGGAAAGTGAAGGGGGAAAGGGGAGGAAGGGAATGAAGAGAGAAAGAGAGAGGGAGGGTAGAGAGAGGAAGGGTAGAGAGAGGGAGAGATAGTAGTTACCTTTTCAGAAGAGAGACAAAAAGAGGTTGGAGGAGGTGGGAGATCCATTTGCCTCTATGGAAGGGGAGGGTTGGAGGTGGACGGGGCTTGTCTCTTAAATTGACCTGGTACCCAGCAGGTAGTTATAATGTGACATGTGTAATTTTTACAGCGTGAGTCCAATATATTTATTTATTTATTGCTCAACAAAATGTCTTTATATTGAGCTAGTGTTCTAATTTGATTTAATTAGATTTATTTATTTTTATTATTTTAAAATTATAGTTATATGCAATTTTAAGAAGTATTATGGAGCCATTTCATGGGGTAACATTTGGCAGACTAAAGTATGATATCATAACCAGGAGATTAACAGTTGATGCAATCAAAATTAGAGCTGTGATTCCTCACATTGCATTTTAAAAACTATATTCACCTTAACTTTCCCATTTTCCTTTCCTCCTTCCATGCTATGATTCCTGATAACTGTTGATTTGACCATCAACATTTTGTTATTTCAAGAATGCTATATAAATAGAAATCACATACTGTACAACATTTTGGATATTATTATTTTTTAGGCATTATTTCAGAATTTATTTCAGGTAGTTGTATCAAGAGTTTTTCATTTTTCATTTGTTTGTTTTGTTTGCTTGTTTTTGAGACAGGGTTTCTCTTTATAGTCCTAGCTGTCTTAGACCTTGCTCAGGCTGGTGAGGAAGTCACTTGCTCCCTAGTGCTGGGATTAAAAGTGTGCATCACCATTACCCAACAAATTTCTGCAGTTTTATTACTGGATAATGATCTATGCTGTGAATGCACCAGTTCATTTGTTCGCTCACCTGTTGAATTGTGTATGTAGTGTTCCCAGTTTTTGGCTAACACATACAAGACATTTACATGAACACATGGTTTTGTTTTTGCAATATAAATCCAATGTTGTATGGTAGTTACTGCTTTTAGACAAATATATTGGTATCGATTCTTGTATATTGATACAAAGTTAAATTATATTGACTATTGTATGCATGCATGTTTCTATGTCTGTTTAAAACATTTTTATGTATTGACATATATTGTATTGATATATATATTGTATATATTTACCATAGTGCAGTGTACATTTCTACCTCTGATTAAGATACTTATATAATGCTTGTGTATTGATATATATTTGCCATATTGCAATGTATATTTGTACAGTGTTTATATTTGGAGGTCATTATTCTCATTGTTACACAGTTGTTTATTGTCTTAGTCTTTAAGTTAGATAGATATTGAGAATTATATAGATACATAGTCATCTAAGTTTGTCATTTATAATTAGACTAATCAGGTTCTCTAGATATATAGAGATTATACTCAGTATAGATAGATAATCTTCGACCTCTTCAAAGAGCTGTAGAAAATGGCCTTTAATCTAACTCAGAGTTTCGTGATAGTGAGACACAATTGCTCCTGGCAACACCGCTCTATTCCCGAGAGAATGTTGAGCACCAAAGACACTCCATCTGGAGCCTTTCTATTTGGCAGAACTGGCCTTTGGGCAAAGAAATGCCCATACCTCAACCACTGACAGAGATACAGAGCGTGCATCAATGGATAAAACAGGACTGTCATATCCTGCCAAGACAGGGTAAGATAGTTTTGAAAAGTTCCTTGCCTTTAATAATGGTATGTCAGTTATGTTAGGCCTTAGCCAAAATTGGTTGACTCAACGTTGCAAACGAGACTTTGGGTGATTGCCCAGGTAGTCAGTTGTCTCTGTCAATTGTTGCACATTTTGGATATATCTCGTTTGTTGAGTAGTGTTTATTCCCTTCTCAGATCTTTGACGGAGTTGAAGATTATATAATTGTAGTTACTCTCTACATTATTTGGACTCCTTGAGATAGAATGTTTAGCAAAGCTTTTGTTCTCAATATTGTTTGTTATATTTATTATTTGTTGTTATCGTATATAGTTGTATTTGGTTTAGTTCTGTCTTATTTAGACAAAAAGGGGAGATGTAGGGATAAGTCCCGCCCCTTAGGGGGCATGTTCGCCTCGGGCTAATGTTGGCCTATAAATTTGGCAAGCGTGCTCGCTTCTTCTGCTTTTCCTGGTGGTTCTGTAAGTCTATTTCGCCATTAAAGCTGTCTATATAGTTTTACAATCTGTCTGCATTCGTTTATGCCGTTACACACTGTGGAGGCGGGCTTTGAAGTCTCCTATATGTTCAAGCCATGCCCTCCCAATGACACAGTGTCTCCCTGCTGCCTGTTGCCTGCAAAATATAGAGCTCTCAGCTCCTTCTCCAGAACCACATCTGCCTGCATGCTACCATGCTTCTGCCATGATGATAATGGACTAAACCTCTGAACCATAAGCCAGCTCCAATTAAATGTTTTCCTTTATAAGACTTGCCATGGTCATGGTATCTTTTCACAGCAATAAAAACCTTAGACAGAACTTATCACAAACACAGTTTCGTTTCTTCCTTCTAGTATGTGTGCCTTTTATTTCATCCTTCTCCCTTACTGGTCTGCTAGTCCTTCCAGCATTGTACTGAATAAGGGCAATGAGAATGGACGTCTTTGTTTTCTTCCAATGTAAGGTACAAGCGCTCAGGCTTTTTGTGTTAAGTATAATGAAGCTGTGGGTTCCTTTTATAGCTGTTATACGAAATTAGCTCTAAAGTTGACTTAATAAAGAGGAATGATCTGATGGACTTAGGAGATGGCCAGCTGATTTGTCTAGCTAGTGGTTGCAAAGGTTCACTGTCTTTTCTCCAAATTATTTTCTGCCAGTTTTGGCTAAAACTTACTAATCACTCCTTGTTTTGGGTAAAGGCATTAACTTTAACAATAACATTTAGTTTATTTATCATGCGTATGTGTTCTTGCACTTGCCATGGCAGGTGTGCACGTGGAGGTCAGAGGGCAGCTTCCAGGAGCCGGCTCTCCCTGGCTGCCATGTGGGTGCTGGGAGCCACACTCAGATCTTGATGCTCTGCAGCAGGCACCTGGGAAGGCATTTTTACATGCGAAATATCCTGAAAGTGTTAACGCTTTATATTGTCACTCTTACCTTTGTCTAAAGCTTGTTTCTTTTCCTTATATAAGCAAAAACAAAAAAGGGCAATGGATGTGTGGTAGATTTAAAAAAAGAAAAAGGAGGCCAAGCTTTGGAGCCTCAGTGGGCAGCAGGAGGCTGTTAGATGCTTTTTGTAGTTACGTATGCTCAGGAATGCTGACAAAGGTTTGAAGCCTAATTTAATTTTTAAAAGTTGTCATGATTTTTATACTCAGTAACTATAATTTTAAGAGTCCAAACACTGCATTTTTAAGTGGGTCTGCATTTGTTCTATATATTCCTCTTGTTAATGCTTTCTCCAGCAGCAGAGGCAGGAACTTCCTGTTAACAACGGCCCTGTTGTCAGGAATGGCAGCATGTTATTATGTTACTCTGAGAACGAAACGATAGAACACTGAGTTGGAAGGAGGAAGCACAAATTATAATTCACAACAAACAGATAACTTTTACTTGCTTCATTTGGATCCATAATTACAGTATTTCATAACTTCTCAAGCTTCAGAAAATGTCCCAGGCAATTAGTCCATCAGACACTAAGAATTTGAAAATGCTTATATCCTTTCTGTTACAGTTTTGCTTATAGAAAACTGTTTATAGTTGAACAGTGCTGAAGATCCATATGCCATGTTTGTCTTAGAGATAATTCAAGGATTGAGGTTATGCTGGCCAAACCTGGAGACCATTTTTTGGGGCCTATTATTTTATTGTTTTGTTTCCATATCATGATAACTATTGTGTTTTTCTTTGATGAACATTTAGAAAACCTCTAAAATGCATTGCTTTACTTATTTTAGTTTTCATCCCTTGATTGTTAGGATGAATGTATCTGTTTTAATACCTGTCAATGTGAAGTTTATATAGTCTGTTTCCTACATCCAGCTGCAAGTCTACTTTAATTGCCAAGGATTCTCTTTAGAATAAGGATAGGACTCTTTCCAGGAGTAGGAAAAAGACTGACTGAAGAGACAAAGTTTAGGGATAAAAGGCCATATAGTACACAATAGACTCTTCCAGCTGACGAGAGAAGGGACTCTTAGGAAACACCACTTATTCGAATGAGTTCAGGTTTCTTGACTTGGATAGACGAGCTTCCCGGGCTGGCAGTATTCTGAATGGGGTTGGGGAGTCACTCTTATTATCTTGATGCCTGCTAGAGAGGATAATATGCAAATGCTGTTCCATGTATGAAATGCTACTGAATGACAAGTAAATCTCATTTTAATTCCAGACAAGACTTTAGAGTAATTTATTAAAGTATGGCTTATAAGGGTTAGTTATTTTTTTGTGAGACAGGTTTATAGTGTATAGCCCTATCTCACCTGGGAGCTCATTATGTGAACCAGGCTGGGTTGAACTGTTGGAAATCCACCCCTTGTACCTCCTGAGTGCTGGATTAAAGGCCTACACTGCCATAACCGAACTAAGGGCACATGAGTGAAGGCTATAACCCTTGGACTAATTTTACACTTATTAAGACAGCATATGAGCCTTGCTATTTCATTTAAAAATTTTCTTTATTGTACTTATTTCATGTGTATGTATGGCACATGTACAGATGTCAGAGAACAATTTACAGGAACTGGTTCTTGTGCTATAACATAGTTACAGGGACACTTTCTGCATCCTTGTGCTATAACATAATGACAGGGACACTTTCTGCATCCTGTGCCATAACATAGTTACAGGGACACTTTCTGCATCCTCATGCTATAACATAGTTATAAGAATACTTTCTGCATCCTTGTGCTATAACATAGTGACAGGGACACTTTCTGCATCCTTGTGCCATAACATAGTGACAGGGACACTTTCTACTATCTCAAGGGAGGTTGCATTAGGAAGAAACACTTTAACCAGAAGACCAGATGTGATGTGTTGCCTGTATTTCCCGTATTGGAGACAATAAGGTAGAAGGTAGTGGGTTGGAGGCCATTTGGGGCTAGTTATTAGTTTCCAACCTATGATGAGACAGTGTGTTTTTTAAAAGAGTCCTTATTGAGTAATCTAAGAATTGATTTTATTTTGGTGCCCTGGAGCTCTCTTACCTTTATGAAAAACAAATCAAACATAGGCCACCCAAGGACTATTTGTTCTTAAGACAGATAAAAAAAGTAAGGTCCTTTTCCTGGCTTGCTTTTTCACTGTCCTTGTATTGACCAGAGCTTCACACACACTTTATTTGAAGAACACAAGAACTCATATACCCATGGTAGATAAATATGATATGGTGCCAAATATGTAAGTATTGGTTCTTCAAAAGAATTGGATTTAATTTTAATATCCTCTCCTTTTATTTGGCTTTGAAACTTCAGGAGTCTCAGTTTTAATCTATGGAATAAGTATAACAAAGAAGAGAATGAGTTTAAAATGCATTTTCTATTGTAACTTTGGACAGAATGTTAAATTCTATAAAAAATCCTAAAATATTGAAGTCGAGTAAGAGAATAGAGTTCATTGGGTTCAGTGCCATATTTTATAAATGAATAGAATAAAATCTTAGTAAGTCAGAGACTTCTGGAGGAGTGTTTTGAACCTTTCCAATGCTGTGAGCCTTTAATACAGTTCTTCCATGTTGTGGTGATCCCACCCATAGCATTATTGCTAGTTCATAAGTGTAATTTTGGTACTGTTATGAATTGTAATGTAAATATCTGATATGTAACCCCGTGAATGGGTCATTTGACCCCAAAGGGTTCATGACCCACAGGTTGCAAACCACTGATCTAAAGGGTCATAGTGTAGTTGGATGCTAAAGGCCATGGGTTCCTTCTGACATGATAGAAAACTCATCTCAGAACTAAAGTTGTAAGGATTTTTTTTTTAGCATTTTTAGTTTTGTTTTGTAAAAGATATTTGAAGAGTAAATATTTCTTATACTGATACCACAGAGAGATCATTTCTTTGAGAAAATCTTTTCTCTTTCCAAGATTCGTGTTGGTTTTAGAAATTGTCATGATGACTGTTCCAGCAGCATAGCAGGCTATGTATTTACTTTGTCTCACCAGCATGGTTGATACATAGCAGGTTTGTCTCACCAGCATAGTTGCATAACATCTTTGGTTGAGCTTTATTTTTCATAATTAAAAACATAACATTTCAATAAATATATGTTCTGTTTCCTAGATGTCTCCTGAAGAAACAGTTTGTAAATACTGTGGCGTCAGCTACCTAATTCTTCATGAATTTAAGGCTATGGAAGAAAAACTGAAAGCAGTGGAAGAAGAAATGAAATTTTATCAAGGAAGTGTAGAGCGAGAAAAGAGACTTCAGGAAAAACTGCAGTCTCTTAGCCAGGAGTTTGACAAGTACAAAACTGACAGTGAATCCAAAAACAAAAGGTTGGAATATGCTTTCTGCCTCTTATTTAGTCTGAAAGAAAATAGATTTGGGTGGCCGGGTGGTACATGCTTGTATTGCCAGCTGTCGGGAAGCTGAGGGAGGACTTGTGAGCTCCAGGCCAACTGTATATTTTCCTGTATCCTTTATTGCGCCTTTCTTTACCTTTGTTATAAGTAGCTTTCTGTTATATTTGTAGCTTGGTATTTTTTAATAGATATTTTAAAATAAATAATATATGAAGTGTGTTCTGTGACTTCGCTGCTTAATTGTATGTACTGAAAATCTTTGCCCATTAATGCATACAGATCCATCTTGCTTTTTACTATGTCTGTGTTTTTCTGAGGGATATATAATAATTTACTTGACTTTTCTCTTTTCAATATTTATACTATTTCTGTTTGTTTTTATAGGTTCTATTTATATTTATATTCCTTTGAACATGTTTTCCCATATGATAAATTCTCAGAAACAAAAATACCAAAAGAATATTTCAATGTAAAATGTTGATGTTTATTAAAACAAAATTAAACCTTTGAGAAGACATGATTAATTAAGTTTGACCATGTACTTAGCAACTGGCCATCCTTACACTTTTTAAAATATCAATATTCTTTCTTTATTCTTATGCATGAAAAAAGTGCTACGCCCTGGTATTTAGTTTAAGCTTCTTTTTGTTAATGAAGGTGAACAGTTTTTCACATGCACATTGATTAACTGCACACATAAATTGTCCAGGTTTCTATCGGGTTATTAGTTTACATGAATCTTGTTTGTTTTGAGGCAGGGTCTCATGTAGTAAAGGAAAGTTGAATTTCTGATTTTCTTCTACTTCCCAGTGCGGGCATGCTTCACCAGACCCTTCTTAAAGCTAGCCCTTTCGTAGTTCAATCATAGATTTAGCCTACTACTCAAGAATCATTATTAGTAGAACCTCAATTTTCTCTCAAAACATTCCAAATTGAACTATAAACGTGAGGTCATCTTATTCATAGTAAGTTATCTCAGTAGAGAACTTACTACTCAGCATGCTTTCTGTTAATAAATCTTGTCTTAATAGCATTAGGAATGACCCACAGTGGGCTGGTCCCTCACACGTCCACCATTAATCAAGAATATTCCCTACAGACCTGCTATAGTCCAATCTTATGGAGGCATTTTTTTTTCAGTTAAGTTTTACTCTTTCTAGACATATCTAGTTGTGTCAAGTTTGTGAAACCCGACCAGCACAGTTAGTATTTTCTAAATTTTTTTTTTTTAAATTATGTCAGAATTACTAAGAATGAAACAGGCTTTCTCTTTCCTTGTGTTGTCTACAGGACCCAGCCCAGTGGCGTGCTCATGTTATTTACCAATTGTTCAATGAATTGTATCATATTATAGCTATATTATTAAAGCATGAAATGAATCATGAAGCCAAGATTTTCATACTGCATTTCATTTTTATTTTATCACTGTATGGAACTTAGAAGTGTTTATATACCTCCTGGAAGGTACTCAAGCTCATGCATTATATTTTGTACTTTAAATGATTTCTATCAAGAAAAAAGAAATATAAGCAATATATCTCTTGCTGTCACCCCTGTTTTCTATTAACACTAAATGCGTGTATGTCTACAGATGGCTCTCTGCCGTGAATTGCATCATTTGCACTGGTTTTAATATGCCTCCTGGCTCTTCATATTCTGTTCTCAGCATGCATCCTTACTTATGCTGAATCCTGTAATATTTGTATTCAGATAAATGCTTAGAGTGCTGCCTAGGAAAGGTGTTTCTTGATTTGCTTCTTCTTGGATCCAGGTGAATGTTAATGACATTGGAAGATGTCACTTGGCTATAACTCAACATTGAATAATAATAATTTCCTGGAATTTATATTGCATTTCTTTATTAATGGGCATGCATTTTGTCACCTGGTGATTGCTCATCGGTTTTGTCATTGTCTGTCCTCCAAAGAGGAGGGATGTATTTTACCTGCAGCCAGACAGGAGGCGTCTTGTAGAATTACTGTTCTACTTGGAAAGGATCAAAAACGCACAGAGAATGGAAACATAGAAAATTATTCATTGAAACTTCCCTAGCATAAATTGTTGACAAGATATAGCAAGAAGGCAGGAAGAAGGATCATACATATTTAAGTGTGGGATTAGCTCTTATAATCAAAAGCAAAAAAGGAAATAAAAGTTCACTTTGTAATGATTATATACTTTTGTTTTATCTATACTTATGTAGGTAATCTTAAGACTTATGGACTTTGTGTTAAAAACAGACTTGTACATGAGATAAAAGTTAATAGAAGTCACATTTATTTTCATAGGGAATTTTTCTTTTAGGCGGGTTTCATTCATTATATTTTGATCTGTTTTTTCCTTCTCCCAATTGCTGCCTCCAGAGACTATCCCAGCCTTTTACCTACACAACTGTGTATTCTTTTAATTTCATTAGAAACAAATGAAACCAAGAAGCATACACAAAACACAGAAATGAAAATCAAAATAAGCAAAAGACAAGCATAACAAGAACAACAACAACAACAAAGAACCCAAACAAGCAAAATGAGACAAAAAGTCTACAAAATACCACTGAGTTTGTTTTGTCTTGCCCAACTACTCCTGGGTGTGGGGCCTGACCACATATATGGTTAATATACCCAGTGAGACACAATTGGAGAAAACTGATTTTTCCTTTGCCAGCAGATATCAGTTGCAGATAGTTTCTTGTTAGGGTTGGGAGCTGTGCCCACTTTTTCCTCTCAGTGCTAGGACCCTGTCAAGCTGGAACCTGTGTAGGCCTTGCGTGTGCTACCATAGTCTCCATGATCACATGTGCATTGACTCAGTCCCGTTGTGTCTGGGAGACACTGTTAGCTTGGAGTCATCCATCACCTCTGGCTCTTAGAATCTTTCACCCTCCTTCTGCATAGACCGCTGAGCCTTGAGAGGAGGGCTTTGATGAAGCCATCCCATTTATGACTGAGTGCCCCAAAGCCTCTTTCTGCACAGTAGCCAGTTGCGAGTCTCTGTGTTAGTCCCTACTTATTGCAAGAAGAAGTTTCTCTTATGATTACTGAGCAAGGCACTGACATATGGGTGTTTTAGTCTGCCTTTTGTCATTCTATTGCTGTTTCTTTAGTAGGATAATTGTACCATGTTTTCTCCTAGGCCCATGACCTATCTAGTCTCAGGTTCTTGGCCACTTCAGCAGTGTCAGGTATGAATTCTTCTCATGTAGTAAGCCTCAAATGCAATTAAAAATGGTTGGTTACTCCTTTAACATTTGTGCACTATTGTACCAGTATATCATGTAGGCAGGTCACTGTTGCAATTACATTGATAATTCACTTTTGTTTCTGGTAGCCATGAATGCTAATCAGTACAAGTGAAGCTTCTAGTTAGACACTAGCTCTATTTCTCTTTGTTTAATAACATGTAAGTCCTGTCTTCCATATGAGGGCCTCACTAGCAGGTTGTGGAGAGCAATCAATAACCTTGGCAATAGCCTATGATGTTTTTATTTTGGGGGAGATTTTCATGGAACACCTTTGGCCAACAACTCAAGATTATGTAACATATTCCTGGACTGGAGTTTTACCTGGTGGTATAAGATGTCTAGCTGGGGTATTGTTTAGAGTATTATTTGGACTCCATTTAGGTTCCCTTCGTATACGTGTATATTTTAGGAAGTTTCTGTAGTAGCATGTTTCCATATGTCCACGCAAAAGGCCATTAGTGTTAGTCATCCTTCCCCATATTTTCTTTATTAACCTTTCCAACCTCATCTCCATTTAGTTCTCCCACTCTAGTCTCCCCACTAAAATAATATACTGTATTTACCTTCCATTGGAGAGCCTGCCCTCCGTGCTACAATGTCTGTCTACCGACAGGAAGTTCAAAAATCCAGTAGTTGTTCAGTCCACAAGACTGGATGTCCCAACGGGTCTTCAGAATCTGCCAGAATCCCGAAGAAGTAGTCTCTAATGCCAGTGAGAACAAGGGTGTCTTCCATGCCTTTTATATAGGCTGCTAAAAGAAGGCCCTGATTAAAGGTGGAGCTTCCTGCCTCAAAAGACGTAAGAATCCCTCACAAGTGTGCCCAGGAGTGGTACAGCTTGATCTTGAGGTAGATGAGTTCCCAGCTTCCTGAGGAACCACAGCTGATTTTCGTACTGGCTGTACTAGTTTGCAGTTCCACCTGCAATGGGTTAGTGCTCCCTTATTCCTACATCCTTACCAGCATGAGCTGTTGTTTTATTGATCTTATCCATACTGATTGGTATAAGATGAAATCTCAAAAGTAGTTTTGATTTTCATTTTTCTAATGGCTAAGATCTTAAAAAACACCTTTGACGTTTCTCAGTCGTTTGTGTTTTGTCTTTTAAGAAGTCTCTACTTGGTCTGTATCCCACTTTTAATTGGGCTATTTTCTTGATGTTCAGTGTTTTTGTTTGTTTTTAGTTCTTTATATAGTTTAGATACTAATCCTCTATTGGATGTATAATTGGTAAGGATCTTTTCTTCTGTAGATTGTCACTTTGTTGGAATGATGATGTCCTTTCCATATAGAAGCTTTTAAGTTTCATAAAGTCCCATATTTTTTTTTTGTTGATCTTAATGCCTGTGCTAATGGTGTTCTGTTCAGGGGTTCTTCCCCTTCCTCTATTCTAGTTATTTGTAAGTTTGGTCTTTTCAGCATTTCCCAGATTTTCTGATTTTGTTTTGTACCTCAATTTTTTTTTCAGATTTAACGTTTTCTTTGACAGAGCTATCCATTTCTTCTACTTTCTCATCAAAACATAGGGAATATTTTTAATACATGTTATATTAGCATAATAGATTTTTTTCTTTTATGAAACACAACTTCATATTTAAAAGCACTGTCAACTCTTTTTACTTGTTTTATGTAACCATCAGAACAGTGTTTTGAATTCTTAATCTTCCACTGACAGATATTTGAATGATAATCTAATACATTCTAAATTACATATTGATAAAAGCACCCCTATATTTGGGAGTGAACAAACAGCAACCCGTGTAATCATAAGCTTTAATTCCACAATTGATCTAATTTAGTCATTTTTATTTTAAAACTTCAAATCATTTAAAATGTGACAGTTATTGTGCTGAGATCGTGGCACTAATAGGATCTTCCTGCACATGCTATTTAAACAAAATTCTGAAGAAATATAAATTAACTCATTTGAAAATAATAGCCATTTTTCTAATTTTTTTCCAGATGACGCTTAAACATCTGAACAAGGTTTGAACTAAAGGAAGTTGTTTTATCTGTAATTTGTGGCTAATATTTGCTTGAAATCATGGTACAAGTCCTGGGTGTGGCATACACTTTTAATCCTAGCCCTTGGGCAGCAGAGGCAGGTGGATCTCTGTAAGATTGATGCCAACCATGGCTATAC
Organism: Microtus oregoni; assembly: GCF_018167655.1. Classification (NCBI taxonomy): domain Eukaryota; kingdom Metazoa; phylum Chordata; class Mammalia; order Rodentia; family Cricetidae; genus Microtus; species Microtus oregoni. Next base: position 15,022,989 of record NW_024543069.1, on the reverse strand, counting down.
AGTAAGATCATGTCACAGAAAGGAAGAGGAAAAAACATGACATAAGGAACAATATACATCAGGGAATGCAAAGAATGTCTTTTTTAGTTTAGAATTCTGCTTAACTTATGCTTTCGGTAATTTTTTTGCCATGTTTAAAGAAACTATATGAATGGGTATGGTTGTGTAAGAAATGTTTTAAAAGGAACAGGGTTCGGGGAAGTTTGGGGTCATAGGTAGGGGTATGCCAAAAAGGCAGTCATTCCGTGTTTCTTTTAAAAATATGTAATTGAAAGAAGCTGTAGTATAGGATCAGTCTTATTAGCAAAATTCCCTTAAGCTGCAAGCTCAAGGGCTAATGTTAAACTCGTAAAATTTCCTCATTGAGCCACATGTCTGTCTGCTGGTTAGGTTTTTTTTCACCTTTCCTTAGTAAGTTTGCTTTTGCAAAATAAATAGCTTTATGAAGTGAAATTAATGGCTTTTTTCTTTCATTATGCTTTGAAGAAGCAGATGGAGAAATGGAATGCGTATACTGAAATGCCTGGTTAGAGTCGGCCAGCAGGTGTGGAGGGCTGCTGGCGGGGGAGAGAGCAGACTGGACATGCCGAGTCCACTGCCCCCGAGGAGAGAGTAGGCTGCACATATCCAGTCTGCTGCTATTGTTTGTGTTTTCTGTTGTTAATGTTTGTCTTCTCTTTCCCTGGTCTTTTGCATTTAGAGCATCTTTGTTTTTCAAGCTGTTTGTTAAAAGCAGCATTTTCATGGCATGTTTACCAATATCATTCTTGTCTGTCATCTTCCTGCAGCGTTCTCAGGTCTTTGTAGCATCACACTTGAAACAGGAGCTTGTGTTCTTGTATCTGAACCACAGAGAAAGAAGAGAGAGCATATTGTTCGTGCCATGGAAAAATTAACTAAATTGTCTAATGCCTTTACTTTCTAAAGCAGAAAGTTTATTTTCCTGTACACGTAGCTAGAACCTTAGACTTCTTTGTTAGTTATCCTGTTTTCTTTGGCTGAATGTTTTATTTCTCATTTTAGCTAGGAGACAGGTTAGAGTTCTGTCCATTTCAGGCCAAAGAGACGGTTCAGTGATGAAGATCATTTACTGCTCTGACAAAGGATCTGGGCCAGGTTCCTAGCACTCGTGTGTTCACTGTTTGGTCGCTGTGAAGAGACACCAGGACCAAGGCAGCTTGTGAAGGAGAGCATTTTGTTGGGGACTTGCTTACAGTGTCAGAGTCTTCATCCGCGATCATCATGGGCAGTGGGCGGGTCTGGTTTACAGTGTCAGAGTGTTCGTCCGCCATCATCGTGGGAAGTGGGCGAGTATGGTTTACAGTGTCAGAGTGTTCATCTGCGATCATCTTGGGCAGTGGGCGGGTCTGGTGCTGAAGCGGTAACTGAGAGCTTTACATTCTGATCCACAGGCAGCAGGCAGATAGACAGATGGGTTCCAGTGTGGGATACTCAAAGCCCACACTCAGCAGCATATCTCCTCCAACAAGACCACACCTCTCAATCCTTCCACACCGTCCATCAGCCAGGAACCAAAATACACGAGCCCATGGAGCTCATTGTCATTCAAACCACCACAAACACTAAGTGGCTCACAAATGACCGTAACTCCATTTCCAGGGGCCCTAATGCTCTGTCCTCTCAGGGTCCTTAAACCTAAAAACTCACATAGGCACAACATGCCCTTAAATGAATAAATAAATAAATAAATAAATAAATAAATAAATACTTTTTAAGAATGAGTGTCTAGAAATTTAGCTGTTGACTCGAAACTCAGATTGTCACTGCATTAGAAAGCAGCTGCTTGGTCCAGGGTGGTGGCGCACAGCTTTAACCCCATCACTTGGGAGGCAGAGGCGGGTAGATTTCTGATTTCCATGTTAGTCCAGCCTACAATTCCCAGCCACCTAAGGTTGCACAGTGAGGCCTTGCTTAAAAGGTTTAAAAGAAAATAAAGAGCAGGGGCTGGAGAGATGGCTCAATGATTACGAGCATTCCCTGCCCTTCCAGAGAACCTGGGTTCATTTCCCAACATCCAGAACTGTCTACATTTCCAGCATCCAGGGTTTGCTGTCCTTTCTGACCTCCTTGGACACCAGTCAAGCATGTGACACATATATAGACATGGAGTCAAAACACTCATTTAATAAATATTTTGAAAATCCCTGGTTGTTGGTTTTCCTGCCAATGTAATAAGCCAAATCCAACCAAATTAATAGAACCATGTTTCAATAAGCAGGGCGAAGGAACTCCTGGGTGACTCTCAGAAAGGCAGGAGAGAGACCACGTGGCAGGTGTGGTGGCCAGGTCTTAAACAGACTGTAGATGTGGTCCTGAGGGCTTCGGGGCAGGAACTGACCCTTGGCGAGCTGCTGAGGGGCAGGGTCCAAAACGGGAGGCGTGAGACCAGAGCAGGAGTCCTAACATCATTCACAAAAAGTGAAATTATTTTTGAGGCTGGAGAGATGGCTCAGAGGTTAAGAGCACTGGCTGCTCTTCCAGAGGTCCTGAGTTCAATTCCCAGCACCCACATGGTGGCTCACAACCATTTATAATGAGATCTGGCACCCTTTTCTGACATGCAGGCAGAACACTCTATACATAATAAATTAATCTTAAAAAAAAAACCAGTGATTTCCTATGGCGCCGAATTATAATATTGGCCTGTATTTCGCACTAGTGTGGGAGAGAAGACAACTAGGCAGACTGTAGGGTTTGTGGCAAGGGTTAGCCTTGACAACCTGTTTTGTCCCTCATAACTATACTCATATTTTATTAGTTACAGTGGGAAAGCATAGCAAAAGAACAAAACCAAGCCCTTTCTGCCTAGACCCAGCGCATCCACCCCGCACCTCCTGCTTCCTTCTCAGTTCCTTCCTTTCTGACTTCTGCTCAGATCTGAGATGAGATTGGAAGCAAAGGGGAATGAGAGAGATCATCTGTGGTCTGGCAAGCTTTGGGATCTCAGGAGAAGAGGCTGAAGACAGACTCACTGGGGTTGATTCTGAAAACACCCTCTGACCCCGGAAACAAACGTTCCTTAGAGACCTTTCCCTCTGAGAACCTCTGGGCTTTGCGGTGGGATTTTAAACCATTTTGGGAATTTGTTCAGCTTTCCTGTATGCTCATACCATGGACGGTATTTGACTGCTGGTCACTTCTGTTTTGCTACGATACTGTTCCTCCTTCCTCAGATTCTGTCAATTCCCATTGGCATTAATTTAATTAAATTGGGAATCGAAGTACAGACTATAAAGTGATATGCAGGGCAGTATCAAAATGAGAACAAAGCCACTCAGCAGGAACAGGATAAAGTCAGGATGACTGCGCCCAGGTTCCACTTCAGTCATTTGCTGGCTGGGTGGCCGTGTTCCTTTACCTCCCTACCGTGCCCTTCTGCCTCCCATCCTGCACCTGTCAGCTGGTTCGGGTAAAGACACCTAGTAGGAATGCTACAGTGTTTAAAGTGGCAGTTTACGTAATTTACCAAGCATAGTGCCTGGACTTAGAAAATGTTCAATAGTTGTACTTTTTTATTATTTTATATCATTATCAGGGCCTTTTTAGTTGTAGAAAATTGATTTTCAAAGATTTGGTGTTAAAAACTGGGGGTGTAGCTCAGCTGTGTGTTAACATGTACAGAGCTCTGGTTTGTTACGGTGTGCTTTTGAAAGTGGGTGTGTGTTACAAAAATTTCTTTCCGGGGGAGAAGTCAGCAAGCAATGTCTATCCCATCTCCTAAGGTCCCAACAAAAATGCTGCCTTGTTCACTCTGGGAAACCGATGAGGTTTTTTGTTTGTTTTTTTTGTTCGTTTGTTTCCTTACCAATAGACGAGGGATTACTTACAGGCATTTGGGTGCCCCTCACTGCAGCAGGCCAAACCTGGAAAGCCTTTACCCAGCAGTGAGGAGAACTCCCCACAGCTGCACAGGTAGAGCCCCTCCAGCCTTCCCTGGCTTACATACTCAGCTCTTCCCAGAGGCCACATGCAAACAAGGCAGAATTGTGCACCGCAGGCACTAGGGAGTAGGCTGCTGCTCAGGGTAGAGTCCGGTGGTCCTCCCACCCCTCCATCAGGGGTGTAGAGTCAGTGAGCCAGCTGGGGTAGTCTTCCAAAAGCCCTGAACATCCCACAGTGGAGACAATCACAGCACAGAAACATGCAACTGTCATCCTGACACTTGGGCAGTGGACTAAGGAAGACCACACAGTTCAATGTCATCTTCACCTACGTAGTAAATTCAGTCTGGGCTGCGTGAGACCTTAGAGCAAGTACAAGGGCAGAAAGAAAAGAAGAATAGCCGTTTCTGTATCAGTGAAGTATCAGCATTTCCATCACATGCTGAACTGAAGGGGAGTGGAATTTGAGAAGCCACAGCTCAGTTAACTCCTTCAGTACTGCATAACCTTTCAACTTTGCTGTTTCCCAGAAGCCATCTAGATTAGCATTTGACTAAATGATAGGCTATTGTATAAACCAGTTCTTGTTCAAGTCCATATAAGTCATAAAATCCAGACAACAAAGTACTATGTGATTTACTAGTTCCTGGATTTGCTTTAATTAGCTCCTAAATCTAGTGTTATCCCTTTAGTTACTTCTAACATACTTTATATTATTTTTTTCTGACATCGATGAGCAGAAATGGCTTTAATATTTCCATCACAAACCATGCATGCAAACTTCATCCTGACTTTTGTTTCTATTGTCTGTCCTTTCCCGTCAGTTCATGTGCAGTCAGACGTGTGAGGTGGCCTTGTATTTATCAGGCAGATCTGAGGTCTTTCTGGCCTGTTGGTTGAGAATAGTCTGCCTTATGCAGATGGATTTACTTTAGTCTACAAGCTCCCAAATAATGACAGAGAAACTTCTTATTAGTTATGGAAGCTCAGCCTATAGATTAGGCTTGTTCCTAACAAGCTCTTATATAACTTAAGTTAACCAATTTACATTAACCTATGTGCTACCACATGGTTTATGGCTGTGTGGTTACCTGCCTCTGGCACAGCATGCTAACTCTAGGATGTAGAGGAGACTGTTCCTGAGAGGGTGTAGAGGAGACTGTTCCTGAGAGGGTATACAGGAGAGACTGTTCCTGAGAGGGTGTACAGGAGAGACTGTTCCTGAGAGGGTATACAGGAGAGACTGTTCCTGAGAGGGTATACAGGAGAGACTGTTCCTGAGAGGGCGTAGAGGAGAGACTGTTCCTGAGAGGGTGTACAGGAGAGACTGTCCCTGAGAGGGTGTATAGGAGAGACTGTCCCTGAGAGGGTGTATAGGAGAGACTGTCCCTGAGAGGGTGTATAGGAGAGACTGTCCCTGAGAGGGTGTATAGGAGAGACTGTTCCTGAGAGGGTGTACAGGAGAGACTGTCCCTGAGAGGGTGTATAGGAGAGACTGTTCCTGAGAGGGTGTAGAGGAGAGACTGTTCCTGAGAGGGTGTAGAGGAGAGACTGTTCCTGAGAGGGTGTGTAGCAGACGGCTCCTGAGAGGCTCTGGATCTGATTATACCTTGGGCTGTCAAAGGAGCTTTCCCTTTGATATTCTTGAGAGTATCAAAATATAAAGGTAATGATATGGTCTCTGACTTCAAGCAATGAGGAGGCCTTCCTGGGTGGGATTTTTTATTAATGTCTCTTGAAGTGTAAGGCCTGGGCTCTCCACTGATATCTGAAGATCAGATGGATCAGACCCTGTGAAGTTGACAATGTTATGATTAAGGGTTTGTGGAAACACTGCTTCTTAGCTCTCTTGATGTTTCTTTTGATTTGGTATTACTGCTCGCTTACCAGGAAAATAATAGTATTAAACTTAACAAGATGGTAACAACAGAGTTTCAGGTATAGAAATGTCAGTTTCCTCTCGAGAGAGAAACTATAATTGGTTTTGGGGTAGTGAACACACTCCAGATCGTCCAAGTTGGAGTACATTGGCTTTCTCAAGGAGTCTCCCACATCCAAAGCAGTGGGCTAAGACTGCACTTAGAGGTAAAAGTCAGGTACTAGAGATCAGAAAGGTTTGAAAAGCAGTGCCTAAAACAGTCTCCTGAAATTGTGTAGGAGCTGGAAGTCTGATGGAGCAGACTCAGTCATTGGCTAGAGTTTCCACTGTAGTGTACAGCTCGTGTACCCAGGCAAAAGCCTTTTCAGGACTCACTTTCTGCTCTTCCTCGGAACACTACGGATCCCTTTACCTTTTCTCTCTCTCTCTCTCTCTGTCTGACATTCTTGTGATGGGTTTAACATTTAAGTAAAACCCAATCAGAAAGAATTCTTATAAAATTAATGATAGAAAAAAAAACTCATTTTAAAGTGTTTCCCAAAAGATTCCCAAGAATGTCATTGCGGAAAGTGTCCTCTGGTTAAATTTTGTATGGAAAATATTCTACGTCTATGACTTCCTCAAAGGTATTATTTCTGTGGGCTTGGCTATCTCCTTCCACCTTTCCATGGCTTCCAGAGACTGAACTTAGGCTATCAGGCTTATGTTCTTAGTGGTAAAAATGTACCTGCTCAGCCATCTTGTTTGCCTACGTTACTTGAGTTTTAAAGATAGAGAATCTAGATTTTCTATTTTGTAATATTTTACTTTTTATAATTACTGAATATCAACTGAGTATATTTTAAAAAATACTTTTTGTGTGTGTATGTTTTGCCTGCACGTATGCATGTATGTCTTCTGGCCACAGAGGCCAGAAGATAATGTCAGCTCCCTTGGAGTTACAGCCAATGGTGAGATCCTATGTGGGTGCTGGGAATCGAACCCAGGTCCCATTGAAGACCAGCTAGTGGTCTTAATCACTGAGTTTCCTCTCTAGCCCCCAATTGTGCAGATTAGTGTATACAGTTGTGTGTGCATCCACCTCCTTAGAGATGACGATGCCGTTATTTGATGATCTAGCAACAGCCATTGCATCTCGTACTGGCATTGGCTGTAGGCGTGGAGCCATGATGCGGGGTCTCCTGTAGACATTGCTTAGTTGCTCCTGATGGCAGGAAAGCTGGGAGAGTAAATTGGCTTCTTGGCTGATGCAGGAGCTCTCTGACCACCATTAAATAACAACTGCATGTTTTCCTCAGAGTTTGAGGTGATAATTTGAACTTTGAATACATAGTTTTTCTCTCTTACTCATATTTTTGAAGGTGAAAAGAAGAACATATGAATATCTTGCTGAATTATTCTTTGGGTATTTGCTGGGTAGCCTTCTAAAATGTTGTTACAGCACTAATCAAGCCCCCAATCGTCTTTGATTTGGAAGTAAGCATACTAACCCATGTTTTTTCCATTATTATATTTTAAGAAGAAAATAAAAGTATTTCTAGCAATGTTTTCTTCCCTGCTATCCCTAAATAATGCCATTTCTCCCTTTCTCTCCCGATTCTTCTTTGGCTGCTTGAATAGACCATGATGTAAGCAGACACTTGTATCTAGGAAGGCTTTACATTCCGCCAGCAGTACAAAGGCGTGCGTGCTCACGCCTCTTTCTGCCTTCTTCACCAGCACAAGCACATTGCAGGGCAGCTGTCTTCCCCCCGATTTTTTTTGTACCTAACCATTACTTGCTTGGGCACAGACCCCACTCCCTTGTTTTAGAAGCCATACTGTTCTTGGTGTGGTATTATACCTCACAGTGGCATGTCACACGTATTTTTGATTCAACAACTTTTACCTTTTTCTTCCTACCACAATTACAGTTTTATCAATCAGAAAGTCAAAAATACTGACTGGAAGCTGCCAACATATTCTCTTTTCCTTATACTGAACCAGTTATTGCTACTTCAAATAAAAATGCAAGGCAAGGAAGCTAACACATTTAGTAATTCTTTGGACATTGTGCAAGTTAGTTACCTGTAGTAATATGGGGCGGCAGGGCTGCGTCCCCCACACCCGGCCGCCCACATGGCTAGCTTATGCTCCGAAATAACAACACACAAACTGTATTCTTTTAATCACTGCTTGGCCCATTCTCTTCTAGGCTAATTCTCACATATTAATTCAGCCCATTCCTAATCATCTGTGTGTAGCACCCCAAGGTGCGCTTACCGGGGAGATTCTAGCCTAGTCCATCCTGGGTCCGAGCTTCATCACGTGTGTCTGCCAGGGAGCAGGGCATGGCGTCTCTGCTGAGGCATCTGCTCCGGAGAGCAGAGCTGTCGAGACTCTGAGCTCACTTCCTCTTCCTCCCAGCATTTTGTTCTGTTTACTCCACCCACAGGGCCAAGCAGTTTCTTTATTGGCCAATGACCTTCCTCCATCAGTTACCTGCACATTTCCGGAAACTCGTGCATCATTGTCTTGAGGTCATTCTAGGAAAAGCGTATGTGTAGACCAGTGCTTCTGGGCGGTGATGGCGCACGCTTTTAATCCCAGCACTCGGGAGGCAGAGGCAGGTGGATCTCTGTGAGTTTGAGGCCAGCCTGGTCTACAAGAGCTAGTTCCAGGACAGGCTCCAAAGCTACAGAGAAACCCTGTCTCAAAAAAACCAAAAAGGAAAAAAAAAAGTGCTCTTTGGAGGGTTGGAGAAAGGGCTCAGTACTTAAGAGCCCTGTCTGCTCTTCCAGAGGACTGGGGTTCAATTCCCAGCACCCACATGGCAGCTCCATGTTCCAGGGGATCCAGCATTCTCACACAGACATGCATGCATACATGTAGGCAAAACACCAGTGCATATAAAATAAAAAGAAATTCTTTTTTAAAAGTGCTATTTGGGTTTATTAGCACGTGGCTCATCAATATTACGTTTCTTATGCATTCATTTTTTAATAATTTGTGCTATGGTTTGAACATACCCACCAACATTCTCATTGAAACTTATCCCCCTCTGAGGCATTAGCAGGTGAGGTCCTTTAGAAAGTAGTCCTGAGTGCTCTACCCTTATGAAGAGATTAGTTTACTAGTGGGTCATTTGGAGAGAGTGTCTGTCACAAACACCAAGTGTATGTGCCTCACTTTCCATGTGATGTCGTATGCCACCTCAGAGACTTTGCAATGAACTCTCAGCCCCCAGAACTATGAGCTGATTTTTTTTTTTGAGACAGGCTTTCTCTGTGTAGCCCTGGCTGTTCTGGAGCTTGCTCTGTAGACAGGGCTGACCTCATACTCAGAGATCCGCCTACCTCTGCCTTCCAAGGGCTGAGTGCTGGGATTAAAGGCGTGCGCCACCACGTTCTTCTGTTCTTTATAAATCACACAGTCAGTGGTATTCTCAGAAAGTGGGCTAAGATAGGAAATTGATGCCAAGAGCAAATGAGCAGAGGCTGAAAGAGTTTAGACGAGATCAGGAAATGAATAATCTGAATGCTGTGAACATTTAGGTCAACTCTGATGAGGGGTGAGAAGACAAGAAAACCAGGAAAAATTTTAAACCCCTTTGGGCTGTCATGATTGCATCAGTTGTGCAGCCATGTGAGCTAGGAAAAGAAGCCGGGCGGTGGTGATGCACACTTTTAATCCCAGCACTCAGGAGGCAGAGGCAGGTGGATCTATCTGATTTTGTTGCCAGCCTGATCTACAGCGTAAGTTCCAGGACAGGTTCCAAAGCTACACAGAGAAATCCTGACTCGAGAAACAAAACAAACAAACAAAAGAAATAGGAAAAGAATAATTTAAAGACAACTTCTAATGTATAGTTTAAGAAGGAAACAGTGTAAAACTTAGCAACTGCAGGGAAGCTATGCAAAGGATAGAAGCACATTCAGTAGAGAACCTCTAGGTGTGGCCAGCGACTGCTTGTTAAAGAGACAGGCACCTAGCTCGGAGCCAGTGTTCATTGCCGCTAGGGTGGAATAGAGATCTTAATGGATCCAGAGCATCTCTGTGACCCTCTGTGCTGAGCCAAGGAGAAAAGGCAGATACTCCCCATGTGCTTGCCCTTCAGAACTGTCAGGCAAGGGACCTCTGCTCCCTGAACCCCAGGACAGTATTAGCCACCCTCCTTGGGACTCACACAGATCCAGGTATGGCTGATTCTGCCACCGCTTTACAGTCAACCTTGGCAGCCATGTTAGCTTTCCACTGTGGCTGATACTCAAGAAAGTCAATTTATAAAAAGAAAAGCGTTGTTCTGACTTAGTTTCAGGGATTTCTGTCTCTGTTGGGCTGGTCGCTTGGCTCTGGGTCAGTACTAAAGCAGCACATATGATGAGGAGAGAGTAGGAGAGCAAGGCTGATCATCTCATGGCCAGAAAGTGGACAGGAGGAACAGGAAATGACGAGGGTTTTACAGTCTCCTTAAGTCCATCCCCCCCACCCCCCCGGGCCCTAAGACTGCCCGCGAAGCCTCAACTATGAAAGCGTTCCATATTTCTACTCCAGGGAGCCCTGTCCTTTAACATATGGACCAGATCCAAACTATAGCAGCAATATCTACATCCACCCATAGGATGCTAATTCTCCAGACTATAGGCTATGGGACCCATGAACATTTTTAAATGTCTGCCCACTCCTGGGGGAGCTAGGTCTATATTAGTAAGACTCTTTGCAGAGATTCCCTGCTAGGGTATTAGGGCTTGACGTGAGTCCCCAGCAGCTCCTGTTTTAGAATACCTGGTGCCTAGCTGGTGGGACTGTTTCTGGGAAGTTCTGAATCCTTTTGGACGGTGGCCTAGCTGCCAGAAGTAGGTTACTATAAAGTGATGGATGTCTGTTCTGGCCAAGCCTCTCTGCTTCCTGCTCTGCCTAGATGTGAGCGCCTCTGTCGCGTGCTTCTGCTGTCACGACCCCACCACACTCTGTTCGTCTTCTGTTGTCTGTCAGCTATTTCTCTGAGGAGAAAAGTAAGGAACCCCGAGGGCAGTGTGGTGGAGTGGATCCCAGAAGCCCTGCCCTGTGGTGCCAGCCTGGGAAAGACAGCCGTGAACAGCTGGCCTTGCATAGCCCAGGAAAGCTGTGAGGGCAAGGTGCCCAAGACCTTGTGTGCATCCAGTGTGTCATGAGACAGCATAGGGGGTGGAAGATTATTCTGGAATGTTATGATTCACAGTCTACCCTGCCGAGATTCAGGCACGCTTTGGTCCCATTATCCCTGTGCTTTCTACTGTTTCTCCCTTGTGGAGTAAGAAGGTTTGCTCGTTCCTGCCCCGCCACTACATGTAGATACCTTCCGTCCATTTCACAAGGCTGGAGCCGGAATGGGCCTTTCTTGACTCAGAACAGGCAGTACATATCTGAGTTCACGCTGAAATGAGCGGAGACTGATGCTGGGGACGGAAATAAATGTCTTGTCCTTGAGGAGGACACAGGGGAATGCCGTGCTTTGAATTTGGATTGCCTGTGCCAAAACTCAGTTGAGATGTATTCCTTATTGGAAGGCAGTTAGGTGGTTTTGAAAGTGACGCAATTAGCCTAAACTTTAAGGATGTAATTAGAGTAAGTTGGTCCCTAATGTTGGGCTCCTGGGACCTGGTCTTACCAGAAGCAGAGAAGAGTCCTGAGCTAGGACATTCTGTCACCTCCCCATTCCTACTCTCACCATGAGACCCTGAAGTGACTCCCCATGAGCAGGAAAGACCACCAGGCTCAGCAGGACTTAGCCTTGAACTTCTCAGGCTTCGGAAATCTTTGTGTGCAATCCCCGTGAAATATACATACATGCGTACAGATAGACAGACAAGCCGGCAGGCAGGTAGGTGGGCATTATGAGTTGGGGATCTAAGCCAAGGCCTGTCTAGCCAGTTACTCAGGTCCTCGGCTGTATCCACAGTCCACAAAGATAGTCTGATATGAGATTGGCCAAATCTATAGACTACACTGCAGAAAAGGAGGCCTGGCTCTCCCCTAAAATAATAGCAATATTTGAATAAATATTTTATATGACCAATTTTATTAAGAATAACAGAGTAGCGATTTATTTTGTCCTCAAATTGCCATTCATCCTCTTACCGTTCAGACAATTACAATGAACAATTTTGCCTTCATTTTTTTGGTGTGAAATTATCTGTCTCATGGTTATTTTTAAAGTCACATTTAATATTTTGTTTGTTTGTTTTTTTGAGACAGGGTTCCTTTGTACAGCCTTGGCTGTCCTGGAACTCACTCTGTAGACCAAACTGGCCTTGAACTCACAGAGATCCGCCTCCTCTGCCTCCCAAGTGCTGGGACTAAAGGCATGTGCCATCACCGCCCAGTTCCAGTTAATACTTTGAAATTTGTTCTGCATTAATAAGCCTAGCAAAAATATTTTTAATTAAAGAAAAATCAATTCTTTCAATAGCCTAACCACATATTATTAACGAGATCATGGAAAAATAAGTGAATAGTCAAAAACAGAATAATGGCCAGGTGACTTTATTCAGATGAGGTTAACTTAAAAAGCAGTGTGGATTCGGTCCACTGCAAGATGCCTTTCTTCTACGTTGTTGGGTCCACTTAGTATTACAGTGGTATATCATTCGTGTTTTAATAAATAAAGCTTGCCTGAAGATCAGAGGGCAAAACAGTCATACTAGTCAGCCATACAGGCCAGGCAGTGGTAGCACACACCTTTAACTCCAGGACTGGGGAGACAGAACCAGATGGATCTCTGTAAATTCAAGGCTACACTGGGCTAGGCAAGATTGAATCTGTCTAAAAGAGAAACAGACTTCACACAAAAGTGATCCCAGCACTCGGGATCCCACACCTTTAATCCCAGCACTAGGGAGGTGGAGACAGGAACAATATGGCTGGGCAAAGAGGAATATAAATGGGAAGAGACAGGAACTCAGTGGAGTATGGAGTCTGAGGTTGGCGGAGAGCATTCAGGACCACCCCGTTTTTTTGTCTGAGTCTTGGTAGAGGTAAAATCCCTCTAGTGGCTTGGCTGCTTTGCTTTTCTGATCTTCAGCAGGAACCCCAATATCTGTCTCTGGGTCTTTTAGTATTCGTGCTACAAAGTATGTTAGTAACATGGGATAATGATTGTGTTTTAATACTGAATTCACCTCAGCAAAGGATACGTTTTGGTAAGTAAGAATTCTGTAGGATGATATGAGTTCCACGTTAAGTTTTTAAATGAAAGCAGTTGACATTCAAAAGGGAACTAAGTGTTTTTTTATTGTTGTTCTAAATATTGCTTCTGTTCTCCGTGCTTAATGCTGGAGTCCTTCTGGCCAGTGCCTGCTCCTGCTGATGGTTTGGAAGTTGCAATAGGGCCACATAATAAGTAAAAGCATTTGGTTTCTGCCCTAGAGTTTCTCAGAGTGCTTATGGTTCCTCTGCAATATAAGACTTCTTTCTAGTTTTATTGAATCCTTAGTGATTTATCTGTCTATAATATCTGCCCTCCACTCTCTCTCTCTCTTCCTGCTTTCTTGAGAGCTAATCTAATTTTGTGAATGGGTTCAGGTTAATTCCAAAAGCACAGTTGCAGGAGCCATAATTGGCAGCTTATGCCCACGTCAGAAGTTTGTTTCCCAGGAGCTGGAGACTAGCTTGTTTTGATGAATTTCTTCATTGCTCTCCTAATTTCCCCCTTGATCTTCCGAAGCTTTTCCCCATGGGACCTTGATAGCGTGCGATCCTGAAGATCCCACCACTTCATTTTGTTCTGGCTCCAAGCTTATGTCTGTCATTTTTGATTGCTGCAAAATCAGTTGAATGGGAAGACTTTAATAATCTTGAGACCCAGAAGTTTGACAAAAATAATGTGTGGACCACGGGTGGTGAAATCCTCAAAGCTGTGCCCAGCCTTCTTGTATTTCTTACGTGCTTTACTGCAGAGTGGGAAAGAGTGAAAGGGAATTTAAATGTATTTCCCTTGCACTTGTCTTCATTATGAGCAATATTAATAGGTAATCCAAATAAAAATAATCAAGAAGAGAGTTAATCCCCTGTTTGTTTTCAAACTCAGTGATTCTCAAACAATCCAGTTTAATCAGGATGATGAAAAACTGGAGACTAGACTATGGTAATAAATGTGTTTGTTCTCGTGGTTGCTTCGGCAAGAGGCCTCTCAGTCACCTATCTCCCAGAAGAGAGTTCTCTCCATTAGAACAGCATATGCTGTTAGTCTCCATCTTCAGGAACACTCTCTGACTAGACAACATCATGTCCTTAGAGCAGCATAGTGTTCCCACTCTGTGCAGAACTATCCATGCTGGAGGAAGCTGTGTGCCTACCCAGTTCGTACTGTACTGCGTCTTGTGAATTGTTTTACAGAATGGTGTGTACAGTAGGAGTGGACACCGTGCTTTGCCAGGAGGGTAATGTGTAGGCATATTAGTTTCATGCTGAAGTAAGGAAGCATGCAATCTGGCATAGAGTGTGTTCAGTGTGACGATGATGGGACTCTGAATATAACGTCATAAAACTGCTATTTTATTATTAGCATTGGAAAGATGAGGAACAGGGGCAGGGGCAGTTGGCAGGTGCGGGTATCCAGCAATGTTAGGAAGATTTGGTTCTGCTTGCTGCTGGACTACAATGTCAATTTTCCTTCCTACTTCTTCTGTAGCAGAACTGTTACTAACCCTGGAGATCAATTTTCCCAGTTCAAGGACTGCATCGTCCAGTTTGGCTTGAAGCTCAGTGTGGCAATGTGGTTTAAACTTATCAGACGAACACGGGGCCCTTTGATAGGATTGGTTTTGAAAGCTTTGTTCTCTTGCTTCTGTTGATCAGATGTGGGAACGTACTGCCCGAAGCTTCTGTCACCGATATGAATCATGATGTCAGGTGTACACTCCCACATGGTAGACCAGCGAGTGGGGAGGTTTGCGGCTGCCTGAGACATTACAAACTATGATATCATCATGTTTTACTTGAAGAAAGGTCTTTCTCTGTAGTCCTGGCAGGGCTAAAATTCTCTGTTGAAAATAACTCAGCCTCAAACTTGCCGTGATCCTTCTGTCTCAGCTTCCTTATGCGTTTGTGCCAGTAAACCCTGAATGTTTCATGAGAAACTGTGTGTGTGTGTGATGATGTTCAAGTCTTAGTTATATGTGGCAGAACCATTTCTAACTGGTTTGTATCTAAATTAAAATATTAAGAAATAATATAAGCATGTTATTTAGTAGCACAGAAATCAATACTAAAGGTAACAGGATAAACTGAAAACAGTTGCCTTTGGTAGTGGGAAATGGGATAAAAACAAATGTTTACTATTTTTTCTTATAATAATTAATATAATATTTAACATTTTAAGTTAGGTACATCATTAATTGTAGTGATATTTCATTTGTATTTTAATAAATAAAGCTTGCCTGTAGCTTAGAGAGTAAAACAGCCCCATTGATCAGCCTTACAGACCAGGAAGTGGTAACACACACCTTTAATCCCAGTAGCCACACTAGTTTGCCACACAAACCGGGCAGTAGTGGTGCACGCCCTTAATCCCAGAACTAGAGAAGAATATAAGACAAGAGGAGACAGCTCTCACACACAGTCTCAGAGATTCCTGGAGGCAGGATGGCCATTTCAGACTGACGTAGAGGGAAGAGCCAGTGGTTGGCTGTTTTGCTTTTCTGACCTTCAGGTTGAACCCCAATTTCTGTCTCTGGGTTTTAATTAATCATGCTACAATTATTAAAATTAAATGAACTTTTTCTATTTTTACTTAGTATTATGTATTCACTTCCCATCTATAATAAGTACTTCTCTTTTTATCTGGAATAACAACTTGTTTGGTTTGGTATCTACATGTTTTTTTCAAGAAAGGGTTTCTCTGTAGTTTTGGAGCCTGTCCTGGAACTAGCTCTTTTAGACCAGGCTGGCCTTGAACTCACAGAGATCCACCTGCCTCTGCCTCCTGAGTGCTGGGATTAAAAGTGTGTGCCACCACTGCCCGGCCAGTTATTTCTTTCTTTATTATTTTTTATTGATTTTATAAAATCAATGACATTATTGATTTTAGTGAGTGCATATGATAATTGTCTTTCTGGATCTGGGTTACATAGTCAATATGTTGTTTTCTAGATCCATCCATTTGCCTGCAAATTTTAAGATGTTATTTTTTTCTGCTGTGTAGTACTCTATTGTGTAAATGTACCACATTTCCTTATCCATTCTTCAGTCAAGTAGCATGTAGGTTGTTTCCAGGTTTTGGCTATGGCAAACAATGTTGCTATGAACAGAGTTAAGCACATGTCCTTGTGACACAATTGAGCATCCTTTGGATGCTTTGGATGATACTGCTGGGTCTTGAGGAAGGTTGTTTCCTAATTTTCTGAGAAATTGCCATACTGCTATCCAAAGGGATGCAGTTATTTCTTAATACAGTATATATAAAGATGAGTAGTTTTCTTTGGCTACTTATTTCATTATTATTATATTCAATTTTAATTTTAAAATGTTATTTATTAGGAAATATTGAAGCATGCAGTACTCTTGTTTATTTTTTAGAGTTCAAGATGCAAGTATGAAGTTAAAAAAGCAGCAAAATGAATTTCAGAGAATACAGAAAGAATTAGATCATCAACAAAATGAGCTAAAAATTAAACAAAAACAATCCCAAGTGTTCAGGTAAGATTATCTTTAAGAATTGAAAATTATAAATATTAAAATTATACAGCAAATGCTGACTTTATGAATATCTTGAGAAAAATAGAAATAGTTTTACTCTTTTATTGTCCTTATGTCGACTGAATTGTTTTGTTAGTAAAATGTCATTGAGCAAACAGCATTTTCTGTTACTACCTTGCTTCTTTCTGTTCCTTCTCTGTGGTGATATCTGAAATGAAAGTGTAGTCGCTAATGTCTTTTGTGTGTGTAAGTGGAGTGTGGTGATCGGTCTGTGTCCGTGTCTGCATGCGTGCGTGAGCGCATGTGTGCGCGTGTGCAGTTGTGTCTTCCTCGCTCGTTCTCCATGTTAGTTTTTGAGACAGGTTCTCTGACTAGAGCTGGAGCTTACTAATTTGTCCAGCCTGGCTGACCTGCAAGCTCCAGGCATCTTCACACCCGCCCACTCTACGCTGGGTTTGTAGGCATGCGCCCTCAGGAGTGCTGGGGATCTGAGCTGAGGACACCTGTGAGGCAAGCCCTGTACTGCTGAGCTTCCCCTCCAGTTAATCTGTTGGAGCAGAAAACCTTTCTCTGTGATAATACAGACCCTGAAATTTGGAATTCTCTAGCGCAAATGTTAATCTCCTCCCATAGACTCACTGCAAGGTTTATAATCCATAAAGATAAAATGCACCAAGCAAGCCGGGCGGTGGTGGCTCACACCTTTAATCCCAGCACTCAGGAGGCAGAGGCAGGCGGATCTCTGTGAGTTCGAGACCAGCCTGGTCTACAGAGCTAGTTCTAGGACAGGCTCCAAAGCCATAGAGAAACCCTGTCTCGAAAAACCAAAAAAAAAAAAAAAAAAAAAAAGCACCAAGCAAACAAACAACACTGGAGACACATGTCCTAGAGTACATTGAGAATGCTTCTAGGGTTCAAGATAACTAGAAGATATGCTGCATGAGCATTTGGATGTTAGGTTTTGTTTTAATCCACTCCTTCATACCACAAACTTTTTGTTAAAAATCCTCTGCGCTCATGAGCTTTTGATGCATCTGTTGATAAGTCTGCTGGCCCCGGCTCTGCCTTTCACAGATAGCTTCTGTATAGCTGATAGTAAAGAATTGTTGAATGGATGCATGAAGGAAATCTGCTCACACCTTCCCCCGCCCCCGTGTGTGTGTGTGTGTGTGCGTGTGTGTGTGTGTGTATGTGTGTGTGTGTATGTGTGTGTGTGTATGTGTGTGTGTGTGTGCGTGTGTGTATGTGTGTGTGTGTATGTGTGTGTGTGTATGTGTGTGTGTGTGTACGTTTGTGTGTGTGTGTGTGTGTGCGTGTGTGTGTATGTATGTGTGTATGTGTGTGTGTGTGTGTATGTGTGTGTGTGTGTACGTTTGTGTGTGTGTGTGCGTGTGTGTGTGTGGTTTTGCCTGCATCAGTGTCCGTGCACCACACGCATGCAGTTTCTCCAGAGGTGTTGTAACCCCCGGGACAGGACTCATAGCTGATCGTGAGCTATCATGTGGATGCCGGAGATCGAACCTGGGTCTTCAGAAGAACAGCCAGTCCTCCTAACTACTTATCCATGGCTCCAGCCCCACTCCCAGATGAACATTTTTACCATTACAATCTTCCTTGGCCCATTTCAAGAAAGCCGGTAGTGGACTCGCAGATTAACAGCACCAGGCAACCTGATTACCACCAGGTGCTTGGCTCCTGCGGCAGCCTTGGCCCGTGTCTAGACTACTGCATGTGAGGCTGTCTGTCCTCTTTGTAGCTAAAATAACAAAAGAGAAGACATTTGGCCTTGCTGTATTTATCAGTGTACCGTCACTATTCTCAGAGTGCATCTGTTGTCTGTGTGTGATATGTTGAAGGCTTCCTTTTGCTTTCAAAACTGTTTCCATTAAACAATGGATTATATGATCGCTTTTGAAGAAATGTGTGTTTTTATGTTTTCTGTGTTTAAAAATGCTAATTTTTGTTTTACTAATTGCAGTCAAAGATTGTCAGAATACAGATACTTCTGGAATAAGACCCTTTTGTTACTTACTTTTACTAAAAGGGAACTAACCAGTATTAAACATGAAGTATGTGATAATTTTCAAAACTGGACTTCGCTGAAAGGGGAAGTTTTTCTGCAGATGAAATCTCTGAGTGACGCAGCCTTGGCAGGTTTGTTACATGTATTTACAGCCTACTTGCTTGTCTCTAACTGCTACATCATAGCTATGCAATCATAGGATTTTCTGTGTGTTGGGACTCAGGTCCACTTTTGTTACTAGTTGACACTGTAGAGAAACATTAAGGTCCATTTATACCTGGAGTTCCACAATTATCTGCTCATCTAACCTAAGCTACACTGCATCCATTTTACAGCTGTGGTTAAAAGTCTGATTCCTCTTGTTAAGCTTCTAGATTTGTCTAACAGTTTTCTCTTCATCTCAGTGGTTGAGTAGTGGTATAAGACCAGCTTCCCCCAAATAATTATAAATGCTGAACAAAAATACTCAACATTGCAGAGAGACCAAAACTGAGCACATAAAGACGGAAGTGTGAAAGACTGAAATAAGGTGTTTACGCAGTGGAAGGCGGCAGTCTGAACAGGCAGCATGATGTGCTACATCTGTGTGAGCTGTCGGACAGGGAGAACTAGAGAACAGTAAACCTGACTGACAGCTGGGGGCAAGGGCGGATAAACACAGGACACCCAGAGGAACTTTGAGATGTGGACATTACTCTCCAGGGTGTTGCAGTGATGCATCCAGATCATTATGTGCACTTGCTGCAGATGTGGTCTCTGGCTAATAATATGGTACGCGGTTTGTCTTGACCAGATGCAGCATGGTGCGGGGTGTCACTGGGAAGGGAGGCTGGGGGAGGGGGAGGTTGTGTAACAGCTCTGCTTTTTCCTCACTTTCACTAAACTTTAAAGAGGCTTAAGGTTATTTTCAATATTGAAAAGGAGTATGGAACTTGGCGAATTTCTTTCTATTTTTATTTTTGAAAGGCCAGTAGACTGGGGTCAGGATATAGTTTATTCTACATAGAAGTAAAAGTTATGAAAGAAAAAATATGTTCTTTTAATCCTGAAGATGTGAGGACAGTGGGCAAGGCAGACGCAGCCTCTGGGAATGGCCAGGCACAGAGCCAGTGAGGGAGATCAGCTTCTGCATGGAAATACTTTCCAGCTCTCTGGAGCTCCTGTGCGCAAGGAAGACTGAGCAGCCTGCCTGAGACTGAAGCCATAGACACTTTAACACCTTCCCTTGGGGAATAGATTTTATAGTTTGGGTTTAGCTAAATTAACTGCTCCTTAAACCAGAGCAGAAACAAACAAACAAATGCTCCTTAAAATTTATTTTTTTTTAATTACTGTTCCTGAAAGTTTTACTCTGTGTTTATCTGTGCGCTTGGGGCCAAGAGTTGGCGTCTCAGGTCCAGAAGCTGCAGCTGCAGACAGTTGTGAGCCACCGTGTGGGTGCTGGGAATCACATCTGGGTCCTCTGAAAGAGCAGTCAATGCTCTTAACTACCGAGCCATTTCTCTGGCCCCCTTAATACTTTTCAGAGGCAACATAATAGAGCCCAGTCTTCATATTGTACCAGTGTTTAGTACACAATCGAAAACTTCTTTCTTTCTTTCTTTCTTTCTTTCTTTCTTTCTTTCTTTTTGTTGTTGTTGGTTGATTTTTATTGTTGTTGTTGGTTGATTTTTGGGTTTCTTTGTGTAACCTAGGCTGTACTGGAACTCACTCTGTAGACCAGCCTGGCCTCGAACACAGAGCTCCTCCTGCCTCTGACTCCCGAGTGCTGGGATTAAAGATGTGTGCCACCACTGCCTGGCCCAAAATTCTTAACCTGGAAAAAAAATATTAAAAATATGGTCCATGTTCCCCCAAATAAAGCAGTAAATTTGGAGCAAACTTAAATTGCACCAGATGATGTGTGCGAAGGCACAATTCTTCTTTGTTCTCTTTATTGTGCTTTGCAGACCATTTTTATCAATGGAAGGTTTGTGGCACCCTTATTGGACAAGTCTCTCTAGGTTGCTTTTCTAATGACACATACTACTTTAGTAAGCACACATTCTGTCACGTTTTGGTAATTCTGTTTGTTTTTTCGAGACAGTGTTTCTCTGTAGCTTTGGAGCCTGTCCTAGAACTAGCTAGCTCTTGTAGACCAGGCTGGCCTCGAACTTACAGAGATCCGCCTGCCTCTGCCTCACAAGTGCTGGGATTAAAGGCGTGTGCCACTACCGCTGGGCACATTCTGGCAATTCTTACTTTTTTTATTATTTTATTTTCTACACACAGCCACCTTCAGTGTTACTATCAGAACTGTTTTGGGACACTATATGCCACATATATAAGAAGCTGTGTGTTCTCACTGTTAGTTTTCAGAACAAAAATGGCCATTCCTGTGTCTGTTCACTCTCTGTTCATTCCCATGTCTGTTCGGTTGAAGCTTCTAGCTCGATCGTGAACAAATCTACCCTATTTCCTCCAACCCTGCCTTTGCCGAGAAAACTCTGAACAAAGAAATGGCACCCAAGTGCCCACCCAGGGACCTAGCTTTTGACCATACTTGGGCACAGTCCCAGCTCCTGGCTGGCAGGACATCACTGCTCGCCTGAGGTCTATAAAATGTCCCTGCCTTGGCTAAGGGCACGCCATGAAACAGCTTTATGCTAGAAAAGGACTCCATTTAGGACTTTTCATAGAGAAGTCATTGCCTGGCTACAAAGGTTCAAAGGACAGACAGACTGTCTTGGTAGGCGCCAGTAAAAGCTGACTTGACATGGAAGCCCCCTTTTCATCTGTCATCCCCCAAATCCTGGGACTCTGAGAGTCCTGTGAAATCGGCCTTGCCCGTTCTCTGTAAATGGAACAACAAAGCCCGGATGGCAGCGTATCTGTTTACAATGTGCTGCTGTTGATAGCTATTGCTCAGTAAAATGACCTCAGCCTGAGGGTGCATGCCTCCCACTCCAACTCCATAAAGGCTTAGGGGGTAACTTATTCATGGAATTCAAGGCTATCTTGGGTAGCATGGTGAGATATAGTCTCAAAGGAAAAACAAACAAATTCCTTTCAAAATACTACTTCACCCAAGAACTCTAATGGAATTTGATGAGATTAGTAATGTTTTCGTGTCTGTTAAACTGGCACCAGCCAGTTTACAGCCTATGGATCAGGGAGCCATTTGACTTCAGATCTTGCTGTCTATAAAATTTATGCTTATCATTATCAAAGACAGTGATTTCTCTGATTTCTCCAGACATAGTAAATTGAAAACCTCTGGAAATGATTCCCTACTATAGATGTCATTAAGAATAAACACTGTCATTAGGATTCGCCACAGAGATGCATTAAGAGCATTCAGGATTCATGTGAAAATATCAATATTAACCAAAACTTAGAAGTTGATTATAGCCAGCATGACTGGACAGAAGTAGCTGTAGACAACGTAGAAGTGACAGTTGTCTTAGTTTGTTCTCTGGTGCTGTGATAAATGCCATGACCAAAGCATCGTGGAGAGGAAAGGCCTTATTTCATCCGCTAGCTCATGACCCTTATAGAGGGAAGGAACTCAAGGCAGGAACTCAGCTAGGAACTGAAACATAGCCATGGGTGAGAAACAAACACCCAAATCAGCAATGAAAAGGGAAGGATTACTTTTACATGCAACAACTTGAATGAATATCCAGGAAATTTTTTTAGGTTTAAAAAATGCCAATTTCATAATCCTTTCACAGAATTTTCCTTTTTATTGTTTGAGAACTTCATAACTAACATAGTGGGTTTTGATCAACTCTCCCCTCCAGCCCTACCCTCCTCACCACCTCCCTTTCCCAACTTCAGGTGATCTTTTAAAAAGTCTCTGAATTCACTTAGTGCTGCCTGTGTGTGCATGGGCATGGGACCATCTTCTGGAGCATGGGCAGCCTCTCAGGCCAAATCCCTATGTAAGCTGACTCTCTCTCCCACAAGGACCAGCAGTTGTCAGTAGCTCCCCAGTAGGATGGGGCTTCCTGCGCTCCTCTCCCTTCATGCTGGGATTTTGTCCGACTTGATCTTGTGTGTGTAGTCACTAACTGTGAATTCGTGTGTACAGAGGCCTTGCTGTGGCTGGCAAATCTCTCTAGCTCTCATCTTTTTCCACCTCCCCTTCTGTTATGATTCCTGAGCCTTTGGGAGAGGAACAAAGATACAGATGCCCCACTTAGAGCCGAGCACTCTGTAGTCTCTTAGTCTCTGCACATTGACCAGATTGGGTCTCTGTACAAATCACCATCTCCTGAAGAAAGAAGCTTCTCTGATGAGGGTTGAGAGATGGCACATAGAGCTTAGGATCCAGTTTATTTCTGCATCCATTTCGCAGAATAGTAGTTGGAGCTTCTTCTTAGGGTGTGTAATTAGCCACCCGTGGGTTTTTGGCTCTCTTAATGGTACCATGCATGAATTCTATCCTGTGGATTGGGTTTAAATCCATTCAGAAAGTGGTTCAATTTCAAAATCATTTATTCTTCCATTTATATAGCAGTCTTGACATGAAGCCATTGTAGGTGTAAGGGAGATGAGCAATTGCTGGGGATTGGCACTGCTGGGCTAGAGGATGAGCTGACTGCGGACACCAGGTTGGAATTTGGTGATAAACAACCTCATATTTTGACCATGGGGGTGCAGCCTACTATGGGCTCTGTCACTCCTAGGCCAGTGGCCCTGGGTTGTATAAGAAAGCAGGGTGAGCAAGTCATGAGGACCAAGCCAGTAAAAAGCATTCCTGCATGACCTCTGCTTCAGCTACGGTCTCCAGATTTGTCTTTGAGTTCCTTTCTGGGTTTCCCCTTCTGATGGGTTGTAAACTGTAAGCTGAAATAAACCTTTTCCTTTCCCAGTTGCTTTCTGCTAGGGTGTCTATCACAGCAACACAGAGCAAGCGGGAATGCTGTGTGTGTGTGTTAAAGTCTCCTAGAACAAGCATCACACGCAGAGTTTGTGCGCAGCTGGTTAAATCTAACGTGCTTCTCTGGCTAGTAGAGTGAGGGGGAATGGACCTTCTCTATAAATATATTTTTAACTTTCTGTAAACTATTTCAAAATAAAAGGGTTTTTAAATCCAATGTAATGGTTTTTGATTCCTTCATTTAATAACTTTAGTTTTTAAAGGTCTGTCCTATTGTAATAAAATTAAAGTTATGTAAATTAATGGTCACACAGTGAATGAACATTGGAATTCCCTAGTAATAAGGTTATAAAGTTCTTGTAATAGCATAATGACACAATGTAATTGTACATTCACTTGGCTAAGCTTGGGGCTACAAAGACAGAAATAAACGTTAATACAGTTTAAAAAAACAAAAACAAAACCAACAACTGACTTTGTATTCTCATACTTTCTTTAGATAATGAATTTTGTTGGTGTTTAGTGCTAAAAATCAGACCCAGGGTCTCACAAAGGCATGCATCCCTCACCAAGCTGCAACTTCCCTGTCAGTAACTCTCTCTCTCTCTCTCTCTCTCTCTCTCTCTTCCTCTTTCTCTTTCTCTCGCTGTCTTCTGTTTTTTTTTCAAGACAGAGTTTCTCTGTGTAGCCCTGGCTGTCCTGGAACTAGCTCTTGTAGACCAGGCTGGCCTCGAACTCACAAAGATCCGCCTGCCTCTGTTTCCCAAGTGCTGGGATTAAAGGCGTGTGCCACCACCACCCAGCATATCTCTTGACCTTTTAGAAATCAAGTATGAAATTACGTTAGAGTTCACAGTTTTAATAAAACTTGATGAAATTAAGAATGGAATAGGCATATTAGATTAGATTATGCCTATTAATTTAGATTGCTAACATTTTTGGAGGGTGTATGTTTTAATTGTTTAACTTAGTCTGCCATATGAAGCATGTCCAACTCAAAATGCCTGCCTCTGAAATGAAACGGAAGCAAACCCTTATTCAGCATGTTCAAATACTGGCATATTAGGGACCATTTAGAAGGTCTACTCAGAAGACTGCACACATAACAGCTCCTATGATGTATAAACCGTGATGGTGGAAACCAGAGGGGAATACACGGGTTGTTGTCCCTGGTCTACGTTAACCTCCAGTCTAACACTAGGTTGTATGCCTGTATGTGATCCATGCAAAGTAAGAATGCAAATTGGAGTGCAGCATCTAGGTTAGCTCAGGAAAGACTTCCGTGATGGGATCCTTTATGAGCTATGGCAAGCCACGCGTGTGAGGATGGGATGATGCCTGAGGGGTGCGCAGAAACAGAAAATCTCAAGTTGGTTGCAGTCCAGTAACCAGTGTAGACTGACCTGGTAGGGATCATAATTCTGAACCCCAGATCGGGATGATAACTGACAAGGGTGAAATGATATAATGGCAAAATATAGGACTGCGTGTTGGCACCGTGAGCTGTTGGGAGAGGAGCTCGAGTCAGTCCACCTCCCCTGAGTCTAATTTCCTGAGGCCACGTTGGAAATGTTTTCATCCCCATTAGTTTGGAAATCTTGCCGTACTTCCCACACGCTATTTTACAAATCAACCTGTGTTGCAGATTCAGCCTCTTAATGTCAGATAGAAAGTCACACTGACAGTTATTTTAGAGATGACAGCGCTCACTCACAGAACCAGCCAACAGAGTCACTTTGGCAAATGAGAAGTGGGTGCCAGCATGCGTGACCTACTCGGCAGTGTCGTTCTGACTTGACCACGGGCAGATGTTACAGTACGGGACAGTGGATTCAGCTGTAAAAAGCAGCCTTTGCGGCTGCAAAACTACCCAGGAAGCATTTTCCTTTCTCTCCCTCTGTTAAGCTGCCTTGTTTTCGAAAGCTTTCTCTATTAGTGTGCTGGTCATCCTGCTCGCAGAAACGGGCTCATAGTCACGCAGTTTTAGAAGCCTATTAGCTATTCTCAGTGGGGGAGATGCCATAAAAGGTAGCTACTGGACCATGGGAGAAACATGCATTTGGTCCCTGCCATTTATTTATCTCTCCAGGTTTTCCATTTGCAAGTTGAAAAGAAACTAAAAGAGAAAAGGTACCAGGGCCTCTTCTCAAGGCCCAGGTTAGTGTTTAATGCCACTTTTTCCTTCCTGGAAAAAGTTTCTTATCCAGGTAGGGTCTTTCCTTTGCTCTCCTTGAACCATGTCCCCTGCTCTTTCTCATTCACATTCTTGAGCTCCCTCGCCTCTGGCTGTTGCTCTCTCTCTCTCTCTCTCTCTCTCTCTCTCTCTTTCTTCCCCTCTCACTCTTGCTCTCCAACCTCACTATGTCCCTCTCATTGACTTGGAACTTGGTCTGCAGACCAGGCTGGTCTTGAACTCCCAAATGTGTGCCTACTCTGCCCTCTCAAGTGTTGGATTAACGTTGTGCACCATCAGCCTGGCTGGACTACATTCAGTTGTGCTCTACACCATCATTTAGGAAATCTCTCTTTCCTATGCCCTGCTGCCGCCAGCTGCTGGCCAAATTGCCTGCTCCCACATCTGTCCTTTGGATCTCTACTTTGACCTTTCCTGCGTGTGCAGATGTGGTAGAGCAATAAACCAAGCCAACATGTTGAGATACCCACGCACACCTGAACTCAGCACACAGCTTAGGAGAGGGGCTAGCCAAAGAAGGCAGTGCCAGGTAATCTTCCTAGAAAACCGTTGAGTGTCTCATAAACCACACCCTCATTAATATCATTAGCTGACTTGTACAAATAACAATATTTTTACTGTGTGTTTTGTTACCTTAGTGATAGCTTCTGTTGGCAGTGCTGAGAACATTGGTGAAGGGTAAACTTGATAATTATTTTGATGGGTGATGTGCTCTGTGCATTTTACAAGAAAGGATATGGACTCTAAGTAGAACTGTAAAGCCATTTAAAGATTAAATGGCAGGAGGGTAATGACATTGAATTACTACAATATGTTCTGGTTTCACTCTAGGGAACAGTACCATTAGAATCATTAAAATAGATTTGGTAACTGTTAAATACTTTCTACCCACAAGCTTGCTGGTTTTAGATGCTCCATCCTTTAGGTCCTTTCCACTCTTACCGCTTAGAATGCAGCCAGTAGCTGTTAGAAACGCTACCCACCAGGTCGTGCTACACATCCACACTTACTCTCCTTGGTCTCACAGTTTCAACAAAACCCAGAACCCTCCACAGGAATTATACTTTTCATATTTATATGAGAATGTAAAAGCAGTCTATATTACTATTTAGTATGATTTAAGGCTAAAAAAAAGTACAACATTTAGCGATCCAGGCCATTTTCCCATTTTCAGAATTGCTAGAATGTTTAAATCTAACTTTGGCTAAGTGTCATGCTCTCAGAAAAGTCATCTTCTTCTCACATATTAATTTTCGAAAAGAAAATCAGTTTTGAGAGGATTGTGGTTTAATGTCTTCTGTGTATAAACTTTTTAAATTTTCTTTACAGAAATTGATATGTTAAATAAAAGTCTGACCGTTTCCCAGAGAAATAAGGTGTGCCTGGAAGAGGAAATGAAAGATCTCAAACTGTTGTCGGACGCAGCCATCTTGAGGTCTCAGGAGATGCAGGCGTCCAAACAGCACGAAGTAAGCTTGCAAGCCAGGTGCTATGATCTGCAGAAGGAAGCCCTAGGTAAAGAGAGTTCCTTCTCGATGTGAGCGACTAGCCGTAACATGGAAATGGCAACCTTTCCCCCTAAAATCGGAACAGTTTTGTGTTTATTAAGTTGTCATGCGAATATGCCTACTAGTAATGGTGTCTTTGCTCCGAGTTTGCAGTTGTCCCTTGCGAGCTTGCCATTTGAAGAGGCAGGATTAAGGGGTTCTGTGAGGGGGCAGGATTAAGGGGTTCTGTGAGGGGGCAGGATTAAGGGGTTCTGTGAGGGGGCAGGATTAAGGGGTTCTGTGAGGGGGCAGGATTAAGGGGTTCTGTGAGGGGGCAGGATTAAGGGGTTCTGTGAGGGGGCAGGATTAAGGGGTTCTGTGAGGGGGCAGGATTAAGGGGTTCTGTGAGGGGGCAGGATTAAGGGGTTCTGTGAGGGGGCAGGATTAAGGGGTTCTGTGAGGGGGCAGGATTAAGGGGTTCTGTGAGGGGGCAGGATTAAGGGGTTCTGTGAGGGGGCAGGATTAAGGGGTTCTGTGAGGGGGCAGGATTAAGGGGTTCTGTGAGGGGGCAGGATTAAGGGGTTCTGTGAGGGGGCAGGATTAAGGGGTTCTGTGAGGGCCCTTTCAAGTGCAAAGCAAGAGTTCAGGAGCACAAAGTGGAATTTCCTTTGCTGTCTCATTGTTCCTAGGGGATGATTGGCTTAGGATGCAACAGGAACATGGGGCATATGTTGTTGTGTAAGAGGAGCCCAGATTTTATTTTCATTTTTAATGTTTTATTTCTAAAACTGTTACAGTTTGTGGAGAAAAGTGGTAAGTACTAATTCTTTATCATTTTTGTTGTGTTAAAATGCATGACCCTAAATGTATCATTTCAAACATTTTTAATTATTCAGTTCAGGGGTTTTAAAGTATGGTTGCATTTTCTGCAGTATACCATGGAACTTTTCCACATTGCAAAACAGAAACTTTGTAGCCGGGGGATGCTCTACCCTCTCCACTTAAGTTCTAGGCAGCCCCTGTCTACTTTGTTCCTGTGAGCTTGACTTTTCTAACATTGTACAGTAAGTGAGATGATATGGTAGTGTGTGTGTGTGTGTGTGTGTGTGTGTGTGTGTGTGTGTGTTTATCTGGGGGGTTTTATTTAGTACAGCGTCCTCTGTGTTGCCACAGTGTGGGAATTCCTTTCACTCCTGACCGGTACAGTAGATCCTTGCGTTTGTGGTCTCTTCTGGTTCTTTCTTCCTTCATCTTCTGATGGACTGGACATTTGGGCCACTTCCACTTCTGATCCATTGCACCTGAAGCTGTGGAGAAGGTGGGGCTACAGATACCTCCTTGAGGCCTTGCTCAAGGGCCCTGATAAATGCCCAGAGGCAGGACAGCCTTGTCATGTGAGCAATGCCCCTACGGTTTCTCTAATGAGAAACATCATTTGACTTTCCTACCATAATGGCGCCACGTTCTTGTTGTTAGCAACATTTAATTTTTTGGGTGGTCGTTTGGTATCTTCCATAGCTAATTGTTTTTCATGTCCTTTGCTCATTTTTAATATGTAGGTATTTTCGTTTTTTCATTGAATTATACAAGTGTCTTATAAGTGTACATATAAACTGCTTATCATATATGTGACTTTCCCATGACTTAGGTTGTCATCTCAAACCCATTTATTGTTTTCTTTGCTTCAAAGACTTTTTCCAGCTGAACGGGGCCTCTGTCTGTGTTTTACTTTTATTGAACATGAGTTTGATGTCATAGCTAAGAAATCATTGCAAAATCCAGTATTCCAAAGTTTTTTCTTTACTTTTCTTTTTAAACATGAATCTAGAATTTTAAACAGTTTTGGGAATGAGTCTAAGAAATACATATTTCTACCTGAAAGTATTGAAAATTGTTTATCAAGATAACCATAAAAGCAGTATTTTTCTTGGAATGCATGATATGAAAACCACAAAGAATCAATAAAAGAAAAAAGTGGTATATAGAAAGACTGAGGCTCGAGGCAGTGTGTTATGGTGGGATGAGCTCATACTGATGGAGATCTAAAGAGGGGTGAGCGCTGGGACAGAAAGAGAGGGACCATGCGTCCAGTAGATAAAGAGGGGTGAGCGCTGGGACAGAAAGAGAGGGGCCATACGTCCAGTAGATAGAGGGGTGAGCGCTGGGACAGAAAGAGAGGGGCCATACGTCCAGTAGATAGAGGGGTGAGCGCTGGGACAGAAAGAGAGGGACCATGCGTCCAGTAGATAAAGAGGGGTGAGCGCTGGGACAGAAAGAGAGGGACCATGCGTCCAGTAGATAGAGGGGTGAGCGCTGGGACAGAAAGAGAGGGACCATGCGTCCAGTAGATAAAGAGGGGTGAGCGCTGGGACAGAAAGAGAGGGGCCATACGTCCAGTAGATAAAGAGGGGTGAGCGCTGGGACAGAAAGAGAGGGGCCATGCGTCCAGTAGATAGAGGGGTGAGCGCTGGGACAGAAAGAGAGGGACCATGCGTCCAGTAGATAGAGGGGTGAGCGCTGGGACATAAAGAGAGGGACCATGCGTCCAGTAGATAAAGAGGGGTGAGCGCTGGGACAGAAAGAGAGGGGCCATACGTCCAGTAGATAGAGGGGTGAGCCCTGGGACAGAAAGAGAGGGGCCATACGTCCAGTAGATAGAGGGGTGAGCGCTGGGACAGAAAGAGAGGGACCATGCATCCAGTAGATAAGAGGGGTGAGCGCTGGGACAGAAAGAGAGGGACCATGCGTCCAGTAGATAGAGGGGTGAGCGCTGGGACAGAAAGAGAGGGACCATGCGTCCAGTAGATAAAGAGGGGTGAGCGCTGGGACAGAAAGAGAGGGGCCATGCGTCCAGTAGATAGAGGGGTGAGCGCTGGGACAGAAAGAGAGGGGCCATATGTCCAATAGATAGAGGGGTGAGCGCTGGGACAGAAAGAGAGGGGCCATATGTCCAGTAGATAGAGGGGTGAGCGCTGGGACAGAAAGAGAGGGACCATGCATCCAATAGATAGAGGGGTGAGCACTGGGACAGAAAGAGAGGGGCCATATGTCCAGTAGATAGAGGGGTGAGCGCTGGGACAGAAAGAGAGGGGCCATATGTCCAGTAGATAGAGGGGTGAACGCTGGGACAGAAAGAGAGGGGCCATACGTTCAGTAGCACTAATTTTCTGACTGAAATCAGAAAAAAATACAAAATTTAAAAATTGCAATCTTTATATGTGCATATGGGGGGCTTCATTTGTGTTCCACAGTGCACATGTGGATTCAGAAGTCAGCTGACTGGACTTGGTTCTGTCCTTCTGCCCTGTGGGTGTTGGGGCTAAAACTCAAGCAATCTGGCTTGAAAGCAGGTCCTTTACCCTCTGAGCCATCTCGCCAGCCCAAAAGACTGTAATATATACCAGTGATCAATTGTTTTCCTTTTGTCTGTTGGTTCCTATTTATTTAAAGCTGACTTACTAGTGGTTCTCTTGGTAGCAGTTTGTTTTGCTAGAGTCAGGCTGACCTGGAACTTATGCCCTCTTGCCTCAGCCCTGACTGCTGAGATTCTAGGTGTGTACAAAAGTCCCAGCTCCTCTTCCTCATTTTGTTTGTTTTTAAGACAAGGTTGAATTCACTGTGTGGCCCTGACTGACCTGGAACTCAGATCTGCCTGCCTCTGCTTCCTGAATGCTGGGTTTAAAATGAGTGTCCCCCCTCCCAGCCTCCTATAAATAATTTTAATGAGCAGTTTGAACAGTACAGGTTTAGTATATTTTTATATTATGTTTATATATTCAGTTTTCATAAAGTAATTTAAAATTTTTTTATGATATCACCATATCACAGGTTTGTATTATGGTATAACCAAATGGTGGATTTTTTTATTGTTTCTGGTTAGTTTTGATTAAGACATTACACAGATTACACAGTTTTTTTGGGATCCTTTCATTTAATATATTTTTATGTCATATGAGACTCAGTGATCCAGTTTCACTCTTTTCCCATTATATTAGTTTATGCAGTAATTAAGTCATTATTTTTACCACCTCACGTTAAAATTTCCCATGAGCTAGTGTCTATCACAGCGTTTTCTCTTCTGTTTCACTAATTCATTTCATATGCCATTAATGTTAATTTTAGTAGAATGCATTATTAACCAATTCTTACAAGTAGAGTTTTTCCTGCTGTTCTTACCTTTGAATATATTTGGCATTTCGTTATTTTTCCACTTAAATCTTTTATGTGGGAGGCATGTACATGGGTGGAGATCAGAGGTCAAAGTTGGTGTTTTCCTCAATTGGTTATCATCTTATTTTTTAACTTTTAATTCCTTTTAGAATCACTTATTTTAATTTATATGTATGCATGTTTTGCCTGTGTATATGTATGTACACCACTTAGATGCTTGGTGCCCTCCAAGGTCGAAGAAGGCATCAGATCCTCTGCAGTGGAGTTACAGATAATTGTAAAGCACTGTACAGTTGCCAAGAATCGAATTCCGGTCCTCTGGAGGAGCAGCCATCTCTTTAGTCTCCACCCTCTCGTGTTTCTGAGCCTGGGTCTTTCACTAAACCTGATGCTCACCACTTGTCTCTTCTAACTGATCTTCAACACCCTGGCTTCCCCTGTTGATGCTTCCCGGCCCTGGGTTCCAGTTGAACTGCACTGCCGCCCCGGCCCTGGGTTACAGTTGGACTGCATTGTTATCCTAGCCCTGTGTTGGGAGCTGTGAACTCCCAGATCCTGAATTTCTTGTAAACAACTTGTTTTCTTCTGCTCTGAGACAGCCTGCAGCTACTCTGAGCACAAGACCCTCAGAAGTTCCGGGTGGCAGGAAAATGGTTTCTGGTGCGTTTGGCTGGCGCGTGGCTATCAGTTAAGGATCTCTATATAAGCGGTTCTGGTACACAATAATAAAGGGGACATTCTTGGGACATTCCTGTTTCAAGGATGACCCATGTCTCTGTGAGTCTTTGTGTGTTTCAATCTCCAGCCCCTTGCCGGGTTCATGCACTGTATGGTAGTACATAGAGCGCAGTTGGGCGTGATGTGCTGCACCCCTGGGTTACAGTTGGACCACACTGCTGTCCCAGCTTTTAAATCTCAGTTTTGGGACTCTGAACCCGGGCCTTCATACTTGCAAGGCACACACTTCACTGACTGACCAACTCTTCAGCCCCATCTCTTTAAACTTTAAGATAATGTGATTACCTATTGCAGAAGGCTCCAATGAATCCCTTGTCAAGGTTTCTTCCTCTAAAGTTTATAAGGTCTTCTACACAGAAAGTTATTACTCCACATAAACTAGGGCATTGTTTATTACATTATAATCCAGTAGGGATTCTAATTAGAATCGTATTTTATGTATAAAATTTTAGAGAATTGCTATTCTCATACTAATTCTCGTCATTTTTATCACCAGCTCAGGTTTTCTAGTTATGTGATTATGCTAACAGGTGCATACGCTCAGAGAGTCTTAGCAATTCTAATATTGTTCAAAAGTCCAAGCTCAGGGTATCTACTTATGATTCCCTTACAATTAAGAAGTTGCATACTTCCAACAAACAAAGACATGTAGTGAGCATTCCCATTATAAAGGAGAGGAGTGGGAGCACAGCAAGGAATGATGGGATCAGAGCACGGCTTAGACCAAAGCCAAATGCACATCCAGGCATCTAGGGTACTTGGAGCATTATCTGGGCTGGAGTTGGTTTGGTCACTTCTAGTTCTATGGTCTGTAGCACACACAGCCTCTCTCTTGGGTTTGCTCCGCTCTGTACTCAAAGCCCCTTCCTTTGGCAGACTCTTCGTGTTCCCAGCACCTCCAGACCCCTGGCGTCTCCCATCACATCTTAAGCTTCACTTTGTGTCACATGACAGCCCCTTAAGGCCATCTTGCAGGGATGCTGACCCTGTCACATATTACCTGGATTTAGTGCCTCTCTGAAACTTGGAGCAAGCGCCATCATCCGTAGCTTTTCCATTTTCCACCCTTCTAAAATCATGTCTGTGCGGATGGCACTGCTAAGCCGTGCTGTCCCCTCAGGCTGTAGTCTTGGCCCCTCTGCGCTTCTGTGGTGGCCTCTGCCCCTCTGGGATAGTCACTTTTAGTTTTCAATTTGACACAATCTAAAATCATCTAAGAGGGTCTCGGTGAGGGGATTACTCTAGATCGGGTTGACCCGTGGGCACGCCTGTGAGCGATTCTCTTGACTACATTACCTGAAATGGGGAGACCTGTTCTCTGTGGGGGGTGCCATTCACTTGTCAGGGGTCCTGGGTTGGATAAGAGCGGGGAACGTAAGTTGAGCCCTAGGATGAATTCAGTGATTGTTGCTCTCTGCTCTGGACTGTGTTCTAGCCTCTCACCCTTTCTCCTTTAAGTTGCATTTCATGGGATTTTGTCAAAGCAAAGGAAACAGCTAAAACAGCCTTACTGGCTGAACGTGGAGAAAGACTATCAGTTTAAGCAGGTATCTTAGTTCAGTCCCTTTCCTTTCAAATTGTAACACCAAATCGAGGCAGGGCTTTGTCCCTGGTCAGGGTTTGGGCAAAAATCTGCAAGGGGATGTGCAGATTTTAGCAGACAAGAAAATTATACAACAGTCACCTGGACAGCATGCAGGGTTAGGAAATTTTTCCTAGGGGCCATTGCAGAGCAGCCAGAAAGCATTCCTATAAAACGAAAAACTGAAAAACCTGTTTGAATAGAGCAATGGCCCCTAAATAAAGAGAAATTACAGGCTGCTCATACTCTAGTCCAGGAACAGCTAGAAGCAGGACACATAGTACCATCCACTTCTCCCTGGAATACCCCTATCTTTGTTATTAAAAAAACGTCTGGTAAATGGAGGTTATTGCAAGATCTTAGAGCAGTAAATAATTACATGGAAATTATGGGGACAACTCAACCTGGGTTGCCTCAGCCTGTAGGTATTCCTGCGGGATATCATCTTTTAGTTATTGACCTAAAGGATTGTTTTTTCACCATTCCCTTGCATCCAAAAGACTCTGATAAATTTGCTTTCAATGTACCGTCTGTAAATTTCAAAGAACCATACAAGCGCTACCAATGGGTAACATTGCCCCAGGGTATGGCCAATAGTTCTGTAATTTGCCAAATGTTTATGGCACGGGTTATTGCCCCTATAAGGTATAAATATTCTCAACTGTATATAAGTCATTATTTGGATGACATCCTATTAGCTGGACAGGACCCAAAAATAGTCCTTGAGGCTTTTGCTGACTTGCAAGAATGCCTAGCACATGCTGGGTTAGTTATTGCTTCTGAAAAAGTACAACAACAGTTTCCATATCAATACTTGGGGTATCAGCTGTTGCAGACAGGAGTAAAACCACAAAAAGTTACTCTTCACCTAGATAAACTACAAACTTTGAATGATTTTCAAAAGTTGCTTGGAGACCTAAATTGGGTCCGGCCCAGTCTGAGAATTCCTACTGGAGACTTAAAACCACTTTTTGACATTCTGCAGGGGAATCCAGACCCAACCTCCTTTCGTGAGTTAACACCTCAAGCAAGGCAATGTATTACTTTAATTGAAGAAAAGCTTGCCTCTGCTCATATTAATTATATTGACTATAGTCAGCCACTGCTGTTGATAATTTTCCCCTCCAAGCATAGTCCTACTGGAGTTTTTTGGCAGCAAGGACCCATCCTGTGAGTGCATGAACATGCGTCACCTGTAAAAATTGTTATCTCATATCCATCAGCTGTGCTACGTGTTATTCAGAAAGGATATAAGCTTAGTTTGCAAACTTTTGGAATGTTACCTGACAAGGTTATTACACCTTATACCCAGGCAGAAATAACTTGGTTACAAAATTTTGCTAAAGATTGGACTTTATTTTTATGCACTAATCCCTGCAAGTTAGACAATCATTATCCTTCTGATAAATTAGTCACCTTCTTTAAAAATCATCCGGTATGTTTCCCTAAAATTATTTCTTTGCAGCCTCTGACAGGGGCACGAAATGTGTTTACTGATGGATCTTCCACCGGGAGAGCTGTAGTAGCCTCCCCTCCTGATTTTGATATTCAGTCTGTTAATACTAACTCTGCTCAGATGGCTGAATTAGTTGCTGTCCAGATGGCCCTAGAGAAATATGCTGATAATCCATTTAACCTTTTTACTGACAGTCAATATATAAGCAAAATTCTTGCACCGTTAGAAACTGCAGCTTATATTGCCTCTGTATCTTGAGTCCAGATGCAGTTATTGGCTATTCAAACTTTGCTTTGGGCCCGATCTGTACCCATTTACGTAGGGCATTTGCGGGACTCATACTGACCTCCCTGGTCCTTTGAATGAGGGAAACGCTTTGGCTGATCAGCTTACTTGTCAAATTTATGTAGTTAGTCAGGAATCTTATGAAGCTGCAGAAAAAGCTCATAATCGTTTTCATCTCAATGCTGGATCTTTAAGATTTCATTTTAAGATATCTCGAGAGCAAGCCACTAATATTGTTAAAAAATGCTCCCTATGTACAAAACTTTTAACTGTTCCCCATTTGGGAGTTAATCTTCATGGGCTTGCCCCTAATCATTTATGGCAAATGGATGTCACCCATATTCCTTTTTTGGGGCACATGCAATATGTTCACGTAACCGTGGATACATATTCTCATCTCATTTTTGCCTCAGCTCACACAGGAAGCTTAGTTAGTTGTCGTAAACTGTCCCCATGAATGCACCACAGGAATAAGGGAGACCAGGGCCCTACATCAAATAAATGTCCCTGTTACATATTGACATACTTGGTGAGCAGGGTCTTTCACTTGAAGCACTGGCCTACTGTTCTAGTACCAAGTTCTCTTAAACAATTACATCTGCCTTGTCTGCACATCTACCTTACTGTAGAGCTAAGAGCAGGGAACCGTTGCCATGGCACAGCCTGGATATGTTGTGTCACACTATCCTTTGGGAGTAGTGAATAAGCCCTACTTATCCTGAATAGGGAATATTCTGATGGCAGACCTGAATAAGACTCCAACTTGGTGAACCAGTTATGTTATTGGACCCAGATACTGGAGTGTGGACGAGGAGAGGTTAGAGCTTGGACAACTGGAAAAAGCAGCTGTATCAACAACAGTCCATCCTGGTAGAGGTTATGACTTACACAGCTGGAACTCTGGAACTCCCTACATGGCTTGCAGGTAGCTCAGCAGGTCAAAGACCCTCCTCTCCCCAGCTTCCAGCTTCCCAACATCAACCTCAGGCATTCGCATGTTCACAAACATGCATGCACACCTATACATGCATCCACACAGTGCAACATGTTTGCACACTATACACGCATTAAAAAGGAAAAATAAGAAAAATATATCTTAGTATGTCTTACTCCAAAAACCTGAGTCTCATAACTTAGAAAGAGAAGGAGTCTCATCTCACAGGGCATAGGCCAGAAATTTTGTAGGCAAATTCCACCTAATTCTTTCAAAGAACAGAAGATCCTAACTTTGCAAAACCTTTTTTTTTCCTCCTATGCTAGAGACGAAGTATCCACGTGCTTAGTCAGCAAGTGTTCTAGCACTGAGCTAAGTCTCCAACCTACAGAATATTTTTAAAAACAAACAAGAACTGAATGCATTTCTCAGTCTATTCTACAAGGCTAAAATAACTCTGTTCTCCAAACCAGACAAAAGGGATTAGAAGAAAGGAATGCAATAAGCTTCTTTAGATTATGAATATTGATGTAACAATTTTCATAAAATGTGAGTAAATCAAAGCAGCATTCTTTTTTGCTGCACATACAATCGATTCTTATAAGTTTCTTTGAAATATAGAATGCAGTCTTTTCAGATTTCTTCAAGCTAATGATGTCGATGCCATCGTTTTTTTTTTTGTCCCTAGCCGCCCCTTCCAGCTGCTTGCGCTCCCCAAGCCACAGATCCTGATAGTTCCTGACGTCTACTGAGCGCTAGCTATTGGCCCATCATGCACTAAGCATCATCTGTTGATTCATTCCATTTGCAAATAGCTCCAGGGGCTAATTACCATTATTATGCTTGTTACTAGTGAAGAAACTCAACATTCGTCAAGTTAAATCATTTGTATTAAGTTACAGAGCTAGGAAGTAACAACGCTAGGGCCTGTCTTAACTGAGACAGAGGCCAGATTCAGGGAATTAAATGTGGCATTTCATTTGATAGTTGGCCCATAACTGAAGCCATATGTATGGTGCTGAATGCACTTCCCAATGGAAATTGCCATTTTAGAGACTGGGCATCATTTTTTTTTTTTTTTTGAGGACTTTGGAGGGACTAGAAGTGGGTACCATGTATAAGAAAAGGCACCTCTGTTTCTTACTGGGTATCCATACAGAAAAGGGAACAGATCTTGTTTGTTTCCTTCTAACTACTCAACTATGACCAGACGTTTGAGATTTTAGCAAGCAGATTTCAGAATATTGTTTTCACAGCTTCTTAATAGCGCACAGCTGCCGCAAAGGAAGGGCACTCAGTCTGGATGTGAAACTTTCAGGTATGTTACGAAAGGCCTGGGAGGAAGCTAGGAAACATTTTAAGCTACTGTTTTGTTAGTGACTTATTATAGGAATGGACATGTCATTTCTGAACTGAGTGTATGAAGCTGTATTGAAATGAGTTTTTATACTTGGGGCCTGAGATATTTCATTCCACTGTACAGAGTTTTGATTTTGTGAACTAGAAAAGCAGGCCTGTGGTAGCAAGCCCTTCCTAAGAGCTGCTCTGACATTCCTTCCAACAGCAAAATTCCTCTCTCCTGCAACAGATCACCTCCCTGACCTTGAACTGTTGCAGCGGTGGCGGCGAGGGTGTAGATTCCTGTACACTAGGAGAAGCATATTAAAAATATATAAGGATAGGTAGCACAAGATAATTTTAGGGAGTCCATCACACCAGGATCTAGAAATGTTGAACATATATCTCGTTGTGAGATTCTTTAATGTATGGATGATCAATCCTCTTAGAGGCTGTGGTGTTTAGGCCTTAGTCACAACATTTCTTCTCTCAAACTAAGATACCATCAAAGGTGAATATTGTAAATAAGACCGAAGAGAAACAAAGCGGTTAATGGACCAGTTTTCCGTGCGATAACACAGCCCTAAAGTGTAGCAGGCAGTTGGCATGGTGAAGCATGTTCATATGTTCTGCAAATTGATACTGCTCCCAAAAGTCCTTTGTGTCTGAACCGAAAATGTGTGTGTGTGTGTGTGTGTGTGTGTGTGTGTGTGTACAGGAAACTAAGAACAGTGTTTGCCTGCTGGAGCCTGAAAGGAACTAGGTGAGCAGTAACCGGGGGAAGCCCTTTAAAACTAGGGTTTTTTTCTCCACAGCAAGTTGAGGTTTGCGGAAAAAGAAACACAAGAACACAGAGGTCTTCTATCATCGCCCCTCAGTTTCCCTACTTGAATTTCCCCCATTGTTGCGGCGCCTTTGCTATAACTGAGGAAGTCACCTCAGGTCCACACTTCCATGACCGTCCCTCCATGCTGTCTTCATTCCCGGATTTTCTCCAGGGTGCACACTGCATTCATAGTCATGGCTGCTTAGGCTCCTCTTGATTCGAAAGTTTCTCAAACATTTTTGTTGCTGCTGTTTCTGACTTCCTCTGACGTTTGAAGGATCCTAGTCAGGCGTGTGTAGGATGCCCCTCTATTAGGTGATCTGATGTTTCTCCTACAGTTACCCTGGAGTATTGTGGCCTGGGAGAAAGAAGAGCCCAGGGGTAGAGTACTGTTTTCATTAAGTCTTGTCAAAACCAAACCCTGCCAGCACAGTCTGATTCACAACTATTGATGTCACTTGACCTTGGTCACCTGGCTGCGGCAGGACTTGTCTGGCTTCCCCATGGGAAAGTTACTTCTCTCCCCTTCCCATCCTGTCCTCTTTGAAAGGAGCTTTCTGCATTCAGCTCAGATTTGATGGGAACTTCAACCCCCCTCCTTTCGGGAAGATATCTGTATAACATATTTGGAATTTTCCTGCATGGGAGCGTAACCTCTTCTTGAGTATTGACTCATCCATATTTAGATTTAGGTTATAACCCAACAGTTTTCCCCCAAATTATATAGCTTTATCTTTTTGAAGTTTTTTCAGTTGACTCTTATGTCTCTGACCCATCAGTCAGGGGTGTTGTAAAGACAGCTCATGTTGTCCATTTCTATGCCTCAGCCCTAGAATCGGCCGCTTCTCCAAGGAGTGTGGATTCTTCTCATTGATTCCTCCTATTGCAAAATGATGTTCCAAATCAGGATGTCAGTGCGTTTGTTAGCATGGGATGTCATTTGTTTTGTGTGCTCTTGGGTGACAGAGCAAAGACATAAGCATGCCTGTGCTAATGCGTAGGCACACTTGTTCGTATTTAGCCTAATGGGGTTCTTATTAATGTTGCTTACTAAGGCTGCATGAATTATCCTACCCTTTTCAATGGGAGAATTCTTCTATTTTTCATATTTTAAAAACTATTTCAAATTGCTTAATTTTTATAAAATTAAAAGTAAAATAACAGGCTATTTTCCCTTAGACTTAGGACAATTAGGACAGATTTGCTGAAATACACATTGTGTACTTAAAAACAATTCTCAAAGTGAGATTTTTTTTCTCTAAATAAAAGCATATTTTCAAATTTTGTTCTTTGAATTTGACTTAGAAAACAAGCAATTTCTTGGAATATTTTGATTTTCTAGAAGAATACTAAACCTACTGAGAACGTGGTATCTAATGTTCCCAGAGAGTTAAAAGTCAAGAGAACCTTTTTCCGGAATGAAAGAACTGCTGGTGAACATGGGGTTTGCAGGTAAAACTTCAGGAAGAAAAGGAAGCCATTTTCCTTCTGGGGACCCCTCTGTTACTCCTTCAGCTATCTCTAAGTCTTCAGCGTAGGCTCCAGCAGTACCCGTTCTTTTGTGCACTTTAGTGCACATTGTCACTCTGTGCACTTCCTTGGACGAGTTTCTGATCTATTAGACAGAGTGGTCTGCAAGTGAGATTCCACCCTAGGTCTTTGTCAAGCCAAAGCCTATGCACCCGTTAATCTCTGCACTTGGAAACTCCCAACTCCTTTTCCTTAATTAAACACAAAAATGAGTTTTTCTCCTTTACAAAAATAGGCCTACGGCCTAGCAAGTCTTCGAAGGCTTTCTCCTAGGCAGTGCTGTCCAGTCTCCT
Source organism: Microtus oregoni (assembly GCF_018167655.1). Taxonomy (NCBI): domain Eukaryota; kingdom Metazoa; phylum Chordata; class Mammalia; order Rodentia; family Cricetidae; genus Microtus; species Microtus oregoni. The sequence goes on along the minus strand of NW_024543069.1, from coordinate 14,982,832 downwards.
GATCACAGGAATATCTGGTACTGTGCTGCTGATGTGTGTGGTGGTATGGAAGGTTGGGTAAGTAAAGGGATTTGTCTTAAAAAAGGTACAATCTTACATGTAAGTCCTATGTCGGAGTTACAGTGCTCCAGTTGGTTCTTATGAGCGGGACAGTTTGGCGTTAGCTTTAAAAAACTAAGAATGCAAAGAAAAGGATGTCAAGCAACAAAGGAAGTTAGTGAAGGAATAATTTTAGGTGTTCAGAATCTCTGAGAACGTTGAAGAACTGGGCTTAGAAAGTAGGCAGGAAGAGCCAGGTGTGGTGGCGCACGCCTTTAATCCCAGCACTTGGGAGGCAGAGGCAGGCGGATCTCTAGTTGGAGACTAGCCTGGTCTAGAGAGTTCCAGGACAGCTGGGACTGCACAGAGAAGCCCTATCTCAAAAAACCAAAAAAGGATAAGAGAGGAATGAAGAAAGGAAGGAAGGAAGGGAGGAAGGGAGGGAGGGAGGGAGGGAGGGAGGGAGGGAGGAAGGAAGGAAGTCAGATAGCTCCCAGTGACCTTGCAGCTGCTGTGTCCCAAAGCAGTGGAGCCCTCCAACCCGCCTCCTCCTCTGGTCCCCAGGCACTGGACTCTGGAGGGAATTCCCTGCTGTTTCAGTGGTCTGGTACCAGTGTTAACATATCAGACCTTGGGAAGAAGTCAGCCTGGAATGAGGAGCTGTGTTTGGCCACCTACATACACCTAGTATGTGTTTACCTTATACGCGTTGCTGCTGTAAATGGCTGTGTGTTGCAGGTTAGGCAGATCAGCAAATCCAGAAGTGAAGTTGGAGCAAAATTCTGTCATCAGTGATTTATGGGTGACAAAGCGAGTAAGTGACATGGGTGAAAAGCAAGTTCAAAGAAGACACCAAACAAGAAAGTTGCTCATGGAACATACTGGCTGTGGGGGCAAAGCAGTAATTTAGAGACTGTGATAAAAATAGAGTATTTCTGAGTTCAGAAAACTGCCCCAAACCTAAAAGCAGCAGGCTGAAAATAGCACTCATGTCAAATATGATATGCAAAGGATTGAAAAGTGACACATGAAGGTTTAATTCAATTCTGGAAGGAACACTAAGCACCTTAGCTAGGAGCTGATTGAACACTGAAACAAATCCAAAGGGTCAACTGTTTGAAATTAAACTCTATTGATGTGGAATGTCCTTCTGTATGCTGTGAGTATTCCTCCCATTGGCTAATAAAGAAACCTGGTCTATAGAAAGAACAGAATTAGGTGGGAGAGCTAACCTGAATATTGGGGGAAAGAAAGGCAGGGTCAAGAGAGATGCCAGCAAGCTGCCCGGGATGCCAGAACACCTAAGGTAATGCTACAGTCACGTGGTGAAATATAGATTATTAGAAACAGGTTAATTTACAAGCGAGAGCTAGCTAGTAATAGCCTAAGCCATTTTCAAGAAATTTTATGAATATTAACCTCTGAGTGATTGATTATTTTATAAGTGATTGTGGGGAACTGGCAAATGAGAGACAAACTGGTCTAGTGAGCCCAGGCAAGACAGAGAAAAGCCTCCGGCTACACTGTATATTTTAACTTAGCTCACAAATTTGACATTAAAGTTTTATTTGTTCATATAAATTGTTACTGCTATTTGTGATGGAAGTACTCTAGAGAATGTGTGCGTGGGGACCAGTTCAGGATGGAAAGACCTATCCATGTGGACCAATCGCACACAGCAGGTATAGCCAGTCTTTCTCTGTCCCTCCAGTCAGCTCCCAAATAATAGCATGGAGACTTACTAATTATGATCTGCCTAAAGCTTAGGCTTGATTCTCACTGGCTCCTATAACGTAAATTAACCCATTTATATTAATCTATGATCTACTGCATGGCATCTTCCATCTTGTTCCTCCTGCTTCCTCTACATGTTTCCTGGTGTCTCCCATGTGACTAGATTCCTCCTCCACTTCCTTTCTCTCTCCAGAAGTCCTGCCTATACCTCCTGCTTAATTATTGGGTGTTCAACTTTTTATTACCCTGACCACAGCACTACACCTTCACAGAGTGTGAAAATATCCCACAACATTTTCCTCTTTTTGTCTAAATAAAAAGGAAATATTTTAACTCTAACATAATAATACTATATATCATACTCAGACTGGGGGCACCCGTACATTTCTTTGGTGAAAACATTTAAAATAGGTAAACAGGGTAGACAGAGTTATTAGTGTTAGACTCAACTATAATACAAATATTATTTCCTGTGTATCTATCATAGAGCCACTACTTTATTTTTAATTAATGACAACCATACTCATTACCATGTTGGGATCTCAGGATAGAAACTGTGAAAACACTTAGGAAAATGTTCATGGGTATTTCTCTTCCTTTATTCATAGATACCCTTCTGATGAAAATGTAGAGTCACCCTGACCATTTCTTTCAAATTATTTTGCAAAAGTGATGACAGTGGTTTGGGATGTTTAAAATTATTTATTTGTGTGTGGGTTAGTAGCCTACATGTATGTCTGTGCACCATGCCCTGAGAGGCCAGCAGAGGTTGTTCTCCTGGGACTGATAGTTGTTGAGTCATCTTGTGAGTGCTGAGAACTGAACCCAGGTCTTCTGGAAGAGCAGCTAATACTGTTAACTGCAGAACCCAGATAAACCCAGATGAACCATTCCTATCAAGCCCCTTTGTAGAGCTGTGTGCATGTGTGCACATACAATGCACACATGGAAGCCTGAGGATAACATTATGCAGTTCATGCTTTCTTTCTTCCTTTATGCAAGTTCTGCAGAGAGAACTTAGCCAAGCAAAAGTTTTCTACCCCTTGACCCATCAGCCAATACCAGTTTGCATTTTAAAAGTCCTGCACATGCCCCTGTACTGGGTTTGGTTCCTAGATGATTGCATTATTGGGAGATGATGGACCCTTAAATGGTGGACTTGTCTGAAAGAAACGAGGCCATTGCTGTCTTTTGCTTTGTTTCCTGACTACCCTAAGCTAAAAAGGCCCTTAACATGTGCTCTTAATTACCAATTTTGGGAGGTCTCTTAGTTGGGATTTCTATTGCTAGGAAGAGACACCATGAACATGGCAACTCTTACAAAGGAAAACACTCATTGGGGTTGGCTTACAGTTTCAGAGGTTTAGTTTATTATGGTCATGGCAGGAAAAATGGTGGCTTGTAGGCAGACGTGGGCCTAGAGGTGTACTGAGAGTTCTACATGTTGATCCATAGACAGCAGGAGACTGTGTGCCACATTGAATGTAGCTTAAGCATATGAGACCTCAAAGCCTGCTCCCACAATGACACATTTCCTCCAACATGGTCACACCCCCTTATAGTGCCACTCCCTATGGGCTAAGCACTCAAACACAAGAATCTTTGAGGGCCATACCTATTCAAGCCACTACAGAAAGATATCACAGCTACTATCCCAGACCTTTGAGTGTTATACATCAATCTTGGTGCATTTTTCTCCTCCTCCTCTTGGGTACACAGGGAGCCTTCCCAGTTGTGCCCACTTTTAATGTTCCCTGCCTGCCTTGGCTTCCCTCCTCACCCCTACCCATTTTCTACTTGATATAATGTGATTGGATCTCTGCCTACTAGCCACAGAGTTGTTCTCTTCCTTTTCTCATCTCTTCCCATCTCTTGGCTCTGGCTTTGGCAAATATTTATTGGGTACCAGCTGACCAGCCAATGACCACTGTCTTTCCCGTTGACTTCTGGTGGGCACGTGTCTCTTTTGCTCTTCATGGGTGCAGATGAATGTCTTCTAGCCTCACCCTGGGTGTTTGTGGAGACACTTTTCACTTAACCCAGCACCTCTGATTCCTTCTGATTGTCTCCTGTCTGCTTTTACAGCAACTCCAGTTCTCATACCCCCTTATTTACATAATTCAGACTTTAAGTTAGGATCTTCATATGAGAGAAAATGGGATTTTTGTCTTTCTGAGTCTGGGTCACTCTGCTTAATGTACTTTCCAGATTCATACATTCTCTGGCAAAAATTCCATAATTAAACATTTTTATAGAGATACCTCAAATTCTCTTGTGTACATGCACCACATCCATTCTGTGTGTGGACATCCAGGCTTGCATTGTTCCCTTGCTTTGTGAATACAGCGGCAATTACCATGGAAGTCCTATAATGGACAAAGCATTTTAGATTTTCTTTGGAAAATCAAAATATAGGCAGGCTGGTACAGTCAGCTTTTGTTTTGTTTATAAAAATCAATCTGTTTAAAGAACACAATAGGAAAATACTTAAATTCATTTTTTTCTATGAACTTTTTGAATATTTAATTGTAATAAAGATTCTTACATCTAATCCTACACATTTGCATGTTTCTACCTCTTCCAGCAAGTCTCCTTATAGTGTCACCATTGTCAAACCACTAAGATCACAACAGGCTTCCTTCTGAGATAAGTCCACCTTCATTTCTGTTCTGCAGCTTGTTATTCATATTCTTAGAGATCCTGTATTGTCAAGTTTCCTCTCAGTAAGTAAGTTTACATGTTACATTCCTATGATTAACAAACCTTGAGTTTTTAAACCTGTATAGACTATTTTACTACTATTTCCTTGTAAATATGTTTTGAAAATTCTTCTAGTATCTTATATTATCATATCTCTTTATTAATTTGTTTTATTTTTTATTTATGTGAGAATTTTATACGTAAGTACTGTATTTCCATCATTTCCACCTTTCCCTCTCCCCTCCTCCAACTTCTCCCACATCATCTCTACTCTGATTGACCTCTTCCTTGATTTTATATATACATAGATATGCATACACACACACACACAAATGTGTATATGTGTGTGCATGCACCTGCATGTGTGTCTGTATACACAAAAAACCTACTGAATTCATTCGCTGTTGCTCATGTGTCTATGTGTTTAGTGTTGACTACCTGGTTAGATAAGCTATTGTGGAACTCATATTTCAAGAAAGCTGATTCACCCTCTCTCAACAAGCAGCCATTGACAACCTCTAGGTCTTTGTTTGGGGGTGAGGCCTTGTGAAATTTTCCCTGTCCACATTAGCATGTCAGCTGGTTTTGACTTTATGCAGATCTTGTTTAGGCAACTGTATTTGATGTAGGATTCCCCCTCTCTATGCTGTGAATACCTTGGTTAATAAAGAAACTGTCTTGACCTATGATAGGGCAAAAGAATAGAGGTAGGCAGGGAAAACTAAACTCAATGCTGGGAAAAGGTAGGCAGAGTTTAGAGAAGCCATGTAGCCCCACAGGCACAGACACTGGAACTTTCCCCAGTAAGCCACAGCCTCGTGGCAATACACAGATTACTAGAAATGGGTTAAATTAAGATTTAAGAGTTAGCCAATAAGAAGCTAGAGCTAATGGTCCAAGCAGTGATTTAAATAATATAGCTTCTGCGTGATTATTTTGGGTCTGAGCTGCCAGGCAACTGGAAAACAAGAGACTTCTTACAACATGTATTGTTGAGATTTCATGGGTGTAGCTTCCCTATCTGGTCTAGAAGACATTATCCAGCAGCAGGCATCCGGGTCCTCTGGCTGTTACTGTCTTTCTGTCCCCTCTTCCAATGATGGTCCCTGAGCCTTGAGTATAGGGTTTACATTGTGGATCTGTCAGTTAAGGCTGGACAGCCTATGGTCACATCTCTTCATTTTGACCAGTTATGAACCTCTGTAATATTCTCCACCTGTTTCAAAAAGATACTTTCTAATGAGGGGTGAGGACTAAACTTATCTATAGGAATAAGGGTAACTAAGTACTTAGAATATAATTAACAGTTATATTGATTTAGGAAAATGACAGTAGTCAGTTCTCTTTGGGGATCTATGACCTCTTCAGCCACAGATAACCAACGAGGTTTTTAATATCAAACATGAATACTGTTGATCAGGCCTTAAATCCAATGAGACAGGTGTTGTTATTGTCAGGATAAAAATACCACTATTGCACCAGCTGAGAGCATCAATGTGGGTCCTGGTTTGTAGACATTACAGCTGGGTAGGACCATCCTTCCTTGGCAGTTTGCATAGCATCTTCTCAGGACGGAGTTGTCTTAGTTAGAGTTTCTATTGCTGTGAATTGACACCACGACCACGGCAACTCTTACGAAGGAAAACATTTAGTCGAGGTGGAGGTTTACAGTTCAGGGGTTCAGTCCATTATCAACATAGTGGGACTTGGCAGAATGCAGGCAGACATGGCGCTGGAGAGGTAACTGAGAGTTCTACATCTTATAGGCAACAGCCAAGCCATGCCACCTGATAATGCCATTCCCTTTGGGACTCATTTCCTTTCAAATCAGCAACCACAGGAGTCAACGGGGTCAGTTCCAGCTCAGTTTCTCTAAGTCCTGTGTCCAAAATGTCTAATATCTTCAGTAATAAGGTCTTACCTTCAAGTTCTGGGAGGCAATCAAACACTATAGCAATAGCTTATATCTTCTGTGAAAGTCTCTTGGACTCTCCAATGACCTTTTAGGCATTCTCCTGTATCTGGGACAAGGATATTTTTGTTAAACGACAGTCGGTGGCTCTTGAGGAGAACTGTGAAGTAACTCCGTATAAACTGTGTGTATATGCGTATGTGTGCATATATATATTATATGTATATATATATATAATATATATGTATTACACATATATGTATTACAAAATAATGTTTACATGTGGCTTTTTCAAGCATCCTTAGTGGTGTTTATCTGTTTCCTAACTCCCCTGTATTACCCTCCTTTCCCACTCCCCAGTTAAAGCCCCCACTTCTCCATCTCTCTTACTTTCAGAATTCACTTTGACTATGGACTTTCCTCGATGTTAAAGTGTGTAACTCTCCAGTATTGAAAACAGCTTGGTATTGGCATAAAAACAGAGAAGTCGACCAATGGAATCGAATAGAAGACACTGACTTTAACCCACAAACCTATGAACACCTGATTTTCGATAAAGGAGCTAAAAGTATACAATGGAAAAAAGAGAGCATCTTCAACAAATGGTTCTGGCAAAATTGGATGTCAATCTGTAGAAGAATGAAAATAGATCCATATCTATCACCATGCACAAAACTCAAGTCCAAATGGATTAAAGACCTCAATATCAGTCCAAACACACTGAACCTGATAGAAGAGAAAGTGGGAAGTACTCTACAGCACATGGGCACAGGAGATCACTTCCTACGTATAACCCCAGCAGCACAGACACTAAGGGCATCATTGAATAAATGGGACCTCCTGAGGCTGAGAAGCTTCTGTAAAGCAAAGGACACTGTCACTAAGACAAAAAGGCAACCCACTTACTGGGAGAAGATTTTCACCAACCCCGCAACTGACAAAGGTCTGATCTCCAAAATATATAAAGAAATCAAGAAACTAGACCGTAAAAGGCTAATCAACCCAATTATAAAATGGGGCATTGAGCTGAACAGAGAATTCTCAACAGAAGAACTTCAAATGGCCAAAAGACACTTAAGGTCATGCTCAACTTCCTTAGCGATCAGGGAAATGCAAATCAAGACAACTTTAAGATACCATCTTACACCTGTCAGAATGGCTAAAATAAAAAACACCAATGATAGCCTTTGTTGGAGAGGTTGTGGAGAAAGGGGTACACTCACCCATTGCTGGTGGGAATGCAAACTTGTGCAACCACTCTGGAAAGCAGTGTTTCGGTTTCTCAGGAAATTCGGGATCAACCTACCCCTGGATCCAGCAATACCACTCTTGGGAATATACCCAAGAGAGGCCCTATCATACAACAAAAGTATATGCTCAACTATGTTCATGGCAGCATTGTTTGTAATAGCCAGAACCTGGAAACAACCTAGATGCCCTTCAACGGAAGAATGGATGAAGAAAGTATGGAATATATACATATTAGAGTATTACTCAGCAGTAAAAAACAAGGACTTCTTGAATTTTGCATACAAATGGATGGAAATAGAAAACACTATCCTGAGTGAGGTAAGCCAGACCCAAAAATAGGTACATGGGATGTACTCATTCATATTTGGTTTCTAGCCATAAATAAAGGACATTGAGCTTATAATTCATGTTCCTAGAGAAGCTAAATAAGAAGGTGAATCCAAAAGCAAAACACATAGGCATCCTCATGAATATTAACCTTCATCAGGCGATGAAAGGAGACAGAGACAGAGACCCACATGGGAGCACCGGACAGAAATCTCAAGGTCCAAATCAGGAGCAGAAGGAGACGGAGCACGAGCAAGGAACTCAGGACCACGAGGGGTGCACCCACACACTGAGACAATGGGGATGTTCTATCGGGAACTCACCAAGGCCAGCTGGCCTAGGTATGAAAAAGCATGGGATAAATCCGGACTAGCTGAACATAGCGGACAATGAGGAATACTGAGAACTCAAGAACAATCGCAGTGGGTTTTTGATCCTACTGCACGTACTGGCTTTGGGGGAGCCTAGGCAGTTCGGATGCTCACCTTACTAGACCTGGATAGAGGTGGGCGGTCCTTGGGCTTCCCACAGGTCAGGGAACCCTGATTGCTCTTCGAGCAGATGAGGGAGGGGGACTTGATCGGGGGAGGGGGAGGGAAATGGGAAGCGGTTGCGGGGAGGAGGCAGAAATCATTAATAAATAAATAAATTTTAAAAAAAAGTGTGTAACTCTCACTCTGCTGTGTCTTCTACCTCACCCTGCGGTCCCATGCTGCCCACCAGTGTGATTATGAGCATCCTAGGCCACGTGTCAGATGATGGCTCTGCTCCCACACACCGTGCAGATGACTCTGACCTACCGTCTGTCATTGGTGAGGATGTTGGTTGGGCTCCAACGTGGTCAGCTGCTTCAGACTTTGATTTGCTTCAAACTTTGTTGCTGTTTCTTTGTTTCCAAGGTTATACATCCACAGTTGTGTTCACTTTTGTCTTTTAAAATGCCATTGAACATTTACAACTTCAGTTCAAGTGTATAGTTTCTATGATCCTTACTTTTCTGCATAAAATCTTTTAACTTTATCTTCCCATAATTTTCTTTCACTTACCTTTTGAACCATGCATGCCCAGTATTTATAATGCATGTGTTAATTTTGCTCTGTAGAGTTGTGAGGCTGATAATGGACGACCAATGGCTGCCTAATCTCTATGCTAAAGTTTAGGGTTTGTTTTTCAGAAAAAAAAATAACCATGTAAAATAAAAATTTAAAGACTAAATCCTTAGTCCCCTTTTAAAAAGATTTATTTACATGAGTTTTGTAATTTTATGCTTAGCACACACTAATATTACTTCCAAAATGCTCAGTTTATCTCAATTGATTATAGTCCTCTCAGAGGTCGTTATGACCTCCAGATCGGTCCACTTAGCTGATTTTCCTCCACCTGGTAGAATAAACTGTTCTTTGCTTTCTGTCGGCAGCCACAGATGCTGGAAGGCACAGTTCAGAGAAATCACTTCAGCATTGTTGTTTTTCCCTAAATCTATTTAACCAACTTTCAAATTTAGCCCAAGGGAAAAACTTTGAAACTTTTTTCTTGTACTAAGCCGTTTGGTATAATAAACAACACAGCCATTTTCATGATGTTATTTTGCATAAAATATTTGAACATCCTAATTACGTGTTTTAAAAATAGCATTACTGAGGTATAATTTACATATTTTCAGATTCGCCCATTTTAAGTGTGCAATTTATTGATTTTAAGCAATGCACAGAATTATGTGACCACTGCCATGAACTCATTTTAGACCAATGGTCATCACCCTTCCTAGTGCTGCAACCCTTTAATACAGTTTTTCATGTTGTGGTGACCCCCAGTCATAAAATTATTGTCATTGCTACTTCATAACTGTAATTTGCTACTTTATGAATTGTACTGTAATTTCTGTGTTTTATGGTAGTCTTAGGCAACCACTATGGAAGGGTGAGTAGACTTCAAAGGGGTCATGATCCAGAGATTGAGAACTGTTGTTTTAGAGTACTTCTGTCATATTCAAAATGAAGCTTTGAGGGTCTGGAGAGATGGGACAGTGGTCAAGAGCACAGATTACTCTTGCAGAGGACATAGAGGACCTGGGTTCAATTCCCAGCACCCACATGGCAGCTCACAACCTTTGGTAACTCCAGTCCCAGGAAATTTGATGCCTTCTTCTGACCTCCATGGGCACCAGACATGCTTGTGGTGCACATACAAAATTCAGGCAAAATATCCATGCACATAAAATAATAAAATAAATACATCTAAAAACGTTTTTAAGATAAAGAAACTTTGGCGGGGAGAAAGGGGGCATCAAGATGTCTCAGAAGATAAAAATGGTTGCCATGAAGCCTATGGAATAGGGTTTGATCCTGGAACTCTGTAAGGTGGAATAAGAAAGCCAAATACACAAAATGTCCTCTTACCCCCCCCCCCCACATATGTTGTGGCACACACAGTACCTGACCAGTACACGTGTGCGCGCATGCACACGCGCGCGCGCGCACACACACACACACACACACACACACACACACACACGAGACCAATAGCAGCCACTCCTTTTGTGTCCCTCCTCCCTCCACACGAATCATGATTATGTGCCTATTCTGGACATTGCTTAAAATGGAGTAATGCAATGTGTGGTCTTTTTGTGCACTGGCACAGTGTTTGTGTGTTTCATCACATGGAAATATGTATAAATACCGCGTTCCTTCATTCTCTGGAAAAGGGGGAAAGGCAGGGTGGTGTGGTTCCGTGGGGGAAAGAAAGACTGAAACCACTGGTCAGCATCTGCTTCCAGGGCCTGCGTGTTTCTGCTGCTGGCCCTTTGTCCAAGCCACTCTTGTATTTATTTTGACTTGATTATGCATCTGTAATGGGAATCTGGTAGATTTCATCACCCATCTGAGAGCACTAGGAGAAGAAAGGAGATACAGTGTTGTGCTGCCATGGGCGCTGCCGAGAATAAGCAGCACTGAAGTAGCCGTTTCCACTGGGACAGCAAACCGGGTGGACAGACGTAGAGTTAGGGGTTAAAATTTCCTTAGATCTCATTCTAGTCACAGAAGCTATCAGTCCTGATTTCTCTTATTCACAAGGTCGCACTGTCTCCACTGATTTATCCTCTGGTGAACCTAGGTCAGCTGAGCAGTTGTCTGTCTGTACTCCCAGGACTGAAGCAGGGCGTGGCCGTGACCCCATGGGAGTCACCGCACCTGCTGTGTGCGAGAAGGGAGAAGGCTTTGGACAGAGCTGGGCTGACACCTTACCTGCCATTTTCAGAGCGAGTGTGTCGTGGTAACTTAGCCAGCCTTTCTGATTCCTTTGAACACCTGGGCTCCAATTACAGGAAGCTTTATTCCAGATGGGAGAGAAAGTGGGGGTTTCCCCCTCCTTTGATTACTGGTAGATAAGCCCTTCCCCAGCGAGCCACAACCCCACATCCCCAGGCCTCTGAAAAGCCCTGGTTTTTATACCAGAAAACTAAGGAAACTACAGTCACTCAGTTATCGGCAATTCAGCATTCCTTATGAGAGTAGCTTCATACTGGAATACTATAGATTGCTTGCTTCCGTGTCCCAAAGTAGGAACCCACCTGTACACACATGCACAGTCTTCCCTGCTCTTTAGACAAGCTACAAGCCAGACAACTAGACCTCTTGAGAATTCCTCTTCTGCACGAGGCCACCGCTGAAATGTGAAGTATGTGGAGGGGTTTCTGGCACTGAAGTCTTAGCTGGTTATGCTTGTTCCTTTGCCTTTGTATTGGCTCCCTACCCTGGGCATTCATTTGAAGGTGAGCTTTGTTCTGCACGTTTTTCCATTGTGTGAATATCTGGATCTTGAGGGATTTTCTCCGAGGATCATCAGCACTCCTTACGATAGATATGCCTCCTTCCTAACTCCGTTTTCTCCCTTGAAGTAGTTCAGTTCTGGTCTATTCTTTAGACTGTTCCCCCTTTGGTGTCTTATAACTCTCTCCCCATTGTTCCTCTCCAGCACAGCTTCCCCCTTCTGGGTCCAGAGCATTGGCTACATCATGTCCCTATTTCTCTTCCACTAGCTAATTGCTACTACTGTTGTTTTGGTTTCATTTTCTGTGTCTTAAAATTCCCTGACAAGAGCATCTTACAAAAGGCAGGGTTTAATTCATAGGTCCAGGTTACAGCCCCTTGGATAGCCCCTGTACCAGGGAGGACACATCAGGAGCTTGGGAGACCTGGTAAGATTCTATCACAGTGAAGAGGAAAGAGGAATGAATTAAACGTGCATGGCTATGCCAGCTCTTTTCTCTATTCTCACACACCTCAAGACACTCCCATCCCTGCCTAGAAAGGGAAACCCACAGCGGGCAAGGCTGCCCCAAAACACTGACAGGTTATGGGGTGAATTAGAAGGTGGTTTAGTGTTTAGGCACTTTAATATAATTGTTTTGCTTCCTATTACCAAAATGAGCCATGCTCACTGTTAATGAAGAAATTACTCATTCAGATACAATTCTGAGCATTTCATGTGTCTCCTTCTGACATACATATATGTATTATATAAGTATACATAATAGTTTTATAATAACCATAATTTTCTCTGTTATGCAATCTTACATGTAAAAAATTCATAAAATTTAGTATTCTTTTTATTTTTATTTCTATTTTTATAGATTCTTTTATACGTGCATGAGTGTTTTATCTGCTTGTATGTCTGCACCATGTGCATGCCTGATGCCCTTGAAGGTCAGAAAAGGGCATTGGATTCCCTGGAACTGGAGTTACAAGTGGTTGTGAGCTGGGAACTGAACTTGAGTCTTCCACAAGGGCATCAAGTGCCCACAGCTGATGAGCCCCTCTCCAGTTCTCCCTGGCCCTTTTAGAGACAGAGTCTTAGCTATGCAGCCCTAGTTGTCCTGAAACTCTCTGTATAGACCAAGCTGGCCTCAAACTCTGCCTGCCTCTGCCTCCCAAGTGCTGCTCCACCACACCCAGGCCCTATTCTGTTCTCTAGATTAATCATAATTTCCTTCCTCTCGGGGTCCCGCCCAACTTGGGGTGACGATGAAGAAAGAAATAGACAAGAGATAGCAAAAACGGGAGGACATCCAATGAATGCTGTGATCCACCCTAAATTTATTACTCAAAGTTTTCATACACCCCAATCCAAAAGCGGAGGTGGGGGGGGGGCAAAAGACTTCTTCACCACGAAACAAAGAGCAAGCGAAGTAATTTCCCCCTCACGGCTCACACCATAGCTCAAGTGTCCTGTCTAACATGGAAAAGCAAGAAGAGGTCTTTGACCTTAGTCAGGGTGGAATGGTTTCGCCTCTACGCCTTACTCTTACCCGTTACTAGATAGTTATCTGCCGTTTCTCTATCAAAATCATGTTAACCTTTATTTATACCTAATTTTTTACATATCCGCGAGTATTGCTCAAGAATATCCTGTCTTAAAATGGTAACAAAGGTTAATTTTGCATTTTTACTTTTATATATTTGCGTGACAGGCTTTATCTTAGAATGCAGCTAGCGCACAGCAGTTCTGTGACTTGAACATTCTGTTTGGAAAATGGTTCTTGTCCTTTGCCTGTTTTACTGATACCTGAGCCCAAGATGAAGGCTGAAGCTGCAGGCCACCTCACTCATGGTCTGCCTGCCGTGAGATTAGTCCTCACAAAGGAATCCCTGAAAATACTTTAATCCTGAAGCCTGGATTCATTCATGTGACTGAATGACTTGTTGGGAAGTGTCTGCCCCTCTAGGGCTAAGCTCCACCTCACACTCACGATCAAGCCTGCTTCTCTGTTTTCTATGCTGCGAGTGGTTGCTCACTTCTCCGTACGTAACACATGGAATCTCAAAGTAGTTTGAATTTGCATTTCTCTGATAACAAAGGATATTGAACTTTCTTTCATGTTTTATTAGCCATTCATGTTTCTCCTGAGAACTTTCTTTTCAACTTATTAGTTTAATTTTCAGAACATTTAAATTTCTTGTCTTCGTTTTGCAATTTGCACATTTCAGACATCAACACCCATCCACTAAGCGGTGTACAGTCGCAAAGGTTTTATCTCCTTCTTTGGGTGTCCCATCGCTCTGCCGACTGTTTTCTTCACCCTGAAAGGGCTGTTTAATTCCATGCAATCCATTCGTCAACTCTTGGGCCTCATTTCCTGTACTACTTCTATGTCTCCACTAAGGTGCAGATGTCTCAATATAAGGTGCTGACGGGAAGAAATGTCGTTCATAATCTTCAGAGACAGGTGTATTCATTAAGTCGTAAAGCAAGGAAGGAATGGGAAAGGGTCAAAGAGTGAAGAAAGGATGAATGAGAGAAGATGCGTGGGCTAGAAGTCAGGAAGTAACTGAGACCTTAGTGGAGTGGGAGGAGAAAGGAAGGTCCTGAATGCCCTAGGCTGTTACGCTGAGACCCAGGCTAAAACAGAGCAGCTAAACGAAGTTTTGTTTTTGTTTTTGTTTTAAAAAAGTGTGACTGAAAATCGGAATGAGGACAAAGTGGGAAGGTAGTGCAGCCTGGCTGACTCTAGTTGGGGCGGCTGTGGGTTCAGCTCTCCTTCTGTCTTCCCTAGCAGGGAAGGGGGAAGGACTGCCAGCCTCAGTAATCCAATCAGTTACTCAGTGTGTCCTTCCTGCTGAGAACTTTCTGCCTGAGTTCCCCTGTCTGAAGGCAGTTACAGCTTCATCTCTGGTGTTGTACATTGTTCTTCCCGTGAGTAGAGAAGGCCTGTCCCCCTCAGCCTCCTCGTGCTTACCCTCGTGCTGGATGGGCTCCTCTTAGTTGTGCCTGTCAGCAGCCTGCACCCAGTTCCCCGGCGTCAGACAGTGCTGGAGATGTTCCTTCCCAGGGTTCACTCCAGGACACCTCACATCCACTTCATGCTTCTGCCTCTGTCTCCACAGCCTCCTTGCTCCTGCAGTCTGAATATCTACTCCGTCCAGGCCCTGGTCACAGCTCAACACCCTCTTCAATATTTCTTCTCTTTGCTGTTCTTTATCCTGTGTCTTCATTTGGGCCAGGCCAAATGGAATTTTTTAAATCCAGGCAATATGTGTAACTCTTAAAAAACACCAGCAAGAGGTGTAGCTTTTGTCTCATGTAAGGTACAAGTTATAAGTCGTACATTAAATTCTCCGCACAGATGCCTTCTAGAATGAGCCTTTCTAAATACAGAGGCACATGTCTCAGTATCTCCTGTCTTCCAGACAAAACAAACACCCTTCCTTGTTAACATTTCCCTGCAGCTACAGTTAAGTCTCTGTTTCCCATCCACAGGATCAAACTGTGGTTTTAATCTGCTTTTTCGACCTCCTCTGGTCCCTTCCTCCAACGGGTTTTCTTCTCCTTCATCCTTTGCTTTCCTTTGTACCTTGGATACACAGAATAGAATTGATTAGTCTTCACCATATAGAAGATGCTCATTTGTGACTTCTATAAGCAGGGCTGTTATCTAAACCAGCAGTTCTCAGCCTGTAGATCATGACTCCATTGGGGTCGAATATCAAACATCAGTTACCATTCACAATAGCAGCAAAATTACAGATATAAAATAGCAACAAAAATAATTGTATGGTTGGGGTTCACCACAACGTGAGGAGCTGTACTAAGGGGTTGCCCCATTAGGAAGATTGAGAACCACTGTTTTAAACAATATGGAGCCATAAAAATTTTCAAACACAGAAAAAATAATGTAGCAGACGTGTGTGATCCCATTGCTTGTGTCTAGCAAATGTTAACATTTTGCCTCAGTTCCCCGAGTATTGTTAAAGAAAAGAACTAATTGGAGCCCCTAAGTCCCGTTTTTAAGAAGATGGCGCCCCTGGACCCGTGCCGTGCTCAAGAACAAACTCCTTAAGGTGAGAGTGATGAGCTTCAGAACAGAATTGGAGGAGCTGGCTTTAATTTTGTCCCGGCACAGCAGTCAGCAGCACTCACGTGTGCCCATTACTTCTCTCTTCAGTGGACATGAAGTCACTGAAGGCTGGGAGAGCCCTGTGCAGGGTGCCTGAGCCAGCACAGCCTGGGAGAGGCAGGGCCAGGGCTGGAAGTCAGGTATGTGGCTTTAGAACTCATATAGAGCCCCTCTGAACGGTTAAGTGTTGAATTGTGTTAGAAGGTTCAAAGGTAGCTTGGGTTTCCGTATTGCTAACATTAAAGAGATTACAGCCATTGGGGTATTTTATGCTGAAATTTGTTTATTGTGTTGAGACAAATAATTTCACCAGTGAGGTCATCCTTAACCCTTTGAAACTGCAACTGTCAAATCAAACCCTAGGAATCTTAAATATTTTACCCTGTGTCTCGGGATATCTTTATGCCAGCTCATCCTTGCACCTCACTACTTGAAACCTGAGTTATAGATTTTCTTCCAAATAGGACTTTGAACCAAAATTTAAGATTGTGTGTGTTTTCTTTATTGGGTGGGTTTTTTTTTTTAGCTTGAAACTTCTTTCTATTCTTTGTGGTATATTTATTGTTTTCTCTGATGTTGTCTCATGACTATTATTATGCCTTCCAAGTGACTATTAAAGCTTCCTCTCTTCCTATGAAATAGTTAACCATGAATACCTTTTGTATGTGCAGTCTCTCAAAGCCTTTCAGAATCGCGGAATTCTTTCGAATGACTAATTACTGCAAATCTGGTGTCTGTGTAATGCTATCCAGCAAGCAGCTGCTTCATATGAAGAGAGGCTAAGAGCTCTTTTTGGTTTTGTTCATTTAAAATCATTTGCTTCTTATTTAATATCTGCAGAGAACGCAGTCACATCCCAGTAGAATGTGCTGTTGTAAAGTTTGGATTGTTTCCATGGGTTCCGCCTTACATCTGCATGGTGTTTAAAGCCAGTGCTTCCTTTCTCTCCCTCGTCATTCAGGGCCTCTTGCCTCATAATCCAATGTCATGCTGAATGACAGAAAATTGAAGTTGAATTTATTTGACTATAGAGAAGGACGGCACAGAACAATACACTTATTTAAGAGCTCCTTGCCTCAGAAACTGAAGGAGCTGTTTTGTGCAGGTGGCTTAGACTCTCTGCTGCTTAGCCTGACTATGTCCCTTTATTTATTAGTACAAGAACTGGGCATTCTGCTTCTGAAAACAAAGGACCCTGCTAGTCTACCAGAACCTTTACAAGCCTGTGTGGTGCTTACACATCATTCAGAACCACAAAGACACAGCCCATGCTTTTGATTTTTTTAAAAAATAATCCTTAGTACTTCCTGATTACAAAAAACTGCCCAGAAATGAAAAGCAGCCATGAAAATATGTAAATCAGCTCCCGGTAACACATGGGGGATGGGGTTACGTTGTGAGTTATCGTAATGAATTGTTTCCTCAGCTCTGGGTGATGTCTTTTCTCCTGAAATAAAATGCTTTCTTGTTTAGCACTGCTCGTATTTTTTTGTTTCTGTTTACTGTGTGCGACAACCTTCTTGGGTTCTTGTTTTACAAGGCAAAACATTTATTTACTTTACCACTATCCAGAACTGTCCTAAGACACATGACAGTCACCGGGGCAGTGTCTCCTGTGCTGGCTCTAAGGTGGGAACCAAAGGCTAACCTGTGTTTATTTTGAAAGTGAGAAGAGAGGCGTGGTGAGGAGAACAGCCCTGGTAGCCCTGGTAGTACAATAGTGTTGTCATTGTCCAGCACAGGGTCGTGTGGCGTGGTTTGTTTTTGTTGGAACCTGGTAAACTGTGGAACTCCAATGCATCTGTATAGTCAAGTGTGAGCCTTAGAATACTCTTTAATGTTACCAAAGTGAGCTTGTTTTCCTGGCTATTATTAGCATCTACTATTTTATTAATTCTCAGGCAACTGGGAATTAATTATATAAAATTTACATACAAAGTCACAGTTCTTTGGGGGTTTATTTTAAAGCTAATCAGTTTTAACTGTAGCCCCACTTAGAAATAACAAAATTTATCACTTGGGCTCAGATCCATACTTAATCTAGTTTATGATTCCATCCCGTCATAAGTACAAGGACCATTCAACAAGAAATCAAACTTGTCCGCAGTGTTGTCGGTTCCATAAAATAGTCACAAGGGTACCCTGTCTTTCAATCTTTCATTCATAAAACAGTGTTTCTCATTCTGTAAAGTATATCTCTTTAGAAGTTCAGATACTATAGCTGGACTACAACAATGCTCACCACACTTCCTTGGCAAATATACTATTTACTTGTGGCTTTTATGTTTCAAGAGTCAGTGTAAGCAAGAAAGCCTTAAGGACCAGGCAGAACTCAGTTGGAACCACGGGAGCACTTCACAGCTGCCGAGTAAACTTTAGTAAGCTAATTGCTTTCGTGTTTACACTTTCCACTTGTAAAAATCAAAATACCTACTTTTCCTTCTGGTAACTATGACCACAAATGAAGTAAGGCAGAGAAAACCTCCGTGCTCGGCACTGGGACACAGTTTGCCCTCAGCTCCTCCTTCTTCATTCTAGAGAAGGAGGGAGAGCGTGCAGCCCGTGGTGTCTAACCCCTGCTGCAGCTGACTAACACAATGGCATGGCACAGACCATTCTAGCCAAGGTCTCTCTGGTTTTTGAAAGGTTTTTACTAAAAAGTATATTTCATCTTATATTCTCTTCCATTAATGGGGAAAAAGTGTACCCTGAAAATATCCTTAGTAAGTCTGTAATTGAAACTTGTTTTGAGGGGTCTTCCTCTCAGCAGACTTGATGTCCTGATTGCAGAAATGGGACAATGGACCCAGATGGGATATCTCTCTCTCTCTCTCTCTCTCTCTCTCTCTCTCTCTCTCTCTCTCTCTCCCCCTCTCCCCCTCCCCCTCCCCCTCTCCCTCTCCCTCTCCCTCTCCCTCTCTCTCTCCCTCTCCCTCTCCCTCTCTCCTCTCTTTTTTTCTCTTCATCTGAAAAACGAGGCAACTGTCTGGCAGTTTGAAGGGATAGATTTAAGTACTGCACGTGAGGAGATTTTGGTCCAAGTACACGAACATTTCACTTGGACCAGTGGTGCAGTACGGCATGATCATTGTTAGTCAATAACATTATTAAAAAATGAAGAGTAAATTTAAATTGTTCACGCCTCAAAAAATAAGTATTAGTGTAGTACATGTAGTAATAAGCTTGACTTACTCATTCTATAATGTATACATGTTTCAAAATATGCTGTACATGATAGATATAAAATTTTATTTGTTCTTTAAAATAATTAAAAATAATGTATCTGAAAACACTGGGATACACAAAGATTTTTATATAAATGCCTGGAAAATTCTTATGAGAACATTTGTTTAGAATGAATTTGTTTCTGATTTGAGAAACTAGTTCATTGTTTAAAAAAAAAAAACGATAAAGCATGTTGAAAATCTCATAGACATTTGGTGCATGTGTTTCTTATGGTGCTGCATAACAAATTCCAAGTTTACTATTAAATGTAGAAAATTAAAACACCTAAGGTGGCTAGAAAATAAAATTTTACAACTCCCTTGTTTTGAGTGTCTTTTTCTGTATAAACTGGCTAGTCCATGCTGTGTGGTCTCCTTCATACCTTCAGTGATTCCCGGAGAGTTGAGTTCCCGCAGGCTGTCACAGCTCACAGAAGCCTGGTGGCCAGACTCAGGCAAACCAAGACTGTACACATTACACATGGCTTCTGTTATGTATCCATAGAAAACTTTAATTCTTAAATTAAATCTTGAATAAAAGTCTTAAATCTAGAATAAAGATGAGAAAAGTAACAAGTAGTAAAATGGAAGAAAGACACGAGGCATTGCAATACAACAGAAATTACAAAAAGTGGAAATATTTTCACTGTGCTCATCTTTAAGTTTAATAACCAAAGTGATGTAAATTAAAATAAAAATAAGATGGAACTCTTCACTTATGAGATTGGATAAAAAAAATCTCAACTCTGATCTGCATTAGCGACTAGAAAGAAGTTATATTTTGGCTACTGTATCAAGTCTACAAATAGACACGGTACATAGGAAAAACTTTGGATAATATCTCTTCAAATTTTAAGTGTAAATGTACAGTTGTATTACCTACATTCCCACATTTAGGTACTGAGGATAGAGGAAAAATTAATATATTCTTGATATAAGGATATTCTTGAATAATCCTTTTCAAATACTTCCTAAATTTCCTAGATGAAGACTCTGTGGAAGCCAGTTTTCCAAAATATTCTCTCGTCCTTTAAAGTTGTTAAACACCTTTTAGATGCTACTCAGAGTTAACAAACTCCCAACCATGAGCCTGGAAGGTGATTTGTCTGTTTCCTTTTTACCCAGAAGACTCAGTTGGTTTGGGAACAGAAGTGGGAGCTCAGACAGCCGAACATTTTAAATAAGCCATCACCAGAAGTGTGTAGGATCTGCCAGCAACACCAATTTCATTTGAAAACAGTAGAAAGGTTAGCCTGTTAGGTGTTGGTAAAATATCATGATGGTAAGGGGAGAAAGGGCGAAGACACAAGGCATGGGGGGTGTTGATGGACCATGACCATGTTGCCTAGAACCATACAGGCAAAGTTCTCTGTGTTGTGCTTTGGACGCTAAGGGAAACTCCAGCAGAGCTGGTTTAGTTTGTGAAGACACCCAGACGCTGGCATACTAATGAGCGTTCTGTGTCGTTTCAGACTTACAGTGTCAAGTAGAGGCCCTTGGGTTGAGACTTCAGAAGACAGTGATGGAGCTGGACAACTCTAAAGAGATGCTCATGTAAGGTGCAATACTCAACAGCTGAAGAGGGGGGTTGCCCACTGATGGGCAAAGGCTTTCGAAAGACCCCAGTGTGTTGTCTTTGGGCAGTGGTTCAGTTGTGTAGGTGATGGTCAGCTGTGGCTTCTCTTGGCTCTTTTGTGACTTAGACTAAATACTGTCACCACTTTATCTCAGTAAAGTGTTTTTGTCCTTCTGTAAAAAACTCATGAGTTGTTTCTTGGCCTCGAATATAGAAGTATAGAAGCCATCTAGCTACATATCAGTGATTCGTCTTGATGTTCAGATGAAGTAATTATCTCATTTCTTCCTTATATTCATTTCTTTAGTGTCTATAACATTTAAATTTTCTGAATTGTTATTTCTTAAAATATCTAATTTTAAATTCAAAACAGAGTGCCTTTGAAATGTTGACTATGTTTTATGAAAATAGAGAAGAAATATTGGAAAACAAATGATAATAAAATGACCTTATAAAATATTCAAAGGTGGGGAAATGGCTCAGTGGATCAAGCACTCAGTGTGTGAAATCCTGTGTTTTGAATACCCAGAGCCCATTTAAAGCGAGACACGCAGCACCTGTTTATTGCCTCAGTTTTTCTGTGATGAGAGCAGAGCCAGAGGCAGGAGAACCTCTGGAGGCCATTGCCAGCGTGGCATGTGCAAAGACAAGGGCACAGCAGCAGAATCCCATCTCATACATGGTGGAAGACAAGGACTTCCACATGTGCACCGTGACACAGAATCCCCATCTCATACATGCTGGAAGACAAGGACTTCCACATGTGCACCGTGACACAGAATCCCCATCTCATACATGCTGGAAGACAAGGACTTCCACATGTGCACCGTGACACAGAATCCCCATCTCATACATGCTGGAAGACAAGGACTTCCACATGTGCACCGTGACACAGAATCCCCATCTCATACATGCTGGAAGACAAGGACTTCCACATGTGCACCGTGACACAGAATCCCCATCTCATACATGCTGGAAGACAAGGACTTCCACATGTGCACCGTGACACAGAATCCCCATCTCATACATGCTGGAAGACAAGGACTTCCACATGTGCACCGTGACACAGAATCCCCATCTCATACATGCTGGAAGACAAGGACTTCCACATGTGCACCGTGACACAGAATCCCCATCTCATACATGCTGGAAGACAAGGACTTCCACATGTGCACCGTGACACAGAATCCCCATCTCATACATGCTGGAAGACAAGGACTTCCACATGTGCACCGTGACACAGAATCCCCATCTCATACATGCTGGAAGACAAGGACTTCCACATGTGCACCGTGACACAGAATCCCCATCTCATACATGCTGGAAGACAAGGACTTCCACATGTGCACCGTGACACAGAATCCCCATCTCATACATGCTGGAAGACAAGGACTTCCACATGTGCACCGTGACACATGCATGCCTATGCACACCAGAGGTATGCAGCATACAGAGGTGGGGGAGAGAAGAGAGAGGAAGAAAGAGGAAGAGAGATGTATCATACACATATAAAAGGTGCCCAGAGCAGTATTTGTTTTAAAAAATCCATTTATTTCAGGAATTTGAAAGACTACTTTATACATAAACATAGTATATCTATAATTATAATGTTAAAATAGAAGGCACATGATCTTTGAAAATAAAGTATGTCATTTTACTTCTTGGTGTGTGATCTAGGAGCTCTGGTTTCAGTTCCTGTATTCACAAGGTTCAGGCAAATAAATATAAATATTTAGGATGCTTAGTGACTGAATGTTTGTGTTGACCATGGCTGTTCCTAAGAACAATGTGTTTAATCAAATATTGAACAAAGTCCAGAAATGTCCAATCAAATTAGTGTATAGTTAGATTATTTGTAGCAAGGGTTTGTTTTAGAAAAACAGAAGTTAATATAACAGCAAGCCCAGAGGTGTGGCTGCCTATGTAGGATGCTGGGGTGAAGGAATGAGAGAACAGGGAGTTCTTGATGCTTTTCTTACCCAGACATGGGAAGTAAGTTCTGGGAAATAAGAACCATGAAAGAGACAAGATGACAATTGCAAAACTAAGAACTCCTTGTTCACTCTGTCCATATCAGGAGGACTGTGTCCTTATGGCAGTCCTGTGGAAAAAGCAGCCTCATCAGAACACAAACTGTGTGACATTTGCTTCTTTTGGTATTATAATTACTGTTGTGGTTGTTACTCTGTGTGTGGTTATTGTATGTATTGTGTGTGTGTGTGTGTGTGTGTGTGTGTGTGTGCACACTTGCATGCCATGGCACATGTATAGAAGTCGGAGAACAGTTTACGAGAGTCAGTCAGTTCCCTCCTTCTGTCGTGTATGCCCCAGGGAGTGAACTCAGATCTTCAGGCTTAGAGACCTGTGCCTTTACCTCTGATCCATCTCACTGGCCCAACGTTCACTTCTTGGAGCTCCAGAAGTTGGGAGGGGGGGTCAGTGGAGAGAATACTGAAAAGATACTGCTTTTTCAGAGGACCCCAGTTTGGCTCCCAGCACTCATGTCAGACAGCTTAGAACATCCTGTAACTCTAGCTCCAGGGGATCCAACTCCTCTGGCCTCTATGGGTCTCTGTACTCATCTGCACAGATAGACACACACACACACACACACACACACACACACACACACACACACAAATAATAATAATAAAATTAAATTAAATTAAATCTTAAAAAAAAAAGTTGAGCAGTGAAGAAGTCACAGGTCAGGAGTAGGAAAATAGTATTAGCACCTGGCCAAGCTAAGAGAGAATTTGTGATCATGCCAAAATTTAGCTTATAGGAAGATTCTTGGAAAAGTAAGAAATGTCAAATGGAAGAAGAAGAGTAAAGCTTATTGTTGACTACACAGACTAAGATCTTTCTCCAGAGTAATTTTGCACAGAATCCTTTGCATATACAGGAGCCATTCCATTTACCATTAACTCAAGCCCCGTGCTGTTTTGTCAGTTGTATTTTGTCCTCTCTGTAACCTGAGTTCGGAGACGTGGGAGGAGTCAAGGCAGAGCAGGGCGGAGGAGGAAGTGAGCCACCTCATGGCAGTCATCACACTGATGGCTTCTCAGGGAATTGCCACAGGGTTGCGGAAATACAGTGCGACTTCACAGAAGGAGACCTGCTTCAGGGATAGATCAGAGCCAGCACCCACTTTTCAAAAATGTGGCTTAGAAAAGGGCCATGGAAAACAGTTCCTCGTGTTAACAGCCTTACTCTAAGCACGCCTGTGCCTCTTCCATCTGAGCTCCACCTGCTTTCCGTTTCTGGCTTTGGAGTTAATGGTGCAGGCGGGGGGGGGGGGGGAGCACTTGGGATCAATGCCCAGCAAGCCTCACTGTGCACAGAGGTCAGCAGGTCCCTGCAGATACTACTTTTTAATAGATTAGAACTGAAGTTGTGTTTTGGCCGATGATGTGCCAAGGACAGGAGACTTGACTCGGCAGTTAGGAGCAGTCATTGCTCTTGCAAAGGACCAGGGTTCAGTTCTCAGTACCCACAGGATACCTCAAGACCATCTTAATTTCAGTTCCAGGTGATCCGGCACTCTTGCCTGCCCTCTGAAGGACACTAGACACACAAGTGGCAGGCATGCATACATACATATAAAACGCTCATACACATAAAATAAATGGGTCTAATTTTTTTAAAAAATTGATTAGTAAAATAGAGGTTTTCTATACATACTCAAACCTCTTTGGGCTTTTAGAAATTAGAAAATGCTGTAGAATCTTCCTTTAAATTTTTAATTCCGGTTTTGGTGGGTGCTGGGAATAGGAGTGACCTTTATTCAATTTACTGTAATTCTTTTGTTGTTTACGTTGTTTTAGGGTTAGATAGTAGAGAACCTACCTTACCCATGAGAGGCCTTGAGCTTGATCCTTAACACTACAAATTAAGTAAAACAAAAATAAAGAATAAAACATGTGCTTTTTAAAAATAGTTGGATGTAAGCTCTTTTTTGTGTTCTAACATAGAAGAAGCAGTTCATAAATAGATAGAATGGGCTAGCTTTTCCCACATAAGGTTATTAAGAAAATATCTTCTGTAGTTTATGAACATTGTTATGTTCTTTTGCGTGTTTTTGAGACGGGGTTTCTTGTAACCAGACCAGCCCGGAATATGCTAGGTGGCAAAGAAAAACCTTGAACTTCTGATCCTCTGGCTTCCATCTCTGAGTGGGATTACAGGCATGCTCAATTCATGTGGTGATGGGGATGGGGCCCAGGGCTTCGTGCATGTTAAACCAGTGTTCATGAGCTGAGCCACATCCCGAGCGTCATCATGTGTTATAATTGATTTTTATTTTTATCAGTTAGGAGGCTTTGGTGACTGTCACTGAAGTGAGGTAATGACTGCTTTACTTGATCCAGAGGCTCAGAGATATTATCAGGCGTTTGGATGCTCTTGTATTTTAATTAGGGTTTTATTGCTGTGAAGAGACACCATGACCACAGCAGCTCTTATAAAGGAAAGCATCTAATTGGTGCTGGTGGTGCTTCCAGTTCAGAGGTGTAGTCCATTATTGTCAAGGTGTGCAGGCAGACATCGTGATGGAGAAGGAGCTGAGAGTTCTACATCCAGATCCACAGGCAGAGAGGAGAGAGAGAGAGAGAGAGAGAGAGAGAGAGAGAGAGAGAGATAAGGCCTGACTTGGCTTCTGAAACCCCAAACCCCAGTGACACACTTCCTCTAGCAAGGCTAAACTTCCCAATAGTGACTAAGAGTCCAGGCAGTAAACCTTTAACTCCTTAAGAAATTCAAATTAGCAAGCAGAAGACATTAGAGTTAGTATAATTATTATCCACTAAGTATATTCAGAAATACATCCTTAAAAGAAAAATTAACTGTTATGAAAAATCAACTATTACGAGTTGTGAAATTAAACATGTGGCCATGAAAATTACCCCTTTAATATTAAATATGAACGCACACCCTTGGCATGGGTTTACATTACCTGAAGGAATAGTTGACAAAATTATTTGCAGCCCCTGCCAAGAATGCCCAGGAATGAAAATGAGGCTCGTGTAGAACCTTGCTTCGTTCAGTGTGCTTGTAAATTTCCTGAAGGTTATCTTTGCTTTCATGAATGCAGGAAAAGGAACAGATTCCTTTACAATATCTTGGAATGTATCAATTAGTAGTTAATATAGTAGTTGCCCACCCCTTAGCCACAAGGGCTGTGCTTCAGGACCCAGTGCCTAGGAGGTAAGAGGTCCGTGGACCCCTGGGAGCTCCATCCTAATCTGTTTTACCTGAGCTCCAGGACCCTGTCTCAAGAAACAAAACAGAAGACGCAGTCCTAAACCACTGTAGTTAGTATTAAACCCTACACAAAAGTGTACACGTGGACACACAATACACAGTTTTTCCTGTCCTATATTGTGCTAATAAAACACCATGACCAAGGCAACTTAGGAAAGAAAGCATTTGGCTTCCATTTTCAGAGGGTTGGAGTCCTTGCTGGGGGAC
Organism: Microtus oregoni; assembly: GCF_018167655.1. NCBI lineage: Eukaryota > Metazoa > Chordata > Mammalia > Rodentia > Cricetidae > Microtus > Microtus oregoni. The sequence goes on along the minus strand of NW_024543069.1, from coordinate 14,956,706 downwards.
CAAAGGCATGGCAGCAGGGACAGCTGAAAACTCACGTCTTGAGCCATAAACAAGAAGCAGAGAAGGAGCACACTGGCAAGGCACTAGTCATTTGAAACCTTAAGGTTCACCCCCAGCAACACACCTCCTTTAACAAGACTGTACCTCCCAATTCCTCCCAAACAATCCCGCCACCTAGGGGCCAAGTATTCAGGCAACTACACCTATAGAGCCCATTCTCGTTCAAACCACCACACCTGTGCACCCAAAAATTTTAAAAAATATAAAGTTTAATTTATATATTAGGCACAAGGTAATATAAATAATGGAAAATAGAGTTATAATATAGTGAAAGTTATAGGAATGAGCTACATTTCCTAGCCTGTTGTACTGCGTTCACCGTCTTATGAGATACTTCCAAGGCCTGCCTGATGAAGCGTGCTGATGTTGTGACATGGTCCCAGGCTGCTAGGTAAAGATGGCTTACAAGCAGCCACTGTGATCAACACCGGAGTGGATCTGACATCTGAGCAGGACCAAGAGAGCGGAAGATGGATAGAATCGATAGTGTGAGCACACAGGACAAAGTGACGAGTGCCCTTGGTGGGATGGGGTGGGACAACAGGTTTCGTAACGGTAGTCAGAATTGTGTGCAGTTGAAAACTAATTAGTTATGGAACGCTCAGCTTATTACTTTTTAACTGTCGTAGGGTAACAGACTTCAGAACGCAAAGCCATAGACGTGGAGAGGGGACCCCTGTGTGTCTAAAACAGTAGTACAGAATCTGCCTCCTAATTTATGGACCTTTATACCATGCTTATACTTTATTAACAGTCTGGGCCACAGTGAACTTTGACCGTCTCGATGACTGGTTCGTGAATCTCTAGCTGGACGCCCTGTTCTCGGAACTTCTGCTCCTATGGATGTATAACTGTTAGCGTTCTGATTTTCCCAGCACTGGGGTGATGCCGTGTGTGGATTTTTTATCTGGCAGGCAGGAAATGGCCTGGTAGCATTATGTGGTCACTATGCACGTCTTCTTGTTTCATGGACTGATCTCAAGCAGTGTCCTCGTTTGCTTTCCACTGCTGTTGATAAACACCATGGCCAAGGATGACTTGTGGAGGGAAGAGTTTATTTGAGTTTGCTGTGTACACTCCGTTATAAAGGGAAGTCAGTGCAAGAACTCAGGACACATGACCCCCGCTGTGTCAAGTCGACACAAGCTCTGGAACACTCAGCTTATTACTTTTTAACTGTCGTAGTGGGACCGTAGGGGCAGTACCACTGCATGGGTAAGTAACTCGGTCGGTGTCACACTGCAGATTGTCTCTAGGGCAGCAGCTTCATTTCATTTCAGTTATTTATCTCCTCCTGGGCTGTGTCGGACCTGCTCTTTGCGCTTGAAGACCAGAGACTAGCAGAGTTTGTTTGGGGACTCTCTCTCTCCCAAGCAATCCAGGCTTAGCCCTTCATTTCCCAGCAGCTAAGTTGCTCAGAAAGTTTTCCTCTGCTTCTTCGGACCAGGAAGACTGGCACTTCCTGCCAGAGGTTTCATTCCCCTGCCTGGTTCTCACGGAGACTGTCCCCAGGCTTACAGTTATGTAAGAAGCACCCTGACTCTATAGGGTCATCTCATTCCAAGAGTCACTTTGTCCCCTAGACTCCCTTCCCTTCCCTTCTGACCAGTTTCCATCTTGTTTGTTCTGTTGTGGGCTTGTTTGATAATGTTCAGACTGTATCCTTCTTAGTTAAATACAGTTAAATAGGGGGCTGGAGAGATGGCTCAGTGGTTAAGAGCATTGGCTGCTCTTCCAGAGGTCCTGAGTTCAATTCCCAGCAACCACATGGTGGCTCACAACCATCTGTAATGAGGTCTGGTACCGTTTTCTGGTGTTCAGGCTTACATGCAGGCAGAACACAGTATACATAATAATAAAAAAATACAGTCAAATAAGCAGTAATTTGGTTAGGTGTATGTTAAAACAATAATAATATGAAGATTTAAGATATAGAAAAAAACATTTTCTTTTGAAATAATACATTTTAACAATTGCAAATACTTTCGTCCTAGGAAAAAGTCTAATGACGCTGATAACTGTCAAAGAGAACTTAGAAAACTGAAGTTCGAGTCTGTCATTTCTGAGTCAAGGTATATATTGCAAATTTGTAATTAATATTTTAATAACTGAATTTAAATTTTATTTCTAAGTCATTTCATTGAGAACTCAGTTGCCTATTGTTTCCTTGCTTATATATGTGGTACCTAATTTGGACCTCCTGGTCTCTCTGTCGTCCGTGGTTTCTGTCTCTGCCCACACTGGTGTCACCACTTTTCTCTTTGCTGCAACAAAAACAACCGTCAAAGCAACTTAAGGGACGAACACCAGTGCGTGGCGGAGGGAGCCCGAGGTGGACGTTGTCTGGAAACAGGGAGAGAAAGACAGCCTCCAACTTGCTTTCTCCTTCTCTTTCAGTCCAAACCCCTGCCTGTGAGTACCGTCGCCTATTTTCAGGGTAGTTCTTCTTCCGTTAGCCCTTTCTCGAAACAGCCTTATAAGCACTACCAAGGAAGGATTTCCATGCTGATCCTAAATCCTGCCAAGCTGACATGAAGATGAACAGTCACAGCCCCACCCCTTGTCAACTTGACATCCAAACTTCACAAAGTCATAGCATTCCTCCTGGTTCCTGGAGTCTCCTTTTCATGTCGGGGTGCAGACCAGGCCCTTTAAACAACCCAACACTGCTCCAGAATCCAAAGTCTCTGCTGAGACCCGAGGCAGTCTCTTTAATTGAGCTATATAAGATAAAAAACAAAACAAAACGAACAAAAAAAAAAACAGGCGGCACACTCCTACCATAAAAACACCACAGAGTAAGCTTCCCATCCCAAGGGGAGAAATGGTGTTTTAGCAAGATAAGATCTGCCCAAAGTAAGTCAAACCCATCAGCACAGACACCAAATGCTACAGCTCCACCCACCCATCTGAGGCTTCTGACAGGACTGTCTGGGCTCTGGTGGCCTTGCACAGCTCCTGTCCCCCAAGTATGCAGTACAGGAAGCCTTTCTCTTGGGCTTCCTCCTTGCCACGCCTGTAGCTTACCTCATCAGGTACCCTATATCCTGGCCTCTTCAATACCATGCGATCTCCATTGCAATTGGCTTTACCTTCACAAGGTTACCCATAGCCTCTCAGGGATTCCCTGCAGGGACTAGGACCTTCCCATGCATTGCCTAGCCTCAGCAGCTTTCTGGATTGTTTGGAGAAAGCGTCCATGCCTCCCTGGGAGCCCTGTACCAGTACCAGGTAGATGGCACTGCTTGGTTCTGCTAGCAACCACTTTTATCGTAACATCTCTGCGTCTGAGTGGTGCTTTCCAAGACTGTTGTTTTCAAATGGGGAAGCCTGTCAGGGGCCTCTCGGTTCGGCCTCCCTTTTATGTGAATATACGCTTTCACAAGTCAAAGCCTCTGGTGGTGGGGATGCCTTTCCCATTTCCCACTGACACAGTTTGAGGCTTCTTTTGAACGGTCTGAATCTCAGTTACAACTGTTTGGGCTGCACTTGCCTTGTCAGCAGCTTTAAACTGACAGTTTCTTCACCAAGCTGCATGTTTTTCCTATCATTCCGCCTTGCTTGTCACTGCCTGTCACTGTAGACCTGGGTAGGGGCAGTGAGCAGTAACCATGGCACAGCCTAAACGTTGTCCCATCCTCTCATACTCTCCACCAAACAAAGTAGCTCTTTGGCTTTGAATTCAGTCTCCCTCAAGTTCTCAGGACATGAGGGAAGCCATGTTCTTTTCCAGAATATAACATGAATGCCCCCAGCTAAGTTCCCAAAGGATTCCTTGTTCTCTGAGACACTTGTCTGAGACAGTTCAGGGCTCCACCCCTGCACTTCTCTCGGCATTCCAATCTTCTGGTTTTCAACTAGGAACGGTCAGTTTCACTGTGATTACAGCAGTCACAGGCTTCTCTTACCCCAACTTCCAAACTATTCCACGGTCTTTCCACAGACCAGTTCTTAAGGCCTAAGAACCACGTGGTCTGTTTACCTCACTCCTTGGTACCAGTTTTCTGTTAATTTTCTCACTGTTTTGAGCACAGTACTTAAAAAAAGGCAACTTAAAGATGAAGGGGTTTGTTTTGGCTCATTTTTGAAAAGAATGCAGCCAGTTATGGCAGGGTAAATTCGGTACGGAAGCATGAGGCAACTAATTCCAATCAGGAGGTAGAGAGCAGTGAATTACCGGAGCCTAGTTTCCTCTTTATTTTATTCAGTCTGGACCCAGGCTATGGAATGGCTTTGCTTGTATCAAAGTGAGTTTTCCCTCCTTGCTAAACCTTTCCAGAAACACCATTATAGACACACTCAGAATCTGTGATCATTCTCGATCCAGCCAAGACGACAATGAAATCAGTTACCACAATGGCAAAAACTTGACGTCATGGAAATATTCATATTCTTCACATCTGTTTTTAAGTTATGATTATGATGAAAGTTCTCCAAACTACAAAATCATAGTACAAATATAAACCATAGTATAAATGTAAAATCATAGTATAACTATAGAATCATAGTATCCAACGTAAGCTTGTGATACTTTGTTTCCTGTCCCTTTTAGGCACAGTAGGCTACTCAAAGAGAAAGAAGACTCCTTATTGACTTGTCAACAACTATATAAAACTCTACAGGAAGAGCTGACTACCAAAGAAAGGCAAGGGGAAGATCTAAAAAGAAGGATCAACCTTGCGGAAAATGAGCTAGAGATGACCAAAACTCTCCTGCATCGGACACAGGAAGAAATTTTAACTCTGAAAAATGAAAGGTGCGGTCAAGAATAATCCCTTCAAGATAGTTTATCCTTAAATAAGTATTCAATATATATTTGAAATATCAGTGTGTTATCATAACAACAAGGTCAGGACTAAGGAAGGGCCTATTTCATATGTAAATTCAGTCCCTCACTTTCAAGTGATTAAGCTGGGTCTCAGCTTACCAGGTAGCCAAAGCAGAGATGGCATCAGCTGGCTTTACTGTCAGAATTGTACTCAAATCTGATCATTCGTAAAGACTTGTAACCTCACCCAAAACTTGGTGAGTTCTATTTTTAGCATTAAAAATGTTTATTTGCTTTTTACCCCTTTTCCATCTTGTTGGCTCCTCCTTCTCGCTGCCTCTCTAGCGATCTTTCCGAGGTTTCTGTCCAGGTGGAATTAATGGTGCTGCAGGCGTGCTGGCCAGACTCTCAAGGGCTATCCTTCTGATCATTCGGCATCCTTACACGAGCCTCTTCCGTAAGAACATTTCAGCTCTGCTTTCTTTCATGTTTTAATTCGCTGAGGATGCCTTCTCTCATTCTTTCAGAACCCTTTTGTTTCACTTGTATATCTAACAGATAGCATAACATTTGGTTTTTTTTTGTTTTTGATGTTTAGATTGGGACATAGAGAGTATTCCTTTTTTACATGTAGTGGTCTAATTTTTCATTCTAGGATAATACACGCCATATAAGGACAGAAACTTATACTTTTTATTATTCTCTGCACATAGGAAGCTGATAATTGATTGTCTACTTTTATTATTATATAATTTAAAAGAAATTGTATTTGTTGCTTTTGGTGTGCGTGTATGTGTGTATATGCGTGCGTTGTCACACATGCCTCAGCATACATGTGGAGGTCAGAGGACACCTTTGTGGAACTGGTTCTCTCCTTCCACTTTTATGTAGGTGCAGTGGTTGAATTCAGCTTGCCAGGCCTTTAGCAATTATTTGCTGGCTCTCTCCTATCGTTTTAATCTGATTAAAAGTTTTTTGCTAATGTTTAGTACTATTTATGATTTTATGATTTTGATTTTAGTTCTCCATCATAATTATAGCTATTTTCTAAGAATAAATCTGGGGTAGGGCTGCAGCGGTAGATAGCAGGCATATTTAATTAGGTAATTGGGTTTGTTGCTCAGAACTCTTTCTCCCCAACAGAGTGGTAGACTATGGGAGTCATCTGTGTGTGCTGTAGGCTAGCAGATCTTCACAATTCCCGAAGAAACAAGGCTCATGTCCAGTGCTTCATGGGTTGGTTTTATTTCTACTCCTCCAAATACCAGCTCAGAGCTAACGTCGCCCACGTTCCTTCTCTTTGAGATAACAGTAACCTGATTCTTGCAGTGATGTTTTTGTGCCTACCTACTCTTCATTAACTCCTTTTCTTCTTCATTTTATGATTATATCGTATTTAATATTGTATATTTTCTTCTTCATTTCATGATTGGATAGCATATTAGAAGCTGCAACCTTATAAGCAAGAAATGCAAACAAACCAGACTTATTAAAGGAATAAATGCTGGAAAATAGAACATACATAAACAGAAAGGAAACTTGTGTTTGGACAGACCTTCAAAATCACTATAACTTAGACAAACATTATAGTGTCTATTAGAGATACATTAGAAGTATATACTGATGGCCCTAGGTATGTCAATAACTTCAGAAATGTCCTCCCTATCTTTATAATATGGGTTAATAACCAGTGAGCATAATGATTGCCCATTGTCTAAAAGCAGTTATGTATTCTATAGAAACTGCACAGAATTACAATCCTCAAAAAGGTACTGTGAAATAGATTTAAAAAAAAAAACTTCAGAAGTCTTTGGTTTAGAACCTTGGTCATCTGAAGAATTCTTATGCTGTCTAGGATTCCCTGTTTTCAATGATGCGGGGTTAATGAGGCAAATGCTGTCGGCCACAGTGGTTGAGCTTGTCCTATCCTTTACATCCATGGTTCTCAACCTTCCTAATGCTGCGACCCTGTAGTACAGTTCCTCATGTTGTAACCCCAACCATAAAATTATTTCTTTGCTACTTCAGAACTATATTTTACTACTGTTATGAATCATAATGTAAATATCTGTTATGCAGGATATCTGTTATGATATGTAACCCCAAAGGGGTCATGACCTACAGGTTGAGAACTACTGTTATAAATGTTTCTGCATTCCTCCTCTGAGGATTAGTCTACATATACATGATTTACATTGTCAACAGTGTGATAAAGATTCACCCTTCAGGAACAAATCCAAAAATACTTAGAAGCAAAGGAAAGTGAATAGACATATTTAATATTATATAACCTGAAAAGACTCATAGCCGGCCATAGTGCTACACACCTGTAATCCCAGCATGGAGGAGGCTGAGGCAGGAGGATCACTGCAAGCCAGGCCAGGCCAAATAGGGCTGCATAGTTTGACCCTGTCTCAGACAACAGCAATAACAAGGAATTCAGTGGTAAAGCAAGGGCTCCGTGCTTTGGGGGCTTTTGAGTTGGGCAAACACAGATTTACATCGCAGCATGGCCATTGTCCAGCTTGGGCAACCCAACCATGTTAACCCCTTTCCTTGTGTGCAAACTGGGTGTACTAATACTAGCTAACTTTTTGTGGAAGCTAAAGCATCTAGCTCTCGCCTTGTCTGTTACAGACACTCTGAAGTATTATTTCTTCTGTTTCATCTTTTCTTAGGCCATCATTTCATAGCCTACTGTTACCATGTGGTACTCAGCAGATAGCTGTCGAACTCAGTATCCCCTGTGCTGTTTCTAAGATGTAAAATAATTAACCTTTGGGCGCTTCCACTGTGACGTCATTGTTAGAGCATAGTGTTACCAAGAGAAGTGCTGTGCTATCTTCAGTAATGGAACAAAATTTTCTCCCGGTCTCACCATTGGCTCTGGTTTGCTATCCATCAACAGTTTTGAGAACAACTCACTTGCCCAACTTCTTCTGCTACCACACACTTGCTGTTTTTAATGGAGGCAGGAGCTGTGGCAAAATCAAAATTATCTCTTTGATTGACAACGTGAAGACATCTCTAAAAGAACAACTTGTGAAATGGGACTTAAAGCTGTTGTTTTGGCATTCTGGTTTGACGTTTGTTTGCAGCTACATTTTTAACTATAATTAAGGGAATCTAAAATTTTGCATTTATATAAGAAATTAGAGTCTCATTTTCTTTGGGGACTGAGAATTAAAAAGTTAGCTTTTTAAAGTAAATACCCTTAAGTACATCCTAATTTGCCTATTGTGTCAACACTAAAAATGTTCGTTTAAAGGAATCTGGTGAGATTGCGGGGTAGAGGGTTAGATGGTCAGGAGCAGCTCCCTTGAGAAGCCTGCTAAAGAAAGGCAGCACACTACAACATAGTGTGCATGAGCATGCCCACTTGTGAAACATATCACCTCAGCCATTGGCTCTCTCTCTTCATTTCTTCTGACAATAGAGAATTGTGTGGACATATTTCTATGAATTTAGAAGAACTATTGCATCCCCGGAGAGAGGAGCAGGCAGGCAGTGTGTGTCTGCTATTGGATGAGGATGTGTTTCATCCTCCTTGAGCCTCTGGTCACAGACTAGAAACTGGGCAGCTCCTCCCAGATTTTCTAGGGCTTCTGTCTTGCTGAAAATGAGATCTGGGAGTGCCATGGCTGTGTGAGATCCTGATGGAAATCTCCTTTATTTGATTCTTTGTAAAACTCAAATCAAGGGCCTAAGTCTATGGCATTTCCCATAACCCTAAGACATCGATATCTCTGGAACCTGTTCTGAAGAAGTCCAGTATCTACATGGATGTAGCTTTAGCTTTTTGAGACATTAGCTAAACCATTATAATTAATGCTTTTAATTTCCCTAATTTCCCAAGGTTTCTAGCAAACCATAGTTAGGGTTGGTCCTTTTAGCTTTTTTTCTATACAAGATTGCTTTCTTTTCTCACTGTGTTGTTACCTCAGTGTGCAAGCCCTTCCCTGGGTAGACAGCCTAAGTGTGGTTTTCATTTAGGAAATCAGAATTCACCATCACTTTGTACATTATTCATCGCAAATTCTAATTAAGGATAGTGAGTTCTTAGAACACCGTGCATAGGTGTTCTCTCTGCTTTGCCCCTTTAAAGACTTCTCCAAGCCAGGAACAGGGTGTCAGCAGAACATCAGAGAAGTAGAAAGGTGCTTGTTCTGGTAACCACAGGTTCAAGCAGAATTTCCCTCACAGTTGTAACTTCATAGGCTAACTTTGTGGAAATGTCCTATGAGATTTCACAAACCTCTGGAAAGCTAATGAATAATGATCACTTTGTTAGCCGTGTTTGGACCTGGTCCTGCAGCTGCTGTAGTCTACTAGACCTGAGGTTTTTGTGCTAAAGGATAGTGCTGTGTGCATAAGGAGACCGACTGTGGGATGTATTCTGCATTCCATGCTGTCAAAGTTGCGGTGGTCTTGAGGGAGACTGGAATTCAGACATCTCAAACATTTAGTATATTATAAAATGATGACATGGCTGCTCCATGCTATGGGTAAGGATTTTATTGGAGAGAGACAGAGAGAGAGAGAGAGAGAGAGAGAGAGAGAGAGAGAGAGAGAGAGAGTCAGAGAGCATGGCCCAAATAGCTGGTTTATAAGGGAAATGAGAAGCTGCAGGGAGGGAAACCTAGGAGCTTGGGGAGTGTGGGGGTGAGAAGAAGCATGGACTGTGGAATATTTAACAGGTACTTGTATGCTGAGGTAGCCTGGAGGCCCCAAGTGCTTTGGTGTGCTCATCGACACCGCATATAGCCACTTGTCCCATCTGCCTTATGAAATTTGGAGAACTGTGGGTTCTTTGGACCCACAAGTACTAGCTGCTTTATAGCAGAGGCAACAACTAGTGTTGCCATGGACACCATCTAGAAATGATGGTTGGGATTTCTTAACCAACCAGATCTGTTCAAAGGGAAACGTTGGTTTAAGAAATAAAGTGAGGGGCTGGAGAGATGGCTCAGCAGTTAGAGCACTTCTGCTCTTCCAGAAGAGTTCAGTTCTCAGCACCCATGCTGGGCAGCTCACAACCACCTATAACTGCAACTCCAAAACAATGTAAGCTGTTGTCATTGTTCTTTGTGGCTTCCCCAGAAGCTTGCCAAAGACACCACACGCTTTGGACACAGCCCTGGGAGGGACTGAGCTGGAGCTGACCGAAAGCCTCCTCCCTGAGGACTGCTCTCACAGTCCTGGGTGCAGGGCAAGGTGCTGAAGGAGAAAGGGTTATAATCCCACCCAGCTGCTGGCAGTGATGCTCGTGTGTTGTCTGTCACTAACCACGTCCTAGCTGGACTGAAGGCTGTCTTAACAGGTGGGAAACCATGCCTGATGCAGTAACCTTAGCCAACTATGTGACTAGTGAGACCATGATCTTAGAGGAGAACCGACTGTACCTTCTTAACTGACTTTAGATGTGTGGCTAGGTTAAACATAGCAATTTCCTCCAATATTGATCACGTCCTAATGAAGCTCTTCAGAATCCTTTGGTCCAGCTTTCTGCAATGTGGCACACAATTAACATTAGCACCCCAGACCCTCTTGCTGCTCAGCAATCCGTCATCACCACTGACCGAGTGTTGCTCCCCCTTTCAGTTCCTGGCCTCTCGCGCCCCTGGTACCCACTACTCTGTGCTCAGATTCTGAGATCAAGGTTGTGTAACCCACACACGCATGGAGTCATGCAGCTCTTGTGTTTATGTGCCTGCCTTATTTCACTTAACACAGTGATCTCCAATTCTAGCCACCTTGTCACAGATGGTCACTACTGCCCACTGTGTTTCATTGCCAGGCTTTCTGTGGTCATGTGATGGACGCTAGCCTCTTTCCATTTCTTGGCTATTGCTGCGGTGTACATGGGAGTGCAGACGTCTCTTTGACACACTGGTCCCCCTCCCTTGAATATACACCCAGCAATGAGAGCTGGACCATATGGTGTTTCTATTTTTAGTTGTTTTTTTTTAAGGACCTTCCATCTTGTTCTCCAAAATGGCAACACTAATTTACATTCCCAGCAACACTGAGAAAGGGCTCCCTCTTCTCCTCTCCTTCTGTAACAGCCCGTTCTCATGGGGACACATTGATAGCTCACATCCGCTTCCATCTGTGTTCCTGGGGGCTGGTGGGATTGAGCACTGTGCACACACCTGTTGAGGCACTTACCCATCTTCTTTTCAGACGTTGTCTACTGTACATTTTTTATCAGGTTGGCTTTTGCTGTTATTTGAATCCCTTCTATCTAGATATCCACTCCCTATCTGATGTGTGGTTTACCAGTATGGCCTCCCATGATGTGTGCTGCTTCTTCACCCTGAAGGCTGCTTCCTCTGCTCTGCACACGTTTTGTGCTGTGTCGTAATCCCATTTGTCAGCTCTTACTTTTTATTTTTGACTGTGATATTGTGGTCTTGCCACACAAAAAAAAAAAAGACCTTGCCCATTCATATGTCCTAAAAGTTTCCTCTACATTTTCTTCTAATAGTTTCATTGTTCAGGGTTGTTTTCCCTGGTTCTCTGAAGAAGGTCTTTGTTATGGATTGTAATGAATTTCTAAGACAACTTTTGGTGATATGTACATTTTGATAGTATTGATTCATCCAGTCTATAAACACAGGATGTATTTTGATTTATTGTGTCTTTTCAATTTTTAAATACTATTTTGTATCATTTTCATTGTAGAGATTGTTCACCCCTTTGGTTAGATTTACTCCCATGCATTTTATTTTTTATAGTTACTGAAAATAGGGTAACTTTCTTGATGTCTGTTTTAGATAATTTGCTATGGGCATTTAACAGCACTAACTTTTACATTTTGTGTCTGGCAACTTTGCTAAACTTCTGCATTAATTCCCATAGGTGTTTGGTGGAGTCTGAGTTTTTCTATATATTAGACCATGTCATCTGCAAATAGCGACAGTCTGACATCCTCTTTTCCAATTCAGATGCTTTCATTTCTTTGCCTTGCTTGATCATTCTGCCCGGGGCTTTCAGTACTGTGTTGAATACAAATGACGGTCTTGTTCGAGGTACTATGAAAGAACACTTTTAGCCTTTTCTCATGAAATACAAATTATATGTTAGCTTATTATATTTGCCATTGCTATGTTAAAGTATATATGTTCTTTACCTAACTTGTTTACTGTTGAATGTTTAATTTTATCAAAGGCATTTTTAGTGAATTGTGGTGATCAAATAGTTTTTGTCCTTCATTTTGATGGTTTATTTTGCTTACTGATTTACATATGTTTAACTATTATGAATAATGATGATATTCTTTTTTATATGCTAATGTTTTTTTGAAGATTTTTATATCTGCGTTCATGGGGTAATTAACCTGTTAGAACTGAGTGTTCTTGTGTGGTTGGGGTAACAACAGGATAAGGCTGGTGTCGCTGGCTGTGGCTGGAGAAATTACGTCGTACTCGTCCCATTTTGTGGACTCGTTGAGGAAGAACTAGACATCAGTCCTCCTTAATGTGTGGTGGAACTCGGCAATGCAGTTGTCTTGTCCTGGCCTTTTCTTTGGTTGGAGATTGTTTTCAAATCACGGATTCAGTTTCATTACTTGTCATTGATCTCTCCAGCTTTCCTCTGCTTTATGGTTCAGCCTTGGTAAAGTGTATAGGTTCAGGAAATTATCCATTTCTGTGGTATCCATTGCAATGTCTCTTTTCATCTCTGATTTTTATTTATTTATTTGAGTTAGGGACTACTTATCCCTGGCTGTCCTGGAACTTGCTATGTAAACAAGACTGGACTTGACCTCACAGAAATCTGTCTGCTTATGCTGGGATTAAAAGAGTTTGCTGAGCATATCTGATTTATTTAAGGCCTTTTCTTCAGTGTACAGGGGATAGAGGTGTGTCTTAAGTCACAGGCACTCTGGGAAGCAGAAGGAGACGCTGGATCCCAAGGAGCTGCAGTTCCACGTGGTTGCAAGCCACAGGTGGGGCTAAGAGCCAGTGTGGGCCTCTGCGAGCTGTATGCGCTTTGACCGCGAAGCCATCCAGTCCTTAGCTCTCCAGGTTTTCATCTTTGGTATTCGAGTCAATTTGGTTTTTCTCTACTTGACACAAGATCAGGTCAACTAGGAACCTCAATAGAAAAACAAATTGCCTCTCTCATACTGGCCTTTAATCAAGTCCATGGGGCATTTTCTTTTCTCTTTTCCTTTTTTTCCAACATAGTATTTTTATTAATTATTTGGGAATTTCATACAATGCCCCCCAACCACACTCATTTTCCCATACCTTCCAGGCCCCCACTTTTGCGTCCCCACCCCACCCCACTAAAAAGAAAAATACATTAAATCCAATTTATCTTTCCCATATACTCACTGGAGCGTGGTCAAACTCACAGTGACCAGTCCCTTAGAGAAAACTGAGGTTTCCACCACTCCCACTCCCACCAGAAGCCATCAACTGTGGAGAGCGACCCTTCAGCATCTGTACCACAACCTTTAAGGGCTCTCTTCAGTAAATTCCTGTCTGGACTGTTCCTTTTCTTCTCTTTTTTCTTTTTGTTTTTCTTTTCTTTCTTTCTTTTTTCTTCTGACACCTGCCATTTTTCGTTGTTTTGGAGGTAGTGCTGCATAGATCTGCAGGTCTAGCACCTGCCACCTAATTTCCCCTTATGCCTCCGTGGGTTTCTCAGGCTCCTTGGACCTGCCCGCAGCCCCGCGACTACCGCCACCTTGAATCAAGCCCTGCATTTTCTTGATTAATGACTGGTGTGGGTGGTGTGACTGTGGGCAGGTGGTACTGGTTGTAGGAGAAAGTAAACTGAGCAGACCGTGGAGAGCAAGCCAGTGTTCCTCCATGGTCTTTGCTTCAGTTCCTGTCTCCAGGTCCCTGCCTTGGCTTTGCTCAGTGCTGACTGTGGCTCAGGTCTAAATCAAGTAGACGTTTTACTCCCCAAGTTACTCTGGCTTCTGGTCATCCTAGCAATAGAAAGTAAACTATGGCTGTATTTTCATTATCTACTTCATTGTCTTATAATCTGATATTTATTATCTTTCTCCTTCCAATTTTGGTTTGGTTTGTCAGTTCTGTGACATGCAGCCAGAGGCTGTGTATCTTCTGTTTCGTTCACAGTCACTGATTACTGTGAACTTGCCTCTCGACACTGTTTTGTCCCATCACTTAGCTTTGATATGTGTGTCTCCACTCTTATTTGCTTCAAGAAATGGAAAACATTCAATTTATTCATTGTCATTCAAGAATAAGATATTTAACATTCTCTTGTTTGTATACTATTGAAAGTTTTCCTTCTGATTTCTAATTTTACTGTGGTGTGATTGAAAAGATACTTGATATGACTTCAGGGATTGTTTTAAATCTTGTGTGCATAGTGTGAAGGGTGTGTCTCTGCGTGTGTGTAGGTTTGTGTGCGCGCACGTGCATGTGTGTGTGTGTGTGTGCGCGCACGTGCGTGTGTGTGTGTGTGTGCGCGCACGTTCCTGTGTGTGTGCGCGCGCACGTGCGTGTGTGTGTGTGTGCGCGCACGTGCGTGTGTGTGCGCGCACGTGCGTGTGCGTGTGTGTGTGTGTGTGTATGCACATGCCATTGCACACAGATGGAGGACACCCTCAGGTATTGCACCTCACCTCCCACCATGTTTGAGCCTGAATCTTCTGTTCACCCTGCACATACCAGGCTAACAGGCTCGCGGGATTCTGGGATGCTGTGTCTGCTCCCCATCTTGCTGTAGGAGTTCTGATACTATAGACCCATGCTGCCATGCTGTGGGCTCCGAGGCTCAGGTCTCCACACTTGTGTGGAAAGCACCTCCTTAGCCCTTGACTTCAGTTTTTAAATTGTCCAGGCTTCTCTTCTGGCCAGTGGCTCGTGAATGGATGTGATGACGCAGAGGAAAGGACAGGGCCGAGGTGACTCTGGGATTTCAATCCAAAGCAATGTCTGCATAATTAAAGTGCGTATGCATATTATGTTGGGGGTGAATAGCCTCTGAGACAGGCATTGCAGCTGGGGAGGATCACGAGGCGGGAGTCCTGTCTTATCTGTCGGTTTTGTGGCTTTCAGGGAATTGATGCTGGTTGCCCATCAGAAGAGCATCGAGCAGATGCAGGAAACCCTGAGACAGAAGCTGCTGAGTGACGAGAGCTGGAGAGAGAAGGTGACCCTGGCTCTCATCAGCGCGTGTCTTGTCTGCTTTAGAAATATTCTGTCCTTTTGCCAGAAGCTGGTCCAGATAGATTTCATTGCTACTCTGAATACTTCTGCTTCCATTTGGAATTTCCCATTCCAAATATACTTAAGATATATGCATTTTCCAAAATATTAGACAATATGATACGAAATAAAAACGGAAAATAAAAAATAGAAATTGAAATTTTGTAATGTTAGGATTTTTCTCGGTTCTTACACAAAAAACCATAATTTTAATCTTTAAATATTTACTTTTTTCCATCTAGTGTCAGAATCTGTATTTGATCATATTTGTTAAAGAATAGAAATACTAATAATTCTCACTTCTTTGCTTCTAAGATAAGAGAATAGATGTGATTTAAAATTATCAGTTAAGAAAATTTGACCAGTTTACTCTGGCAGGGTTAAATAAGTGAGCATTTCTCTGTCTACCACTAAGAACCATTTGCTCTCAGAGCATGAAAAATGTACACTATGGTCTTTGGACTTTGCTGTATTTTTCAGGGTTTCAACAATGAACAACTTAAATACATCCTAATAGAGTAAGTCACGCTTCTTAAGCCTTTAGTCTCCACTTTCTCCACATGCACAGCCCTATCGCAATGGAGTAGTGATGAAACCCTCCCTGCCACAAATTTTAGTACTCCTCTGATGCCTGCAACCACCCTGGGCTGGAGCCTTGGCCTTTCTGCTCTTCTCTCCTCCCTTGGTGTCTCGTACCCAGCACAGGGCTTCTCCCTCAGCTTTGACACTTGTTGCGGCAAACTGGGGGTGGCGCTAGGTTTGGAATCCAAGACCATGCGCTGCTAGGCAAAGCCCGACCCCTGAACTGTACCCAACCCTTGGTGCACTGTCGTCCTTTGATTTCAAAGTTCTCCAGAACGGGAGCTTTCTGCTGAGGTCCACGCGGTACGGCTGTGCTCTGTGTAATTTGTTCCGCCACTCTCGGGTTCTCGTTGAGGATTGGATCCTATTACTTGCCACCTCAGCCCCCTTCAAGTCATTGCTTCCTCTTACAGTCCTGCACTGTGCCACCCAGCATATCGAAACCATTCACGCTCTGCTAGATTCTAAATTTGTCCCTTCCGTTCCCAGTTTCCAAACATCCTCAACCAGCACTAGCGCACTGTGAACCAGTGCCTTCCCCCTTGTCCTTAGCTAGATTAAGGCTACCAGATGATCATCTGGGTGTGGTGTTACACACCTGCTAACCCAGTGCTAAGGCTGAGGCAGGAAGAATATGACTCGAGGCCGGCCTGGACTGATGAGACCCTGTGTCAAAAAGAATATCACTGTGTCAAGAAGAATGCACAGTGTACATGGGCGGTGGGGGGTAAAATCTGAGCCTATGGGCTGCAGTTGCCCCGGCTAACCCCATATAGCTGACCTTGTCTTGCTTGTGGAAGGTGCCTGCTTCTAATTTTTGATAATATTTGATGTGCTTAGTTAGATGGTCTATTCTTATTTGTTTCCCTGATCCTTATCATTTGAATACCTAAATACTCAAAAAGATGATCTTCCTAGCATGTGCCAGGCCCTGGGTTCCATTCCAGCACTACCAAAACTATCAGACAAATAGTCCAAAATGTCCTTTAGCGCCAGATGTTAGAATAGTTTGGGCACTGTGACGAAGACCTAGAAAAGTAGGCAGCTGTGGCCACAGAACTTGAGATGAAAGCAGCTCTTTGAAGAACAGTTTGTGGATATTTATTATGAGACATTCTCTAAATGCCCCGTGCTTTAACTCTGAGATTGTTGTGGTGGAGTTAACCCAGATAGAGATACGACAATTATTTTCTCCACCCCCTGAGATCTTCATCTTAGAACGTTAATAATGGCATGAATGTTCCTGCCTTTCCCTGAGATGCTCTCCACCCTCCCAATCCCACTGGGGTTTTTAGGTACATCCCATTGCAAAAGGGTCTTTATGCCTCATTCTGGTTCTTCTGCTCAGAGATTAAGCTAAGCCTAGCATCTGACATTAAGGAAAAAAATCAGTGTTCTTGCTTTCTACAAAGTTAATCCCATGGTGAAAAGAATCCTGTGTCATATTGTAACCGTTCTTCTTAAGTGCTTGCCGTGTCTCCGGGACATAATGCTTGTCTCACAGATGGCCCCGGCGTGTATAATCTCCTGTAGTGAAAATGGGTGTCTCGTTCTGTTGAGAGGACAGCATGTCTTAATAAATGTTACTGTTTAACCAGCAGTAAATCACGCTCAGGCCAGTAAAGCCAGAGAATGATAAGAATGTCTTGACTGTGTTAGCTATTAAGGCTGTGAATAAAAAGTTCCCTAAAAGTCCTCTCATGAGAAAGGAGAATCACTGATATGACATTGTCATCTCTTTCTTGGGTCACTGTGCCTTTGCGTAGGCATGAAATGTTCTCTTTACAAATATATAATGCACAAATTAGAATAAACTTAATAACTTAAATGCTTTTAACATTTTGAAAAAGTAGATAGCAATCTGTGCCTTGCTTAATTATTTTAGAGCATGTAAAACACACACACACATAATAGGATCAATAGTTGCCATGCAACAAAGAGGGCACATTTTCAAAGAACTGTTTACTGATTGTCATGATTTTTTGTTTATTTTAGGTATTGCTTGGATACAAAGAAAGCAAATTAGTGGGCACGATGAACCTTTAAAATTGGTTCCAAGTGCACAGTGTATTGTTACTAATAATTTAAAATTTTGTGATGGAAAACCCTCTTGCAGCCTGAATAATTACATAACCAATTTATATCAGTTGTTGACACTCACTTTTTAGTACAGAAGACAAATTTCAACCAAATATTTTCTTTAGATTATCATTAACATATTGCAGCCTAGAAACATTTGGAGTGTACTAACGACCTCATTTTTAGTACATAGACCTCTTACAAACAAACCCTTGACCATAATAACCAGATGGACAGTGAAATGCAGAGATGTAAACTTCACTGCAGGAAATAATAAACTCGAGATTGGCCAGGTTGGTGGCTCATATCTTTAATCCCAACACTGGGGAGGCAGAAACAGGAGAACCTCTGTGAATTTGAAGCCAGCATGGTCTACACAGAGGAGTTCCAGGCCACCCAGGACTACATAGTGAGACCCTGTCTCAACAAACAAGCAAAAGAGAAATAATAAATTGAAAAATAGAAGGAATTTTTAAAAAGCTCATTCTTTTTCCAGTAGAATGTTCAAATGGCCGTATGACTCCTAATGTGTTCTAACCTGCAATCAATGGACGTTAAAAAGACAAGCACACAAAATCTAAAGTTGACAGTGATGAAGTTATTTATAAATGTCATTTTTAATTGTACATAATAAACATATGACTGAAGTATTGAGAGTGTAGCTTATTTTTGAATTAATAAAGTCTAAATATTTTAGACCTGGAATCATCTGCAAGGAATGTCTGACACCAACCAATCATCCAGATAACGAAATGGCCCCCATTGTTAGAGTGTTTGCGGAATGCCAGGCTTTGTGCGGAACAATTTTTATAAGTGGACTTTAACTTTTATGACATCATTGTTCCAGTTTTACAGATGAAAAAAATCACCGGGACTGGGGGAAGTTAGGTAATATATCAAGGCTGCAGAGCAAGGAAATGAGCAGCTACTAACTTCATCCTCCAGCATCCAAATGCAGAGTTTCCAAGACGTCAGCAATTCACCAGGGTCCAGTCACCATGACCGGATTTGTTCTTCCGTCTGAACAAATAAACCCCTGGAAGAAAAGACAGAAAATAGCGGTTGTGAGACATCTGCCAGGGTAGGACCTGTGAGTGGGTAGCTTGGCCCCCTGAAAGTCTTCAGGTCGTGACACGGGAGAGTGGAAAAACAGGCTAAGCCTGGCAGGTTCTGTGAACCGAGGAAACCATGGAGAGGAGATTAGCACCAGTTCTCAAAACAGTGTTTGCAGAAGAGCGGTCCGGAGAGGGAGGATCCAGGTGAATGGTCCACATGTGTGTGTGGGGGGGGGAGCTTCAGTCAGGGAAGGCCAGTCTGAAAGAAGTAAAGAAAAGAATCAAACACTCACATTCAGCCAGGCGTTAGCCTACTTTAGCCAGACAGACTAGAAAAGCTGCAATACGCAGGACACTCAGAAGGCTCTTCCATAACTGTCATTCCATCATTGGTCCTTGTTAGCCCGGAATGAAATGATGAGCTGGTCCTGACAGATGTCGAAAGGAAGACCTAAACAAGCTGATTCTCTCTCTCTCTCTCTCTCTCTCTGTGTGTGTGTGTGTGTGTGTGTGTGTGTGTGTGTGTTGCTTGCTTGCTTGCTTGTTTTTTGAGACAGGGTTTCTTTGTGTAGCATTGGCTATCCTGGAACTAGCTTGTTAGATTAGGCTGGCCTCAAACTCGTGGAGATCTACCTGCCTCTGCTTCCCAAGTGATGGAATTTAAGATGTGAGCCACTACTGTCTAATTAAGATATTCTACTGTTTTTTAGAATAGATAGCACACATAACTATAGAAATAGCAACATACCCAGATTCTGGGAGACAAACAGATCCCAAACATAGCTCCTACCAAGGTAACATTCACGATGTCTGCTGCCTGCTTTATTTATTAAAATACAAGTGAAATATCACTACATTTCCCCCTTTTGTCTAAAATTTAAAAAAAAAGAAGTCTACAACTAACATAAGAAAACTATGTGTAGGGGCTGGAGAGATGGCTCAGTGGTTAAGAACACTGGCTGCTCTTCCAGAGGTCCTGAGTTCAATTCCCAGCAACCACATGGTGGCTCACAACCATCTGTAATGAGATCTGGTGTCCTCTTCTGGCCTACAGGGATACATGGAGGTAGAATGTTGTATACATAATAAATAAATAAATCTTAAAAAAAGAAAAGAACTTCTAAGTTTCTTTAAAAAAAAAGAAAACTTTGTGTAATAATACAATGACATTATAAAATATATACAGACAATAAATACATCAATAATATCTAGTCCATTTGTATTTGACAAATTCAGAGATTTACTCCATATCTGTCCTATCTTGGTGTGTTCAAAGTCTTACTCATAATTTCCACACACAGAAAGAACTAGAAGAATAGAACTCATAAGGAAAAGAAAAATCAATGGATAGAAACTGCCCAGAGGGGCCTGTGAGTTGGCCCAGTCTCCCGGAGGACCCAGCTTCAGTTCCCAGCACCCACCTGGCATCTCACAAGTATCTGTAACTCTAGTACCAAGGGATCTGATGCCCTCTTCTTAAGTCTTTGGGCACTGCACATACATGATGCACAGACATATGTTCAGGCACAACACTCATGCCCATAAAATAAAAAATAAATATTTCAAATGATTCAGAAAGATACGGATGTTAAAATTAGAAGGTAAAACAGTTGCCCTGAGTGCTTGCCATACGCTGAGAGATAAAGGAAATTTCCATCATGTTAAGTTCAGTCACGTAAGCTATAAACAAGATGTAGATTGGAAAATGCAATACAGACAAGAGTACATTGAACCAATGGAAAATTAGACACCCACAAGAAAAGCCTAGTCTACCCGGAAACACAGCAAATAGAAAAGCTTTTACGTGAAAACGAGATTTTCTCTTAAAGTCTCAAAAAATGAAAGCAGACCATTATTGTGCTATGAGCTAAACTCAAGGGGCCTGACATCAGCAGTTAGGATTCCTGAAGATCGGAGAAGAGGAGGGGAGGCAGAAGTATCCGAATAAATGATGGAGAAATGTTGATGAATTAAACGAAAGTATACTGGCCAAGCTCAACAGACCACAGCACAAGAAAGCAAACACAGTAAAGGACATTATAATCCAATCTCTCAAAAAAGCGATAAATTTTTCTTTAAAAAAAAGTCAGGAGGGTAGAGCGATGGGGAGAGATTAAGAATAAGCAGCACTCTTGAGGAGGACCCACAGATGCTGGACTGCTCATGACTATCGCAGATGCTGGACTGATTTCTCCAGCTGCAGGGGATCCGAAGTCTCTGGCCTTTGCAGGCACCTGCGCTTATGTACACATTCACACCCATACACACACACACACATACACATGCACACACACACACACACGTAACTAAAAGTAGAATAAAGTTTAGGGGTTTTTCTTACATAGTACATCCTGGTTGCAGTTTCTGTTCCCTCTACTCCTCCCAGTTCCTCCCCATGGCCCATCTGAATCCGTTTCCTTTCTGTCTCTCATTAAAAAACAAACAGGCTCTAAGGGATTATAATATATTATGATATGATACGATGTGATATGATATGTAACAATACTAACACTTTGGAATTGGACAAAACAAACAAACTGAAGGAAGAGACCCCAATTCAGCCCTCCCCATATCCTTCCATAACTATCCTCTTTCCCCTTCCTAATGAGATCTGTTTTTCCCCCCACTAGTCCCTACCTACATACATAAACTCTTTATTCTACAGATTATAGCTTGGTTATTGACTTAACAGCTAACAGCCAAATATAAGTGAACACACACCATATTTGCCTTCATGAATCTGGGATACCTAACTCAGGATTATTTTCCTAGTTCCATCAATTTTCCTGCAAATTTCATTCTTTTAATGACCGAGTAATACTCCATTGTGTGAATGTATCTCATTTTCTTTATCTGTTCTTCGATTGAGAGACATCTAGGTCATTTTGAATGTCTAGCTATTATGAATAGAGCAGCAATGCACAGGGTTGAGCACGTGACCTTGTGATAGGATGGAGCATTCTTTGAACATATGCCCAAGAGTAATGGCTGGGTCCTGAGGTAGACCAAAACCCATCTTACTGAGGAACCCCCACACTGATTTCCCCAGTGGCTGACAAGTCTGTGCTCCCACCAACAGTGGAAGAGTGTTCCTTTTATTCCACATCCTCGCCAGCATGGGCGGTCACTTGTTCTATTGATCTTAGCCATCCTGGTAGGTGTGATGTGGGTTCTCAAAGTAGTTTTGATTTGCATTTCTCTGCCAAGTAAGGATGCCAAACACTTTTCAGGCACTTGACTTTCCTCTGTTGAGAATTCTATTTAGATCCGTTTAGACCCAACTTTGAATTGGCTTACTTGTTTTCTTGATAACTAGTTTTTTGAGTTCTTTATAAATTTTGGATATTAGCCCTCTATTGAATGTGTAGTTGATAAAAAAAAATCATCTCCGATTCTGGAGACTGCCAGCTTGTCTGGATGACAGTGTCCTTTGCCATGCAGAAGCTTCTCAGTTTCATGGGATTTCAGTTATTAATTGTTGATCTTAGTGCCTGTGCTAGTGGTGTTCTCTTTAGAAAATCTTTTCCCTTGCTAGTGATTCCAAGGCTACACCTATACAGGTTCAGTGTATCTGGTTTTATGTTGAGGTCTTTGATCCATTTGGAGTTGAATTTTGTGCAGGGTGGTAAATATGGATCTATTTGGATTCTCCTGCATGCAGCTGCCCAATTAGGCCTGCACCATTTGCTGAAGATGCTGGTCTTTTCCCAGTACGTGTATCTAGCTTTGTGGTAGTTTGAAAGAAAGTGGCCCCCAAAGGGAGTGGCACTATTAGGTGTGGCCTTGTGGGAGGAAGTGTGCCACAGGGGGGCGGGCTTTGAGATCTCTTTTGCTCAAGCTTTCCTCAGTGTAACTTCCTGCTGCCGACAAGAAATAGCACTCTCAGCCCCAGCTCCACATCTGCCTGCACACTGCAATGCTCCCCTTCACGATCATAATGGGCTGAACCTCTGAAACTGTAAGCGAGCCACTCCAGTTAAATGATTTCTTTATAAGAGTTGCTGTGGTGGTGTGTCTTCACAGCAATGCAAATCTAACTGAGACAAGCTTCTTTGTCAAAACTCTAGTGCCCACAGATGTGTGGATTTATGTCTGAGTCTTTACTTCTATTTCATTGATTGACGTGTGTGTTTTTGTGCTAATACCATGCTGTTTATTTTTTCTTTTTTACTATAGCTCTGTAGTGCAACTTAAAATTGGGGATGGTGATACCTCCTGAAGTTCTGTTATTATTCAGGATTGTTTTAGCTATCTTGGTTTTTTGTGCTTAAATTTAAAAAAAATTATTTTAAAAACACAAAATCAGAAGCCTAGAATTACAGCTCAACAGTAATAGAGCATGTACCTAGAAAGAACAAGACTGTGGGTTTGATCCCCAGCACTGTAAATGATGTTGCCAGGATAAAATTCATTTCATAATGATAAAGGGGTCCTTTCCATAAGAGGTCATAATAATCCCACGTGTTCAAACAAAGTTCAAGTCTCCAGTACCCTGGTAAAAAGGTAGGCGTGATTCTCACCGGTGCTGTAGGATGTAGAGATAGGCATTTGCTGAAGTTTGCTGGCTGCAAGCCTGGTTCCAAGTTCAGTGAGAGATGCTGCATCCAGGGAATAAATCCAGGAGGGCAGTGAAGCAGGACACAGCACACAGTGTCTTTGTCTTGCTTCTGCATGAGTTCTCATGGTTGCACATATACACTGTACACAATCGCACACCCAAATCATACAGACAGAAAAGTATATCTACAATATGTATTAGTACACAAAGTAAACCTGATGGAACTGCAAGGAGGAAAAATTGCACGGTTTAGAAGTTAGTATCTTTCTCTTAATAACAGATAGAAAAGTAGCCAAAAAAGAAAAAAACAGAAGGAATAAATAGTATAGAAAATAGCATGTTGATTTATCTTTAAAAGCTACCCTGAAGAAAGCTATTAACCAACTTGGCATGGCATTATTTGTGGCGTTCTCTGCTGCCCACTGCTACATACATTCTCATGTGCCTGTGAACCTTTTACCAAAATGGACCATAGTGTGTGTTACAAACTGTGAAAGGATTCGAGGCATGTAAAGTATTTTCTCTGGCCAAGGTAGAATTAAATTCAAAGTCATTAACAGAAATATCGCAGTATTTTAAAACTAAACCATGAATCTGTGCCTTCAGCCAGTGTGCTCTGTAGGTGTGTGGGGAGACAGGTTTTCTGAAAGAACAGAGCTCACGGAACCAGAGTCCCCAAACAGTGGCGTGCCCACCTGCCTCTGTGCCCGTGCCGATCTTTGGTGTATTGCGTAACCTCCGTGGAGTTGCTTCATTTGCTTTTCTCCTTTTATCAATTTTTTATCAGTGTACAAAACAGTGAGTTTCATTATGGCAGCTCACACCCCTGTGGTCCCTGTGCTTTTCCTCTCAGCCTCTTTCTCAGGCTAAATGATGGGGAATACTGGTTTTCAACAGTATTTCATCTTTCTATCTGGAAAACAGCACAGCACTTGCTCTTCAGGAGATATACTTTCACAAGTGGTCTGTGCACTGTCAAACAGAATTGACTGGTCTGGCTCCTGGTTTGGCATCTAAAATTGATTTGAAAGATGCTGGACGTTGTTGAATACCAGGCAGCGATGTTATCACATGGGAATTGTCTCCACGGACAACAAAGAATAACAAAGTCAGCCACAGAAATTCCACTGTGAAAGTAGCGAAAAGACAGTACTTTGTTCTTCCATATCAGCCACAGAGTGCGTGAGATACAAGGACTGTGCTTCAGTGCAGACACTAAAGGTAGGCCGGAAGCAGTTTCTCGGGTGCTCTGGAGTCAGCAGGAGCCTCCAGCAAGGATGTGGGTTGGACCAGAAGAGGACACAGATGAACAGGAAAAAACCTAAACCCTAGGCTTCGTACATAGGTTTTACCTTGTGTCGTTTTTGAACTTGCGTAATGCTCCTGCTTATTTTTAGAAATCTTTTTGCCCACGATTTCTAAAATAACTGAGTTATTGCAAATAAAATAATCTGTGCTGTATTTGAACATCATCAGAAGAAGAATTTATATTGCATGAAACTCGCCTTGCCATCTAAGCCACTTAACAGCCCGTATAAAAACATAGCCACACACGTGGCCTGAATTCCTCTTCTCAATGGTAAGGAATGCGGTTAAGTAAATCGCTGTGGCCATGAACTTGTCGTTTCATTCTGACTAATGCAGAACACGAGGGAATCGGTGGCTTTGTGCCGTGGGGACACCTTGTCGCAGCGTCCCTGAAGTGTTGTTCCATTTTCCTTGTCTTTCTTTAACTCCTGCCACCTGAAAAGCAGTCTGGTAACGGCCAGTCCCTCTTCTCCCGCCTGCCTGCAGTGCTTCTCTTGCCCATTTCCCATTCGGTCCATTCTTTTTCTTCCTCCTTTTCCTGCCATAGTCCAAAGGGAAGAGGCTCTCACTTGTGCGCACTCCAGGCATCCCCTTTTCCGTCCTAAACTTTTTGCTCTTTGTTTCATCTCCATCAAGGGACAACTGGTCTAGCTCCTAAGTGACCTCTTCTCTATAAACAAAATGAGGAAATTACTTTTGTAGAAAGTTCTTCCAAAGACCACTGTCATCGAATTTATGGTTTATCGTGTCCCGCCTACTTTATGTGCCTAATTATTCTCCAATTTTGAGTAATCAACCCACATTTTAAAAGATATAGTCTGTCCTGAAATAATTACAGGTTCTTTCCAGTTTTACACTTGGTACTTTAGTGCCTTGGTAGACATTTTGTCCCAGAGTGCTCCAAAACTGTTTAAGGCCCTGAAGCTATGGTTTAGTGGTAGAGCTCTTTCTGGTTCACATGTAGTCAGCCCTAGTGCAAAGAGAGAAGAGTGGGAAGGGGGAGAAAGAAAGAGAAAAGAAAAATGTTGAAAAAAATCAAGTTGCTTAAAAAAAGTATAGTGTCTGGGCAACTTTAAACAATTAACACTCAAAGTTCTGCCTTTAACTTTCCGAACCTTTTGGACAGAGTTTCATCCTTCGTGTGTTCTTGAATTACCCTTCCAGATTTGCTGAAGCACAGTAGCCAGATGGGGAAGGTGGTGGAAGCCAAGGTGGTGGAAGCCAAAAGGTGCCGTGGACAGAGTTCAGTCTGCACCCGGCATAGTTCTGACCACGGGAAAAGCGGGTTGGAATCCAGACGGTGCTGTGCTTACCAAGCAAACACCCGGTGTGACCTGTTTTCATCCAAAGGAAGGGGTTCTCGGCAGTCCCCACGAAGATGTCCTGTAGGCCGGGAGCGGCCTAGTAAAACATGCTTGTGAGAAGTTCTGGCTTGGCTCTTTTTTAATTGATGCATTGAGAAGCCACTAAGAGAATAAACGAGTCTATGTTTCCTGAAGAACTGTGTCCCATGCGACACGGACTGCGGAAAGGCTAGAGGGGCCTTTGTCAGAAGTAGAATAGCGGAAAGACAGGTGTAGTAAAATGGGGTAAAGGCATCTTTCATGTGCTGTGGAGAGAAGGGAACAGCTGGGATTATGCTGGTGCTGAGTTCAGACGTAAGGTAAACAAGGGAGACTTCGGGGTGTTGTCCAGACTCGTGAACGTGCAGGGCACCTGTGAGTTGTCTACCTAGAGGCAGGTGGTCACAGGCGTCTGATCTTCAGAGAAGTGTTCTTTCCCCTCCGAACAGCCCTGTGATGTCCCTTCAAGGTCACCCACCAGTCACCCTTCCCCAAACAATGTAGGAATGTATTTTGAGAGAGCCGGAATATCTCGTGTTTTGAGAGAGCCGGAATATCTCCTCTTGTTTTGTCTACACTTCGCCATTGAGCAATCCTGTCCTCCAGGCAGTAAGTCCTGCTGACCCTGGGGCTAGTCTCTTAATTCACTTTACAGACTTTCTGTGTCCTGGATCCCTTGAGAAATTAATTCAGATCTCGTCTCTTCTCTGAATGTCCAGAATCAAACAGTCAGAAGCAGTCAGGCTTGGCTATCTCTTCCCAGGGATCCAGGCATTCACCACACCCCATAGAACAACACAGTGCATACCCGGAGCTGGTCTGCCGCTCGGATCTCATCTCTGATCTCAGGAGATGAAGTCTGCAGTGGGGAGCTTTTACTCACAGGTGTCTCCCCCTCTTGCTCTGTCTAGTAGACAGAGCCAAAGCCAGTAGTTAAAAGCCACATTGAGGAAGACGCTGGCTCACCTACAGGAAAAAACTGCTGAATGCTTGCTCAGTGATGTCTGAAATGGAAACTCCTGCTAGGGACGGAGTGAGTTATGGTTTTGTGAGGCGTGAGGCACCGCGGAACATCCTTCGAGGTCAGTTCCATGGTAGACGGCAGCCCTGGCACGTGGAGGTGATCCGCATCGCCTGTTGAATTCTTGCCCGTGCTGCAAGCTCCACAGATGCTTTGCCTCACTTAATCCCCACAAAGGCTCCCACGGGAACTAGTTATAGCTCCACCAGGAGAGGTATACTCACAAAAGTAAGATCACACAGCTAGCAAGTGTCAGAGCCAGGACCGAGCCTCAGTTCCATCTCAAACCAAAGTCCTTATGTGTTTTTTCCACAGAAGCATGAGAGACTGAACCAGGGGTTTCTAAGGTCCCTCCCTGCATTGCGATTCTGCCTGAGCCTACATGTGGATGGGGACATGAGTGTCTGTCTCCTCCGCATTCCTCTGGCCTCTGTCACACTAAAATGACAGTCTGTGACGCCATACCCCCTGCAACCTTCCACTGAGACACCAGCATTTGCTCCTTTTTCAGCTGAACATAGTCCAACCTCAGTAAGGGGGTAGAGGGTGTTTGCTTTGCTTTGGTTTGTTGTCAATGATTAAGCTCTTAGTCATCCTAAGTATACGTGACTCCGCTTTTTGTAGTTCTAAAAAGTGTCGCCTCTACTAAATTTCCAGGTTTTCGTTACTAGAATATTTGGCCCAAGGTCAACTTTGAGGGGCTAACTTCTATGCTAGCATTTTTAATACTAGAAACGTTAGACTACTATAATTACAAACTTGCTGTTTGGCTCGTTTGAAAATTACAGTCTGAAAATGTATCGAACGTGCTTATTTCAAGGTAAAGTGGCTTTGTGTGTTTTAATATTGAAAACTGTTTTCCAGATTGAAGCTGAGCTCACCAAAGAAAGAGCCCGGCATCTCATTGAGTTCCAAGAGCAAGCTCTTCTCTTTAAGGAAGAAGCTAAACTGGAACTTGACATTGAGAAAGAAAAGCACCAGGAAGTAATTCAGAAGTATCAGCAAGAACAAGAGGACCTGCAGAAGAAGGTCTGTTCACCGCTGTCTGTGCCGCAGTCCGGCACAGCCTCGTGTTCTCGGGCGTGCCTTCCTTTCTCTAGCTTGATAGTGCGATCATGGTTACTGTATCTTCGTTCTGCCCACACAGACAAGTGGTTCAGAAAAGATACTGGAGGCAAATTACAAAAGCACTCGACCAAGCTCCGAATGCATTTGCTTTCTACTGACAACACCACATAACTAATGACTAGCTTGACTCCTGGTCTAATAGTAAAGATAATAAAGCATTTTACACAATTAAAAATGTCCTTCCTAGGATTTAGTCTTCTTAACTAGAGGTATCTTTAATTTCATTTATTAATAGAGATGTTTTAATATTAATTAATTATACTATTAAGTAACTATTACATTTTATTGATATTTAATTTATTAATTAATAAAAATTTATTGATTTTATTAATTCATTTTTGGATGAGGAAAAATACTATAAAAGTAATGAGTCTGTTGAAGTGCCCTTTGTCTGTTAGTTGTTGATTTTACTTAATTAGGAGACATCCTCCTGCCTCAGCCTCCTATGGGTTGGGATTACAGATGTATACCACCAAGTTGGGCAAGTTGTTCCTGCTTTTGTAGGATTTAAGTGAAGGGAGGGAAGAAAAGGAGGGGAGAAAAAGAGGGAGAGAGAGGCAGATGGCAAGAGAATGAATCAAAAGTCGGTGTGAAACTGAAAAAGCTCGTTAAGAATCCATACTAGAGGTCCTAGATGACTCAGCAGGTCAGGTCGTTTGTTACCATGCCTAAAAAAAGTGAATTCAATCCCTGGGACCCACATGGTGGAAGTGGGGAACCAGCTCCAGCATGATCTCCTCTTACCACCACATACGTGCGTACATGCATGCGTGCACACACGCACGCACACACATGTGCGCACGCACACACACAAATAGATAAATGTCTCTAAAATATAATTTTGAATTTGTTTTTTAAATCCAAGTCAGGGGCTAGAGAGAAAGCTGTGCGTTAAGAGCATTGGTTGCAGGTGACTCCCATCCAAATCCAAGCACCTGCATGACGGCTCACACCCTCCCGTAACTCCCCTTCCCAAGGCTCCAACCCTCTCTTCTGGCCTTAGTATGCACATGGCACACAGACATACATGCAAGACAAACACTCATAAACATAAATAAATTGAAGAAAAAAAATTTTTTTAAAGAATTCATGTTAAGTAAGCACCAACAGCCTAAGAGGCTCTGTGTTTGTGTGAAGACGGATGTGAAGCCGTTGTGGGGTTCACAGAGGACAGGAGGGCCAGCTACGAGAGAACACGACACAGTAGTGCCTGGCCCCACTCGGAATGCCCTGCTGATGCTTCTGGCTTGAAATTCTTGAGGATTTCATCTTTGAATCTGATTTTTTTTTAAAATAAATTCCTATTAAAACCATGATGCATGTGCTGGGAGCTTGGTGCCTCCTCTCCGCTGATGCATGTGCCGGGAGCTTGGTGCCTCCTCTCCGCTGATGCATGTGCCGGGAGCTTGGTGCCTCCTCTCCGCTGATGCATGTGCCGGGAGCTTGGTGCCTCCTCTCCGCTGATGGTGTAGCCTATCCTAACCAGGTCCACACATCTTGCTGCGTAGCTCCTGCATCAAGGGCTCCACAGAGTGGCCATCTCCTTCCTCCCTTCGCCTCATGCCTGCAGTCGTCCTGAGTAGCTTGGGGTCCCATGGGCAGAGGGATGCAAACAAAATGGCACCGTTACTTAAGAGAAGTCTAAATTCAAATGTTATCAGAGAAATCTGATTTTGAAATGTTGACCGCCCCCCCCCCCCATTTTTTAAATCCAGACCTATTTGTGGCTCTGAAAACCCCTGTCATAGGATAGCTTGCTGTTCTTTGTCATCTCTGCCCGGAGGGAGGGACCACTGTTCAGACCTAACGGTGACCCCCTTCCTTCTTCTGAATTAATTGAAAAATAGTAGAATATTAATTCCTGAAGTGACTCATGGTGGTGAGAGATTTCTTCCAGCAGTTATTCCTTATGTAAATTGGACATTTGAAACTAATTTTTCATGCATACTGTTCTTCAACAGTGGTCCCCAGAGCTCTGGAAACTCGCGTCTGTGGCATTGCCAGAGTCCCCGTGGCTGGTTTCCTACTGGACCATAAGTAGAGGACTTACGACGTGGTTGGCACGCCTGCTCTTCTGTTGTTTGCTTGCTGTTGTTTTGGGGGTTCTGTTTGGTTGGTTTTGGTGTTTTAAGACAGTAACTCACACTGTTCTGGCACTTACCATGAAGCCCCAGCTGGCCACAGAGTCCCAGTGATTCTCTTGCCTTGGCTAAAATTTAGGAGTGAGCCACCAAGCTCACTGTTTTGTTTTTCAAGGAGGAAGAGAAGTCTCTTCCCTTCTGCAGACTGCGTGCTATGGGCAGAAGGTTCCCTGGGTTGTCTAGTGCTCTTGTGTGAGGAGCGGCACATTGGTGCCCTGTCCTGCTGTTCTCCGGAACGCCGTAATGACTGGCTTAGTGGTTACTTCTCCTTCAGTTCAAGTCACTCAAGTTTAACACTTACTTCTTCAGTCGTTCTGGTTGTCTTACCAGTGCTCTGTAGCCAGGCCTGGCTCTCCAGAGCCTGCTAAGCATCTCTCGTTTCTGCTCAGTCTCCACTGGTGACAGATTAGCAGCAGCGGCAAAGGGATTTCACCACTGAAATTAGATACAGATCTAACCCAGGGGGATTTTTAGAAAACATTTACTGGTACCCCACTATAGAACAATCTGGAATATCTGTGATCACGAGAAGTGGGGAAGGGGTGGGGTGCCACTGTAGAAGACAGAGCTAGTGTTTGGGGTTCACCAATATATAGGGAAAAAAGTACGTCAAAGGCAAACTTGCTGTTTTGACCCCAGAAGAGTACAGCTGTGCCTCTCTCACTGTGTCTCCAAACATCAGGCGGGCACTTGGAGGCCCCCGCATCCAGCCAAGCCCTCTCCCATCTGTTTGCGGAAAATTGAGTACCTTTGGCAGCTCGATACAGTCACAGAGGTTTAAGTATTTCCAAGGGTGCCCAAGTAGTCAATGGGATACCATTTTAGAAAAAAATAAATAAAAATCTGTGTTGACTTTAAAAATATCTGAAGGCCTCTATGTCATAGGATTTGCTTTTTATCGTAAAGGTAGAAAAGCACCCTGGTTTATCAGAAGAAACTTTGCAGCAACAGGCAAGAGCTCTGCCGTTCCCTGGAAGCAGTTGCCGTAAACTAATGTGCCATTTATCTTACAGATAGCTGACTTAATCGCAGGCGCTACAAAAGACCTGCGGCTCGAAGTGGCCTCTCTCCAAGAAAAGCTCCACGAATCCCACGCACGATATACTGAGGAATCCGAGTCCAAGAGGAAAGAGATCGAAGACCTGAAGTGCCTGGTTGCAGAATTCGAGTGTCGCTTGAAGCAGGAAGCCAGCCGCGATGACTCAGTTTCAGAAGACTTGAAGAAGGAAATGAAACAGAAGTCAGAGGAGCTGGAAAGAGTAATGCTGGCCCAAACGCAGCTGCTGCAGCAGTTCAGCCAGTCGCAGGAAGAGGTAGGAAGCAGGTGACCCCCGCAGCCCAGGGCACGGCCCTTTAGAAAGCAGACCAACAGTCACAAGTGAGACAGGCAGCTTGCCGCCAAGGAAAGAGTCACACGCTGGCTCCATGGCATCCCTTAGCCTCCGTGGGATAGTTTTCTTATGTTTAAGCATCCTTTGCTCTTTGAGAAAATTATGCATTCATACAACGTATTTGTTAGTTGTAGTCATACACATCCATTCTCCCCTTCTTTCCCCTCACTGACCCCCCCATGTCCTCTTCCCAACTTGATGTTTGTTTGTTTGTTTGTTTGTTTAATAACAGTTCAGTTAGTTCTTCCCATGGGTGTGCAGCCATCACTGGGACACAGCCCATCGACCCGAAGCCACACCCCTAGAGAAAACTGACTCTCTTTCCCCTAGTAGCCATCAGTGGTCAGCATTGCTTCTCAGCCAGGGGTGGGAGGCTCACTAGCTCCTCCCCCCTCCATACTGGAGTGCTGACTGGCTTGATCCCATGGGAGTCTTGTTCAGGCAGCTTCGTCCTCTGAGTCCGTAAGTACAAGGGTCTTGTCACATTAGCGAGAAACCTCAGTCCTGCTTCTTAGACTCCATTCCCTCTTCTGCCAGGTTCTGTGATCCGTGGGGGCAGGATGTGACACAGCTGTCCCGTTATGGCTTGAGCCCTTTCTGTGAATCAGTTCTGTCTTGCAAATGATCCCCTAAAAGCTCCAAGCCTAGAAATCTTTACAGATTACATCTCACTTGCTTTAACATTAAATCTTGTCCAAGTAATTTTCCGAGCGCATGCTGCTTATGCCAAAAAGGAAATCCAGACGCTGTGGAGATAATTTGACTTTCATGGCTTACAGCTCTGCCAGCCCGCCCTTCCATTGCAGCTTCCTCGCTTGAATCTTCTGTCTTACGTGTGTGGAGCTATTTCAGCAGTGTTTTACAACTGAAGTAGACTCGTTGTTATTGAGAACTTTTCTCTCTTGCTTATTTATGAACTACTAAACAGTTTAGAAATAGTGTAGCAATTAATTTTAATATTTGATCCCACTTATGACGATATAGCATATAAAGGCAAATGGACAGTTTTGAATGCTAGCGAGAAGGAAGAGTTTTGTTGGCCTTGTTGGCATCTTAATAAAGACGTGAATGGAAAGTGCTAGCAATAATATGAGATGTTAACAATAAACACCATTTTCTTGCTAGTTTTAAATTGCTAACCAAAACCGAAAGCTTCTGCCATCCTTATAAATATGAATAAATAGACATGAAATGAACCTATCATAAAGAATCACAAGGCTGAACTAGGGATTGGATAAACTATTCCATGAGAGCGCCGCCCACTATAAAGTAACCATTATTTGTACGTTGCCAGTGAGGAGCCCACAAGCCTGGGTGGTTCCACAGGCTCACACAGTGAGGGAGCCAAGATTCAAGTCTGGATCTCTGTGGCACAAAAGTTCCTTTTCCAGGAAGAACCACTCTTCCAGGAGTGATTCTGCTTGTGGATTCCAGGACAACCTCAGGCTTAGCCCTCACGGTTGTACAAAAAGTACGCCCTCACCATTGAGACATCCCCCCTCAACATCTTATTTCTGTGGATCAGGAAGCTTCTGTAGTTTAGCTGGGTGTCTGTGGTTGAAGGTCTGTGGTTGAAGGTCTGGAAGAGCTGGTATGAGGGTGTCCATGAGGCAACAGTTTCAGCCAGAGGCTCTACTGAGAGAGGCTGGGCTTCTAGCTTGCTCCAATGAGCAAAGTTATATTAGCAGGCTAATATTCTCATGGGCTGTTAATAGAGAGCCTGTGGCTGTTGGCCAGAGGTATCCCTCAATTCCATGACACATGGGCCTCTTCAGAAAAGAATTCACGGTGTCTGCTGACTTCCCCCAGGGCAAGTAGAGAGTGGGTGCCAAGACAGAAGCTAAGACAGAGGCCACAGTCCTAGGTGACCCAGAAGTGGCATCCCACACTTGTCCATAGCTTTTTTTACATTCTGTTCATTCCAAATGAGTCAGTAAGTCCAATCCTACATGCAAGGTAGGTAAGTACCTAAGATGTAACTATTAGGAGGATGGGGTCCTAGGACCATCAAAAGCTTCTGTATTTGTTATTTCTCTATTGCTGTGATAAAACATCAGGACCAAGGAAGTTTATAAAATAAAAAGTTTAGTTGGTCTCACACTTGCAGAGGGTTAGAGTTTATGGTGGTAGAGGAAGGACATGGAGGTAGATGCATGGAGCAGTAGCTGAGGGCTCAGATCTTGATCCACAAGCAGGAGGCAAAAAGAGATATTGGGAATGGGGCCAGTCTTTTGAAACCTCAAAGCCTGTCCCCAGTGAGTGACACACCTTCTCCAACTAAGCCACACCTCCCTAATCCTTCTCAATCAGTTCTACCCACTAGAAACCCAGTATTCTAATGTTTGAGTCTATACTTATGTCTTCTAACCACACCCTCTAGAGGTGATGTAGTTAGCAAAACTACAAGTGGGGAGTGGATCTCTTTATAGATCGAGAGCTGAGGAAAGCTCATCTCATCTTGTTCCTAGTTGCAAATGAAAGGCATTTTTAAGACAAGTTTCATTTTTTTTTTTTTTACAATATGACCTTCTGGGACTAGAGAGATGGCTCAGCAGTGAAGAGCAATTGTTTTTTCAGATGACCTGGGTCAATTCCCAAAACCCAGATGACAGCTCACAACTGTCTATAACTCTAGTTCCAGAGGATCTGATACCTCTTTCGACCTCCGAGGACTCCTATACACATATGGTGCACAAACATACATTCAAGCACACACATATACACCTAAAATAAAATAGTTAAAAATCAAACAAAATATGGGCTTCTGAAAGATAGATATTAGGTTAGTATGTAAATAGTAATGAACCATTACTAGAGGGGAGAAAGTATAGTTCATAAAATAAAGTTAGTGAAAATTTTGTGTGGGGGAGAAATACCTCTCACGGGGCGGCGGGCGGGGGGACAAGTAGACTAGGGTTTTCCATCAGAAGTTACCAAAATATCACCTCAGGTTAAATTGTGAGAGCTGGAGTCTGCGTAAATAACTACCAAGGCCGTTTCTCCCGCTAAACATGCCGATGTCCAGAATA
Organism: Microtus oregoni; assembly: GCF_018167655.1. Taxonomy (NCBI): domain Eukaryota; kingdom Metazoa; phylum Chordata; class Mammalia; order Rodentia; family Cricetidae; genus Microtus; species Microtus oregoni. Next base: position 14,922,047 of record NW_024543069.1, on the reverse strand, counting down.
TGCTTATAAAATGGGAATGAGCCAATGGAAGTGATAGGATTGGCGAGCAGGAAGAATGTGAACTGTAAAGAAAGTCATAAAAGACGAAGAGTCCTGTGTGTTTCTAGCCATGTTCTGTAAACACTTTAAGTTCCTCGGAGTCTGGAGAATTTTAAGCTGTGATTACGTGGAGGAAAGCTCCCATTAGGATGGAGATAAATTAGTGTTCTCCTAAGGAAGCTAATTAAGGGAAGGAAAGCCCTGTTCCCTTTCGAGAGGACAAAGAGAGAGTGGAATTTGTTTTTATCTATAGAAAGGGTAAGAAGGAGGCTGAGGCCTCTGAAAGGCAGAGTGGCCTTCCACAGCGACAACAATGCTGTAAGCAGGACTGGGAGGAGGTGGGTAACCCCCGCTCCCCGACAGGGAGTGGAAAAAACAAAGCTACTGGCAATGCAAATTTGAACAAGATTCCAAAACATTCTTATTGGGGGAGAAGACACACACTAAAAAAGCTGGAACATCGGAAGCAAACGAGAGAGCGGGTAGACGATGTGAGCGAGTACCATATTGTTATTAAAGCCAAATAGGTCGTGTATTTTTGGTACCAGTGGTCCCCTCTTATGCATTCCACATGAATTCTGTCAAGACAGTGTGGCCCAGTGTAAAGGCCTCGTTATGGTCTTGTAGTCAAGAGGAAGAGTATAATTTTTAAAAACCAGATCCACAGGAAAACAAAGCTCAGTCTTTTTTGTTTTAAGACCAGATATAAGAGAAGAAGAGGGGCAGAACTTTCAAATTCTGTAGTTCTTGTAGCCCATCTAATGGTAGTTAAAAAATCTTCAAAAATAGGCCAGGTGGTGGTGGTGCACGCCTTTAATCCTAGCTCTTGGGAAGCAGAGGCAGGGGAAACGCAAGTCTAAAGGACACATCATACTACAGCTCAGTTTTCTCTTTCAAAGGGCGAGAGCTCTTAAAGGTCATGCTTAGGGTTGGCTGGCAGAAAGCAGGGACAGCTGGACTGAGAACCCAAGGATTTGGTCAAGGAGCATGGGTAGACTTGGGCATCTCTGCCTGTGGCAAGGGAGAGGCCGTCAGGAGAGTGACATCCGGAGAAACATGGAGGTGCTGTTCTGTTGTATGTCATTAGCGGTGACAAGATACCAGAGTCTGATTGACGACTTAGAGGAGAAAATTCTGAATACCGTGTGTCTTTCCCCTCTTCTCCCTCATCTTGAACACCTGGTTCTTGAAGACCGTTATTCTGAGGGGTTTTGTCATTTCTGAAGCTTTTCTTCTGATAAACCTACGATAGTTGGTTTTATTGCGTTTGGAAGCATGAGTATATAATTTTAATGTAGCCAACCTAAAATCCATCTTTGTTCCTAAAATTTTATTTAGTTTCTCATTCCTATTTCACCAAAAAGTCATTTTTTGTCTTTCTGCGGTGTTTGTGGCTGAACAAACAGCTGCACGGCAGCTGCGCCCATCTTTGCTAACTGGTACCCACACCTTTCTCACTGAACTTCTCCTTGCCTCAGGTGCCCCCCCTCAGCTGGCTGGCCACCCGCTGTCCTGGGTTCTGTCTGGTTAGAGTTGGTAGAAACTGTGTCATCTGTCATTCCGTGACTGGTCAGGGTCTCGTTAGTGTAAAACACGAACAACGCCATCTGTGCTTATTCTTCAGTGAAGACCTCTTTCCTGGCATTGCCCATCCCTTCACCCCCAGTTATGCCAAACACAGCTGATTCTGAAACCCCGCAAATGGGGCTGTCCCCTTCAGAATGATCAAGTCACTTGGCCAAGCCTTCCCTTGCTTCTTCTCTGTGTTTGGAACTGAAAACACTCAATTGTCTCTAGGCAAAAAAAAAAAAAGAATGAAATAAGTATAAAAACCAGCCACTCTCACGTTCTCAAAAAGTGGGGAACTGGCCACTTCTAATATTAGAAAGTTAAGTAGAGGGTGAGCTAATTTACATTTTCAATTTTATGCTAGCCTGCTCTGTGGGAATACAATTAAGCAATCGATTATTTTAAGTCCAATTGAAGTAACCTTTATCTGAGAGTTTTGAGGTAGCTGTAGACAGTGCCCAGCACCAACGGGTGGCACAGTAATTCCTCCCTCCTTAGGCCACACTAACCCTCCATGAAAACTTTGAGCCCCTGCCATTCTCTGTCTCCAGCACGATGTCGTTCACAAAGCTGGCAGAGAGAGCTTCCTTTCATGCCAGTGTGATTGTGCCGGTGCCCTGCTTGAAAGCTCTTCCCATGAACCAGCTGGCCCTCTCAGAGCCAAGTAAAGGCTCCAGTGATAACTCGCTGCCAAAGTTCTCCTCATCTGACTTGCTCGCCTCCTCCTCCCTCAGTGCTGGCCTCTTCTGTGTTTACAAGCTGTGGCTTCCAGCAGCCGTGTTCCATGCCTGGCTGTGTCTCTCCTGCTGCTGCCTCTGCTTGGAAACCCCCTTTTCCCTTCTTTACTTGGTGCCTGCCATTTCATTTTGACTTCCACGTGATATTCCTTTACCATGTGATGGTAAAGTGTGGCCCAAGATAATCCCGTCTAGGACAGGTAGAGGATGCTGGCTTCATTGATTGTTTTCGTGTTTACTTGTAATTTTCAGCCCCATGAAGCATAGTCTATCTTCTGCATTTTTTTGCGTCCCTCAGTAAAAATGAATATTAAAAGTCTGCTACAGCCAGGCATACTAGCGCACACCGTTTTAGTCCCAGCACTCGGGAGGCAGAGGCAGGAGGATCTCTGTGAGACATAGGCCAGCCTGGTCTACACAGCAAGTTCCAGGCCAGCTAGAAATGCATAGTGAGACCCTATCCCCAAAACAAAGCAAGCAAATAAAAAGAGTCTGCACGGCCCAGACTTCTTGCCTAATTGCTGAAAACAATATAGCCCACCAGAGGTCGGTCTTCTTTTTACATATGATGGAATTTTCCACTAATGGCTACTGACTGACTACATCCACATGTCCGTCATCGTGCTGGCCCACTCCACTCCTGAAATAGCAACTTCCTATTGTCTGTTTCCTTATTGTACACCATGACTGCGTAAATTATAACACCTAAGCTACCTGTGGACAAAGCTGAGTTGTAGTGGCAGCTTAGGGGGAGTAGTTGTGACGGCAGCAGAGAAAACGAAGGTGTTAGGATATCCGCTTAAGAATATCCGCAAAGCCACAGTGGTTTTGGCCCAGATGAAATTCCCAACTGTGGATCCTGTTTTCAATTCAGAGGTCCTCCTGGCTTGGGAAATAATAGGAAGAGAATTAATCCTTTGTTCCGAAGGCTAATAACCTTGTGGGATGAGTTGCCCAGGGCTGGTCTCTCCCTGCCCCCACCCCCGATCTTCCTCTCGCTGGAGTGTGTCCAGCAGGAGTTGGAGGGTGAAGTCTGAGAACCCGACGGCTGGTTCAGCCCTCCCTGGCTGGAGGGCACAGCCTGGAGCCTGCTGGCACCATGCTCCATGTGCACCTGCTCTTGGGGGATGTCTTTCCATTCACCCTACCCTTTCCTTCCCTGCAGCCACTTGCCTGAAGCCAGTTTTGAAGGGACCTGCCCTGGGTGTATCTTCTGTAGAGTGTGACTTTCTTACAGGCTCAGAGTCATGTTCAGTGGATCGGTTGAGTTTTATTTCTCTTTAACGCGAGCTCCGCTCATCAACGCGTTGCTTCATCTTTTCGTGTTGTTATGCCTGTCCCTTGTGCCGCTGGCTTGCTTGCCTCGGTGCTCGTTGCTATCCTTAGTTTTCCATGCTTCAAAAAAACTGACTCTTACGGTTTTCTTAAGCAGGAGTATTTTATACTAGTTCATTGAAACTCACTTAAATTTGGTTACTTCTACACGTTTGCCAGCTTACTGTATATATAGGCAAATGATGCATATAGACAGATAGCACTGTATAGCTAGATAAATACTGTAAATAGATAAATAATGTCATGCACTCTTTCTTTTTGAAAGAAAGGTTAGAGCATTAGAGTTTAGAATCTTGAAAAACTCAGATGGAAATGTCCCAGTTTTCAGCACCTTGACATCCTAGACATGAAATGGCAAGTGTATGCTTGCCATGATGAAACAGACTCCTCACACAGACACAGGCACAGGGCTAGGAGGTGGCTGGGCTCTACCACTCCAAGGCGGAGTGGTTTTCTGCGAGTTATATAACCAACCTTCACTTCTGTGTCCTTTTATAAAACATTTTTTTGGTAAATATATCAAGAGCAGGAAATGTGATGACCCTAACACAGCACCTTATTAATCTTCCTCGTAAGCAGTTTAATATTTCCCCGACCCCGACTTCCAACCAGTATTCAGGTGGAGTTAATGAGGGCCAGACGACAAAGTCTACATGCCAGTAGTTTCCAATTGCTCTAAAAACCAAAAACCAGCAGAAGCAAATAATTGACCAAACCTTAAAAAATAGACATGAGTGGGGATCACATGTGTGTGTAATATAAATATAAATGAGGACCTTTGACCCCGGCATTCTAATGGCTTTAATAAAAGTTACCGCGTTGATCTGGAACTGTTCCATAGTCTTTTTGTTGTCGTTGGTTTAGGTTTTTTTGAGGACAGGACCTCTCTATGTACTCATGGCTGACCTTGAACTCACAGAGGTCTGCCTGCCTCTGCCTCCCTGGTGCTTGGATTAGAGGTATGCACCTCCATACTCGGCCCAAATTGTATTTTAATTACGAAATTTGTAACTCGATAAAAGTTCTGCCCATAATCACGAGAAACTCAAATACAGGAAGATGCAGCTTAGCCTGCTGAGTTCTTATTTAGTTCCGCTGATGGCAGATTAGTCAGTAGACCCACAGGGAGGATGTTTTCCACTAAGAGTCGGACTTGGAAATGCCTTGGCTATTTCTACAGGCTAACCTGATTGATAATTCCTAGGTCGCTATCACTGCAAGTGTGTCTGTTTTTAAGACACGACATTGAACGACTGACTTTTCGTCCTGTGTGTGTGTAAGTACATGCATGCACACGTGGCAGTCAACTGGTCCAGAAGTCAATGCTGGGTGTCTTCCTCCATCGCTCTACCCCTTACTTCCTGAGACAGGATGTCTCACTGAACCTGCATGTCACCAGTGTAGGCAGACCAGCTTGCCCCAAAACTCCTAGCAATCCTCCTGCCTTTGCCTTCTCAGAACTAGGATTCGAGACATGCTTTGCCATCCCTGACTTTTTCCATGGGTGTTGGGGAAAACTGAGTTCAAGTCCTCACGATTGCTTGACAACCACATAGTAACTGAACCATCTCCCTAGCCCTCTCCCCATTTACAGATCCGTTGGCCTGCAATGCCAGGTGCAGCAACCCTTTTCATGAACAAACACCTATACACCTTAGGCAGGCCACCAGTGACTGATCAAACCCAGCTTGCTGAACCATGGTTCTATTGGGCTTACTTACAGGAACATGGGTGTGGTGTCATAAGCAGGAGCATAGGTAACCCCAAAACAGCTGCCTCTCCATAAAGTCCTACTCCAGTGTGGGTGACGACCTCCTAAAAGCATCGCAAACACACACACACACACACACACACACACACACACACACACTTCAATTAACCTTCCCCTACAGTATACTCCAGCACCTCCTGAGCCCCTGGGCATCTAGAGCAGAATTATTTATAGCGAGTGGAGTGAGCAGGAGAGAAAGGGAGTGGATGGAATCTCAGGTGGGCATCTGATGACCTTCCTTTCTTGCTCCTCCTCTGAGGAAATGCCAGGAGCCCTCCTGTGTTAGCGTCTACTGTGGGAGACCACAGCTGCTCTGATTACAATGGCCATATTATGCCTGAGGATGACATTTTGTGGTATCTGGACACTGGGAAGATCCAAGACCTAATGTTTGCTATGGCTTTTGAGGGAACTGTGGTGAACTCCATATGTGAAAATGGAGAATTCCTCAGCTAGAAAGAAAGAAAAAAGAAAAAGAAAGAAAGAATCTCTCATCCAATCATATTGCTTACATCTGCCTCAATATATCCCTACTGTGTGAGACTGCATTTTCTACAGACAATCCTATCCAAAATCCCATCCTTATTGAACACTCATAGCATCTGCTCTTCTGTTAGATTCACAGAAGCCAGTTCTGGCCAATCTCATGAGGCTGCAAGCCTCTTCAGTAGGAGGCTGTGCTATAGTTTGGACATTGAGGATCTCCCCAGCCCCCATGTTAAAGGATTAGTCCCCAGATGATGCTGTTGGGAAGTGTTGGGGCCTTTCAGATGTTGGCCTTGTGGGCATCACTGGAGGTGTGCGGGGTCCTGGCAGGCCTTCCTGACCGGTTGTACCATGCCCTCCTGCTGTGAGCTGCCACCCTCTTCAGGGCCCAACACAAAGTTAATTACCTCAGGTAGTCTTCACAGTGCAGTGATGTGAACTAATGCAGGCTATCCAGCACCGCTTACACCAACCTAATGGGAGATTTCTGCTGGAATTAAAAGAAGACCGTGTTCTTTATTGGGGGAGATTATCCTACAGAATGACGCATGATCTGTATGTTTAAGTTCTATGGAAAGCATCTGAGAAATAACTAGTATTGCTATTTAACCCCTGTGGTTGTTATATTGTTATTCTTCTCAATCTCATGATTTTACGAGTTTGCTTCATGGATTGGGCTGTGCTCTCATTATAGAGTAACATGTGAAGACTTTACAGATAATATTTAGTGGCTATCAGACATGAGGCAAGGAAGTTGAAATCCCACTGATGTCAGCCTTGGTGGGCCTGTGTTTTTTGCCCCAGGCCTTCCATATCACCCACAGAACGGGTCCCCCCACCTCACTCACAAATGGCAAGGCTTGCACTAAACATTCTGTCAGCCTCACACACTTTTCCTCCCTTCCCTTTCACGCGTGGCAGTGTAGTAAAGAGACAGGGAATACAGCCTCCGACCTTCAGCTCAGTCTGATTTAAACTGTCAGGAACTCGTCACTTACATAAACTGTTTAAAGCCAGGGCTGCTTTTTCCTCATCTCTTTTTCAGAACACTTTTCTCCAGGAAACGGTGCGGAGAGAGTGTGAAGAACGCTTTGAACTGACAGAGGCTTTGAGTCAAGCCAGAGAACAGCTCCTGGAGCTCGGGAGGAGTGGAGGAAGCTTACGGTGTTCCCTCAACAAGGGCACCCTAACCTACCCTGCCACCGCAGTCAGCAATCACCGCCAACAAAGCAGTGCGAGGCAGAACTGTGGACGAGGCACCAACCCGCCCAGCCTGCACGGACTGCCAAACCCCACAGCTTCCCCAAGCCCAGATAAGCTCAAGAAGGTCAGCAGCTCTGGACTGCCTGCCCTTCCCCAGTCACATCCTCCCAGGGGCAGAGCATCTTTGGTGAATGAGACCCGGCGGAGATTGTCCGCCATCCTTAGCCGGAGGCTGAGTCAGCAGTGATGACCGGAGCCAGGAGCAGTTCTGTCCACGGTGTACACACCCTTTCATAGCCTGCCAGAGGCTCGCTGTTAGTAACCGGGTGCCCGGAAACGTAACGTGTCTGTAGATATATTTAACAAGGGCTGTAAAAAGCTAGGAACTTTCAAAAGGCTTTGGAAATGGCAACAGACAATGAAGTCGGTATTCCAGAGGGCTGATTTCCATGCTCATGAATGTATTGTACGCTCTGCGACCCTGGGCTTTTAGGCTTCTCACCCTAGTGGGTTTTTCTTTCCCCCTCAGTCATTTCCTGTCTTCCATCCTCCCCCTCCCTTCCTGCTTTCTTTCCTTAGCAAGCAGATCATCTCCACAAAGAAGAGTAGATTATATTGGTTTTACTGGCATTTGTTCATTTGGTTATTAAACTGCACAGATGTAATAAGTATTTCAAATAGAAAAGGAAGTCCTTAATTTCCAAAGTACTTCCTTCAAATCCTCGCAGAGCTAACATCACCCAATGTTCCTCTCCCTCAATCTACCTGGGTATGGATGGCTTTGTAGGCTGGGTCCAGAAGTCGTGATTGACAGCCTGCAGGAGACCACCCACCATGAGGCAGGGGGCCTGCTACAGAAGGATGGCGACTCCCATTCAGGGAAAAGTGGTTTGGTCAGATTCTGACTATTGTTTCAGAAAGCAGACGGCATGAAAGTGTTTCTTGATGGCTGTTTTCTGCATTGGAGGATTCTGGCACATAGCTGAGTTCTATTGAACTTAGATTCTCCAGTCACTGGGAAGAGAACTAACACAAGATCTCCTGGTAAAAAGAACAGAAGGCTAATTTGGATTCAAAATTGATTACCCTGGGAAATGGGTAACCGATTACAGTTTCTGTTCTCAGGGTGAGACTGTAGAACAAGATCTGCTCTTTGACGTCATCTTAAAGCTACCCGCTCATGTAGCTGTCCATACCTAGGGCTGGTGCTCATCTGTCTTCTCCATGGGATTTTTGTCTTTACGTTGGGGGGGGGGGGGGGGACTTAACCCCTCTGCCTGCTGAAACATGGACATCCAGCTTCCCCCTTCTCCTCCAGGGAAAGCAGTAACACGTGTGACTGTGGCATGCTCAATTATCACATTTGCTGCAATATTGGTGAGAGAGGCCATAGGTACCTGGAGGATACCCTGACTAAGCACAAAGTTACCTCCCGTCTTCCTGAGGCTTGCTAGAGGGTTTTAACCACAGCATGAGTCCACACCAGGTGCCCCGGTTTCCGGACTACTTTAGGTAGGAGTCTTGCTGTAGGATTAGGATACTTCCCGTTGTCTCGCAGAGGTTGCCATTCTTCACTATGGCGTCTCACAGGAGAGCCCAGCAGCACAGAAGCGTGACTGGAGGGTGGACTGAAGGAGTATACTTCGAGACGGGAGTTGAACCAGAACACTGTCACTCAATCCCAGTCCTCCCAGCCCTAAAGGCGTCTTCCCAAGCCTCCATCGTGATTGTCGCCAGCTCCACCCACCCTGCAGTTAATATTTGTCCTTTTGTAAGTCCCCTCACTTTGTGTGTGAGAAGGAAAGTTGATTCAGGGTAAAATGACTGCAAAGTAACAAGTGTCCTTTGCTAATTCTAGGGCTTCTAGCGAATGCTAATGCAAATATGCACCTATTATTAAAATAAGAAATATTAGTGGGTGTTTCCCTTCCTCGGTATCATCCTGTATAATGTGGCAGGGACCGGTTCACTAGATCTCCTGGTTCTGAACTTTGTTTGCACGTTGAATTATAAATACTGTAACATAAGGTAGACGGTAAAGCCCGCAAAGGCCCAGAGCATCTTGGGCGACAATCTCTACCATCAGGTGAGACACGCTTGCTCGCTGTTTTGCAATCTCAGCTCCCATTGCAGGAGCCCCAGGCATACAATGAGTTTCTTTATTTTTACCGTGAATGTGGGTCAGTAAGGAAAGTCACATGCAAGCTTTTCTACGGATGTAAAGACCGCCATTGCAAAACCTGGCTTCTTAGTTTGTTGATACTCTCTTGCTTTGTGATGAATGTCTGGAACTCAGAATGGAACCATTGTCTGCCACACGGTTGTGTTATATGCTACAAAGATATCAGACACATAGATGGATAAACAGAAAAATGGTAATTACATTTAGTTTAGCCTACACCATCTGAATAGTGCAGATCGAGCTATGGGCATATCTATGTATTTGAAGAAAGAAATCCTTAAAAGTGTCACAAGACACTAGAGGTTAAAAACCCATCTCCTTGATTTTCCTGGTGATGAACTCTTGGCTTGAAAGAGTATCATGAATATTAAGAAGGTAGTGAGGGGCTGGAGACATGGTTCAGTGACTAAGAGCTCTCGCTGCTCGTGCAGAGAGAACCCTGGTTTGGTTCCCATCATCCGAATGGCAACTCAACCATCTGTAACTCCATCTGGACCTGATGCCCTCTTCTCACTTCCGTGGGCACTGCACACAGGTAGCACACACACATGTGTCCTGACAAAACACCCGTGCACAGAAAGTAATCAAATAATTTTAAAATAATAAATAATTTCAGATTTCTGAGGTTTCTGAGCACCTTGAGTTACAGGTTAACCCTAACGCTATCCACTTACTTGTTTTTTCAACAGATGTGGAGACTTCCATTTTAAAAAGAAATTGTGAGAGCTTAAAAAAAAAGACATATTATCAATCCTCAAGAATTATATAGTAGGGGCTAAGAATAAAGCATTTGTGGACGTCATACACATGGGAGGTGCTGAGTAAAATGTTGAGAGCAAGGTGGATGAATCTTAGTAGGGGAATCAGGAATGCTTCAAAAAAATCAGTATATACAGCAAGACTTTAAAAAGAGGAGCAGAATTGTACAGAAAAAGGTAGACCAGTCAGAAGAAATGCATAAACAGACGTGGGAATCATAGAAACCTGATAGGCTGATCTCACTGCACGAAGGTGTTGACTAAGGGCCAGTGCGTGCTGTCAGCTGGACATGCCACGTGCTTTTCTGAAAATGAGGAGCTTTGCCCTGGCAGGCCTGTGCTGGGGTGGTGTGGGGTGGGTGACTGGAGGATGCAGCAGCAGCTGGCAGACAGTGAGTGGTCCGGGCGAACTAATGAAGTTCTAATGAAGATACTGGTGCTGGGAATAAGGAATAGGCATTAGATTAAAATTCTATTCAGGGCAGGGAAGGGATTTTTTTTTTCCTCCCGCTAACTGCAATCTGAAACTGTTACCAGCCCTTGACACATTGGCAAGACTGCATTTGATGGGCATGGCTCTAATTGGAGGATCGTCTCTATTTAAGAATAATGTGAACTAGTGGGAGCTATGTTTCATTTGGGAATCACATGACCCCACAGACTACTGCACATAGAATGCCCCTTACAGGAGCACGCGATCTGAAAAGGCTGTAGGAACTGTGGAGGAAGAGATAAGTGGACATGAAACAGAAATAATCATGTCTTGACTCAGAGAATGTAACTACAGCTACACAGGGCAATTCTGGAGTGATAACTGTGTAATAAAATCTGATTTTCACTGCATGAAGGGAAATATAAAAGAAAATGCTCCAAGTAAAGTAAGAGTTATCTTAAAATCTTCACACTTTGTGGTACTGAAGAGACCTAATAACATCACCTGGTCCAGATAATCGTTCACTTAGTTAATTAGCTTTCTATTTGCACAACTGTATAACATCCGACGGAATGGAAGACCTTGGGCTTCAACTCCTGGCTTACCCATCTCATTTCCAGACAAAGAATATGACCAGTGGCCCAGCTTTTTCCTACTCAAAGTCAGCCCTTCCAGCAAGATCAGCATCCACTGGCAGAGTGTAAAAAACACAGAATTCCTCACCTCACACCCAAGCCTGCTACTATCCTCCCCTGTCCTCTCTCCCCCTCCCTTCCTCCAGCTTCCTCTCCTCTCCCCTTCCTTCCCCTCCATCCCCTCTGCTCCTCTCCTCTCTCCTCTCCCCGGCCCTCCCTTCCTCTCCCCCCTTTGATTCCCCCCCACACCCGTCCTTGCACAAGCTAAGATCTCCATCGCTGATCTCTAACCCCAGCCTGAAGTGGTTTGCATTTGCATTACAGGGTGAGTCTGTTGCTCATGGTGGGGCATTCCACATTGCTTAGCACAAGGCAGACAATGGCCTTGCTGTGTTTAGTTCCTCTACCTAAGAGAAGACATGGGGCAATGAGGACACCCACTACCATGCACCACACTGACCCATTTAACACCCATTTCCAGTGCATTAAGATTTTCCTACATGGCCATTGATTGTGAATCCATAACACTCCAGGAAAACTAGTGGATAAAGAAAATCAATACTCATTCCTAAAACTCTAAAACCTCCATGAGCCTGAGGACAACTGGAGGTTTTATTGTTTTAATCCAATAGAGGCATTTTGGTTTTAATCATTGGCAGCTTGTTGAATAATCTTAAACTCTAATCTCAGAATAGCATGTATCTGAAACTCTGTTTATTTTTGTAATGGTGATGCTTATTGTCTTCTGAGACTCTGAACATTTTCTCGGGTGATGAAGTAAACAGTGTAAAATTTATTTGTCCAGGAATTAGTTCTGAATCACATTAAATAGAAAACTAACTTGTGGCATTTCACCTGGATTAATATGTTTTAAAGACAGAATTAACACCAGCTAAATAGAATTCAGTCCAGATTCGCAGTCTCACAAATCTGGATAACACAATGAGACGTTAAACGCACTTGCCATGAGCATCGTAAGCTCATTTGGTGATACGCGGGGAGAGCCATCGTCTTTGGATACGCTGTCCTTTCTTTCTTCTTTCTTTCTGGCATCGTGCACGCTGTGCAAGGGCGCCTGCAAACACCTGGAGACTGGTTTTTCTCTTCTGCTTTTCTTCGCAGCTCTTCTGCTGAGCCATATCTCCAGGCCAGAAAAGAATGGAAGAAGCCAGGCAGGGTAGCACACACCTGTGATTACAGCCCCAGGGAGGTAGAGGCAGGAGGATCACTACAAGTTCAAAGCCAGCCAGGGCTGCATATAGAGATCCTCTCAGTCAATCCATTGATCACTGTAAAAATAATGAGACAGATTGACTTCATTTGCCACTTACAAGTTTGATATCTCCTATTAGCGTGTTTAGGGCTGATAGGAGTGCATGCACTTATAGGTAAAATTAAAAATACTTCTCATAGTTAGGTAATTCAAACCCAACAATTAGACAAGTCTAATTCAGGGTTTTGAAGCAGTGTAGATGCTTTTCTAAGGTGGAGGATTAAGACTGGCAGTGGATTTATTTGCTGAAGATGTGAGCATCTGGCCCTGCCTCGCTGCCAGCGCTGTCTCCGTCTCCCAAGTGAGCTCGATGCGGCCTAGCACATTAATCTAGAGAAATCTCTCTGTCTTCTGCCTCCTTGAGGCAAATGAGTTCTCCAGGCGTAATTTTCTATCCAAAGCCTTAAGTTTCTAGGGAATTAAGGTCACTGCCAAGATGCAAGTGACTTCTTCTTTTCCCTGGCTGAAAGCTGGGTTTCTGAAAACCTGGAGTTGTCAACTTTCCACTCCCTATGGCTGGACTTTAAAATAACGTATTCGAGGTTTAAGCCTGGGTCGCAAGGATCGAGACAGGAATCATTTTCTTTTTCCATGCAGTATACAATACTTAATATAAAAACTGAGATATGTACTTTTGATGAGTTAGAGAAAAAAATCCACCACTTTAACAGCCCTGGCCATAGGCCTAACCCACGTGTTCCCTCCAGACTCAATCATAACATTTGCTAATGTTCCCTAGATTAACAAGGGAAAAAACTATGTACCTCTTACGCATATTTAGGTTAGAATCTTAAATAATTTAAGTAGGTGTTTTGAGTGTTTTAAAGATAGCCGGAACGTTATAAATGTTGGCACTTGGAAAATTTTTAGCTTTATGATTTTTTTATGACTGCAAAACCTTTCTTGAACTCCCTACCATATTAAGTTACTATAAATACATGCCTAACTTTCTGCAGATTCTCTGGTTTGAGCTGCTGTGATAGTCACTATTGCTCTATCAACCTTAATATGACATAAATATCTAATAATGAATAATTATGAATTGTGAAAATTACGTATTACTAGTAGTTCATTTGCTTTTTAAACTTTAGTGTGTGCGGCTGTTTGATGAGCACATGTGAGTGTGCAAGTGCCACGACGTGTGAGCAGAGGTCAGAGGGCAACTTTGGGGTCCAGTTGTCAGCTTCCACTGGGGACACTGGTCCTCGGGCTTGCACACCAATTGTTTTGCTCCCTGCATTGTCTGAATGGCACTCAGCACTCTCCTGGTGTGTCTGATAGTATCCCTTTCCTTATGTAATGGAAAATCAAAATGTATCTAGGGATGATTTTTTTTTACCATGGTTCAAAATAGGAGAATTTATTTTGATTACAGAACTTCATTGAAGTAAGATATGCACAGAAAGCTCTTAAGAGTAGCAGAGTCTCTTCCTATATCTGACACTATTCTTGACATGCTTTGAAGTAACTACCAAGAAGGAGGACAAAGTTTGCGAGATAATGCTAGTTTTTTTTTAATTTATTTATTTATTAAGGATTTCTGCCTCCTCCCAGCAACGGCTTCCCATTTCCCTCCCCCTCCCCCGATCAAGTCCCCCTCCCTCATCTGCTCTAAGAGCAATCAGGGTTCCCTGACCTGTGGGAAGCCCAAGGACCGCCCACCTCTATCCAGGTCTAGTAAGGTGAGCATCCAAACTGCCTAGGCTCCCCCAAAGCCAGTACGTGCAGTAGGATCAAAAACCCACTGCCATTGTTCTTGAGTTCTCAGTAGTCCTCATTGTCCGCTATGTTCAGCTAGTCCGGATTTATTAGGGATGATATTCTATGCCCATAATCTTAGCAGTTGAGAAGTCGAAGCAGGAGGATGGTGAGTTCAAGGCCAGCCTGGACTACATCATGAGTTATTGGCCAGTCTGAACTGTGAGACCCTGTCTCACAAACACTATAATGACATCAGAAGAACAGGAGGGGAAAGGAAGAGAGACATTTACAGGAAAAAAAAATAGTGAGTGACTGGCCTGTATATAGGGAATTAGTTATTATGAGACAAGTTCTACTGTGTAGCACAGGCTAGCCCTGAACTCGTGATCTTCCTACCCCAGCCTTCCAACTGCTGGGATCACATGCATGGAGCATCATGTGAGAATTATTTATTATTATTATTTATTAACTGGTGGGAAAAAATCAGCATTTTGAAAACTTTTCTCCGGAATATCTGTAATATATTAATGAAAGTATATCAATAAATGTTGATAATTTATATATTTGAATTATGCTTAAAAGAATTGGTGATACTTGCATCTACTGCATCTAGTATTTAAAGATTCCTTATAGCTAATTTGTATCCCAGGCACAGACACCAAGTAGAGTCCTTATAAAAGTGTATTGCGGGAGGAGACAATATCAACTTTTCTTACTATTGGCACATTTGCTTTGCTTTAATGAAACTGCCATAATCATACATTTGAGCAGAGGATATAAGAGAGGATAATCATAGTGTCCAGGGGTGGTTTGTTCCCACCTCTGTACTTTACCTTGAATCTGAACGCAGGAAATTCCAACATAGACCAAAATCTCAAACGTCTACCCTATCCATCAGTCAACAGGAATGTCTGTACAGGGAGACAGCAGAAGCCCTGCATGTGCTCAATCTGAGGACTGGTGACCAAGCCAGGATCCTGTACACACTCAACATTAGACCTGGTTAGGGCCCCAAGACCCACAATCCAGTATAGAGGCTGTTCTGCCTTCCCTCAACCTGCTACCACGCAGGAGTGTCAGGGGCCATGGAAGTTTCCCCTGTCTCATAGGACCTTGATTCCTAGATAACCAAAGAAGCAATGAAAGGAAGTGCTGATATTGTCCCTGTGTGTTTCTGTAAGCGCGGGCCTGTGGAAGTCCTGGTAATGCTTTTAGTCAGGGAGACCCCGCAGCCAGTCAAGCCTATGGACTTACAGACTTTTAGGACACACCTCTCAAGAAAGCGGGAAATACAGCTGCTCGCAATAGGGAGAGAAGTATATCCAATGAAAATTGGATCGAAGGTTAGAGAGTCTGAAGTTCTTTGTGGCCTACATAGCTTAGAACACGAGTTCTAAGCCAACAATAGTTACTGTCATTAAATTCTTATTTTTACAAATCACCTTGGAGCAAAAGAAAATTTATTCCATTCATACCCTGAATATAGTACACAGAGCAGAAACTTAGAGGTTCTGGTGTCATAGTTTAGGATTTAGGTATAGTTTGAAGGCCTTTAAAAGTGTCTTTTTTTAATCATATTTTTTTTCTTCTATCAAGGATTGGACCTAGGTGAAGTGCTTTGCCACTGAGCTAATCCCATAGCAATTAACCTTCAAACTACTGAAGGTTTTCAATTGCCCAATGCATTTCAATGGCACTCGTGTACACTAGATGTTTCTCAGCGCTGATCTTCTAAATAGCCTGACTTTAACTTCACAGACATGCTCTTAATTGCCGTGGTCCTCAGATACCTAGGGCTCCTGCAACCATCCCTACCCTCCTTGGAATGAAGACAGCATGCTGTTGCTAGGGCACAGGACAAAGCATCTCACTGGGTCTCAAGACATGTGCCCACCTGAGCCACACCCTGACTGCACTTCAGCCCAAAATCTTTATGAACTATATTATATTTATTAAATGTCTCTTCTGACCTTAATAGTATGAAAGCAGCTCACCATGTAATGAAGACAAGAGTGTATCGATGTACTGTTGAAGTCCAGCCATTAAAGGTGAACCAGAAACTCATCTTCTAAGCTTGACGCCATGGTTTCACCATGGACCTCTGCATTACAGTTCTGAATGTCCAGGGAAAGTGGCAAGAGTTTTGTTTCAGCCATCCTCCTTCGTCTTTGGATTTAGTCCTTGCACTCTCCAGGGGATAATTCAGCCTCCAGTCTCCCAACTTATCTAAATGTATCAAAGAGGGGCCTATTAGACTCCTCTGGCCCACTCAGACTAGGATCAGAGTGTCCCCACAGGTCACCGAGGGATTTTCCTTGATTATCAAAAAGACATGAATGAAAAGGCCCGGGGCCCTCCCTGCCTAGTGGAAGGGCTGTCTCCACAGGCTTCAGGCTATGTCTCCTGCTTTGTTCTCGAAGTTTTAAAGCAGAATTGGATTTCCAGTGTAAATGGCATGACATCTGGCTAACAGGTCTAGGGGCAGCAGCTGTCTTCCGTTCCCCGTTTAAAACCTGATAATGAAAAGGGAAAGGGTCAGCCACTCACAGCAGGCAGGCAACCAGACAGCAGCAAGAACTCAGACCCCTTTGTTTTGCCACACGAGTCTGGCCCTCGAGATGCCAAGGCTACTTTGCTCAGAATATGCTGGCATGGCAGTTCCTTAAGATGGCTTATGTGAGTGGCAGTGGACAGAGAAAGGGGACCAAAGGTGTCACAGCCTGGACAAGGGAACTTTCCAGAGTATAGCCCCAGAAGACTGAATAGAACAAACAAAGAAGTCCCAAGTGTGCAGCCCTTTGTGGCGGGGTGGTCCCAACCATTACGGGATTAACAAAATCAGTAACAACTAATATAGTTACAAAGGACAGAGGACCTTCAGAGGTTTGAAATGCGTGCCACTTCCTCGTCACCAGAGCCCTAGGAACTAGCTGTATTAGCTTACTTCTACAGGTGAGGGGAGAGAGGCACAGAGAAGCTAATCAACCCTCTAGACCTAGCACAGCTAATAAGCGGCAACCCTTGGCCTAGGAGACGAGGCAGTACAGATAGGGAATGGCAGTATGGTCTGTATGTTATGTGGTCCTCCAAGTGTCTGAAAACAGACTGTGTTCTTCATCCCAAAACAATCTGAACACCATCACTGTGCTCTGTCTGCTGACGAAGAAGTTCAGCCTCATCTCAGGGCAAAGATTCAACAAAGGGCAATAAAGCCAGCTTCAACAGTGTGGAGACTGTGTTATGAAGCAAAAAAAGAGTGTAGACAGACCTGGAAAGAATCTTAAAATCCTCTAGGGGGTCCTATAGAAAGTTATTTATATCCTATAAAAATGAAATACTGTAGTCTTCATATTTCTTTTTAAAAAAAATAATTAGCTATATTAAATCTTTAGGTCCTGTACTTTCATACCTGTTTCTAAACAATGCTCCCATATAGGGAGATAATGCTTCTCCCAGAAGCCATAAGACTTTAAGCAAAAAATTCAGCACCACGTGTGCAATAGCTCCCTTTGAGGGATTTTTATTGTTGTTGTTTGTCAAAGAGCGTTCAATGCCCCCCCCCAAAGTAATAAAAGGAATTACACTGTTTTGGGTTGCCTATCAACCAAGCAAAACTTGATGGTAAGACTTTATTGCTGAAGATGCCACACATAGTCAGCCACAGGATATGGAGAATCCAAGTGGAAGTGGAATCTTTCTCCCTTCTAGAGAGCTTTCACATTTATGGCAAGTACTTTGGAGGCTGCTCCAGAAGCATTCATCAACAGGCTTACCTAGTTGTGAGCTACAATGATGAGCAGCCTGGAAAGGCATGCCCATGGGTGCAATAGTGGCACAGATGTTATGGGAGTAACCACTCACTTCCTACTTGAATCTAAGCCCTCCACAAAAGGGACCTCATTATTTGGAACTGGCCTATAACCAGTGGAACTATAACCTGTGGTTGGGTGGTCACGGGTCCCAGAAAGGAATCTAATATTGGTGCTTTGCTAGCTGGAAATACATTCTAAATATTCACCTTTATCCTCGTGTATAGATTAGTGCAACCCTCAGCTTTCATCAGAGAAGCTGCTTTTTGCTGTGGACTGTCTCTAAAAACAATTGGTAGAAGTACAGAAAATGGAGTGCCTGGCCCTAAATGGGACATCTATGTTGGCACTACCACCTTCTTCTGAGGCTCAGGGAACACTGCAGAAGAGAGGGACATCTATCTGACTATTACAGTCTTTCTAGATTGTAAGAGTCAGCGGTTGAGAAGGACAGGTTCAAAACTGTCTTCTGGATACACCATGGCCACGGTTGATGCACTCACAAGCTCAGCAGGCCATTGCAAGATTAAATCCATCATTTCATCAAGGAAGGGAAAGGGCCCAGGAGTCCCCGCCTCCTCCTGAAAGTTAATGGTGACTGAAAGAAGGACTGTCACTTTCTTTAGTGTTGAAACCACTGGTAAGTTGTCCATAGTCATAACAACAAAACAAAACAAAGCTCCCACCCATTCTCATGCAGGCAGTCCTATTTAAACTCCGAAGGTCACACAGGGGAAAAAAAATGAATGCGTTCAGCAGAATGGTTTCAGCAAGAGGAAGAGGGATGAGGTAAAGGGGTGAAAACACAATTCATTACTTGTGTGAAATTGGCAATGATTTTTTTTTTTAAAGAAAGGCTGGAGAGATAGATCTCTTCTAAAAAACCTAAATTCAGTTCCCAGCACCCACATTAGGTAGCTTACAACTACCTGTAGTACCAGCTCAAGGGGATCTGACACCTTTTCTGGCCTCTATGGGTACTTGCACACACACATCCACTTTAAAAAAAAAAACTTTAAAAATAGAAGTAAACAAAGCAGATATAAGGTTAAGGATATGCTTGATGGGAGAGGATATGCTCGTCAATCCCCAGTCCACAGTGGAGACTGGAAAGGATATAGAAAAAATCAGTAGCCAGGCAGTGGTGGCACACACTTCTAATCCCAACACTAGGTAGGTAGAGGCAAGTGGATCTCTGTGAGTTCACGACAAAGCAAGCTCCAGTACAGCCAGGGCTGTTACACAGAGAAGCACTACTTCTAAAAAAAGAAAAAGAAAGAAGAAAGGAAGAAAGAAAGAAAGAAAGAAAGAAGAAAGAATGAATGAGTATTAATCCCAGCACTTGGGAGGCAGAGGCAGGCGGATCTCTGTGAGTTCGAGACCAGCCTGGTCTACAAGAACTAGTTCCAGGACAGGCTCCAAAACCACAGAGAAACCCTGTCTCGAAAAACCAAAAAAAAAAAAAAAAGAGTGAATGAGTAATGAATTACAACAGCCGCCGAATTTGTTGAGAAGAATGATCTATCCTTTTCTGGCTTGGAGATCAGCATTCATTTGTCATCTGTAGATCAATAATATTTTGATCTTTGTCACTTTATATGGCAATTAGGCGAGAAGCTTTATCATCACACCCCTGCCCTTTCATACGCTGGAGATTATTGTATCACGATGTGAACTTTCCTTTTAAGCTTGGGCCGGTAATATTGACATATCGACATTCCTTGATCCACCCAGATCAGACTGAACTTCGGGCCCAACACTGAAGGGACTGCATTTGAAGGAAAACACCTCAGAACAACCGCATCTGTTGCTCTGTTGGGCTGGAGAGAAGCAGAATTGCCTTTATTAACCTCTGAGCAATTTAAAAGGCGTGAAACCTGAGTTTATCAAGTTCATGGTGCCGTCTTTGTGTGCTGGCGTTTGGAAACGTCTTCAGTCCTTGTTCTTCATGATCACTCTGGCTTTTAGAGCCTCGGTGCAGTCATTCTGGCAAATGAGTGAACACCAGCAACTGCTTGAAGACAACGAACGTCACCCTGTAAGGTGACATGGGGAAAATAGTTTTTGCTTTTCTGGCAAGTGCTGGGCTATGGATATGACTCCTAAAGACAGTAATTATCTGTTCGGAGCAGTGAGACCCCAGATCCTGAATTTCTTGTAATCCCCTGATCTGAGTGCCTACAGCTGCTCTGAGCACAAGACCTTCAGGAGTTCCTGATGGCAGGAGAGTGGTTTCTGGTGGGTTTGGCTGGGGCATGGCTATCTCTATATAATCTGCCCCTGAACACAATAAAGGGGGCATTCTTGGGGAATTCAAGGATGACCCGTGTCGCGGTCTCTCTGTCTGTGTGTGTTTGCGTATTTTAACCTCCAACCCCTTCCCCGAAGCTCGCGAACTGGGTAATAGCGCAGACACGGGGGCGCGGTATGCGGCATTTGGAGGTCTCCACCGAGAGATCAGCAATTATCTATCGTTTCTGAAGTGAAGTAGCAGAGAAAAGAACATTCTAAAATGAATGAAGAAAGTATAACTTGGGTTCATCCTTTCTACCTGGAGATTCTCGGGTTCCGGGAGTTGTTTTCTCTTCTTTAAATGGATACCATCAAAGAGGATATTTATCAAGGAAGATAAAATGCTTAAGGACTTTATAGGGCTGAGTGTAGATGAAGCCTCTTAGACTGGAAAGAAATTCTTCCTGGTTGCAACCGGCAAGGAAAAAAAAAAAACTTTCACAAAAAGAATGGCTAATCTAGCATTGGTCTGCTTCATACTGGGAGGGCAGTGGTTGTATAAATGTGTAATGTTAAGCAGAGATGGGAGCTGATTAATTCCTGTGCAACACACACTGGTGATACAATGGATTAGACCCCAAAACGGTTCTCATTCCCTAAGTGTTGAAAGGGAAGGGTTGGAGGGACAGGGAGGAAGCTGGTTTGATAGAAGATGTGAAAAGACCGGCTGATACCAAGAAACACGAATTGCAAGCCAGGTGTGCTTTAAGTAGCAGAGGGCAGATCTAGGACCAGACTATCTGCGCTGTGCCTTCCTTCATTCCTTCGGCAACCACAGGTCATAGGTAAGGTCGTAACATACTCCCAGATCAGTTCATCCCCACTCTTGATGGCTCACTCTGCCCTCCATTCCCCTTCACGCCCTCTGGGAATATCATCTAAAGCAGTAAAAGGCGAAGTGACAAAGGGACATTTCTACCATTAGAATAGGGGAATTCTGCTCCATCCCTTCCTCCAACCACCCTTGATTGCTTGTAGCAACTTATCTCCTGAGTCTGTCTGTGATGAAAGCATGTGGCCAAAGGCCACCTCTGAACATACGTGATCTGCATGCATCGCAGAGCAATCAGCGCTGTTTGTGAGCTGACAATGATACCAATAAAGATTTGCCTGAGGTCTCCTTGGGCACTGGAAATCAAATAAAACCACCTACACAGAAATCTCATCATTGGCTGTGGAGAGGGGCGAGCTTTCACCGTCTTCCGTCACCTAAGCAGGTCACTGTTTAAAGGGACAGGAGAGTAAGGGCCGTGTAAGGCAGGGGCTGGTGGCAGGACAGTGTTTATGAATGGAATTAAGAGTGTTGTTTTTTTCTTAAAAAAAAAAAAGAATCCTGCAAGTTTTATTTTAAAAATTCTGCGTGGTTTGCTTTCCTCTGGACTGTGCAGACATGTTTATGACAACACCAGCGTCACCCAGGTCGACGAGATCCAGAGAGCATCTTTCCCACAGGATGCTCATTCACTATTGTTCCCTCTGTAGTGATGGACACCAACTTTATCCAGCATCATACAGCCTTCTCTTTCAGGTTTCCTCAAAGGAGGCCAATTGCTGGCAAGGATGCCTGGTTTTGATCGCCCTGCTCCTGATCCTCAGCGTCTGCTTGTGCCTCAGCATGTACTTCCTTCTTTTTATAACAAATTGCAGCCTAGACTTGGTTTACTCCAGAGACATCTTATCTTCTTTGTGGCCACCGTCTTTCCTCCTTAAGTGTGGGATGGTCCCCAACTGCAAGTGACCAAGATGGATGGAGAGCAAGGAAATGAGTCCCTAAAATGTTTTAAGACTGGGCTCTACGCCCATATATATATATATATATATATATATATATATATGTGTGTGTGTGTGTGTGTGTGTGTGTGTGTGTGTGTGTGTTATAAATATATTTATAACATATAAATTCATAAAATATATAGTTATAATTTTTTTTTTGGTTTCTTGAGACGGAGTTTCTCTATGTAGCTTTGGAGCCTGTCCTGGAACTAACCCAGGCTGGCCTCAAACTCAGAGAGATCCTCCTGCTTCTGCCTCCCAAGTGCTGAGATTAAAGGTGTGCACCACCACCACCTAGCTCTTTCTGTCTTATGTTCAGGCACAGAGGATAAACAGTAAGAATTCACTGTGTCCCTTGATGCCATGGGCTGGATTGGGACTCGCTCCAAACCCACATATTTGAACATTAACTCCCAATGTGACTACATTTAACAATGAAACCTTTGAGGAGGTAAAGTTAAGTGAGGTCAAAGGACAGAACCCTAATCCAATAGGGTTGACGTCCTTATGCAATGAGGCAACACCAGACATACACACAGGCTGAGGAAAGAGCATGCCCAGGCCAGGTAAAGAGGGCTCAGGAAATACCACACCAGCTGGCCTCTCAATCTCGGACTTCTAACCCCCAGAACTATGAGAAAATCAATTTTGTCGTTTATGCCTCCCAGTCTGTGGTATTTTGTTCTGGCAACTTTAGCAAACTAAGACCTTTGTTGTACTTGTCAGGTATGACCCACTCTCTAAGAGTTTCTATTTCTGTAACAAAACACTATAACACTATTTGAGGACAAAACACTATAACACTATTTGAGGACTATTTGAGGATGAAAGGTTCTGTCTTACACTCCCAGGTAACAGTCCACTGTGAAGGGAAGTCAGGGCAGGAACTCAAGCACAAACCTTGAGACAGGAGCTGATGCAGAGGTCATGGATAAACACTGCTCACTACCTTGCTCCTTATGGCTTGCTGATCCTGCTTTCTTATAGCTGGACCACTTACCCAGAGGTGACACCACCCACAGTGAGCTGGTCCCTCCCACATCAATCAAGAAAATATTCCACAGGTGTATTACCTAGTTGAGTTCCCATCTTCCCAGATGACTCTGGCTCGTGACAGTTGACAAAAAAAAAAAAAAAACAACAACAAAACCTAGCCAGCACATCCACTGTGATGTAGCTCAGGACTATGGAAGTTGCCAGAACGCCACGAGAACTTAACTTCTACACCAAATTTGGCAGTCTGTTTCCAACTCTCTTGTACCCTATCTCAGTAGCCCAGGGATAAGGGAACCACTGACTAGATTCATCATGGCAGATGCAGCCCAAGAGGTGAGCAGCAGAAAATGACTCGTTGCTTCCCTTAAAGGACTCTTTGTTTTGCTAAGGACAGGATAAGCCAATGCTCTGCTTGGGGCAGAAGGCGAGACGTTGGGAATCCAGAGTGACTCCTTTGGTTAGGACTTGGAATTGTGTGAAGGGGTGGAAGGATTAATGGGAGGAAATATGATGAAGTCGGAGTAAGATTTCTTTGGTATCTATTAGCAACTAGCAAACACACCGCCGGCTGAGGGGCATACAACAACAATCCTTTTATAATATTCAGAAGAGCTGTGGATCAGAAAATTGGATAGAATACAGTGAGAACAGCTCAGCCCTGGTCTTTGTTGTCTGGAGTCCAGCTGAGGAGGTCTCATACGACAAGGGGCTGAAAAGCATCAATTGCTAAGATGGTTACTTGACCTAAGGCACATACCTACCTGGGATGCTCAGCCAGGACACCTGCCCTTTCCTCTCCACACACCAGCTCCTTGTACTGAGAGCTTCAGTATAATCACTAAAGAAACAAAAAAGCCTCCATAGCCTTGGATATGCTACCTTCAGAAGTTATGTGACATTATTTCTACTAGAAACAGTCTAACTTATTAACAAAAACTGTTGTGTGGGGGCATATTTTTATACATAGACTACATGAGCTTCTTTTCCCCAGGCCATCCTCCCCTCTGCTCAGCCCTCCTGCCTCCCCTTAGTCTTCTTTGTTTCCCTGGAGAGCTAAATTCTATTTTCATGTTTATATACATAAACATGATTTTATGTGCCTGTATAAAATCTAGGAACCACAAATTAGAAAAACTACATCTGAAGAGACAGCACTTGTTTGAATGAGGACCTTGCTGATCTGGGGAGGGGTAGCCTTGTCAGTCAGGGGAGCCAGAGTCTAGGTAAAACCTCAGGGAGTTCTCTCCACAGCAAGAATTACAGCTCTCTCTCTCTCTCTCTCTCTCACACACACACACACACACACACACACTCACTCACTCAAACACATATAAACACATGCACTCACACACTCATACACACCACGCTCATACACTCATTCCTCATACACACACACACACACACACACACACACACACACCATCACAGAAGAAGTGTAAAGGTGTTAGCAAAGTTCCCCTACAATGAACACAATTTGCTTTTCCAGTTTTTGTTTCTTACTCTCTGTGGCTTTGCCTCATCTGTTGTAACTAGATTTGGGGTGTGGTCCCATGAGGTCAACCTGAAGGACTTCAATGAAGGAAGTGGGCGAGGCTGCCTGTGACTCTCACAGGGAGAATGAAGAGCCTCCTACTTAAACATGTGAGTCCCAGGAAGTCATTTCCTGCTACCCACAATGCCTCACTAGCCGAGTCCCTCAGCCCCACTAGTGGAGCAAAGGATGAAGGACCAAGACCAGTCCGTGCATGCGTGAAGGTACATTCGAGATGGACCATGCCTGAAGATCTGCACCTGAGCTCAGCTTCCTCGTAATCCTCAGTGTCTGGTGAGAGGACCTCATAGACCAATCGGGAAAGTTCTCCATACTTGGCCTTCTCCATGAATGTCTTCCTTGCTCTCCTGGTACCAGGTCGTGTCCACAGTTGGCACCCACTTCCAAACTCACTGCAGCCAGCGGTCCATCCCTAGTACCTGCTTTTACAAGCCTTCCAAGTCTTCCAACCTGTCAGATGCGCTGTTTTCAGCCACTACTCTCATTTAACGCCATGTCCGATAGCTGCTGTGTGCTATATATAGAAAGCCAAAAGTCACATTTTCTGTTTTTCTGTGTGTCCCACACAGCGAGTGCTCCTCCGTGTCCCTTTTGCTTCCAAAGGGCTTGGTGGTCATAGTTTAACTGGGTGTTTACGATTACACACCACCTTCACAGGGTCCCAAGCAGTGATTCTTAACCTGTAAAAGGTGCCAACATTCTTTGAAATCACAGTGGAGGGCAGGGCCTAGGCCCTCCTCCAGAGGACACATACAAACACAGACAAGTGCTTCCTGAAAATGCCAGGCAACCACATACCCTCTTGGAGCCTGTGCAAACAGTAACTCCAACCTAAGTACCCTTCTTCAAACTCATTCTTGGGCTCTTCTGTGAGGTCATTGCATTGTGATCCGTAGGAAAAACAAGGGCTGGGGAGAGGGACTCAGGTGACTGTCAGTGACCACCTGAAGCAGCTCCAGGCCAGGTTCCAAGTCTCCTTTGACTCCTGCTTTGTGGACTTGTATTTGGAAGAATAAAGGCAACCTGGGAAGTACTTCTTCCAACAGCCTGTGCGGCAAAGCGGAGATTGGCATTCTTGGCATTCTTGCCCACACCGAGAGCTCCTGTCTCATGAAGCTCACAAAGGTCCATTTCACCTCCTGCTGGGTCTGAAGCAAGCTACCTTTTCCAGTGTTGGAGAGACACTTGTTGCTGCAGATCTTGGATTTTCTCATCGATAGTACCCAGCCAGCTCCCGAAATCCGAATGCGCTCACTACCGGTCCATGAGAGTGCAGCCATGTTGGGTTACTGCACTGTAGAGAAGCTGTCTCATCAGCCATGACAGCCGTTCCGTGTCTAAAGCGCTCTACACAGATCCCAAGCCCTTAACTCGGCTTTTCCGGCGGATCTAAAGGCC
Source organism: Microtus oregoni (assembly GCF_018167655.1). NCBI lineage: Eukaryota > Metazoa > Chordata > Mammalia > Rodentia > Cricetidae > Microtus > Microtus oregoni. The sequence goes on along the minus strand of NW_024543069.1, from coordinate 14,896,105 downwards.
CCTGTGTTCTAGCTCGGGGGTGATGTGGGGAGAAAGTCTCAGGACGACATCGAGCTAATGCTTTACATAACAGCTCCAGTTTCAACTGTCAGAACATGATACGTGAAATGAAAGTCCCTGTGTAGTCATTAATACATAATGCTTCAGTCACTGCCTCAAAAATCAATTTTTATTGCCTCACCGAGGGGGCGGGGGAACAACCACCAATCCCATGGCTCCCCCAGGCCCTGTGCTGTGAATCTCCCATTGCCTCGCGGCCATCACTTGGGCTCAGCTCCCTGACATGACAGAGTGGAATAGCTTCAAAGAAAAGCAAGGGTGTTGGTTTTTCAGGCATTGTCTCCTGTGTCTGAACAAATGTGCTTTATCACAGCTCTGTCAGCCCCTGGGATGCTCGCTGGCTGACAGATGACCCGGCACAAGGAGACCTGGGGAATGCTTCTGAGAACTGCATCCCTGCATACCAGAGACATTTGTGTCAGGGACGCCACAGCACTGGGGCTCACTGCAACACAGGGGCTCACGGCAGCGGAGGAATGCACCTTCCATGTGTTTTCATGAATGGTTCGGGTCCCACCCTCCTCCACGCGCAATAAACCCAAAACTGCTGCTTTTGTACGACTTCCCCTGTTTCTCAAATGTGCTATCACACTATTTAAATTCGGATTTTTTTACCCCTTCATAAAAGTTAGCAAAGGTTTGGAGGTAAAAGCAACATTTCTAGTCTCACCAGCAGAGAGACCCTGAGCAAGAACGGCTTGAGCCAAAAGCTTTTGGTTTGAAGGGCGTGGCAAAGTTCCTCAAATGAGTCAAATAGTGCAGGAAAAGCTTTTCTGAGATGGTAAATATGACTCAAAACACAGCACCAGAGTTGACTTTAAGTGCATATATTTCCCGTGGGCTTCTTCGTTCTCATTTTTTCCCCTGCAATTTTCCTGGTGTGACCCCAAACACTTAGTGGTGGTGTCCTCCAGATTACACCCTCCCAAACAAGGTATTCTTATTTCAAATTGAGTGAGACCTTAACCTTCCCCTCTCCCGCCCTCCAAATTTACAGCATTTGACAAGAGGCACCGTGGCAGCCTGCTGGAGTGAAATGTTTTCCCAGATAAATTGCTACTTTATATTAAAAATGTGATGAGATTTGACGTAAGGGGAAATTTTATGGGACCTTTACCAGGCAGAGTCTCAGTGCCTTCCTCTTAAGCTCCTTCAAGACCTGTTCATGTCAGTAGATCTCCACCAGGGGGGCAGGTCTATCCCTCTGGGACGTTGGCAAGATCCGCAGATAAGGCTAGAGTCTCAGGAGGAGAAGGTGCTACTGGCATACAGTGGGGAGAGGTGAAGCGTGCTGTTAAACATCTTACAAGGCGCAGAACAGCCAAGAATTACCAAGACCAGAAGTCAGGGTGCCAAGGCTGAGAAACACTGCCTGCACAACGTCCACATAGTATCCAAGAAATCCACAGCATTGCCGTTCAGGTCTGCAAGCAGGTGTGTGATGGAGGAAGGTCATTGGCTAATAAAGGAACTGCCTTGGCCCATTTTATTGGTTAGGACATAGGTAGGTGGAGTAAACAGAACAGAATGCCGGGAGGAAGAGGAAGTGAGGTCAGACTCGACAGCTCTGCTCTGGAGCGGACGCCTGAGAGAGACGCCATGCCCTGCTCCCAGGATGAAGCTCCGACCCAGGATGGACTAGGTTAGAATCTCCCCGGTAAGCGCACCTTGGGGTGCTACACACAGATGATTAGAAATGGGCTAAATTAATATATGAGAATTAGCCTAGAAAAGAATGGGCCAAGCAGTGTTTAAAAGAATACAGTGTCCATGTAATTATTTCGGGTAAAGCTAGCCGTGCGGGCAGCCGGGTGCCTGGGACGCAGCCCCGCCGCTCCTCCATATTACTACAGGTGTGGGGATTGCTACCTTCTTCCAATTTGCTTAAACTTCATACAGCTGTGTTGATTATCCCAGCTGGGTATTCAATACTTTATGGAGGAATTGATGGCCTTTAGTAATGGCTCCGTATTCTAGATGTGCAGGTCCAGCAGGGGAGAGACACATGCATGGACCAGCCTCATGTTGTAGGTAGAGGTCAATAGGGACAGGAGGGAGAGAGCTCTCAAGACAAGCGGGCCAGAAGAGATGAGCTCCAGTGGTCAGGAGGACAGGCAGGCACTCAGTCTTTGGAAAGAAGCCTGCAGGAGCCTGGGAAAAGGCAGGAATGAGGTAGAGATGCTGGCCAGTGGGGAGAGCCTTGGGCTGTCCTGGGTGCTCAGCCACAGCTGGGTGGTGTAGTCTGATGGAGGCTGAGGCCAGCCTTCTTCCTTTTACCATATTTGCTTTTGAGAAATAGTGGCTCATATATGTCTATTTAAACTTATTTGCTCTGTCTGGAAGCATCAACATTAAGGAGCAAATCTTACCAATATTATTCAGTACTTAATAGAAAAGAGAGTTTTCACCTAAAATCAAATTACAAAAGTCTTCCCAACCCCAGAACTATTTTGTTGCTTCATTTTTTTTATTAATTTTTTAAAATTTTCTTTATTCTAACCAGGTGGTGGTGGTGCACACTCTTAATCCCAATGCTCAGGAGGCAGAGACAGGTGGATCTCTGAGTTCAAGGCCAGTCTGGTCTACAGGGAGAGAGTTCCTGGTAAGTCAGGGCTATACAGAGAAACCCTGTCTCAGAAAACAAAAGCAAAATTCTTTATTCACATTAGTAGGAGGAGAAGGAAAGTGAGAATATGTGTGTGTGTGTGTGTGTGTGTGTGTGTGTGTGTGTGTGTGTGCATATGTGAGCACGTTCACGCAAGCACGGACTCGCATATGCCCTGTGTATGTGCCCTGTGTATATAGAGGTCAGAGGACAACTTTCTGGGTCTCTTCTCTCCTCTGTGATACACAGATTAATGGAGTTGGACTAGTTTAGGATATAAGAGTTAGCCAGAAATACGCTTAAGCTATTGGCCAAACAGTATTGCAAATAATATAGTTTCTGTGTGGTTATTTCAGGGCTGAGCAGCCAGCAACAAACAAGCAGCCTTTCTATACACTCTTTTGTGCCCACACCCTTGTGTGCCTATCATTTGACCCACTCTGTTACCAGGAACACTCAAGACACAGCCTGACTTTCTTCCTTGGGACCACCCTGACTTATAATAGCAGTGAGCATGGGCCTGCCTTCATACACACTCACCTGGTGTGTGGCTCAGGTTTCATTTCACTGGATTCTGAGATGGAGAAAGCAGAATCTGGAGATCCCAAGGCCTTGGCTGTCCCATTTCTTAAAGCAAGCCCGCACCCTGGCATCATGAAGTGCCTCTGGCAGCTCTTTACCTGCAAGAAATGAACGGAAAAGACAGCTGTGCAAAATGCCAGCTCGTTTTTGTGGGTTACCATAAATGCTTTACGAGATCCTTTACGGCTCCCAGCACCCATTTGCTCGTATCGTACTCAGGCTAGGGACGGTCTCGTTCTGCTCAGAAGAAAGGCAGCTTCCTATAAAGCAAGTTTCAGTAGAATTGTTGGCTGTAGGATCACACTTCTGGGGATTGCTCGTGAGATTCTTGAAGATAACACCACAGAGGGGCACGGCAGTGGCTGGCAGCTTCCTCCTTCCACTCTAAAGCCAAGACCTCTCTGAAGATTTTCAGGCCCCTGGTCAGGGGCTTCAGGAAGGAAGTTTATTGTGGGCTTACACCTGAGGCAAATATACAACCATCAATGTATGGCTTTGCTAAAATAAGGAGACGTTTGTGCTCTCTTTTAAATTAGCTGCCAATGCATCCTCTAAACTTAAGCCCATTATATGTACCCCCCCAACTCCCAGCCCGTTATATACCCCCAAACTTTCTCACCCATTATATACTCCCAAAGTTCCTCTTCTATTATATACCCCCACACTCCCTAGCTAACAGAAGTCACATTTGACTGTCCATCTCTTCCCACTGTAAGGCGTGAGTTTTTCACTGTGAGGATTCCATAGCTGGACAGAAGCTGGGATTCTCAGTGTCTGAGAAAAAAGCAAAGATTATACTGGGTCTGGGGAAAGTTCAAAATTTTAAATTCCTCATAATTTTTGACACATTGTAAAGTCAGTCATCAAAGGAAGTTCCAACTGTCCTAAGACAGGGACCATTTGCCCCGATAACTGTTGGCAGCTGATTTAACAAACCTTGTTGACCCCTCAAAACTGAGTCTTTCTGGGCTTCTCCTACGGTGCGCCCTCCCTCTCAATAGGAAAACTAATACAGGACCAAGGCTTTTGTTGTTTGTTTTCCCAGAAAAGACACTGTTTTATTAGAACATAGTAAAGTTACAGATGCTTAGATGGATTTGTCGCTATTGCTCCGCGTTCGTATTAATGCTGCCTCCCTTTCATGCAGCAGTTCATGTAGAGATTTGGGTCCCTGAATGTGAAACCATCCATAGCTCCCCAGGTAGCTGTGGGTAGGAACCGTTGACTCCCCACTGGTGTTCATGAGGAAACGGAAGCTAAGAGAAGTTCAGACACTGCTTAGGGCCCATGACTGACAAGACATCCAGGGGGTGCCTCTACACTCGGGGTGCTCCTTCCGTTTGATAAACCTCTACTTGAGTTTTCCCTACCAGTACCACGGTGTCAACGATGCTCTCTCTAGCCCACACTGGCTCCTGTGTCGGCTCATGTTGTTAAATAGAAGAATTCATAAATGACGGTTAAGTTAGACCTTAGCACTCTCTTAACCAGGGGCTCAGGGACTCTAGAGTGGGTTGAAGTGGGGGGGGGGGTCATGAATGACATGCTTGCAACATTTGTAGAGAGGTAGCTGTTGGCATGTGGCGTGTGCTAAAGGAAGGGCCTACACCTTCCTCCACACAGTGTCGGACCTTGCCAGCAGGGGAAGAGCTGCGTAGAGTACACTCTAGGCCTTGACCTCTATTGTCACTGAGTCGAAATTGAAGCAGCATTCCTAAGTCTGCAAACCTGTTCTAAAAATAGCTGTCTCTCCCGGCCATTTTGGCTCTATCATCAGTCATCCCCCGCTAACGCTGAAGTCCTTTTCCACTGATGCCACGTTACTGTGAACACAGCTTGACTTCCTCCCGGACAGGTCTCTTCAGCCTTCCCAACCACCGCTCTACCTGATAACCCTCCGATTCTTCTCAGTTCTTTCTTAGAAGGCCCTGTTCTTCCTGTAAGGAGCATTGCAAAACCATTCTTAATGAGACAGAAGCCTGTGAGGCAATAAATTGCCTCATGTGAACCATGGCATACCAAGAACATGTAAAGTCAGTTGTTTCCCAGTAAGTTAGATTAAGAAGAAAGAAAAGGTGTTTCTTTTGTGAAGAAACCCTTGTGGGTTGTGCAAGATGCCCTTGAACAGCAAGGCCTTCTTAGCAGATGTTACAAAGAGCGTGGGGCCTCCAGGCTCACCTGCTGCATTTCCTTCACGCTCGCTCATGGGAAGCAGCAGACAGAGAACCTGTTGGCATAGAGATGCAAAGGGAACACATTAGAGGTGTGGAGTCAGGTGACCTGGACTGATACCCAGCTTTATACCCGCCCTTTCGTGACTGGCACAAGTCATATTACCTCTCCCTGACCTAGGCAACTTATCTCTCAGAGAAAGCATCCTCCGGAAGGGAAGATGTAATAGCCTTTGAGAACCTACCAAGTCGCCAGGTCCCATTCTTGGTATCACTGCATGGAGCCTCTCGTTCATCCTCACCTTGGTACATCTACATCCGTGTCCAAAAACTTTTAGAGGGTTTTGGCCTGGCCAGAACCAAACCTGGGCCAGACAGATGTTGTGGAAGAATCTTTTTGTACACTGTGAAGATCTGTCACTCAGATGGGTTTTTTTTTAATAATTTATTTAACTTTATTTTATGTGCATTGGTGTGAAGGTATCAGATCCCCTAGAACTGGAGTTACAAATAGTTGTTAGCTGTCATGTGGGTGCTGGGAATTGAACTTGGGTCCTCTGGAAGAGCAGCTAGTGCTCTTAACCACTGAGCCATCTCTCCAGCCCTCAGATGGGTTTTAATAAAAGCTGAACAGCCAATAGCTAGGCAGGATTTTCGGGAGAGAGAATGCTGGGAAGAAGGGTGGAGACACAGAGAGTCACCAGTCAGAAATGGAACAAGCTGGATACACAAAATGGTATAGAGGTAAAAGTCACATGGTAGAACGTAGAGTAATAAAAATATGGACTAATTTAAATTATAAGAGCTGGTTAGAAACAAGTCAAAGCTATTGGCTGAGCTTTCGTAATTAATAAGAAGTCTCCATTTGGTTATTTGGAAGCTGACTGGTGTGACAGGAAAAATCCGCCTACAATCAAACTCTAAAGTAATCAAAAGGCAGTGTTTCTCAAAATACCAACAGAACAGCGCCCCCAGAAGAGAAGCAGGGGGTGTCACAACTGGGCTGCATGAAGCAATGGCAGTTTCCCATGTCTGAGTCCTGGAGACCAGAGATCCAACTTCTCCATTTCAGTGAGGCAGGGTCCCATCGAGGGCCCTGAGAGCAGGATCTGCTCCAGGCTTCTGAACCCAATTCTATTGGTTTGTCTAGAACCTTCGCACCCTTTGGCTTACAGAACCATTAGGGTAGCCTGTGTCTCTGGCCTGCCCACATGTTCTCCCTGTGTCTTCCCCTAACTCCCATTTGTATAAAGACACCAGTAACATTAGATTAGCCTCCCCCCTGATCCCATAAATAAGTTATCTAAGCCCAATTGTCTCTGCAAGGGCCCCATCCCCACATAAGCTCATGCTCTGAAGTGTGGGGAAGGGGTGACACTCAGCAATTTCAGGAGGACACTATCCAGTCCAAAACATGACCCGCCTAAGGATCTGAGGGAATTATTTATAGCATTTGGTGTGAGTATGATGATTTCTGTGCTATTTTTGAGATTCATGCAATCCAAACATTGCTCTAATTTCAAAACATTTCTCCCAAGTCTGTGAGTAAAGAGTCCAGACAGCTTACTCCACACTGATTCTCAAGGTTCCAACCACAAACGCCGAGTCGTGGCCCTCATCTTCTCATGCCTTTGAGCATGCCTGTTTCCTCCAGGTGCAAAGCAGTGAGCCTGGAAGGCTCCTGGAGCAGCGCTGTAACCTAAGCGAGTGTGGGGAGTGTTGCCTTGAGGCTGAACAGAGAGCCATGGGGATTAAAGTCAGAGAGAAAATCTAGATGTCTCTGACTGAAGACTCAGACCAGGCCCTCTCTTTTCTTTTCTTCTCCCCCTTCTCTTAACCCCTCCCCATCCCACCTCTCGTATCTTCTTGTTCTCTTTTAAAAGAACTCAACACCACGCAAGCACAGTTCATCTTGTTTCCCCTACACAATGGCTTCTGAAGGACAAGTTTTTGAAGTGTAGGTAGCATGGTGTTTTGGGACAAAGAAGACGGCCGTGGTCGCAGTAGGCTTTCCTAACACACTGATCAGATTCATAATTTCCTATTACGGCAAATGTGCCCCCAAACAATAAAACTTACCAGCAGCACTCACTACGGTCGCGCTGTTCTTTTATTTCCTACGAAATCACACTCTCGAAAGAGACAAAGGGCTCTCTGACAAAGACCCAGCAATGGGAGAAGGAACGACTCAGGCGGTAAAAAGGACACTCAGCATGGTTAGCTTATTGTCACTTGAGTCGTGACACAAAAGCAGGGAGAGCCAAGGCATTTCCTCATCCTGAATATCAGCTGCTGGCCCAGCAGAGAAGTCCTCCGAGATGACCCAAAGGATGGGCGGGAGTCACAAACGCAGTGGAAAGATGGCTCTCCCACTCGTTAGCTTCCAACGTGGGTTCATAACACACCTTCTTTTCATCTCTATTAGAACTCCCAGCTTTCCCAAGGCAGTTGCCCTCTGCAGAGGAATCTGTCAGCTGCAGCTGTGACCAAAGAAAATTAGCTCTAAAGAAGGGGTGGCCACTAGAGGACTCCAGGCCCGTGGTCACCGTTCAGGGGCAGCGAGGAGCTGCAGCTCTGCTGTAGAGAAACCAGTGGCGTTAGCAGGCTAGAAGCTATACTGAGTAAGAAGGACACAGGAGAGGTATCCAGAGGGAGAGTGCCCAGGGAGCTCAAAAGTCAAGGGTCTGGCCAGGCAGGCCCAGCTCAGTCAGTCAGGGAGACACACTCACCTCGGGGGACATGCAATTTTGTCAGGGTTTTCAAAGTCTGGAGAGACTCTCTCCAGAGACTACCCCACTCCCTCTGTCCTGATTCCACCTCTGCCTGGGCATGACAGACCCTTGTCCCCTTGAGAATGGAAGGTGCCCGCTAGGGAAGGGACAAGGGCACTCTGCCTCCAGACTCTGGCATTTCATGGAAGCAGCAATAGAAATGATTTCTGAAGACCGGCAAGTCTCCAGGAATCAGAATCTCTGGCTCCCTTTCCCCACCCCCAGCCAGACCCAGTCCAGGCCACAGGGTCATCCCCAGGGCAGGTGAGATAGGCTGAAAGGGCCAGACACTAGCCAGAACCTGGAGCCTGCAGGCCTGGGGGCCCTGTGTGGACTCTGAACCACATTCCACATCGCCTCCCTGAGCCCAGCGAGAGCTCTGGGGAGAATCAATACTGTAACATCTGGTTTGCAGCCAGGTGCTGTGGGAGTTTAGTTTACGTGATTATTGTTCTCAAATGTTTAGGACTCCTCATGGAAAGGGGGTAGGGGGGAAGCGATATCTAGGTCCTAGGTCAAGAGAGTGGAGGAGTGGAGTCCCAAATATTGTCCTCAGCACACAGGAGTCAACCCAGCTGGTGGCAGTCTTGTCCACCCCCTACCCCCATCACCACCACCACCACCCTACCACCCCTCATGGTTCCTCCGGTTCCCAGTAGAGTTTTCAGAAAGCCACAGGGTTCCTGAAACAAGACGAGGACAAGCCCTAGAGAGAAGGAGACAGCCCAGGGACAACAGCCTAAAAATGACCCCAGAAGCAAAATTAAAGCAGAGCGCTAAGATACTATATAATTTAAGAACAATTAGAGGTGGTTTCTCCCCAAACTGGCTAGAACAGAGTACATTAAACCATATTGAGTACACTAAAAAAGCAAAAATGCTTTTAACCCCAGGACTCAGGGCGGATCTCTGAGTTCAAGGCCAGTATGGTCTAAAAGGTGAGTTCTAGGACAGCTAGGGCAACACTATGAAACGCTGTCTCAGAAACCAAGCAAACAAAACAAAGAATAAAAACCAAGAGCCAGCGAGATGGCTCAGTGGGTAGGGGTGCTTGCTGCCAAGCCCAGGGACCTGAGTTCAATTCCCAGTGGTGGAAGAAGAAAACTGAATGCCTCAAGTAGCCCTCTAACCTCCACACACAGATAAATAGTATAAAAAAGAAAGCCTAGAGAAGAAAGTCCTCTGGTTCTGAGCGCCATCCTTTCTCTTCACTCCACGTCTGGGGCTTCCAACTGTATTCCCGGACGCCGCCACTCTGTCCCCACCTCGACCTCAGAGACCTTTGGCTAGAGCAGGTGGGGGCTGCTACTGGAATTTAGAAGGTCGAGATAAGGAATGCTGAAAGTAGGCAGAGCAGACTCCAACTGTCGGGGAGCTGCAGTAAAGAGAAGCCTTGCCTAGAGCAAGCCTTCTCCTCTCCCAGGCCCAGCGGGAGCTGAACTGAACGGAAAGTAACCGGAACAGAGCAAAAGTGGCTGAGAACCTGCATGAAGATCATCCAAACTTAGCTATCAGCCGGGAATGGCCGAAAGTCTACGTCTGTTATCCCAGCGTGGGGGAGGCAGAAGCGGGGTGCTGGGGTCCAAGACAATGCTTACATAGTAAGTTTGAGGCCAGTCTGAAGTCATTATTATTAGGAATATAATATAATAATAATAATTAATAATAATAAATCAGCCCTAGTGATTCCCTTTGACTAGTCCGAAGCCACTAGGTATCTAGCCCCTCTGTGTCTTTTTTTCCAGCGCCCAAAGGTGTTAAGTAGAACCCAGTCCCCTGAGCTGACCATCTGAGATGGGCAGCGATGACCAGGCAGAGCGGGAAAGGTGATATAGACACATAAATAAAATAAGGAATAAATGAAGCCACACCCTGTGCATGTCAGGAGCGGAGCATTGTGAGGAACAGTGGGGAGGGGGATAAAGTTATCCCAGGGGACCAGGTGGCAATAAAGGAATGTAGAGACAGGCTGGGAAAGCAGCCCACGCCGCACCTCCATTATCCACTCACCCTCACTAAGATATTCAGCTCACGCTTCCAGGCATAAGAAGATAAGGACGGCACATTCCCTACTCTCCCGGCACCGGCAGCCAAGCCCGGGTGATGAAATGTATACACAAAGAAATGGAATACACGATGCTTCTCGGAGAGGTACAGCAGGTGCGGGTCACGATGTTTAGAAAAAGAATGCTTGTCTACACAGGGTGAAACCACGCGATGGTTGGTTGGGTGTTAGCCAGCCCATGGCCCTGCTGGGGCCTGAGCCCAGGGCAGGGTAACCGGAGGGGTCAAGCCACCCTGCTGACAAGACTCTCTGCGGGTGGGTAGGAGGGGGGGGGGGACTGTGGCAGGCAGGGAGTCCTGGCTCGTCCTTCCTGGCTTGTCTCCGGCTACTCAGCAGAACTCTCTGTGCTTCGTTTCCTTTTCCATGCCTACTCCCAGGCAGTGAAAGCCTCTCTACCCTTGTTCAGAGCCTCACAGTTCCTGAAGCAGCGAGGATGTGAGCGATGAGAGGAGCAGCCGTCAGTGCGGTCCCAGAAGGACGCAGCAAACCTAACTCACACATGAACTTCGGTTTTCTCCCCTCATGTGCCTCTGGCTTCTTCCAGTAACGGCAGTTCTGAGAGGCGCTCAGGTGAAAAGCTCCTGGCTTTGAAGGCATGCTAATAATTCAGTGGCCTTACTGTTTGCCAGGGCTGCTGTTAACAAGCATTTGGGCTGACTGCCCCAGTGAGCTTTCTCCTCTGACAAGGAAGCAACAGAAAGGTCAGCAGCCGGACACAGAAAGAGGAGAAGGGTCCTGAATAAACACAGACAGTTTAATCAACCATGAAGAAACCCAAGAGTTGACTGGAAGTGCTTTGTCAGGGGCAGAAGGGAGGCCTCTGCCCTCGGAAAAAGGCGAGGAAGGTTGGAGGTCACTTACTGACCCCAGAGGCTGCCATGGGGCAAGTGTTAGTGGGAAAACTTAAAAACATAAAAAGACCAGAAGGCTTAGAGGGAGGAAGGGAAGGAAAGGAGGGGGCGAAAGAGAAGGAGGGGAAAGGGGACGCCAGTATTTGGGTATTTTCCAGGGTACTGGGCAAACACATGTTCCCTGGAAAGAAGACAAAAATATCTTAGCTCAATAAGAAAGGAAGATGCATCCTGTGTGAGGACTGGGAGAGTTGGTTATCCCTCAGGCTTCCATCCTCCGTGCCTGTCATCTCTGATTCCAGCTTCCTTGCGGTATCTGAAATATTGGTTTCTTCGAATTACATCAGTGCCCTTTACTTACATCTAAAATAATCAAGGTCAAACTCTGTTGATACATGGAAGGGAATGTAGATGAAGGGGGTAAGCCCTCTCTCCGGCCTGTAATTACTATCTTTGTAAACCTGAATACCCAGTCAGACGAACGCCTCCTCCACACATCTTGTCGCGGTTAGAAAACACCTTTAAACAAAAGAACCTAGAAACCGCAGCAACATCAGTGTCCAAATACGTCCAGGCCTATTTTTTTTTAATTGGAAGTCAAATGCCTTTAGATGAGCAAATCCATGATATAATTTAAAAACTGCCCATTTTTAGATAATTCCTGAGAGCATTCTGCAAGCCATCAGAGCAGCTTGATGTCAGCCTCTGTGTTTATAGACTGTTTCTGTCAGAATGGGATAAGGGATGTGGTCCTTCCCCAGTTGACTGTGTGTAGTTTGCTTACTTTTTCTCTATACAACTAAAGACGCAATTCATTAAAAGTCATAAAACTTACTGTTTTGACAGCTATTTCTAGTAAGGCTAGCAGGCACGGAGTAAAGACTTCTCCGCTAACACCCTCAGCAAGCAGGAAGGCCTCTCTCAGATCCTCTGGTTTCGTAGGCGGGACTCTTTTCTCCAGTGATCTCTGTTTCCGTGATCTGGCCTGGTAAAGCGTTTCTTCCTTTAGGCTCAGCGCAGTTCGTGTTAGAGCTAAGTCTGCGCGCCCAATAATTTACGAGGGGGTAATAGGAACAGGAAGGGCTGTGTTGTTTTTTTCCTCGACCCTTGAGGATTACGAATAAAAATTAAGCCAATTAAGGGGCCCGATTGCCTAGGATGTCTTAGGAGGAAATGACTTCCCAAGGCATGTGGGAATTATTAAAAAATAATTTTCCCTCGGAATTATGTGTTGCTACACAGAGGCCTATAAAACGGGGTCTCGGAAGGGAAAAACGGCAAATTGTATGGAAAACGCATTCTGTTTTCCACAATAGAAGGATAAGAAACAGGCCAAATGCAGCTTCCCGGTTGCCTTGTCAAATGAGAAGTCTCTAAATTCAGATACAACAGGCTTGCTCAGGAGAATGAAGGACACAGGAGGCATGGATCCCCAAGCCACACGTGGTAAGAAGACAAAAATCAAACAAAAACAAAAAAAAATCAAGGATCTGACTTTCCTCTTTGTTTTTCTTCCTTTCTTTTTTCTGTTGGTTAGCATTCACCCCCAAACTGTACGGTTGGGTTATCATGTTTGTGTCGTGTCTGATGTCACAAGCAAACCATACAATATCGCTGAGGCTGTGACAGGCTGGCCAGAAGAGAGGCCGAGCCTTGCCTTGGGCAGAGCACAAACAGCCTAGTGTGTTGGTGAGAGACTGGTTGTGTTGGTGAGGGACTGGCCTCCAGCCTGGGGTGTTCTCCAGCCTCTGTCTGCCCCCTAGCGGAAAGTCTGGGGGATGCGTGAGTGTTCACCGAAGAGGGTTCACTTATTGAAACCTGAAATAGGGCTTCCTGCGACCTGGCCATCTGCAGCCCTTGTTCCCCAGCATGGCCTCTCCTTTTCTCGGAGACCCAGGAAGCTCACCCTTTGAGTATTCGGCCGCCCCCCTTAATGAATACTTCTATTTTAGTGTGTTTTTCTGAGGCCTTCCGTCTGCCTCTGACAGCCCTGATCCCCACATCACAGCAATCAGCAACAGACACCTTTCCCAGAAATGCAAATTATCCTCCAGTCCTCCAAACTAAAGAAGTCACACAGTGCTGTGCTACTGAAGACGTTGCCCCCACAAAAGCCCCTGTGTGACCCAGAATGGGTCTCTGTGCTCTCTCACTTCCTCACAAGACCCCGCTAGTTGCCAGACTTGGCTCCGGGGACACAAAGATACTTGGCCAAGGCTCTTTCCTAGCGATGCCTGTATCCCAGAGACAGAACAGTCTATCCTTGATTGCCACGAGCCTCGGTCCACGACCCTCCAAACCCACGCTGTGCTTCGGAAGCAAAGACCGCGGGGACGGAGCCAGGGGATCGGTCCCAAATTCTAGTCATAACAAAGCTAAGCCAGCGAGCGCTTTGTTCAAATGACTCAGGTAAGATAATGAGGCCGGCACAGGCCGTCCTGACACCACACACCTCTTGAATGCCCCGGCTGTGCTAGGAACCGCTGATGTCACCGGGTATTTTTTTCATCCCGTCCCAAGCTGCAGGGCTGTGTCAGCCTTGCAGATGTGGCCGAGGGGAGGCCAGTTTTGCTGCGAGCTCCCTTAGATGACAAATTGCGCGCTCCTCCGGGAGGCTCTTGGCTCTCATCAGCCCTCTGCGCGGCTTGGCTCACTTCAAACAACTGTTATGCTGTTGTTTTCTTCTTGAAGTCCCATCTTCTCCATTACCGATTCCCAGATTCCATATGCCCCAGAGAAGGAAGGGTAAGTATCTCAAATGACTCCTCAACTCTCTGGGTCCAGTGCGCAGACCCGCACTTTAGAACCGGAGGGAAATGGTATTGATTGGTATTGGTGTCGGAAACGCTGGGAGAAAAACCAGATTAAGGTTCTTCTAAACACCCGGCTCTTGGCGGAAATGAGTGCAGAGAGTATAGAGTTGGTGTTGGCTGGACAGCTAGATCTCTAATGCCAAAGGAAGAAGAGGCTGGCAGAGAGCCCCAGGAGAGGGCCTGCTTCCTGGGCATGAGGCGTCTTGTTCATTTCTCCCTGACAAGCAAGTTGAGGGACCAAGTCGTTACTCCTGGTCTTTTCGGGGCCCCCTATGAGAAACAGGATCAGCAACTGAGAGCAATTGGCCAACCCTATATTTTAAATCTAAAACATTTTAACTGATAAGAAAAAAGAAAACATTTTTGCCTGATACAAAACTCCTGAGAGAGATGGCAATCAAGAGGGGCATAAGGGGGGATGGGAGATCAGCTGATGATTGCTACATCAGAGGCCGACTGAGAAATCTTCCATACTTGGAGGGAATTAAATACTGGGTGCCGAACCACGTCGCCTATACCAGGTGGTACCTCCTAATTCTTCCTGAACAGTTCTACCAACTGGGGATTATAGATTCAAATCTATGATCCCATGGGGCTATTCTGATTCAAACCACCAGAGCCTTCCATGTCCCAGCTTTGGGTTCTGTCTTGGTTAGGTCTACTTTCTATTGCTATAATTTTTTTTAAAAAAAAAAAGTAATAATAAAATAAGCAACTATGAAAAGAAAGGATTTATTTGGCTTGCACTTCCATGTCTCCCTCCATCTCTGAGGTGAGTCGGGGCAGAAACGTGGAGGCAGGAACTGAAGCAGATGCCTTGGAGGAAGGCTGCTTACCTGCTTGCTCCTCCTGGCTTGCTTAGTCTGCTTACTTATAAACCCCAGGATCTCCTGCTTAGAGGAGGTACTGCCACAGTGAGCTGGGCCCTTCCACATCAATCATCAATCAAGACAATGCCCTCAAAACTTGCCTACAGATGGAGGCAATTTCTCAACTTAATGTACCTCTTCCCAAAAATCTAACCAGCACAATCACATTAAATTTCTACTGGTTCTGCATTTTCGTTTCTCCTCTGTGTCCTCAATAGCACATGTGATTCATTTATTCAACAACTATTAATCAAATGTCGGCTCTTTATCAGGTCAGACTACTAGGTATGGAGGAATACGATGTCATCAAAGACACTTGTGGATCCTGCCTTTGTGCAGCTTACACATTGGAGAAGATGACCTTGGTCAAATACCCACACAAATTAACATAACATTGCAGTGTGGGAATGTGTGCATTGTGTGTGGAGGAAGGGATAGAGTGATTTAATAGGTAAAGCCAGGAAAACCTTGGGGGAATGAGTAATATGCAATCTGGAGGAACAATAGAATTAACTACCCCCCAAAAATCAGGTTCATCTTCTGGAGTGGGACAAGACCTGTGTCTTCAAGGCTATGAAAGACAACAAATGTAACCAGAAGTAGGCAGCATAGAAGTAACAGAGTATGCACCAGGTTGGACACAGGACAAGCCATGTGGGTGTTAAACTAGACAGACAGTAAGATACAATGTGTTTTTCAGAAAGACTGCTCTGTGGCAAGAGCCTGGAAAGGGTGCACAGCCCATTTGAAAGCTAGTTTGTTATGGGGAGTGTGCACTAGGAAAAGAACCTCTATTGGGTGATAGAGCAGGCAGATGTGCAATGCAGTTCACACCTGTATCTTCTATCAATGGCCTTCTCTTTGTACTGTGGGACAATGGACTTGTGCCCTTCTCACTTGTATTGGTTTAATAAAGCACTGATTGGCCAGTAGCCAGTCAGGAAGTATAGGTAGGGCAACCAGAATAGGAGAATCCTGGGAAGAGGAAAGGCTCAGTCTGCAGTCATCACTGAGATGCAGAGGAAGCAAGATGAGAATGCCTCACTGATAAAAGGCACCAAGCCATGTGGCTAATACAGACAAGAATTATGGTTTAATTTAAGATGTAAGAGTTAGCTAAAATTATGCCTAAGCTATTGACCAAACAGTGTTGTAATTAAGATAGTTTCTGTGTTATTATTTGGATCTGAGAGGCTGGGACAGGAATGAACACTCTCTGTGTTACATCTTTGTGTCCTCAATCACCATCTGAGATACAAGCACAGCCTTCCTCCCTGTTTTCCGTTTGTGCCTAAAGAGGTCCATTGAGCTTGCTCCTAGGAATGCCTTCATATTTTCTTTCGATCTCTTTCTAAACATGAAGAGCAGGAGTATTTGTAATGCCTGGACTATTTCAACGCCAAGGTTATAGACTGAATGATGTCAAGTCAGATTATAGAACCGCCAACGTTCAAATGTTATCTGATGGGCCAGCATCAGATTGACAGAGATTTACAGCCTTCCAGGCTACCCCAGGAATTAAAAGTTCAAAATGATGAATTACCTAGTAAAGCAAAGGAGACTTCTACCAAATGCTTCAAGCACACTGTATGAGTGTGGATTAGTTACCAGAAGCCCCCTCCTATCTAGCATCCTTGTTTTGGAAGAATACATCCATCCATTCCAGGAACGGTGTTCTAGCATGGCACCGGGGCTTGGGAGCCGATGTGGACTTCTGCCTTCTAGGAACTGCACACTATCAGAATCAACATGGTTGATATGGTTTGTCATGTGTTAACAATAGTGCTATGTTCTTTAATGTCTCACATTGTGAGATAAATCAGTGTGCTCTCTTTATAAAAGTACCCACACCCAGGTGATGTGGGAGTGTCATATACCAATCTGTTGATTTCATTGGTTAAGCAATAAAGAAACTGCTTGGCCCTCATAGGTTAAAACATAGGTGGGAGGAGTAAACAGAACAGAATGCTGGGAGGAAGAGGAAGTGAGCTCAGAGAGACGCCATGCTCCCCTCTCCTAGGCAGACACACGCAATGAAGCAAGCCGCCAGGTCATACATGCTGAATCTTTCCCGGTAAGACCGATGCTACATGGTTTATTAGAGATGGGTTGATCGGGATATCAGAATTAGCCAGTAAGGCCTAGAGCTAATGGGCCAAGCAGTGTTTAAAAGAATACAGTTTGTGTGTTGTTATTTCCGGGCATAAGCTAGCCAGGCGGCCGGGGTGCTGGGGACGCAGCCCCGCCACTCCTATTACTACACCCAGGTACTTTGTTACTGTAATGCAAATGGACCAAGGCACCTAACAATAAAAACAGTAGAGTGTGATATACTTAGAGGCCAAGGTAGACAGAGGTAGACAGAGGCCAAGAACCACGAAGACCCCAGTCGGGGCAGAAGCGGTAACTGGTTCTGAGTGGGAGGTTCTCCACGGGGCACAGGTATCAAGCCAGAATCTGCTCTCTGGAGAAGAGAAAGCTGATAATATCAGGCAGAAGAAAAACTCTAAAGGCGTCCAAGGAAAAGGCAGGGCCAAGGACTCACGGGAGCAATGGAGAGGCTGCAGCTGAATGTGAGATTAACATTGTGGTGGACTCAGTAGAGGGCTACAATTACCTGCTTGGGGACTACACCGTATTGGTTGCCTATTGCTGCAAATTGCCCCCAAACTGGGGAATGTAAGGCCATGATTTCATGATTTCTGTGTCTCTGGAATCCAGATGTAGATCAGGGGTCATCTGGCTCAGGCTGAGGTGCCAATCAGTGCAAAAGTCAACCGTGTTGGAAGCATGGAACTGAGTGAGAATCACGTTCCAGGCCAACCACATGTTCTGGTTTTAAACACCAGTTCCTTATCACGGGGATGTAGCCATAGGCCAGCTCACATCATCCAGTGGGGCCAGCCCATTCCCGAGGACACTGCACAGGGTATTTCCCAGCAATGGATGGTAGGTGGGCACTGTTCTAGAGGTTGCACAGTGCACATACCAAGAGCCATTTGAGGTCTCATTTCACCCCAGTCTGTATAAATTATAAAGAGAAATGTGTGATTTCTCTGTGTATTGGGTAGTTTTTAGCGATGGGTATACTCTGGTCCCTGTGAGTCCTCAGGAACAGAGTGCTTTATCTCATACCTCCTGCTAAGGGTTTTATACAGTCCACTTGGCGCTCACACTGCTATCAGGAGATAGATTCAGCCAAAAGCTGCCTGTGGGGGTAGAAAGAAATGGGAAGTTGGGCTGTCAGATAAAGAGGTAAGCACCATCCCAAGCTGAAGCAAGGGAGGAGGAAGAGGTCTTACGCAGACTGCGGTAAGGAAGTGAGTCTGAGCGGAATCTGGTTGACAGCTCACACATTATGCCAACTTGCCACAGCTTGGCAGCGCCCATGGTTTTCCCACATGCGACTGAAAATAGCTAGCATTCATCCTGAGGGAGTGCTCCTAAAATAAGCAACCACTGGGAGCCTCACCTCGCTGCTCATTCAAGCTGGAAGCAGTCTGCAATTATTTGGCTGAAATTAGATACAAATTAAGTTGCCGCTTCCGGAATGTTCTCCTTTACTCTAGCACCAAAAAGAAGAAGAAGGAAAAACACTAACCACGTATAGTTTAAATCTTGCTTCTTAAAAATGCAAACGAACCCTAATAGAAGATCATTATTGAAATTTATCTTCTGTGAGACTTGATCCCATCACATACGAGGTTCCCTTATTTCTAGACCTGGATGTAGTTGCTATGGATGCAGAATGGCAGGAACAATGAAAAGGCTTGAGGATAGGAATGGCTAACACCCATTTGAGATGTGATGAGCCATTTGTTGAACTGGCCCCTGGGTGTGTGTGGATAGCCCTGCCCTCACCTTGTTTTACTATGGTCTGGAAGTATTCTTGGGGCTTGCGTCCATTTGAACAGTCCTGCACTTGAAAAAGCTAAGCAAACATAAAAATGGTAATTCAGGGGTCTTCTCTCCGATGTCTAGACATAACTGACACGCAGAGGATACAGAGACAGGGGTCTGTGCTGAGGAAGAGCCCCTGGTTTGTCCTCTCGCCTGAATCAAACAGTTGTTCACTTGCCGCTTGGAAAAGCGCATAGCCCTGCCTCTAAGAGCTGAGCTGCGCTGGACCTGATGAGGCTGCGGTTCCACGGCTAGGGATGACTTACCCCGGCAGTCAGTTCCCGTCGTCTTGGCAGAAGGCAAGGATTGCTTTCTTCTCATCGCTGGAGGATTAGTCATGAATGGGGCGTATTGCAAGCTTCCGGGGCCTGCTTCTCATTCACCCGCCATGCCCCCACCCCATCCTCACGCTGATCTAGGAAGTCTGAGAAACGACATAGTAAGTCAAGATTTTCCAGGGTGACCTTCTTTCTGGTGAAGTTTTGGGGCTTGTTGGCATTTGAATGTATACACCCCCATAATCCTTAAATTGAAGGAAAAGAAAGAAATTAAATGCTCACCTAAGCAAGCCTTATGGATGATGAATCCCTTGGACCTTGTTTAGCTTTTAAAAATTATTTTTGTTTTGCTTTTTCCAGATCTTAAAGCGTTTGGAAAGAAAGTGAAATTAGTTAAACCAAATCAAAGTAAGCTGGGTGACTTGAAATGAACTGACGTCAGCAAAGACTGCAGGCTGCTCACAATCTCTCCAGGAGTGCTCCTTTCTCCCTCCCTCCAGGCTGTAATCTAGTAAGGCCACCTTCTCATCTGGTGACAGAAGAAAGCACAGGCTGGGGTCCATTCAACCCAGAGCAGCAACCTTCCCTGGACCTTGTCCTTTTTCAGAACTTACCATAAGGTAAGACGCTCTGTTTAACAATGCAAGACTTGGGCCTGAACAGATGGCTCAGCCCTTAAAGGTTAGGCTCACAACCCAAAATATAAAAATGCAAGACTTGAAGTCACAACAGGACACTCTTGACAATAAAGGGTGTCACTAAGAAGACTCCTCCAAGCTTCAGACTGTGTCTCCTGGGGAGGCCTTTCCTTTATTATTTCCTACAGCTCCCTGCACTTCCCAAAGTTTGCAGAGGTCTTTGCATGTTCCCAGAGCAGGGAAACTGAACCCACCCACGACTTGAGCTTCATAATAGAAGGGAAAACCCAGGGTACCAATTTGCACAAATTCAGAACATTGATACCTCATTTATTTTCGCCAGTTAGGAAACTTTACGATTAGCCCCTTTTTTCTTCCCTACCTCAACGACTAAGAGGCTTCAGTTCTGCCCAGGGCCTCTGCAAGCGGACAGGCAATCAGCTGACAGGATGCATGCGGAAAAGGCCACTCTCCCTTTTCTTGTTACCTGGCCAGTTTCAGGCACTGCAAAAAATAGCTTCCCGGATTCTCACATTCACCCCGTGCAGTAATGAAGGCTCTGCCACTTTGCAGGCACCCTTCAGGGCCTTAGCATCAGGTTCTCAGGACTCCACGCCTCCATTAGCGGCCCCGGCCTGGATAAAAGTCCTTGGTGACCTTAAAAGTATCCATTTTAATCAGCAGGATCATTTTTGAGAGGAAACTCTTCTGAGCTTTCTGAGACAGCTGGGCTTTGGCTCTGGTTCCCTTCCCATCACAGGCCTTGGGGCCTGGAGAGCATTTCCCTCTGTGGTGGGTGATGGGGAGACAGGACAGGCCTCTCCTGTGCTGCCCTGCACGTCCAGTGGTCTAGAGCCCAGCTGCGCGGAGGAGGGGAACTTGCTCTCCAGCACGGGAGCAGCTTTCCCAGAGGCCAGACAGAGGCTCTGGTCTTGCTAACTAGTGCTGGGCGCCTCCCTCAAGAGCCTCAGGGTTCTTGGCAGAATGAACCTTATCCCTGCTGGGAGCGATGACTTTCTCAGGCCACGCTGAGGCCAGATGGCAGGCCACAGGGTGACCCACTAGAGCATTCGTGCTGAGAGGGTGGCACCCAGGACAGCAGAGAGAGGGCTCCAGGGCCAGCTGGGTCGCTAGGGACGCCCCCACGGAGACAGAGCTTACTCAGTACTGCGGTCCCTTGGGTTTCTTGACAGTATTTTGGGGTCACTGCCGGTGATAAAGGCAGAGCCTCCCTTTTATATACTAAGGACGCTAAACTCCAAAGCTATGGTTTTGGATTCTGCAAGCTGGAACCAGATCCAGATCTTAACGGCACAGCTGTGACAGATTCCGGCTCACTTATCCGGCCACTGGGGACCATGCCCTCAAAGCACGTGGGTCTGCAAAAGACAACTATGGAGATGTCGGTTTCTGCAACCATAGTGGCTCTGGACTTGGACCCAGAGGAGAGTGGTTTGACCTGATGATTCGCCAAACGATGCCACTAGCGGATATCTTTGGTGAAGTAGAGTTTCCTGGTCTGTGAAAGGAAGATTCAAATGCGGCCTAGCCGCTAGAATCCTGGGATTCAAAAGAAATGAGGAAGCCAGGGCTCAGCAGCACCTGCTGCGGGAGAGGCGCTCCGAGGAGATCTTCGATCTTCGGAATGCTGAACCGGAGGCAGCCCCAGTATTAGCAGAACAAGAGGAAGAGCGCTTCCCTGCGAGCATTTAGGGAAAGGCACGGCCTTAAGGGACCTCCTAGGCAGAGGAAACATCTTCTTTCCTTCACCTCCCCTCCCTCCACTTCCCCCACCCCCACGCTCATTGTTAGTCACACCTGGGCACCCTCTAGTCAGAGTGCAATGCGTTCAGCGAGGAGGTGCCAGCTCTACGTCCTGCTTGCTCTCTCTTGCTTCCCTGGGTGGGACAGGCTGCACCGGAAATGGCCATAAGTGGGTAAGAGAATGATGGGTGCTCATATAAAGTGTCAGAATGGAGCATGGGGAATCATAGGTTGTTAAAGATCAACATCCTGCCTGTGGAGTCCCTTGTGTAAACGAGGAAAAGCCGTGAAAGGTAAAACGACATCAAGCTTCAAGAGTCCTAATGTTTGGAATCCCAATAGTTCATTTATCCGCACTTCTTTGGACAGATGCCTCATATACTAACCACCAATAGAAGGTTTTACTGTAGAGGGCAAAGAAAAATGAGGGGGGGGAATGGGAATAAAAATGGATTCCATTGTTTTAACTCATGCGATTTCATATATAACAATACCATTTACTGCGATCATTCCTTTAAAAAAAAATTTTTAATTGACTTGAGAAGAAGACAGCAAATTTCAACATGTTTTGGATGTCCCTGTAGAATAGCCAGATGAATATCAACAGGAGGGGTTCGGATCATAGCTACCAAGTGTAAGAGGTTTGGAACTGTCCAATAAGGAATATTCAACAGAAGGTGGTACCTGAAATGGGGGCAGGGTTTAGATGGCCATAGAGGTATCAGATCTCAGCTTCTAATAATCAAATAAGAGATTCTGAGGAAATGCAGTGGAAATAGCATCCACGTTTCTCCAGGTTGAAGAAGCAGTCATAAGTGGGAAATGCCAGCAATGTCAAGCAAATGAGTACTGGAATCCATTCAGTTTAGCAATGAGGAAGTCATTGGTGAGTAATGCAATACTGGATTCATTCAGTGGGGCCGGGAGAGCAGAAACTAGGTCCGAACTGTGTTAGAAGCAAGTTGGGTTGAAAGAGGAGGAATTATATCAGATTTCAGGAGAGTTTGGACAAGGAAGCGAAAATTATTCTTGGAAAAGTTGGTGTTTGTTCTTTGGGTATCGTTGTTGTTTGGTAACTGTTTTCTTTATACTGGGAAGTGGAAAGTGTATATAGAGGAGAATAATCCTAATGGAAAGGTCATGACCAATCACGGCTGCAGAATAAGACATTATCCCCTCCATCATTCCAGAACTACAAGAGAAGAGCCCAATGTCAGTCAGGCAGATAGAAACCCAACCACGGACATTGCAAGCAATACCAAGCCCCTATGTAGCCTAGGTTCCATCCAAATATAAACACAAGTCTCTGCTGTCTGGCCAAAGGTGACCTTTGCAGCAAGGTGATGCCTTTCAGGCTAGACCCCTGACCAGGACTGCTAGGAAGTCACAGCAAAGGACTAGCTCATCTACTGTACTCAGAAGAACAGAGGAGAGGGCAGACCAATCAGGAAGCATAACCTCAGACTGGAGGTTGGACCGTAAGTTTACCGCCTTCATACTGCCACATCAGAGATAGACCAGGCACCCAAGACAAGCAAAACAAAAACAAAAAACAAAACCACAAACCAGATGTTGCTGTGGAATAAACACACACAGGCAGCCACTGCGAGGACCAGGGCAGGTCATGTTCTTTCCTGTTGACCCCATGAAGACAAGCAGGCCATTGAGGATCCACCACACACATTCTTCAAGCGCTGTGACCAAAACAGGGAACAGTTCTTACCAGCTCAGACACTGCTGAATGGCGATGCCTTGCTCTGTCTGGCAACAACTCTTACTTGGTGAGCTGTGGAAAGCCTAAGGAGGATGGCTCCCACCAGGCAGTCTCAGAGGCAGTGAATGGACTTCCGCCATGTTGGACTGGGCAGAGCAAGCAGGCAAAGCTGTGTTTACCCTAGCAATGACTCTACTTAGGATTTTAAGAAACGCTTAGCATTTTAAGAAGCCTTAAATGCAAATGATATCAAACAAACAACCTAATGATGCATCTCAAGATTCCCAGGGAGAAAAAATGAGCAACCAATCCTAATATATAGTACACAGCAAGAATAATAAATATAATGGAAAAATAAAATTGAGACTAAAAAAGTAACATGCAAAATCAACCAACCAGTTGGTTCTTTTTAAAAAAGTGGTAAGATTGCAAATCCTTAGCCAATCTGACAAAAAGAAATAGGGAGAAGACATAAATGAATAAAATTAGATATCAAATGAATGTCCTTACAACAGACTCCAATGAAATATAGAATGCTATTAGACATTACAGTGAAGACTTATTCTCCACAAATTTGGCTAACAGTAGACATAGAATAACTCCTAAGTCCATACAACCTGTTAAAATTAAACTCAGAAGATGTAAGCAACTTAAACAGACCCATTACAAGCAACGAGATAAAAAAAATGGTCAAATGCTTATCCTCAAAAAAAAAAAACACCCAGAATCAGTTTCCCTCCTGAATTCTATCACGCTTTCAAAGACCCCATGTCAATTCTTCTTACCTTGTTCCATGAAACAGAGAGTAAAAGAAGAAAAACTACCAAGTTCATTCTACAAAGCCAGTATTGTTCTAATACAAAAAGTAAATGAAGATTCACCACAAAAAAAGGAAACTGCAGACCAATTTCTTTAATGAGCATAAATACAAAACTTCTCAACAAAATACTTGCAAACCAAATTCAAGAACACATTAAGAGGATTATATATGCCTTCCACGTTGTTGGAAGAAGGAACTCCCACTGTTTGGGCCTTGCAGTATACTCCAGGTAGCTAGCCAGCAAACTTCTTGGGGATGCTCCAATCCGTGCTTCCTATTGGGAGAGCTGGGATTACAGATGTGTACCTGTGCATCCAGCCTTTTCATAGGGGTTCCAGGCAATGAACTGAAGTCAGGCTTTTATGGCAATCACTGTCACCCCTGGAACAGTCTTTACAGCCTTTATTGTCAACAGGTGAAACACCATAATCTTTTCTTTAATTAGTAAAAAGCGGGTAGCGAGGAAAAGAAACTCTCACCAATTTTACTCTAAAATGTATGTTGTATTTTTTGGAAAGAGCGTTATTCCATATGGAATATTTTGAAATTTACAATGTATGAAGCTTTTAATTTCAGAACTGAAAAAAAGAAAAAGAAAAGAGAACTCGTAAAAAAAAAATCATTTCTCCCAAGAAGAGGAAATAAGCTTCTCATTCCCTGGAGTCCGTCCATGGATTCAGAAGGACTGGCTTTTGTGATGTGCAGAACTCCAGGGTTTTATATGTTTATCAGATATTGATAGCATCTTTCACAGTTGCTCTGTGCTGTGCTGGGTGTTGGAGATACGAGCGAGCAGGCTCATTTCTGAGAATGAGGGAGAGAAGTGGACACACACTCTGGGGTGTGAAGGCTTGCACTCTGAGAGCTTACAGGAGGAAGTCAAGTGTTCAGCAAGGAGGCTAGCCCAGACAACAGACTGCCTGAGGCTAGCCCAGATAACAGAATACCTGGGGCTTTCTATTCTCCACTGTACCCTGTGTGGTGCTGCGCATCGGGAACAAGGAGGGCATCTATTTGAAATCCTCTTTGGCAGCCTTGGGGCAGTTGGGATCTGTGATATCTGAGAAACAAGAGCTACTGGTCTTATCATCTTCCTCTGTGGGCTCTAGCATGACTCCCAGGCTAAGAGCATCCTGGCTATCCTTGCAACAGAGGCATTTTGTGTGTTACCTTTAAAAGTTTATATATTTTTAGAGCAAGGGGACCAAAACCAATAAAATGGATGGCCCAGGTGATTCAGCATTTCAAAATGCCTCTGTTACAGTCCCCTCAGAATTCTGCATCCAGAGCAGCTTCAAGGCTGCTGACTGTGATGATACAACATCACAGAATACTCCAGTCAGTACTTGACCATAATCCCAAATTTTCTCAGGGTCTCCCAAAGATAACAGCACCCACAAACAACAGGAAACAGTCTAAAGAACTATGTTCACATTTCCCAAAGATGGGTTATGATGGATACTTATTATCATTTAAAGGGGCTTGGTTACAGTTGTTATTGGTAATGATGAGGAAAAAGCTAAAAAAGGAGATTAGTTCCAGGGATCTTGTTCTAAAAAAATGCAGAATAAAGAAATAATAGGATAAAAAGTAATTATTGAATCTACATTAATCCAAAAAACAACAATTAATATTAAATATTTAACATTGGTATGGATTTTGGCTTATTGATACAAATTTAAAAGTAATTTTGTTATACTATAATATATTCTACTCTTGTTCAAAGTATTGTGTTTATGCAAAAATGTAATGTACAATTAAGAAATACAGATTAATAGACATCTATAAAAGTCAAGCTTATAGTCATGTTAGGTATATTTTCAAGGTCAAACACAGATAAATTTAGATGGGTAGATGGTCTTCAGACACTTCAAAGATCTGAAGAATATAGCATCTAATATGTTTAATAACCTAAACCTTTCCATGACAGTGAAACACATCTGTCCCTGGCAACACCAATGTACTTCAGAGGGCATGATAGGCATCGAAGAAACTCCATATGGAGTCTTCCTTTATGCCAAAAGTTAGCCATGTAGGCAAATAAACTGACCTTGCCTCAGTTGCTGACAATATACTGTCCAAACTGGACCAGAAGGACACAAGAAAGGTAACTGGTGAGCTTTGGTAAGATAAGGTAGACAGTCCTTCAGAATTCTGTATTTCTTCTCTTAGACCCCTTTCTTCACCCTTCTTGATATTTAATCATTCCTTATTAATCTCCATCCCTCATCTCTCTTGAACTATATGTTTTAAATCTTTCTTAGTTTATTACTCTATACCTGTAACATACTCTATAATCTCTGTCCTTGTTCTGATAGTAACATACTTACTGAAGGCTTAAATGCTAACATCTGTATATAAGATATTCTCTTATATATACCATATTTGCCTTGTGGGGTCTCAGTTATCTTACTCAGGATAAATTTTTTTTCCTAACTCTATCCATTTTCCTGTAGAATTTTATGATTTCGTATTTTCTAACAACTTCCGTTGTGTAAATTCATTACCCATCCCCACACTAATAGACATCTAGGTGATTTCCAGTTCTGAATATGATGAATAGAGCAGCAATGAACATAAATGAACAAGTGTCTCTGTAGTGTAACAAAGAGTCCGTTGGGTAGAAGCCCAAGAGTGGCACAGCAGGATCCTGAGATAGATCTAGTCTCAGCTTCCTGAAGAACAGCCACACTGATTTCCATAGTTGTTGCACAAATTTGCACGCCCAGCAGCCATGGCTGAAGGCGCTTAACCCACATCCTTGCCAGCATGAACTGTGATTTGTTTTATCGATCTTGGCCAATCTGCTATAAGATGGAATCTCAAAGTAGTTTTGATTTGCATTTCCCTGATGACTAAGGATGTTGGACATTTCTTTGTTTCTCAGCCATTTGTGGTTTATCTTTTGAGAAGTCTTCATTAATTCTGCACCCCATTTTTAAATTGGGTTATTTGTTTTCTTGATGTCGAGGGGTTTTTGTTCTTTGGTGTATGTAAGCAGAGGGGATAGTTTAGTAATTTGAGATTAAATTTAATTAAACTCAAGTTCAAGGCCAGCCTGGTCTACAGAGCAAGTTCCAGGATGTTCAGAGACACCCTATCTCAAAAACTCAAAAGAGTAGCAATAATAATAATAAATAAAAATTAAAAAGGAAAAAGTTGTGAAGTACCTTGTCCGTGATAACTCAGCTAATAAGGAATGTGGCTGGACTCAGGCCTGTCCCATCCCAGTGTCAGCTGGTGAACCACAAAGACCTCAGCAGGTAGAATAACAAAAAGAAGAAAATCAGAAAATACTGAAACTGAAGAGAAAGGCAAATCTCCATGTCAGACATTCAGAGGTCAAGAGATGCTTGAGCCAGATCTGAGGAAAGAGGGTACTTTTGAGGGGGGTATTAGAAAGGAGCCTTGCAGCAAATGGGCAAACAGGTGCCAGTGTGCCACCATGCGGTGGTGCCCTGAAGTCGGAACCCACCTTTTTATACCACATAGAACTGCAATGGACCTGCCAGTAGGTAACTACCCACGGGTCTCTGAAAGTCAGAGGCTTTGATCCTGTAATTGAAGCCAATCTGTGCTGGCTAGCTTATGTCAATTTAACACAAACTAGAGTCATTAAAGAGGAAAGAGAGTCAATTGGGAAAAACACCCCCATCAGATCAGCTGCAGGCAAGCCTGTAGGGCATCTGCTTATTCAGTGATAGATGGAGGTGTGTCTAGACCGTTGAGGGTGGTGCCATCTCTGGTCAGTTGGTCCAGGGTTCTATGAGGATGCAGACAAGCCACGGGGAGCAAGTCAGTAAGCAGCACCCCTCCATGGCCTCTGCAGTTCCTGCCTCCGGGGTTTCTGCCCTGCTTGAGTTCCTGCACACACCGCTTTTGATGATGAATGGTTATATGGAACCATGAATGAAATAAACCCTTTCCTCCCCAAGTTGCTTTTGGTCATGGTGTCTCACCGCAGCAGTAGTGGCCCTAAGATGCCACCCAAATCACTCCTCGTGACTTTAGCTGCTGATGATCTCAGGATGTGTGTCCTGATCATCTATTTCTTGAGGAATTATTTACTTTTACTATGTTCTAAAGGTATGCAAAGCCGCATGTGGAAATGTGTCGATGTTAGAACACTAGATAGCTAGAAATGGTGGTCAGTCCAAACTATGAGATCCAAAGAAACAAGAAAAGGCGTGAGCATGGACTGGCCTCACTCCATACTGCATCTTTCACTGTTTTTAACTCCAGATTTATTTGTATATGGTGTGTGTGTGTGTGTGTTTGTCTGTCTGTCTATATGTCTGTCTGTCTGTATGTCTACAAAAATCAGAAGAAGATGTGCAGTATTTTGAAGCAGATGTTGCCAAGAGTTGTAAGCCGCCTGATGTGGTCCTCTGGAAGAGTGGGAAGCGCTGAACCCTTTCTCCTGCCCCAGGCTGTACCTTTCATGTCTCTGGTTTTATTGACATAATTTGGAGGACAGTGTCACTCCATTGTGAAAGTTAAGGAACTGAACATCCCAGGAGACAAAGCAGCCTGGCTAAAGGCTCATAGCTAAGAATCAGCACACCAAGGATTTGAGCGTGACGCCTGGGTGTTTTCCAATAGACCACAATATACAGCCTACAGAAACCAATATAGATATCAAAAAGGACAGCAACAAACATAGCTTAGTTGACAATAAAGTTCTTGGTGCTACTATTTTTTTGTACTAATTTAAGCCTATAAACTGTGTGAGTTCCAATTGACCAAGTGCAGAACTTTAAATCGTTTATCAGGATTCATAGGGTTCCCCGAACAATGCTGGCTCAGAGATGTCCCCCCACGGCACCACAGGCAATGGTGGTTCCATGTGACCTCACATTTATCAGTACTCGGTCCAAGAACCTCCTACAGGACCCAAGACGAAGAGGAGATAATGCCGGCAAATCTGCCTCCTTTCCCCAATACATTTTCCCACATGCCCCAGTGTGCCTCATCCATGCCCCTTTGCTTTCTCGGGCAATTGTAACTTTGACAAGCGAGAAAGAACACCCACCCTCCAAGAAGCCGTACGTGAATGAAGGGCCTCAGGGGCTGCGCGGGCCCTGACACCTCTTCAGAAGGAAGTGCCTCCCACCTGCTCCTGTGGGCCGGGCACTGCTGCTGCAGGTGAGTCACCACGTTGCCAGCCAGGCAAGTATTTTAAGAACCATGAAGCGTAAGTAGGAGCCAGCAGAGAAAGATGAGGGCTGGAGTGTTGCCATTAGCTCTGAGGGTGTCTTGTTGTCATGGTGCTAGGAAAACCACTTCCACTTAGAACCCCACCCACCAGCTGCTTTACTGGAACTTCTGCACGGGAGGCTGGGAGCCACCCCAGCACAGACGTGGGCCGCGGCTGTGCACACACGTACACCTGGAGCAGACACCCACTCCAGAGGCCTCGCATTGCTTATCTGACGCATAACCGGGCTGCTTTCTTACCTCATGTGACATCACCGGAAGCTTTGGAGTGGAATCAGCAACAGCAAGAGCTCAGGTTCTGGTTCCCATTCCGGCAGTGGGCCGTGGAGCGCCACTGTTGCCTATTTCTGGAACCATATTTCAAGGCTCAGGCCTTCGACCAGTGATTCTCAACCTTCCTAATACCGCGACCCCTTAATTGTGGTGACCGCCCCACCACCATAAAATTATTTTCGTTGCTATTTTATAACTGTAATTTTGGTTACTGTTACGAACCGTGATGTAAATATCTGATATGCAGATAGATGGTCTCTTGACCCCCGTAAAAGGGTTGTTAAGCTGCAAAGGGGTTGCAACCCACAGGTTGAGAGCCACTGTCCGAGACCCATTGTTGGGAGGGTAGGTTACTTCAGGTCTGCCAGGAGCAGGGGTTGAGTGGGGAATGAGGGTGTTACCCAGAGGCAACACTTGCATTTCTCGTGGGCCTGCATTCCATAATTCCAAATTATTCCATAGATAACCCCAGAGGCCTTTCCGGGCATCCACACTGCAACCACGCTGAGGTGAAGGAACAGACACTGACCATTACACTGAGGCTGGATGTCTGCGGGAATGTTGCTTCTGTCACAGCCTTGTTAGGTGAAAGGTACCTGAAGCACCACGGGGATAAACTGGGATTCCCCATTCAGACTCCACACAGACTGTCCCCGCTTGACCCTCCCCTGCTCTTACTTGGAGGCCATGCTGCCTATGGGATAGAGGAGAATGGTCTGCTTCCTGTCGGCCATTTCTTAACACTTAAGGAATCCAAACCTTCATCTTAATGAAAAAGCAAGCACACACTATGTCTGGGTCCCACAGTCCTCTCCCCTAGATTGTGACTTCCATGTTTGGAGCAAGTGGATTTTGTTAAGGGCTCAAAGGGTTTGACTCCAAGAGGGCCTCGGGCTCATTTTCCAAAGCGATGAGGCACACCCAAGCTGGCAGGCATGTGGCATCCGTCCACTGAGAACGGCAATGCGTGTCTAAAAACAGTGTTATGGCTGAATTGTGCCCCCCCCATCCCATTTATACATGGAAGCCTGATGTCCAGTACCTCAGAAGGTGACTGTATCTGGAGACAGGGACTAAAGGGATGAAGGAGATCATGAGAAAAGCTCTGAGTTCAACGTGATTGCTGTCTTTACAATAAAAGGTAACAGCCAAGGAAGAGGATGCAAGCCAAGGAGAGAAAGACGAAGGAAAACAAAACAGCCAAGCGCTTGATCTTGACCCCTGCTCCCAGAACTGCAGAAACAACATCTCTCTTGTTGCTACAACCGTTGTAGACTAACACAAAGTAGGAACCCCGCGTCATTCAACCATCACCTCAGAAGGTAGTGGTTGCTTCAGTGTAGTGCACATACAAGGCTGGCTTGTGAGCCCAGAGACACAAGCCCCAGACCAAGAGTCCTAGAATCCTAGAAACCGAATAACATGCGCACCAGGCATGGCTTCTAGGATTGGGCAGAGCTCCAAGACCGGAACCTTCCTTACAACCCTGGAGACTTCAGACCAGAGAGCTACAATTGTGGTTTTGACAACCATGCACTGAGTACTTGTCTGTGGGAAGTATCCTGAGGTGACATGTGTTGTTCCCCAGACACTGATTGTTGGGAGCAGAGGAAGCTCTGACAGGGTCAAGTCCAGAGCGCACATGGGTTTTGACTTGAGCATGGCCTGTTAAGGACTCCAAGACCAATTGGTTCACAGAAAATTGGCAAAGCCATGACCCACAAGGGCCGAGCTCAAGGGAAATGGCAAAGCTTTCCTTAAGAATCCGAATGGATGTTTATGAATGACTGATCGGTGTATGCAAAGACTAGTGACTGTGGCTTCCTCCTCTTGGGGGTACAAAGACAGACCGAGGCAGCTCACCCACAGAGACCTCCTCCTGAAGCTAGCTAGCCCCCCAGTGCTGCACCTAACTCACACACACTGAAATCCCAGGTTGTAGCTGTTAGAGAACCCCACCTGGTCTCAGATTCATTGTATGTGTGTCTTTGTGGCTATCCTTTCTTCATGTCATTGTGACCCAGCTGGGGTACCAGGACCCAAACCACGCAGGTCATGGTGGTGATACATGTGCTGAAAAAGTCCCTGATTCAAACTCTGGGGGACAGTCAGGCCTGCCAGAATTTGGGGGTCTGAAAAAAGTCATAGAATGTGCGCATCACAAGCTATACGACACCCTGTAGCATCTGCTGTCACACACACCCCTGTGTTCAGAAGACGACTCTCTAAATGCATGTGTTGCCTAAATAGACTGTGGGAAGCCTGTGTCAACTCAAGACTGACTTTTCTATCAGATGTGCTTCTTCTGGGCCAGATTTTGCTGCCAAATAAGCTATAAATACTTTCTTTTGGACTTAGCACTCTTGAGGCTTCGAAGCTGTAAAGCTGCTTCGTCTTAGAGACGAACAAACTGAGAGGAAAAGCTTGCCACATTTGTTCACCTTCAGGAGACGGTGCTGAGCTCCTGCTCCATCGTGGGACTCTGAGGTCCATGCACACAAGCTGTGATGGCTGTTCTTGGTTGTCAACTTGGTTACATCTAGAATGAATGACAATCCAGAATTGGAGGGCACACCTGTGGGACATTTTCTGTTTGGTTTGAAGTCAGTGATTCATCTTCTAATCTGGACCTTTGAGGTAGGAAGACCCGCACCTTTGGTGCCGATCTTAAGACCTGAAGACACACGCATTGAATCCAGCGCCTGAGGTGAGAAGACATACCTTTAATCTGGGCCAAACTTTCCGCCCCTGACCTTACACTTTGACCATGACAATACAGAAGTGTATGTAAGGTCACAGAAGAAGGAAGGGTTTAGCTCTTTGCCAACTTGCCCTTGCCTTGCCAGAACACCTTTGCTGGCATCCGAGCCTCCTTCTTTGCGATTCAAACATATGGAAAAGGCCGTTGAGATATCCAGCCTTGTGGGACTGAACAGCCTCTAGATTCTTGGGCTTTCCATTTGCTGATAGCCTTTGTTGGATTAGATACACTACAATTTATAAATCATTCCAATAAGACCCCTTTACATATACATGCAATTTTGGAGTTGAGATGTTTGCAAGTCATATTGACTACCCCAGTGTTTCTTCTTCTACATGAACTCAAAGACCAAAGCCAAGTTTACTTTCTCCCAGAGTTGAGGAAATATCCACCCTGGTGAAGTCCTGGCCTCTTTGGAACATAACCACCTGCTCATTTAGTAAACATATTGTGTACCATGGGCAATGGGTACAATGTTAAGTCACAGAAGACTGGTTGAAGATCGGGTATTTCAAGGCATGGTTCCTGTGCCAAAATTGTGCTTAGAAATGAGAGGTTTTTCTTATTCAGGGGACATGCTTCTTAACAGCACCCTTAAAGTAATCAAAGAAACCTCAGACCCCAGAACAGGCCTAGAGAGTGAGAGTCTATGCTGGAGGCAGCCTGCCAGTGACCAGCAGAGCTCAGACTTCCTCCATTCCCCTCACCTCCCAATTGAGACATCAGCAAGTGATGCCCTGCTTTCCCGCGTCCCGGTGCAGATGCTGTTGCTAAGGTCAGCAGAAGCAGAAGTAGTTCATGAGATCCTGCTCTCTCTACCTACTTGTCCAGACAGTTTTCCATCTGAGCTAGAAAACCACACTCAGGCTTAGCTATCCAGACTGAGCAGGGTTCTAGCCTAAACAGAAGCGTCTGGTGGGTGGGGCAGCCCATATTCCCTGGAGCACTCTTTTAGGGTAGGTTGCTAGGCAAGATGATGAAGAAGGAAACAGAGAATGAGCAACTGAAGTTACATAAGGAAGCTAGTGTGTGCTGTGGCTGAGACTGCCTAAGGTCCAGGTTCTAGCTACAAGTCTTTGGCCTGCCTGGAACATCGTAGAATGAGACAGGGTAGCATCTGTCTTTCTTGCTGCTTCCCAAGATGAGTCTCGCTGAGATTTCAGCAAAGCCTTTCTCTAGGGGCTGTGGGTTACTATAAAAAATATGACTTCCTCTTTAGGATACATTAGCGAGTGAGGGCATCGCTGGCACCTTCTTTATCCCCCATTCTTAGCCTTCCCTTAGAAGATCCACAGAATTGGTCTCAGAGGAGAATAGAAAGGCCTCGCTTGGTTTAGCTTCACTGACAATCCATAAGAGGATCAGGTCATAGAGAGGATGAGATTCAGTGTACGTTACAGAAAAGGGAAGAGAGAGGCCAGAAAGATTGCCCAGCCGGTGATGGCACTGGAGGGCAAGACTGATCCAACCTGACTTAGCTCCTCAGAACCCGCCCATTCGGTTAGAAGAGAGAACCAACTGCTGCAAAATCTGTCCTCTGACTTCCATGCGTACACCATGGCATGCATTCATATGCACGCATGCACGCACTCACGCATGCACGCATGCACACCCCCCACACACACAAATAAATGTCTGTTTGAAGAAAGGGAATGGACAAGTTCTGCATTCCTGACTCTCAGTGTAGAAGAACCAGAGTGTCCAAAGCTAGATTTCCTGTATGGATTCACTGGCACAGGTTCTGGATTAGTTACTTTTCTAATCGCTGTGACAACGTGCCTGACGAAAGTGACTTAAAGGTGCACGCCTTTAATCCTAGCACTCAGGAGGCAGAGGCAGGCAGATCTCTGTGAGTTCGAGGCCAGCCCGGTTTATAGAGTGAGTTCTAGGACAGGCACCTAAGCTACAGAGAAACCCTGTATCAAAAAAAAAAAATGAAAGAATAAAGAAATAAGGGCTTCCTTTGATCGACAACGGTGTCCTGCCTGCAAGATACGCTAGGGCAATAGTGGCACAAATCTTGTGGGAGTCACCAACCACTATCTGATTTGACTTAAGGTCCATTCCACAAGATGGAGCCCCTACCTGACACCGAAAGTCCAGAGACCTAGGGTAAAACCAAATACTACTGTGTAGGGATAAGTCCCGCCCCTTAAGGGGCGTGTTCGCCTCGGGCTAATGTCTGCCTATAAATTTGGCGAGCAAGCTCCGAGCTCTCTCTTCTGCTTTCCTGGTCTCCGCGGGAACGGTGGTTCTGTAAGTCTATTTCTACATTAAAACTATATATATTTTTACAATCTGTCTGCATTCGTTTACGCCGCTACACTACTGCACTGGCTAGTTTTGTGTGTCAGCTTGACACAAGCTAGAGTCACCAGAGGAAGGAGCCTCAGCTGAGGAAATATCTCCTTGAGATCCAACTGTAAGGCATTTTCTCATTTAGTGATCATTAGGAGACGGCCCAGCCCATGGTGGGTGGGGCCATCCCTGGGTTGCTGGTCCTGGGTTCTATAAGAAAACAGGCTGAGCAAGTCAGTAAGTAGCAACCTCCATGGCCTCTTCATCAGCTCCTGCCTCCAGGTTCCTGCCCTTTGAGCTCCTGTCCTGACTGCCTTTGATGATGAACAGCAACGGGGAAGTGTAAGTCAAATAAATCCTTTCCTCCCTAACTTGCATTTGGGTCACGGTGTCATTGTCACAGCAATAGAAACGCTAACACAACCACTGGTCTAGAATTAAAAAACAAACAAACAAAGTGATAAAACAACTCCTAATGGTATTCTGTTGTTGTACTCGTAGGGCAAAGCTTTGTTTATCCACCATCAGAGAAGCTTCCTCCTGCAGCAGATGGGAACAAACACAGAGACCCAGTGACCAGACATTATGCATCAAGTAGGAGACCTTGGAACACCGCTGTGCTTTGAAGAAGAATGGCCCCATAGGCTCACGTATTTGAACACGTAGTCATCAGGTCTACTTGAGAAGGTCTAGAAGATGTGACCTTGTTGGAGGAAGTGTGTCACTGGGCTTTGAGTATTCGAAAGCCCAAGCCAAGCCCAGTATCTCTCTCTTCCTGCTGTGTGCAGATCCAGACGTAGAACTCTCAGCTGCTTCTCTAGCACTATGTCTGCCTGCATGGCACCATGCTCTTTGCTATGATGGTAATGGGCTAAACATCTGAAGCTGTAAGCAAACCACAGTTAAATGTTCTCTTTTGTAAGAGTTGCTGTAGTCATGGTGTCTCTTCACAGCAAACAGGACTCTAAGACACTGACTAAACACTAAATGGGATGTCTCCATCAAGTCCCTCCCTCCTCAGAGCTCAGGGAACCCTCTAGAAGAGGCAGCAGAAAAAGTGTAAGAGCCAGAGGGGATAGAGGATACCAAGAAAACAAGACCTTCTAAATCAAAATAAGCAAAGCTCCTATGAACCCACAGAGACTGAGAAGCAAGCAGTCCTGCACATGTCTGTATCAGGTCCTCTGTGTATACAGTACAACTTCTAGTTTAGTGTTTTTATGGGATTCCTGAGTGTGTGAATGAGTGGGCCTCGGATTCCTGTGCCTTCTCTTGGGCTCCTTTACTTCTGTTGGTTTGTCTTGTCCAACTTTGATGTGATAGTTATTGTTTTATCTTATTATACATTATTTTGACATATTTTATTATTATTCCATAGGAAGCTGTTTGTTTTCTAGTAAGAGAAAGAAAGGGAGTGAATCTGGATGGGAGGAGAAGTGGAGAGGAACTGGGAGGAATAGAGGGAGTGGAGACAGTCATCAGGATATATTCCATAAGAAAAGAATATATTTTCAATAAAAGGGAGAATGTTGAAAGAAAAGGAAAGAGGCTTCCTTGGGCTCACAAGCTCAGGATACAGCCCATTGCGATGAGTCCCCTTGACTGCAGCAACTGATCACCTTGCATCAGTAACCAGGAAGAAGAGAACAATGGATGCTGTTGTTTATCTTGCTTTCCTCTTTTAACTCCGACCCATGGAATGGCGCCATCTATATCCAAGACATGTCTTCCATCCTCCATTAACCTAAGCTAGAAACTCTTCTGCAGACATGCTCAGATTTGTCTCCTAGGCAATTCTGGATCCTGTTATGATGTCAAGCAACATTAACCATCATCACAGGATCTTAGTGTTACCTTGTTTCTGACTTCTTAGGGATGTGGACTGGAGAAAGTAGGTAAACAACAGACAGCTTTGATATGTCAGGGTTCAGGAGAAGCATGAACCATGGTTTCTGGCTTGAGACTCAAATCTTAGAGCTTGAACTCTGCCAATCTTGCAGCTCAGCACACCCATTACAGACAAGTATGGAGCTATCATAATGAAATCCATTATTGTACACACCGAGTCTAAATCTCACCGCTCCCCCACATTTACCTCACAACAAAGGCTCCATTTGTGTAGCTTACACAAGCAGATGAATAAAGAAAGGAATAGCCAACTAATATGTTAACATAGGTGTGGAGAAAAAAAAATGACTTGCCAAAAATTGCCATACACAGAGGAAGAAATGGGAAGGATCAGCCTGCAGAAGACACAACACGTGCAGCCCACCCTCCCTGTCCCTTCCTCGCTTCTCTCTGCTCTCTACGCAGTTCACAGCGACAGCCAGACCTGGCCAATAACCATGAATGGAAATATCGAGACTGGAGCCCTTTCCCTCTGTGTGACTTGGAAACATCAGTTGTGACTTAAGGAAAGAGGATTCATGGAAACAACCAAGCCAGGGTCACCACATGCATGCAGTATTTCAGGCCCAGCAAGCAATCTGGCAAATTCAAACCCTCTGGTGAACAGGCTCCAGGAAATCTGATTATAGCAGCACCGTGGATGCAAGAATACATCCCCATGACTTGCCCCTCGCTGAGTTAAAGATTATCATTGATTTATCTGATGCAGAAACAGCAGGATTCCGCATCATGTCTTGGAAAACAGCCTGGGAAAAGATAGACAATCTTTATTATTAATTCCAATACCATACTTCCCTGTGGGTCTGTGTAGTAAATCACCCGTTCTTTAAATGGGAGTTTCTCCCTAGTTAAAGGGAGATAATGATTTTTCATGGAGCCTGGCCACATTCTCGATATAAAGACAATTTGCAAAAAAAGAGAAAAAGAAAAAAAACAAATATTAATTAATTATACCCAACTCAAAAAAAAAAAGGCTAATGGATACAAGAGATGTAAAAGGTCTAGAACGATCTCTATATTTCATGCTTTGGATGATATTTATTCAGATATTTATTGAGACCCTTCTACATGTTGACTACATGCATGCAGCACTGGGCTTTGCTGTAAATTACAGCTAGGATCCTTTCTCAAAGTGAAAAAGATTAATCTTGGAAAGCTTATTTAAAACTTGTAGTGTGTGTGTGTGTGTGTGTGTGTGTGTGTGTGTGTGTACAAGCGCGCTCACTCCTGCAATGCCTGCAGGAGGAATAGAAGGGAGTGGGAGATCATTTGCCTTCCTAACAGAGACCCTCTTGAGAAAGGCTAGTGTGTGAAAAACCAGCAATTCACCTGCCTTGGGCCTCCACTTATTACTGTGGTCTGGGATGGCCTTCTCTCTCCATGGCCCCAGAGAAGGCCTGGTACAGGAGCTGGTCACAACAGAGACAGGGACAACAGGGATGCGCAAGAAAGCAAGTCCCGCTTGGCTTCTGACCTTCTTAATCTGGAAGCAGCATCAAGATGCTGGCAGGAAGGATCTTGGATTCTGGAGCCTTATAGATAAAGATATACATTCAAGCTTGACCTCTATCTGAGCCTGAGCACAATTCTCAGCCTCTCTGAGACTTCATTTTCTTCCCTCATTTAATGAAGGCAAAGCCTGCCATGCAGAGAGGTTTAATGGAGGCAATGCCCACCCTGCCGAGAGGTTCAATGAGATGCCATATGCACAGTGTCTGCCGTGCAGGAGTAGCTCAATCAATAACAGCCATGGTTATGGTGCAAACTAATCCTACCCACAAATTGGAGTCAGGTTGTTGGTTTTTTAATCGATGATATTTACTCGCAATCTTCTCTAGGAAGAAAGATCTATGTGTTCTGGGAAAGTCTCACCCCCAGTCCTGCACCCCAACTCTTCTGAAGTCCTAGACAGGGAATAAATAAATAAACCCACCACAAGGAACAATGAGATAAAAACCATTGAGAGATAACATTCTCCCCCACCCCCCAGTCTGCTGCTTTGGAGATAAAAACAGTGAGTGTGGCCAGAGAGTGTCCTAAGGAGATTCCCTGGCTGAGCCCCCAGGTGGCCACCCGCAGGCCTGTCCCACACCCTCTTCCTTCTCTCCCTTCTGTAGAGTTTGCTTTGCTGTTTGTGCAGGTATTTTCTTTCTGAGATCTACAGAGGACCCAGGGCGTCCTTAGGTTATCGGTCCCTGGCCCTGCCAGGCTTCTTGCTGGGTTCTGACCTCACCTCTGGCGTCAGCCTTATCAGGTGTGGACAGCATCGGCTCCATCAGTTTCCCTCTTCTGGGAGTTCAAGCCCAGATTCTCTCCCCACACCCAGACCTTTTCCTCTCTGATGGCAGAGGGCCAGGCACCTCTGGGACCGAACGTGGTGGTCCTTTGCCAAATGAGGAATGACCGCAGGGATCTACAAGCCAAGCCCTGAGGCCCAGGGGGAAGAGAGGAAGGGTGAGGTTCAAATGATGTTGACATAGAACTGAGTGGATGCCAAGCTCAGCTGGATGGGAAAATGGGGGTGGGAGGGGACTTTGTAGGGACAGTAACTCGCCCACCTAGGTCTACACGGGGTACGGGTGAAGGGAGCAGCCATCCATGATGAGGACACAGTCTCCTTGGGTGCTTGTTTCCTCTAGCGGAGTGTGGAGACTTCAGATCCGGCTGAGCAGGAAGGGAGAGACCTCACTGGGAAGCCGAGAAGTAGACACAGACCCTTCTTCTCTGGGTACCTGGATACTGGTAGCCGCCGCTCTCTGTCAACGCTAACCTGTAGTAATATGGGGCGGCAGGGCTGCGTCCCCCACACCCAGCCGCCCACATGGCTAGCTTATGCTCCAAAATAACAACACACAAACTGTATTCTTTTAATCACTGCTTGGCCCATTCTCTTCTAGGCTAATTCTCACATATTAATTTAGCCCATTCCTAATCATCTGTGTGTAGCACCCCAAGGTGCGCTTACCGGGGAGATTCTAGCCTAGTCCATCCTGGGTCCGAGCTTCATCCCGGGAGCAGGGCATGGCGTCTCTCTCAGGCGTCTGATCCCGCGAGGAAAGCGGTCGAGTCTCTGACCTCACTTCCTCTTCCTCCCAGCGTTCTGTTCTGTTTACTCCACCCACAGGGCCAAGCAGTTTCTTTATTGGCCAATGACCTTCCTCCATCATTTCCCCTTTTTCGGTTTAAACAAAAAAAAAGGCTTTAACATAGCAAAATTACATATAACAAAACAGTTATCAAGTAAAAGTTACAATAATCTTTATCATAACTAAGGAAAACTATAACTATAACTAACTATTCTTAACTCCATCAAAGACTCCAGAAAGATATAATATTACCTAAGTAAACAAGAACTAAGAAACTTCAAACTCTAGAAATGACAAAGACATCTCGCTGCCTGGACAGTCACCCAAAGTTCTTTTGTATGGTTGGGGCATCCATCTTCAGCCTTCAGGCCCATGGTATCCAGCAGACATTTCCATAAAGCAGGAAAATTCAAAGTCAGTTCAGTCACTATCTGTTGTGTCCTGCAGAATGTCTCGCAGACTCTTTCATGAATCAGGAACCCCGAAAGATCATCTCACCTTAGGCAAGTTCAGTAGTCCTCTCTCTGTGGGTTCTCTGTGTCCAGTTTATGCAATAGTCCAGGCAAGAGCAGTTTCTTGCCCAAATGGCTATCAAACTCCATCAGGTGCCTCTTCGATGCCCATCTTCCTCTTGAAGTAGATTGGTGCTGCCAGGAGCAGAGTGTCTCATTGTCATGAAAAGTCCTCAGTTATTAAAACATCAAATGTCCTATTCTGTAATCTTTGAAAGACATGAAGAATGTCTATCTAAAATATATCTCTATATATCTAGAAAATCTAATTAACATGACTACAAGCTTTACTATTATCGATGATTATCCATTAACAATCTATATTTCTTAATTATACATTACATATTTAAATGAACTACACAATCACAATACCTTAATCAAAATCAGAAACACTTATACATATAACAAAATTGACCTTAAATCTCTATCAATAAAGCAAAAACTATACTAATGCAAATTATTCATATCTATATCATATCCCCCTTTAAATGTAAAAGAATATTTATAAACATTATTTGGGAATATGGGCGCAGCTATTTCTCTCCAAACTGCTTCCTGCTGAATGGGGGCGTAGTTAATTAGGTCTTTCATGGTATAACCTGTGTGCTAGTTTCTTCTCAGTTGGCAGTTGAACGAAGCAATTTTCTGGAGATGTTCACAACAACCCTTCAGGGAGGCGTGGTCCATCATACCAAATCGGAATAGAAGAAATGAACAGCATCTCATCCTCTGTGAAAACAAAATAAGAAACTCCTTTCCAAAGTATTATGTCCTTAGATCCAAATTTCAAAGTTAAGGCATTTTCAAAGTATCTATGTTGGATTAGTTCAGCAGCATTTATAAACAAATATCTTTTAGCATCTGTTGCTCCTTCCTCAGCATTTAAATAATTTAAAGAGAGCATAATAGCATACAGTATCAAAATTTTCTGTGTATTTTCCATCTTTGTACAGCTTTGTTTTAACCTCTATTTCGTTTATTTTTACTTTTAACTCTTTGCTTTTTGAGACAGGTTCTCTGTGTCTTTGACCTGAAGTAACTCTGTAGACCAGGCTGTCTTTGAACTCTCAGAGATCCGCCTGTCTCTGCCTCCCAGGCATTGGGATTAAAGGTGTAAGCTACTACACACACAACTTTCTTCCTTTTTTTTTGTTACTTTAAGAACTTTAAATTTTAGTCTGCATATATTTTTAACACACTTCAAACCATTTAGAAATTTTCTTTGTCTTTGAATCTCTCTTTACTATATATCTCTCTTTTTCTGACCACACGAGCCTTTAAATTACTGAGCAATATGGGTAGGATTAAAGGCGTGGCTTTGCCAGCTAGATCCAGTCCATTCCTTAGCTTTCCAGCCTCATGGCTGAGGTACTGGCTGTAGCCAGCAAGCGAGCTTCAGCAGCCTGTGTTTGCAAACCGCAGGGACCGCCTGCGTAAAAGAGTCAGAGTTTGTCCTGGCAGGACAGCCCAGAAAGCCGGCATTTTTAAATGGCGTAGCTTTTTTCCTGCTATGGCTGAAAACCGAAAAGCATGCGTTCAGCTTTAACCATTTAAGTGTTTCGTGGCAGGACCTCTTAATGAGCTGCAGGCTTTTGCAGCTAAAGCTGAGTCAGGAAGCCTCTCTTAGATGACGCGCCCGCTTGCCTCTAGCAAGCAGAGCAGACCCGAGAACACAGCGAGTCAAGTTGCCATCAAACAAATCGTAGCACTTTACTCCAAATGCTCTATTCAAAAGCTCTGTCTCCCGCAGGAGCCAGACAGAGATCGCAATGGCGGCACAGCCCCAGGAAGTTGCGATTTAAAATGACAAAGTGGTTTTTCTGCTACTGTTGCTGAATCAGGAAATCTCTCTACAGCACGCCACCAACAAACAGCAAAAATCTGTGTTAAACTCTCTTTCCCTTATTTTTAAGCCTTCTCAGGTTTTTTAAGTGGGTTTCGGCTGTCCACATGTCTGGGCGCCAACTGTAGTAATATGTGGGCGGCCGGGTGTGGGGGACGCAGCCCTGCCGCCCCATATTACTACACTAACCCATAACTCCAGTTTATTCAACAGCTCCGATTTGTTTGAGTTGTCTATAGGGTTAACGGCCTGGGGTGGGTGGACTGAATGGCTGTTAAATTAGAGCTCATTCCCTAGAGTCCTCTTTGTCCTGCTGAGGTCAGCGCCAGCCGCTTGTTAGTGTGCACAAGGACCCTTGCTTTTATTGGACTAGATAGCGTCTGTCAGGGAGGCATCCCCCAGTGGAACTACCTACTGAACCACAGTTCTCCAGGTTCACAAGGCAGTATGCTTACATTGGAGGGCCTGGAAGAGGCAGGGGTTAGACACCCCACCCCACCCCAGTGAAGACTGTGAGCCAGAGAGCTGGCAGGCACCCATGGCCTTGCTCTCAGCCCCGGGGAAGAACAGGCAATCTCCCAAGGGCTTTTACAAGCGAGTATGGCCCTGCCCTAGTCAGCCAAAAGTACAAGCAGGAGTGCTGTAGGAAGAAGTGGGTAGACAGCTGTGACCAAGGGGGAAAGGCCACTCAA
Organism: Microtus oregoni; assembly: GCF_018167655.1. NCBI lineage: Eukaryota > Metazoa > Chordata > Mammalia > Rodentia > Cricetidae > Microtus > Microtus oregoni. Next base: position 14,853,614 of record NW_024543069.1, on the reverse strand, counting down.
TCCTAAAGCAAGGCTTTCCCTACAGGTCAGTGCTCTGTTCAGCCTTCCCATGCTCATCCTTTGTGAGCCACAGCTGGGAACTTCTTCAGACATTCACATATGCATGCTGAATAATGAATGGACCACAGGGTTGTTATTGCAGCGCTGCATGCAACGGCAGAAGACTGGGAACAGTCTAAATACCCATCAATTAGGGCCGGTTAAATAATTTACGGTCTTCGCATATAATGGCGTTCAGAAGCAATCTTTAACATGTATTGTTATCTCAGACAGACACGCGTAGGTTCAGGATTATGTATCATAGTTTGTTTAACAAAAGGTTTGGGGGCAGTGGAAGAAGGGAAGGATATTGGATTTACATGCAACCCTGTTTAGAAGAATTCACAAACTGCTTACACTGAATATAGAATTCCATATATATATGGAATTCCTGTAGACAAGCCCAAGGTAAAAGCACAGAAAGGACTCCATTTCTTTTTGTTTTTTCCAGACGGGGTTTCTCTGTGTAACAGCCCTGACTGTCCTTGAACTCACTCTGTAGACCAGGCTGGCCTCCAACTCAGATAGCTGCCTTCCCCTGCCTCCTGAGTGCTGAGATTAAAGGTTTGTGTCACCACTGCCTTGGCGTGACTCCACTTCGTAATTGGAGAAGATATAAAATATTCTGGGTTTTTGTAAGAAAAGGGTGCGGATAAAGGAAGTGGTATTTCTCTTCTTAATTTTTTGTGTTTTTATAATTCAAGTTATAGTTATTAGACAATATTAGTTATATTAGATAATATTAGATAATAGTTAGTAGATAATAACTAAAATGTTAAGAACTAAAATGGATTTTCAGACAGTAGCTTCAAAATAAATCAGCCATTGAAGGAGACATGTGAGGAAGAGGGGAGAGGAAAATACTATAGAAAACAAACAAGGCAGGCCATGATTGACAGCTGTCAAAGCTGGGTGATACACATGAGGGTCCTTATCCTCCTCTGTTTCATGAATGTGTGACTTCCCTGCCACCAGAAGTGTTTTAAATAATAAAGCCCACAGGACTAATAGCAAACGCTCACACACACTGAGGCGTTCTTCCTGGCTAAGTACATTTCCTCCAATTTCCCCTTTTCGGTTAAGACTGTTTTAGCCTGGACGTCAGCCTTCCTGAGAGCATCGGCAGGGCATCTGCAGACGGGGCCACAAACAGTCTCCAGAAAGAGCCTGGACCTTGAAGCATTGCCTGGGAGTTGTTTGCTTGCGGTGTAGGCAGCTCTGGCGGCTGAGAAATCTAAGGCTGGGGTGGTGGTGGCGGCGGCGGCGGCAGAGGAGAAGCAAAATGCTTGATTGTTTAACATACGTGGAGCTGGGAGGTCTGGAAGAAAGAGCCATTCCAAGGATTCCAGATGAAAAGCATGGGCAACACACGCTCATTAGAAGTAATATAACAAGCAGGAAACAAAGGGACGTTTTCTTGCCCTCCCTTATTATGTGGGAGCCACCATGTGCACAGGGCAGGTCTGTCTCTGAGGCAACTTGGTCTTGGGACAGTTCAGAAAATGCCAAGTGCTCCAAGTGGGCTCTTCTACCGGAATTGAGGGGAATCGTTATTTTTTTTCTTTTATTTGTCCTCTTGTTGGGGGAGGGCACCAGTGCCACCACACTCACGTGGAGGTCAGAGGACAGCTTGTGGGTCCTTTCTTTCGTTCTGTGACATAGGTCCCTGCAGGCTTGGGGGCTGCGGCTGTACCCTCTGAAACATCTCGTTAGCCTGGAAAGCTTCTACTACTTGCCAGGTTAGGGTTCCTCACTAATGGAGGAAACTTTCCCTCTGTTCCAAATGAGGTGTTTGGCCAAAGGCTGCCACCTCTGAGCGCAAGTGCAGTGCTTCTGACAGGCTCACCTTTCACGGCTGTCCTTTCCTGTGAGTACCCCTGTGGCTGGGTCGTGGAAGCTCTGTGTGCAGTTATGGAAAGGAAGAGACCAGGACCCTCTCTAGGGACCCAGCTACGTCCTCCCATCTCCACCATAGGTCAAATTAGGTGGTCCTCCTCCCATTATGTCCAAAGCCCACCTTTGTTGCAGAATTATTGCCCGTTCTACACAGTTTAAGCTTGCTTATTATAAGAAACTTAAAGAAATCATCAAATTTTATTTTTCAGTGTGTGTATGGTGTGTACATGCGTGTGTACACGAGTGTGTGCGTGTGTGTTGCACACGTTTGTGTATGCCTGTGCCCGTGAGAGAGCCTGCACTCCTGCGTGTGTATGTCAAAGCCGGAGCAGGATGGCAGATTTCTTGTTCTTGACTTTTTGCCTTGAGACAAAGCCTCCCCCAGAACTGAAAGACTACCTTTTCAGGTAGGCTGGCTGGTCGTAGAGCTCTGGGGATCCACCTGCCTCCGCCCCACAGTGTTAGGGTTACAGGCACCCACAACCACGCCTGGCCGTTTATAGGGGGTGCTGAGATTTTGAACTTGGGTCTTCACGCTGGTAAAGCACGCACTCTTCTTACCCCCAAGCCATCTCCCCAACCCTAAAGAACGAAAGGGTAATACATCTCTATCACAGCTTATAGATCAAGAAACACAAAAGCACAAACAATATAGTGATACCTTTTTTTTTTTCAAAGAAAAATCTAGGGGGAGGGGGAAGGGGAAAGGGAAGGAAGTGGGAGGAGGGAAAAAGGTGGAAATTTTCAATAAAAAATAAATAAATTAAAAAAAGAAAAGAAAAATCTAGTAAAGGAATTCCTGGCAGTGGTGGTGCATGCCTTTAATCCCAGGACTTGTGAGGCCGAGGCAGGCGGATCTCTGTTAGTTCAAGGCCAGCCTGGCTCCAAAGCTACAGAGAAACGATGTCTCAAAAAAACAAAAAACAAAAAATAAAACAACAATAACAAAAACCTTTGGTTTTCCTAACAAACTATTTAAAAATCTATATATTAAATGTTATAATATTTGGGGTTTCTTTAAAATAATATATAGTTGGGGCCGGGCAATGGTAGCACACACCTTTAATCCTAGCACTAGGGAGGCAGAGGCAGGCAGATCTCTGTGAGTTCGAGGCCAACCTGGTCTACTACAAGAGCTAGTTCCAGGACTGTGTCAGTGACAACTCCTGACAGATGCTAGGTTTATGCTTATCTGCACTCCTAATGTTTGGCACAGGGCTCGGCACACAGAAGGTGAATAAGTGTTTGCCGAACAAATGAGTGAAAGGATATGGTATCATACCCCATTCAAGGCCTAATGCAGTACTGAGGTGTCATAGGTACCCTCAACTTTGTTGAGGCTTAAACTAAAAAGAAAGATCTATCAGCTGCCAGCCTTGTCTCTCTTTTGTGTGTGTCTTGGAATGGGGTGGGGGGGGGGGGGGAGTTAGAGGATGGTAATAAAGGATGGAACCCAGGATCTTGCACACTGTAGATGAGAAATTTGCCCTTGAGCTACACCCTCAGCTTCTACTTACCAACCTCACTTTCTGTAATTCCTTCCAAACAAGGAACTGCTTAAATCCTAATATATGAGACTTTTGAGTGCCTTAAAGACCAATTTATACAGTATCTTTGTGTTAAAGATGAGGGAAACATGATCCAAAGAAACAATCTTTCAAAGGCTCACAGGTGGTGCAAACAAAGCCCAAAGGAGAGACTTGGTTTCTTTGAGACCAGCCTGGGCCTTATTTGTTATACCATTTAGCTCTGTGACTGTTTTTGGCACATGATTCTTGTAGCACGAATTCTAATTGGTCTTAATAATACAAACTTGGAATCAGCTGGGGGGGGGGGGGGGCGAAAGCTGAAGGATCAGAGAAGCAGGGCGGCCAGGCACTGGAGAGTTCTTACCTCTACCAGTGCTCAGACCGAAGGGTTGATCCTGTCCTTAGACTGCCTCCTCAGACTGCCTGACTGCCTTGGACTACACTGCTGCTCAGATTGCACTGAGCTCCTGTCTCCTCCCGCCTTATACTCCTCTCTCCACCCAGCCATATCATTCCTGTCTCTACCTCCCTAGCGCTGGGATTAAAGGCATGAGATCCCAGGTGCTGGGATCACCTTTGTGTGAACTCTGTTTCTCTTTCAGACTGGATCAATTTCATGTAGCCCAGGATGGCCTTAAACTAACAGAGATCCCTCTGTCCCCTGAGTCCTGGAATTAAAGGTATTTGTCACCACTGCCTGGCCTCTGGTGGCTTAGCTCTGTACTCTGATCTTTATTGGTTAAAACACAAACATAATATTACTACAGATCCTCCTGCTATTCTCCAGAAAAAAAACTTCAAAGACGTAAATGCAATTTTTCCAAGGCCTGGGTCACAGAAATGCCATAGCTCATTAAAATACTGTTTGCTAGAAGGGCCATGGTGACACATGCCTTTAATCCCAGCATTCAGGAGGTAGATGGAGGTGGATCTCTGTGAGTTCCAGGACAGGCACCAAAGCTACACAGAGGAAGAGAAACCCTGTCTTGAAAAATATAAATAAATGAAAAAGAAAGAAAGAAAAAGGGAAAAGAAAAAAAAAGAATACTGTTTGTCACATTGGATTACGTTCCTCAAGAAAATAGATTTTTTTTTAAGTCTTTTCCAAAGCAAACAGAGCTATGATTGTTCTTACCAGAAAGGATTGAGGCACATGCTGTTTCTAAGTGAGTGAGTTCTCTGAAATCTGAGTCACTTTTTAACATCTCCCCGGCATCTTGCTTGTCAAAGCAACTGTGCAAAAGCCAGCGTCATCTAAGCCATGGTCCTAGCCCTGCCCTGCCGAGTGCTGCAGGGGTTTCCATCAGTGTCAAACCAAAATCTAAACAAACTGGCCAAAGAGAACACTGCAGACTGCAGCAGTGGGACAATCCACTGAGGCATTTTACAACATCGCATCTTCTAAAAACATATTGATTTGTTTGAAAAAGCTTTTGAATTCCACTGCTGGGCTAGCTGCATCTTATGTTTAAACATGTTGGCTTTCAAAGTGGCATAAATATAGTGTGGTATCATTCATATTCTGGGCTTTTGCACGCTGAGGTCTGTTACCTCTTCCAAACATCTTGGGGCCCTTCCATCCCCCTACCTAGCTGGGTGGCTGGATTTCTTTAAGAGGATTGCCGAGTTGATCCCGTTTATATAACTCAGACGACTGAATAACAGCAAAGAGACAAGAAGCAAAGATGTTAAGGAGAGAAGTTACAAACAAGGGCTGCGCCTGGGAGGTGCTGTCTCTCAGCAAGGAGAGGTCAAAGGTTCTGAACTGACACAAAGCTGGAGCCCGAGGGGTGACGGACAGGGTATCGTGTTCATAAGCAAGCAGAGAGGTTAGCTTACGTCCATCAAGGGTTAAGCTTTAAGCCTAAGAGCTTTGGGTGAGTCAGGGCCAGAGATTGGCAAAGAAACACAACACCTTATCTCTAATCAACCCTGCCTCAAAATAGCTCTGTCTTCCCTCAGGCAGACCTCATCATCCCAGCGAAGCCCCATGCAGCTAGAAAGGTTGCTGAGCTCCACTTAATCAGAAAGTCAAGCAGTGTGTGCTATTCATCTCTTGTACAAAGTTAGCTCGCTCTGGGAGGAGCAATGCATAATTTAGCAAACCTGAGAAATGCACAGAATCAGGACGCCCCAGTCAGGAAAGACCTTCCCCACTTGCCTAGGCCAATGCTTCATTTTACAGATGGAGAGACTGAGAACGGGAAGATGAATGGTCTGAGCAAGAACACATAGGAAGTCAGCAGCGGGCTGAGAGAGACATTCTCTTTCTCTTGGCTGTGCTGCTGCTGTACTCATCTGAGCAGCGCCTGCTCTTTCAAAGGTCCTGAGTTCAATTCCCAGCAACCACATGGTGGCTCACAACCATCTGTAATGAGATCTGTGCCCTCTTCTGGCCTGCAGGCAGAGTACTGAGAATACTGTATACATAATAAATAAATAGATCTTTAAAAAAAAATTAAAAAAAATAAAAATAAAACAAAATAAAAATGAATGAAACACTCACGCCCTGGTCAATTTTCCTTTCCTTGTTAAGGAAGTCATTCCCAGGGCTGGGAAGGTTTCGGAATCAACACTTTTACAGGCAGCCGCTCTTGTTAAACGCGCGTGCGCACTGGGGCCTCTCAAACCTCCTCTTCTAGCCTCATGATCCAGACAGAGTTTTTACTTCTTTACTTATTTTTAACATAGATGGTTTGCTACTGTTTCTTTCCCACCGCTGGAAGAGAAAGTAACAAATGGGTAATTAAAGTCCCTGGGGGCTGAGGGTCAGACCAAAATGCCTGCCGGCATTATCAGCTGCTTCCCACGCTCACCCTCCACTCCTCTAACCCAGCACCAAGTGTTATGACTCAGGATTTGGCCTCCCAGAGGCCATCTACAGGATGTCTCAACTGAAACATTCCTCCCGGGCAGTTCCTGCACCACGGTTTGTATCCTGTGCGACCCGTGAACCCTTCACACAACGGTCCAGACTGAGGAACACTGAGTCTAAGGCACGGGGAAAGCCCATGCTTGCAAAACGAAACTGGGTGGGATGATGAGGATTTAGAACTGAGCCAGCTCCCGGGCCGGAATGTGCTGGTAGGAAAATGCCTGGCTCCAGCTAGCTTCAGCAGTTTGGTTTCAGGTTGTTACTATCCAGGACTTTGTGTCCAAGATGAAAGAGAAATAGAACATCAAGGGACAGGAAATTGAATCTCAACTCCCTTCCATTTCTCTTTGTCATCTCTTAAGTGTTCCCATTTATTTCTTGCATGAGTCACTGGGGCTGGACTTACTACAGCTCTTAGGTAGAAACTCGTCCCTAGTTATTCCTCAAGGTTGGGGTTTATCTTGTCTAAAGAAACTCCAAGCTACTTCTCAATCTCCCAGAGCTCTCTAATTCCCACTAGACTTCCTACTGAAGGCTGAACAAATAGCAGGTGCTTAATAAATTCTTACTAACCCATGGATCAACATCTTAGTTCTAGACTCGTTTCAATCCGGACACATGCCATATTTGTTAGAAATTTTCCTAACATGAGCTCTCTGCCGATGCAAAAATCCCAATCAAGCCAAATCACCACAAGCCAAGTTAAAAAATATCCAGGTTTAAAGGGATTCCTGAGCTCTCGCGTGGCCCCGAGGGGGGACTGGGAACCGCAAATGCAACCAGGGTTGGGGAGGGGGGCATGACAACTGGACACGACTACGAAGGAATTTTCTGGGGAAGCAGTTTAAAAAGACTAGGGGAAGGTCCAAATCAGGAGCAGAAGGAGAGAGAGCACGAGCAAGGAACTCAGTACCGCGAGGGGTGCACCCACACACTGAGACAATGGGGATGTTCTTTTGGGAACTCACCAAGGCCAGCTGGACGGTGACTGAAAAAGCATGGGATAAAACCCGACTCGCTGAACATAGCGGACAATGAGGACTGCTGAGAAGTCAAGAACAATGGCACTGGGTTTTGATCCTACTGCACTTACTGGCTTTGTGGGAGCCTAGGCTGTTTGGATGTTCACCTTACTAGACCTGGAAGGAGGTGGGAGGTCCTTGGACTCCCCACAGGTCAGGGAACCCTGTCTTCTCTTCGGGCTGATGAGAGAGGGGGAGTTGATTGGGGGAGGGGGAGGGATATGGGAGGCAGTGGTGGGGAAGAGACAGAAATCTTTAATAAATAAATAAATAATAAAAAAAGACTGGGGGAGTGGTCAAGATTTTGGCTGGCTGTCTTGACCCTCCTCCGGGGAGGGGTCAAGGATTGGTGGACACAGGAACGGGACCTACAATATTCATGAATAAACCACCAGCCAAAATAGCAGAAACCCAAGGTTCACACCCACCGGGCATCAGAGCCAGATCTGAAGGCCCCCTTTCTGAAATGAAATCTGGCTTTCACTCATTCTTCTGTCAAATAACACATAATGCTCAATATATTTAAGTGAAAGTCAGCAAAGGATGAAATACTACAAGATTATTTTGGAGAGGAATTTACAATATAGTCAATTGCTGTGGGAGCTCCTTCAGTCTTTGAGATGCTGGACCACTTTGGGTGTGGTCTTGGGTACTATAAAAACAGATGTAGAAACGTGTGCACCCTCTCTTGGCTGCTGGATTCGGTTCTTGTTCCCTACTCATGTGGAGGACTGTCGATCTGTGAGTCTATCCCTAAATAAAGGATCCATTATTTTACTCCATTCTGAGCTAGTGTAGGACTACTTTATTGATTTGCCCAAAGTCCATTAATAATAATAATAATATAATAATAATAACAACAACAACAGGAGCCAAGTATGGTGGAGCACACCTTTAATCCCAACACTCAGGAGGAAGAGGCAAATGGATCCATGTGAGTTTGAGGCCAGCCTCATACAAGAAAGCCAGGGCTATATAGCGAAACCTGTCTCAAAAAAAAAACCAAAAACCAAAAACCAAAAACAACAACAAAAAACAAAAAAACAAAAAAAAAAACTGGGGCTTTAAACGATGCATCCCTAAGCTTACCACAATTTTTAAAATTCTAAAACCATTTTCTGACAATTAAGCTCTTGTTGATGTCTCTGTTTTTGAAGCAGGAGTTCAATTACAGTTGTTTAATCAGACTAAAAACAGGCTCCTTTCTAGCTGAAGAGCTAAGCGTGGGAGGAAAATGAGGTAAATGAGAATAAGTGCCTGTGAGGCTTTTTGTTCTCATCTCTACACAACATGGATGCTGAGCTATCTCACCGCTACGGACTGAGTGTGACATGACCCTAAAGGGTCATATCTTTGACCACTTTTGGACAGCTACGTAGATGCATATGCACAGGACCTGGGCTAAGGCCCAGGTATCCCTGCTACTGGAGCCACAGAAATGCGACCGGTATGCAGCAAGTTCCTTCCTGTCACCAACCAGCTGAGCACCAGCTATCGTGCCCTGCTGTGTAACTGTGAAGCGAGGTAAATCTTCACTCCTCTCTCACCAGGTATGTAGTCACAGCGAAAAGTAACCGATCCACTCATGAACACGGATGTTGTTCGCGCTTCAATAAATCTTATGCTATAAAACGAATGCTCAAGCTTCAAGATGATGCTCCAAGGAAGAGCAACACGCATTTACAGGGTGCACAGAAGGGTTCTGGTAACTTGTTTTTCCCTCAGACGACTGGGAAACCTTAGGTTCGTACTAAAGAACACGGTATTTGTAGAGGTCAAACCTGTGGTGCAGGGAACTTTGACAGATACATTGTGTCTGGCGTGATAAATAACCCTCAGGTCAACCTTGTGATCAAGGAGCAAAAGCTAAGGAGGAAAGAGGTCATTAAGAAACTTGAAATCAGGTAACTAACAGATGGCAGCAATGAGATTTGATCAGATATTCATGTCTCTGAAGCCTCAGCATTTCCTGCTATACCAGTACTTCTCAGTGTTTCTTCATATTAGTGGCACCTGAGAGCTTTTGAGTAATAGTGAGATTACTGTTGAGTAATAGTGAACAGTCTTACCTCAGACTCCTTACATATGAAGGTGCAAGCTTCGAGTCTAGATTCTTAAAAACCTTTGTAAACGGCTGGATGCGGTAGCGCACAGTTGTAGTAGCAGCATTTGGGAGGTGGCGGCAGAAGGGCCAGGAGTTCCAAGTCATCCCTGCGTACATAACGGAGTTTGAGGCAACCCTGGACTACATGAGACTGTGTCTCAAAACTAGAAGTAAACAAGGCAAAATTTCTATAAGCAATGCTCATATGCAGTCAGGGTTAGGAGCTGTATTAGCTATACTGAGTCTCCGTTTCTTCAGCTGTAAAATACGGTGGTCAGGTGGACATTTCTAAGGCTCTCGGTAGTGCTATAGTCCCCAGAACACTGTTGACTCTGGGTCATTAACTGCTCCAGAAACCTTTGACATCCACAGCTGTCGCCCCCACTGCCTGATGATACTCTCTCAACTCCCTGCTTCACTGTGAGCCAGGAATGAAACTCTTTAAACATTTGGGACAGGTCTATAAAGAATGTGGGGGCAGCAAGCACTTGAGAGATGGCTCAGCGGTTAAGAGCCTTGACTGCTTCTTCAGAGACTGGGGTTCAACTCCCAGCACCCCCGTGACAGCTCACAACTAGCAGCAACTCCAGTACCAGATCCAGCACCCTCACCTAGCTTCTATGTACCAGGCGTGCGGGTTATCCCATGGCCTTTTTTAAAGACCAGGATGAGACCCTGGTGCTCCAAGGAGATTTCCATCTTCCATCCCTCAGCTTTCCTCTTGTGCTATGATTTATAGCTATTTAATGAAACCCCCAAGTGCCCAAATTGTTCAGTGCTAAGCCTGTTGTCATTACATCTAAGAGTTCTTTGAAGATGCTTAGCTAGAAGCAGTAGCACACGCTGGTTTTGCCAGCACAAAAGATGTTGAGGAAGGAGGGCCCCATGAGTTCCAGGCCAGCCTGGATTTACATAGTAAACATAGGGTAACCGGCACAACTGGGGAAGGAAACCAACCAATCACTGAGCACCCTGACTCTGAGCCCAGAGCCAGTGAGAGAAACACACCCTGTATTTGAGGCCTGAGCCAGGAAAGAAACATCTTTATCCCTGAACCCAGGACTAAAGACACGTGCCCTGGCTCTGAAAGTAGTGTCACAGAAACACACTTTGTACCTAGAATTAAAGCCAGCGAAAGGAAATACGCCCTGACCAGGGAAAGAAACACAGTTTGGCCATGAAGTGAGAGCCATCTCTGCCCCTGAAAAGCTAAACTGACCAATCCCTGAGCAGGGAAAAATTAACCAATCCCCTTTCTCCCTGGGAAAACTCTGCCCTTAAAAAGCCCTGTGTATAAGCCTCTCCACCCCTTCAGTTGAGAGCTGCCAATAAATGGCAGAGGCAGCCACCCTCCTGGACTCCTCCTTCCCAAATGAATCTCTTTCTCAAAAGAGCCTTGGGTGGCGACCTTCATTCACCAGCACAGAGAAGAACCTGGCTGGGATGTCTCTTAGGGGACCGAACGGAAAACCCTTGCTGAGATGCTCCCTCGGGGTCTCCTTATTTCGGGGTTTCTGTTACGATCCGAAAGGTAGCTGTACTGACAACTCTCTCCTTTGAGCCTTCCCACCTGAAAGATGGAGGAAGAATATCGCGAGAGAGTTTTAGAATAATTTCTTTGGGGCTGGAGAGAGGTTCAGTGGTTAAGAGCACCGGTTACTTTTGCAGAGGATCTGGGTTTGGTTCCCAGCAACCACGTGGCCGCTCACAAACACCTACAACAGCATCGGCTCCCTTTCCTGGCTCTGAGTGTAATTAGTACATGTACACACATGCAGGCAATCACGCATAAACAAAATAAAAGCAAGCAAGCCTTTTAAAAAATAAATCCTATGCTGAAGCAAGGGGAGGGATCTGAGACAATTGCTTATAAATATTTTAAAGCATTTAGTTCCGGTCCAGTGTGAGCTTACTCCGTTTCCATTCCCGGAGGGGAGGTTGAGAGTGGTCAACACCGCCATGCCCTCCTCAGCAGGCCCCAGCTCAGCAAGGCCACCACTGGCTCTTCAAAGAGCCTCTGGCTCACCTTGAGATTTTACCCATTTCGCTCAGCATTTGGGAGCAGGAAAACTGTGACCTAGGACACGTCAGAAATCTTGGGCATTTTTTACGGTTTTTCCCTGAAGAAAAAATTCCTTTCTTGCTCCCTTCCATACTTTGCAATCTGTTTTGGTTTTAGTTTATTGCACACTTTTCAAAACCAACCATGATCTGGTCTTATCTTTCTAGGGCCGCGATGGGCTTACACAGCAAGAAGAACAAAACAGACGACTTTCCAGTCACCTAGTTCACCAGGGAAACATGCTTACGCTTCAAATGGCTTAAGTTTTCATTTTTATTCTTGGCAAAGTAATGTAAAATTAAAAGGAGGAAAGATGTGCAATATTTAACTCTAAGCTGTTCAAAGATGCCAGCTGCCTTTGCTTTGTGTCTTGATAATGAAAGAGAACACAGAGGCTGGGAGACGGGGCAGGGAGCAGGGTGCTGGCTGCCCAAACGTGAGAACCAAAATTTAGATCCCAGCACATATGGAGAAACTGTTTGAACCTGGAACTCCAGCACTGAGAGGAGGGACAGATGGGAACGCTGAAACAGAAAGTTGGGTGGGGTTCGCTGGCCAGCCAGCCTAGCTAAAAATGACCAGGTTCAGGTTCAGTGATGCTCTTTATCTCTCCAGAGTACTAGACCAAGGTATCTGTTGTCATCCTCTGGCCTCTGGGCTCATGCACACCAATTTATACAACACACAAATACACAAGGACACAAACAATTTTTTTTCAAATTTTGTTACGTTCTTGTTGTTTTGTTTTGTATTTCAAGACAGAGTTTCTCTGTGTAACCGCCCTGGTTGTCCTGAAACTTACTTTGTAAACCAGGCTGGTCTTGAACCCACAGAGATTGGCCTGCCTCTGCCTCCCGAATGCTGGATGAAAGGCAGACGCCACCATACATAGCTATAAACACTTTTGAAAAAAGATTTCTTTATTTTTATTTTATGTGTATGGGTGTTTTGCCTGAATGTAAATGTGTGCACTGTGTACACACAATGCCTAGAGAGCCCAGAAGAAGGTATTAGATCCTCTGGTTGTGAGCCTTCATGTGGGTGCTGGGATCTGAACCTCATCCACCCACGCCCTAGCCCCGACCCTCGAAGAGCAACAAATGCTCTTAACCACTTAGCTATCTCTCTGCCCTGATTTTTAAAGAAAGTGCAGGAGACACTTGACATTTAAAGACAAAAAACAGAAGTCTCAGATGGGTAAGAAGGTGAACCCTGGTGTCCCGTTTTTCAAGAAAACAGTCTCTGGAAAGTGGAGTGACTGCTGGAATCAAATGTCACGTGTCCTCGGCACACTAAGGCACAAAGGCCCTGTGTTCTCCCCACAGTGTTGGTTGAAAAGCAGGTCTAAGCTCTACACCAAGCTCTGCAGCCCCAGGCCAAGCCTCAGGCCAGGAGACTGTCAGAAACAAAGCCAGGAGATGCTGGCAGCATCCAGGGACTGCTCCAGAATGCAGTAGCTAGAAGAAGGCTACAGAATATGCTTGCATGGCAGGTTTTCTCAGGTGTCTCCCTGCACACTGCTAAGCCCCAGTCAGCTGTCTCTCCAGCTCCTTGAAGGAGGCACAGGGGACAAAAGGGCTTTGGGTTCCACCCACCTCTACCTCTTTGGCTTGTCCTTCCTGGGAACCAGCAATGGGACTCACAACAGCCACTGGGGACAAGGAGAGTAGCAGGCTACAGTCAGGAATTGTTCTCACATTTGCTGAGACCATTTCCGCTGATCAGGCCTTATCCAGCCTTGCAGTACCGATTGGGATTGGAACTGATCTCACCGTGAATCTGTGCACAGGGGCGGGACTTCTCACTGTCCCCTCAGTCCCAACTACCAGTGGTGTTTGCTGCTGTTCTTTGGGTCTTGATCTGCCTTACTTGACAGACTGAAGCTTACACTTTCCCACTAACAAGCTTGGCACGGCCGTCTGAGCCACCCCGAGACGATCGCAGGTGGTGAGCCCCACATCGTTCTTGAGGATGATGGAACACATTTGATTCAAGAGCCCTGAAACCTCCCAGGGATGCCACTGCCTTAGGTAGAACCTGCACTGGTTCAAAAGGGAAGCTGATGTTTTTGATAATGAAACTGGTACCTTGGGACATACCTAAATTGGTCACTACTAGATTGGGGGCATTCAAATACTTTCTCTACCCTTAAGAAGGACTAACACATTTAACGACGATGATGAAAACAATAAATTTAGGGACCAAGAGAGACTCAGTATTTAAGAGAACTTTTTGCTCTTGCAAAAGTCCCAGGTTCCGTTCCCAGGCCCCACATAGTGGCTATCATTAAACTGTAACTCCAGTTCCAAGTCACCTGATGCCTTCTTTTGACCTACACAGGTCCAGACACACACATGGTAGACATATATACATACATACATACATACATGCAGGTCAAACTATCATATACATAAAATAGAATAAATAAACCTAAAAATCTATAATAAAATTAGAAAGGTGGTTTTCTAGAGCACAAATTTTAATTGGCCTTAATAATAAAAACCTGGACTCAGCTATGGGGTGAAAGATGATCAGAGAAGCAGAGCAGTCAGTCACTAAAGAGATTTTGGTCCAATGCTCGGACCGAAAGGGGTGATCCTCTCTCTACAAATCCTCAGACTGAATGCTGTCTCTAGGAAACCTCAGACTGAATGCTCAAACTGAATCCTCAAGCTACATCTGAGTTCCTGTCTCCTCCCACCTTGTATTTCTCTCTCTGCCCAGCCAAAGGACTCCTGTCTCCACCTCCCTAGTGCTGGAATTAAAAGCGTGTGATCACAAGTACTGGGATCGCCTTTGTGTGAGCTCTGTTTCTCTTTTAGACAGATTCAATCTCACTAGCCCATGGTGGCCTTGTACTCACAAAGAGCCACCTGCCTCTGCCTCCCAAGTACTGGGATTAAAGGCGTGTACTATCACTGCCTGGCCACTATGGCTAATTAGTGGTTTAGCTCTGCACTCTGATCTTCAGGCAAACTTTATTTCTTAGACTACAAACAAATATCTCTACAGTTTTCATTTTTAATTTTGATCTTTGCGTCTTCTAAACTCAAAACGGATCCTCTTTTTATTGTTGTAAAAAAAAGATGTGTTATTTTTTATTAAAATCAAAACCTGAAACTAGAGAGATGGTTTGGTTACCAAACTGCTTCTAACTCCAGCTACAGGGAATCCAATGTCCTCTAGTGGCTTCTGCTGCCATCTGTGGTCACATATACAACCCCCCTCCCTGACACACACACACTTGTAAGTAACTAAAAATTTAAAATAAAGCTTAACGATTAATCTAGCTATTTTTTTTTTAAAGAATGTAACCTATAATTGAGGGCTTTGTTTTTCTAGATTTGAAAATCTGCTTGGAGTTGCACAAATGCCTTTTGTCTTAATACTTTTATCTGTGGAAACATAGACCTTTCCCTCCAAAGAGTGGGTTTGAGCTGCAAGATGCCGCATACACACCTATGTGCTCACGTGAAGCAGTCTTATTAAAGCACGGAGGAGGTCTGAATGAGAATGGCCCCCATAGGCTCATTTATTTGAATGTTTAGTTCCCAGTTGGCAGACTGTTTAGGAAGGATTAGGAAGTTGGAGGGATATATCACTGTGGGTGGGCTTGGAGGTTTCTAAAGTCCACTTAGGCCTGGTCTTGTGATGTGGGAGTCCCCTCTGTGTGCTGTAATTACCATTAATGAATAAAGAAACTGCCTTGGCCTATTGATAGGGCAGAACTTAGGTAGCCTTGGAGGACTGGACTGAATGCTGGGAGAAAGAAGGGCGGAGTCAGGGAGATGTCATAGATCCACCACCCGAGATAGACCTGCTGAAACTTTGCTGGTAGGCCATGACCTCATGGTGATAGACAGACTAGTAGAAATGGGTTAAATTAAGATGTAAGAGTTAGCTAATAAGAAGCTAGAGCTAATGGGCCAAGCAGTGATTTAACTAATACAGTTTCTGTGTGATTCTTTCGGTTCTGGGACAGACAAGCAGGTCCCCTGCGACAGTCTTGCTCACTCTCTCGGCCTCCATCTCTGTACCTAAGATGTGAGCTCTCCGTCACTGCTCCAACAACATGCCTGCCTGCTGCCTGACTTCCTGCCATGGTGATCTCAGGGTCACCCTCTGAAACTGTCAGCAATCCTGTTTCTTGATAAGTTGTCTTGGTCATAGTGTCTCTTTACAGCACTAGAACAGTTACTAAGAGGGGTGTTATTAAAGAGTCCTTTAGAATCTACCTTTGCTTTTAAAAGGGGGTTACGCCTTGCTGACAACACCAGCAGTTACAGCAAGTAGGCTGCAGCGCTGTACAGTTTTAGTGTTTTCCTTGCTGGAATGGAACCGTTCTTGTCCTAAGTTAGATAAACCTGACGTTCAGCAGAGGCACTTCCCCAAATGGCTTTGTACCTCTAAACTGTGAGTCAGTGCTACTGGGTGGAATCCGTTTGGGGCTCAATTTCAAGAATTTCCCCAGCAGAGTTTCTGGCATGGTTTCATCCTATAGCCCCCGTCTCCCAACCACCGCCATGTTTTTTTCTCCATTATTTATCTCAGCTTGTTTTAAGGTACATGTATCTTCTTTTATGATCTCCTGTAAATGTTTTCAAAAGTGAAAGGGTATAAAAACCAGCTCTCCTACATGTCCCAAGGTCTCCCCAGTCTGCTGCTTCAAATGCCTGCACAGTCATCCTGACTTTGGCATGTGTCCGGATGCTATCTGCTTCCTTGTAAAGCGCCTTACTAAAGGTCTACCCCCAATTTCACACAGTCCCCGCAAAAGAGCTTCTGCCTGCTTCCCGCCCCTCTAAACCCCATATCTTAGTCAAATGTACTTCTGCTCTGAGTCACTCCCCTTGCCTGCTCTCTCTCTCTCTCTCTCTCTCTCTCTCTCTCTCTTTCTCTCTCTCTCTCTTTCTCTCTCTCATTAGCAACTGCTGACTCAGGCACAGCACACCTTCTAGTCCCGAAAGCCCCACCTCAGCCCTGAGCCCTGGTGCAGTGCAGCTGCTGTGGGCTGGGCTGGGCCCCGTAGCGTGTGAGTCACTCCTTAGTTTCCCTTGTGCAGATTTGCTTCCTGAGTTGGACTCTTTGTTCAGTGAAGTCTAACGTCTGTACCTCTTCCTACCCCACAGGAAAACGTCATCCCCTCAGAATGTAGAACTGCACTTGTGGTACCTGTCAATCACGAGGAGAGCTGTATTTCAGAAGATGCTCAATCCACTGGAGAAAACTTTTAGATTGTGAAAACCTTATAGGAAAGGGGAAGAGGAAGAAGATGGGCATTTCTCAAACCCTGACTTTGGGCTAGGCACCGCACCTAGAATTTGGCAAACTGTTTTTTTAGCCTTCCTAGTCAGCCTCTGAGGCTGGCACATTTATGCCAGTTTCTAAATGAGAAAACAACCCCAGGAGGGACGGTGAAGGACTTGCTTACGCTGTTTGACACTAGGCTTAGACATTTGCTCCTGCGATAACAGAACGCCACAGTCTGGGCAACTGACGCAATAAAAATATGTAATAGTTCAACACCAAGATACATGCAGGTTTGGCTTTCTGGGAAGGGTTGAGTATTGGAGCCTCGAATGCTGCATCCTTCAGAGATGGAAAATGCTATTCTTCATGTGGAAGAAAGTGGAAGAAAGAGAGCCCATGGCCATGGCCCCTTCGAGCTGCATGAGTCAGAGTTCCCTCCCTTGTGACTCAAACACTTCCCATTGCACTGTGCTTCCCAACTTGACTGCACTGGGATTTACTTTCAAAATAAGTTTGGGAGAGAAACTCAAGCCATAGCAACCATTAGGTGGGGGAATCTGGGATCTAGACCAATATAACAGATAATGGGACCATTGCAATATTAATAAAAGTGCCCACAAGGCAGGTGTGGTGGCTCATGCCTGTAATCCCAGCATTTAGAAGAGTGAGGTGAGGGACCACAAGTTCAAGGGCAGCCACGGCAGTACAGTAAGGAACTGGACAGGATAGCCTGCTTGGTAAGATCCTGGAAGAAGAAGAAGGAGAAGAGAAAGAAGGAGAAGAAGGAGAAGAAGAAGAAGAAGAAGAAGAAGAAGAAGAAGAAGAAGAAGAAGAAGAGGAGGAGGAGGAGGAGGAGAGAGAAAGAAAGAATGAGCTAGGCATGGTGGCACGTGCCTTTAATCCCAGCACTTTAGAAGCAAACGAAGGCAAATCTCTGTGAATTCAAGGTCAGCCTGACCTACAAAATGAATTCCGGTACAGTCAAGGATGTTACACAAAGAAACCCTGCCTTGAAATACTATAATATATATATAGACCAGAAAAGTTAAAACCACCGATATTCTCTTGAATTCTGTGTATATAGGATCCTGTAGGGAAGGCACATAAAGGAACTCTATGGTCAGAGAACTTGGGTTCAAGTCCCAGTCCTTTCACTTGTGCCTGACCTTAGACAAATTTCTTAGCTTTGGGGGGCTCCTGTTTTATCACTTATAAAACACTGAAAACACTGAAGACTGTTGGAAGGAAAAAATTAATCCAACACAGGATGATAAGGAGTTAACAAGTATTGGCTATCATTAGCCAATGGTACATGACTTCCTCACTATTATTTCATTGCAGGATAAATTTTCCTTTGTCCAGATAGCGGTACTTTGATTACCATGATCACATGGAATGGTAGATCTGATCATGGCTCGCCTTGAGAATCACTGAGGGATCTGAAATGCGTCAATGCTTGTGTCCCATCCCTAGAGATGCAGATTCATTTGATTTGGGAAGTAAGTTCAGTGTTGTTACTGGTTGGTCTTAGCGGTTCTCAGCATCTCCTTGATCACAGCTGTGTGTGCAGTTCTAGTAAGCCCGGTTCCCGTAGAACAGTGGTTCTCAACCTTCCTGATGCTGCAGCCCTGTAACACAGTTTCTCATGCTGTGGTGACCCCCAATCACGAAATTATTTCCGTTGCTACTTCATAACTGTAATTTTACGACTGTTATGAGTCATAATGTAAATATCTGATATTCTGGTGGTCTTAGGTGACCTCTGTGGAAGGATTATTCAACCCCCTCAAGGGGGTCTTCACCTTCAGGCTGAGAAGTGGTTCTCTGGATCCAGGAGGTTAGGACGGGACTCCAGAGCCCTAACCTGGGCCACCTCCAAGGAAAGTCCTCTTTGCAGCAGAGCTCTCTTTGTTAAACGTTGAAAGACATCACACGAAGACTGTCACACTGTACATTTTAGTGATGAGGTCCATAAAGCTAGGAGCCCACGATACTGAATTCCTCTGAACTCAAGTTTGCCAGAAAGGCCATGGCTCCTGATTTGCCGTGGGTTGGGGTGGCACTGTCACTGGCCTCAAGTCACTACGCTCTCCTCTCCTGAGCAGTCACCCTCTCTTCCTTCTTGGACCATCCCACTTCCTTTCCCACTGTTGGCCCAGACTACTTTTCTCTTGTCGTAGTAATGCAAACGCACCATTGGTGGTTTTAGTTGGAGTTTGCAGGTCATAAGGACACTTAGACCCGTCTGTCACTTTGCATGGCTCTGCCTGATTCCCGATGGCACGCCAACACTCTGAGTGGACTCGTACCTATTTCCTCTCTTTCTTATGGAGTAACTACCCATGATGCTCTGCTCTTCAACACTGGGGCTCACTCCTGCCCACTTCTTCCATCCATCATTTGTCTCTTTGGAAAATAATGTTTGCATTAAGTTTTGCCTTGGGTATGGAATTTATGAACAGAGATGTTTCTCCGATGCCACACAATCTATCCTTTGTCGGATTGTAGAACGATGCCAATGTAACCTCTAGTGGAATGAATGCAGTCTGTGTTGCTTTTTTTCTCCTCCCTGTTTTAATTACCCATAGAAAAAAACATTCATGTTTCCCTCATTCAGCTGTATGTAAACACCTATTAGGAAGCCTACACTAAAACTTTATAACATTTTAAAACTATTTATGCCAAGATAACTTTGTATTGGCTTTAAGTAAGGGAGCAAACCATAGTCATCAAAACAAGAACCAAAGACAAGAGCATAGACTAAAGATGGGGGCGGAAGCAGAAAAACAAAACAAAACAAACAAAAACAGGACTAATAAACAGGGAGGGAAAGTGGAAAAGATGGGGAAGGATGAATTCAGAGGGATCACCTCCAGGGTAGGAGATGTGTTAAACTCCTCCATCTTGGCACGTTCAAGGTCAGGTTGGGTTATAGAGAAAGTTCCAAGTCCAACCTGGGCTACGGCTGAAACCCTGACTCAGAACTCCTAACTGACTGACTGAGCCTTAGCAATCAAGGCAAAAAGTAAACAAGGCAAATTCTAGTCTGTGATTATATAGTAAGATGGGGTTTAAATTTTATCTGACCCCTCAAAGTTGGGAGCAAGAGGTGATATGTGGCCTTTGCACATTCTATTCAGGGGGCCCCAGACCAGTCTGTGATGGCTGAAAAACTCCATTCTGCAGCAGGCATCCATCTTGGTACCTAAAAGCAGTTTGTCTGATTCAAGTTCTTGGCAGACGTGTTCCTGAAAAGCCTGACTCCTAGACCCCCACCCAGAAATGCACAGCCATGCCCATCTGCTTGCTGTGATGACTAACTGCTGATTTTGGCTTTTGTAACTTGCTTGTCCAGATACTCGAAGACTATTTTGAGGTCGTCTTGACAATCTCATTTTGGCAGAACAAAAAAACTCTTGCGATTTTCGCTTTTGAAAGCCCTTCCTTTGTGCTGGACAGGAGGGGTGCACACCTTTAAACCCAACACTGGGGAGGCAGAGGCAGGTGGACCTCGGAGTTTGAGGCTGGCCTGGTCTACAGAGTGAGTCCAAGGATAGCCAGAGTGTCAGAGACAAGTATACCACTTACCTGTGTAGGGGCACAAGGTTTAGAAAATGTTATGTAGGATGAGCAGAGATAAGAAAGAATCACTACTGAATACTGAATTTACCCACGTTTATTTTCCACACTTTTATGCCCCAATACAAACAGGGGGAAGAAGATAAAACGTGATACAAAGGACAACTAGAACATGAGCATTCTGTTGTTAAGGCAGCGAACCCACCCTAGACCAAGCATCCTGAAAACAGCCACTCCCAAGGTAAACCTCTTAGTTCAAAAAAAGGAGCAGGCCAGGTGGTGGTGGCAGGGGCAGGCAGCCGTGCCTTTAATCCCAGCACTCGAGAGGCAGAGACAGTCGGATCTCTGTGAGTTTGAGGCCAGCCTGGTCTACAAGAGCTAGTTTCAGGACAGGTTTCAAAGCGACAGAGAAACCCTGTCTTGAAAAACCAGAAGAAAAAAAAAAAAGGAGCAGAAGTATGCTTGAACTCCCTGACCTGGTCAAGGTGGAGTGGACCTACCCATGTGGGCCATCTCACCATCCAAAGAACCAAGTGACCACACCCTAGGTCAGGATATGTAGCCCAAGCTGTTGTCAGCAAGTTTGAGCAACTTCAAGGTCTCCGACCTTGAGACAAAGTAGCAACAGGCTCCAGCTCATTTTGGGGTTTTCATACCAGAGCTACACAGAGAAACCCTCTGTTATAAAAACCTAAAACAAAAAACCTAAAAGCCCTTCCTTCCTCAGCCTCTGGGTGGCTCATCTCTGATTTGGGTCGGAGACTGCAGACCTGCTAGTGGCTTTAATAAATTTGGCTAATTGTAATTTAAATTGAGTCTGGTATCTTTCTTCGGTGATTTCAAACTCTGTAACACATCCACAGAGAACTTGCCAGTCAGTGACCTCAGAAGCCAGGTCAGTATCTCTGTGCCCAACACTTACCATAGGCATGAGGTCAAGAAGGATGAGGGGTACTAGAAATTTTCCTAACGCGAGCTCTCTGCCGACACAAAAATCCCAATCAAGCCAAATCACAACAAGCCAAATTAAAAAATATCCAGGTTTAATGGGATTCCTGTGCTCTCCGGTGGCATGGTCAAGATTTTGGCGGGCTGTCTTGATCCTCCTCTGGGGAGGGGTCAACGCTTGGTGTAGGCCAGAGACTAGGACTTGGGACTTACAAGGTGGACTTGCGGGGTAGGTGAAAAGTTTCTGTCTCCCAATAAACCACTCCTCTGACGCAATAATCCAAATCAAACCAAATTTGAAAAAGACCAGGTTTAATGGATTCCAGCAACCCCGGGTGGCCTTCCAGGCCTTCAGAGAGAAGATAGGGAAAGAAGACCAGAAAACCACACCTTCATTCTTTGGGGGCAGTTTAAATACCCTGTAGGAGTGGTCTTGAGCCTCTCTGGGAAGGGGTCACTGTTTGGGGGGCTTTCTCAGAGGTGGAGTCTGGACTGAGGCAACTCCTAGAAGAGGGGGCTTGGGATGGAACTTTCCATCCAAACAGTAAGATTTTTTTTTTTTAATGAGAGTTGTCCATATGCAGAGAATATGTGTCATTCCACCCAACAGAAGAGATCAAAATGGTGAGAGGCCATCTTGCCTCCTGGTTGGTTTTGCAGAATCTTGGCCTATGAGACTTGATCCTAATTCGTTCTGACTAGTGTAGCTAGCAACTGATTCTGAGTAATCTTATCCTAACTCTTCAGTTAACTATCGCAACCAAGGGAGGCCAGGCTGGCTTTGAACTCTTCTTCCTCCCACATAGAGGGGATTTCAGAGCTGGCCCCCACACCTAGCTACCTTGAATCCTTGTTCTATCACATTATCATGGTTTTCCTAAAGAAGCCTTCAAGGTAGAGGTGTTTTATGATGCCCCAGCTACCTTGTTGTGAAGGAAAAGCATTCTCAGGCCCTCTGAATGCTGGCAACTACTATGTTCAGCTACAGAAAACTATAAAAGGTTGAGCTGCCCGCAATAGCCTGCGCTGATCATAACAAGAAAGCTAAATTGGGGAACTCTAAGGTGGGACCCTGAACCCGCTGAGGGCAGGGAAGTGAAAAGAGGCTGAGCTTTCTAGTGCTGGGTGAAGTTGAGATAACCACAGAGAGCTTTCTTCAAGGAAGTGACTCCACCCAAAGGGAAGTGGCCAAGTGACCCTACCAGAAAGGTGAGGGGTTTTGTTGTTGTTGTTGTTGCTGTTATGTTTTGGTTTTTGTCTTTTGAGACAGAGTTTCTCTGTGTAACAGCCCTGGCTGTCCTGGAACTAGCTCTTGTAGACCAGGCTGGCCTCAAACTCACAGATATCCACCTGTCCCTGCCTCCTGGGTGCTGGGATTAAAGACATGCACCACCACCACCAGGCAAAACTTGAGATCTTATGGAGTATGCTATGAGGGGGCTGTGTGATGGTTGATCTTAGTTTGTCACCTTGATGGGACTTGGAATGACCCAGGAGACATTACTGGGAGGGCTTTTCTAGAGAGGTTTTCCTGAGGTGGGGAGACCTACCCTGAAACGGGTGGCGCCATCCATAACTCCAGTTCGAGGGGGTTACACCATCTCCCGTCTTCCAGGGCACTTCATGCATGTGGTGCACAGGCATACATGCACGCAAAACACCCACACACAGAATAATATAATTATCTAAATTAATTTAAAATTAAAAAAAATAAATCAAGAAGCCGGGCGGTGGTGGCGCACGCCTTTAATCCCAGCACTTGGGAGGCAGAGGCAGGCGGATCTCTGTGAGTTCAAGACCAGCCTGGTCTACAAGAGCTAGTTCCAGGACAGGCTCCAAAACCACAGAGAAACCCTGTCTCGAAAAACCAAAAAAAAAAAAAATAATAATAATAATAATAATAATAAAATAAATAAAATAAAATAATAAAATAAAATAAATAAATCAAGAACCATCCCAGATTGGTTTTTGCTGTATCCACTTCAGAGTTGCTTGACATTTTATGTATTCCCTAAGGAAATAAGCAATACCTCTTCTCAACTACAAGGAAACTCTGGTTTTATTTTTCTTGTAGGCTTATGCATCCCCTCCACCTTCTCAAAAAGAAACTGCACGCAAGTATCTGTGTGGTAAGATAGCTTCTTATAGTGTCCAGACTCCAGCATGGACTGCGCCTTCTTGCTGGTGTTCCTGTCTCCATGATGTGTGCTCAGCTGAGAGAGGGGGAGAGAAGGTGAGGAAGGGGAGGGGGAGACAGGGAAGAGGAGGAGGAGGGTGGGAGGGACAGACAGGTAGACAGACACTCACCTACAAACACACACGCACGTGCGTGCGCGCACACACACACACACACACACGCACGCACGCACGCATACAGGAGTGCAGACTTATTGTTCATGGTACAGTCAGCCAGGCAGCACCCTGAGTGTTGCTCCTAGGGGGGCAGAAAACTACTTCCCCACGGTCAGATCATTTCAGGCCTGTGTTCTGTTTGTTTTCTTGCCTTTTCTTCTTAGCAAATTTGCATTTCCTGATCACTCAGTTTGTGCAACACGTATTTCTCCTGCACCCTCAGAACAGTGAATTGCCTTTTGTGCTCAGTTCCTGAGGGAGGGGACTGAGCAGATCTCCCACCTGCGTAGAGTCAGAAAAAACCTGAACAAAGACATGCTTGGCCATGGAGGAGTCAGGGAGAGGGGTCAGAGCCTGAGTCTAGAACACAATCCCGACTGGTAGAGGGGAGAGCTAAACTGTGGGGCCCCTGAGCCTCCTGCTTCCCAGAGGGTATGAAAGGGCGGAGCAGGGCGACTTTATAAAAAGTACTGTAGGCCTCCTGGGGTTTCCACCTTGTCTGCTCACAGTACCCAGCTTATCTGAGGCTCTGAGGGCGGAGTCTCCCAGGAGGAGCCAGGATTCGGGTGGGCTCCACCTCTGTCACTCTGTGACCTCATCTGATACTGACCCTCCCAAGGTAACCCTCCCCTTCCCTGGCCCTCGGAGTGGGGCAATAACTCCCGCCCCACCCGCCAGTTTCCTGAGCCTGCTGTGAAAAGCAAACCCACACCGTGAGGCAACGTGGTGAGCAGCCAAAGTCCTTGGTGAGTCAGAGACAGAGTCTCCTATCTTTCCCCAGAGTTTACCGGCCATCCTCGGCCCAACTACCAGGAAGCATCTGGTGACCTCGTGCTGGCCCCTAGTGGCCAAACTGCACCCAATTTATTTCTGTTGAATTTTGATCAAAGTCAATAAGACAATGTAAATCCATTTGTGGAAAAGGGGTAATAACAAATAATAAAAATAATGACACAGCAATGGGCCCAACACAAGATGCAGTCATAAAGCATTATATATAATGCTTCTGCCCCTGGGTTAAACCTCGGGGAACCTGTCTGACATCTGGCCGTGTCCACTTGCCAAGACCGTCCCTATTCCCCCAAGACAAGACGAAGGTGCAGGTGAGGAATTGAAATATGTGTAGCTGTTCTTCCTCAACTCTTTCAAATCTTTTCAAGTCACTCAAGAATACAAAACTCTTGGTGTGAAGCCTTTTCTTTGCTGCTACTGAGACACCTCCTCTCTGGAGAGTTTTCTTGTAGATCAGAACTGTGTAGCCGCTGGCTGCCACGCTCTCTGAGAGCATCCTCACACGTGAGCTCATTGACTGCTCACAGCCTCGAGGTAGGACGGTCCCTGTGTAAACCTGGCCAGTCACACGCTGCGGAGAAAAGGATGACGGCGCCAACCAGGAACTTTAACCCCACATTGCCACGCTCCTCTTGCTGGGTCAGGATGAGAACAGGCTGCAGGGTGGGGAGGAAAACACACAGAAGAAATAACATTCTGTTCCTTCATACCTGTGGAAGAAACAATCTGGCCAACAGTTACCCTCCAGTCTCGGTGAATGGAAAGGAAAACCCATGCCCTCTGACCTGCTCAGCTGCTTTCCTTTCCCTTCTCCTCTGTGATAGATTTACAGGGGTCAAGCTCTCCTCCCACCCTCCCCTCCACTTCCCTCTGTGCCTCCCTTTCCCCTTTCCTTCCTCTTCCTTCTCTCCTTTTTTCCTTTGTTTTATTTTTTGGGGGGGGGTGGGAGAAAAAAAGTCTCATTTTGTAGTTCATGTAGGCTTTGGCCTGGCCATCCTCCTGCCTCAGCCTCAAGAGGACTGGGATCACAAGCATGCACCACCATGCCTGGGACAATCGCCTCATTATTCTACTTGTTGTTCGGCTGATTCCCAGATTTGAGTGGTTTCCTGCACTAATGACTTCTATGGAGCATGTCCATGTCCTTGCAGCCCTAGGTCCCCTGTCCTGAGTAGACAAGATCATGGGCGTCTAGATACCCATCACAGATCCCGGGAGGATTCTGTCAACCTGATGCCAAGTATTTGGGTGGCTTTCATATACCAGCAAGCACAGCTCGGAAGAGCTTGAGAGGGACTGACAGGGAGGAGGAAGACAGGCACAGAGGCCTCGGGGATCCAGGAGAGCATCTCAACAAGCCATTGCGACCCCGTTCCAGGACTGGGTTCTGGGAAGGACTCCCGACCAACCCTTTGACATTTCAGCCCAACGTTATCTACCAAGTTCACATTCAAGAACTGTGTGATCAAGAAAAGACAAACAATTGCCAGTTCATAGTTGCCCTGGGGTGCATGTGGACGATGGGCTACGTGAGCTGTACAGCCCTGAGTCATGACAATTCCGGTAAGCACCCAGAAAGCCTTCTTCCAGGTCCTGCCTCCGTGAGAGGTATTTAGTGAGCTCACGGTTGGGTTCTTACTCAGTCCAGGAAAGCGCCGTTTCGCAAACATCTGTGCTCCGGGCACTGGCATTTTAGCGCGAGGTTTCACAACCCTAAGGAAAACCTTGCAAGGTAAGGATGATCTGCCCTGCTACAGGTGTTAGTACATTGAGTTCAGAGAGGTCAAGAGGCTTGCACAAGATCGCAAGGCTAAGGAGGAAAAGTGTCGACTCATACCTGCTGTGAGCTCCAGAAAAAGGCTCCACCCTGGAAAGGACAGTGTGTCTGACCAAGGACAATTCTGAACACTTCTGCTCTGGGGTGTGAAGGAAGGCCCTGATAGCATCTTAGGTGAGCGCAAGTCAGGTTTTCAGAGATGAGATTTGCAAATCAAGCCATCAGATAACTTAGCTATGCATAGGTGTGACTGTGCCCAGATTTGCCCTTTGTCCCAGTTTCTCCTTCCCTTCCCTTCCTGTAGACAAAGGCCAAATCATAACTGTGTCATACCTGTGTCTGTGTCTGTCTGCCAATCACAGATATGTGAGCAGCTGTGGACTAACTTACCAAGAGAAGAATGGAGGAAACCCACGCTTTGGGGCTAGGTGGGTTTGGGTTTCAATTCCACCTCTGCCAGGCTGGAGAGATGGCTCAGCAGTTAAGAATCTCACTAGCTGCTCTTCAGGACGACCCTGATCTTCCAGGGGACTGAGGTTTCATTCCCAGAGCCCACAATGTGACACAGAACCTTCTCGAGCTCCAGTTCCCAGGAATCTGAAGCCCTCGCCTGTCCTCCACAGGGACCGCAACACATCAATGCAGGCACTGTACAGACACAGGCTGGCCAAACACCCACACACATAAAATAAAACCTTTTAAATGAGCCCAGTGAGCCTTTAAACACTAAAGCATAAATTCCCCTTGTGCTTTAACTTCAGGGGGAAAAGAAACTACCCAAATTGTAGGATAGGGATGGGATACGAGGAGAAGTCGAGAGGCGGTGGCAGCTGCTTGCTCTATGTCCTGTTTACAGCCTCTGCAGAACATTCAGGCCCAGGGCTGGTAGCTGGCAGTCCTAGATCAAAAGACACAATTTCAGAGGCCCCAGTAGGCTCAGGGAACTCCCCAAGTTCTTTCCCGTGCAGTGCTTTAAGGCCCTGGCCACGAGCAAAAGATAACCATCCCTAAGAAGTGATGATTCTTTACACTGTTTAGGGAATGGGTGGGCAATGGCGGAGGTCTTGCCATGGAAGCAGGAAGATTCCTGTCCGTACACAGGTCCCTTAGCTAAGCCTCTTATAGACTAGCCAAACGGGTAACAATGTAACTCTATCCAGGGCAACAAAGTCATCCTTAGCTGTTGCTCCTCTTCTCCTCCTCCTCTGACTGTTAGAGGATCTTTTATTGACATCATTTCTCTCATACTTTGCGAACTGGTTTTTCCACTTGTTGATGTGAACTATGACGTCATGAGGGTGGCGACCACCGACATTACAGCACACGGATTGTGCTGTGCCCAGGAAGTTCTCTAGCTAAGGACCAATCAGTGCTGCACAGGTCCAGCAATGTTGATAATCTCATCAAAAGTGGCATTCCCACTGGGTTTAATCACTGTCTGTTTCTTTCTGTCTCCCGATGGTTCCTTGGGGGTGTTGATGGGTAAGGAAGAAGGAGGAACCACTCAGCCTGGGTCCTTTCTGCTCTGAATCATCAGCTTCATATAATTCTCAGATCATTCCAATCAGAAATTATCCTGGCATCATCAACTTTTAGCGGAGCTACCCCTGGGAGCCTGACCTTGGGAGTCCGAGCAGATGGGGTGCCAACCTCCCCATCGGTGCATCCCGGAGAGCAGGCTGGGGTCTATCTGAGGTTGAACCTGGGTGGAGCAATAGCAACAGCTGAAGTCTGACAACCCCTGATTCAAGACAACTGAAGGAAACCACACTTTGGTCACCTCCAGTCTTAACAGTGGCCTGACACTACTCTGGCGCTCAAGAACAGAAATCTCTTTCCAGGTCTAAGGGAGTGGGATTGACTGAGACCAGACCTCTAGAACTCATGTCCATCCCCAGCCCTCACCCCTTCTGAAGAGACCGCCACCCCTTGCCTCGCTCCACAAAGGTCTTCTTTGCATGTGTGGGCAGAGGACTTAAATCAGTGAATGGTCTTTATATATATGGAGGTAGTCTGAAGGCCTGGGAGCCCATATGACCATCTGAAGACAGGACTAAGCTGTTAGAGTAGTCCTCTGTGTCTGTCTCTCTCTCTCTCTGTCTCTGTCTCTCTCTCTCTCTCGTGTGTGTGTGTGTGTGTGTGTGTGTGTGTGTGTGTGTGTCTGTGTCTGTGTGTAGGAGCAGTGAAGGAGTGGGAGGCCTGTTGGGGCTTGGTGTAGAGAAATAGGATTGTTCTGTTCTAGGCCTAAGATAGTTCAGGCCCACATCCAAGCAGTGACTGTCCCACCCCTGCCCTGGCCAAGTCAACCACTACCAAGTGGAAAGAATTTCTTGGAACCTAGGGAAAAAGTTTTGGGAAAGTCACACACAGAGAGCCCAGGCCTCTTGGTGGAAAGTCCCCAAAGCATATTGGTACCACTCGGCCTTGATCCGGCATTACCAACTCAAGCAATATGGCGATGGTGACTTGGGTATATTCGTTTCTGTTTACCTAGATCACATGAACCAAGGCTGAGTATAGCCAGGCCAAAACAAGCAGACCTTGACCTGGCAACACACCAAAGCATTGGTTTCACCACATTCCCTTCTAATGTCCCTCAGCAGGATTGACAGTCTCCACTGGGGTGGCGTCTGAAGGCTGAAATGACCCCTCTACACTCACTTTAACTTTAACCATTTGTTTACAGGCACGGCTTAGAGCCCACTCAGAGCGAAACAGGTGGGGTTTTCCCCCCACAAAGTAGAGCTGCTAAATGTCCCTTGCTCAAAGTTGGAGGAGGGTTGTTTAAAGTCCCCACCCACTGCATCCAATTGGCTCTGCCTTTCCTGGGTAGGGTTACAGCCCCTGACCCCAGGAGCAATTAATCTGGTGTCCTTTTTGTTTCTTCCCTGAAACCAGCTAAGTAGGCCTTTTTTGCTCGGAGATTTGCTGAGAACTCTCAGCAAGACCCCGCTTCAATCACTGGCGTTTCAAAAGGGCTCTTGCAGTGGCAAAACGGTTTCTTTGCTCTGCCCACATTTCCTTCAACCATGAATATTTATGAAGTGCTCACACAGAACCCAGATAGGAGGGAAGATCTTCTTTCTGTGTGTGTGTGGGGGGGGAGTTGTTCCACACCGCTCCCCCGAAACAAAACATTTTGTTTTTTTCAAATTAAAGAGCATTAGTTTGTTGTCAGTATTCCTTCTGTTGCCGCGATTTTCAGACACGGATAGCTTTCTCCGGCTCTCAAGTGACTTTCTTCACTGCCCTGAAATACTTGCTGTAAATGGTGAACTCGACAGACAAGGTTTCATTTTGTTGTGACCCATTTTCTCCCCTTTCCTCCACCCGAGGACGAGGAGTCACCGGGGACCTCCAACCGTGACAGTTGTCACCGGCGGTGCGGTGCTGACACCTGGCGGTGAGAGAGCAGCAGGCGGTCCCCCATGGTCCCACCGTGGTGGCAACAGGGCTGCTGGGGTTCCACGTAGTCCCAGGGGCCCAGGCACTAAACGTCATGTGATGTGTTCTCTGGCGTGAAAACGCTTCAGGCCGCGTACTTGCCTTTCACCTCGGAGTTTGGGACACTGTGGGTCAGATTGCTTTAACAAAGGAAGGCATTCTCCAGGAGAAAGATTGTTGTTGTCCCTTTCGAGAAAATTCTAGCTGCAGCAGGAGCTCCCCAGTGAGGTTTGCTTCACCCTGGTGTTTCCACAACTGGCCCGCTGCCTAACATGTACACGCTACGTTAACACCGGAGCTGGCATGAATCTTTCTCCTCCTCCACAGGCCAAGGATGAGAACTTGTTTGGAGTCTCTGGTTAAGAGAAGGGCTACAAAGAGGAATGGAGTTCATCTCTGGCCGGAGTTTAATTGGACAATCCGGTCAGGCACAAGAAATGATACTAGCCCGCACAGAACAATGAGTCTGGAATACTCACAGAATAATGCTGCCTGCCGGTGTGTGGGAAAGAGGAGCAGGCACTCCACCTAGCACACGCTGTCTGCGGTAGCTTTTCTCACTGCTGGGTAGGAGTGAAGCTGTGTCTTCAAGGAAGTGAGGACAGGACAGAGATCCCCCTCCTGTGTGCTGGTGTTTTTCTGCACATCGTTAACCCCACAACCATAGAAGGGAAGCGTTATCCTAGATAATCCACAGGTGAAGAAACTTGGGCTCAGAAAGGTTCAGTAACTGTACCATGCAGCCACCAAGCAGGAGCAGTCGACTTCCTGGTGAAGACAAGCCTAATCTAGAACCCATGCCCCCACTACTCCCCTAGCCCTTCCTTTGGAAGCCATTGCACCCTGCCAGGTAGTTCTGACCTTCACTTGAGAAGTTCCCAAAGCAAGCAGACATCGATTCCAGGAAGCAGTGGCTAAGCAGGGGAAACTGGTACCCTCCCATCTCTAAGCCCCACAATGGATGGGCTATCTGACCTGAACACCTAGAGGACAGGCTGGGCTCAAGGACAGGCATCTATATGGCTGTGCTGTCCAGTTATACTCAGTTGGTGAACAGCACCTACTACTGAGCTCCAAAAGGCCTCTGATGGTTTCAGACTCATTATAAAGAGGCCAGCAAACCCAGACGTGGAAATGGTAAAACAGCTTAAAACAGCCCTCTAAATAAAGCCAGCAGTGTAGTGGCTAAGTATCTGGACTCTGCAACAAGTTGGGTTTTAAAAAATACTTGCTTTTAAAAATTATGTGTTTATGGTGTGTGGGTATGAACACAGGAGCCCCCAGAGAACATCAGAGGCCCCGGGGTTGGAGAAGACCCAAGTTCGGTTCCCAGAAAAGATGTTGGTGGCTCACACACTTGGGTTTGATCGTGGCTGTCCCTGTGTCATATCACGGTCTCCTAGGTTTCTCCCTCACAATAGGGACTTGGAAAGATGCACGGAAAGGGCTGGAGATGAAACTCGCTGGCAGAGTGCTTGTTTGACGTGCATAAGGCCAGCAATGCAGTAAGTAAATAATAAAATAAGGAGGGAGGGGTAGTACGTTATGTGTGAAACAATGTCGTCAGGCACTTACTGCTTATATTAAAAGGGTTATAGAGGTAAATATCATACGCTAGAAGAATTCAGCAAGGGATGAAGTAGGCAAGACCAAAGATACTTGCAATTCCTTGGAAACAATTCTCTGCTGTATTCAGAAGAAGGCCTTGTAGATCAGCCGGTGTGACACTTGGAGACTGTCTGGCACACTTCGCTTAACAGTGGTGTCTAGCGGCAAATGCTGTGTAGGGAAAAAGGATTGCTCATATGGGAGCTGACGATGTTCAGTAAGGATTGTCCCGGAAAGAGGACAAGTCTGGAAACAGTAGCCAAGTAAGTCCTGTACATTTGGAGTGGATTGATTCATCATGACCTTTAAGTCATTTCATCTTTTTCCGAGTCAACACTGATGCTCCCAGGAGATCTAGTCACACACACACTAGAGAAACATGGATGGCATTCATCTTTAAGTCCGACAGGGGAAACAGGGTTTTAAGGTGACCGTCTTAACCTGGGTGTTGTGATGGGTGCATGCTCTTTAGCACTGGGAGGCAGAGGCAGGAGTAATTTCACCAATTTAACTGGATTCAGGGCTACATTAAAAATACTATCAGTAGCTATGGGTCAGCACGGGGCTCCTGGTGATCGTGGCTTCCTGTCTGGTCTGGGAAGACATTGGACTCCTTTGACATTTTGCACAATGACTGAAGGTGAACGTCCACTCTCAATCAGAGCATGAGTGGAAATGGAAACAATAACTCGAACCAGATTCTGGGCAAAGTGTTGCTTACAAGGACTCCAGGGAAGCAGATTCAGAAAAGTCATCTTTGAAATTCAAGGAAGAAAGAATGGTTGCGAGGTTTCTGGAATATCCAAATCAGGTCTACAAGCAGAAAGAGCTCATTTGAGAAAAGAACTTGTTGCAGATGTGTGTGGAGGTAGATGGCCAAAAGCAGGAATCGGAAATGCCGACAGCAAATATACAGGATCTTAAGGAAGAATATTTTAGGGGGGGGGGAGGTCATTTCCGCTGCTAACAAAGAGATGAAGAGAGGTTGAACTGGTTGTAGACACTTGTATAAAGACCGACTTGGAATAGAAAGTAGAATTCACGGTGATAAATTTCAGCTTATGTTACTACTACTGACCCCTCAGCATTATGATAGCCCGTGTATGTTTTCCCTGAGCGTCAACGAAATGGGAGAATATGAAGTTGGATAGTACTTATCTTGAGTGCCTAGCAGAACCTCAAGAGTAGGAAGAAGAGCAAAGATTCAGCCTTTCTTACCCCATGTTCAGAAAACTGCTAACGGCTACAGGTTATGATTAATGTGTAAATAGTATTTGAAGTGGTTTTCTTTATTAGGTTTATTCTAAAGATGTCTCGTCTCCTGCCTGTCTGTAGTTTAGTTCGTCAGTGTTTTTATGATGTGAAGGAAGACAGAATAATCATCCCAAAACATGTATCTTTTTAAATACATATATATGTTTGAGACAGGGTTTCTCTGTGTAGTCCTGGCTGTCCTGGAACTCACTCTGTAGACCAGGCTGGCCTCAGACTCACAGAGATCTGCCTGCCTCTGCCTCCTGAGTGCTGGGATTAAAGGCTTACACTACCACCCTGTTACATAAATATTGTTAAGCTGAAGGCAACTGTGAGTAGCAGTCAAAAGAACTTTAAAAATCAGGACATAAGTTGGACTTGGTCAGTGGTACACACTTTTAATCCCATCACTCAGGAGGCAGAGGCAGACGGATCTCTGTGAGTTTGAGGCCAGCCTGGTCTACAAGAGCTAGTTCCACGACAGGCTCCAAAACTAGAGAAACCCTGTATCAAAAAAAAAAAAAAAAAAAAAAAAAAAAAAAACAGAGGGAAAAAAAGAAAAGCAAAAATTTCCAAATACTCTGTACCAGAAGTGTTTGGGTTTTTTTCAGATTTTGAGATATATACATACAGATAACATAATCATGAACTTGGAACCTAAGTGTAAACACATCTGTTTCAGTTGGACATAG
The DNA here is from genome assembly GCF_018167655.1 of Microtus oregoni. NCBI lineage: Eukaryota > Metazoa > Chordata > Mammalia > Rodentia > Cricetidae > Microtus > Microtus oregoni. Next base: position 14,820,391 of record NW_024543069.1, on the reverse strand, counting down.
AAGTGCATGACTTCAGTCCCAGCACTAGGGAGGACTGGCAAGGTTCTGTAAGTAAGAGCCTAGTCCCGTAGAGCACACCCATGAGTCCGTGTCTCAACCCTGCCTCCCCTCCCAAAACATGAAGCTCACAAATCAAGTGCCTGCTTCACAGACACCTTTTACAAATGGCCTGAAAGCAATTTCATAGTTTATATTCAAGTATGAATAGAGTAAAAAAGGGGCAGATTGCTAAAGATGTTATTGCTAACTAGACCAGAGTCATGAGGCTGTTTGGGTAAGATCATTTGTGCAGTTTTCCCCAGTAAAAGGACAAGGTAATGAATCTACAGGGTATGAAAGGGTTAGATAAGCATCAGCCACTACTTTGAGAGTTGATAGGTACCACACTCTACTGTGCTACGAACACGCCTTACCCACAGTTCTACGTGCACACACACTGCTCAGAGTATGATGCCCTCTTCTGAATGCATTATCCCAGGAGACAACTCCTCAAACACAACACCAATAGTGCAGGCACTAAGACTAACAATGGAACCTCAGGAAAATGAAAAGCTTCAGTAAGGCAAAGGACATGGCCAATAGCACAAAATGGCAGCCTAAAATGGGAAAAGATCTTTACCAACGCCACGTTTGATAGAGGGCTAATATCCAAAATAAATGATAAAGAACTCAAGAAACTACGTATCAGGAAACCAAATAATCCAATTTAAAAATGGGGTAGAGGAGCCGGGCGGTGGTGGCGCACGCCTTTAATCCCAGCACTTGGGAGGCAGAGGCAGGCGGATCTCTGTGAGTTCGAGACCAGCCTGGTCTGCAAGAGCTAGTTCCAGGACAGGCTCCAAAACCACAAACCCTGTCTCGAAAAAAAAAAAAAAACAAAAAACAAAAAACCAACAACAACAAAAAAAAATGGGGTAGAGGGCTAAGCAGAACGCTCAATAGAGGAATCTCAAATGGCTGAAAAACACTTAAATGTTCAACATCCTTAGTTATCAGGGAAATGCAAGCCAAGACGACTTTGAGATTCCATCTTAGACCTGTCAGAATGGCTAGGATTGTCTGTAACCAGGAAAGACATTCAGTAATAGGACTGGGACATCAACCCAGCCACAAAACCTTCCACGCACAACCTGTCCTGCCTGCAAGATGTGCTGGGGCAATGGTGACTTGGAGCTTGAGGGACCAGCCAACCGATAACTGGACTAACGTGAAATCCACACCACCAGAGGGAGCCCACGCCTAACACTGATAACAGAAGCTGGGGGCCCATAGACCCAGTGTAGCACAAAACATGATTGGCCAAAAAAATAGTAGTCTTTGTCAATGAAATGATTCCTAGTGATATTCTGCTATATTCATAGCCCAATTTTCATCAGAAAGGCTTCCTCTGGTGATGGAGGAAGGTCATTGGCTAATAAAGGCACTGCCCTGGCCCATTTTATTGGTTAGAAGATAGGTGGGAGGAGAAAACAGAACAGGATACTGGGAGGAAGAGGAAGTGAGCTCAGAGTCGCGACAGCTCTGCTCTCAGGAGCAGACGCCTGAGAGAGACACCATGCCCCGCTCCCGGAATGAAGCTCCGACCCAGGATGGACATAGGTTAGAATCTCCCCGGTAAGCGCACCTTGGGGTGCTACATACAGATGATTAGAAATGGGCTAAATTAATATGTGAGAATTAGCCTAGAAGAGAATGGGCCAAGCAGTAATTAAATGAATACAGTTTCCATGTAATTATTTCGGGCATAAGCTAGCTGGGCAGGCGGCTGGGGTCTTGGGGACGCAGCCCCGCCGCCGCCCCAATTACCACATATGGCGCCCACGTGGACAACTGCTTCCACATAAAGCCTGAGACAGCTTGGGAAGTAATTCTAGGACAAAATGAAAGCATTGTGCCTGGTTTCTTGGTAGCAGCAATTTCTTGGTTTTACTCTGCTTGCTAGAGGCAAGCAAGCGCCTCATCTAAGAGAGGCTTCCTGACTCAGCTTTAGCTGCAAAGCCTGCAGCTCATTAAGAGGTCCTGCCACGAAACACTTAAACGGTGTTGACGAAAAGCTGAACACATGCTTTTCGGTTTTCAGCCATAGCAGGAAAAAAGCTGTGCCATTTAAAAATGCCGGCTTTCTGGGCCATCCTGCCAGGGCAAACTCTGACTGTTTGAGGCAGGAGGGCCGGCTACCGAGAGAGGACTTGAGTGTTGTCTGCTGTAGCTCACTTGCTGGCAGGGACCTTAAAATGCCATACAGTTGTTGCAGTAAACATGGCTACAGCCTGTATATCTGCCATGAGGCTGGAAAGCTAAGGAATGGACTGGATCTAGCTGGCAAAGCCACGCCTTTAATCCTACTGATATTGCTTGGTAAATTAAAGATTCATGTGGTCAGAAAAAGAGAGATATACAGTAAAGAGAGATTCAAAGATAAAGAAAATTTTTAAATGGTTTACAGTGTGTTAAAAATATATGCAGACTAAAAGTTGAAGTTCTTAAAGTAACAAAAAAAAAAGGAAGAGAGTTGTTGTGTGTGGTACACACCTTTAATCCCAACACTTGGTAGGCAGAGGGAGATAGACCTCTGTGACTTCAAGGTGTGGTAGCATATGCCTTTAATCCCAGTGCCTAGAAGGCAGAGACAAACAGATCTCTGTGAGTTCAAGGTGTATTAGTGTACACCTTTAATCCTGAATGCCTGGGAGGCAGAGACAGGCGGATCTCTGAGAGTTCAAAGACAGCCAGGTTTACAGAGTTACTTCAGGTCAAAGATACAGAGAACCTGTCTCAAAAAGCAAAGAGTTAAAAGTAAAAATAAACAAAATAGAGGTTAAAACAAAGCTGCACAAAGATGGAAAATACACAGAGAATCTTGATACTGTATGCTATTATGCTCTCTTTGAATTGTTTGAATGCTGAGGAAGGAGCAACAGCTGCTAAAAGATATTTATTTATAAATGCTGCTCAACTAATCCGACATAGATATTTTGATGCCTTGACTTTGAAATTTGGATCTAAGGACATGATACTTTGGAAAGGAGTTTCTTATTTTGTTTTCACAAAGGATGAGACGCTGTTCATTTCTTCTATTCCGATTTGGTATGGTGGACCACGCCCTCCTGAAGGGTTGTTGTGAACATCTTCAGAAAATTGCTTCGCTCAACTGCCAACTGAGATGAAACTAGCACACAGGTTATACCATGAAAGACCTAATTAACGACGCCCCCATTCAGCAGGAAGCAGTTTGGAGAGAAAAAACTGCGCCCATGTTCCCAAATATGGTTTATAAATGTTCTTTTATATTTAAAGGGGGATATGATATAGGTATGAATAATTTGCATTAGTATAGATTTTGCTTTATTGATAGAGATTTAAGGTCAATTTTGTTATATGTATAAGTGTTTCTGATTTTGATTAAGGTATTGTGATTGTGTAGTTCATTTAAATATGTAATGTATAATTAAGAAATATAGGTTGTTAATGGAGAATCATCGATAATAGTAAAGCTTGTAGTCATGTTAGTTAGATTTTCTAGATATATAGAGATATATTTTAGATAGACATTCTTCATGTCTTTCAAAGATTACAGAATAGGACATTTGATGTTTCAATAACTGAGGACTTTTCATGACAATGAGACACTCTGCTCCTGGCAGCACCAATCTACTTCAAGAGGAAGATGGGCATCGAAGAGGCTCGTTATGGAGTTTGATAGCCATTTAGGCAAGAAACTGCTCTTGCCTGGACTATTGCATAAACTGGACACAGAGAACCTGCACAGAGAGGACTACTGAACTTGCCTAAGGTGAGATGATCTTTCAGGGTTCCTGATTCATGAAAGAGTCTGCGAGACATTCTACAGGACACAAGAGATAGTGACTGAACTGACTTTGAATTTTCCTGCTTTATGGAAATGTCTGCTGGATACCATGGGCCTGAAGGCTGAAGATGGATGCCCCAACGGTACAAAAGAACTTTGGGTGACTGTCCAGGCAGCGAGATGTCTTTGTCATTTCTAGAGTTTGAAGTTTCTTAGCTCTTGTTTACTTAGGTAATATTATATCTTTTTGGAGTCTTTGATGGAGTTAAGAATAGTTAGTTATAGTTTTCCTTAGTTATGATAAAGATTATTGTAACTTTTACTTGGTAACTGTTTTGTTATATGTAATTTTGCTATGTTAAAAGCCTTTTTTTTTTCGTTTAAACCGAAAAAGGGGAAATGATGGAGGAAGGTCATTGGCTAATAAAGGCACTGCCCTGGCCCATTTTATTGGTTAGAAGATAGGTGGGAGGAGAAAACAGAACAGGATACTGGGAGGAAGAGGAAGTGAGCTCAGAGTCGCGACAGCTCTGCTCTCAGGAGCAGACGCCTGAGACACCATGCCCCGCTCCCGGAATGAAGCTCCGACCCAGGATGGACATAGGTTAGAATCTCCCCGGTAAGCGCACCTTGGGGTGCTACATACAGATGATTAGAAATGGGCTAAATTAATATGTGAGAATTAGCCTAGAAGAGAATGGGCCAAGCAGTGATTAAAAGAATACAGTGTCCGTGTAATTATTTCGGGGCATAAGCTAGCCGAGCAGGCGGCCGGGGTGCTGGGAACGCAGCCCCGCCGCCCCTATTACTTCACTCTGGTAGTTGATGGGAACAGAGACCCACAGACAGCTTTAGACAGAACGTGGGAAACACCTGGGAGGGTGAGGAGGAAGGATTGTGGGAGCCATAGAGGTAGAGGACATCAGAACACAGAAATCAACTAAGCAGGGTTCACAGAGACTGAAGTAGCAACTGCAGTCTGCATGGGTCTGCACTAGGTCCCATCATGTTATGTTGTGGTTTTCGTGGGAGTGCTTCCAACTCTTTTGCCTGCTCTTGGGGCCCTTTTCCTCCTGTGTCGCCTCATCCAACCTTAATATGAAGCTGGATATTGTGCCTAATCTTACTGCATGTTGTTATAGTGTGTGATTGATATCCCTGGGGGGCCTGTTCTGAAGAGAAACAGGAACAGTGGATCTCTGAGAGTTGGGTGGTAGGGAGGGAGACTGGAGGAATTATTAAGTGTGGCTTCCTCAGTGCATGGTGTCCCCCCCCCAAAAACACACACACACACACACACACACACACACACGAGCAGCACTAACTGGATGCAGGGGCATCAACAACGACAACCTAAGTGGAAGACATGAAGTTGGGAGACTGGGGGTTGGGGGGAGGGGACACAGTGCTAGGGCAAGGTGAAGATAATGATGGCTACAGTCAAAATACACTGTATAAATGTACAGAACTTCCAAAGACTAAATAAAAATATTTTCTAAAGTATGGGGCTTTTTTCCACATTTCTTTCCTCCAAGTTTATCTTCTACAAGAGTAAGACCATGTTTCAAAAAATGCAAGTTTTTAACAATTATGTAGAAGCTGGTAAGATGGCTCAGAGAATAAACGTGCTTGCCACCTGGTGAGAGGTGCCCAATGAACTGTACCCATAAGAGAACTGGCAGTACAGGGTGGTTTCCTGACTACTACTCTCCTCACCCCACCATGCATACAAGATATTCACCTTGATGTCTGAACATAAGCCAGTCTGAATAGTGTAAGATACCCTCCAATGCCAAAGACTCTCCTCCTCCAGTAACTTGGTGACCCATTTGTGCATAAATTGTTTCATGTCTTTGTAATCAATCTTTAACTTTATGATCTCGTTATTGAATTTGACAAACCAAAATTAAGCTGTATCACTGAATGTCAGGCATGCTAGAACACTTAAAACCTCCGTAGATGGGTCTTAGCTTTATGCTGTTTGTGGTTTGTACAACTGCTAAGTTCATATCCCCTGATACATTAAATTCAAATCAGGTTTTGCATTTTTGTGGTTCATTAACCAGGCCACACCTATTCGCTTTTCACATATACACAATGACCATTACATACTGTAGGTAAGACTTTACCCCAAACTATACCTGTCAGAAATCACTGTAAAGCCATCTTCCCATTAAAATCTTGCTTCTTATCAATTTAAATAAGATATCTGAAGCAGTTTAGAAAAACAAGATTTGTATTTTATTTCCTTGTAAAAATCTTTACACATGCAGACAAACCAGTGTTAAGAAAGTATTCACCATCATTTAAACAAATAACCACTTAAATAGAACAGTGTCTGCAAGTTTTATCTGTATAAAAATAAGGTACATTTTTACAGAATTCACACTCCAGTTTTTATATCAATAAACAATACACAACTATAATAAAGTACAATTGAACCTGACCATGGTTTTCAATGAGATACTGCTAGGGCATTTTAATGTGCAAAAAACTTTAACATAGTTCTTTTCCAAAGAAAATGTCCTCAGTGTTTCTAGAGACCTAGACAATTTTAATAAATCAATTCCTAATCACTTTGTTTTATGTTCTGATTGAGTCCATACATCACACTGCATACAGGCAAAACCAGGAACCGATGCAGTGTCAGAGAAAGAAAGTCAACGCCTATGCCTGCTGTGTCCTGAGCGACTGCTGCCATGGTGCTTGCCTTTATGGGATCTCTCAAAGGAGCGAGATCTTTCACGCCTATCTCTGTGATGTCCCCTTTCATGCCTGTGTTTCTTGGTGACATCTGAGTGATCCCGAGACTTGCTCTGAGATCGAGACCGCGATTTTTTCCTCTTATGGCCATGTCTATTTGAGCTCTTTAAGTCTTCTCTGCTATGTTTGGCCTTCAGGTGAGGAGAACCATGGTTATGATGTCTTCGAGGGCTTTCACTGTGACTGCGGGACCTGCTTCTTGATCTTGAGCTGTATGTTCCAGATCGACTTCGCCTATTATTATAACTTAGACAATAGAAGTTTCAAGTTTAGGTTCAGTTTCTATTGGTAATAGATTAATCATTTGTTCATTACTATGTTTAAAACAACGAGCAATGAAAAGCTGAACTGACCATGTTCCTCAGTCTCCACACCCTGACCTCTCGACTGAAGCTGTCCTGTCTATCTGATGCCTATACTGCACTGAACTACATGCCTTTTTAAACTGAGTATCTCCCACATAACCAAAGTGTATCAGAAGAACCTGCATCTAGTTACAAAGCTGACTAGAAGTCTTAGGCTCTTTAATACAACATTAATGAAATATTTACAATTTAACAAACTAAATGTAAAGAATGCTTTCCTACAATAAATAATTTTATATACATATAACCCCACAGCATTTTCTGGACAATCCAGTAAATGAGGGATTTGAGGAACAAAAACAACGCACAAAATGCCACTAAGGCACATTACTAGGGTCAGTGAGATGGCTCAACCGGAAAAGGGGCCTGCCGCCAAGCACAAAGACCAGAGTTTGAGCTGCAACACCCACATGGTGGTGACTTTTACAAATTTTCCTCTAACTTCTGTACATAACCACTTTGCATATTTTAAAACACACCTGAAGAATCACATTTGAAGAGTGTCCCTAAGTTTACTGCTCTTTAAGCCTAATCCTAAAATAAAGCATGTTTGTAATCCTGATGGAATATAGTAAAACATGCTAAACAAACAACCCCAATACTTATTCCTACCCTAAAGCCCACATCCCATCTTCCATTACTCACTGTCTTCTTGGGGTGTGTGATCTAGACCGTGATCTGGTTCTCGACCTTGATCTACTAGCACTTCTGCTGTTTCTGCTTCTCTTGCTGTCTTTTCTTACACTTTAAAAAGAAAAAAAAATACAGGCGGTATTTTTTACATTGTTTTAGTGTATAAAGGTTTAACAATGAATAAATATTCGATCCCTTGAAGTACACTCACCCATTATAAGGGCTTTTGGAAGCCTGTTGTCTGTCCTCAGGTTCTTTTTTGACTGTCTTCACATTAACGGAGATTGGTGACTTCTCTTCAGCTTTTACTTCTCTTGGTGATGCTTTTAATAGGCAAGGACAATACATCAAAACAGGATTTAGCAGAGAACAAGTTCTCAACACAGCCTACACTTCTAACCCTTAAGACGGATTTGTCTCAAAAAAAAAAAAACCCAACAATTTCTTAATGGTCTCTAAGCAACTGACCAACGCCACACCTTTCTAACAAAGCACACTTACAGCGCTCACATCTCATTCAATTCAGACTGCCATCTTACATGGTTTAGAGGCTGGAGAAAATCCACCGAGCGTTGAAAGGGCTGGTGTTCCATCAGGATTCAATCCCTTTGCTTTTAATTTGGCTTCCTGTAAGGCTACTTTTCTTTTTTCTACTTCTTTTTCCAACAATTCATAGTTTGGCTGTTGGATGAAAATCAAGTTAGTATTACCTTTAGATTCTTGAAAATGCCATCGGCACCAAACTGAATATATCTGAAATTACCTTTTTCCTGGTGTAAAGTCTAAGTGTCTCTATGCAGATATCTTGGATCTCCTCTTCTGTAGTACCAAAAAGAAGAAACCAATGGGGCCGAGTTGGCAATGGAATCTAAACCATTAAAAACAGAACGGTTCAAACTTAAACTTCTATTCCTCTAAGATGTATCAATTTCTTGGAATTTACAAATTTGTAAAACTCAGCGGGTTACACTTACCTGAAGCGCTCTGGCTGCAAGGTAGATACAAGCACATGCTATCGTCTCTGGTTGAAAGCGAACAAAAACATTGGTTCGAAGACTGTCATTCATGTAATTCCTGAAAAACATTTCAGCTATCAGCTTAGTCCAAAAGCAAACCGATTCTTCTGACGTACATATAAAATTGGAGACTCAATCTACTTCATTCTTTTTTCTTCTCCTCATATTCACGTCTTTAAACTGTATGTTAACAGTTTCTAAGCCTTTCCCCACAGCACTTACAAACAAATACAGATCTCACCCCTAAACCCTCTTTCAACACATCACTATAAAGGCAGTGATTTGGAGTCAATTCTGACCTGGCGAGGTTCAGATCTCACCACTCCAACACTACTTCAAGCCATCAGTTACTGACCGTCTCTCCTTTATCCATAATGAAAAGCAGTGTCAACCAAGTTCTTTAAAAAAAAAAAATTCCAATACCAGAAACAGGGGTAAAAGCTATTTTTAGTAAGAACCCATCAAGTTACTCTTATAGTTAGAAAGGGGGGAAAAAACACTTAAAAAATCTAGGTAGCAAAGTGAGCAATAAATACACATAATGGCCTTGTTTACATACCCTTTTGCAATTAAGTATAAATAAAACAATAATCTAATTTAATTAAATAAACTTCTGAAACGTCTAGTAAAACTTTGCAATAAAATTCCTTAACTGAAAAACTTTATAATTTGCTGAAAAGCCTGAGCTGGAAGTTAAATGGATTATTTTTAAAATCCTTACAATTGTTAAAAACTATTGTATAATTTTTTTGCTGCACAGAATACATTGAAAACTCATGCATTTGATAAAGCTATGTGGCTTTTCAAAGTTACCAGTATCTACTGAGCCCAAGAGAAGCATGGCTGTTATAAAGAAAAAAAAAAAAAAAGACATATTTCTGGGAAAGTCCAGAATTGTTCAATGCTTGCTTATCAGCAGTCATACGAATCATTTATGCTAAACCAATTTCCTTGCTTAACCTTTCTGCATCTCAAAGGCCCAAGTTCAAAAATACTTAAATAACATTAACTATTTTAAAATTAAATGCTCCTTATATCAAAGCCAACAACACCTCAATAGCTGGAGTCACCTCAAATGGCAACAGGCACCCATTTAAAGCTACAAGCATAAGGTAGCCTCCTTGGTAGAACGGATGCTATACACATTCCAAGTAGAAATTTAACTGAACCCAATTAAAAAAAAAAAAAACAATTCATATTGGCTGGACAACAGTCTATCAAAAATGAAATATTCATTTTGATAGTTACAGGTATACATTAAATACATAGGCATGATGCATAGTTACTTCTAGAAGCAAATATACAAATCCTTTTGACACCCCGACAGAACTAGAAGATGCTGCCAGATGGATATGGACCACTTCAGTGAATCTCGGATGAGAGCTTGCACTGGATTGGCTGGAGAGCAGGCTAGCCAATCAGGCCATCCTGAGGTCATGGGCTGAAGTGCGGAGGGCAGAGTTCTATGACTTACCATCATGGACTACCCTTTAATTAAAGAGTAGAAAAAAGAACAAAGTTAAATTGAGTTCTCCATTAAAAGTAATTAGTCAAGCCAAGAAAACAGGAAGCAGAAATAAGCATTATTTACATTTTGGTTAAAAAACAACAACAAAAACAAAATACCCCCAAACTTATTTCATTACTTTGGAAGGAAAATAAAATGAAACTTACTTTATTTCTGCTTCTGTTTTCCTGACTAAAGAAGAAATGTAAAAAAGCAACTTACCAGGCAGTTTGAACCAGGGTTTGGTTACGTTCACACTCTAAGACTTGTAAATACATTACAATGATCTGAGGACAAGGGAGAAAACAGCATTTAGCACATGGGTGGTTCTTTCACAGCAGAGTTCAATGAATAAGTCATATGAAGTGTTGATTAGTTCTAATCCCTGTATTACAGCTACAGTCAATGCAGAACATGCTCAAGACTCAGTGCTGACTGTCATATTACTCAGCTCTAAAAATGTGCTTACAGAAGTGGCGGTTAATAACTCAGTGTTTTCTAAATTCATCAGAAAGGGCAAAATTTATACTATTATTGTACACAATGGTCACAGCACATTTTCTACAACACTAAGCATTACAGTAATTAATTTCTGCAGTAAAGCTTTAGTACACTAAAGTTTCCTAAACAAAAGCTACATAACTCAATGACATTAATGCTTGCCTTATAGTTGGTTCCCAGCAAGAGACACTAAGTACGTAAAACTATTTCAGTTCATGCCAAGTGTTTCTGGACCCATATTACCATTATTTTATAATTTTAGAAAAATGGAACTTGAAGTTACCCAGTTAACAGCAGAGCTAGCTATCTCCAATACCCAACACTCTTGCAACCAGTGTTCTTAAGGAACAGGAAAGTCAAAAGGGAAAGCTTTCATCAATGGTTTACATCCAGCAGCTACCCTTTTCAACACTTTAGCGGGTACGTGCAACTCATTCCTTACATGAGGAATTTTATCACATGAGTTTGTTAAGTGGGAAAACTAGAACTTAACCACAAAGAATATTCATGATCACACAATTACTACTAATAAAGCCTGATCAGTCCCATTTTTACTGACAAACATCAACATCCAAAATAAAGCTTTTGAAAACTCAGGTTAACTCTCCACATAAGTAAAAATTTTTAAGAAAAGCCCTAATACTTACGAAATTTAACTTCTGCACTCTATAACTCACCTTATGGGGATGCTTGACATGAACACAAAATCCCAACTCCTTTAGCACCCTCCTTTCTGCCTTGATAACTTGATTTTTGGTGTTAATGTAGTTCTGATCAAGGATCAGAGGGCTTGGAGTCCTATAGTTTGTAAGAAATAAAATCAAAACTGTTTTGCACATCCAAAACCTTTTATTTGTGGCATCTCCATTTTCCCTTCCAACCAACTATTGGCAACAGAAACCAGCTTTTTAAACTCCTGCTAACAAGTTAAAGCATTAATCTTATGCTGTCCAAGTTATGCTAATTATATACAACTAGACAAAGCTCCTAAACCAACTTGAAAAAACACTTACACATTCTTAGGTCTCTTAACTTATGCACTTAACTTCAGTGATAATGTTTACTGGCACAAACCTCAGCCTCAAAGAAACTTCCCAGTAAGAACCAATGTGATCCTGAAAGATTTAGTATAAAGTTCTAAAGTTCTAATATGAACAAAGATTTAAAAAAATTCTTTTTGAGTAAACTCTTTGCTAAGTTTATGATCAAAATGAAACCTAAGGGAAAAAAACAGGCAGTTAATTCTGATTTCTTTTGGAACAACACACTAAAAACAAATATACAAAGAATATTTGTCTGCTTAATTAGCCACCCACCCCTGGAAAAAAAACAAACAGAAACCAAACCACAAAACCAAACCAAACCAAACACCACCAACAAAAATCAAACCCAAAATTAGCTCAATTATCAATGAAAGAAAATATTTTGTAAAAATGAGTTTAAGAGTAAATTAGGTAACTCCATGTAGCTCCTGTGAGACTCTAAGGCTGCAGAGAGGGAACAGGAACCATATTCACAGCCTGTGTGGGATGTCCTGAGTTTGTCTTTTCATATTGAGGGAAGGAACACCTGGTCACTCTTAGAAAAAGTTATCTCATGTACATCACGTAGTTTGTTTATTAAAAAAAAAAAAGCCTTGCTATAAAGCTCATCTTGCCTCACCCACTGGAGTGGGTCATATCAGCAGCAAGTGCAATCTGGCTTGTCTTACAATCTGCCAGTTAAGAAATGTTAATGTGATCTGTGAAATTTACCATGTTTTTTGATACATTTTTACCTCTAACCAGCAAGTTGTACACATCTATTAAAATTGTACAATAAGTATATGAGTAGAATATTTAAATGCTTTCTCAAACAATTCATTTTCAGCCAAGTCACAAGTTTTATGCTCTATAGAGAATATATTGCCTGAACACTTCTTCAACAACCTATTTAAGCATTACCACTTTTCAGTGGTAATCAAACAATCTAGTGTATAATGTTGAGTAGGAGCCCCAGCTCACTCCTAAGCCCAGCACTATTAGGAGGTTGGGAGTGAAGAGTGTGGAGACAGACTTCAAGGATACCCTCCACCACATCAGGGGAACTGAGGCTAAACTGGGTTAACACGAGACTCAGAAAAAAAATCTGCAATGAAGTACATTAACTACCTTCCTGGTAGCAGGCTATCAGAGTAAAAAAATTAATTTATATTTTCCTTATTTTCACTTAAAAGCAAAATCCAGTTACGGCTATTCTGTAACTTTGTGTTAAACTATTAATAGCTGGCAGAAGTAATATCAAGAGCAACAAAGTAATTATGGAAAACTGATCTAAGTTCAATTTCGACTACATCTTTAAAGAGTGAGAAGTGTTATGGCAGTTAAGTAGGAAAATAGCCTGTGATGAATCAATTTTATCAGGACAATAGCCACAAATTGCACTTTGGGGAAAAAAAAGGCTGCTTATCTCAAATGGGAACAATCATATGAAAACACACCCAAAAACACACTATGTAAGGGTTTATGGCTTTTCATGCTTTATGTATGCATTACAAGCTTGTCCTTCAACTGGTATTAGGAGTCAGAGGCTCAATGCAGTATTTTATCTGTACACAGCTTAGCTCTTACCCCTGAAATCCAGACAGTAAACAGCACCACTAAAATCCCTCTACAAGCCAGGTGGTGGCGGTACACACCTTTAATCCCAGCACTTTAGGGGGAGGGGGCTGGGCTGCAAGTGGGCAGAGACAGGCAGATATATGTGATTTTGAGGCTTTCTTGGTCTACAGAGGGAGTTCCAACACAGGCTCCAAAGCTACAGCCAAACTGCCTTGGTGGTGGGGAATCCCCATACAAATAGTTCACAAAAGTCGAACTGTCTTACTTTTCCTAAATGTGTTAAAACTTATACTATATCCTACCAAGAAAACTGCTTTATATAGAGTTATTATAAAATTTGTGATTAAGCAGGTGAACATCTTTTTCAATTGTGGCTACCAACTGGTGACAAATTTAAGGATTCACCACGAATTGGCTTGGATTTACTCCTCCCTCTGCCATAAGCACATTGCCCACCATCAGAATCCCAAAAAACATGAAGCAGCACAGCCTTGTTTAATCCCAGGAGGGAGGTAGTTAAGGCACAAAGGTCATAAACTGTAGGCCACCCCACGCTACCAAGTGAGACCCTGAATCTTAAAACTCCAAGTCGCACGATTTTAAAACAGACCAAGGAAACAAACCTTACAACTCAACCATCTAAGTTCTTATTTAGTCTTGCCACTACCAATTTCTCAAGTTAGCTTTGTAAATGCATAATCTCTCATCTTCACTTTGTTCAGAATTGATTTACCTTATAAATCAAGGCAAGCTCAATGAATACAAAATTATCTTAGCAAAAGCATTTTATACCATGATAAAACAGAAAATATCTCCATAAATCAGTAACAAAAATTCTGAAGAAGCATTTAAGTAACAAAAGCTTTTTATATTAAAGTAATCAATCAGAAGTATTTTTCAGCAATTCATTAAGTTGAATCAAGGCTTGGTAAACACCCCTGGACTAGCACTAGATGAAGAGGTGGCACTTAAAGTTCAGGGTGGGTGAGTCCTCATCTATTCAGAATTCAGGAGTAGCGGCAACACTCCAAACTCCACTCTCCACCTCTGAAGGCTTGTTATTACCAGACTTTGCTCATTAACTTTTTGAAATAAACTTTCAATCTTTAAGAAATCTGGGTCTGTTTATTTATTTGATGTTTGTATGATAGCTACTTTCTACAGTATGATTGAAACACAGCACACGAATGACAAAAATTTAGAACTAAGGGGTTGGAGCACGGTTAGTCTCTCTCGTGTTCCAAACAAGGACTGATACTCTGGAAGTAGTACAAGGACCTACACTATAAACCAGATGGGTAATTAATACAGAGACAAGATTCCTACTCTACACCATAAACCAGATGGGTAATTAATACACACAGAAATCTCTAATGCTTATTTTGAAATAAATAGGAACATTCCTCAAGTGTCAAACTGAAGCTACCCATGAACCACAGAAATAAACTAAATGGTTAGATAAAATGACAATATTGACCTGACCCTTCCAATTCTTACTTTTCTATACATTGAAAATAGCATCAACAGTCACCAATAAAAGCAGTCAAATCTTGAAAAGTTCATCTTGTAACACTTATCTTAAAAAGATATAACAGAGACTTCTTTAAAGAAAAAAACTCCTTAACATACTGCAAATACGTTACACATAAATAAAATTGTAAACTACTGGTATGAATAGCTTTTCCTTTAAATTCAGCTATTCTGAAGAACTATCAAATTATAAAAAAGCCTTATGGGGGGGCAAGTCAAATAGTTCATATTGAGGACTGGACTTTTATATTTATTATTTATCTTTATGGAGCCAGGACCAAAAACATACACGAATGCCCCCCCACGTACCTGTCAAGGCCATACAGTAATCTAGTTAGCATTCACAAATGAACTACATACAATTCAAGACAAATTAATTAGACTATAACATTTATTTTCTAACCATATCCTATGCAAAGAACACAAAACATCTTACTAAGCTACAGTTTTAATAACTTGGACAGCAAAGAAAAAAGCTTATAACAAGAAACAGGAGTTTTTTTGTTTGTTTTCTCTAAATGGTTCACCAGTGGCCAACCTGTTAGTCCCCGATTCCAGTGACCTATTCTCAGAACACTGGCTTCTCCTTGGGGATTTTCGATACGTCACTCACTGTTGCCATGACGACAGCTTCATCTCTATGTACCACTCCACATCACCCAGGCTTTGGTAAATGTAGCTGGTCGCTGTATAGTCGGTTGCAAGGGAAAAAAGAGTTGAAGTTAATAACATATACAAGTTATATGTCTGAGTAAACTTGTAATATGCATAGAAACACTTATATCCTGCTTTTAAAAAGGGGGGCTTCCATGCAATTAACTTCTTTAAGAATTTCATGCTATAATCAAACTCATAACATTGAAACAAAATCAATTTCTCTTTAATGATGGCCAAAAATGCAGTTACACCCAACACAAGTCAGTCAGATTGGATTATTCTTAGTTCTGAAGTGTTAAGATGACCCTATTCTGACACCAAGGGAGGAAAAGTTAAGTCCCACAGGAAAACGCCAAGATGTGATTATAGTTGGCTCACCGACTCACATACTACTAGAAAATGTCCTTTTAAAGCAGAGCCCTTTGACTAAAGATAAAAATTCTGTATTTTCAGTGTTTCATTTAAGAACACCCTGAAAAAAGAATCAGCCACGTATCTAAATACGAATATAAGCTCAGAACATACTCAACACCAGTTAGAAAGTCCCCCATTTCTCTACTTTCTTCATAAACTAAAAACATTTTCAAATGAAGGAAGTTTTATCACTGAGATGAGAAAAGATAGGGCTGAAAAAGTATGAAGAACAAAACAAGCTATATATGTATTAAAAAATCGGGGCAGCAATTTTTGACCATGCTGCCCACTTTGAACTCACTTTAACATTTGCTTATCTGACTATACCTTCACTACCAACCAACTTATAGACTCCATCAATATAAAGACTATGTATGATGCTCATTTGGACTAAGCAACACCCAGTTCCCAAAACAACTTAGCTTTTCACAGCTACCGAATCAAACGCATCACAATTGCTCAGAAACTGACCTGCACAATAACTACCCTAGAACCTCCCGTGGAACAGTGAGGCCCGCGACAAACGTTGGTACTGCCATAGATGAAGGCACAGGCCCAACAAACGTTGGTACTGCCATAGATGAAGGCATAGGCCCACGTAAAGTTACCAGATTATCAGTCCACCGCAAAGATACTGTTTCAGACTGTATTTTCTTACAAGATAAAGAGCCCTATCCGAAGGCAACTCAATGCGTTATTTTTCTAACCCACTCACTGAGACTGTATCTAACCAAAACAAAATACCTGTTCAATCCCTTTGACTTCAAACTTCCAACTTTACCATCCTCCAGTCCTTTCAGATCCGGTATTATTCGATATAGCGTAGTTCAATGTGGAGAAGTACTCTAACAAAAGCCAACCTCAATTGATGAAGAAACTGGGACTCCAAGCAGAAAAACAACCTACACGGAACTTGGACTACAGAGCTTCCAGGTCCAGCCTTCAGTGTTCCAGCGAGGGGAGGGGAAGAGAACTTACAGAATACACTCCCACTGGAGCCCACCGCGCTCCCTTTCTTGTTTAAGCTTAAGCCAAGGGACTGGCTTCACAGCACTCCCTGGATTGTCCACAAAGCAACTGCCTCTACAAACTTTAGATAGCTGGTTAATTCAGGGTTTTTAAAAAGTTTTAGGGTTCCTATGTGAATTTCAACACCTAATGTCAGTTTTCTTTTGCATCCATACTGACTTGAGGGAAAAAAAAAAGATGTTTTGACTCGATGATTGGCGTACAACAGCAGTAGTAAGGAGTACTATGTACAATAGGCCAATCTTACCTTTTTCCTCTTAACTGGCGGAGGTGGTGGAATACATTAATCACATCTCTTATTCTTCTTGGTGCTTCTTCTATTTTTGACGCGAGATTAATACAGGCCATGGCAACAATCTGAAAAGAAGCCACGAGGGGACAAAACTTGTAATGAAGCGCAACGCTAAACCGGACGCAACCCTGTCCAAAAACCTACCAAACTTATTTTTAAATGAGTAACTCTAAGGTACAACAGGGCTTTTGGCGAAATTAACCAACCAAGAGCGACATTTTTAGCGCACGGGGCGTACCAGCTATATACGCTGTATTGCTCAACGGCTCTTTAATTCTGGACCAGAATCAAGTAAACTCTCACGAGTTGTTCGGGGGCCTGAAAAATGTAGTTCTTGGTGCCGGAGCACGTGGGCTCAGGATCCATTTTCTAGTTCCTGGAACACGCTCTTAGGGCCCCGTTTCCTTCTGGGTGGGAACTAGGTACAAAGGCCTAGGCTAACCACTCCCTTTCTGGAAAAGCTGGTTACTACCCCTTCCTCCCCGCTTCCGGATGAGGCAACCCCCTTCTCGCCCGCCTCCGCCGAGCTCACCTCGAAACTGTGTTTGACGAACGACTTGGAGTAGAAAAAGCGATGGAACAACACCTGCCCCGTTGCCATCGCCACCTGCAGACAAGAGAGGAGAACGGAAGCGCCGGGGTCAGGCGGGCCCGCACCAGGCGCCGCCGCCATCTTGTGCGGCCGCTCGCTGCTCCCCTTCCCCCGCCCGGGCCGCGCGGCGCCGCCGGTTCCCGGTCCCCTCCCCGCCCGCCCAGAGCTCCCGCCGCCGCCGCCACCCCGACCCCGGCTCCCGAGAGACCCGGCCGCGGCCACCACCCGGCGCCGCTCACCTGAGGCAGCCGGAGGAGAATGCCGGCGGCCTGGATGAGCTCGCAGCCCAGGATGCGCAGGTCCGTCTCGCTGGGCAGGTCCAGGCCGTCCTGCATGGACGGCGTCGGCGACAGCCGCTCCTCCGGGATCAGCGAGTGGTCGATGGTGAGCGACACCTCCGAGTACAGGCGGTCGCCGATCAGGATCCCTCCGGTCGTCGTCGTCGTCGTGGTCGTCGTGCCCGAGCTGGAGCCGCCGGCGCTCGGGGCGGCGGCGGCTGCCGAGGCGGCGGCGGCAGCGGCGGTCGAGGTCGGGTGAGGCCCGGACGCCATGGTGCCAGAGAGCTGCACGCAAGGCCGACGCAGCCGGAACCCAGAGCGAGACTAACCAGCGTCCTCGGCGCGGCGGATGTGCCCGTGACCGCCGGCTTCCAGGCCGCTGCACGCAGCGTGCGCTTCCGCCCTGACGTCACCACGCCGCCGCCCCGCCCCGCCCCGCCGCGCGCCAACGAGTTCCTCCCGGTTTCGGAGGTGGGCGTGGAGCTTCGCAGCCGGCGGCGGCGGGTTGGGCTAGCCCTTCACGCACCGGGTGATCCGCTGTCTCGGCTTCCGGCCGGCGGCGACACCGGTGTGCGAAGTGCCTCCGGACAGGGCGGCTTCAGAGTTTCAGGAGTGCGGGGGGAAAAAAGGGCGGCGCGCGCGGGGTTCCGGGAAACTCCGAGCAAGCGCGCGTCGGTGTCGGGGTGTAGCCCTGGAAACGTAGGCCTGGCCCCTGACCTCACCTCGCCGGCTTTACGGTAATCTGGAAAATCCCTGGCTCCAGAAATAGATGTAGGTTGAGAACGTTGCGCCCGCGACTTCAAGGCACGAGGGAGTCTGATTCCAGATGGTTCCTACTAGGAAAGTGACAGCTTGATTACACTATCCCTGTGTCAATTTAAAAAATACAGCTCTCGCCTTCCTTACATGGGATTTGAGGTAACCTACAATTGTGTTCTCCGGACCATGGAGCAAAATGGCTCCAGGATAAACCATTTCTTTCTTTTCCTTTTTTTTTTTATTTTTATTTTTTGGTTTCTTTGTGTAACTGCCCTAGCTGTCCTGGAACTAGCTCTTGTAGACCAGGCTGACCTCAAACTCACAGAGATCCACCTGCCTCTGCCTCCCCAGTGCTGGGATTAAAGGCGTGCACCACCACTGCCCGGCATAACCCATTTCTTAATTCCCTTAGGGATAAGAGCTCTAGTTTTTACGTCTACACCAAAACTCCCAAATAGCTGAGGCCGACTTAGGAACAGCTGATCCTCCTGCCTCCATCTCTGGAGCCTGTCTGGATACCCAATGGTCTTTATATTCTAGTTCAGCCCTCTGATTGCCTTCTTTAGGGAGAAGGAAAAATCTTTGTCTTAGTACACATCTTGGGGATTGTTGTTTTGTTTTGTGAAGGCTTAATTTCTTGATGAAAAGTGCCTTAACTTTGTACCTATAGAGTAAGAGGAATTTAGATATTTATTTAATTATGATTTATTATTTAGATATTGTTTGTCAGATGTCACCAAAATAAGATTTTGGGGGAGAGAGGAGCTTCGAGACAGGGTTTCTCTGTGTAGCCTTGTCTGTAGGCCAGACTGGCTTCAAAGGTGTGCACCACCACTGCCTGTCAAAGTAAGACATTTTTATAGCTTGGTTTTTTTTTTGCTGGGTGTATTTGGACAAGCCCTCTGGAGACAAAGGCAGGTGGATCTCTGAGTTCAGGCTCAGCCTGTTCTACATATGGAGTTCCTAGTCAGTCAGCTACGTAATAAGCTTCTCAAAGCAAACCCCTTTAAAAAAACAAAACTTTGTATAGGGCTGGAAGTGATGATATAGGCCTTTAATCCCAGCACTCAACAAAAGCCTCATAAATCCATGATTCTGATAATGGTTTATTTTACTTTATTTTTTTCCAGACAGGGTTTTTCTTTGTAGCCCTGACTATCCTGGAACTCACTCTGTAGATCAGGCTGGCCTCAAACTCATAGAGATCTGCCTGCCTCTGTCTCCTGAGTGCATGGGCCACCACTGACCAACAATTCTGATAGCTTTTTGTCACTGACAGATTCCTGAGAAAATTCAGTGAAGCTTTTATTTTGGTTTCATGGTTTCGGATGTTTGAGGTTACAGTCAGATGGCCCTATATCCTGTGGGCTTTTGTCTCGGCAGAAGTTTGTGCTGTGAGAACTTGGTGAAAACAACTCTTACCACCCACAGAGGGAAAATCCCCAAGTCCTGATTGCTTGTCCAGCTATGATCTCATCAGTGGATTAACCATTTATGAGGTGTGTGGCTTTGTGATGAAGTCACCTCTCACTGCTGGGCAGTGGTGGGACACGCCTTTAATCCGGGCACTTGGGAGGCAGTGGCAGGTGGATCTCTGTGAGTGTGAGGCCAGCCTGGTCTACTGAGTGAGTTTCAGGACAGCCAGGGCTGTTACACAGAAAAACCGTGCCTCAAAAAGGAAAAAAAAAATGCCTCTTAACTGCCACTACCTAAGAAGATGATCCTCAAACAGGATCTGTGGCAGACATTTCATATCCAAACCTTTTGTGCAAACATGAGGGACACTTCCAGGGAAGAACTGTGTTGTTCAACAGAACTTCTCCTGGTGAGATACTACCCACAGTGTCTACTCACCCCAGATAGGGAACCCACCACAGACCAAACCAAAGTCCAACATGGTAAACCAATGAGTTTTGTTGGTGTTAACGGAGTATTGGTGTTTATTTTCAGGAGCAGAAATGACTCAAAGATAGCTGCATCACCAAGTTTAGGTGTATTTTAGGTTCAGCACAACTTGGTGAGATTTTTTCCTGAACAATAAAACAACATGTGATTTCATGGAAACTCTTTGTAAAGTACATGTGACATCATCCATAAAGATGGGTTCTATAGATTGATTACATGTGACACCTTCCGTAATGATAGATTGTATAGATTGACACACTCGTAATAAGGGTCTGTGGGAGAACCTGATGTCGTCTTTGGGCCACACAACTGAAAAGGTCACCAAGTAATTAACAGAGTCCGCTCCCAGCCATCTGGGGTGGTTAACAGGTAATGCAGCCCTTCCTTTGAAGGAAGGGACCTGTGTTTAACATTCCTAGATCCTAACCTGGAGTTAATCACAGCACTCTAGAAACAGAGGCAGTCTGGATCTCTGAGTTCGCAGGCCAACATGGTCTACAGATGGGTTCCATGACAGCCAGGGCTACACAGAGAGACCCTGTCTGTGGCGAGGGAAGACAGATATTCCTGGTGCCCCTTTTGCTTACCTATGAGCCCAATTCTTCGCACAGGAAGAGATGGCTTAACATGTTATATAGACCTGCTCCTAAGTCACAAAACTATTGAGAAACTCTGTCTTGAAAAACAAACAGGAGGAAGAGGCAGCTTTAGGCAAGCCTGTAGGCATTTTCTTAATCAGTGATTGATAGGGGAGGGCCCTGCCCACTGTGCTTGATGACATCCCTGGGCTGATGGTCCTGAGTTCTATAAAAGCAGACAGCACAAACCATGGGGAGCAAGCCAATAAGCAGCACCTCTCTATGGCCTCTGCATCAGCTTCTGCCTCCAGGTTCCTGCTCTGTTTGGAGTTCCTGTCCTGATTTTTCCTTCATTGGTGTACTGTAATGTGGAAATACAAGTCTTCCCCAAGTTGCTTGTTTCATCAAGTCATAGTAACCCTAAGATTCAATACAAACTAAAACTGTGATAAATTAGTTGTTTGTGTTTGGGGGAAAGGGTCATCCTATGTAGATTAGTCGTTTTTTTTTTTTTTTTGAAAATTTCCACCTCCCTTCCACTTCTCTCCCCTCCCCCTCTCCTCCTCTCTCTCCAGTCCAAGGAGCAGTCAGGGTTCCCTACCCTATGGGAAGTCCAAAGTCCTGATTAGTCTAGTTTGTAACTCAAATCTGATTGTCTTAGCTTCCATGTGGTGAAACTACAGGCATATTTCACCACACCTGGCTCCAAAATGTGATGAAGTTGGATAAGGCTTTGTCTAAGAAGGTTTGAAGGACCTCTACCATACATTACTAAGTGAACAAAAGGAAGTTCCGGGGCTGGAGAGACATCTCAGCAATGCAAGAGTGCTTACCGCTCTCACAGAGGACCTGGGTTCGATTCCCACAGCCCACATTGGTGGGTCATAGCCATCCTACTCCAGGAGATCTGATGCCCTCTTCCAGCCTCTGTAGGTTTCTGCACACAGGTGGATATGAATTCAGGCAAGCATACACATGGATAAAAATAAGTAGTGAAATGAAGTTTCAGTGTAATAAATATGCAATGACCCCCTGTACATGAAATTAAATTATACGCTGAATAGGAACAGAAGTGTAGCTTGTTGGTAAGAACATGCACAAACAAGAATAGCAAAGAGGCCTGGATTCAATCTTCAGAACAACAAAACCAATACATTGGAATGGAGGTGGGTGGGAAGGAGGTGTTCATGGTTCTCTTTATATACTTTATATGATGTTACACTTGGTCTTAGCCCAAAGGCCAAGAAGCGGTACAATTCTTAACCTTTCTATAGTAAAGAAACAATTCTTTCAACTTGGTATAAAAGATAATAAAAACTGATAAGGATGAATTACTAGTCAGATGAAACTTCAAGACATAAAATGCAAGCCTGAGTTATCATTAGCCTAAACAGAAATATTCGGTCAACGTGACATTGTCAGTGTAAAACACAACTCCAGACTCCAAAGTTGTAAGAGATAGTTTAGTTTATTCTGAGCCAAATATGAGTGCCCATGACCCAGTGCGCTGACTAGTTTTATGTCAGCTTGACACAAGCTATAGTTATCTGAGAGAAGGGACCCTCAGTTCAGAAAAGACCTCTATAAGGTCAGACTGTAGGCATTTTCTTAGTTTTTGGTGGGGGAGGGCCCAGCCATTCTAGATGGTGATACATCTGGGCTCGTGGTCCTGGGTTCTATATTTAAAAAAAAAAAAAACAGGCTGAGCCCTGGGTTGTATAAAAATCAACTGTGTGTGCAAGCCAATAAACAGCCTCCACAAACTGCAACAACTCCCACCTCCAGGTTCTCACCCATTTGGGTTACTGTCCTCACTGCGTCGTAGCAATTATACTACTAAGACACCCAGGAACACAGATTAATATGTTCCTCCGTGGAAGCTGGTACATTAGATTTCAGTAGTTATGTAATAAAGTCATGAACAAACATTTACCGAATACATTATTGGGGACTGCAGGTAGGTGGGTTGCTCTCCAGAAAGGAAAATGGTTATAGGTTACAGATAATCTGGGATGTCTAATATTCTTTTCTTTTGAATGGTGTAAGTTAGTGGTTTGCTAAGAATACATTTTTAAAGTTTTACTTGATTGTCAAAAGTATGTCAGGCCAGAGACTGGAGATAGGTGCCCATTACCTCTGCTGTGATGAAACACCATGATCAAAATCAACTTGTGGGAGAAAGGATTTATTTTACTCATTCTTCCTTAAGAGTTTCTTATAAGAGTTCATCATTAAAAGAGTTCTTTCTCATAAGAGTTCATCATTAAAAGTTGTGAGGATGGGCACTCAAACAGGGCAGGAACCTGGAGGCAGGAGCTGATGCAGAGACCATGGAGAAGTGCTGCTTACTGACTTGCTCAACCTGCTTTCTTTTTTCCTTAATATTTTTTTTAATCTGGGAATTTCACGTCATGCACCCCAATCCCATTAATTTCCCAGTCCTTTCATATCTGCCTTCTACTCTTGTAACCTCCCCAAAAAGAAAGTTTTAAAAAGCCCTCTACAAAGCACAGCCGTATGTGCGTGCTCCTCCGTCTTCCGACCTCTCTATCACATATTCCTTCACCATATGGCCCTGGAAGTCTTGGTGTGTCACATAGTCTATACCCTTTTGTCCCAACAGCTTTACTTGCGAATATTCATTGCAATGAGTCATTAGTCTAAGTCAAGGCTTCCTGGCTTCTGCTACCCCATTAATACTGGACCCTGATAGAGACTCTTGGATATCCTGCTGTTGCCCCCATCATGGAGATACCGCAGGTCTGGCCACTTTGTGCACCCCAGTATCTCATAGATGGGCTAGGTGTTGGGATGGGCCAACTCAAAGTCATGGAGGTGGGCCTAGGTGGTAGCTGAGTTGGTCAGCCCACTGGCTCTTCTGTGCCACCTGGCAAGGCAGTGGGACCAGCTTTCCCGTGCCCATGTCACTATTGTCACCACTATACTGGGTCCCAGTTAGAAACGGAAACAGTTCAGCATGTCCCTTGAACATCAACAAGGCTTCAGACTGCAGTACAGACCATGGACCCAGACATGGCCCACATCTGCAGCACAGCCCAGACATCACCATGGCCTCCGGTGGCAGCGCACGACTGTTCCTCACCACCATCGAGTTTCCATTTCTGCCTCTCTTCATAGCACACAGACTGCTCATCTCAGCTTCTCCCCGCCCCAGACTTGCTCACTTCCAGCGCTTTGGGTGCCCCCAGTGTCTTGGTACTTCTGGCTGTGTTGCCCAGCCTGGTCTCTCACAGGGCCCAGGACCACCAGACCATGGGTGGCAGCACCCACAATGATATGGGCCCACCAACACTAGTCACTAATTCAAAACATGCCCTACAGGCTTGCCTACAGACAGATTTTAGGGAGGCATTCTCTCATTTGAGGTTTCCCTCCTCACAGATAACCACAGCTGGTGTCAGGTTGTGTAGTTGGCAGCACTGGCTGCTCTTGCAGAAGACCCAGGTTCAGTTCCCAGCCCCCATCACATGTCTCTCAACCGCCTATAATTCTAGTTGCAGGGGATCTCACGCTTGACCTCTGCAGGCACCAGGTGCACAAGTGGTGCACACATATACATGCAGCCAACCATTCACAAACATAAATCTTAAAGACGTTAGGTCAGACGGTTGAGCAAAGAATGGCTATTAAGTGGCTAAGGATAGCTCGAGTAATTTTTCTCTGGATCTGCAACATTCTAATTCTCCAAAATCACAAGTTCTAGTCCATCATTTACCCCTTTAGCATCTAACAGGTGTGGTTTGTCTCTCTTTTGGGAACTTCAGTTTAAACAGTTTCTAAATATTTACTTTCAGTTCCTGTACTGCTTAAAAATAATAAAAAAAATCTAATGTCCACTGTCTGCACACCACAGCTCATTATAAAGCTTTTCAGTGAAAATACATGATTTAAAGAATTGCCAGGGCTATGAGATGGCTTAGGGTAATGCCACTTGCTACTAAATTTGATGAACTGTGTTCAATCCCTAAGAAAAATAAACATTTTGGGGGGTATGTGTGTGGTGCCATAGTGTGTGCTGGTGTTGGCCAAAGGACAAGTGTCAGCCAGCATTCTACTTGGGAGTCATGTGTGTGTGTGTGTGTGTGTGTGTGTGTGTGATGGAGGAAGGTCATTGGCTAATAAAGGAACTGCCCTGGCCCATTTTATTGGTTAGAGGATAGGTGGGAGGAGAAAACAGGACAGAACACTGGGAGGAAGAGGAAGTGAGGTCAGAGACTCCACAGCTCTCTCGGGAGCAGACGCCTAAGAGAGAGACGCCATGCCCCGCTCCCGGGATGAAGCTCCGACCCAGGATGGACTAGGCTGGAATCTCCCCGGTAAGCGCACCTTGGGGTGCTACATACAGATGATTAGAGGTGGGCTAAATTAATATGTGAGAATTAGCCTAGAAGAGAATGGGCCAGGCAGTGTTTGGAGGAATACAGTGTCCGTGTAATTATTTCGGGGCATAAGCTAGCCGAGCAGGCGGCTGGGGTGCTGGGGACGCAGCCCCGCCGCCCTTATTACTTAATGTGTGTGTGTGTGTGTGTAGGGGGGGGTAAATTAATTGTTCTGAAAAATTTCCAATGTGGTCTAATAGACATTGGTAAAAGACAGAGAAATGTCTCAAAGGATAAAGTATTTTGGTGAAAAGCAAATGTGTTAGAAAGGTACTATGTGATCTGGATTTTTGTTTGTTTGTTTTTCGAGACGGTTTCGCTGTAGCTTTGGAGTCGGTTCTGAAACTAGCTCTTGTGGACCAGGATGACCTCGAACTGACAGAGATCTACCTGCCTCTGCCTCTCGGGTGCTGGGAGAGGCGTGCGAGAGGAGTGTGCCACCACCGCCCGGCATTTTTTTTTTTAAAGGCATTTGTCCTAAGGCTAAGTATGGAGCATTTTAGGCATAAGCAAAGTTGAAAGGTAATGATTGCTGGGTGTGTGGAGAAATAATAGTGGACATCTGTCATTTTTGCCTGCCCAGAATCCTGTCTTCCATCTTCAGTTTTCCTTCTGGGACACCCAGTATCTCTATTCTTAGTGAATGTGGTTTGGATAAAGCTCACATCTTCCCCAGTTCCTACTTCCTGCCCTTCATTTCCCCATAGTGATTAATTCAGAATGTGTGTCAGCCTCAGGACTTTCTCTGGAGCCATGATGAGGGGAAAGGAGAGGAAAGAAGTTTGTTGGTTTTTTGTTTTAAGATTTATTTATTATGTATACAGTGTTCTACCTGCATGTCTGCCTGCAGACCAGAACAGGGTAGCAGATCTCATTACAGATGATTGTAAGCCACCATATGGTTGTTGGAAGAGCAGTCAGTGCTCGTAACTGCCGAGCCATCTCTCCAGCCCCACTCTGGATTGTGGAGAGGAGGGTGAGCCCAGAACTACTGACTGTGGATGCTACTGAAACTTGAACCCAGAGCCTTGAAGCACTAGACACAGACTGTCTGCTCCTAGGCAACATTCTTTGCTCTGTTATGTTTATATAGGAGATGAACCAGCTTGAGAATGGAGCCAGCAAAAGCAGAGACCAGGACTAGAAACAGATACCCGTAAATTCATTTATGTCTCTGAGTGTAGAAGCTCCCTATCTTCCACGCCTAGGTTGTCCAGACATTTTATTGATTTTGCTTATTTAATCTGAAATCCATTTTAACAGAAAAACTGACACAATGTATTATGGTTTGCCATAACATACATAGTGTTTTATACTTTGGACTGGTGTGACTGTGGAGATGGGGAGGGCCTGCAATAGGCCTTTACATGTATCTATGAAGGGGTTAAAGCAACATTATCCCCAACAAACCCTCATGAACCAGAAACTTGCTTCTATGAAGATTTAGTTCCTCATCCTTTGGTAAGGTTTTTATGTCTGTTGTTCTGATTCCCTCTGGTAATTACAAACTTTTCCATCTGGAAAGAAAGGCTAGGGCCATGGCTGCGCTAGAGCCCTGTCCTCTGACCAGTGTGTTGTGCCCACCATCCCGGTGATCACAGAAGCAAGTCTGACAAATGAGTTATTTGTAAGGGGCCAAGCGTGGAGGGGAGAATCCCCAAAACTCTTTCTAGAGAACAGGGTTTAGGGTTGTTTATGGAATAACCTAGCAGAGAGACTTAAAGCACATGCCCAGTGATTTCTCAGAAAATTAGGAAACAATCTTCCTCAAGACCCAGTAATACCACTTTTGGGTATATATACAAAGGATGCTCAACCGTGCCATAAGGACATGTGCTCAGCTATGTTCATAGCAGCATTGTTTGTCATAGCCAGAACCTGGAAACAACCTAAATGCCTTTTGACCAAAGAATGGATAAGGAAAATGTGGTACATTACACAATGGAGTACTACACAGCAGAGAAAGATAACGACATCTTATTATCTTATTAGCAGGCAAATGGATGGAAGTAGAAAACATCATGTTGAATGAGGTAACCCAGATCCAAAAAGACAAATTATCACATGTACTCACTCATAAGTGGTTTTTAAACATAAAGCAAAGAAATCCAGCCTACAAATCACAATCCCAGAAAACCTAGACAACAACTCTAAGAGAGACTTACATAGATCTAATCTATATGGGAAGTAGAAAAAGACAAGGTCTCCTGAGTAAATTGGGAGCATGGGGACCTTGGGAGAGGGTTGAAGGGGAAGGGAAAGGCAGGGAGGGGAACAGAGAAAAATGTAGAGCTCAATAAAATATATATATATATTTTAAAAAAGCACATGCCCAGAGGATGGCTAGCATGGTATGAATGTGGAGTTGGGGTTTCTCCAACACAGAACAGATAAAAAGGGGACACAGGACAGAACCTCTGTGGGATCAAAGAAGAGTCAGATCACTTCAACAAAAGCAAATGTTAAGCTCCTGAAAGGTAATCTGGGCAGCAGTTGGCATTTCCACCTGTATACCAGAGGTACTGTCTGTCTGCAGCGAAGCCTGTGGGAGACTCATAATACATACGTCAGCTGTGACCTCTAGAGCTTGTTTCAAAATCCAATTAGAAACAGCTAACGGGCTGGGCGGTGGTGGCGCACGCCTTTAATCCCAGCACTCGGGAGGCAGAGGCAGGCGGATCTCTGTTAGTTCGAGGCCAGCCTGGTCTACAAGAGCTAGTTCCAGGACAGGAACCAAAAGCTATGGAGAAACCCTGTCTCGAAAAATCAAAAAAAAAAAAAAAAAAAAAAAAGAAAAAAAAAAAGAAACAGCTAACGGGGTGTTTGAAAAGCTGGCTAGGATAAAGTAAGAGTAGGTCATCTGTGTGTGCTGGAGGCTCCTTATCAGAGTTAAGAAACTTTGGTTCCTCTGTGTGGCCCTGGTTGTCCTGGAACTGGCTCTGTAGACCGGGCTGGGAGCACTCTGCCTCCGGTGCTGGAATTAAAGGCATGCTCCACCACCACAGGGTGAGACAGGGTCTTGATGGCAACATTCTTGGGGATGGTTCTTAGTTCTTGGAACTAAGCTGCAAAAGATCCACATTTACAACTCAATTATTTTTGATGTTTGTTTTGGTAAGGGTCATGCTGGTCTCAAATTTATGTCTCCTGCCTTAAACTCTTAAATTCCAGGATTATAGTCATGCCATTGTATCAGCTATGAAGACCTTCTGATAAGAACCCAGCCGATGGTTGTGGCTCCCGGAGCAAAACTAGGTTTTAGTAGCATCTCTTGTTATTTTCCTATTGCTGCAATAAGACACCATGGCCAAGGTGACTTACTAAAGTGTTTATTTGGGACTTACAGTTTTGGTATTAGAGTCCATGCCCATCACGGTGGGGAGGGAGCACGGCAACAGGCAGGTAGGCATGATGCTGAAGCAGCAGCAGAGCGCTCATACTCTGAGACACAACCATAAGGCAGAGAGGGCTAATAGGACGTGGCAAGGGCTTTGGAAATCTCAAAGCGACTCCCAGTGGCACACCTCCTTCAACAAAGTCACACCTCTTCATCTTTCCCACCTGGGGACCAAGTATTCAAACAGGAGCCTATGAAGTCATTCTCATTCAAACCACCACGTGTAGTAAGGAAGCTTACTAGAAATGGCCCTAGAAAACAAGCAAAAAGGACTTGGCAAGTTTCTGAAAATGACATTTTCCTCTTAGAGACTGAGTTGTTTGATTTTGGCCCCAGTCAGTCATTTTTCATATCTAATAAATAATAATAATAATAATAATAATAATAATTAGTGTGTGGGCATGTGTGCATTGTGCATGGACATGCCATGGCATGTGTGTGGAGGTCAGAGCACAGCTTGGTTCACTCCTTCTGTCTTTACGTGGGTTCCAGGGATTGAACTCAAGAGTGTGAGGCGTTTGTGGCAGGCACTTTCACTCACTGAGTCATTTTACTAGCCTAGGTTTCCTAGTTTGAATCCACATTCAACACAAGCAGAATTTCCTGAAGAGAAAAGGAAATCAGGCTGGGTGGTGGTGGCACCAGAATGTAAAGGTCCCTTTGCAGTGAACAAATCTATTGGACATCACCTTGACCAAATGATCAAAATTAGTTAAATGAACAAAATTAGACAGTGTTTGGGCAACATGTGACCTCTGATGGAAACCATGTAAATGGGAACACCATCTTTGGAGTAGTCCTGAAAAAAAATATGCTTAATCTAAATCTAATCATAGAAAGATAATAAACTAAATCCAAATTGGTAGTGCTACAGATATATTAAAAATGGATTTTTTTCATAGATTCATGAAAGATACCAAAATAACACAAAAACCTAGCGAACTCTTCTACAGTGGCACATAGAAAACTTGAAGAGTTCATTATTTCTGGTTTTATGTTTAAATGCTCAAAATTATGTTCATTAGATTTTCAGAATTATTGTTTCCAGTAAGAAAATGAAGACATAAACATGCCAAAAAGCCTAATTCTTGTTATTCCTTTTTCTCTGATCATTTCTTTTTATCTTTTCTCTTTTGATTCGTTTTTGAAAACAAGGTTTCTCTGTGTAGCCTAGGCTGTCCTGGAACTTGCTCTTGAGCTGAGGACTAGGCTGGTCTTGAACTCACCAAGATCGGTCTGCCTCTGACTCCCAAGTGCTGGATTAAAGGTTTGCGCCACCACCACGCAGCTGTTTCTCTTTATAGTGCCATACACATACCACAGAAGCAGAAGTTGTTCGTTTGCTGCAGCTCTAAACCATCACA
The DNA here is from genome assembly GCF_018167655.1 of Microtus oregoni. Taxonomy (NCBI): domain Eukaryota; kingdom Metazoa; phylum Chordata; class Mammalia; order Rodentia; family Cricetidae; genus Microtus; species Microtus oregoni. The sequence goes on along the minus strand of NW_024543069.1, from coordinate 14,790,003 downwards.
AAAACGATTTTTTTCACCAATCAATAAACAATTCTGATCATTTACATTCCTAAGCTTTCAGGAACTTTGCAAGAGTCCAGTGGAGTACACGCAGAATTGCTTTTATAGTTCACAGTGTTTTCATGCATACCTTTGGATTTTGGAAAGCAACCAAGTTACTAGTTACAGTGGTCCCCAGGGATCAGAGAAGTGCTGGCTAGATTCCTAGTTTGTACTTAGAATAGTTTACACCTCATTTTTAGAATTTCAGATGGGTGGTGGTGCAGGACTTTAATCCCAGTACTTGGGAGGCAGAGGCAGGCTGGATCTGTGAGTTCGAGGCCAGCCTGGTTTACAGAGCAAGTTCCAGGACAGCCAGAGCTACACAAAGAAACCCTGTCTCGAAAAACAAACAAACAATAAGAGAATATAAAATTAGAGAAATAATCCTAGGCGCTGTATTGACTCGTTTATAATGTCAGTTTTCCTATGGGTAGTCAGTCCAGCTGAGCTTTAAACTTAAAATCTTGATACCTAGACGTCAGCCTGTGATACTGTTGTGTTTTCCTATTGTGTTGTATGGGCTTTCTGGACCATCAGTCCCAACGTGGACTACCCCTGGGGTTTCAGTGAATCAACGGGAGAGGAAGCTTGTTTCTGCCCTTCGTTAAAGCCTTCAGGAACTTTAAAAATGCCAAGGCCATGACACCACGTGCTATCTTGATAGGCAAATTAGTAAATGTTCCGGAGCAAGTGAGTTTTGTAAACAGATAGTACTACAGCAGCTCCAAGTTCTACGGGACTATGGTAACACCTTTACCACCCCAATAGGACACTCGAGAGGAGATCAAGACCCTGGACAGCCGCGCAGTGCGGGAGGGAACCTTTCTCTCCTCCACCCAACTCGCTGGCCACATGGTAGCACAGCAGGGCGGAAAAGCAATGTTAGCGTCGCCAGCCTCGGCCAGGAAAAGTCGTGGACTTTTCCGCCAGAGAGCATGCTCTGCGCCTACCAAGTTCTCGGGACTGGACCCCGTTCCGACGTCAGACCCCCGGAAGGGCCCACTACTCCATTTCTGGGAAAGCCAGATGGCAGCCGCGCGGGGGCAGGGAAGGAGGGACGGGGCGGACCGGAAGAGCGTGCACAAGCCGGAAGTCGTCACTAGGCCCGCCCGGGCGCCCATTTCCCTCCGCCACACCTTCAGTAGGCAGTTCTAACTCGATCGCCAGCCTTGTGTCCCGGCAAGGGTGACACCGACAGCCCCGCCTCTGGTTCCCTGCAGCGCCAGCCTTCGGTGACGCCAACAGCAGAATCCCCAGTCCTGTCTGTGCGTTGGTCCTGTGACCTGTGCAAAGGTGGGGTGAGTGGCCTGTCACTCCTCCTTTGCTTTGGCCTCAAAGCACTTAAATGAACATCTGTTGGTAGTTTCTTCAAATTTTAAATTACCCATTTCTTGACACAGCTTTCAGTAACTCAAATCAGAAGGAAAGTAAAGATCTCTAGCAGGGAAGAGCAGCTGGAGGCCAGGACTCCAAATGGTCCCGACACCACCCTTTTAATCCATCATTTCTATTAGAGTTCTGAATCCAACCTTCTTTGTTCAGCATTTTTCCTGATCATTACCAGTAACAACTTGTAACCAACCCCCAGATAAACACTCATACCCACTGAATGACCAAAAACCACCCATTCCATCTCTTTGTGGGCATCATGTTCTCTAGACTGCTTCCTGTTGTCTGGGGGTAATGTCATCTTTAGGGAACCTGAGAAAATTGAGAGAATGGTCAAGTCTTGGGAAAACTAGCCATAACATTTGTTGTCCAGTCTCTGTGCAATGGAAAAGTGCAAGGCTTATCGGTAGTTATGGCTAGAATAGTGTGTGAGGCTGGGCCATCTCAGCGAGCAGTCTTGGAGCTGTTCTGGGTGTAGAACTCTGAGGAAACTGCTCCAGAGACAGTCTGAGAGGCTGGATCACCTGGGCTACCCATTTTCATTGGTGTTTGGTACCCTTTCTCTGAAAACACACACATTTTCAAAGGCAACACACCTGTCTGCATTAACACATGTATGGTCTGTGTGAATACACATTTTTTTGTTTGTTTTATGTTTGAGCAGGCAAAATATATGTTGCCTGTCTTGTAGTTTTTCTAGGTTTATTTCTTTATGTCTGTAGTCAGGATTTTCAGGGGTCTTCCCCAGTCAAAACTGGTTTACTGATTTCTATCAACCTTGTATGAATCCACAGCCTTTGTTTTCTGTGGAAATGAAAGCATAACCTCTTCTCCCAAGGCAATATATTTTCTGGCTTTCATTTTAAAGTTAAGCCATTCCTAAAGTATCCGTGCTGGTTTAAGTCTGTAGTCCATTTTACAACCCATGTCTCTCAGTAGGTGTCTGTTCACTTATCAACGATAAAAAGAATTCCAAGTCAGCAGGATTCATACTCACTGTTTATTTTCCATCTTTACGTGGCTTATTTTTTATTTTATTCTATATTTAAAATTTTTATTTTATTATTTATAAACTATTTTTTCCTATGACTGTCTTTACCAATTTTTTTTTCTTTTTTTAAGCCTACATACATTTTAAAGCATACTGTAACCTGTTTAGAGGTTTTTTTTTTTTTTTTTTCTCATCTGGATCTGTCTTTATTAAGCATCTGCAGCTTTCTCTGACCCTGTAAGACAAATCTTAACCTGGCTGATGGTTGGCTCTGCCCCCTTCAGGTAGGTGAGAGCAGAACTTCATGCCTGCAGGCCCCAGCCTGGAGCTGGTCTGTCTACCCTGGTTCAAGTAGGTGCTCCTACCTAGTCTCTGGCTAGTTTTTTGGCAATTGAGTAGTGTTCTGCCCACTGCTCATAAACCCCATTCAAGTGGTTGGTAGCATGGTCTTTAAAAAGAACCGTGCCTGTATATGCTGTAAGAGCCAAACCTACTCAGATTATTTCCCCCCAGCTTTCTCAGACCCTATGTGGATTAACATGCTATTCAGTGGACACCAAGTGTAGTGAGTCCTTTTCTGTTCCTTCAGCTCCCAAATGACGACATGGTGACTTCTTATTATGAAAGCTCGGCCTTAGCTTCGGCTTGTTTCTAGCTAACTCTTATAACTTAACACATTTCTATTCATCTGCCTGCTGTCACATGGCTTATGACTTTTACCTCTCTTCCTACATGTCCTGATTTTCTCTGTGTCTGGTTGCCAACTCTCCCTTTCTTCTTCCCAGAAGCCCGGAAGTCTGTCCAGAAGTCCCAACTATACCTTCTGTCTCTCTATTGGCTGTTTAGCTCTTTGTTAAACGGATCACAGTGATGCATCTTCACACGGTATAAAGTAATATTTCACAACAGTTCATCTCATTCCTCTGCTCAATAAATTCAGAATAAAAGCTGAAATGCTATCCGTGTCATAAAGACCCCTCTCTAGCCCTGGAGCCTTCTCTGCTGCTGCTTTCTGATAGGCAGACCGTACAGACACTGGCTTCCCAGCTGCTGTTCATCTCACCTGTGTGTGCTTCACTTCAAAACATTTTTCCCTTTCATCTCTCTGTGGTTTTCACTTTGTGCTGGGGGCTGAATCCAGGGCAGTGGGTGCACTAACCACAACCTCCCCACTGCGCTACCCCCCAGCTGCCTTGGGGCATTTCTGCAGTGGCCTCTGTAGCCCAGAAAGTAAAGGCCTTAAGGCAGGGAGACGGACTCTCTGTGCTGGGCCACCCTGATCTAATGTTGGTTGAGTGATTGGGAAAATGGCTTTGTGTCTTAGCCTTTGCTTTTCACCTTCTGTATGGCTTTGACCTGGAAGGGGACTCGTTCCTCTAGGCTCACCTCCCCCACCCCCACCCAAAGGTCTTTCCCTTAGGCAGTCTTTCTTCTCGACCACACATGCTAACATTTTTCTCTCATTAAACTTTGTATTAATCGGCCTCAAAGTTCTGGGACAGATCTTTGATCAAGTTGTTTCCATTGAAAATACCTATTAAGGGTCTGGAGAGATGATGTCTCAGTGGTTAAGACTGCTTACTGCCCTTGCAGAGGACAAAAACTCACTTTCCAGCACCCATGATGGGTGGCTTACAATCACCCCCAGGAGATCCAGTCCCTTCTTTTCATCTCTGAGGACACACACACACACACACACACACACACACAGAGAGAGAGAGAGAGAGAGAGAGAGAGAGAGAGAGAGAATGTGTGTGTTTTGAAATGCTGAATTAAAAAAGCCTTAATACCTTATAATTGCCACACACATACAATCCAGTGGTCTATAAGACTTTCATCTTTTTTTCTTAAGGTTTGGGGATGTGTGATTACCTTTAACAGGTTCTTTACTTAGATGGCAAGTTAAGATCAACAGTTCGAAGATGGTTCTACCACTGATTAACACTGTGGTGGCAGGTGTTAGGGAGAGTATTAGCATAGCCTCTGAGCTTTCTGGGAAGTACTGCTGACTCCATTGGCTTGCCTCTTCATGCTCTGATGCCATGCACAACAGCTGTCTGTCTTATAGCATAAACTACAAAATGCGTCAGAGGAGGACGGTTGTTCTCAAAACACATGGGCTAGCCCGGGATGATGGCAAAAGCACCGCGTTTCAAAACCACAGAGCTATCTTCCAGCATCTCACCGGAATGGCTGCTGTTTTTCTTCAGCTCAGCAGACTCGCAAGCAGTGTGACTGTAAATGCACTGAGTGTGTGGGCATTGGTAGCATTGAAACGGCCTGGATGAATCAAGATAATCAGGCCGTAGCTGTCTCCGTTGATGGGTCATGTTTACTGATAATGAGACAGGAGAGAAGCTGTGGAAAATTGTGGAGATGTGGAAAGGAGCCCCTCATCTCAGAGTCTGGTTAAAGCTTCTCACTAGCTGAGAATCAAGAATTCCAACAAAATTAACAACATTTGCTCAAGGCCTTTCCCCCTTTCCCAACTATAAGCATACAACTTTCTTGGGAATCAGATCATTTACATTAAAAAAAGTCATAAATTGGGCTGGAGAGATGGCTGAGAGGTTAAGAGCGCTGACTGCTCTTCCAGAGGTCCTGAGTTCAATTCCCAGCAACCACATGGTGGCTCACAACCATCTGTAATGAGATCTGGTGCCTTCTGGTCTGCAAGTATACATGTAAGCAGAACACTGTATATATAATAAATAAATAAATCTAAAAAAAAGGTCATAAACTTTGTATGAAACCCCAGTGACTCCTGACACTTCCTTATCAAATAATAATCCTATTTAAGTCACTACTGGAATCACCTTATAATATCATTTATCAAAAAAAAAAAGGAAAATGAAGTTTCTTACAAGCCCTTTGAAAGTTATCAAAATGGTAGTGAGACTAATGCCAAGAGACTTAGCTATGACTGCCCTTGATACCCATACCCATCCTTGGGTAAATATCTTAGTCTTTCCCCGAGCTTTTCTTTTTCCAACACCTGGGAAGCAGAGGCAGGTAGATCTATGTGAACTGAGGCCAACCTTGTGTGCATATTGAGTTCCGGACCAGCCAGGGCTGCCTACTAAAAACCTGTTTCAAAAAACAAAAAAAAAGGGCTGGAAAGATTCCTCAGTGGAGAAAGTCACCTACTGTGAAATCTGGTGGCCTGATTTGATACCCGGAGCCCATGTGTTAGGAGAGACCTTCACACGCATGCCATGGATGGTATGTGCTCACTCATATGAGCAAAGGAAATAAATAAAAATGTTGTAATTTTTTTAAATGTTGTAATTTTTTTATTTATTTATTTTTTTCTAGGCAGGGTTTCTCTGTGTAGCCCTGGATATTCTGGAACTAGCCATGTAGACTAGGTTGGTCTCGAAGTCCCAGAGATCTGCCTGCTTCTGCCTCTTGAGTGCTGGGATTAAAGGCATGCGCCACCATCACCCAGCTATTTTTCTTTTTAAAAGTCTTTTGATAAGCTACAGCTCTTCCTTGAGAAGGCCACATGCACACTTTTGGGTGTACTTCCTTCTTTTCTGCAATTACTTTCTATTCTTAATGAACCCCAGTTCTGCTTCACACTGGCTTGTCCTAAGATTATTTGTTCTTCTGAAATCAAGGATCTGGTTTCTAAACAACTAAAGGAATCACTCAGGCTTCTGTGGGCGATAGTGTGGACCTGTGCCTCCCACAGCTGCTGACAATACCGATAACATTGACATGATCGATGTTTTGGTAGACATGTTCTTGCCAATGCAGCATATCTGTTCTCAAGAAGACTTTATCCAAAGGTTGGTGGTGCTCTTCCACAGACTTGTGGCATTATCTGGAGCAAAGTAGCAAACCTATGCTGGGTTTGACAGTGCTGGTTTCCATGTGGTCTAGAGGGACTGCATGGATACCATCAATTTGTAAACACCGTGGAGAGCCAGATTCAAAGGCTTAACCGTTGGGTGAGTTGACAGTAGAATGTAATCCAGAGCTCTGTGCAATGGGAGTCCACTGGCATTGCCATCATTATGGGTGACTTTCAGCTCTTGAGGCAAGGCATATTGGCACTTGGCTTCAGCATGTTGACTCTGTTCCAAGCAGAAATGGACACAAAAGCTATTGGGTCAAGGTTGTAGTGTGCGTCTTTGCATAGTCCCCGACTTCCTGAACGATGTCGTCATCTCGCTTCTGGATGAAAGGCGACTCTATTGAATTCATTTTGTTTACATTGGTGCTTAATTGTTTCCTACCCAGTGCATAAGCCAGAAGGGTGTTGACACAAGTCTACTCATTCTTAGACATTCCAGTTTTAAGTTCACCTAGACCAGACCAGAAGTAACAGCCAGGAAAACATAGTCCAAGATTGCCTGTTGGGTGAAGTCTCCTCATGCCGGGGCATCGACACTACTCACACACCCACTGTGTGGTTTCCATAGAGTCCTACAGTTGTCCATCTCATGTCCAGCAGTAGTGGACTTCTTCACACCAGCACTAGTGTTCAGGCCTCTGTACTGGCCTGTCCTTAGGGTCCTGACAGGATACGTCCTCAGCTGCAGACACTAAAACCACCTCTTGTGCGCATTCACTATGTTCGCTTATAAAAGGTGGGCCTGCCCACCTTCCATCTCTCTCTTCCTTCCCCTCCCCTTCCTCTGTCTCTTTCTCATCTGCTACTCTCATCCCCAGGGACTGGTCTCTGTCCCCAGGGACGTGTCTCTGCCCCCCCCCCCCATCTGCCCCTTTCTCTGCCCCTTCTCTCTCCTCTTCTAATAAACCTCCGATGTGATCCCTGTTGCATGGCGTGACTTCTCTTTGCAGAGTTTTTAAATAAATTACAACATCCGGTGATGATGCTGTTGGTAAGAGTTCATTCTGTTTCCAGCTTTGACTTAGTGGGAGCTTTCATAAAACTTACACGCCATCAGTAAAGTCATAATTAGGGGTAGGGATCTGAGGGTGAGCTGGCTGTAACATCTAATCATCCCATTGGTCACCAGGGTTTACTCGGCTAAACTGACTGGCTAGACTGGTGTCCCCTTCCTCCCTCATCGCTGCCCCATGTGTGTCCCTGCCAAAGATGCACGCTTGGTTGAAGAGGACACGTTTCCCCGAACTAAGAAGGACCATCTTCGGTCAAGGGTATATGAGTAGCTGCACTCCCCTGATATACCCTCCAAACACACTCTCATTATTGGCTTAGAAAGTGGCTGGCAATTTTCAATATACTAACTACAATATTTTTATCATTTCTAAGAACTTGAATATTGCCACAATATTTTGAAATATTTATTCCCCATTTAATTTTCTCCAACTGTCTCCATAAGATAGAGTGTTAAAAGTTTACATCCAAGATTCTGTCAAGGATCACATGTGATCTTGCTTTTAAAAATTGCCTAAGTTTGGCTGGGTATGGTAGTGTACACATTTAATCCCAGCACTCAAGAGGTGGAGGCAGGCAGATCTCTGTGAGTTCAGGGTCAACTTGATCTACACAGTGAGTTCCAGGACAACCAGGGCTATGTAGAGAGACCACATATCAAAAGAAAAACAAGGCAAGACAAATTGCATAGTCTTTTTGTTTTTCAAGACAGGATTTTTCTGTGTAACAGCACTGGCTGTCCTGGAACTAGCTCTGTAGACCAGGCTGGCCTTTAACTCACAAAGATCTGCCTGCCTCTGCCTCCCGAGTGCTGGGATTAAAGGCATATGCCACCACTGCCTGGTCAAAAATTTCATAGTTTTAAAATATATGTATCTATCACTAATTTGTGCCTAAAATCTCCAAGAGAATAATAAAACCCAGTGAGTGAGGTTGTCGCAACCAGAAGAATCCGCAGGTCTGCGTTTTTGTTTTTCCTTTGCTCCCAGCACTGTCTCTGTTAGCAGTGCCCATTCATACACAGTGTGTGTCCTGTGACTCACTGACAGCTTCCCTACTCACGTCCACCCTCTCCTCCCCTCTGCCCTGGAACTCGGGCTTCCTTCTTGATTTACGTCCTAATTTGGATACAGAACGTCCTCCCATTGCTTCTTGCAGAAACCCCAGCTTTTATGTGCATGTCTGTCCTTTCTTCACCCCCTTATCTCCCCATTAGGTCCATCACTGGAGCTACACAGAGTGCAGGATGACCTTATCACTTGTCCTTGCTTTCTACGTTGGGGTAGAGTGAAAATTAAAGTTTGTGTTCAAGACTCTATCTTGTTAGGTAATTAATGATTTTTATTAACATTTAATGATTAATCAAGTTTTTTTTTTATTTTTTTTAGAAGGAGCTTTACTTCAACTATATTATCTTAAGTATGTCTTATTATGGTCCTCTTGTTAAGGGTATTAGTATGTAACATGCTAGCGCCATCTAGTGGAATATCTGATTTTAGCCTCACTAGCTCTGACTCTGAAAGGAAGTCTTTGGAAACATGCTAGAATTAGAAAGCGAAAGCAGTTAGTTACCTCCTTGGTGTCTCTGTGAGAAATCTTCCCAAGTAGAAGAATGTCTTAAGACCTAAGTGTGGTGACACACGCCTGTTATACCAGCACCGAGAGGAGGAGACAGAAGGATCCCCAAGTTCCAGGTCAAAGTGGACTATACGGTGAGACCCTGTCTCTAAACCTCAAATCCGCAAGCAAGCAAGCAAGCAAGCAAGCAAGCAAAATCAATATCATCTCTAGTCTTTGACACCTACACTCACCTTTATTTTGTGGCTTATTTTAGCATCTGTTTAATTCTATCTTTTGCTTTGAGGCTAAGTCTATGTGTAGCTCTGGTTAGTCTAGAACTTGCAACCCATATGCTTCTGCCTCTTGAGTGTTAGCGTGACAGGCACATGCCACTGTGTCTAGCTTCATTTAGCTTAATGGATATCTGAAAAATATTACTGCAGAGGCATAGCAAGACATTAATATTCTCTTGCATGTGGAAGAATGGGCCTCTTCTTCACAGCTGCCTTGTTATTTAAGGGCAATTGCTTCATGTTCTTGCTTCCTTTGGGATGCTCCACTGGCCTGTCACAGGGATAAACTAAAGGGAAGATGGCAGATGTGCTTAGGTTGCCAGACCTGATAAAATGTTAGAGGCTCAAGAGGAGCCACGGCTGAGGCAGGTTGCTGGTGAATAACGCAGCTGTGTGGTTATTAACTGCATGTTATGTAAGTTACCTAACCTCTCAATCTTAGTCTCAGTCATTTAGTTTAATTATTTTAATTATTTTATTTTATGTGTTTAAGTGCTTTGTCTACACGTATGTCTGTGCATTCTGTGTGTTCCTGGTGCCTGAACAGCCAGAAGAGGGCGCTGGAAGCCCTTGGACAAAGAGTTAGGAATGGCAGTGAGCCACCATGTGGATACTGGAAATCAGACCTTGGAGCAATAAGCATTCTTAACCACTGAGCCATCTCTTCAGCCCCAGCCATTTTTTTTTTTTTTTTTTGAGGCAGGTTTTCACTCTGTATTCCTGGCTGTTCTGGAATTTGCTTTACAAAGGCTGGCCTCAAACTCACAGAGTTAAATTGCTTGACTGTGTGCTGATATCAGGCTGTGACTGCTCTAGTTACTCCATAGTCTATAAAGCAGTGTTGGTTTTTGTTTTTATTTTTCGGACTGTGCCTACCTTTGAGAGACTCCATTTTACAAGCAACTGTGGAGTCCTTGTTAATTTTGAGGTAGAAGGATGACTGGAACCCAAGGAACCCTTGTAAACCACGCCATCTGGATGGCCTCACCCAGGCCACAGTGTTATGAGTGATTTATTCCTGGGAGTAGAAAGAGTGTCACACCGTGGGCCTGGGGAGATGGCTCAGTGGTTAAGAACACTTATTGTTCTTGTAAAGGACACTGGTTCAGTTTCCAGCGCCCACATTAGGTGGATCACAACCGCCTGTAACTGTAGTTCTAGGGTACCCTATACCCTCTTCTGACCTCCTGGGGTACCTGCCTGCCCATGGTGCGCATACATACACTCAGGCCAATAAACATCATGAAATAAAATAATAAAATAAAACATAAAGTAAATCTTAAATGAAAAGAATGCCACACTGTAAATTTATCACGGTGAATTAAGACTGTACAGGCACATGGGAGTATTAAAAATTAGATCAGGAAAAGCAGGCCCAAGAAGCTGTGAGGCTCAGTACACAAAGCAAGAAAGAATAATTTCCTCATCTAAATTCCACAAAGAGGTGAAGACTTCACACTGTGATGTCAACAGCCTCCTGCCACCTGTTTGCTGTCATAAGAAGGAAGGCCAGGCAAAGGACACAGAGGACTCCTGACAGCCCAGGGGCTTCACTGTCTCTCAGTGTCTACTCCCCTCCCACCCCCAGGTCTCTGCGTAGTCATGGGTCACTGTCCTCCATCTCAGATTCGCCCGCCTCTGCCTCCAAGTGCTAGGATTAAAGGTGTGTGCCTCCATGCCTGGCCTTCAGTCTCTACTCTTGGCACAGCGTGCTCAGTTGTCATCCACCTGTCCCCATGTTTGCCTGGCCATCTCTCTACCCATTCCTCACTCTGGATCCAGCCCTGCTCCTATGCCCCGACAGCCTGCAGTTTGACTCCCAAACCTGTGACTGTGGCAGCTGATTCACGACAATGGTCTCTCCAGTCTGGCTTGTTGTCTTAGCAATAAAGAGATGTTTGAAAACTCAGTTTTTCAGATGTTTTCTTCGACAGGACTCCTGGAAACTCTTCTAGCCCCTTATAGCCATTCTGTAAGGCCCCTCGCCCCAGATCATCTCCCGTATGGCATGTAGGATATGATCTGAGAGTTAATATTAGTAATTGAGATGGAGTAAAAGAACAAGGTTTTTTGAGTCGCCTCTTGTTCCTCCATGAAGCCTCTACCAACCTCTTTTCTTTGCTACCTAGCTTCTTCCCACCCACCTTTTGCCTCTAAACCTCCTCCCACCCCAAGACTTCCCACCTCAAGCTTCTTCCCACCCCAAGCCTCTTCCCAACAAGCCTCTGCCTGTCTTGGCCTTCTCCACTACATATTCGTTCTTGGTCTGTTATTTCTCCCACCCAATCCTACTCCATTCTTCCACTTCTCAAGTGTCATAGGTCCCCCAAGAGCTCCATGCATTCCCATGTCTTCCTTCCTTTGCCAATCTAGCCAAAACAAAAAACAAAACAAAACAAAAACAAACCAAACAAACCTTTAGTCTCCTTTGTCCCTGAACCCAGTGCCTATCACAGGGAATTTCAATATTTTCCTCAGACCTTTGACCTTACCTGACATGGCATCTACATCACTTTGACCTCTACCCTCACTCCTGTGAACAGGGAGTACGTCTGGATCTTCATGCCCAGGAAAGGCTTGTGACCTAACTGGCCATACGGCAGCTTCACACACCAAACCTCACTGGTGTTAACAGTCCAATCCTGATGTTTTTCCAAAATGGGAAATTATGATTCCTTGCTTCTTGGCAGACTAGAACAGGGATAACAGGATGTTTAGCTGGAAACTGCAATAAGATGTTTGACCAGAAACTACAAGCTATCCTCAATATGAACCCCGGGAGGAGGGCTAGATCTGTGGGCCCTACACTCGGAAAGGTGTAATTTTTCCTTCTCTTCTTTCTTTCCCTTTTCTAAGCATCATTTCCCTATGCTCTGGAATTCATTTGAAAAATAAAATTTATTTTATGGATATATGGGTGTTTTGTCAGCATGGATGTCTGTGCACCACCTTCTCTAGTGACCAGGGAGGCTTGAGGAAGGATTTGGATCCTCCAGAACTGGAGTTACGGGTTGAGAGCTGCCACGTGGTTGCCGGGAATTGAACCTGAGCTTTCTGGAAGAGCAGGCAGTGCTCTTAACCACTGAGCCATCCCTCCAGTCCCTGGGATTTACTCTTTTTCTAATGCTCCCCTCCCTACAGTGTGGCTGCTTACCTACCAACCATACAGCAGATCACACATCAGCTTAACTCAAACAGCGTGTGTGTCTCTTTCTCTGCTCCATCTTCCTCCACCAGGCAGCTGCCAAGATTTACAGCTTGTCTGCCCTGCTTTTATTTTATTTTTTTTTCTCTACTAAAGTTGTCTTCAAGCTTCCTTTGGTCTGTTCTGAAATTCTTTAATCAGAGAGATTAACAGCCCCTATTTCTTTGATAACCAAACCCCATGCATGAGATACATGGTCTAGGTGCTTCATTACTTCCAAGACCGACTTAGGTAATTTTTCAAGTCAACTCTTCTTCCTCTATTTTATTTTTTTTTTAAATTTATTTATTTATTAAAGATTTTTGTCGCTTCCCCGCCACCGCCTCCCATTTCCCTCCCCCTCCCCCAATTAAGTCCCCCCCCTCTATTTTCTTTACATTAAAAATTCTTTAAAAAATGTCTCCTCTCCCCCCTTCATCTAAGACAATATATCTCAGTGGCAGTTTTACAGGTTTCTCATGTATAATTCAACTTATCCAGAAGGAGGCAGCATTTTACTATTAAATTGATGTTTCTGCAGTGCTTCATACAAGCTTTTTCTCTTAAAAACTTTTGTGTTTTTTTTTTTTAAATAAAGACAAAGCCTACTAAATACACATTACCAAAAACCTTCCAGGGCAAAGATTTAGGATACCATTAGAGCTTTGCATATCGAGGAAGTAATAAAACCCAAATCTTGCTCAGATTAAATGCAGCTAATATTACAAATCACATGCATGGTAGCTGCATTCATTTCCCGGGACTGTCTGTGAGGCAGAAGTACTGATCAGAATGATAAAGAAAGGAACAGAAGATGAAGCCAAAGGAAGGGACGGGGACTTGGATGTTTCTAACATGTAGAAAAGAATTCAACTCATTTGGTCAGCAAGAGAGCAACATTTAGGATAAATAAATCTGATTCGCTAAAGTATAAGAATATTAATTCATAGATAAGCAAATATAACTTCCTGTTTCTCGTTCTTACAGAGTCACAAGCTCTTTTGAATTAACCTGGAAGGTCACATGGTGCTGCCTGTCAGTGGTCTCTCGTCAGTTCTTTTCATCCATATAGGGAAATGCCAATCCATTTGAGGCAGGATCCCAGTATGCAGCCCAGCTGCCCTGACGCTCACTATGTAGACCAAGCTGTCTTCAAGTCTGCATGGGTCCTTCTGCCTTGACCTTCCAAGGCCTGATATTTCAGATGGGTGACACCACACCTGGCTCTGTCTGCCTCCAGACACTTAGACGGAGGAGATAAACACATAACTGTATGAAGGATCTGGGGAAAGGGCTCAGTGGATAAGGCTCTTGCTGCAAAGGCGTGAGGTCCGGAGTTGAGATCCCCAGAAGCCCTGTGAACAGTTAGGTGGGTGTGGCCCAGCACACAGGAGCCCGAGGCAAGCTGGCTAGTCAGACGAGCCGAAATGGTGAGCTCTGATTTAGTGAGGGACCTGAGGACATCAACCTGGAGCAGCTTGCATACTTGCATACACACACATTCCCACACAGAGGAACACACACACACACACACACACACACACTTCAAGATGGCATCAGAGAAATTTTCTGTCACCTTGCATTTGACCCAAGGCTAGTACGAAAAACTGTAATTGACAGTTGACACTTGCTACACAGAAGGATTCTGGAGGAAGCGGTGTGGAGGTTTCTTCCCTCCTGGAGCAGGGCTGCTTGTGATTCCGTGGGTCCCATTGTGACAGCCCTGGGGACTGGCCCTGCTTGTCTCCTGCTCAGCAGCAGACTGAACCGTTTTTTCTTCTTCGTCACAGATTTTCTATTCTTTCATCTTAGGCATGTGATTATTTAAGGCCTACAAGTCAGTAAGAGCAAAATCATTTTCCCTTTACTTTCCACTGTACTTCGTCTTTCCAGAGAACAGAAGATGAGAAAGGCTGCTGTGGGACCCTTGGATGTCTGTTTCTAGTGTGCCATGATACAGTTTAGGGAAAGTTAAAGCCTTTCAAAGTGTTGACATTACCCAAAATGCAGCACTTCACAGGGTGAGCTGGACCTGGCTGAAGGAAGCACAGAAGCAGAGAGAGGGTCCAAACAAAGCCTTGAGAATCCTTTGGTTCGCAATGGCTTTTCAAAGATTATTTATACATCCTAAAATTATTTATGCTCTCTTTGCCTGTATGTGTGGAAGTGCACCGGGTGCACTCTTGGTGCCCCCAGAGGCCTAGAGCTGGCATAAGATATGGTTGTACACTCCTGTGTGGGTTCTGGGAGCTGAACCTGGACTGTGAAGGAGAGGCAAGTACCTTCTACCACAGTGATGCTTCTCCAGCTTCCTGGAACTTCTTCCGTGTATCAAGGCAAGGATTGAAACCATTTGGGAGGCAAAGCGGGGTAGGGGGTGGGGGAGACAAGCCCCCTTCCCCATTTGCAACCTGCCAGGTACTTTTGGAAGTTAAGAGGAGACAGATGCCAAGGACTATCAGGGTCAGCCTGGGTTAAGGGAAAGCAAAGACACCCCCAAAACCCCCAGTGTTTCAAAAAGGAACTTACCACAATGTTACCAGCAGGGTGCTATCAAGTACATAGGGGACATCTCTAATAACACTAGGATCAATCGTTCCCCTTAGTCACTTCGTCTGAGGTATGTAACCCCTTCCACAGCCCTTATGTTTGAAGAGAAAGAGAAGGGCCTTAGAGGGAGTTGAAACTGTGATCTGACTCTCTGGAAGAGGATGTTTACATAAGAGAAATTAACTTTTTTTTTTTTTAAAGACAGGGCCTTGTTATACAGTCTATACTGGCCTAAAATGTAAGATCTTCTTGCTCAAGTCTCCTAAGTGCTGGATTTACGTGTGTGTACCACCATGCCTGGCACCGATTGACTCCTACCAGGGGAGTTTATTCTTCTCTTAGCCTACTGGGTTCCACTGTCTCTAAAGGTGGGAAAGAGAGGTTGTGTGGGAGTTTGTATCATTTATAGGAACACCTGTTGTTACTGTTTTAGTTGGGGTAATCTGTAACACGAATTCTAATTGGTCTTACTAATAAAAACCTGGAGTCAACTGAAAGCTGAAGGATCAGAGAAGCAGAGCAGCCAGGCACTAGAGTTCCTACCTCTTCCAATGCTCAGACCAAAGGGGAGATCCTATCTCTCCAAATCCTCTATGAAACCTCAGACTGCATCTGTCTGGATGAAACCTCAGACCTTCCTCCGTCCTTACCAAACCTCAGACTGCCTGCTGAGACTGAATCCTCAGACTGTATCTCAGCTCCTGTCTCCTCCTGCCTTATATTCCTCTCTCTGCCCAGCCAAATCACTCCTGTCTCCACCTCCCTAGTGCTGGGATTAAAAGCATGTGATCCCAATTGCCGGAATCACCTTTGTGGGAGCTCTGTTTCTCTTTTAGACAGATTCAATCTCGTGTATCCCAGGGTGACTTGTAACTCACAGAGATCCATCTGCCTCTGTTTCCCGAGTACTGGGATTAAAGGTGTGTGCCACCACTGCCTGGCCTCGGGGGATAACTGGTGTCTTAGCTCTGCACTCTGATCTTTAGGCAAGCTTTCCTTTTTAGATTATAAACAAAATATCTCTACAGTTATCATTGCTCTGATAAAACACCATGATCAAAGCAACTTGGGAAGGAAAGGGTTTGTTTGGGTTAGACTTCCACATCACCGTTGATCACTGAAGGAAGGACGGGGATTCAAACAGGCTGGGAAGCTGGAGGTGGGAACTGATGCAGAGGTCACAGAAGAACACTCTGTACTGACTTGCTCCTCATGGCTTGCCTAGCCTGCTTTCTTATAGATCACTAGCCCAGGGGTGGTACTACTCATTATAGGCTGGGCCGTCCCTCATCCATCACTAATCAAGAAAATGGCCTACAGTAGGCCTGTCTACAGCCAGATCTTACAGAGACATTTTTCTCAACTGAAGTTTTCCTTTCACAGATGACTCTGGCTTGTGCCAAGTTAACATCAAACTGGCCAGCACATTTACCACCCTTTGAGTGTACCCAAGTTACAGCGTCATAAAATCTTATCATGAGTGTTTTTATGTCTACATCTCATGATAGTGCCCGCGTGGGCGGCTGAAAGTGTGTGTTTGAATGGGCAGAAGGAAGAGGAGAGGAGAGAACTCTTCTCACTGGGGCAGAGCAGCTCACTTGGAGCCTTGTCTTTGGAAGGACCAGTGGAGTCAGGAGGCATTTCAGAAAGTTTCTTGCTCTGTGTTGTGCCAGGAGACACCCTCCTGATCTCCTCACGAGACCTTCTACCAGGGAATACACTCCTCTTCTACCCCTTTGGACTCACTTTCCAGTTTTCTTTCTGTCCTTGAGCTGGCTTCAAGTGGTCACACTCCAGTCACCCAGGCTAAAGCTTCACAGATTCTCGTTATTATGAAGTCTGTTTTGAGTCTAGTTTCTTGTGTTAAAACTTATGACACCCCTTCCTGTTGGTCCCACTGGAGAACAGTTTGTCCCTGACCACTCAGCAGCTATTGTAAATTGAAATTTACTATGAATCACCCTCTAGTTTTTTTTTTCCTTGATGGGAGAACACCCGTTTCTTTTGTCTTTTGTCATAAGTAGGCATGATTTAATCATCTTCAGCTTCCCTGGGATTTGCTACCTAAGTCTTCAGTGCACTAGCAAACACCACAAGCACTGGCTGGTGTGAGTATCCATGAATCATGCTCTCTCTTACCGTGTTCCATTTATTTCTTCAATTTACTTCATTAAACAGAAAGCCAACCTTAATTGCCTCCTAGTTATTTGTCTTCAGATTTAGGTCTCACTGCCTTTTTGCACTGCATTGACGTCGGTGTTCCATGGTTCTTTAAATAGGTTTCCATATCTGCAGATTCCATCAGCTCTGGCTTGGGTACTGTAGTTATGGCCTGCTACAGTTGTGCCTGCACTAAACACGTATAGACATTTCTTCATTATAACTCCCTAAAGAATACAGTATAACGGACGGTATACATTGCATTCGGTATCAGAAGGAACCTGGGGATGATTTAAAGTAGGCAGGACGAGGTGCGTTGACTCTGTTCAAACTCTACAGCATTTTATGCCCAGAGCTTGAGAATCTGTGGCCTCTGGACTCCACAGGGATCCTGGAACCAATCCCTCGTGGTTATGCTGGAATGGCTGTGCTTAGAAGTTTGGTTTATTAAAATGGTTAGTGTGTGTATTTACTTAAAACGAGAGAACTTTGAGTCTACCATAAATGTCTATTTTGGTTGATTTCTTGCCTAATGAAGCATAATATAAAAGAATGCTGAACATTCCTTTCAACCATGTGGGACAGACTAGGAATTCTGGAGGATTGAATTTCAGAACCAGGCAATGAGAAAATGTCATATAATTATGAAAAGTAGGAAATGGTAAGTTTATAATTCTCTGGGAATTTTTTATTCCTGTGTAGAAGAGATGGGGAGACCGGTCCAGAATTTTTAACATATATGGCCTCTTGCCTCAAGTTCTGTAGTCACTCACAGATTTGAAAATAATAGTGCTTTTTGTAATCTACTTGAGTCTATCCATTTGAGACAATGTGTCACATTGTAGTTAAGCAGATCTGGAACCCGCTATGTAGCCAAGCTGGCCTCAACTTGACAAAATTCCTCCTGACTGATGGATGATGCGTGGTAAGCCTGGCTTGGAAGTGGTGTCTCTTTCTCTTATTCT
Organism: Microtus oregoni; assembly: GCF_018167655.1. Taxonomy (NCBI): domain Eukaryota; kingdom Metazoa; phylum Chordata; class Mammalia; order Rodentia; family Cricetidae; genus Microtus; species Microtus oregoni. The sequence goes on along the minus strand of NW_024543069.1, from coordinate 14,771,999 downwards.
CTTTCCTCTTTCTTTCAAAAATAGTTTGTGTGTGTGTGTGTGTGTGTGTGTGTGTGTGTGTGTGTGTGTACATGCACATGAGTGCATGCATGTCACAACACAGGTGTGGAAGTCAAAGAACAACTTTTGGAAGTTGGTTTTCTGCCACCATGTAGATTCCAGGGATTGAATTCGGGTCATCAAGCTTGTCTGCAAGTGCCTTTACCCACTGATAGCTCTTACCGGCCCTCAGTCTCATTCCAAAGTGTCCTTTAAGGGTTTATTTATTTTCATTTTATGTTTATGAGTGTTTGGCTTGCATGCATGTATATTCACCATGTGCGTGTCTGTTGCCTAAAGATGGCAGAAGAGGGGTCAGATCCCCTGGAAATAGAGTTACAGGTAGTTAAAAGTCATCATGTGGGGGCTGGGAATTGAACCCAGGCCCTTGGGAAGAGCAGCCAGCTGTTAATTGCAGAGCTGTCTTTCTGACCCCTGAGTGAATTATTTTGAGGGCATCCCCCACCCCCTATCAACTTAATGTTTATTTATATTTATGTGTACATCACTGTGTGTATCTGCACATGCAAGGGCCTGAATTGGCCAGAAGAGGACACTGGGTCCCCTGGAGCTGGAGTTACAAGTAGCTGTGACCACCGGGTGTGGGTGCAAGGAACCAAATTCCGGTTGTTTGCGAGAGTAGCAAGTGATCTGAACGGCTGCACCAGCTCTCTAGCCCTCCCTGTTTATTTCAAAGGACATCTTTCATCGTCCATGTTCCTGGAGATAGGCCCTATGGGATTCAGAAATGTTATTAAATACTTTCTAGGCCCTATGGGATTCAGAAATATTATTAAAGACTTCAATATTCATGATCTTAGGCACACATTACTTGAATATAGTTTTAGAGGCTGTGTTTACATTTTTTTGAACAAGGCCAAGGGTATTTTGAAATATCAAAGTACATTGCTATTATTGTCGCTGTATTAGTAGTACTGGAATCTTCCACGATCTGTTGGTCCTGTCCTCTATTCCCAGGCCGTATACCCAGACCCGCTTTTCTTTTGTTTTCTTCTTAAGCTGATTAGGCTGGCTTCGAGTTTGCTCACTAGCCAAAGCAGCCTTTGTGCTTAAAATCCTCTTGCCCTCTCTCCCAACTACCTTTGATTACAAGCTCTCATTACCACATCTGGCTCTTCAATCATGTTAGTTTGATTTTGACTCGATGAACAGAAAAGCAAACCTATGCTTAAGAATACATTTTATTGTCAAAGAAATGGAAATTTGAAGCAATTACTTAGACATTTAAAAAAGAATGTATGGAAAATTTATTTAGAGTCAAAAGAGATTTTGTGTTAAATCTTTAGTGAGTTGACTTCGTTCTCTTTATGAAGAACTAGTCTCAAAATTGGAAAGTGATGAGATTAGAGAGTTTTTTTTTTTCCTTCTTCTGAGACAGTTTTTCTATGTAACCTAGGCTGGCCTCAAACTGTCAATCCTACCTCAGCTTCCCCAGCACTGGCGTTACAGAGGGGCACCACCTAGTCTGACAAGAACGTGTTTGCTTTATGATTGATTTTCTTGTGCATATTGCTTTGGTAGCTCATTATTTTACACTCCCTTTCCAGTACCTATCCAGTACAAAACGTCTGCTCTAAGATCCACCTTGGGGGCTGGAGAGATAGCTCAGTTATTCCGAACACTCCATGCTCTGCCAGAGGACCTGGGTTTTGTTCCCATCACCAGCAAGGGCCCCAGAGACACATGAGGTATACAAAAGTGCATAGTACAAAACACTCAGACACATAAAATAAATCAATCTAGAAAGTAGTATTTCTATTATAGTCCTGCTTCTGTGCAAGCAGAAATGATGGATTTTCTCAGTATTAGAGGACACCACAGGGCGTCTTATATTTCCTGTGCTAGATGAAGCTGGTAGTTGCTAGGAGGCATAAAACTCAAGGAGAAGCACACAACTGTGAAAACATTGGCTCCTCTGCAAGAGAGGTAGTCTTCTCAACAGGGTGGTAGGGAGGTTAAGATTGTGTGCTTGCATTATGTAGTTCAGTAGCTCTATCCCTTCCTCTCGTTTCCCCTCTTCCTCCTCCCCCTTTACAGGGCCTTGCTGTGTAGCCCAGACTAGCTTTGAGCTCTTTTGCTTCAGCGCTTGGGAGGCTTGAGGATACTTCCGAGTCTGGCATTGTCGCATTCCTTATGGACAGAGTTAGCAGAAACATTTGAAGCTCACTTCATTATGTGCTCTGTGCGATCAGTTGTGAAATTCTCTTTGAAAAGAAAAACAACTTTATACAGTTTCTTAGTGAAAGATTTTTGAGTTTGGGGCTCAGAAGGCACTGAGATGGAGTGTCCTTTTGGGTAAGAGACTTAGAGAGTTAATTGATTATAGAAAGACAGACGATAGCATGGTGGGGGTTCTGAGGAGAGATCAGCCTGCATGGTAGAGTGGAGAACCCTTCTTACAAGGCTCAGAGGAAAGGGAAGGGTCTTTACCTCATGTTTGAGGACAGGCCAAAAGTATAGTGGTTTCTGATCCCTGGGTGGCAGGGGAAAGGAGGAGAGTCTTGTATTCCAAGGGAGGGATGTGTAACATTGAAGATGTGGGGGGTCATTTAGCCAGTGAGTATCTATCATGTGAGCGTGTCACTGGTAGCCTTGGATAGCTTAGAGTCTGTTAGCTGGGTCACTGGTAGCCTTGGATAGCTTGGAGTCTGTTAGCTGGGTCACTGGTAGCCTCGGATAGCTTAGATTCTGTTATCTGGGTCACTGGTAGCCTTGGATAGCTTAGAGTCTGTTAGCTGGGTCACTGGTAGCCTTGGATAGCTTAGAGTCTGTTAGCTGGGTCACTGGTAGCCTTGGATAGCTCGGAGTCTGTTAGCTGGGTCTGTGCACAAATGAGTTGTAAGGAGGGAGAGAGACATAACTGCATACCTGAGCAGTGTATGGTCTGTGCTCTGAACATCTAAGCTATTTTCCAATTTCTTTGAATGTTTCACTGGGAATTCAGGGATTTCAGTTCTCCCCTGTGCTGTGTTATTTGTGATTCCAGGAAGAATGATTTAGCTGTGCTGAGTCAAGGTCTGCAAAACAATGTGTAAATTTTCATGCCAAGCTGAGCTTTCACTTTAGGTTGCCTGCTCCGGAGCTCCCTCTTCACCAAAAGGCTCCCCCAAGAGGAGCCTCTGAAGCTCTGAGGTGTAAGCAGAAGCCTCTGCCAGCGGCACCAGCAGCTTTCCTCAGAGTCCTTCCTACGTCGAATCTCTAAGAGAGGTTCTGGATCAAAAAATTTATATGCCCTTTGAACAGAATCATTTCAAAAATATGCCGTCACCGCAGCGGCTGGTTAGAAATGCATGTGCCCAGTGTCAGCTTCACGCAGACATAGTCATCAAAGCTTCGAAACGAAAAGCACGTTTTTCTTAGAAAGCATCTTTGTGTGTGTGTATCTATCAAGCTGACACGATAGCATTCAAAGCAAGGCTGTTTTGATGTTGTTTGTAATCAAAAGGAAGACTGTGTTACAATGCAGGGTGGTGGCGGCAGCACATGCTTTAATTCCAGTACTTGGAAGGCAGAGGCAGGTGAACCTCTTTGAGTTCGAGGCCCACCTGGTCTGCAGAGTTCATTCCAGGACAGCTAGAGCTACACAGTGAAGCTCTGTCTCAAAAAAAAAAAAAAAAAAAAAAACCCAAAAAAGCCTTTATGGTAGTCTTGGCTATCATCAGAACTACAGCCAAAAAGGATAGCTCTTTCTCCGTAAGATTTATGAGGCTAACTGGGGGATCTGTAATTTAACATCTTTACTAAGGTGAGGGTACTTGTTTTGTAAGTACAAGTTCTCAAAGCCCCTCCTATCTCTGGCCATGGCTGCTGGAAATGATCACCCTGGAACGTTAAGCAAAGAGTGCATTGTTTCTGTCAGGAAGCTTGTGGGCAATTTGCACTTCATAGATCATGGTGTTCCTGTGTGTGTGCCTCTGCTGGTGTGTGCCCAGCCTGGGCTCAGGGCCTGCAATGGGGTTTTGCCCTGTGCCTGCACCTGGGTCCGGCCCTGTGCCTGTGCTCGCTCCTGAGTCTGAATGTGGTGTGAGCGCCACTGCCGGTGGCTGTCCATGTCTGCATGTGTGCTCAGGGCTGTGCATTTGCAAACGCCTCTGTCTTGCCTTCCTCAAAACCTGTGAAACTTGAATATCGAGTCTATTTATAAGGAAGATCTTTTTTTTTTTTAATTTAAATAACACTTTTCTTTCATTTACTCTACATACCAGCCAGTTTCCCTTTCCTGGTAAGGGAGATCTTAATCACACGAACAAGCAAAGGTTTGGAGCATACTTCACACATGTCATGTATGTTCTTTAGTTCTGAGACTCTTCCTCCATCAGAACAGGCTTTGTCCAGGTGAAGCCCAAAGTACAGCCAAAAAAGAAAAAAAAAGAACAAACAACTATAGCTGTTGGCATATCTGATGATCTCCATCTTTCTCTCAATATTGTTATTTTTGTGGAACCTATATTTCTCATCGCACCAGCCACTCCATCTTTTTATTTTCCACTACTTAAAAATATAAAACATTGATCGGGAATACAGTGAAGCTGTCTAGCTCTTTCCCCGAAACTGCCCGCATACAGATGGCTGCGTTGGCAAAGCAGGAGGCTGCCTTACCTCAGGCAACTCCCTATATCATGGCTCAAGATGTTTGTCTGGATGCCAAGGGGAAAAATTCAAAATGTAGCCTAATGTATAATGTGCATATAAAACAGTTATATGGAAGCTGAATTCAGGTATACAGAGGTCTATGTGTAATGCGATGGGCAGGGAAGAAAAAAAAATAACAGGTAAAACTTAAACGAGGAATGGTTGATGACATGTAATTGCTATTATTTCATTTAACTTGGGGAGTGGGAGTAGGTCAGATTTGAGTTGAGGTATAAGAATGAGAAAGATTACTGGGGCGTTACCATTTTGATAGAAGCCTTTGCGGTGACTTGAGTAAGAAATGTCTCCCATAGTCTTGGGTATTTGAGAGCTTGACCCCCAGTTGGAGGTGCTGTTTTGGGGGAGGCTCAGGAGGCAAACCTCACTGGAAGTGGTCTCTGAGAGTTTAAAGACTCCTGCCATATCTTGTGCACACTCTTTGCTTCATCTTTGCAGTTCAAGATGTGAACTCACAGCTTCCGGTTCCTGCTATAATGCCTTCACTCTGCCCTCATGGATCACAGTCCCCTGGAACTGTAAGCCCACATAACTCTGTCTTATAAAAGTTGTCTTGGTCATGGTGTCATGGTATCACACGGTATCACAATCTTAGAAACCAAACTAATCCAGTATCCTTAACGTTGATTGGAAGAAGCAACAATTGAGAATATGAATAAGGAGGTCAATACATTCGTGTTAGCTCAGGCAAGCAGTCCTGTTGAGTGCCCATGTGTTCTGGCTGTCTGAACATACCCAGATGATTGACAGTGCTGTACTCGAGGACTTCCAGATGCGTGCTACATAATACTGGAATTATCAGAACCCAAACCTGGGAACACTTCAAACCGAATATTGTTTATTAATCATCACCATTGTTACTGGCTTTTTTGAGTCCGGGTTTCTCTGTGTAGCCCTGGCTGTCTTGGAACTAGCTCTGTAAGACCAGACTGGCCTTGACCTCAGAGATCTCCCTGCCTCTCGATATTTATTCTAAAAATATGTTTAAAAAATATCAAAACAAAGCAAAATGAAACAAAAAGTCCACAACAGCAGTAGCAACAAAACTATGGAGATTTTTTTTTTTGTTTTGGCCAATTTCACCTGGGTATGGGGCCTGCCTTGGGTGTGGTTGGTACACCCAGTGACTCTGCAGTGGAGAAATCTGGTTCCCTTTTCTCAGCTGCTATCAATTGCAAATGGCTTCTTGGTTAGGGGCGGTGCTTTGTGTCTGTTCCCTTCTCCATGCTGAGATTTTTTTTGTCTGATTTGAACCTTCATGGGTCTTATGCATGTGAGTTTATATGTACTTTTTGTCTTAATGGCTTTTGTTTTGATTTTCTTTGCTTTTGAGAGAGGGAGAGACATAAAATTGGGTGGGGAAGGGCGGTGGGGAAGATCTGGGAGGAGTTGGGGGCAGGAAAATATGATCAAAATAGATGGCACATCGAAATTTTGAAGAGAATGCAAGGGAAAAAGGAGGAGGAAGACCAAGTTTACATTCTGGAAATTAAAAGAAATAACAATGTACGTTGTATGTTTATTTTCTGTATTAATGAGAAATAAGGCTTTCTATTAATATTAAACAGACTAAAATATTGAACATGTTTTTTTATACATTATATTTATTTATTTTTCTTAGGAGACTAATGTGATGCTGGATAATTAGATTCAGATTTGGTATTTATTCCTTGCTGGGGCCAGAAAAAAAGTCTCTTTTAATATGCAATCTTTCTCTTTTTACCATGCCCAGAAGGATTGGAAAATATTGGGAATTAATAATTATTGGTGAGGAGACGAGGCCGTAAAATGATTATAGTTTAAAGCAAAGGTCAGCATTGCTCTCTCTTTAATCACTTCATGCAGCTCCCACCCCAGGCATTTATCTTTGTCATTACCCATTGAATTTCATTGGAAAGCCTACCCTAGTAATTTAATGCAGATGAAGTCAAACCATGATTTCAGACTCCATTCTGTGGTCCCATTGAGGTAATTACAATGAATCGATCAGTGATTGAGTCTGAAAAACGCATTTAATTATTATTAATTGAATAACCATGGAGTTAATAAAACTGTCCTAGGATATTATACCAGAAATCAATTGAATACATCTACCTTCAAGAAGTTATACCCTGAGGGATATATGAGAACGGGGACAAGCTTTCCCATTTAGGTAAAAAAGCACTTAATAATCACTCATTAAATTATATTTTCCCCTAATATTTAAGAACTGGCATGGCCCAGGGAAGAAAAATAGCAATTTTGTCTATGCAAATTCTTAATATGGCAATCATACCAAATGAATCTACAAATTTATAAAATCTAGTGCTTCTCTGAGGATTTTTACATCTAATGAATAAACTATATTAAAAAAGCACTCTATATGGTCAATTATTTCCTTCTTCTATATAATTTAATAGCAAGGGTCCAGTTAAATCAAAATAAATATCTTAAGTCTTAAAACTGTCCCCACACCCATGTCATTCTTGGTCTTTTAAAACCCAAGAGGTCTGGTAGTCATCACCACAGAGCGGAGCATGCCAGCTTCCTCTGTCTGACCTTTGTACTGGTCCATCATTCCAGCTCGGGAGTCTCCCCAACCACGTGACGAGTTGTACGCCCTCAGTGCAAGTACCAGCTTTGGAACAGCTTCCTGCATCCACAGACAAAGAAATGGGTGGAGCTTAGTGATGGACACTGCCTGAGCGCCAGTGAGACACGGAAGATGTTTTCCGCTTGGCAGCACAGTGAGGGCATTTTGCAGCGTTTATTAGAAGTAGGTTAAGCAGCAGATCTTCAGAATATTCAGGACCCCGGTGCTAAGGGTTCTCACTGGAAAGGAACGATAAGCGAAATATCCAGCAAGATGCTTCATGGTTCATCATGACCTTCAAGATACATTTCATCTTTCTGCTAACATAACAACGTGTATGTGTATTCTAAAGCATGAAGCAGACTCAGAATATAGTTGCAAGGATTCAACGATCGCAAAGATCGTCAAATAACAGAGTCAGAGGAAAGGAAATGAAGGAAACCGTGAACAAGGATGAAAAGAGCAAAGCCCAGGGAACAGTCAATAAACGAACCACTGACCACGGACTGAGACCCTCACACAGTCCTGAGAAGATAAAATGGCAGGAAAGAGACCAACCAACCGCAAAAGTGCGTTGCTGAGGGGCAAGCGCAGCACCTGTGTTCCCAGATACAAATGTTGACTCTTCAGAGAAAAACTCAAAAAAAACGAAACAAAACTTCTGTTTTCCTTTTCGTTTACATCTTTAAGATATGTGTCAGAATCGACTTAGATATTGGGCTAATGAAGTACTCTTTGAAGCATTGCCTCGTGCCTGGTGTCTTAAGCTGGCCAGTTGCAACACCTTAGGTAAGTTCTTGCCTTCTTCCGTCTCCCTACCCCAGAGACCATCTCTCCTGTCCCAACAGACCCTATTCTGAGACCACATTTGAAAGAAGTGTGCCTGAGGAAATAGGGTCTTTTGGGATTGTGTAGAGTTTAGTGGTCTCAAACAGGGGACTTTCCTGACACTAAATTCTGTAGCTAAGGAGGAAAGGAGGGGCTGCCTTCCCAAGGGGCTAGCCTCTGTTTACTTGCTATATCTGCAGGCATCTAACACATGCAATACCATCTAAGAGGCTAGGCAAGGCATGGGTGGAGAGCTCACGCCACTAACTGTAGCAGCCACATCCCCAAAACTTCCGAGGCCCCACCCAGCACTAGGCTGTACTGTGGCATTGTTCTTTTCTCATGGTGCTCTGTCAGAAAGTGGGAAATATCAGAGTAATGGCTTGGGTCTGGAATGTCCTCTCACAGCACATGTGAAGCCTTTGGAGAGGAACTGGATCCCGAGGTCTCTGCTCTCATCAGTAGATTAATCCATTTACAGATTCGTAGCTAATTGTGCTATTGCCAGGGGTGAAAACATATTAATAATCTATCATTAGTATTTCATGACAAAGCAGAAAAAGCATTCCCTTGAGTAAGGAAAAACAAAACAAAACAAAAAAGTCTACAAAATAAGTAGCGGATTAAGTATTGCCAAATAAATATAGAAAACAATTACAATAATGAAAAACCTCACATTTATGATGAACTAATGTAGAAACTGATTAATTTACTACTAAAAACCCAGACTTACTCACCACAGATGGCTCATGAGTGCAGAGCGGCAAAGGATAATCCCTGTGTGAAGTTAAGGTTGGCAGATACAATTTTAAGTTGTGTCTCAGACATTTGGCAGACCTCATGTAATGATTTGATGCGTAGTTATGCACCCAGCCAAAGGTTTTGGGATATGTAAGATCACAGACGTTTGAATGTACAGGCGCCCAGTTGAGCCCAACAACTTTCTACCTCTAGAGAGCTGAACTCAGCACTCTGGAGTCTGATGTTGTCCCCGTAGGGAAGCAAGGTTTCGGCCCTTCCATTCAGTCTACCCTGAAGTTGGCTTCTCCACGTTCTGAGTGTTTGAAAATTCCAGGATAGTTTAATGCCTGAATTACAAGATTGGATCTATAAGAAAAGTATTATAATTCTTTCATGTTACATTCCTGAGTCCACAGTACTTTATTTTAGGGGGCATCTACCACTCCTCTGCTGAGCTCAATTCCAGTGCCTGGTTTGAATTTTGACTCTAAAAAGTGCTATTTAATAAAATAGCCATATTTGGGAGAACAGCTTCTACAGCTTGTTTAAATTTTTTTTTATTATTAAAACCACTTTTTGTGTCTTTGACTTATTTGCTTTGGCAGCCTTGAAGACCCCGTACACGCTGGGATCATTTCTGTGATAATTCACTGGTTTTGGTGTTAGTTCCAAACTGTGTCCAATAGCCTGTCTTTGTGATCAGAATCGGTTTTCTTCCCTTAGCAAACAAAATCAGAAGTGCTTTCTGATTAATTACATGTGTAAATATTTAGGAGTGCCTCTAAAAGCTAATGTAGTAAAATGAGCAGAAATTGTTACACGAGTATCCTAAATGAATCCAGCCTTTGGGAATGTCCTCGGCTTGGCTAGGGTTTGAGGAACAGGAAGATTGTTGAGAAAGGTTTTGGAGATTGATGCAGCATCAAGAACACCCTGTTGCTTAGCAGAAATGAACCCAATATTCTTGTCAAGAGCAAGTTCCCTCATGAAACTGGAAAAAAAAGTCCATGTAATTAAATTTATGTGACTTTTTGTCAACTCTGGTTCATTTTGCTGCTTTTGCTTGTTTATTTTCTTGGAGGATTTTGGCTGTTGAGCTTCTGGACTGAGGCCAGAAACCTCCAAGCTTCATTGACCTTGATTTGTGAAGCGGTGTGGAGGAAACGGGCTTGATCTTTTTATATTTCCGAGAGCCTAGGATGAAGAAGATTACCCCTCGCTTGTTAGAAAGCACAGAGGGCCGCTCCAAGGCTCTGCTCACAGCTCCCTCTCCTCTCCTCGACTTGCCATGCGCTGGAGTTTCCTCTTCCCCTCCCACGCTTCTGTTTTCCGGGATTTGAGTGCTGGAACATTCCCCACTACCTTAAACCTAAGTTCTCCAGCAGGAAGTGAATCCTCCAGCCTACTCCCCTTTCTGTTAGTTGTGAAAACTTGGCAGAACCAGGAGTGACTTGAGACAACTTTAACAAAAAGATAAAGCCAGAAGATCCTAAAGGAAGGGTTCTCATACACAGTTTCCTGATAACCACCGTAGACCTTGCGACTTTTCACAAAGGCCACCACAATATCACCCCAAAACCACTTCTGCGAGGACGTATGCTTGCCAACCGCCTGTTCAACCCCAGATACGCACCACCCTTTTTTACTGATCTTGAAGCCAAGGACTATTGTTTCAAAATAGCTTATGTAATCCTCTCCTTCCATTTGAAAATTTCACCCTTGTGATACCTTGATTTATGCACAAACACTCCCCGTTTTCTTTAATTCCCTGCCCCCCTCAAGTGAGATTTTTCTCTGGTCTTGGGCAGGTGGCAGTATTTGGGCTGGGAGGAAGAAAGTGACCCCTCCATAACCTTTAATAGTTCAGCCCACAGTTTACAGTACCAACTGTGACTGGGATCATAGTATTCACAGCCAAACTTCCGGAGCCCAAACTTCCATTTGTCTCTCAAAACCCTTATCTACAAATAATTATTTCAGTATTTAACAGGTGATGATGGTTAGGAGTCTAGCTTGGAACTTGTGGCTCGGAGTGTAATTCTTTGTCCTTGCTGCCTCAGAAACACACTGGGCACTGAGAAGACCTGGGTCAAGGACACGTGAGAGGAAGCATTTTCAATATCTCAAAACTTGTCTGCGGTGGATTCCTGGCTTTATCTCATGCTCAGTTCCTTGGTCTTAGCTTCCCGGTTGCCTAGCAGCTCTCGGATGCTCTTAGTCTTTTTCTTTTGCTTTGTCCCTGTTGTCTAAAACATTTATAATAGTAAACTGGCAAATTACAGTTTTTATATAGTTATAGGGAAGAAAATGATGGTGATTTATGGGTACAATATAGAATAATTCAATCAAACTGATTAACATATCCATTATTCAAATACCTACCATCTTTGTGGGGAGGGCACCGATTTTGAACGTAGAGTGTACTGTTAACTGCATCTACCATGCTAGGTAGTAGACCAGGAGAAAGGAAGCCCCTCCTTATTTCCCCTGTCTAAATTGGGTTTTGTAGACTTTGAATATCTACTTTCCATTCCTGCATTCCTTAACCTCTGGTTACCAGTGCTGTTCTGTCTCAGCTGAGCTCAGTGGATTTAGATTCCATAAGTAAGTGAGAACACCCGGCGCTCGTCCTTCTGTGCCTGGATATTCCAGTGACTCTAATGCTTTCCTCTCCACACATGTTGTTTTAATGACAGAATTTCCCTATGTTACAAAGCAGAATGGTATGTTGTGCATGAACTCACCACACTTTCTTTCCTCTTCCTCTATGGACCTTTAGGTGGATTCCATAGCTTCACTATTAGGAACACCGCTTCAATAAACACGGGAATGCAGACAGCTCTTCAGCACGCCAACTACAGATCTTTTGGATAAATACCTGGAAGGGGAATTCTGGCTTGTAAGACAATTCTACTTTTCCACATTTTGAGGAATTTCTAAACATTTCTCCGTAATGACTATGCTGATTTATGTTCCCACCAAGAGTATATAAGGAGTCCCTCTTCTCCACACCCATCGTTTTCTGAGCAAAAGTTTGCTTGGCTTCTCTCACTTCTAAATCTTCTAGGGAGCAACATCTGAGAACTTACCTCCGCTAGCTAGGCCACCGTTTTGAATGTTGAGCTGTTTGCATTTCAAGCCTTTGCCCCCTGTCTCCTCTGGGAATCGCTTGATGCAGTTTTCTGCTTGTCTCTGTTATAGCTGTTGACTTTCCCCACAGTGTTACCCACATCACCCAGTCTCTCTGTATGTGTCGGAGGCAGGGTGCATGGTGGGTGGAAAGGCAGGCACAAAACAGAGTTACCTCAAAGAAGGCAGCGTGCTCAGGAGGTAGACTGCCCCAAAGAAAGCATCATGAAGTTTCTCAGTGGAGGCCAGACTTGCTGAAAGGTCTAGCCTGGGCTTCTTTTAGGATAATCATTTCAGTATATCTCTACAGTTAATGACTTTTGTTCAGATTGATGCCTTCCTGCTACAAGTCCTTATATCTCACTCGTCACCCACAGGTCCTAGTGGGGCATCAGGAAGTCAGTTGTTTCTCTTTTGGGGACAGAATCTCACTATGTATCTCTGGCTGCTCCGGAACTCATTATGTAGATCAGGCTGGCCTCAGACTCACAGAGATCAGCCTCCAATCCCCCTGCTCACTAGTGCTAGGATTAAAGGCATGCAACACCACATCTGGTTAGGAAGTTAATTTAAAAAAAAATTGCTGGGAGACGGTGGTGCATGCCTTTAATCCCAGCCCTCGGGAGGCAGAGACAGGGGGTTCTCTATGAGTTTGAGGCCAACCTGGTCTACAGAGTGAGTTCTAGGACAGCCAGGGCTGTTACACAGAGAAACCCTGACTCAAAAAAAAATATATTATATTATGATTCAGCCTAAATAACCCTCACAGCACGAAATTTCACCAACATGAAGTTGTAAATGGGATAAAAAGCACCTGAGGACATGAATTGCTACAAACAAGCAAGAAGCAATGTAACTGAGTTCCTCAGTCGGCAGACAATGAAGACGCTGATATTAAATAGTTTATTTCAAGCATTTAAAGAAATAAAATATACACTACACAAAGACAGAGGGATAGAACACTCTTAAAGCACTTAGAAGAGGAAAAGAGTAGGAATCCCAGGAACGGACACCTAACAGCTACAATGAAAACTTGGTGTGTGGAGGTCAGGATACAACTGGAGAAAAGAGGCGGAGCTAAGACAGTTATATAGAACTTGGCAGGAAGAGATAGAAAGATACAATAGAGGCCAAAACATCCTGAGAGAAGATATGTAGAAGGTATTTCATTTCATCCATAGGCATTTCACCCAACAGGAACAAGAACATATCAGAAAGCATTTAAGAATTTTTATGGCAGGTCTTACTCACAATAGCCCAAACTAGAAACATCACAAATGATTACCTGCTAGCGAGTAGGCATTTTTTTCTGCTCCAGTTATATAAGAAGTGTTAATTACCCTTAGTCACAAAGGCGGAGCTGTGACATAGAGTGAAAGAAGTAATACCTAAAGGAGCACATGCGCTATAATCCTATTTATTGGATCCAATTTAATCTGGGGCCTCTGGCGAGAGGCTTGAGGAACTTTCTGGAATGATAGTCTATGTTTTGCTTTGTTTGTTAATAATATGGGTTTATGAAACTGTCAAAGCTCATAGCTGAACCTGTGTGCTGTATCTATTTTATTGCTGGTAAATTATACTTCCCCAATAGGTAAAAATTAAAATATTAGAGAGAAGCAAAAGGTACATACACGAAACATATATTCCCTAACTGCTGAGCCATCTCCCTTGCTCCTCGCAACATATTCCTTAATCGAAGTAAAAATTGAAAGTAAAAATTTAAATTAAAGTAAAAAGACAAAATAATTCGTTAGAGAAACAAAATATAAATAGGAATTCAAGGAAAGGAAAATCAGTAAGTCAGTAAACACATAGAAAGAAGCACAATTTCACTAGTAAGTAGAGACACGCAAATTCGAATACGGCAATATTGGCACCTAGTACTTGTAAACAGAGTTTAAGTCTAAACCAGTTCTGAAAGGATGGAGAATGACGGACATCGCCACACTGCAGGTGAGGGCTGGGATTAGAACACTCGTTTTGGAGAAGAACAATTTGGAAATAGAAGCGAAGGAAGCCTGTCAACTCCATTCCTGGATATACCGTAGGTCACACGTTCTTATGCCTTCATATCCCAAGTGTTTTCTCCCGTCTCTACCTCCTGAGTGCTGAGATTACAAGTGTGAGCCACCACAGTCGGATCAATCAGTACTGGCCTTGGAACTCGGGGCAAGTGCTCTACCAGCTGAACTACGTCCTCCGCCCTCAAGATACTTTTAAATTAGAAACACTTTTATTACATTTTATTGTGGTATGTGCACCACGGCGCACGGGTGGAGGTCAGAGGACAACTCATTTGTGGGAGTTCATTCTCTCCTATCACGTGGGTCCCAGGGATCAACTCAGGTTGTTAGACTTGGCAGCAGGAACCTTGTGGGTACCAGGAGGAACCTTTAACCACTAAGGTATCTTACTGCTTGGATTGAAAAATTTTGAAAGTGATTGTGAATACCAAGGAACTTTGCATTAAATGAATTGTAGTTAATGATACCACACTAGAAAATAGAATTGAGAAATAAAAAAAATGCCTCTGTGGCCTTTGTCTTACCCACCAACACCTGAGGTGCTCTCCCTGGAGACCTGCTGACCACAGCCATCAGAAAGTCAGGTAGGCAATCTTACTCTCCTTCTCATCCTTCAATTCCAATTATACATATACATAAACATATATATGCATACACACAACACATGTATGTATATGCACATATATATCACATATGTATCTATATACACACATGTGTTTATGTGTGTTTAATTAAGCTGATAAAATGACGTTTATTTATGACTTTTTCAAATATCCCTAGAGTTATTTCTATTTTCTCCTTCTGTATTGAGTGTCCCTTGTGCCCCCAGAATAGGACCCCATTTACAAAGGCATTAAGGTCAGCAACTGGCAAATGGGACCCTCATAGAACTGAAAAGCTCTGTGCAGCGAAGGAAACAGTCAGTGCAGCGATGAGAAGGTCCACAGCGTGGGAGAGAATCTTCACTAGTTGTACCTCTGACAGAGGATTAATATCCAGAATACACAAAAAACAAATAATCAAGATAACAAACACAGCCCAGTTAAAAACAGTCAACTTATCGGAATAGGTTGCTCTCAAAAGCAGAAATAAAAATAACAAGTACCTTTAAAAATTTTTTTTGATATCTTTAGTAATTTGGAAAATTCATATGAAAATACTTTGAGACTTCATCTTACCTAAAAAATGCTGGTGAGGATGAGGAGACAGAGAAAACATCATTAACCACTGGTGGGATTGCAAACTGATGTAGCCACTGTGTAAGTCAGTGTGGAGAATTCTCAAAAACCTAAGAGCAGATCTACCCTATAACCCAGACATACTATTCCCTAGTATGTGTACAAAGGGCTTAAAAATCCTGCATCATGGATATTTGCTCAGCAATGTTCATTGCCATTCTCTTCATAATAGCTAGGAAACAGAATGACCTTGCTGTGTTAGAATGTTCTTGTACACTCAAAGATTTGTCACTTGTATTGGTTTAATAAAAAGCTGAATGGCCAGTAGACAGGCAGGAAGTATAGGTGGGGCAACCAGACTAGGAGAATTCTAGGAAGAGGACAGGCAGAGATGCAGTTGCAAGCCAGATGCAGAGGAAGCAAGATGAGAATGCCTTACTGAGAAATGGTACCAAGCCATGTGGCCAAACATAGATAGAAATTGTGGGTTAATTTAAGTTGTAAAAGCTAGTTAGCAATAAGCCTGAGCAATAGGCCAAACAGCTTATAATTAGTATAAGCCTCTGTGTGTTTATTTGGGACTGAATGGCTATGGGACCAGGTGGGACAGAAACTTGCATCTACAAATGGCACTCAGTGTTTGGCAACTACATCCACATAAAACCTGAGAGAGCTTGGGAAGTGATTATAGACACAAAAGAGCAGAATCAAGCATGGATTCTTGGTAGCAGCATTTTCTTGGGTGGGCTCTGTTTGCTAGAGGCAAGCAGAGGTGTGGCCCCTTTAAGAGAGGCTTCCTAGCCATGCAGTGGTGGTGCCCACCTTTTATCCCAGCACTAGGCAGAGGCAGGCAGATCTCTGTGAGTCTGAGGCCAGCCTGGTCTATAAGAGCTAGTTCCAGGATAGACTCCAAAGCTACAGAGAAACCCTGATTCAAAAAACCAAAACCAAAACCAACCAACCAGAGAGAGAGAGAGAGAGAGAGAGAGAGAGAGAGAGAGAGAGAGAGAGACAGTTTCTGACTCAGTTTTAGTGGCAAAAACCTCATAACTCTTTTAAGAGGCTTTGCCACCAAACACTTAAATGGTGTTTATGAGCAGCCAACAGCATTCTTCTTGGTGGTGGCAGGGACCTTGAAACTCCACAGAGGAAGCTAAGGAGTCAGCAAGCTCCAATCTCTCAACTTCAATAGCCTGAGACACTGATTACTGAGTGGTAAACACAGAGTCCCTTCCTTGGAAGAAGGTAGCCTAGCTTACTCATGTTCTGCTAGTGGCTTCATTACGTTGGCAGTAGCACTGCAACAGAATTTAATTTATCCAACTGAAATGGGTTCAAGAGATGGTGATATTATAGTGATGCTCAAATCACATGTAAACATGGGAGAGGTGTTCTGAAAAGCATGCGATATGCCCAGCATGAGTGACAAGTGGTTAAATTGTCCTTCATTTAGCATCTCATGCATATATATCCCCAGTATTACAGTTAATTTTCCAAGATAGACATATCCAAGCAGTGGTTTTGGCTAGTAAAAAGATGTGCTTTATCCTGATTTTGGAGTATGTGAGTCAGTCTAGAAAACCAAGTTACTGTTTTTGTTCTGTAAGAGAAAAGACACTTCTATCATTTCTTCCACAATACAGCAGATCTGAATACAGCAGATCTGAATTAAGAGGGAACAGAACACTGCCCAAGGATATCTGTGTGTGGAGGTGCCTGGTGAGCACAGTGAGGGGCATGTGTGAGCTCCCTTCTGACCACATGAAATCCCAGTCTGGTGGTAATCATGGTGATGGTGGAGAGGTCAAAGATATAAATTTAATATAAGACAATATGAAACAAGGCCAATTTCTCCAAAGCAAAAAGCAGTGATTGTGTCCTTCCTTAAATGTGTGAAAGAATTTGTGTGCAGATTTACCCCATGGATAGTCTACTGATAACTGAAAATAAAACAAGGCAAGAAAGAAGTCTAAATTAATTCGAAATAAGAAAAATTCAGACTTCTGATTGTCAGGAGCTGTCACTCTTGGCAGGGTTCTCTCATGGCTGAGTCAGCGAGTCTGCCACCTAAGTGCTTTGTATTTTGACGTTAATTGACTACTCATGATTTTTCCAGATTCTCGGTACCAAAGTGAAATTTAGTCATTTATTGATTGAAAAACAATGGAATTCATTTTCTTTCTGCTTGATGGAAGCATGAAGGTTAATATAAAGAGACATAAATGAACTATGCAGGCACAGATCAGTTTACAGACAAACACACAAGCCAGCCAGGGTTTCTCACCCACTTAGCCCCCCCAGAGAAATTTTCCCTAAAGTAAACAAATTCAGTATGTGCTGTGGATGGGGTTGGGGAAGGAACGAAAGATTTTTGATCTGGAATGTGCTTTGCCATGGATGGGTTTCTCATGTTAGGACCGGGGAGCTAAGTTTTGTGCCAGGTCTGTGCAATGCTGTACAAATACATGGCTGTAGGGCCTTGCAAAACCTGGCAATAGAAGGCTGTGCATATGGCCGTGGAAATCTGTCATCACAGCTCATTCGGTGAAAAGTTACAGCTTAGAAAGTGCGTATAGAAACTGGTCCCCGGACCCGTGTAGCATCCTTGAGGGTCATACAGTCAACCACCCAGCTATCCCTGCTAGTCTATGCTTCTGGTGTTTGGTGCCAACTTTGCCTCTCTGTTTTGTTTCTAGTGTGTTTATTTTGAAGGCATCTTCTGGAAATGCCTTTCCTGCATCATGGCAGACCAGGAATTAGAGAAGGAAAGCTGAATCAGTGGTAATAAAACCTTCAAAGGCTTACTTCCCCAGCACCTGAGACATACTTCTACTAGCTAAGCTCTACCTGATAACGGCTACACAGTCTCCCAAGGTTATACCACAAGATGATGGCCAAGATTGTGGGCTTGTCAGATTTTAACCATAATGGGAATTGTAGTAGCATTTCACTTGTGTTTTAATAACTAAAGCTTGCCTGAGGATCAGAAAAGTAGAACAGTTATGCTGACCAGCCTTACAGACCAGGCAGCAATAAACACACCTTTAATCTCAGTAGACACACTAGTTTGCCATAGAAACCAGGCAGTAGTGGTACACACCTTTAATTTGGATTAAAGACGAGAGAGGATTATAGAATGGGAGAAAACAGCTCTCAGACACAGTCCCATTCTGAGATTCCTGGAGGCAGGATTACATTTTGGACTGAGGTTGAAGTAAGAGCCAGTGGCTGACTGCTTTGCTTTTCTGACCTTCAGGTTGAACTCCAATTTCGGTCTCTGAGTTTTTATTAATTGTGCACCAGGGAACCAATGAGCCGTCACAGGAGGAGTGACCACAGTTCCATGCGGTCTTGCAAAGCAATCAGCAAATGTTTGCTAAGGAAGGGAAACATCGACCCACAAGTATAGTTGTGTTTTATTTTCTTATCGAAATAGACAGGAAAGAATTACATACCAAGCCACGTACCCAGAGTAAGGTAACGGCTAAATCTCTCAGAAGAAGTTTAAAATGTTTTGCAGTAAGACCTTCGCTCAGAATGATCATCAATACAATGTAATGCAGTTTCATTGGTAAGATTTTTTATCTCTTATTGGTAAATTAAATGGAGTGACATTCTTTTCTTTTCTTTCTTTCTTTCTTTCTTTCTTTCTTTCTTTCTTTATGTATACAATATTCTGTCTGCATATATGCCTGCTGGCCAGAAGAGGGCACCAGACCTCATTACAGATGGTTGTGAGCCACCATGTGGTTGCTGGGAACTCAGGACCTTTGGAAGAGCAGGCAATGCTCTTAACCTCTGAGCCATCTCTACAGCCCAATGGAGTGACATTCTTAAGTTTCTATTGCGGTAGAGATCCTGCAGAATATTTCCACGCAAAACATGGCTTGCATCAGATCTGATCTTACTCTGGTCTGCCCAATCTAGAGACGGAAGAGGAGTAAGTTGCTTTAGTTAATAATCTCCTTTCATAGGCTAATAATTCAAATTCTCATGAGTCCATTCTCAGAGGATTATGGCATTTTCCTAGACTCTATGCCACAGAAGACATTTTCCAGCTCCTTTGTCTTTCAGCATCTCTGGAGATGAATGGAACAATACATCTTAAGTTATTTTCATGTCTTTTCTTTATGTAAAAACTCAAAGAAGTGGACATCCCCTTTAGGGTTCTTAGGTCACGGCACTTATTTCTCTGCCATGCCCCTTAGATTTTGCCTGTCTCTCCCCCAATCTCCCTTTCATTTCTCCTTTATTCATGCCAGTGTCACAGGTATGCCCTTGGCTCTGATGGGAAGTAGGGAGATAGAAGATGAACTAGTTATCAGTGTGTTTTGACATGACCAACCAGGGTTAGTATTAGAAAATTATTGCGCATTTATTTTTTGCTAAATTAAAAGTTCTCAAGAATAACCACACGAAGCTTTCACATATAAATATTTATGTTTTAAGGATGTCTGCAAAAAAAAAAGAATCAGTGAAGTAAAAATGAAAACAAATTGAATTTCTGCTCACGATGACCAATTTAATAAGTTCTTTTTTAAGGTTTCAGCATATTTGGCGAAGTGGTTTCGTTCTCTGTCTGGGAAGGCCTGTCTGTGGTGTGCCTGAGGCGACAACTCTGTCCTGTGGGGGGAGGGGGATGATTCTGATGCAGACTGGTTCAGAAACCAGGGAGCTTACTGGCCTTTGACACTGCACCATGGAATGAAACCATAGGGGTCTGGTTCACAAAGACTCTGTGATAAATAGGAAAAGTAACTGCCCACCTCTCATAGAGCTCGTAGGACCATGCTCTTTTTAGGCTAAGTATTCAGTGAATAAAAGAAACTTCCCTTGACCATTTTAAAGAACAATTTATTTTATTATGTATTTGTGTGTGTGTGTGTTATTTTATGTGTGTGTATGTGCACATTTGTGTGGTGCCCACAAAGGCCTACAGAGGGTGTTAGATCCCCATGAGGTGGAGTTACAGGGGCCATCTATGTGGGTAAAGGGAACCAAACTTCAGTCCTTTGAGAGACCAGGAAGTCTCTTGACCCCTAATGTATGTCTCCAGGTTTCAACCGTTGTTTTATTAGGCTCTTTCACTGTGAAGGGTGTGAGTACATTGATGGCATTCACCTTAATAACTGTCACCACGCCACCTAGCACTTTGTGACTATTTGATTAAAGCAGCTCAACTTGGATCTTAAGAAGGGACTGGGAGGGGATTGGGGACAGCTCAGAGGTTTAAAACACTTGATGCTCTTCCAGAGAACCTGGCCTTGATTCTCAACACCTACACTGTGGCTCATCTATAACTCTAGTTCCAGGAGACCTGACACCCTCTCTGACCTCTGTAGACACCAGAATGTGACATGTGCCAAGGCATCGTATTATATTCTGTTAATAGTCATGATATATATGCATTACTTTATACATCTATGTATTAGTTAAAATAAACTTAAATTTTATAACCTCTTGGAGATGGCAAAAAACATCAAATTTAGCATTTGCCTTACTTTTCAAATAGTTGTTCCTATGTTTTTATTTATTTCAGGGAATGCCATTACCACCCACACAGTTTCCCAGGCAAGTGCCTAGGCACAGGCATATTCACCCTTTTCCATCCCTGTCTTCCAGCTCCAGCCGGACACCAGTCCTTGTTCATTTGAGTAATTACTCATTTTACTAATTTTCCTGCCCGACTATTTGCTTTAGTCTGTTTCCTATTAGTGCAACAAAATATCTGAGTCTTGATAACTTTGTAAAGAAGAGATATCTTTAAATTGTAGTTCTTCTGGTTCAAAGACACGACGCTGGCCTAGTCCGGCCTCCAATGAGACATTTGCAGAAGCTGAAATCAGAATGATGGCAGCATGTATAAGGAAAGATCATCTGGCAAAACAGGAAGCCAGTGTGGTGGGGTCAGGTGTGTTTTTTCCTTTCTTTTTTTTTAAACAGTCATCTCTTAAGAACATGATCTGATTTCTCCTTATTAGGCCTCACCAACTCTCAGTGTCTCCATCTGAGAACAACATTCCTATGTGAACCCTTGGGGGAAATCCAGAAACCATATCCAAACGATTGTATCATTTTTCTCTGTTGTGTTGGCCACTTCATCAGTCCAGACTGTCAACTGTTTTGGTAGGATATATATATATATATATATATATATATATATATATATATATGCAGTTTGGAGAATTGAACCTAGCACTCTGCCCCTAGGCTAGCGTGTCCTACAGACTTCCCTCCAATTTCTGATCTGTATTCCATGAACTGCACTACTATAAAGGCTATCTTTCTAAATGTGGATCTGCTTAACATCTTGTAATGGTGCTACACCATGTTAAGAAGCTCCATCTCTGGAAGGGACTGTGAGCCCCTTTACATTTGCAGAGCTGTTCCCTCTCCTATTATTTTGCTCTCAGGGAAACAGTGAGGGAGTGCATTAATATGGCATCATCTCTTCTGTTGCCGTAAGACTGTGTGCACAGCTTCATCAAGGTACTGGACATAAAGCATGTCATGTGAACCTTTGTTGTACGTGTCTGTCTTCTTCACTATACATTAAGGAAATAGCTCCCACCCCACTGTAATTGATTTTAAACACACCAGAAAACACAACCATGAATTCCTCCAATGGGGGAGTCAGTCTCCTCATGTGCTTTACTCTGTGTGTATGTTTCTGTTGTCAATAAAATTCTAGCTGATGGCTGTGGGGGGACAAGAGTGGTTGTCTTGTTATCTTGGAATCTGGAGGGGACAAGAGTGGTTGTCTTGTTATCTTGAAATCTTCAGGCAAGGTATGATCCCTGTTACTTAGCAGGTACTCATAAAACTGCTGCTTAATACAGATTGTGCATGTGTGCTTGTGTCTGTGTGTTTCATGTGTATGGCACATGCATGTGAGTATCTGAGGGCTCATGAGTGTAGGGTTAGAGCAGGATGTCAGCTATCTTCTTCCACAGCTCTCTGACGTTTTGCCTTGAGACAGGGTCTTAGTCACTTCTCTATTGCTGTGACCGAGCACCCAAGACCAAGGCAGCTATAGATGAGTTTATCAGGGACTTTCAGTTTCAGAGGGTGAATATGCTTCCATCATGGCAGGGAGAATGGCAGCAGTCAGGCATGGTGCTGGAGCAGTAGTTGAGAGTTCATGTCTTGTGACAACAACCATGTGGCACAGTATGAGGGGGTCAACTTGGAATGGCATGGGCTTTTGAAACCTCAAAGCCCACTTCTAGTGACACACCTCCTCCAACAAGGCTACAACTCCTAATCCTTCCAGAGTAGTTCCACCAACTGGGAACCATGTACTCAAATATATACACCTATATGGGCTGGTTTCATTCAAATCGCCATACAAGGTTGGTCCCTGAACCAGAAACTCACCATTTCAGCTGGACTGGCAGGCCAAGGAGCCCTTAGAACTCTCCTGTCTCTAACTCCCAGAACAGGGTTGCAGGCCCGCAAAGCCTTTTATTTATGTGCTGGGGATTGGGGATTTGACCTCAGCAGCTTATGATTGTAGGCAAGCTCGCTTATGGCTAAGACATTTCCCTGGCTCCTCGATGTAGAACTTGAAAAATTGTTCTCTATTACATCTAGTAACTTTACTCTTGTCTATATTCATTAAACTGTTTTCCCTCTTAAGATGACTTCATCTACAAACAAAATAAGAAATCATTTATCAATCCGTGCTCTTTCACCTTAACTTCACCCTTTGAAAAAATTGAAATATGACAGTCGATTACTATAACACATTGAAAGTTAACTTTTACTCCATCATTCAAATGAAATCATTCTTCCCAGTGACATCAATTCCTTCCTGATTACAAAAGTCAAGCTTTATCTTCAGGTCTTCAAATTGTTGACATCCTGAAAATCCTTAATTTAGCTTTTGTAATAGCATGTCTCCTGGGCAACATCATCTTTGAATACTGATCAGCTACAACCTTTTTTTTTGCCTAGATACTGGTACTTCAAGAGGTCCTCATCAGTCTAGATATTGGTATCCCAAGAGGTCCTCATCAATCTATATATTGGTACCCCAAGAGATCCTCATCAGTTCTAGATATTGGTACCCCAAGAGGCCCTCATCAATTCTAGATATTGGTGCTCCAAGAAGTCCTCATCAATTCTAGATATTGGTACTCCAAGAGGTCCTCACCAATACTAGATATTGGCACCCCAAGAGGTCCTCATCAATTCTTCCATTTCTTATTCTCTTACAGTAATTTCAGCTAATTCTACATCTTTCACAATTATCTACAAATACAGTGGACCCAAATTTTGACCTATTGAACTCTATTTCCAATGTGTAATAACTTCTGTGGCCCATAATCTCCTCAAACTTTACATGGCAAAATTGAATTGAGTTTCTTTGCTCAAGTATGACCCCTTTAATATTTCTTATGCCCGTGAGTTAACAGTAGTGTCAGAGTGATGACAACTTGAGGATTTTTCCAGGCTTCTATACTAAAATACATAATAAATCATCTTTACAGAAAAAAGTTATCTTTGATATATTACCAGGAGGGTTTTATATGAATTAATCAGTGCCTAACAAATCACCACATGGTTTGCATTTAAAGCAGAATAGAGTTATTGTGGTGCAGTCTCTGTGGGACACGTGTCCATCTTGGTACCTCTGATCAGAGTATGTCACGACTGCCATCAGGTGGTGGTTGGGCTAGAGAGTACATATGTCATGGCTGCCGCTACAGTGGTGGTGGGCTACATCCTGAGAGGCTCTGTATTATCTCAGGGTCAGAGGTCTGTTGTAAGGTAACACAATTGTAGGAAAGACTATACTACTACATTTGTCCAAGCAAGCTTCAGGTCCCACACTCTACCACTCAAGGGGTAGAACATTTTTCCAGGGCCTGGATCACTGGAAGTCATCTAAGCTGCCTATGATGGCTTAATTTAAAATTATATCTGGATAATGGCAAAAAAAACCCCAAATACATGCTTATAGTTTAGACAATACAAGGCTTACTACAGAGAAGAAAAACTTAGAATTTTAATTAAAGACCTTCAAGTTTAAGGGAGGTGATGCACATTAGAAAGGTATTTTTCCATGCTTATTCGCTTATTCTATCTATACGTACTGCCTGGACAGTAGATATAACTGTGTGTCTAAACATGAAAATTCAGCTATGCTCTAATTAGAGCCTAAATTTAATTACACAATCAAATTAACAACCATCATATTATGCGATGTGGGATTCTCCTCTGTATGCTGTGAACATCATTGGCTAATAAAGAAACTGGTTAGGGCCTCTAGCAGAGCTATAGGGAAAGAGAGCTAGGCGGGGAAACAAAACTGAATGCTGGGAGGAAAAAAGGGCGGAGTCAGGGAGAAGTCATGTAGCCCCGCCAGAGACAGACATGCTGAAACTTTAGCCAGTAAGCCACAGCCACATGGTGATACACAGATTAATGGAGATGGGTTAAATTAATATGTAAGAGTTTGCCGATAAAAAGCTAGAGCTAATGGGCTAAGCAGTGTTTTAAATAATATAGTTTCTGTGTGATTATTTCAGGGCTGAGCAGCCAGGAACCAACAAGCTGTGTCGTACAACAATTATGTGTTAGAATTTTTTGTATTGAGAAGAGAAATAAAATGTGGCAATTTAAATAGTAAAAAACCCCCATAGGCTCACATATTTGAATGCTTGGTCCCTAGTTGGTCAGCTAGCTTCTTGTTCCTGCTGCTATGCACTCCCTGCTACGATAGACTCTGTGCCTCTGGAACCTCACACCAAAACAAATCCTTTTTCCCCTAAGTGGCTCTTCTCAGAGCATTTTATCACAGCACAGGAAAGATAACCAATGCATTAAAGTTAATGCTTTTTGTTTTTCAAGGCAGGGTTTCTCTGTGTAGTCCTCCCTGGCTGTCCTGGGAGTCACTTAGTAGATCATGCTGGCCTTAAACTCAGAGACCTCCTGCCTCTGCTTCCTGAGTGCTGGGATTAAAGGCATGTGCTCCTACTGCCCAGCTTAAATTTATTGGTTTTCTTCAGTGTACAATGGTTCAACTTTTCCTAATAGTTGTTTAAAGAATATGTTTTTAATGTAATAGTTTTCCTTCAAGGTAGATCTTTCAAGCATCTGCTTCTAAAATTCCACTTATCTATCTATCTATCTATCTATCTATCTATCTATCTATCTATCTATCAATTGGGGGTACGTATGTGCCATGCTATGTGGAGAGCAGAGGGTAATTCCCAGGAGTTGGTTCTTTCCTTCCACTAGGTCAGTTATGGAGCTAGAACTCAGGCCATGAGGATTGGCTGCAAATGCCTTCCACCTGCTGAGCTTTCTCACTCACTGGTCCCATTTAATGTTTTTACAGTCTTAAATAACATAGTTACAGATGTTCCTTCATTCATAACTGTCCCTTCCTAGCCCTCTACACGTTCCAGTATGAACTCTATGGCTTCTTTTTCTCATGTACTTTAGGAAGAGATCTTGTAGCTAATACAAGAGTTGTGAGGGCATGGGGTTTACTGAGAACCCTGTCATTTTAGGACCTCCTTAAAAAAAAACCTCATCAAACTTTATTTTGTATGCATTGGTGTGAAGATGTCAGATGCCCTGGAACTGCAGTTTCAGACAGCTTTGGGAAAACACGTGGTGCTGCGAATTGAACCTGGGTCCTCTGGGAAGAGCAGCCAATGCTCCCAATCACTGAGCCATCACTCCAGCTCCTAGGCCCTCCTTCTTTCGGATAATGGTTTCATTGGTTTTTCAGTGAAACCCAGTATGCCACGGTGGATTTCTCTTTTCCTTGGCATTGCCAATGCCTATCATGCGTGGTCATAGGAGGTGGGGTCCGTGTCTCTACAGATACGTGGTCACTTCTCTACTTTCCCTCTCTTTTGCCTGGGCAAGCGCCACGTTGATGCACTGCAGCCACTCTTCCGCATTCTTCTCGTCCTTGGCTTTGAAAACATAGGTCTTATTGTCTGTGAAGATTTCAAAAGCCCGCGGGAGAGAGCGGTCCCGGCGTTTCTTAGCCACAGCCTTCACACTCTGTACTTTGCTGAGTTCTATTGGGGAATCATCTGGATCATCTTTCTGAAATGAAGGGAAAGGGAAAATTGTGAGATGGTTCCTGCTGCCGCCTCGGCCCCTGGCGCTTGGAATCTTCCCAGAGGGCTGGGTCCTTTCACATCGTATGACTCAAGACCTTTCTGTTTTGGGTGCTAAGGCATCAAAGAGTCTTTAGGACAACTGAAGACAAACATTTGACTTCTAGTATAGTACCATAAGCTATCACAAGAGAGCCAATTTACTGAAAGATATTATAAATGAAAGTAGGAAAATGTTTAACTCATGGTTCTTTGATTTTTCTGTCACTTTCTAGTTATATTAAGACTATTAATAAAGCAAAAGACAGCAGTGAAATCTGGAATACCTTTACTCAAGTTTTCTGCTAGGGGAGGAGGCATAGTGTTGAGTTTGTGATACTTCTGGGAATAGGTATGCTCATCCTGAAACAGGATTCTGGTGCTTGAGTAGCTTTTGGAATCTCTGCACTAGAAGCAAACTCTGTCTATAAACTTTATTAGATGTGTGTTTTAGGAAGGCAGGGGATTTGGGAAGGTTTAGGGATCTCTTGTGATACCAGAGCCATCATGTTGGGCTAGCATGAATAGTTTTAGGACAATTAAAGATGTCTAAAACCAATGAACAAATTTCACCCACTGGAAAATGAACCTGTGGTTGGGCATATTGCCAGTTGCTCTTTCCCACTCCCTCTATGACGTCACCTCCCCCTGCTTTGCAATGAAAAAGCACTCATGCTCCTAGCCACAAACTTTCTATTGTGTATGTGCAGCTTGGAAAAGACTCAGGAACACTGGACAAAAAAGCCCACAATTCAACATATTAATGTTAGGGAAGTCTTGACCAATCAAGACCACATAACCTTTCTACATCAATTTCATTACTAGGTAGCCCCCCCCCCTTTTATTCTGTGTATCTGTGTGTGTGTATGTGGAAGTCAGAGGCCAGCATTGGCCTCTCCATTCTTTTGAGATAGGGTCTCTTACTGAACCTAAACCTCTTGTTTTGGTCAGAATGACTGACAGGAAGTGCCCGGCATCTACCTTTCCAGTGTCTGGGGTTAAAGACAAGAGTCCAAGAGTCACTGTGTCTGCTTTTCCAGGGGTGCTGGGGACTCAAACTCGTCTTTATGCTCATACAGCAAGCATTTTGCCTATTAAGCCATCTTCCTGGTCTAGCATTTCCTTCTTAATACTTATTAAATGAATAATCATACTTAAATGCAGTCATAAGTGATATAACTTATAAAAATGAATACTCTGAAGTTGATCACAGAAGTTAGAACAATTATGTACATGATTTCCTTTATATTGAAAGCCACAGGGGAGGACTAGAGAGACAGCCCAATGGTTAAGAGCATGTCCTGCTCTTGCTGAGGATCTGAGTTCGGTTCCCACCCTCTACCTTAAGATGCTTACAACTGTCTGTAAGTACAGTTCCAGGTGATCTGCTAACATTTTCTGGCCTCCATGGGGACCTATATTTATGTATATGTGTACATATCCATACATAGACACAAAGAAATTAAAAGTAAAAGAATTCTTAAAAATGGTAGGGCAATTGCGATAAATAAGTAGGAAGAGGTAGAATAGAAATATGAGTGCAAGGGAAGCAGAAGCAATGCAGCTATCCCCACTAAAGACTTTAACTATGCATTTTTAAAAAAGATGGATGATATTGAATTAAAGCATCATTGTATTTTACTTTATTCTAGAATTACATTTAAAGGGAAAATATATTCTTTTAATTTTAAAATGTCAATTTTTATAACTCAACAAAAATTATAACTATTGAAACTTAGGATAAATGTGTTGATTACACTTAAAATTTTCAAGTTATTACTACAGGGACTACACAGGACAAAATTTTAAAATATCCGCACTATACACTTTCTTAGCCTAAATTGGTTTATGGTAAGTATCTGATGATAATAAATTCTGTTGAGGCCAGTCTATAGCATGGAAATTGATACACCATAACCGATGGGGAAGAGAGAGTTCCTGGAGTAATGTAAGGGGAACAGCTGGTCCACTTAGACA
The DNA here is from genome assembly GCF_018167655.1 of Microtus oregoni. NCBI lineage: Eukaryota > Metazoa > Chordata > Mammalia > Rodentia > Cricetidae > Microtus > Microtus oregoni. The sequence goes on along the minus strand of NW_024543069.1, from coordinate 14,743,714 downwards.
GGAACGAAGAGAGAACACTGCTGCCTAGCCGACTTGTGGAAATTAAGACCATAACAACGTTAAAAATGTCCTACAGCCTTTTTAAGCCTCTGTTCTTAAACATTTCTATAAAAGCCAGCCAGGAAGGCTGTGGTTGAATTTCAGCAGGGTTGCCAGTCCTGGTGGGTCACTGGTGGTGATCAGAGGTATTTTGTTGTATATTGTTTCCCACTATTTGATACACATGTTCTGCCAGATTTCTACAGTGCTAACCTGTTAATCCCGGATAAAGATGTCAAACAAGTTAGCTAATCATCAAATAGCTTATTCTTTAGAATTTAGGGAAACGTTCAAAACTGAGTTAAGAAGTATTTTAGGTCATTATTTGAGTAGTTGGGAATAGTCTCCTAGACTAATCCTGTTTTTGTCTTATGGGGTCTGAGAAACATTGTATCTTCATATCTATTCCTGAGTTCTTGAGTAAAGGTAGGAAATTTAGATGGCCATTTTAAACACCTAAAAATGCTTCAATGTGAATTTATGCCAAAAAATCCCTTCTTCCTCTTTAAAGACCAACTAACTGTTTAAATTGAAGATGCTGTCATACAACCTGAAAAGCTTTTTAGCCACAGAAAGGCCACCTATGCATGACACAGACTGAGAAACTTACATAACTTCAAAGTATCACAAAAATACTTATCTTAAATTAAGTAAAATATTTGAGGGAGGTCTTGTTAAAGCAACACTTGCTCAGAATTCATCATAATTCAGACGTGCTATTCTTAACTCTTACCAAGTAAAATATTCCACTAATGTCTATAGTGAGAATTCTAAAGATATAGTGCATTTATCCACAGAGAATCGTTCATTTGTAAGTACTCTAACCCCTTTAATTTATTAATAAGGCAATAGTTTAGTTTATGTGATGGTTAGAGATATAGGGCAAACTGACTGACCTAATGGGTTTCCAAAGAGGTGTGAAAACCTGCTGCTGAGTGCTCCTGTGTGTTTCCAGAAGAGACCAACACTTGAGTCAGCGGTAAGAATGATCTGGCCCCACCACTGTGGGTGGGTCAGTGGTAAAAACGATCTGGTCCCACCACTGTGGGTGGGTCAGTGGTAAAAACGATCTGCCCCCACTACTGTGGATGGCATTGCTCCATCCACACACCGTAGAACAAAAGACAGAGGAGGGGCAATCTGTATTACCCTAATGATCTTTTCAGTATGTAAGTATAATGGCATGCTTTGTCTAAACAGGCAGAACTCTTGAGTTTGAGGCCAGTCAGGGCTACATAGTGAGACCGTTCCTCAAGAATATTACTATTATTATCACTACTACCATCACCATCGCCATCACCATCACCACCACCACCATTACCGCTGCCACACACTGGTACCTGTGTGGGGTGGCACATCCTAGCACTCTGGAGGCAGAGGCAAGATGATCACCTTAAGTTCAAGGCTAGTCAACGCTATAATAAAAGCCTGCCTCAATACCTCCCTGGATAGTGTCAATGTCTGGGGGAACAGAAGCAGGAGCACATTTTACCATCACCCTCAGCAGCCTGGGGAATTTTTCTAATCTCTTAGAGACCTGAGTCAGGCCAAACTGGGACTCATGACTTCTATAGAGCAAAGACTTGCAGGCCTAACCACTCTGATGTAGAGTTGTGTTGAATAAAGATTTTAAGATAGGCTTCAGCAGGAGGCACTGAGCAGGTAAGATACCTGAGAGCCTGAGTGTGGACTTCTGAGACTCCACTGTGATTCAAATAGTCATCTGTGGTGGTTTGAATGACAGTGGCCCTCATAGTCTCATAGGGAGTGGCAGGATAAGGAGGTGTGGCCTCGTTAGAGCAGGTGTGACCTTGTTGGAGGAGGTATGCTCTTTCTGCTGTCTGCTGATTCAGAGGTAGAATTCTAAGCATCACGTCTGCCTGCATGCCGCCATGCTCCCTGCCATGATGACAGTGGACTAACCTCTTAACTGTAAGACACCCCAATTCCATGTTTCCTTATAAGAATTTGTGTGGTCAGGCTGGAGAGACAGCTCAGTGGCTAAGAAAATTGGCTGTTCTCCTTAGTGGACCCAAGTTCAATTCCCAGCATCCATATGGCATTTCACAACTGTCTGTAGCTCTGAGATCTGACACCCTCACAAGACATACATGCACACCAATGCACATAAAAGGAAAAATAAATTACTAAAAAAAGAATTGGCGTGGTCATGGTGTCTCTTCACAGCAATAGAAACCCCACTTAGCACATTATCTATAGGATTTTGGTGGGTTTTGAAGGAAAGAAAAACAATTCAAGTTTAAAAATGTGTTAAAAACTCACAGATTTCCCTTTCTGAAACAGAAGTTGGTTTCCGGCCAGTGTGAAATAGCGAGTTTTCCACCTCTTGATGAGCTTCCATCTCACCTGTTTCTCTTTGAGTTTCCCTTCAATGAGGGGTTGGCCATCCTGGTTTACAACTGTGGAGGGAAACAGACTGATCAAGCGTTTATTTTCCTTTATCGATTTGGCAATTGGTCCTAAGTCAGAGATGCCAAATGAACCAGATCCTGCTGAGTATATCTGAAAAGCAGCCAGTGTGGCTGTGGCTAAGAGTGCTTGCTGCTCTTGCAAAGGACCTGGGGTTGGCTCCCAGCACTCACACCGTGCCTCACGACCCCGCATAAGTCCAGTTCTAGGGGATCCCATGCTTTCTTCTGGCATCTGACAGCTCCTATAAGCACACAGTACACATAAACTCACCCAGGCACATCCAAATACATATACAGAAATAATAAATGAATAGATAATAAAAAAATTTTGAAAAAGAAGCGTGCCGATAACTTGTCAATTTAATTACACTTTTCTGCTTTGGGCCAGAAAGATCATTTTGGACACAATAACGAGAAAGTGTTGAAAGCCCTCAATGAGTTTTTTTTTAAATAAGATTTTATTTTTGTTTTTAATTATATATGTGTGTGTTTGTGCAGATGAGTACAATGCTCATGAGGTCAGAAGAGGGCACCCAAACTGCCTAATATAGGTACTATGTCCTTCAGTGGATCAATGAGTAGTGCTCTTAACTACTGAGCTGTTTCTTCAGCTCCCTCTAGTGAGATGTTTTAAAAGAATTAGGTCATGATAAGAGAGTCTAGTTAGTCGCATTGAAGTCCTGACACCCAGTTCCCATGCTTCTGGACCGCTTTGATTATAGTCTTCAGTTCTGTAGATTAGACCAGAATGACCAAATTTGAAACTCTAGCCTACAATATTTAATATGTGTAAGTTTATTTTCTATTGTTCTTTTTGCCCACTCATATCTAGGAAATAAAACAATATTCAAACTTCATGTCACACAAACTACTTACAACTATCTGTATACCAAGTATGCTTAAGCCATTTCAGCAAGTGTTACCAGCTTGCTCAGCTACCTGTCTTCCAGAGCCCAGGTCCACTCGCCTAGGGATTTTGCAGTCCATGGTGGGTGGCCCTCCCAAGTCAATTATCAAGCAAGAAAAGATCCCACAGCTGTGCCTACAGGCCAATTGAATGGAAGCAGTTTCTCAGTAGAATTCCCTCTTCTCTGTGTGTCAAGTTGACAACAGAGACAGCCATTGCCCCTAGCTAGCACGTGGTCATTTTTTATTCCAACTCAAAATGCTTCTTTTGAGACTTTCCCCAAGCCCAAGACAGAGTGGCCTCCGTGTGTCTGTCCTCAGAGCCCCCAGGGTATCCTTTATGCGTGGCATCACCATTCCTGCACGGGTATTGGTGCTTACCTATTTAATACCTCCATTCCTTCTTCATCTGAGAGTTTTATGAGGTAGGTGTGGGAGAATTCCCACTGGGCTACACCTGGTCTGGCCCCAGAGTGCTAGCACCTAGCCCCAATCCATCTTTTGCTTCCAAGAGGCATCTCTGAATTATATACCATTCTGATAGTTTTATTAGACTTTAATGAATCTCTAAATATAATTACTGATTCTCAGTATGCAGGAAGGGTTGTATTGCATATAGAAACCGCTGAACTTATTCCTGATAATTCAGAATTGAATTACAACAGGCAATTCAAGAGAGGAATTGCTCACTTTCTATTACCCATATTCAATTCCATACTGCGTTGCCTGGACTTTTAGCAAAAGGAAATGAGGAGATTGATCAGTTATTATGGGAATCACTGGAAGTCTCAGAATTTCATAAGAAACACCATGTTAATAGTAGGGGCTTAAAGAAAAAAATTCCCATTACTTGGCAACAAGCTAAGGAAATAATAAAAAACCGGTCCTGCTCGTTCTTTGTATAATCAAGTTCCTTTACCTGCAGGAACTAATCCTAAAGGTACACAAAGGAATGAAATTTGGCAAATGGATGAATTTCATTTAGCAGAATTTGGAAAATTAAAATATATTCATCATACCATTGATATATGTTCTGGATTTCACTGGGCATCTGCCTTAAGTACTAAAAGGGCAGATTCTATAATTACACATTTATTAGAAACAATGGCAGTAATGAGCATACCGATACAAATTAAAACTGATAATGCCCCAGCTTATGTTTCCAATAAAAGGAAACCATTTTTTTTTTTTTTTTTTAGGTTACAACATTGAACATGTTACAGGGATACCGTGTATAAATCCTACAGGACAAGCAATTGTTAAAGGATCTAATCACACTTCAAAGGAGATGCTTGTGAAACAGAAGGGGGATAGGAGGACCTCCTAGAGATAGACTGCATAACGCTTTACTAATTTTTGTTGTTGTTTGTTTGTTTTTTTGAGACAGGGTTTTGTTATAGCTTTAAAGCCTGTCCTGGAACTCTCTCTTGTAGACCAGGTTGACCTCGAACTCGGCCTCCTGAGTCCTGGGATTAAAGGTATGTGCCACCATTGCCCGGCTACTAACTTTAACTTTAAAAACGTTTAAATGCTAATGAAATAGGATAACAACTGCTGAAAGCCATTGGATTGTTGGGGAGGGGAGAGACAAGGAGGGGAGCAGAGAAAAATGTAGAGCTCAATAAAAATCAATAAAGTAAAAAGGGTAAGTGTTTGAGTTCAGGCTTCATCCCAGCCCCTGGCATCCATATACTCAAAGTTTAGATGGAAGCCTCACCCCAGCTTTTGGCATCTATATACCCAAAGAGTCTGAAATGCTTGAGTTTCAAGCCCCCTCCCCTAGGAGTTGCCTCAGTCCAGACTCTACCTCTGTCCCTCAGAAAAAAAACATGTGCTTCTCCAGTCCCCCCACCTCATCCCTGTCTCTTCTCTGTGGGGCTGGAAGGCCCCCCCGGGGGGGGGAGCGTTGGTATCCATTAAACCTGGGCTTTATCTAATTCAATTTGATTTGGTCTGATTTGAACTATTGGGTTGGTGGATAACTTTTCAGGAAGGACAGTGATGAATGTAGAATAAGGAGTGATTTGGTGTGCATACACTAAGCAGTCAGGAAAAGGCTGATGGTATGATCCATGGTATGACGGCTATCTGAGGGATTTTCATCTGAGACCTCGGTGATGAGAGGCTGGCCTGTCTCCTCAGAGGCTCTGTGCTGCACCAATGACAGAGACAGGAAAAGCATGAAAGTTCAAGTCACATTAATTGACAATCAATATTAAGGAAGGTATTTGAGTATTCTGCTGTCTTTTTTACTAGAAGCCGTCTGGATTGGAGGATTACTGTCATAATGCTCTTTATAAACTCGAATCCTCTATAAACACAGTGGTTGCATCTTTCATAAACCAGCAGCAAAACCTATACACTGGGCGACGTAGTCCCAGGTTAGGAGCGGAAGATCCAGGAAGGGAAAATGGCAATGAATCAAATCCAACAACTCCCCTTCCAAATGAAAATGATTTAATGTAAAGCCTTTAATAAATGTACTTTTCTTCTCTGTGTCTTTCAAGTAATATTTAAACACATGGACTGTGGGGGCCCACAGAAGTGGCTCTGCTCCACCTTGACCTAAGATCGGAGAATTCAAGTCTATTTTTGCTCCTTAATTTTTAAGAAAGGAGGTTTGACTCAGGGAGTGACTGCCTATGGGATACTTGGTCTAAGGTGTAGTCACTACATCTCCTGCCTAAAACATCAGAATGCTTAACTCAGGAAATAATGGCTTGATGTCTTTAGTAGCGAAGCAAGTTCTGTTTGTCCTCAGCGTCATGACAAAGCATTCTTTTGTCTCGCCCCCCCCCCGCCCTTTTTGGATTGGGGTATATAAGCATATGGAAAATAAATGTAGGCATATTCAGCATTCAGTGTTCACTGGATAGCCCTCCTGGTTCTATACTATGTCTCTGTTTTTCTTTCATATCTCTATTCCTCCTACCTATTTTTTTTTTCTGATCCACATGCCCCTACCCTGGAGTGTGCAAACCCCATTGAGGTTGGACCACAACAGATGTCATCTCAATGTGTGGCTATGACAATGGACCGACAGGATTTGTCACTGTATTTCTCCTCAAAGTAGAACCAATGGTTTACTTGAGGGGCCTATTTGACAGAAGCTTACTACACTGTTCACACTGCTGAAAGAGAGGAGCCATTAGAGATCAGCCAACAGGATAAGATACCCACAAAACCCGAGAGAGGGGCAACATAAATCCATGGTTCTATCAGGAACCAAGAATGAAGGGTTTCGGAAATCTGCTGCTATCCCAAGGTCTCACTGGAGCCTAGTGAAAATTATCCCAGAGAGGAAGTCCATGAGAAGAATTTTAGGAAGGAAATGTTAGGAGGACATTGAATGTTAGAAACCAAATATAGGCATCAAAATCAGTGTCATAGAATTTAGTAAGAGCCTAGTAATCAAGAGAAAGAAGAAGGGAGAGAAAGTGAGGGAACAGAGGAGGGAGGAAATGAGAGAAGAGACTTAATTCTTTTCCAGTTGCTAACTCTTATCTTGGAGACATTTTTGTTTCTAATGTGTATAGTCTATATATTATGGGGCAAGTATATTTTAATAAGTTTTTCACCCACAGAATTTCCTTATAAACAAGTAAAATGTGATAATACTGTGTCTTTATAGCCAAAATGCTGAACTAATTTTTCCTAAAGACTATCATATTTTATTAAAAACTATGACATAGAATAATAGGACGGACAACTGGTGTCTGCAATACACAGAGGATATTCAAAGAATTTCTCCCTTCTAATGAACACATTACTTTACCCAAAGCAGCACAATTTAACTAGGGCATTCTCTAACAACCTAGATCTGTTCTTCTCCTTTAAATATCAAAAGGCTTAGAAGCTCCTTGTTTTGCAGGCTTTTCTCATCTTGAAACACCTCACTACTGCTTGTGGACAATCACACCTCACTACATATGGACAACCATACCTCCTGCGTATGAACAACCATACCTCACTGCATATAAACAACCCATATTTGAGGCCATCATTAATTTTGTTTGTGATATCTGAATTATTATACATTCTTCTCTTATTTCTTATAGGTAAATGACTTTAAAAGAAGGCATATTCTGAGAGAATAATCTTTAATTCTGAAATGCTGAGTTTCAAAATAAAAGTTTTAAAGTAAGAGCCGAGAGAAAGTATACAGTTGCCCTTGAGAGAATATTGATGGGAACTGTGGCTTCTCTGCTGTCTTTAGGGAATGTCTTTGTATGGATTGAGAGTCTCAAATTTGCTTTTTTTGGGGGGAGTGTGCGTGCCAGTTCTAATAAAGGCAAAGTAATCACAGAGGAATGGAAGCATTAACTGTGGGGTCTTAGGAGCCACATAGACTGAATGTGGTTTTTTTGAAATCACTAAGTATCCATAAACAAATGCCATGTTCCTTTTGTGCTTCAGAGTCTACATTTCCTTATTTGGGTGAATAAATAAATAAATACAAACACAAAATAATCAGCTGTCCCTCCAAGATGCTGTGGGAACCAACATAGGAAAATGGGATAGTAACCTTTCGAGGGTGCTACCACATTACCGGATGGCCTCATTGCTCCGTAGTTTCCTAATCACCAAGACATAGCTCATTTTTTTTAGATAATTTAGAGAGATAAATATCTGACAGCCACAGAGAATCAACCTGCCAGGTTGTCAGAGTTACACTTTCCAAAGCCTTTAGATGATATTTCTTAGATTGTTCTGGGACTGCTGACTTCAGAATCATGTATTTCTAGTGCTTTCCAAAGCACTGTTCCAAATCCATGGATTTTTTGGGTGAAGGGGCACTCAGGCATTTTAACAAGGTCTCCAGACTACGGAGAGTAAAAGTCTATGTGTTCTGTGTTGCTCAAGAACTCCGGGGCAGTTTTCGGTTTTGTCATGGTGGATGAGAACAATTGTCAAATGACATGTGAAAAAAGTCAAGCAAAAGACAGCTGGAGGAAGATGGTTATGATTTTCCCACAGAATAAAAGAAGAGAATGATATTATGACCACAGACACATTGGAGGCTCTGTTCATTAAAGTTACAGAGAAAGTGCTTAAAATCAATGTTTGTGGAATTTGAATTATTATGTTATGAATGAAACAGATTGCCGCGCGCCGCGCCCCCGTGTCTGCACTCGGTGCGCTATTACCCAGTTCGCGAGCTTCGGGCAAGGGGGCTGGAGGTTATAATACAGAAACACACACAGACAGAGAGACAGCGACATGGGTCTTCCTTGAATTCCCCAAGAATGCCCCCTTTATTGTGTTCAGGGGCAGATTATATAGAGATAGCCACGTCCCAGCCAAACCCACCAGAAACCACTCTCCTGCCATCAGGAACTCCTGAAGGTCTTGTGCTCAGAGCAGCTGTAGGCACTCAGATCAGGGGATTACAAGAAATTCAGGATCTGGGGCCTCACTGCTCCCAACAACAGATTGTGTGTGTGTGTGTGTGTGTGTGTGTGTGTGTGTGTATAACACGTATGTGTGTGGGTACACATGCGTGCATGTGTGTATGTGGGTCAGAGGATAACCTTGGGTTTCATGTCACAGGGTCTCTTTGGCTAAAGGCAAAAGGTTTGACCTAGAACCTTTTGTAGCAGGGAGACCAGCTGGTCAGTGAGCCTCCTGTCTGTCTGTTTCTACCTCCACCTCTCATCTTGCATTGTTGGGGGTAATAAATGCATGACATTGATTGGTCTAGCTTTTCATGTGCATTTTGGGGATCTGAACTCAGATTCACACACTTGCAAAGCAAATGCTTTACTTACTGAACCACCACCCCCATCTGGTGAAACAAACAGCATCTGAGGGCACTTTCCGAGAAGACAGCCTTTTTAGCCATTTCGAGGGGCATGCATGGCTGGCTGTGTACCCTTCTGAGAGCCCCATAATAGAGATTGGCTTGGACTTGATGAATCATGATTGAGAGGGACCAATGGGAAAAGATCAGGAGGTAGAAAGAAATGGAGGTAATTGTTCAATCTTAGGATTAAACTTTTAACAAGAAAGAGTTTCATACAATATCCCATGTAGGTCCCACGTGGTCTCATTAATGAGATCTTATGATAAGATATCATTGGCAACATCTTGTAACTATAATTTGTGAACTATAGCAGCCTCTTCCCGCTGAGAACTGAGCGTGGAGATAACCTGCAGGGAGGGAAGCTGACTTGGGGCTGATTTACATCCTCCCAGGAAGAACTGATCAAACCGAATGACAGCAAAATCTACATATTTTTTTTTTGGCTTTTATCTTTATTTATTTATTTTACAAAATGTAAGGCTGTCACAGGCCTGGTGGAAAGAAATTTGATTTTTTTCCCTTTCTCTTTGGGTTGGCTAAACTGTAAATAAGTCCATTTTCCTTTACTGATTTCTGTTTCCTAATTTGCTTGGGAATACAGAAACAAAGATGGCATGTCATGGACCTGTATATCTGTTCACCATTTTGGCTCAGCTATCTAGGAAGAAACTTGTGGCCATCCAATCCTTAAATTTAAACCACAGGGGAGAGAAAGCTCAATTGCCCAGAACTTTCTGCCAACCCCCCTTCACCCACAGTAGGTGCTGGCCACCTGTGAACACTTACTGGTGAATTGGTAACAGAAAAGGCTTTTGTTTTTGGCCTGGTCTTACTTTTGAAGATCTTTCTGGGGTTGTTTGGTATTTTGACTTGGAAAGTTTTGGATAAACTCCTGTGTTCGAAACTTTGTTTTGTGCTTTTGGGCAACTTGTAAGGAGAATCTGAAGTGACACCAGGCACATTTAATATGCTCATCAAGCTGAAGGCTCATCTGAGCCATTTGCTGATGAGTCGCCCATTTGTTTGACAGGAAATTTCTGATTTTAACTGCATGTCTGTCGCCAGATTTGGCACGAGTGAACCACAAGGCCCAGCGTAGGCAGGTCTTTATTTGGCAAGGCACTCCGTTTTATCTGGGTGCCCCCATCTATACAGTTGGCTTTGTCACTTGTGGGCTTTGATTTTGGTTTACTCTTTGTCTCCTACACATGAGGTATGACTGCCATTTGGACTCCCCTTTGTCACTTTGCAATGCCACTTGATGAGAGGGAAGCTCAAGTGTCTGTACTGGAATAACTGTGTTGTGGGTTTGTTTGTTTGTTTGCTGAGTTCTGCTCTTATGGGATGAAGAGCAGAATACTAAGATTCCCAATACAGTTGTCTGCATTTGAGGTTTTAAAAAAAAAAAATCTCTGTTGCAATTGGTGTAAACAAGGGAAATGCTAAGTCTATGCTATCTTGGTGACTTCAGGAAAAATTCTGGCTGACTAGTCCTTTCATGGTAATTGTTTGGAGTATACATACGAGTTTACAGAAAAATTAACTGACAAATATTTAGAAAGCTACCACTGATGCTCTGGGATAAGTCTGGATAGGAACTAAAATTCTAAGGACTTTTTATAATTAATTGTTATTTAGGACATAATATCAGAATTCTTAGATTCATCAGGTCTATTTTTTATTTGACTTTTTTTTATCTCAAGTCAAAGTTTTAAAAAAGAAAACAGGTAACTTAAGCACATATATATGGTTTCTTGTTTCTGAAATAACAGCATCTCAGCTATCTAAAGACGATGCTAAACAATCCACGTGTGTTAAAGCGTTTACTGTAGTCACAGAAGGTTTGAAAAGATCTCCTAGGCAAAATTTATGTGCATTTAGGTTGGTCGTAACCAATGAGTTCTTTAGAGTTTTCTAGTTTTTTGTATTCAAAGCAACTCCACTTTCTTAGACTATGGATCCAATTTTAGTACAGTTTATAAAGGCAAAAGTAAAATATTTAATATTTAATTTTATTAGGTGTTTAGCAGAGTTGGGTTCATTTAAATTTCTCTTTGAGCTGAAACCATCTCAGCAGCCACGTTATTGTTCTAGCTAAGTAGGCATGTGTTTCACTTGCGTACCAGGCCACTCTGATCTTGGTACTGTTTTCAAATACGTGTGAAAAAGCTTAAAATAAAAGCATCTGTACAACTACGATGCTGTTTTCTTTATCTGTGTCTCTGGTCCTCTGGGATGCAACTCTTTTAGAATGTAAAGCCCATAAATGCTCACCAAGCTGGTATCATCAGAGTTAAAATTATTGCCAGTCAGTGGTGATGTACACCTTTAATTCCAGCACTTGGGCGGCAGATGCAGGTCCATCTCCGGGTTTGATATTAGCCTGGTTTACAGAGAGAGTTCCAGAACACAGATAGTTTCCAGGACTGTTACACAGAGAAACCCTGCCTTGAAAAACCAATAAAAACAAACAACAAACAACCCGCCCCCAAATTACCAATAATGATATTTTTTAATATGTATGTTCCTAATTCTACTATGACCATCATTTGAGGCACAAACAATAAAATACACTCAAGCACTTCCCATTCTAAGCAGATCCAGTTTTAGAGTTGACGGGCTTAGACACTGGTCCTGCGGAGTCCCCTGTGCAATGCTGTACAGTGGGACAATGAGACGGTTTCTACATCCCTAGGCCCTTTGGGGTTTTGTTTTTATAGCTTGCTTTTCAAGTTTTGTAGCTCATATTTTCTGTTACAAAAGAAAGAACAAAACACTCACGGATTTCAATTACAAAGCTAGCATTTTACATAGGAATTATCAGGAGACTGAGGTTAAAGTTGACCTCAGACAGAAGGGCAAGGGGAACCCAATAGCTGTGGGAGAGAAAGGCAGAACACAAATGGAGGTGGAGACAAAGAGCTCAAAAAGGGGGGTAATATTGGGACATTTTCCCACCCGAGATGCAAAATATTTAAGAATCTAAGAATAGATGTGAGGTGAACACTGTCTAAGAGCCCTTATTTCTATATGTCTGTGGCTTTAATTTGACTTTTGACTGCTCCCGCCTCCTCCTTCCTGGTGTGGGACCAGATCAGATACCAAGGGAAAGAATTTTATCCTGGCAATGACAGACAGGGAAGCAGCAATGTCTTAAAAATACACAGAGCAAAGGAAAGAAGTAGAATTGAAAGGATGTACGATCTGAGGCTAAGTCTGAATTCTAGAGAGATCAACAAAGACAAATCGCTGTGCCAGTATTTAAAGCCAAAGAGTCTGAGGCAGCGCTTCTCGGTTCTAGCCTGACTCCTACATATATTGCTTTTGATATTTCTTTCAATGGACATATTTCAGAACTACTCCCTTCCTTCCTTTCTCCCTCCCTGCCTCCCCCCCCCCCCCCCGTGTGTGTGTGTGTGCCTGTCTTTCTCTCCTGCCCCCTTCTCCCCTTTCCCCCTTCCCTTTCCTCTCCATAACCCACTAAATAAACTCTGTACCCAAACTCTCTCCGCATGGCGTATCTGTCTCTCACCTACCACAGTCACCTACCTGTCAAGGGGACCCACAGCCCCTTATGGGATCAGCCTCAGGTCACTTGCCTTGTCTTTATAAGTGATAACACCCAACCCCCCTTTTATTAAAAAGGTTTTACACTCTTACTTTTGTCCTCTTTTTACTTATTTAGTTGTGTTTATTTTTCATAACTATTGGGTGAATTTTCCCTTTCCCTTTGTGCTCCCCGTCTTCCCCTTTACTTATACTTTTGATAGTTTTATTTTATCTTATTTTTTAAGCTTTATGCTTCTAAATTTTGCTCCCTTTCCTATACTTATCTACTTTTCTCATTGTTTTAAATTATTATTTTAGGTTAGTATGCAAATAATGGATTATGTCATAGCATTATCATATTTATTAAATTTTTCCACATTAGGTAAATCCTTCCCTTTTACCATCTTCCCCCTTCATTTACTTTACTCTTGTTAAATTTTGCCACTTTCACTTTCTTTTATCTCATTAATTTGCTATTTCTACATTTACCCTATATAGCTTTTATCTTACAGCACATTTGACATGATGTTTGCTATTTTCTGCCTTGTGGTCATGAATGGGCTTATACTGATTTTAAGTATATTCGTCTGTCTTGCTCAGTGGGGTGTTGTTGCAGTGGTTTATTTTATCTTCTCTAAGTGGTACTAAGGCCTAACCCTCATGGGAAGGCTGAGTTAAGAAGACCCCCAAATAAAGCTATGTGGTCTGGTTACCCCACTCAGGGGAAGCTAAGTCAGCGTACTTCAGAGATATCACACAGTCATGTTCATTCTGCGCCGTTCCCAACCGCCAAGCTGTAGAGCCAGCCTGGATGGCCCCGATGAATGGATGAAGAAATGTGGTGTCTACACACAGCGGAGTTTCGTTCAGACATAAAGGAAAAGGAAGATATTTCATTTTCAGAAAAGTGGGTGGAACTGAAGAGAGTCATGTTAAGAGAAATAAGCCAGACATAGAAAGATGAACATTTAATGACTTCTCTCCTGTTACATTATCATGGATTTGGAAATATGCATTGTACATGTGACATATAGGTAGAAGGGGGAAGAAGAGATGTAAAATGAAGGAGAGGGAAGAACGAGAGAAGGTAACGGAGAAACACAGAAAAAATATTGCTTATCTTCTGTCACATATAGTATCTAGCTTTCTCAGACCTACATGCAAACACACACACTCATGCACACGCACACAGTACACACACACACACACACACACACACACACAGAAGGGGTGATGGGAGGTAAGAAGAGTTAGCATGAGCAAGTTACAATGATGTGTATGTTTGAAAATGTCATGATGAGATCCATTATTTTGTAAAGGAACTAAATTTAGTTAATTTAAAAGTTGATAAAACATCAGACTTTGTTTTTGAGACAGAGTCTCACTACGTAGCCCTGGCTAGCCTATAGCTCACGATCCTCCTGCTTCATTCAGTCTTGCAAGTGCTGGGGCCTTTTTAACTTAGCAATTCAAAACCAAAGCCAACTTTCTATCCTGGCTGCGCTGCCACTGAGAGGATTCACAGGTTGTTGAATCTCCCATCTGCTTGTCGGTGATTCCTGAGCGTGGCTGTGTGCTAGGCTAGAATAATACATGGTTCCTATCTCACTTTGGGCTGGAGAGATGGCTCAGCAGTTAGGAACACTGCCTGTTCTTCCAAAGGTCCTGAGTTCAATTCCATTCCCAGCAGCCTCATGGTGGCTCACAACCATCTGTCCTGAGATCTGGTGCCCTCTTAAGGAAGAGACCTGGTAGTTGTTCTCATCAACTTAGACCATGAAACCCGACGTGGACAAGTTCCCCTCTCACTTGACTGTCTGATGTCAATATGTCTCATGCGATGCAGGTATGTAGGCAGAAGACAGAAAGAGCCAAATAATGGAAAGCTATTTTGCCTTGGAATAGAGGTGTGTGTATGTGTGTGTGTGTGTGTGTGTGTGTGTGTGTGTATGTGTGTGTGTGTGTGTGTGTGCGTGCATGCGTGTGGGGGATGCTGCTGCAGCATGCATAGAGCTAGATATAATTCAGCAGATGAGGAGGACAAAAGGAAAAGCATTTCAAATTGATAAATCATCTGGGTTGATGGGTACATGTTTGTATAATTACCAATAATTTGGAGTATCTGGACAACAAGCTGGGCTCAATTTTATGTAATTAATACACAGTGTGTAAACATGAGCTGTGAAGTTGTGAACAGCCGTCTTCTGCTGTTTGGGGGATGCTAGCAATATTTATCAGATAAGCCCGTGCTTACGTATGGTGTATAAGACAACCTCGCCGTTGCGTAAGTCCAATGTGAATATTTTTTCTTTATGTTAGGAGTTCTATGAAAGTGACATTGACATTAATGGAAAAGTTTCCTGCCAGTGGACTCACAAGCTATTTGTGGTCCGTGAGTTGGGTTCTCCAGGGTCATTTAGCTCAATTTGTGTTGGCATTTGGCGCAGAAAGGCATCTCGCCCACAGGAATGTATGTACTGAAGGAGAGCTGCACCAT
Source organism: Microtus oregoni (assembly GCF_018167655.1). Classification (NCBI taxonomy): domain Eukaryota; kingdom Metazoa; phylum Chordata; class Mammalia; order Rodentia; family Cricetidae; genus Microtus; species Microtus oregoni. The sequence goes on along the minus strand of NW_024543069.1, from coordinate 14,728,488 downwards.
TGTCTTTAGGGTCTGGAGACAATCTTGTCACCGAGGAGGCCATTCCACACTGATTTTATTTAGAACCCACTTCCCTTTGTTTGTGTGATAGAAAGGGCAGCACGCTCTCATCCAGCAAATATTTAAAATCAGTTCTACAGAGGACTCATAATGATAGCACATTATTCAAAGAGAATTCTTGCACTTTCTTTTAGAGTCCGTGGAGACCTCCTACTGACAACCACAGTCAGACTCTATCAAGTGACTCAGCCAGTGACTATGTTGGGGATTACTCAACAGAGGGCACGCGAGCCGAAGTGAGCCAAAATTCCGAGCTGTCCTTTCTTCCTTGTCTCCCTGTTTTTAGGTTACGAGAACCAAGTCACCCCTTGTGCTTCAGGCAGCAAAAGTGAAAGTCATGACCTACTTCTCCTCCTTAAGAACAATGGGTGCACCCCTCGTGGTCCTGACTTCCTTGCTCATCTTCTCCCTCCTTCCGCTCCTCATTGGGACCCTGGGGCAGGGAACCCTGACTGCTCTTTGGACTGGAGAGGGAGGGGGAGAGGAGCTTGGGGGAGGGGGAGAAGGGTGGGAGGAGGGGGAGGGAAATGGGAGGCTGGAAGGAGGCGGATACTTTTTTTTCCTTTTTTCAATAAAAATATATATTTCAATAAAAATATATATAAAAGAACAATGGGGCAGGCTAGAAGTCCCAAAGAGCCCCAGGGCAGCCCTCCGCCTTACTGTCTCAGGCCTGGCGGTTCCAAGACTTCCAGGCAGCTGATAAGAAGGCTGGGCGTGGTTTTCCAGAAGTCAGCTACATCTGGCTGGATTGTCTTGCTCACCCTCTACTGTCTCATTCACGTGGACTATCACCAGACAGCTCTCAGAGGGTTTCTAGTTATTTCTAGGATTTTGAAATCATCTGTCTTGTACCTTTGTAAAGTAACTATTGGAACTGAATCAGCGATTGGCCTGGAAATAGTTTCCGAGTTTCCGTTATAATCACTGGCTGTACTTAATGATCACCCGCTTATTACCATATCAAAGTTCCCTTTTCTCGAAATAAATCAAAGAGGCAGATTACATCGGAACAATTAAACTTCCCTTTGGTCTTTACAACACACTTTAACATTGTGGAATAATTTTTATTGAAGTTTCTAAAATTCCATGTTTTTAATTTGGACTGGCCCTAAGATGTTGAAATTTCAGATTCTGAAATTAGCATGTCTTGAAGGAAATGCTAGTTCCACAAGTGGATAACTGTGTAACCTTGGAGGACATGGATAAATCTGTGCTTTCTTCTTTTTTTGGAACACGGAGTCAACAATGACAATAAAGGAAAAAAAAACACATGTACAACATACAACATCACATTAGTTAGAAGGATAAATTATCACGATCTCAGGGCCTCTCTACTGCTCTAGCATTTAGGATTTTTCTAATTGATTTCAATGCCATGGTATTGAGCACTAGACACCAAACGACAGTGAGCCTCTGGGTGAAGATGAAAAAAGCTAGAGGTGAGATTTTTCTCTGGGTTGGGATGTTTGTGAGGTGATGATACAAGCCGGTTGATGACTATTGACTTCTGAAGGGGCTCCTAGAGCCGTAGTCTGAACATTCTAAGAAACAGTCCATATTTCTGTATTTATTTCCTGATGTGTAATTGCCTTATGGTTTGTTACCGAGTTACACAGACTGGATAGTAGTTTAAAAAAACACTCAACCATAGACTATATGAGAACAATTGGTCGTCCCTGGGGGCTGGGGCAATCAGTCTATCCAGTCTTTCCTGTGAGAGACAGGCGCTACTTCTGTCAAGTCGTCCTGTCACAGCTGGCAGGCCATCTGACCCAGTGCAGGCACAAGCAGAGTCCAAGGCTGTGTACAGGACACAGCTGGGCAGAATACAGCCAGGTGTGAGGGTGCCCATTTGGTTTCTATGTGATGAGTTCTCTTAGGGAGGGAACAGGACCAGACTTCTCTTACTAGGTTCACAATGCCCTAAAGATGGTATGGTGATACGTATTTGAGATGGCTAACGCATCATCATGGGCTTGAAACATCACATTTTCATATTTTTAAAAAGATTTATTTATTTATTATGCATACAGTGTTCTGCCTATATGTCTGTCTGCACACCGGAAGAGGGCACCAGATCTCATTATAGATGGTTGTGAGCCACTATGTGGTTGCAGGGAATTGAACTCAAGACCCCTGAAAGAGCGCTCAGTGTTCTTAACCTCTGAGCCATCTCTCCAGCCCCATCACATTTTAATATTAAGGAATATTTGACTTGGCCATTTTTTTTTTGTTTTGTGTTTTGAGTTAGGGTTTCTTTGTGTAGCCCTGGCTGTCCTGGAACTTTGTAGACCAGGCTGGCCTTGAACTCACAGAGTTCTGCCTGCCTCTGCCTCCTGAGTGCTGGGATTAAAGGCTTGTGCCACCATGCCTGGTGATTTGGTCATTTTTAAACCTCACAGACAAATTCACTCATTCAATAAGTATTTATTATATGCTAAAGAATGTATGAAGAAGAGTGTAAGATTTTCTCATAGAAGTCTTCTGGCCCTAACTGGACTGGGAATCCCTTCTAAAGCAGAGAGACTGTAGCTTCTTTATCTTTCTGCCTCCAGGTATCCTGTAGAAGACACTCAGCCCATACAAAGACACACACTGCATACGTGAGAACAGGCTGCAACCAGGCCAACTCTTCATGCCCATAACCCATTTGTATGTCTTAGTCATCTTTCAAGTTGGAATTTCAGCACAACGAGAATGCAAATGCCTTCTCCCAAAGAAGACATTTGGCTGCTGGATGATGTTAGACCCTTCACTTAGATTAAATATATAATTCATGCGCCTATATAAAAAGCAGATGAAGTCAACAACAAATAGAAACTCTCCAGGGATGCGTGTGTTTCTGAGGGTGAAAATAACAGCTTCAAAGAGTACCCCTCTCTGGCTCAGATCCTTTTTCATGCAGCCCAAGGAAATGAGGAAAAAATTCCAAACCCACAGAAGGTTTTAGGGCTGAACATTTTGAGTCAATATGTTCTGCTCTCAAGTATTTGGACCTTGTTAAAGTTTCTCGCTCTGTGCTCCCAGTCTGTGCTCCATGGTGAGAAAAATAAGTCTGATGGTGATGTGCAAAACATTCTTTTCAAGCATGTGGCAGTGAACTTGAGAAAACACATATTAAAGGGACGTCTTGTAATGTTTAGCCCCTTTCCTGAGGCCGCCCTCAGTCAGCTTGATCCAATATTTATTGTATTAAGGACTTAGCTCACTGGGTGTGAACACTCTGAGGTCGCTCTCAGAGTCACCTAAGATAAGTACCTATTTTAGCACACTCTCAAATGAAGTTTCTTTTATGCTCTGTCTTTTTGCATATGTGTGGTAAAGCTTTAATTAGAAAGTTTTATAATGGAGGCAGGCAATTCCCCAATTTCTTATTTGCTTGAATTAACTTTTTAGAAGCTGAGGTGTTCACTCTGGCATGGGCTTAATCCAGACTCTGTAATCAGCCCACAATCTGTGCCTCACAAAGGCTGGCCTCCCCCACCGCCAGCTTCTTCCTTCCATACTTTTTCCATGGGGTAATCCATTTTAATTGGTACCTCTCTGTGAGCCCCTTACATCTCCGTCTGGTCAAATAAACACTTCCTTTTTAAAAGATTCCGCCCTAACATCTTGGCAGTTAACAGGGGGATAAACGTGCCACGATCGGTTATCTTTAAGATGTTAAAAATCCCCAAATCGAGGAAGAGAAGATGCAGGAGACAAAGCATTTACCTCAGTATTGTATTGACTAAATGAAAGCAGGCATCTGGCATGCTTAGCACGGCGCTTTGCTTGGATCAGCTAGTGATTCCTTTTAGTAAGGTTGGTGGATCAAATTCCTTGGGCAGCAGAAAGGGTGAGGAGCGGTGAACACTGGTTCGTCAATTGACTGCTGCCAATTAGCAGGGGGCATGGTTCATTCGTCAAGCAGCCCCATAAAGAATAACTGCAAGACAATGTGGACCGGGTGCTCATTCCCTCATTCAGTGTGGCCTCAGATCTGAGAGGCTCTGGAACACAGCTGGGCAGATGTTTTCCCCAAGCTTCAGGGTCATTTGCGTGAAATAAAGATACCTTCAGAGTGAAATGTCTCTTCCTTCCTTCCTTCCTTCCTTCCTTCCTTCCTTCCTTCTTTCCTCCCTCCCTCCCCCTTCCTTTCTCCTTCTCTTCCTTCCTCCCTCCCTTCCTCCCTCTCCCTTCTCCTCCCACCCTCTTTTCCACCTTAAAATAATTAAAGTGGAGATTGGACCTAGGGCTTTGCCCTTGCCTTGTAAGTGCTCTACTACAAATCCATCCCAACCTCCCTCTCTTGATAACCACAAACTGACCAAAGATTCTTCTCTTTCCTTTCTGTTTCTGTATCTCTCCCTTCCAGCATCTTTTTTTTTTTTTTGCACAACCACTACAGTGAGAAACCTTTCTTAGAACGAGGCAGAGACCAGCCACTAACTACTCTGTAAATGAGTACAACATGGGGCCTTTACAACACAGAAGGGCAACTGCATCCACTGGGCTCATCGACCCCTGTACATCTGAGGGTGTACAACTGGCTCTTTGTAACAAGGAGGGGAGCACTCACCGGTTGCCTTTTCGGGGTTGTTGCACATGAAACATTGCCATGCCCCTGCTGTCTCACTGAAGCCGAACACATCAAAGAACCTCACTTCTTCCAGATGGAGCTGAACCTGGTCCAGATCCTGTTTCAGGGACACAGAGCACAAAGAAATGAGCACACCTGCCTGCTACAGAGCGCCTGACACCAGAAGAAGGGGATGTGGAGGTGGAACGGCCAGTGCGCAACCACAGTGCTGGGACCAAGAGAGCAGTGAAAGGGGCTTCTCTTGGCCAGTCTTGGAACATAGCACTTAGCTCAGACTCTTTCATGGGATGGCTCTTCACTGTAGGATGAGAGAACATAGTCTCAGGCCCAAGGCTTCAGGTGCAAGAAGAGATGCTCAGAATTTTCCTGCATTTAAGCATCTCCAGAATTTCCATAAAGAAAGAAAGGACATCAGAGTGGTACTGTGGTTAAGGGAAATGCTGCTGGAGGATCTATCTATCTATCTATCTATCTATCTATCTATCATCTATCTGTCTGTCTGTCTGTCTGTCTGTCTATCTATCTATCTCTGTCTGTCTATCATCTATCTATCATCTATCTATCTATCTATCTATCTATCTATCTATCTATCTATCATCTATCTATCTAACATCTATCTAACATCTATCTATCTATCTATCTATCTATCTATCATCTATCTTCATCATCATTATTATTATCTATCATCTATCTATCGTCTATCTATTTATCTATTTATCTATCTATCTCTCTCTCTCTCTCTCTCTCTCTATCTATCTATCTTCATCATCATCATCATTATCTATCATCTATCTATCTATCTATCTATCTATCTATCTATCATCTATCTATCTATCTATCTATCTATCTATCTATCTATCTATCATCTATCTATCATCATCATCATTATCATCTATCTATCTATCTATCTATCTATCTATCTATCTATCTATCTATGTCTGTCTTGTTTGTTTGTTTTGTTTTGTTTTTTTGAGGCAGTATTTCTCTGTGTAACAGACCTGGCTGTCCTGAAACTTACTTTGTAGACCAAGCTGGCATCAAACTCACAGAGATCCACTTGCCTCTGCCTCTGAAATGCTGGCTGAATGGCTTTACATTTAAGTTACATATAAAATTAAGAACTCATTATTCATACCCAAAATATCATTTTCATAAGGTTGGCTTTTTAGAGAGTGATGGAAAATACAGGGATGGACTCATTTGCCCTCATCTCCAGTACTGTTTAGCCTTATGGGTTATCTTAGACCTATATGTAGATATTGTCTTCTATTCCACAATTGGTTTTAGTGGGAATTCATCTCTGACATTGTTCACCAGTAAATTAAGCATTTTTTGAGTAGATGAGTAGAATTTGACAGAGTAAGATGGCCTGTGTGTTCTTCTTTAGGAGGCGGAGCAGAAAGATGGTCCATTAGACTGTAAGCAGATGGGAATCCATTAACCTAACCAAATGATATTTCTCTACATCCTCCAGGGCCTTTCCAGTTATGTAAATAACCTGTATCCTGAGTTATCAGGCAGCAGGACTGCACTCTTGAGAGTTTGATCCTCCTAAGAAAGACTTGCGCTCTTGCTAGCTTTGCCTGAATGCACTCCTTCAACATACTCTGCGTGTGAGCACTGGTGTACTGTGACTTCACTTCCATGCCTTTGGTCTTGTACTTTCATCTTCCCTACTTACAGTGACAACTGTAATAATTCAGAAAGGCCAAGTGATGCTTGTGGTGTTTGCATGGTTTCGGATTGACCCGGGTAGAGAACAGGCAATGGGTTCCGTAAATCCCATCCCAAAGCAATGGCTCCTCCATTTGTAGCTACAGATGAGAAGCGCACTAGACTCTGAGCCATATGAGAGTGGAGTCCAATCTGCTTTGATAACAGCTGCATTCCAAGTATCTATTACAGCCCTGTAACGGAATGGCATCATTGGTTTGTATGCCAGTACAAATTCCATTTGCCAAAGTAATATATAAAAGGCATGATGGTAATTTAAGAATTGTTTTTAGAGAACGTCTGTGCTCACCAGAAGATAAACCCAATGAGGACAGGGATTTTGTTGAATGGGATGTTTGAAACTTCAGCCTCTGAAAGTGCGTATCACACAAACAAGTGTTAAACTAATCCTTCTAAAGAAAACCACAGATCAGGCCTTTCTTTATTGAGAACTGTGCTTTACAATCTGGGATTAGACATTTTGGAGATAAATATGCTGAACATAGTATTTTGGATTCTTAACGTTAGAGGCACTTCAATAGGCCCTGTGTGTGTGTGTGCGTGCACATGTGCATGAACATATGTGTGCGCTCACTCACATTCGCGAATGAATGCTGTTTTAACAAAATGATTTAGAATGTGTTTATTGCAAAAAAGAGATTTTTTAAAAAAAGAATGTTCCCCAAGATAAAGACCAAAGAAGCACCTGGGAACTTTGTAGGTTTCAAGGGATAAAATCCATATTAAAATTTATGGGGAGAAAGCAGATGTTCATAAATATCTGTTTCAAAACTGTAAGGTCTCTGAAGTCTGTCCTTGGCCATCAGCATGCAGATGAGTCTCTGTTTCTCACACAATTGGAGATCAAGTCTTCATTCCCCTGCAAACAATACTAGCAAACAAAGGACTAAATAATACCTAGAGCTTCCTTTATTTTCTCCTGTCCTGAGACCAGGAATGTCCCAGGTTGTTGCCTGCAATCCACACTTGCTTTGGCAAAAAGTTCCTTGAGAGGTTTAAGACAGATGGTGGGCCGCATCCCAGTGCTTGAGTATTGAAGCCAAAAGCAGGTTTTGCCCTCAGGAGGATTGAGGTGCTGTGCAAAGGGATCGGAGTGAGGAGGACAGACCATAGAGGAACTATTGCAGGTGGGTAGTAATAGCCAGCTTCCAACAGACAGATGAAACACATGCAATTTCAACTATTGGTGGAAAATCAAAGTAAGTCACAGAACACGCGAGTGCAGATGACCACTGATAAGTTTGGGGATTTGTACTTCTTAACTGTGCCTGGGCTCATTTTTTAAACTTGTCTTTACCATCTGAATCCACAGTTTTGCCCCAGAAGTGATATATGACCACATCTCCTCCTCCACCCCGCCTTTCATCTCCCAAACAAGAGACCCTGATTTGAAAGCTAGTTTAGAAGATTACACACTAGATATCTAGACTACAAAAGAAGGTTAATATAGTTCACATCCAGTTCTCCTTCCCTCTTTGGGATTTCAGTTCTGATGGGATTGTTGCAGATTGGCGGGCCTTCAGATGACCTGCCAGCAATTTTCACCTCTCAGTGTTCAGCTGCTTGTATACTCCTTTACCATGGGCATTGGAGGCTCCGGTGTCTTTTTAGATGATGGCAAAGATGACAGAATATCAATTTCATAACACACACAGCCTTATATACATAAGATCCATCTTTAGCACACACCTGCAAAGGAAGGCTTCCCTACTGGATTAGAAGAAACAAACACGAGGGAACTATGAGCAACTTCCAGTAGCCAGCAAGAGGTCAAGAACAGTGCTTGTCCAACAACAAATAAATGGTTTCTGCCAAGACCCTGATCTTTTGGCTATGCTCAAGAAGGAGGATGGTCCTCTTTCGAAGAGTCTGTCTCTCCGGTGTCCTCCAAATCAGGTCTCAGTGAAACCTGAGTGACAATGAACTCACATTGTTTATGTGGGCAAGAGTTATGCAATAATGCCAGTAAACATGTTCTGAGAAGGATTTCTCTAGCCAGTTTCACTTAATTAAAAAGGTTAAGAAATCACTCAAGGGAAAATGGTCTTGTAAAACAGTTGCTTAGGTAAGTTTCTCTCCAACTTTAGGAAGAAGCAATTAACGGAGCTGAGAACCTGGAAAACCATAAAGAACGCTCTTGTAAATCCACTTCAGGGAAAATAAACAAGGCAGTGGCGAAAGCTGGTGAACATTTACAATATTATTTCTTTATGTTGTATAAAACTCTGTGTATGTGTGTGTGTGTGTGTGTGTATGCGCGTGCATGTGTGTGTGAATAACAAGGGAAACAGGTAGCTCAGCATGCAAAGACACTTGGGTAAGGGGCTTTTGACCAAGCTTGATGATCTGAGTTCCATTTCTGGATTCCGTGGGGGAAAGAGAGAACCAACCCCTCAAGCTGTCCCCTGACTTCCACGTGTGCACATGATGTTAATACCATGCCCTCCTCTAAGTAATACAAATGTAATAGTTGTTTTTAAAGCATGCAGTGGGCTCTAGAGCTCACACCATGGCCTATGTACTGAGAGGAAATTGTGAAGGGTTTTCTAGAAATCCGCCAGAGCACACATCTGGAAGAGCTTTGGCTTCTGGCACATTTAAACTCTGTTCTAAAGCTCTCCATGCACAGAAAGAAAACACAGGCTTGCCTCGTGTGTTGTGTGAGCTTCTGGTTAACAGAACTGGCCCAAGACTCAAGTACCGTATAAGAAAGAGAAATGAAAAATTTCAAGAAGTCGCAAATGTTCTTGCACATTAATAAGGACTCCATGCCTTAGTAGTTATTTCTAGAGTACACACCTTAATTACACGAGGTCCCAGGCATGAAATGAATTTATCGAGGGAATATAATCAATAATTCATCCGTCATTGGACAGGCATAGTGTAAGAAACACTATGTTGAACGCATGGATTAGCAAGAGACTTTGAAGATTGTCCACCCTCTAACTTAACCTTTTTATTCTTCCAGCTCCTGAAAAATACTGCTGTTGAATTCAATTAAAACAAAACACAGTGTTAGAGCAGTTGGTGTGTCTGGGAACTGTGGATAAAGGGAGAGAGGTGGCATAGTTCTGCAGTCCCAGGAAGTGGGAGGGGACACTGGAAGATGCCCTCCATATGTGTGCGGTAAGCGGCTTACTACATGACCTTTGACCCTCTGCTGAACAAAAGCTTCTTCACAGGAAGACTGACTTTTGTGCTCTTTTGTCAGTTTTGGAAACACAACAAATAGTGCTTTGTCTATAGTCCATTTCAATGAATTGTTATTTTACTAAGTGAGGTACGTAGATCTTATTTCTATATTATGCCAATGGTAACATTTGGGCTTTTTATTTCCATGTTTATTCAAGTATGCTCATTAAAGATGTTCAGAGTACTTCTTTTCCCCCTTTTAAGAAACTGGTCTTGCTACATTGCCCAAGTTGGCCTAGACTCGTGTGACCTGGAGACTACCTCTTTGGCTGGGGCAACAGGTGAGAGCTACCATATTCATCTAGAGAGCATCTCTTTGAGTCTCTAATCTGGGAGGGGAGGATGTAGTCCAATGGTAGAGTACTTGCCTAGCATGAGCAATGTCTTGAACTTAACCCCAATCCTGCAGATAAAATACAAACGATACAATACACCCACATTGCTATAAATATTGCAGGAATTCATTTTGTTCAACAAGTATTTAGAACAGAATCAGTAAGTGGAGACGTGTAGGAGTCTGGATTCGTGGCACACTGGTTATTTCCCCAAATCGTTAGCTCTCTGCTGGATTCAACATCAGGACTCCTGACCTGCTCTAAGCACTGTATGTAGTTCTCATCCGTGACAGCCTAACGTCAGCCTGTGGTCAGCTCTGGGAACATGTGCTTTTCAACAAGCTTTCCGAGCTATTCTGTTGTACCTGTCTGGGAAATTCTACACCTTTGGGAACAGATGTGGAGATGGCTGACCTGCGTCTATGAATCCGGTATTTGAGGAATTTGTCAATTTCCTGATACATCTGCTCATACATACGTTCCCCCAGTATTGGGTTTCATGTGACAAAGTATGCAGTCTGTTCACCAAAGCAGAATTGTCATATTTAAAAACCAGAACACGTCATTATTCCAAATTGTTCATTATGGAAGGCTGAGATGAGCTGTGCAAATCACCAGGCCTAGTTTAGACTTTGGTAAATGTTTTTAGTGCTTGGGGAAGAAGGTGAGCACCAGGTAGGAGACAGACACTTAGCAGTGGCAGCGTGGAGCCAGCCTGGACATCTAAGGTTTGGTATCTCTATCTTGAACATAGATGCCACATGTGAGATAGGTTCTATTGGCTCTCAGTTTTGTAGCCAAATTAATAAGGGAATTCTAGGGATGCATAACCAATGAGGTCCTGGTGGTATGCTTTCCACTGTCAACAGAGATCCCAGACTAGACTCAAGGTCTCTGTGTCCTTTGGGATTCTGTGTCTGGCAGATCATGGCAGTGGTGGCATTTCAATTGTATTTTAATAAATACAGACTGCCTGAAGACCTGAGAGCAAAATAGTCCCACTGGGTAGCCTTACAGACCACATTATGGTAACGTACACCTTTAATCCCAGTGGTGCATGCCTTTAATCCCAGTCCTGGAGAGGAATATAAAACAGGGCGAGACAGCTCTCAGTCAGTCTCCTTCTGAGATTCCTGGAGGCTGGATTGCCATTGCAGATTGGGGTTGAGGTAAGAGCCAGTGGTTGGTCGTCTTGTTTTTTTTTTTTTTTTTTTTTTGGATCTTCAGGTTGAACCCCAATTTCTGACCCCGAGTTTTTATTAATTGTGCTTCACAAGGGAATCACATCACTCAGCCACAGGTGTTACACTGCTTGAGGCAAGTTTTTTTTCCTACCGCCTTTTGTTCCTAATACTACTCTTTCCCTCAGATTGGGTCTCACTTTCCACTGATACAGATATTTCTTATATTATGATACAGGTATAAGTAAACTCAACATAATTAAAATATCATGAGTTCAAATGCACTAATACGTCTATTCTACCATCCTAGTTCAGTTTCTGACCGAAAGCAACTTTTCTTTAGTCTGTTGGATCCTACCTGGGATGTCCTAGTTCTAGACAAGTCATGTGACCACCAGAGTGCACAGCTGGCTCTTGTTTACCCTGATGGTCTCCTGGCTGACTATCAGCTGCTGAGCAGCAACAGAGGGTGTCTTGCTATAGATCACCCAAAACTCAAAATTTGAATTACAATCTCTCCTCAAGGCATATAACTTTAATGATACTAGGCAAGGCAGGCTTGAACTCTTAATGAATAGACCTTTAAAATATCCCTGGTATTTTTTTTTCAGCTATAAATTTGGGAGAAAACTCGGCCAGCTCAGAGGCATTCCTGGACTCCATCTTTCTGATGCAGCTGAGCATGCTCCAAGTGTTCCTGACCAGCTTCTTAATCATGAACCTTCTTAATACATGACCTTGACCTAAGCATGCACAAAAATGTGTTTGCCACCTATCCTCTAATTTGTGCCCTTAAACTGAGCATGCTCAGGAATTCACACACCCCGAGAGTGCTTTCCTAAGGATGTGAGTGACCTCAGTGCATTTGGATAGACTTTCACACCACCAAAAGTTGGAGAGATTTTAAAGTCAAGTCATGGTGAAATGAGGTTAATTTATATAAATATTTACCTTTGGGTTTCTATCTTGGGGCCAATATCTAGTCTTGAAAAGATATGTATCTACGTTTAGTAGTATTTTCAGATTCACAGTTGCCATTAAACTTTAGACTTCATTCTGTTTGTTTTACTCAAGATCTCTCTACAAGGGTTGAGGATATGGCTTGGTGAGTAGAGTGTTAGCGACACACATATGAGTACCTGAATTTGGTTCCTCAGAACCCATATGAGAGCCAGCAAAGTGCTGTATGTCTGTTAGAGTTGGAACAGAGGCAATTGATCTAGGGTGTTCTCTGTTAAACCTTTCTAGCTGAATCAGTGTATGTTTCGGCAGCGTTAGGTCTTACTGAGAAATTTTTAGTGAATGGTGGAAACTCATTTTATGGCTGACTAGAAAGTGAGATAACCATCCAGAGAGATTTATTTTCTTTGAAGTGTTTATGATTCAGTGTGGGGTTGAGACCAAATATCCTGGGGAATTCCAAGTCTGTTTGGGTGTCCATTGGAGACTTTGGTCTCATCTTTCCCCCGAAGAGAGTTATGTATTCCAAAGGGCAAAAGCAGAAACCCAGGCCTCTTCCCACGGAGCATGGATTCTTTCTTCCCTTCTATCAGGAGGCGAGGAGGAGGTTGCTGTCCCTCCCCTACATAAATGACCACATTCATCTTTCCAGGGTTCTTTGCCTGTAGCAAAGCCCCAATAATGTGCTAGATGACATCTGGTTCCCATTGAACCATCTGTGTTGTCTCAGAGCTACACAACAGAAGCCAAAGGGAACTGGCTAGGTTATTTGCTCTCAGAAAACAATACTCTTCTCAATGCCAGAAACTTGGTTTCATGAGATATTAAACATTTTGTGTCATGCATGTCCTTGGGTTCTGCCAAAGTGCTTTCCAGAATGATCTTTGAGTTTACATTTCCACCAGCTGAACACCAGGGTTTCTTCTTCCACCTCCTATTGGGAAACATTTTTAGGCTCAAAGTTCTCTGGGAAATTTAGAATGGAAGTTTTTTTCTTGTGTCTGAATAGGTGTTTGCAAGAATCTTCAGGGGCGTCTTGAGTGGTTGCTTCTTAAAAACCAGTCACACTTCTAGAGAGAACATTTTGCTCTCCCTCATGATTGCCTCTTGATGGTGAGAAGTGGTCCAGCTTCTGGGAATCAGAACAACCATTTTTAGGTGCCAATTATTTCAATATGCCAATGATAGCTTTATTTTGTTGCTGGGCAGTGATGGTGCATGCCTTTAATCCCAGCAGTTGGGAGGTAGAGGCAGGTGGATCTCTGAGGTCAGTCTTATGTACAGAGCAAGTTCCAGGATAGGCAGGGCTACAGAGAGAAAACTTATCTCAAAAAACCAAAACAAAAAAAGAATATTTTGTTGCTGTGTTAACTACTTGAAGTAGTGGGAAAGGAGATAAAACTGATTCTAGTGGGTGAGAGAGATGGGAAAGAGCGCTTGCTGCTCTCTCACTGGAGAGTCTGGTTCCCAGGACTCACACTGGTCACGCTCTTGTGGCCTCCACTGGAACCTGCACACATGTGGCATGCTTTCATAAACAGAGAGAGAGAGAGAGAGAGAGAGAGAGAGAGAGAGAGAGAGAGAGAGAGCTTAACAACAAAACAAAGTCCCACTCCATTTCAGTACTGATAGCACTTATACAAACATGTAGAACACTTCTAGACAGGTGACAAACACAACCCCACAAGCGGCACAGTACACAAAGGGAAAGGATTCTCTGCATGTCCAAGGAGAGCCACATGATGACAGAAGCAGAGTGGCCATGGTGGGCAGCCTTGGTCTATTTGCATGGAAAGTGGAAGGCCCCAGAGAGGTGTGTGCAGAGACTTGCATGTGTTGAACCCAAGTGCAGAACGAAGGGGACCCTGGCTATCAGGAGCATTCTGAACTGCATGAGAAAGGGCCATGTGTTTCTTGGACAGAAGGTACTGCATCCTTGCTGCTGGAGTTTTAAAGTCTTTATTTAGTCATTCCACAGACCAAGCTCAGAGTTAAGCATCAGCGAAGTAACAGTGACTGAGGTAGATGCCATTAGCAGTATAGCGACTCTGTGTGTGAGAAACGGATACAGCGTACTGTGGTCAGCTTACACAATGGGAGCATATATGGATGCTAAATGAGACGAGGTACATTCATAAATAGACTTGAAATCATCATCATCATCATTGTTAGTAGTATGTGTGCATGATGTATGTGCATATCTGTTGAATGACACAGGGGTTACTTCACATAGGACTTTTGGGGGGACGCCCACCACATGCTACAGCATAAAGGACAGACATGAAACGCGTGGATCAGAGGTCATGCTCCTGCCATTCACTAGCAGTCTGGCAAAGACACCCTCACCTCCTCTAGACTTCCAATGAGCTGCTCCAATTGCCAAACACCGTGACCCCTGAACTTCAGGGAGGAACCGCCACAGCCTTCATGGGTAATTACATCATTTTGCAAAGCGTAGAGGAACAGTAAAAGTGGTAACCATGACATCTAAAAATGAACCCAAGCCTCTTTTCACATATATAAAATATAATGCTTTGGATTTTTTGAGCTAAATAAGGATGCATTTTTTTTTCCTGAAATGAATGACTTGTATCAGAAACACTGATGTTAGGTGCCTGAGAAACATATTTAAATTTTCTAAAGGCAAGACATACTTATCTGCCTGTTTTTGTTAGTGGGATGTCAAATCTGGGAGCTGTGGATGTAACGGGATGCCAACATAGAAGGAACATGAATGTTTCAAGGGGCAGTAATGACATGCACCTGCTTGATGGGGCCATAATGAGGCAGACAAATAGGAACGCACCCGGAGATACACATCGGCAATGATGTAACGAGATGCATAAATGGATGAGCATAATGATGAAGGCACGGAGGGCATGATGCGATTTGTAAGTGGGAGCTTTAAATGGGGAGGGTGGGAATGGCGGCCCACGGCGAGCAGCAGAGGGAAAGAATATGGTGCCGCGCATGAATGGAGGAGCTAATCACATGTGCGTGATGAGGAGGTAATGAGATAAAAAATGGGATGGGATAATGAAGTTCCCAGATGGAGGTGTGTAATGAGCTGCGTGGAAAGGGAGGAATGAAAGGAAGGGTTTAATACCAAGAAGAAAGAAGGGGGCAGTGAGAGACGCAGGGACCGAAAGGAAGTGTGGAGAAAAGTGATGCCGGTGAAAGGGATGGAAATGGCGAGATGAGCCAATTAGCGCTCTAATGAGATGCCGACATGAAAGGGTGCAATGAGGTGTGTCCATTTAGGGAATAATTAGACACCCACATAGGATGGCAGGGAAGGACTCAGGTTCTGATGGGACACAGATCAGAGAATTCAGCTCTTACTAAGGCAGCGAAAAACTGAAAAAAAAAATCTAGAAGTGGCCACAAAAGTATTTAAATCAGAAAAGAGATAACAAAGCAGGTGATTTTAAAGACAGCCTCAAGGTCTGCAATGAGGCAGGGTTACCCCTGCTGTGTACAGGGATTTGCTCCAAACCAGGCACTGCTCAGTTTTTAAGGGGCTCCACGGGCTCATCGCCCCATCCTAAGAAGCCTGTAAGGGAAGGGCTCATTTCTAGGTTGAAAACAAAAAAAGAGCTGTGGTTTGGGGAATAACACATGGGTGGTTGATATGGGAGTCCCGTCAGCTGGGTTACTATAGCCTTTGCCTCCATGTCGGTGCTTTGGGAGATCTCATGGCCTAAATTATCTTGGTTGCTTTTCTCTTGCTGTGATAAGATATCACGACCTAGGCAACTTATAAACGAAAACATTTAGTTTGAGGCTCATGGCTGCAGAGGATTAGAGTCCATGGCTATTGTGGGAGGGAACATGGCAGCAGGCAGGGCCCTGGAGTGGTAGCTGAGAACTTTATCCTTACCTTAAAGGAGGAGGCAGAAAGCTAACTGAAAATAGCCCACCCCCCGGGACGACTCCTTCCACAAGGCCACATCCTTTATTTATTTCTTTAAAGCAAAGTTTTAAAATTGTTTTTATTGAGCTATATATTTTTCTCCACTTGCCTTCCTTTCTCTCCCCTGGTCCCCATGCTCTTAATTTACTCAGGAAATCGTGTCTTTTTCTACTTCCCATGTAGATTAGATTCATGTATGTCTCTCTCTTAGGGTCCTCATTGTTGTCTAGGTTCTCTGCGATTGTGAATTGTAGGCTAAGGTTTTTCTTTGCTTTATCTCTAAGCAACTTATGAGTGAGTACATGTGATAATTGTCTTTCTTCGTTTGAGTTACCTCACTCAATATGATATTTTCCATTTGCCTGCAAATTTCAAGATGTCGTTACTTTTTTCTGTTGTGTAGTACTCCATTGTGTAGATATACCACATTTTCCTTATCCATCCTTTGGTTGAGGAGAATTTAGGTTGTTTCCAGGTTCTGGCTATGACAAACAATGCTGCTATGAACATAGTTAAGCACATGTCCTTGTGGTATGATTGAGTATCCTTTGGGTATACACCCCAAAGTGGTATTGCTGGGTCTTGAGGTAGGTTGTTTCCTAATTTTTTGAGAAATCACCAAACTGACATCCAAAGGGGCTGTACCAGTTTGCATTCCCACCAGCAATGCAGGAGTGTTCCCTTTGCCCCACATCTTCTTCAGCATAAGCTGTCATCAGTGTTTTTGATCTTGGCCGTTCTTACAGGTGTGAGGTGGAATCTCAGAGTTGTTTTGATTTGCATTTCTCTGATGGCTAAGGATATTGCGTATTTCCTTAAGTGTCTTTCAGTCATTTTAGATTTCTCTGTTGAGAGTTCTCTGTTTAAGTCTGTACCCCATTTTTTATTGGTATTGATGATCAATTTTTGAGTTCTTTGTATATTTTGGAGATCAGCCCTCTGTACAATGTGAGGTTGGTGAACATCTTTTCCCATTCTGTAGGCTGCCGTTTTGTCTTATTGAATGTGTCCTTTGCTTTATAGAAACTTCTTAGTTTCAGGAGGTCCCATTTATTAATTGTTTCAAAGTCTGTGCTACTGGGGTTATATTTAGGAAGGGGTCTCCTGTGCCAATGGGTTCAAGTGTACTTTCTACTTTCTCTTCTATGAGGTTTAGTGTGGTTGGTTTTATGTTGAGGTCTTTGATGCATTCGGACTTGAGTTTTGTGCATGGCAATAGATATGAATATATTTTCTTTCTTCTACATGTTGATGTCCATTTATGCCAGCACCATTTGTTGAATATGCTTTCTTTATCCATGTTATATTTTTTGCTTCTTTGTCAAAAATCAGGTGTTCATAGGTGTGTGGATTGATATCTGGGTCTTCGATTAGGTTCCATTGGTCCGCCTGTCTCTTTTTTATGCCAATACCAGGCTGTTTTCAGTACTGTAGCTCCATAAGTAGAGTTTGAAGTCAGGGATTATGATACCTCCAGAAGTTATTTTATTGTACAGGATTGTGTTTGGCTATCCTGGGGTTTTGCCTTCCCATATGAAGTTGATTATTGTTCTTTCAAGGTCTGTGAATAATTTTGCTGGGATTTTGATGGGCATTGCTTTGAATCTGTAGATTGCTTTTGGTAAGAATGCCATTTTTACTATGTTAATTCTACTTACCCAAGAGCATGGGAAATATTTCCATTTTCGGGTGTCTTCTTCAATTACTTTCTTCAAAGATTTAAAGTTCTTGTCATACAAGTCTTCCACTGTTTGGTTAGAGTCACTCTGAGATATTTTAGGCTATTTGTGGCTATTGTGAAGGGTGACGTTTCTCTGATTTCTTTCTCAGTCCATTTATCATCTGTGTACAGAAGGGCTCCTGATTTTTTTTTTTAGTTAATCTTGTATCATGCTACATTGTTGAAGGTACTTATGACTTATAGAAGTACCTTGATAGAATTTTAGGGGTCACTTATGTAAACTATCACATCATCAGCAAATAGCAAAAGTTTGACTTCTTTTCTGATTTGTATCCCCTTGATCTCCTTTTGTTGCCCACCAACTGGGGACATGGGAGCCGATGGGACCATTTCATTCATCCCGCCACACCTGGAAGGACTGCAGTGACACAAGGCCACCCCAGCAAGAGTACCATGTGCCAAACTTGCAGAAGCTCCAGGAACTGGTAAATCTGGATTTTGTTTGTTTGTTTGTTTTGGAGACAGAGTCTAAGGTGTCTCAGGCTGGTCTGGACTTCTGATTCTCCATTTGCCATCTCCAGAGTGCTGGGGCCAGGCAAACATTGCCATGCCTGCTGCTTTATGTGGTACTGAGAACTGAAGCAGAGTCTCTTGCACGCTAGTCAGGCTCTCGAGCAACTGGGCTCCAGCTCTAGCCTGGACCTGGCACTAGAAGCCACTCTCCAAGCATGGGAAGTACTCAGGGAAACCAGCGCTGTTTTATGTGCTGACCTGGTGCTCTCCTTGGTTCCAGGCAGGAGGCGGCTATGTGAACATGTGACATTTGGGTCCACTCCAATGAGCACTGTTTTGATAGTAGTCATCAGATTCTATCTGGATGAGGCGTCGGGTGATTCCAGGGACTGTGATTCAGCATGAAAACTTCTTTTTTCTTTAAAACAGGTATCCTTTTAGATGGATACTCAACAGAAACACCAAATTGAATATAATTTGAATATAAAAATGAAAATGTACATAAAAAATAGTTAGATTCTGAAAACCATTGATTTCCTGAATTTAAATAAAACAGAGATCACTCTGCATTCATATAATTGCAGTGGGAAAGGAATGATATATTCTTACAACCACGGTTACCAAGTCACAGGCAACTCAGAATTCTAACCGCGAAAACAAACGCCACCGACCGTCCTCCTTCCTCACGTGTCTGTCATCAAGAGACAACGACTGGTCTGATCTTGCAGGGACAAAGCAGAATTTGTATTTTGAAATGAGTGTTAAACCTGAATGACTATTCCTAATTAGAGGCACAGGGTCTAAAGAAAAAAAATCAAATCTTTGGAGCCTTTCCTCAAAACCTTTTCAGGAGTGTCCTAGAATTGTTCTCAGAGGATTTTTCATCATAGAATAAGAGAATATAAGAGGTAAGTTCCACTGCTTATATGAAGCCTTGGTTTGTTTGGTGTGTGTGTGTATGTGTGTGTGTATGCATGCATGTGTGTGTGCATAATTGTGTTTGTGTATGCTTTTGTGTGTGGATGTACACGTGCCTGTGGGAGCGGGTAGAGTTCAGAGGATAATCGGGGATGCTGTTTCTCTGGTGCTGTCTACCTTTACTTGGAGACAAGATCTCTCACTGGCCCAGAATTTGCTAAGTAGGCGAGGCTGGCCGGCCAGGGAACTTTGAGGTTCCATCTACTTCTGCCTTCCCAACGCTGGGATCATGAGTCTATGCTTCCACGTCCACTTCTTAAAAATGTGGGCTCTGAGAATTGAACTCAAGCTCAAGTGCTTTTCCAAGACAGCACTTTAGTTTTTAAGGCTGCAGTTTACTTTTTACTGAGACATATTCACATTGAGCAGTTTCCTTCTATAGTGTATCTGGGCACAGATAAATCTTGGGTTCTTTGTGAGAATCAAACTCATTTCCATGTGGTGAAACTTTTGCTATGACTAAGAGTACACAGTCATAGTGGGTGTTGGGGAATGCAGACATGAACGGGATGACCTCCATTCCACAGGTTAGGAGAGGCACAGAGACGAAAATGAAGTGACCCTGGAGTATGTTGATTGCTTTGCTGACAGGTGTAAGGTGATGGGGAGACAGCTGGGGGGATCAGTTTGCTCGGAGGGGATTTACAGAGGAGTTGTGATAACAGCACCCCCTGCCATTTATTGAGCTCGGACTATCTGTCACTCACTTTGCATTTTGTACACATTGTCTCCTCAATCTGTAATGTCCCTGTGGTTTTCTGCACTTGGCATAAGAAGAAGTCAAGGCACAGGGCAATCAAAGAGCAGATCAGTAAATGGGAGGGATGGGAGTCAAGCCCTGGTGCTATATTTTTAGCCACTACACTAGGATGTTGCCTAAAAACAAATTAGTGCTAATGTCTGCAGGAACGAATGCTACCCATGAGGGCAGTGGGGAGATTCTCCTGTGCTCTCATAAAGCCGAGAAACTTTATGCTTGCACCGATCACTTAGAAAACAGTGCAACGCTCCTTTCGATTAAAACAGACATTTCAGAGGGACTGCATACCTTAGTTCCCCTAGGAATAGAGTTATTTTGTTAACTATTTGTGAAAGTTGAGAAAAAGAATCCCTTGCCTGATGCAGACCATCTGGCTGCCTGTGAAGGAAAGCTCATGACAGTAGTAAAATCGGCATGCCTCATTATCAGTCTGACTTGAGAAACGTGGAGGAAATATGATACGATGATAGACCTGAATAGCAGCTAACAGAAGAAACACTTCTATGCTAACTTAAATAAAATTTAATGCCAATTCACGGGATAAATAAAGTGTGTGTGGACAGTGGGTAGAGAGAATTGATAATCCATTTTATTAGACTCGTGTAAGGATAAAGACTTTCCTAGGGAATTGAATATTCAAATACGAGGATAGTAAAACAACAGATCAGTGTGTAACAATTAGAGAAATTTGCTTTTGGATGGTGAGTAAATTGCCATTTACTTAGTTTTTTTTTTTGTGGCTACAAAATCATATGTAATCACTTAGCATAATGGGTTATGGAGACAGAACTGTTTAAGTAGGGGCCCTGAAGGATAGCTGCAAAGGGAAAAGAATGATTCCCGCTGAAGGTTGGGATGGTGTTTAGGGTGGCTGGGCTTCCAAACTCGGTGGTCTCAAGGCATCCAGAACAGGCATGTGTGTAGGAATGTCTAAGGGCATTATTCTTTTCAAGGGCTCCTCACCTTCAAACTTCTCTTCCTATGTCAGTCATGTTAATTGGAGATGAATGAGCATTTGGCTGTGGTTGTGGAGAGTTATAGACGCTATACACACCACGGTAAGACCTAGCTTGTATCAAACTATAGCTCTTTCACTATGACTTCTCAAAGAGAGCCCTATTAATAGAGTGTGGTGAGAACACATTGAGGTAAGTTAGCTTCATCTACCCTGTCTTCCCAAGGCCTATCTTTGTAAATCTTGATCACCCTGCTTGTGTGGTTGCTTCCAAAGTCAACTGCAGAGTATTGCTGAGCCTGGGAGGAGGACCCAAGAATTCTTGTGAAGATTCACTATCTTCTCCCTCAGAAAATAATCCTGCCATGCCTTAGATCCCTGCCATGGATCTAAAGACCATATATGCATTTCCCAAACTGGCTTGCAGATAAGAAAGGATTTCCTTTTCCGTAGTTTGAACCTTCAGTTTTGGGCTGTCTTTACCTTTGATCATTTCAAAAAAGACACCTCTCACCTGGTGGTGGCAGCGTAGGCTTTTAATCCTAGCACTTGGGAGGCAGAGGCAGGTGAATCTCTGTGAGTTTGAGGCCAGTGGTCTGCAAAGTGGGTTTCAGGACAGTCAGTGTTATTACACTGAAAAATCCTGTCTTGAAAAAGAATCCAAAACCAAACCAAACCAAACCAACAAATCCCATGTCTCTTAGATTGAGATGAAGTGTACCTCAGCACCCAACTATCTAGTCATAGCTGGGCAAACTGTTACCTCAGACCCACATAGTTGCTCTTCAGTGCCCAGCAGCTCTACTTCTATGGCCAAGTGATAATTTATCATGCACATATGTGTGCGCATGCACGCACGCGCACACACACACACACACACATACACACACAAACCCACACATTTTCTTCATTCCCTCTTCTAGTTCTGATGAACCAGCCTACCTCCATGACTGAAAGGCCATCTTAGAGTAAAGATAAATTAGGCTCATTCCTGTTTATGGTTGAATCTGTTTCTCAAGGATTGGGTTATACTCTACCTGTAACCTTAACTAAAAATGATTCTGTACTGCCTATTCAACCATGCCTTTGTGTCAAAACCATCTTGTAAGCCTACCATTTTTGTCAAAGAGGTGTTATGACTACCTGTCATTATGACTACCTGTCATTATGACTACCTTGTTATGATCACTTTGTAATCATGTTTCAGGAGGTCATTATGACTAATTTGTTATGCTTATGTTCTGCTCATGTAACCCAGATTTGCCTGTCAAATTATCTATTTGAAAATCCCTTACCCCTGAACTATAAAAATCTTGCCTTCCTCACATCCAATGCTAACCTCTTGAACCCCGACTTAGGGCCAGAAAACCCTTGTTTTTTATCACAGAAAGAAAAAGCAAATGAAGACAGAGATCTCCCACTTTTTCTTTGAGACAGGGTCTCTCACTGGCTTGGAACATCACCAAAGAGGTAAGACCCAGCAGTCTTGCCTCCCAGTTCTCCATCCCTGGGACTACAAGCATGTGCTACTTTGCCCAAATTTTTATGTAGATTCTTGGAATCTGACCAGGTCTCCCTGGTTCCCCTAACAGGTGAACCTCTATTAGTGCTTTTCCTGTAAGTGATCTTGTGACCTGAACTATGGCACTTACCGATATTGCTTCATATCGTTAAAAGTTTTATATAACTGTGCTTTCTTAACTTTGCTTTATATGGATAATAATTTTTAGAATCTTGTCTTCAACCATTTAAAACAAGTTACAAATTATTCCACATTTTTTGTGTGTATAGCTTTTGTTCTGTATACAATTATATTATTTCTTTGAAACAGAGTTTTATCTTAAGAATATTAAACCTGCTCCTTCATGTTTGGTAAAAATATTATATTTTACATTATTATGTATAATAGATTTTTGTTTTTTTTTAAACCTTCAAATTTTGTGTAATTCTCTAGTCCTTGACAGATTAAATTTATAAGTTTAATTAAATTAAAAGGAGACAGAAAAACATGTACAAAGAATAATGCAATTAGCGGTCATGAGTTCGTCAGCTAAATGGGAAGAATGGTATTTTTACTAATCATTTAAACAAAAAAATCAGGGCTGTGTGTTGTAGCCCATGCCCGTGATCCCAGCAGAGGCAAAGAGATAAGGAGTCTGGGGCCAGGCTAGACTACATAGTGACATTAGAGACCCCATTTCAAAAATCACAATATATAAATAAAATAAGATATAATCACAGGTTAAATTGAGATTTCCTTAATTCTTCCCACCAGCAATACTCTCCCTGCTTTTCTCAGTCTTGTTTACCCAAAAACAACCCCATCAAAACTGTAACCCAATTCTGAATGAAGTGCATTTTTATAGCAAGCTAAGGCTGCTTGGTGTATTTTAAAAATTTATGCAAGCTATTGTAGTGCTTACCTAAGTTTTGCAGTTGGCTTATTGAAATCTTATATTTCAAAACTTAGCCCCATTGTTCCCTTGCATCTAATTACCCCAGCATTGCAACTGCACTTCAGTCTTTTGCTGGAGGTTTGTGCTGCTCCCGGAGGTGCTGGTGCAGACAACTCTGGAGTTCACATCTCTGCCTGTGTTACCTTTTGCAGGTGTGTGAAAGCTTTGCCTAGAGGTGGAATCACATGGTACTAGCACACATGAATAATCTATAACCAGCTATTGCCAGATCATGTTTTGTGGGGACACAAGAGCTGTTCTGGGCTGGATTGAGAGCCTCATGTGTGCTAGGCAGGTGTTTTACCACAAAGGTGTGGTTCCTTGGTTTGCTTTCTAATTTTGAGTCAAGATATGGCTCATTTGACAAGGTGAGCCTAGAACTCACTCTGTGGTCCATGCTGGCCTTGAACTGGTGAGCTTCCTATGTTGGTCTCCCAAGAAGCTGTGACAGGCCTGGGCCACCAGATCTGGTTCACCTTGCCTTTTAATGAAGGCCATACCTGAGAAAATGGCCTTAGGCCTTGTTAAAGACAGAATATTTTCATATTATAATGAAAAAATCTCCTTATGCTTAAGAATTATTTTTCTGATAAGCTTAACTATAATTAAGACTTTGGGAAAGATAGTTCCTCATTCACTATGACTGTACAACTTATGATTATCCATATTTTTCTTAAGTATTTTTAATTGGGTCTACCTGCTTTGATATTAATAGTATATGAAATCTTCATTTTTTCATATGATTGTTAGCTTGGACATCTTAGTATTATCACAAGATTTTATTTTTGTCAATCTGGCCATTATAAAATTGCATAACATTAAAACCATTTAAATCAGTCATCTCAGTGACATTGTGTCTGAATGTCTTGTCCTTCCTAATTTGGTAATTTGAGGTTCATTGTAAGTATTTCAAATATTTTCTCCCAGCTTGTGTGTATCTATAGCAAACACATGACCAGTTCCAGCGGCTGGCAGGGAGGCTGGGGAAGAGACGCTCAGAAGCACTGGCCGTGAGCTGCCAGGTACCCGGGATGCCAGTGAGCTCTCTCCATTTGCCTGCCCCCGTGTGAGCCTGTTCCTCATTGGCTTCATTTCCAATAACACCACCTTCCTCTGTTTTCTGTCAGTGCTGTTGGAGTATAACTAAGACACTGCAAGTTGTGCCCTTTTTAGTGTACAGCTCCATTAATTAAAACTGAATTTTTTATTAGAAAAAAATCCATTTTTGTCTGCCTCCCACAAGTAGTAAGAATGTCACAAAGAACTTTGGAGAAGAACGGGGTGGTGGCTGTGCAGTGATGTGTATTTAGCCAGACAGAAGTTAAACTTTTCAGGTGGTTAAATTCATTCATATTTTCTTTACGATTTTTGCTCATTTGTGTCCCAACTTTTTTTCTTGACCTTACATTATCAGATTACTTTTGATATTTTCTTCTAATTAGTGTAAACGTTTACTAGTTATATTTAGGTCTTTAATTTCTTTCCACAGTGTTTGAGGACCTAATTCTACCTTCTAAGTCCTTAAAGTCACAGATCCTCACACTGTTTTACAAATGCTTAACTTTGTCATAGATGACCTGAAATCTTCCTTCCATTACCTATGAAATTCCATATGAACTCAAGACTTGCTGTGGGACAATGGTCTTTTATCCTGTCACTTGTATTATTTTTAATAAAATGCTGATTGACCAGTAGCCAGACAGAAAGTATAGGCAGGATGACGGCGACCAGGCAGGAAGTAGAGGCATAGCAATGAGAATTATGGGAAGAGGAAAGTTTCCATTGTCAGTTGTCACCCAGACACAGAGGAAGCAAGATGTGACTCCCTTACTGAAAAAGGTACCAAGCCACGTGGCTAACACAGACAAGAATTATGGGCTAATATAAGTTACAAGAGTTAATAAGAAGCCTGTGTTGTGTGACTTTGCCTGCCTAAAACACTTGATTGATCTAATAAAAAGCTGAATGGTCAATAGTGAGGCAGGAGAACAGATAAGCAGGGCTGGCAGGAACAGAAAATAAATAGGAGGAGAAATCGGGGAAGAGAGTGTTGTCAAACATTTAGGAGGGGAGCCTTGGTAGAAGTGGGTCAGGACATGTGGGCCTTGAGGTTTGAAATCCCAGCCCCATTTTCTTTTTGCTCTCTGCATCCTGATTTAATCTGTAGTGAATGAAGGAAGCTGTGTGAGGAGATTATGAGAAAACTCCAAGTAAACACAGGAGCCTTGTGATCTCTCTTGGCCTGTAACAGGGTCCTTCTTGGAATATGTTGTGAGCCCCTCCCAGGTGTAGCAGATAGAAGTGAGCTTACTTCAGATTACTTAGTACAGCCGCCCACTGTTATTTACATCCATCTGTGGAAAAAGATGTTTTGGCTACATGCGGCCTGGCTTGTCCTTGTGATAATACACTTTACTTTTAACCCTCAGAGTATAAATTGTCTGATGCTCTGAGGAAAGCTGACTATTGCATGAGACCTTAGTCTGCCTCATTTTTAAGCTCTGCTCTCCCAGGTTCACACCACCAGCTGCAGCAGTAAATAATATACCACTAATTTTTAATTGCACCAAATGCCCTTACCTTTTTCTGTATGTTTAAAGTTAGTTCTAGGGCTTTGATATTTATTCTCTTTCTTGTAAGTTTTAAAGAAAATATTTAACTTTCTGTACATGTGATTATATCTTTACCCCTTAGCTGTGTATACATATTCTTGGTGGTTTCTAGACTAAACACTTCGCTCTATTTGTTTGTATGTTATTTCTTTTTTTTCATAGAAATGGAATGATTTCGTAATTACATTTTAAAATTATATTTTAATATTTAGGGTAGTCCTCTTTCACTTTTTTTAATCTTAAAATCTTAAGGGGGTGGGAGAGACGGCTCTGAGGTTAAGAGCACTGGCTTATTTTTTCCTACATAATTATTACTCCCCTGTAAAACAGGGAAAGACAATACATTCATCTCATAGTACTAGAACTGAGGACTGAGACTTCAACTCAGTGCTACTGTGTTTACCTAAATGCTGACTTTCTCAGATCCAACACTTAGTTACAAAGAACATACAGTGATTGGTACATCCTAAATGCTCAGTAAGACGCCACTCTTTTTGTCATTTGTATTATTTACTTCAATAGGATTCCTTTTGTTCCTTCTTTCCTTTTTATCTTTTCACCTTTTTTACCTTTTGTTTTCATAAGACAGAACAAAGCAGCACAGACTGGTTTTGAACTTGCAGTGGGGTCCTCCGACTCCCAAGTGCTGGGATCAAGAACATCTGCCCACTGGCTCTGAAAAGATTCTTTACCTCTACACTGTATCAGGATAATGTTAGTTTTAACTCCTTATTTGCAAGAGTCTATTTGTTATTTCTGTTCTGTGTTCTACTTGCTCAGTAGCCTTTGTTCCTTTTCATGGCCACCGTCAGCCAGGCATGCTCTTTAGATACTCAGATCCCAGGAACTGCCAGACAAAATGCCTGCTTCCATATTGTCCCACGCTTTCAAACAACACTAAATAATAAATGACACTGTATATTCTGGTTTCATTTGAAAATTAAATAAAAACATCTTTAATATTTCATCACTAAGCATAATTTCCTTTTACTAGGCAAATATGCATAGTTATAAAACCATTTCTATTTCTAGTTAGTGACATTGCTCATTTATTTTATTCGATCAGCACATATCTTTGAATAACTTTATGTGTTTGTGATTCTTTGGGTACAAAGCATACTTCTTGTGTGAGGCAAGCGTCATTAGGGTGACAGATTGTGGTGGTTTGAATGAGAATGGGCCCAAGGGCACATATGTTTAAATGCTTGGACCCAGGTTGGTGGAACTGTTTGGGAAGGATTAGATGTGACTTTATTGGAGGAGGTGGGGCACTAGGGTGTGGGCTTTGAGGTTTTAAAAGCCCTCGCCGTTCCCAGTGCCTCTGTTTCTGCTACCTACTTGTGGGAAAGAATGGAAGCTCTCCAGTACTGCTCTAGTCCCATGCCTGTCTGTCTGCCCAACGCTGTGCTCTCTGCCATGATGGCCAGGGACTCTAACCTCTGGAACTTTAAGCCCTCATAAGCTCTCTCTTCAGTAAGTTGCCTTGGCCATGGTCTAGAAGAACTAAGACACAGACAATAACATTTGATACAAAATGTGAGCTTAATCAAAGTTTGGATCTTATCCAAATTTTTTATGCTATGAGTATCTAGAGATGATATTTTTCACTTGAACCAGTGAACATATGCATTATACAAATAAAACTAACTTTCTCTCATAGTTCTGTAACCTTGAAGTATAACATTAAATAAAGATATCACACTTCAATTTTTCTGTGAGATTGGTAAGAATTTGCAAATGATAAATGCATTGAATTTTACGTTGAAAATTCATGGAAATATGGGGAATGCTCTCTGATAATGCTGGTCTGATCAAATTCTAAAACTGTAAGAGATTATCCTTGAAATTCATCTTTATTTCTCCACTCTGAATTATTCTCAGGGAATCAAAGGCAGATTTGAATTGTGTTGTATAGGGGGAGAGTGACAGGGACAGGGATAGAATAAGAGGGAGCGAGTACAGGAGGAGAGAGGAGGGAGGAGGGAAGAAAGGAGAGAGAGGCAGTAGTGGGAGGTTTGGGGGAGCGATACAAGGAAACTGGGGTACATAGACAAAGGCCTCAGTGAGTGGTAAAGTCAGGCTTTAACCCCAGGACATGCTACCCAGGTATGTGTGTAGAGAAAGAAAGATAAGGAATGTGGCTCTAACCAATATGAAATTTCGGGTTTTGACAGAACAAAATGTTGGTCCTTTCTCCTGCAACACAAGTGTTTGGATCAGCTACCTTTTCAGAGCTGCAGTCCCCCATGTGGGAGCTCAGAATTCCATGCTGTTTCCACTCTGTCAGCCCAGTATCAGCAATTGTTTCTAGTCCCCATGGTCGGAGAAGAGAGAAAACACAGACACTCATACACAGCCCATGAGTGGGGCAACACTGAACTCCTCTCGTGTTTCCTGGGCTGAGGCAAGTCTCAAGGTCAAGCCGTGCTTCAAGAACACGATGCTTGCCTGTATCCGGAAGAGAGAAGAACCAGACGCATTGGTGACGGCCCTGACGTCACCATGGTGTGCAGTCTAGTTCTCGTTCTGCCACTGACTTCCAACAGGTCCCCTGGCTTTTGATTTTAACATTTGAACAAGACAGTATTTCTTTACTCAATGGACACTTACTGTTTGGGCCAAATGCTGTATGGCCATGGAAATAAAATGGTAGATTTGAGGAAATCTCTGCTCTCAGATACTTGCTATGGTCTCAGGCTCTGGGGAAGTGGCAGGATAACATGTATACACCATCATATATGGTCTTAAGTTAATGAGTCTTAGTGACTGTCTACATTCCAAAGCTTCTATTTGAAAACACTACAGAGTCATATTCTGGATCCTCAAGCACTCTCTCAGATGTTTCTCCCAAGCACCTGCTTCTCTTGAGAGCCTGAATTCTCTAGACTGAAGTGAAAGTTCAGACACAAGAGAGACAAATGCCATTACTTTCATACCACCGTGTGTATGTGTATGCGTGTGTACACAACATGTGTGTATGTGTGTGCATGTATGTGGTAGGTGTGTGTGTACACACATGTGTGTATGTATGTACATTTGGGTGTGTGTATGCGTGTGCATGTGAAGTTTGTGTGTATTCTGGGATATACTGTGGACATAAAGATGTCCCCACAGAGTCTCAGCTATTTTGAATTTAATATGAAGAACTCTTCATAAAAGATGGTAGCAAGGAAGTATGATTGAGAAATTTTGGGACAGAAATTTTGCCACACAATGCACATCCCAGACACCAACATTTTTCTATTCTCATGAATAAACCAAATTATGAAACTTAGGACATTTACGAAAATTGGCTTTACAGTTACTTTTTCCCAGAAGGGATATTTATTGGCATGAAGTAAGAATACGAATAACAGTAATAGCAAGTACAAAACTGATTGCCAAGTTATTTTTTTAATCTCTTAGAACTTGAAGTAAGTGCCAAGTTTTAATTTTCTTGTTGTCTCCAGTTAAAATAGCTAATGCTTGAAATTTTTATAAGAATTTGTTGCAATTTTTTAAGCATAATGTAACAATTGAAAATTTGGGAGAAATATGCAAAGAATGCCATTAACTTTCTGCTGACGTGATTGTGGGATTTCCTTTTTCTTTTAATACCAAGCGTCATATTCTTGAGCCAAGGTCAAAGGACAGGGAAAAATAAGTTGAATATTCCTCTGCTTTTTATAAACTCTTATAAATAACAATTCTGATTAGTTACAGTTCTCATCCTCTTGCTGTTCTTCCTTTAAGAGACATTGTCACAATGTATCAGGTTTGGGTTAATTTGTAACTTGCTTTTACTTCCTTATTGTGTATATGCCTTGTGTGTGTGAGCATGCAAGTGCACACACACGCAGGAGACAGAGGAGAACATCGTTATCTTCCCCTCTTGCTTTCTGTTTCATTCCAGAGACAGGATCCCTCACGGAACCCCTTACTGTTTCTGCTAGGCTGGCTGTCAGCAAGCTCTGAGGATCTGCTTCCTATACCTGCACCCTGGGGTCCCAGTGCTGGGATTATAAACTCATGAAGCCCTGCCTTTAGAAAAACGTAGGTGCTGGGGATTTGAACTTAGGCCTTCTTGTTTGCAGAGCAAGGGCCCTTATCCAATGAGACACTTCTTAAGCTCTTGTTTGACTTTACTTAATACTGACATGTTTATTTCTTTTCTCATAAACAAAATGAGTAAAGGGAGAGAGCGGGAAAGGTTGGTTACATGGTACCAAGACAAGAGAGGCAAGAGACAGACATGGTATTCTATTGTTCAATAAAGTGACTATAGATAGTAACAATTTATATATATATAAATATATATATAAATATATATATAAGTATATATATATAAATATATATATATATAAATATATATATATATTTCAAAGAGCTGTAATAACAGAGTTTGGGTTTTTTTTTCCACCAAACTACTAAATGCTTGAAATTGAGATATTTATCCTGATTTGAATATATATAAGAGATACATCTATTTAAATATCCCATAATACTCCATGAAAATGTATAATTTTTAAAAGAAAAATCAGTAAAATGAGGTCAGAGACAATATAAAATGAAGTCTGATCAAATATATCAGAAACTCTGAATTTCCCACTTCATCCAATACTTATCACTGGGAATTTTTAAAAAACAAAACCATAATCAGAGTCCTTGGCTCTAGACGGGGTTTATGGTGCAGCGCTGGTCATGGCCAGAGCAGCTCCCAGCAGCCATCTCTGTTTGCACATACAATAGACTTGAGCGACCCAGCCTACTGTAAGGATATCAAGTGCTAACTTGTGACTCCACAGCCCATTCCAAAGTCATCCCTTTCTTCACACTAGCATTTTAGCCACCAAAATCCACAGACATGGCCGCCCTTTTTGTCATAATCTGCTGGTGTCAACAAAACACCCGAGGCCGAGACACTTGCAGAATTTCTTACAGTCCCGAAGACAGGCCGCCAAAGCCCAAGGCCCTGGAAGCGGTGATGTGTGAAAGAGCTTGGTCACTGCTCCTCATTCACACTGAACTCTGTTTCCTCCGTGGACGGCCGAAGGAGAGATGGGCTCGGCTGGTTCTTCTTCTCCCTCCTTCTACAAAGCCCTTGACGGCATTTAGAAAGGTTTGATCCCATGACTTATCAATTCCTCAATACCTCACCTTGTCATCACATTAAATAGGGTTAATGACATTTGGAGATTTGAATGTGTCCAGACTACCTCAAACCATGGTGGTGTGGGACCATGGCACCTTCATCGGCCCCAAATCAACCCAGCATTCCAAGTATGGTTCCTGTCTTTGGTCAGGCTGTCAATAATCATTCCCTGCTCCATATAGCTCCATGGCTTTTCTCACAGGAAACTGAGCTTACTGGAGTCCTTGTACTACACTTTCCCTCTAGCCAAAGCCAGTTCCGTTCTGCCCCATGATCATTTTCTGGTACAGCTGCCTGCTCACTATGAGGGTGATTGCTATTATTGACACAGGCCTCACTATATACCCCAGCTTGGCCTTGAACTTGTAATCCTGCTTCTGCTTCCTGAGTGCTAGGATTACAAATATGCACAACAAGACTAAATTCCAAAAGTCACTCTTTAATAGGAGAAAGGAAACAAAGACAAAGAAGGGAAAATTGAACTCTTAAGAAAAAAAGGCAAACCATTTAAACACAATGTTGAATCTTGGTTTAAAATAACATGTGTGAGGAGAAAAAGCACCGACCTTCTGCTGCGGAAATGTGGACTCTGTCATGGTGTCTTCAAAGCTGTGGGTTCCCCTGGCCTGCGTCTTCTCCCATAGGGCTTTGAGGAACTGCACAGACCTACTCTGAATGGACAGGGGCTCAGGAAACAGGCTCTGTAATGACAAAAGGATGGAGATATTGCGTCACCTCTTGACCCAATGGTACAATCTGACAAGATATTACTATGTAGGCTGCCCTGAATGTGAACATGACATAATTAAGTAGTACACCAGAAATCTATACTGAAGAACAGTTCTATGATTTAGGTCATACTTCTGAGTTTCTAAAAGAAAAATTTTAATTAATAAAGTTTTATGTTCTTGACTATATATGTGCTTAAATCTTGTAATATAATGCTATCTTAATGATTTCCCAATAGCATTCCTTAATTGGAAAGTGGTAAATATAAATATTCATGTTTAATTTACCAAAGATCTGAGAATGAAGGCATAACATTAAAACCAGAGTTCACAAGAGTCTATATATAGAGTGGGACTAGGAAGAATACAGATCAAACAGTTATTAAAGAGTTCATTATTTAATTAGGCAATATGAACATTCTGAATGAGTATGAGACAAATAAAACATTCTTCATTCGAAAGTGTGAAATGAGTGAATATTCTTAAGCTTTAACTTCTTTGTGTTGTCAATGAGACACTACATTAAAAAAGACATTTAAATAGAATTCAGTACAGTCAGTAAGAATCAGCTTTTCAATGGGCATGTTAAATGTATGCTCACATGTTTGCTACTCTATGATGTAACCTGTAATCTTTCATATATTGAAATGTTCCATTTATGGATGTGAGAAGAATTTTGTAAAAAAACATATAGAACCCTAATAAGTGACATAAATATAAAATATTCACATACAATACCATAATATTACTTGGTGTTATGAGGTAGGGTACAGTAATGAGATTGGCTTATAAATCCTATTTCATGACAATGACTGAGACTTTTAAGACTGTCTGTGCACACAACTTGCTACTCAATGAGAAATCCTAAATATTTTTTTCAGGAAAATCTCATGAATGTCATCAAAATGTGTGAACGAGTGGCCTCTTGTGCTGGCCATGGAAAGTAGAGAATCGTGGATGCCAAGTTAGTGACTGGCAGATTTTTTAAAAACTTTTTAAAAAATATATTAATTTTTTAAATGATTTATTTGCTTTTATTTTATGTACATTGGTGTTTTGCCTGCATGCATGTCTCTGTGATGGTGCTGGATTCTCTGGGACTGAACTGCCATGTGGATGCTGGGAATTGAATCTGGGTTCTCTGGAGGAACGGTCAGTGCTTTTAACCACTGAGCCATCTTTCTAGCCAAACCAAGAGATATTCAAAGTTTACAAGCCAGCAACTTGCTGAAATTTAGTTTATGCACACACCCTGGATTTTTCTGATTATTGTCCGAATCGTACAGTACATGGCTTTTTGTTTCCAGAAGAGGGGGCTTGATTTAATGGGTCATTATTCCAAAGAGGACTGGGTCTGAGTCTGAGAACTCAACGAACTTGGGAAGTTGACCTGACAGCAGGAGCTGGCCAAGTGTACAAGACCAGTGAAGGGTTTGTAATTATTAAATAAATGGAAGTGATGTTGTGGCTTTGCCCCAAGCCAGGATTTACCCAGATTGCATAAATCATAGGTATGAGCAAAGAGAAAGCATGGCAGTAGAATAAGCTCAAAGAAAACATTACAAAGAGATACTTTCTGGTGAATATCCTTAAAGGGGAGGAGAAAGAATCAGACATTCAATAAAACAAGATTGAAAGAGTGAAAAAAGTTTTCTTCAGAAAGTTAAGAACAAAGCCAAACATGGAGCCAAACACGAAATCACTGATGAAAACTATTTGAAAAAAAATTAGTGTAGGAAAATGAATATTATTATTTCAAAAAAATTAATGTTATTTTTATGTTTATATGCAATTTGATCACCCCAAAGTATGAGCTGTTCTTTGCAAGATATTATCAAGTGTTCTTTTTCTTTTTTTGTAAATAAAGTTTTATTGCAGCACTCAGGGGCTGCATCCAAAAAAAGCTAACTAATCCTCTCGAAGCACCCATCAATTGCCAATAGCTTCTCAACTAGGAGTGGGGCTTTGTGACATCTCACTCCTCTGTGCTGTGGTTTTGTCTTGCCTGATCTTGTGGAAAATGTTGCAACCACCATGAACTGATGTGCAGCTGCTATGCTGTAGCTGGAGAACACTGTTTTGCTGTGGTCATCCATGACATTTGGCTTTTAAAACCATTCTGCCCTCTCTTCCATCATGATACTGGCCTTGGGAGGAAGTATAATATTGTCTTAGTTAGGGATTCTATTGTTGGACAAAACACCATGACCAAAATGCAAAACTTGGGGAGGAAAGGGTTTATTTGGCTTACACTTCATCACTGAAGAAAGTCAGAATTGGAACTGAAACAGGGAAGGATCCTGGAGGCAGGAGCTGATGCCGAAGTCATGGAGGGGAACTGCTTACTGGCCTGCTTCCCATGGCTTCCTCAGCCTTCTTCTTAGAGAACCCAGGACCAGCAGCCCAGGGATGGCACCACCCACCATGGGCTGGACCCTTCCCCATTGATCACTAAATGACAAAATGTCTTTCAGCTGAATCTCAAGAAGGCATTTGCTCAACCGAGGCTCCTTCCTCTTTGATGACGCTATAGCTTGTATCAAGATGACACAAAACCACCCAGTACAGATATAAATGTCCCATTTAGGGCTGAGCATTTCAGGCTTTTATGTTTTACATGTTGGTCAATTGTGAGTCTCTGTGTTAGCTGTTTGTTGCCATCTACTGTAAAAAGAAGCTTCTTTGATAAGGGTTGGGTGATACACTATTCTATTGGTATCACAATAAGTCATTAAGAGACAGTTTAATGCTATGCCACTTTAGCAGAAAAATCATAGTATTTTTCTTCCCGAGAGCCTGTTCTTTACCTAACAGTGGGTTCTTGACCCTGCTAATGAAGCCAGGCATGAGTTCCATCTTGTGGAGTAGGCCCTAAATCCAATCAGAAGATATTTGTTTGCTCCGATATTTGTGCCACTACTGCATCAGTGTGTAATCTTTGCAGGCCAGATGCTGTAGCTTGCAGAACTTAGTTGGGTAAGGTTGATGATGATTTTCCCCTAGGTGATACATAGACTGTCTTTCAGCACTGTGAAGCTAACCAGTAGGGACAAAGTCTCTGAGTCGGTACCAGCTTGATTTCTCCATATTCTTGAATTTGAGTGTATGATGTCTTCAGCAGTGCAGTCTTATGATGTGCTAGAGCATGCTGTTCTCAACATGTGGGTTGCAGCCCCCTTGACAAACCTCTTTCACTCAAAATATTTGTATTATGATTCATAACAGTAGAAAAGCTGCAGTTATGAAGTAGCAACAAAAATAATTTATGGTTGGAGGTCACCCCAACATGAGGAACTGTATTAAAGGGTCACAGCATGAGAAAGACTGAAAACCATTGTTTTAGAGGGAAACACAAGTAATAGCAATAGCTTGTAATGTTTAGGAGTGTTGAGACCTCACTGGCCAATAATTTGAAAAGAGGTAACCTATATTGGGCTGTGGGCTTTATATTTGATAACCTATGATGTTTACAAAAGGCATTGTCCACATGTAATTTTCAAATATTTTATTAAATTAAAAAAGATTATTTATTATTTATGTGTGTGCATTGTATGGGCACACATATATTATGTTATACAGATGTGCATAACAAAAGAAAACTTGCGGAAGTTGGTCTTCTTCCACATGGATCCAATGAATTAACTCGGGGCACCAGAGCCACCTCATCACCCCAGGTGACTTTTATAGGTACTGTTATAGAAGTATTTTATTAACTGAAGTAATTATATGGTCGAATCACTTGGCTTAATTTTCAATCATATTATAAGACTCAGATCCTGCATTTTCAACTTCTTCCCACCCTGCAAAGATTTCCCATTTTGTTTTCAAAACGCAGGAGTTGGTCGTTTTTTACTCTTTGACTCTTTGGGGGCCTGTCACCCAGCTCTCAAATAAATACACGGAGGTCTATTCTTACTTAGAAATGCCTGGTCTTAGCTTGGTTTATTTCTAGCCAGCTTTTCTAGCTTAATTTATCCTGTCAACCTTTTGCCTCTGGGCTTTTATCTTTAGTTTGCATACCTTTCTTTACTTCTTACTCTGTGGCTTGCTGTGGAGCTGGGTGACTGGCCCCTGGCGTCTTCCTCCTTCTCTTGCTCCTAGATCTTCTCTTCCCAGATTTCTCTTCCTGTTCATTCTCTCTACCTGCCAGCCCCACCTATCCTTTCTCCTGCTTAGCTCTTAGCTCTTCAGCTCTTTATTAGACCAATCAGGTGTTTTAGACAGGCAAAGTAGCACAACTTCACAGAGTTAAACAAATGCAACATGAAAGAATGCAACACATCTTTGCATCATCAAACAAATGTTCCACAGCATAAACAAATTTAATACATCTTTAACTAATCCTTTACAACACACAGGCAACAATGAAAAGATCACTGTATTAGAGATCCAATGATCTGAGTTCTGCCCTTCAGTTTCCTTAATCAATAAAAACGATCTTTAAGATCTCGTCTGGTACTGACATCTCACAATCTACACTTACATTTTAAGTGTAAATTTAATGTTTCTAGGGAACATTTCTAAATAAGGGTCTCTTTTCATGTTGCCATTTTGTCATAAAATTCTTATTGTTAAGTTGAAAATATTTCTTCATGTAATTTCTTCTGTGTACAGATATTCAGCAGGAGAAAGTGGATTTCAGAATCTTAACAATGTCAAAAACGATATGCTTACACTAAAATTAACTGGATTGTAGAAGAAGGTAAAGAGTTACTCTACAGATTGTAGGCGTCCTCCCAAATAAGCTACTTTTACTGCTACTCAACATAAAGTAATTTTCTTAAAACTTCGGTTCTGAGGGTTGAGCCTAGGGCTTGCATGATGCAGGCAAATGCTGTACTGTGGTGCCCACCCCTTCTCCCCCCACCACTTCTCTGTCAAAGCTAAGGTATGTAAGATGAGAATAGGTTTGACTTGCTGATTAATGATCCAGTATCTTTTTTAAGGAAATGGCATTAAAATATAAAAAAATATATCTTAAGAATGAATGCAAATATGCTGTTATCTACACACCATTTTTGGCAAAATTATTAATAATGCAATAAATACAATTGTAACCACACATTCTAGCAGCTCGTTCAGGAGCCCAGTGAGCATGAGTTATACACACCTGCTGGAAGAGAAACATGATCTGGATCCATGGCTGGGGGGCTTGGCTGATGAGGGTGAAACTGGACTTGCTGTACAGGCAGTACTGACCCTTTAAGGAACAGGTAAAGAACAGCTTTGCCACACAACTTTTCACGGTCTCTAGAAATAATATAGCATTGAACATTAGTTATGCTTTATGACCCAACACACAAGCACCTTTAGGAACAGTTCTTGAGTTTGCAGATGGCGAGCTAATGACTCTATACAACTCTATATTTTGAAGTGGATCCATTTCATGGAGGGTACATATTTTAAGTGTATGTAAGTGGAAATATGTTTAAATGAATATGGTTTTAACAGGTTGTATTCTGTCAACGTTTATCTTCTTTTAAATACCATGCTATGATAAAAAGATCAAGCAACTTCCAGAGACATGGAAGCCATGAAGTTAACACAAAGGTCTGCATGTCACCATGCCATAGTCATCTCACTGGCAACACTGAAGCGGCGATTTCAAAGGATAAGCTC
This sequence comes from Microtus oregoni, assembly GCF_018167655.1. NCBI lineage: Eukaryota > Metazoa > Chordata > Mammalia > Rodentia > Cricetidae > Microtus > Microtus oregoni. Next base: position 14,691,095 of record NW_024543069.1, on the reverse strand, counting down.
AATAAGTCAACAGAGGACACGCAGAATCTACCGGCCGTGGGTAGTGAGCCGCCAACTGTTGGTGCTGTCCTTTTGGCTGTGTGCGAGTCATAAAGATAGCTTCCAATAAACTCCTGTCAGAAATGTAGGCTCCTGTGCTCTGACCTGGTCTGGTTTGAGAGGCAATCTCAACGTGAAAATCAATTACCTGAGATCATTCCTCAAGCACAAAAAAGTGGTGGGAGGGTGATATGGGGCTGAAACAGTGGAGAATCATACGTTTATGCACTCAAGAATAAATGGAGGGATGAATGTTGTAAGTGTAGGTTGACTTATGTGCTAGCACAGTATGAAGTCCTAGACAGTAACGGCAATCATGGATTGACCTCTACATTTTTACATGCTGGATTCTACTTAATTTTTCCAATCCTATCAGATGAAAGGTATTATTGCTGGAATCTTAAATGCTACCCAACATCTCTTATGTTAGGAGCTTGGTTGTCAATAACGAGCTAGGTCTCCAAACATGAAGATGCAAGAGAACAGTCCACATCAAACAAAGTCAGAGATAGATTTAGGATATTCTCATAGGAGCTCTAAGAGTTTGCAGACACCATAGCACTTCTGGAATTTATATGAACTTTAAATCAAATACATGCCTTTCCCCCCACATAATACTAATACAGTTGATTTCTGGCAACGATACAGAGTCTCTCTGTGGTTACAGTGCATCAGTGGGAGGCCATATGTCATAAATAAATATTTGGCTCTATCAAGCAGAGGCTTATCAAAAGTCGTGCAGAGGCAAACGAGGCTGGCAAGTGGGGATCCCCTGCAGGCAACGGCCCACGTTGTGACTCCTGCCGGCACCGTCCACGTGCTACCAATTACTTCGCAATTCTGCATAATACGTAACAGCAAGCAGATTTGAGGAAGAGAACATTTTAGAAAATTTTATGATTAGACTCCATTAAAACGAGCCTCTTGACGTTTTTCTCTCTGAAGAGGAAGGGACAAGCGTAAGGAAGGCTGGGTGTGATTCGTCTGCCCCCTCTGTCTCCAGCTGGACGCTCTGAATTAAGACCTCATGTCCCAGCGGCTGCACGGCGGTGTCTTGACCAAGGGACTGACAGAATTGGGAAGTCTGTTGCACCTCCACAGAGCGCATGTCAAACTCTGACGCTCTCGTTAGCGCTTGTTCTTTGAGTCCTAAGGAGCCCGGCTTTCCCACGACAGTCACTACTTCTGTGTTGACTTAATAATGATGTGGCTCTCAGGAGAAAGTTAGGTGGCCTCTTGTTCAAGTAAATGCTGCTAACTAAGATTCACTGGACAGAAAGGAACTAACCCTGTACAGCCAGTTCTGGAGACATCCTGTGAATTTGGGTACCAGATTTAGAACCCTGTCTCCAAACAAAAGGTCATACTATAAAAACGTGTATATTTCAAGTGTATGGATATAAAAAAAGTGAACAATATGAGGGTTAGTATGAAATAAAGAGCCCTAGCAATCACTGACAGCAGAGGAGTTAGCCTTGGTGATTGAAGCTGAGGAACCTAAAGGAGCCACATCCTGGTACCAGCACTGGTGCAGGGATGAGGATACGCATGTGGGTATCACTGCAGGCAGGGGGGTTAGAACTAAAGGCTCTCGAGGATCAACAGCCTGGTGTTGGCATTTGTCAGGGATGAGAACACATGTCTGAGAAAGTATGGGAACAAGAGGCAGGGGCATAGCTATGACTCAGGAGCAAGTCCTAATTGTGCTACCTACTGGCTACCTGGTCTTGGATTGACTTTCAGGTTTGTCAAATCAAGCCAGGACAGCAACAGCTACACTAAAAACTTGTCATCAGGATCAAATAAAAAGTTATTCCAGCCAGGCAGCGGTGGTGCACGCCTTTAATTGCAGCACTCTGAGAAGCAGAGGCAGGGGGATTTCTGTGAGTTCAAGATCAGCCTGGTCTACAGAGCCAGTTCTAGGACAGCCAAGGCTACCAAGAAACCCTGGCTCAAAACACCAAAAAGGGGGAAAAATCATTTGTTATCTTATTCGATTACTATCCACCATGTACCATAAATTGAAATTAATTGTTTTTGCTACTAATAAGCACACCATATAGACACAAGGCCATCTGGATCTGGATCTGGGCTGGAGGTGGACCCTGGAAAATGATTTATAATGGATCATGTGAGGGAAGGAAGGGGCTGGGCCCGAGTCACGCAGCCCTTAACTACAGCCAACCTAATGGCCTTCATCTCCCTCTCCCTCTCCTTTTCCTTCATCCTCCCACCCCTTTCTTTGTAAATCCATATAACCCATGTCTCTGCTGGATGATGACTCAAAGTCAGCTTAGGCCATGTGACTGCTGAGGTCTTCTGTAACTGGCTCTGTAGACCAGGCTGGCCTCTGCCTCCTGAGTGCTGGGATTAAAATCCTGCTCCACCACTGTTCAACTAAAATAAGTCTTAATTTTAATTAGCATGCACAGTGTAATATTAAGTTGGGGGCCGTCACCTCAGTCCCTGGCATTCATCCTTGGCGCGCCAATGGAGCAGAAAGCTCCATCTCAGGCCCCTCCCCTTGGGAGTTGCCTTGAGCTGGGCTCCACCTCCAAGAAAGCCTGCCAAACGCTGACCCCTCCCCGGGGAGGGCCAGGACCACTCCCACAGGCTTGTGCTGGAAAAAGAAACACGAGGTCTTCAGGTTTTGTGTGTGCTCTCCCTCTCTGCCGTCCAGTCTCCAGCCCCCAAACCCCACCCTATGCTCCTGGCTACCCAAGAGTGCTGCATTCATTAAACGTGGGCATCTTTGATTTGGCCTAATCTGGTCTAATTGGAGTTATTTTGCATAGATGGAGAGGCCTGTCTTAAGATTTTTCCTAACACACAGTATGGGTTTCATCATAGAATTTTGAAATAAAATTTGATTTTGTTGATTCTCTTTCCCTATCATCCTCCCTCCTGCTCCCGAGTCCCCTGTATGTCTCCATACCCCTGCTCCCGAGTCCCCTGTATGTCTCCATACCCCATAATGTCCTTTTCCCCAGTTTCGTGTCTCACATGTCCCGTCACCCTCATGGTGGTCTCCTTTCTGGTGTCATAGCCTAGACTGCACGCACCTTCACTTGTAAACATGCATACAAACATAATCTAGTGTCCACAGAGGAGAGAGGGTGTGTGGGTTTTGCGCTTTTCAGTCTGGGTTACTTCACGATGTAATTCTTCCCCGTTCTACCCATTTCCCTGCATATTTTATGATTTTACTTTTTCCTTTAAGACTAAATAAAATTCAATTATGTACACAGATGTGCCACATCTTCATTACCCATTCATCTGATGCTGGATATTATCTGGGCTGGTCGCACTCCCTCACCGCCGTGAACAGAGCAGCAATGAACATGGATGTGACGACATCTCTGTGGTCTGATACAGAGTTTTTCTAGTAGAAACCCAGGAGTGATGAATGGGGTCACGTGGCAGTTCTGTTTTTGAGTTTTTGAGAAGCCAGCAATGTAAACTAATTTTATTGCTGTTTTATTTGTCCATGTGAACCAGGGGCCCTTATTCTGAGTGAGGCTCTCAGAGCTCTTCCTGCAGGTCTCACATGGTAAATGCCCACTATTTCGTCCTCTTCTGACTTGGGGAGCTGATGTTTCCCCAATTTAAGTATCACGTAGTATAAATCCAAAGATTAACAGCTGAGGCTGGCTGTGGATGTCCTTACAGAGGGTTCAGAGTGTGCTGGGACCTTCATGATCTGCACTGATACGAAATCCCACTGCCTGGAGCCAGAGGTGCCGTGAAGAACAGGAACCTCTGTGGATGAGTGATGGCACCTGCTTTCCATTCAGGAAGGGCACAGTTTATTTCCTGCCTCCCCTAATCCATTTGGGGAGCAAGGGCTGCTGAGTTTGATTTGATTTGCTGTTCTGTCAAAACTGAAATCAGAGGGCTGAAGAGATGGCCCGATAGTTATGGGGGCACGTGCCGCTCTTCCAGTGGACCCACGTTTGGTTCCCGGCACCAACTGTCTGTAACTCCAGCTCTAGGGGGATCTGATGGCTCTGGCTTCCATGGACATCTGCACTTATGAACACACACACACACTTCCTCACCCAATCACCTTCATTCATGTTATTATGATAGGCACTGGAGCAACGAAACGCAGCATAAAAGTCAGACCTCTCCACCTTCATTTGTACCTATTACCTTCAGTTTCTCAAATGCACCACTTACAGTGTCTGTTTTTTGGTGTTTTTTTTTTTTTTTTTTTTTTTTTTGGATCTCCAGTGGCATCCAAACCTGCAGCTTCCTTGGATACCATTGGCACCACGTCAGATTAATAGAGATCTTTACTGCAAGAGACTGAAATTGCCCCCACACACCCCAAGCACTGAGTAGGGTACCCCAAACAATGGTGAGCAATTGTCTGTGATATCATTGTGGCCACAGCATCCTGGAAAGGCAGTGTCACTTGTGGGAACCACACTGCCCCCTTCAGGCAACGAGGGCCGTCTCCAACCTTACCTTGGGAATCAGAAGCTCCATGCAACAATGCCAAAGGCTGCTCATTTAAACATAGTCCTTGTCATCTGCCTCTCTATTTAAAGCTACGGCAGTGCCCCGGTTGTGGATTTGGAGCCACTGAGCCCTTTAATCTATACTTCCCAATGGGGCCACACTGCTCCAATCTCCTTTCTTCCCTTTTCACCATTACCCTTCTCTTCAGTTGGAAGATTGGGGCAGTGGCTGGAGCCTGGGCATTTGCTCTAAACTCCCCCCTCAGAGTCAGTGAGATGATCTCCGAAAGCTCTCTGTGGATAAGCCAGTGTCTGTGGTGGTGAAGTACTGGGATGTGTTTTCTCCTTGACCTTCCCAAAGAAGTAGAGCCACCACGTGAAGAAGGACAGGAATTGTGGTTGTGACAAAGAAGCCCAAAGACCATGAAATGCAGAGAACGTCAAAGAGAGACAGAACACTGAAGATTCACCGTGAGGAAGGAAGTCAAACCAAAGAGAGAATGGGCATGTCCTGGCGGTCGTAATAACCTGGAAGCTAAGATGCTTTGCTTCTGAATAGTGAGCGCTAGGCTGAAAAATAACCAGTGTCTGCTTGGGGATAAAAGAGGGAAACAGGACAAAAAGTAGAGGCTCTCTACAAAACCATCAGTCAACTCTGTTTTCTTCCCCTTTCTCTCATCAGGTCTGTCAATCTGATGCTGGGAAAAGGGGACGTGATTACTCAGCAGTAAATCCAGGATTGGTTAGTGAAGCCTGTTAGTGAAGTTCAGTTGGTGAAGACCACAGTACCCTCCAAGTTCACATCTCTCGCTACCAAACACACCAGTCCCTAACATAGCGCTTCGTCTGTGCTTTGTGTAGCCCACCGGGCACCGAAGCCACCAGCCTCCCTCCATCTGGTCACTCCCTGGGTGGACTGAGAGCTAGCCGCACAAGTCAGCCCCCTAGATATATCCTTCCTGTCCCTCCTGGTCTTCTAGCTTTCTGTCTCTTCCTCACTTAAAAGCCTCTTATCAGTGATACTGAGTCTGTGCAAATATTAACAAATATTTCCGTGGGTCATTAGGGGAAAGAAAGAGACGGGCTTTGGGACGGCCTAAGGGCAGTATGAATATTGTAAACTAAGCTGCTGGTTATTGTTGGCATTATTCTTTTCTTTCCACATATGTTATGAATACCAAAGTATTTAGTTAATGTCAGGACACACACCCCCGCCCCATTATTTACATACCTACAGCTTTGTGGATGAGCTAAATGTGGCAGCCCAGACTGATTACATGCGGACATGTGGAGCAGGCTGCCCCTCTACTCCTCCAGTGATCGCTGGAAGGCTTCAACAGAATTCTTTGGAACCCTCCTCATGAACCATAGGTGGAGTCACCTGAAAGCAAGTATTAAGTCCGCGAATACTGTTTCTCTCTAGCGGATGCTTTGGTGTTATCCCTTGCTTGGATGAATGGGAGGAGTGAGGAAAGGGGTGTGGGAGCCTGGGAGAAGTTGGAGAGGGGAGTGGAGATGTATATGATCTAAATACATTTGTGTATGAAATCATCAAAGAGTAACTAAAACTTAAAAAATGAAAAGTGTTCTGGGAAGACATACGTAAAATTTCTAACATGCGTTAACTGATAAGATTGAAGTGATTTCTAAGCCTTCTCTATGATTTTTCAAATTTTTATAGTGAACATTATGTTTTTATAATAATAAAATTATCCTCAGTAGAAATTTTTTTTTCCACCAGGAAATGGATGAGAATGGGCTAACATACTGTGGACTTGATGTCTTAAGGGTTTAGTTATCAGTTAAATTTATTTCATGCATAAAATGATTTCAAGTAATACCAGGATCAGAAATGCAAAAATACTTAGAGACTGATTGTGTATGGGGGCTGGAGAGGTGTCTTAGCAGTTACGATCACTGGCTGCTCTTCCAAAGGGCTCAGGTTTGGTTCCCAGCAGCCACATGGTAGCTCACAACTTTGTTCTAATACCTTCTCCTAGCCTCCAGGAGAACCCTGCTCACATGTGATACACAGATATACATGCAGGAAAACACCCCCTCCACACACACAAAAATAAGTAATGATAAAATTATATATAAAAATTGTGTATGAAAGGTATCAAGTGCTTGTAAACTAGCAGCTCCCGTTTTGAAGAATTAGTTGATAATGTGTTAGTGTCCTGGGGAGATGACCTTCTGAGTTTGTACCTCAATCTCTGTCTTTTTTACTGTGGAAGAGGCCCTGGGGTGTAGGGGTGAAGCGGGAGCAGAGACCGCTGGATCACACATGGTCATGGAGCCTGCATTTCCACCCAGCTGCCTCACCCCGTGTTTCTGCTCCACTTTCATGAATCACTAATGGAGTTCAGCTACTCAACAAGAGCCAAGAATCACCATCACCTGCCCAGAAAACCTCAGCCTCTGGGTCTGGAGGAGACACAGGTTGCATTGTGAACAGAAGCAGCTTAGGCTTCTGCAGAAGTGGAAATGGCAAGGGGGGGGGGATTAGAAAAGGCTATTGAAGTTTTCTACAACATTGAGACTTGTTTATTGCATGTAACGCCCTTCATATGTTATCGCGGGTATTCTGAGGCAATCCCACCTATGACACATGAGCGTTCCCATCTCCCCACACAAACCTTGCTCATGACCAGCTGACTCCATGTCAAGTTCTTACGATTTGACTGGGCAGGAAGTGGAAGGAGAGGCCTGGGATCAAAAGTAAAAAGAATTCCTTTTGCTTCAGGATGGTTACATTCTGACGCCGTGAGTCTGGGCACTTCTGAACCCCGGGCGAACTCAGTTCACGGTAAGATTTCTGCTCTGGGGAAATGGCCCATGGAGATTAGATGAGAGTCCCAAGTCTTGATGGATAAAGTAAAAATGAATTTGAAACATATGGATTACATGCTTTAAAAATGAGCTTGAGTTCAAAAGTTGACAAAAATATTAGTTGGTAATAACGTTTGGGGATTTCTTAAGCCTCAAATGTTTGAAAATTCACTTTCTGGTTTGGAACTAGATGGTTCCTTAACCATTAGGGCATCATCAATTACATTAAATGTATTTACAGATAATAATTTAACCAACCATGGGTGAAAACATGCTATTCTATTTCTTTTTTCTTTTGGGATTTTCCTCATATTTTAGTATTTAAATTCTCAAACAGTTCTTATTCATATAATTGCTGAATTACTTCAAGGAAATAGAAGAATTATTCCTGCTGTAGATAAGTTCAAAAGTCAACCAGGGAACTCAAAGTCAAACATGACACAATTAAAAAAAAATAACACATATCTTAAATAGTTAATACATATTTGATATTTGATCTATTGAGACTTGAACTATAAGGAGAATAACAATTCTGCATGAATGTGAAGAATGTTGGTCTTGAGTCTTTTACAGTAGACTCAATTATTTATGCAAGTTTGAAGACTTTGCTGAATAAAAGAACAAATCAAACCTGTGGATGGCACCATTCTTCAGGTAGGTGGGCCAAGGCTAATGCAGCTAGTTAAACACAGGGTAATTTGCAAGCCAGAGAGCCAGTTAGCAAGCATCATCCTCCAAGGTTTCAGCTGTACTCTCTTGGTTAGTTAGTCAAGGTAGCAAGCAGACCTGCCTTCAGGCTCCTGCTTTGAGTTCCTGTCCTGACATCCCTCACTGATGGACTGTGACCTGGAAGTACAAGATGAAATAAACCCTTTTCTTTGCCAAGATGTCTTTGGTTAGAGTGTTGCATTACGGCAATGGGATAAAACTAAAACAAGGATGTAGGCATGGGATTAATGGTCAACATTAACTGCAAAGATGGAGTCTATTTACGTGTGTCCAAGGCTCTTTGTGTAGGAACGTAGAAAAGAGTGTATCATGTATTCAATGGGAAAAGGGTGACTTTCAGCACATTGATAGTTCCCATCAAGAGGAGTGAGAGTCAACTGGATCAGTCACTAAAGATCAGTGAAGATGAAACTGTATTTGTCTCACTCACTGCTCAATGTTTGAGGTTAAGAGAAGATATTGCATCCAACGTATTTTTCTTAATTTTAATTCTCTGCATTCTTGAAGTGAAATGTAATCCACATCTTTTACCTTATACACAACTCAGTGGGGTATTATTAAGACACATTTGATGCAAGGGTATTTTGAGACTTACAAAATTATCATCCATAAAGAAATAAATACCATGTTTATAGAGGATCAGGCCACAATACCCAAATTTAAACATATCCCCAGATGTGAGTTTCCTGCCTTCTAAGCTCAATCGTCTTTCTTAAAATGCATATTCGAGGATGCCTAGGGACACAAAGCCAGTGCTGTGAAGAATCTAAAACTAACCTTGGCACCATAGCGAAAAAGACGGACTCAGCCAAACCACACGTTTCTTTTACATAAAAGTTACTTTCTGTACTACTAGGATCTGATAGACCCTTTCATTCCTGGCTTTAGGACATAGCAAGGTAACTTTCTTCCCACCCTTCCCCAAGCTATTAGAGTCGTTTAATTTACAGATGCTCAAGACTTTCTGACCTATACTGCTTCCCTCCTTTCCATCACCATTTCGCTACTCAGAGGTCAATTTGTAATTGTAATTGTGATTGTGAAGGTCACATTCAGCATTGGAAAACTCCTCACATATAAATGTCTGAAACGAACTCAACTAATGGACTAGTATAATTTTCTGTACTTATTTAGTTTAATTTTCACATTCAATGAATCACCTCTCTCTTTTTAAAAAATGTATTTTTTGTTTGTAGATTTGGGGCAACTTAGGAAAGTAAGTAAATGTATTGGAATAGGAACAGTAAATATAGACACAATGTACCAATATGCTAACTAGGGTTTGTTATCTGCCATTTAATGCATATTAATTAATGAATTTAACAAAATAGTGAGAAAACACCTCAAAAAATATTGAATAATGCAGTCTGTTTTCTCCTAAAGAAGCAAAACCACCGAAGGAAAAGACAGGGACCTAATATGAAAAAGGTAACTTTCGGCGTATGCTTATTAGAGATATACAATTAGTTATAAAGTTGAAGCTGATTTTGAAAAGTCAAGTATCAATAGTTTCATACTTTTGCCATCTCCAGAACGAGGCACTTAAACTTAATTGCAGGCAGACCATAAAAGGCATTGGAAGTAATCCAGTCCAGAGTGTGTCACATGACCTTAAGCTGTAGGACTCCTGGTTTAAGCATCTATGAGAAGGGCCAGTGTGCAAAACCACCTATACATCAGAGCTGCCCTGCTTGAGGGCAAGAGGGTGGATAACAAAAGACAGAAATTATGTGTTAGATGCTTACCAGCTCCTACAGGCAAAGGCCAATAGATAGCCATAGCAACCAGTCCCAAACTGCGCCAAACAAAAATGTCTTCAAACATGACTAAATTGTCCCTTAACCTTGTCTCTGACTTAAATCACCACTTTATTGCTGTGAAGTACTGTGAAGGGCCCAAGACTTTTCAGGCAACACAGTTTGAAAACTTACAAATTCTTAGTATGCCCTTGGGAGAGGCATGTTACGACCATAACAGAAATGAGGCCGCCTATTCAAGGCATGGGGTTGACTTGCGGCAGAGCTGCGGCTAGTGTGCTGTGAAAACAGGAGGCTTCAGGGCCTGGGGTCACTGCCAGGACTCAAGTTGCCAGCACCGTGAGTACTGAAGCAAAGTCTTCTCATTAAAAATTCCAAACTGAACATCCTAAGAAGACATAGGCTTTATTAGAGGCCAGGCCAGATATAGGGACCTCAGATAAGACACTGCCCACCACCTGCTAATACTCTTTTAAAGTCTACCCAACAACCCCAGACTGCACACCCTCCCCTGGGTTCCATTCTCCAGTCCATAGGCCTGACAGTTTTACCTGAGGCCAAGTTGGTTCTAGGGACCCCAAGTAGTAAGGTACTGCCCACTGCCTGTTAGCACTCCTTAAAATCTGCCCCCAAACCCCAGACTGTACCCCCTCTCTCTCCCTGACTTCATATTCCAGCCTATATTTTAGGAAGGAGACTTCTGTTTTAACAGAAGCCAGGCTGGATTTAGGGACACAAGGCCCCCAAACCACAGCAGAGACACCCTACTGAACCTGAAGACTTGCTAGTCACCAGAATCCTTGGCCATTTAGGCCAGAAGACCAGAGAGGAAATAGAAACCAAAGAAGAAAATACCAACCCCAAAAGGATGGACACAGGAATCAATACCTAGACCTATAATCATCCTCAGATCAGATGCTTGTTTACACACCAGTGTAAGAAGACAATAACCAAAAGGGCAGTATGGCACCACCAAAACCCAGCTATCATATGACACCAAGACCTGAACATTTCAACACAGCTGAAGCACAAGAAAATGACTTTAAATATAACTTTATGAAGATAATAGAGGTCCTTAAAGAGGAAATGAAAAAAAAAACTCTTAAAGAAATCGAGAAAAATACAAACAAAAAAATAGGAGGAAATCAATAAATCCCTTAAAGAGTGCCAAGAAAGTCAAGAAAGAACAAAAATACAGGTGAATGAAATGGTTCAAGATCTGAAAATGGAAATAGAAGAAATATAGAAAACACAAACAGGAAATTCTGGAAATGAAAAATCTGGGTAGGCAAACAGAAACTACAGATACAATCATCATCAATAGGCTACAAGAGATGAAAGAGTGAATCTCAGGAGTTGAAAATATGATAGAAGAAATAGATTCATTGGTCAAAGAAAATGTTAAATCTAAGAAATTGCTGAAACACTATGAAAAGACCAAACACAAGAATAGTGGGAATAAAAGAAGGAGAAGAATCTCAGCTCAAAGACCCAGAAATATATTCAACAAAATCAAATAAGAAAATTTTCCTAACTTAAAGAAGGACATACTTATAAAGGTACAAGAAGCTTGTAGAACATCAAATAGATTGGATAAAAAAAGAAAGTCCTTCTGCCACATGATAATCAAAACACCAAACATGCAGAACAACAACAGCACCAAAAAGAATACTAAAAGCTGCAAGGGAAAAAGGCCAAGTAACATATAAAAGCAGACCGGGTAGAGTAAGACCTGATTTCTCAGTGGAGACTCTAAAAGCCAGAAGGGCTGCAGACTCTAAGAGACCATGGGTACCAGCCCAGACTACTATACCCAACTAAACTGTCAGTCACCATAGATTACTGCTTGAAGGGGATGTGCTTAGTCTTACTGCAACTTGATATGCCATGGTTTGTTGACATGCATGGAAAGCCTGCCTCTTTCTGAACAGAGGCAGAGAAGGAGTGGATTGGGGCATGCAGAGGGAATGTGGGGGAGGAAATGGGAGTAAGGGAGGGAGGGAAAACTGATTTGAGGATTAAAACAGACAGACAGACAGACAAATAAATAAATATTCTGTGCCTTGGGCCAGGCATGGTGTCACACACCATTAACCCCAGCACTCAGGAGGCAGAGGCAGGTGTATCACTGTGAGTTGGAGATCTGCCTGGTCTACATAGCAAGTTCCCAAAGAATCCAAACCTTGAAGAAAGGTATAGTGTTCAAGTTTCTCTGTCCCTCTCCTTTCCTCTTCAACTGGCACTGAAACCTGATTCTTCACAGATAAACGATGGCTGCATTTTGATGTGCCCTTTTTAGAGCTGCATGCAGCTTTCCCATCTCTCCCTGCAACCTTCCCATCTCTTTGTGCAACTCTAGACATACAAGGACCGGACCCCTTTGTTTGGGTTTGTCTTCTCTTTCTTCTTTCATCAGAGCACTTGCTGTGTCCTAACATCTTCCCTACTGTGCTTATGTCCTAGCCAAGGTTTCTATTGCTGTGATGAAACACTATGACCCAAAGCAACTTGGGGAAGAAAGGGTTTATTTGGCTTACATTTCTGTATTGCTGTTCATCACTGAAGTAAGTCAGCGTAAGAGCTCAAACTGGGCCAGGAATCTGGAGGCAGGAGCTGAGGCAAACACCAGGGAGAGGAGCTGCTTACTGGTTTGCTCCCTCTGGCTTGCTCAGCTTGCTTCCTTACAGAGCCCAGGACCAACCCAAAGGCACCAATCACAATGGGCTGCATCCCCATCAATCACTCATTAAGAAAATGCTTTACCGCTGGATCTCATGGAGGCATTTTCTCCATTGAGGTTCCCTTCTTTCAGTAACTCTAGCTCCTGACAAGTTGACACAAACCAGCCAGGACAACTTATTTCTCATTTTTATTGTTTATTTCATGTCTTTTCCAAGTAGCACAGTCTTAACGAAGTCAAGATTATTGCGCTGAAGCTTTTCAGGTACTTAGAATGGTGCTGTCATGTAGCAGGCACTCAGAATATGGATGAATTAATACATAACTGAGGAACAAGTGGGAGAAAGAAGTTGATCGTGGAACTTTCAGCACATTAAGATTAATTCTGTAGAAAGGGGAAGACTGGGAAAGAAACTAAAGCAGTAGTGGAGTCACAGGCATACGGGAAAAGTGTTAAGTTAGGAGGCTTTATTTGTAATCAAGCACACAAATATTTCTTTCTTTCTTTTTTTTTTTTCAAGACAGGGTTTCTCTATGTAATGGTCCTGGCTGTCCTGGAACTCACTCTGTAGACCAGGCTGACCTTGAATTCACATAGATCTACCTGCCTCTGCCTCCCGAGTGCTGGGATTAAAGGCATGCGCCACCAATGCCCAGCTATTTCTTGATTTTTTTTCTTTTTCTTTCTTTCCTTTTTTACTGCGAAGGAAAAAAATCTGCTAATGTGGATGGATTGGAGGAAGGACAGTCTCGAAGATTAAAAACAAGCTTTTTGCAAGTTGGGCTTATTTTTAATCCCGTTAAGAAACACTTCAAGGTAAGCCAAAGTAGCACTGATGGGCTCTTACAAGCTCACACGTTCTTTGCAAAGATGGACCAGATTTTCAAAGATTTATTAAGTATTATCTGTGTATATGCTTTTGGCCTCTGATTATTTTTCCCACGTTAATAAGTACAAATGATTCAAACTTTTAAAACATCCTTTGCCAGATGAACCCAGTTTTCTGGTCTTGTACGCAAGTATAACCCACGACTGACATTAGGCCACGTTTGTTTACAGATCCATGACTTTCCGTGGCCGGTAAGCAGAAACAAGGCCATCCAGGCTCATCAGAGAACTGGCTCACCCAATATCAAGAATGATCCAACCTCAGTAGGACTGGGGGTTTGACACATTTTTTTTTTTCTCTTGAAGATGATGTTAGATTTATACAGAGTCACTTTCCCATTACTGTTGGTCCCCAGTGTGACCAAGGTCAGGGTTAAAAATGCTATTTGTATTCCTGAGTCAACTCATACTGACGTCAGCAGTTTCGCGATGCTTTTACCGCTATTATTGAAGTATCAGGTTAAAACCCCCGAAACTGGTGTTTTTGTAGATCAAAAACGCTGAACTTCCCCCCTCCCCTCCCATGAACCAACCTAATGTCCAGAATTTCCTGAAGGAGCTGTTTCGCCTCATTTCTGAAGGTGGGCTTTGTGTAGCACGCCGGAATGTTAACTGTTCTTGTTGTTACCCACTGCTTGTCTCTTTCAGTTAAGCGCTGCAGAAAGTTCTTGTTTGTTTTGGCTTCTTTTATTCTTTGTCTCTTGATTATTTTGTATAATTTATTCAGGAAGGCCAAATGTTTCTTTTAGGCCAACGACACACTTGACAATAACGTGATTTCTCGGCCTGAATCGTCGCTAAGTTCTTAAGGAAAGAAATGGGATACTGCCTTGCTGGGCGGGTTTATGAAGCAAGGGAACTTGAGTCAGCCAGAGGATGGCTGCTGTCTACTGCCTGGCTAGCGTAGGTCGGTCTTTGGGATACAAATTGTGTCTCCTGCAATCAGGCCAAGTACTTCATTTGTGGATGTATTACCAGGGAGTCATATAAATATTCTATCCCTTACACATGTCCCTGTATAGGAATTCCCCAGGCAATAGCTAAAATGTGAATGCATTCCAAAATGTCAACTTAAAAAAATATACACTCAATTCTAGGTTATCCCTGGTTGGAAATTTTACCATAAAAAATTATTATGGTTTTTTTTTTATTTCTTTTCCTTCCTTCCTTCCTTCCTTCCTTCCTTCCCTTTCTTTCTTTTCTTTTCTTTTCTTTTTTTTTTTTGATAATGGATTCATTCAACATTTGGGAAATAAGTAAAGCCAGATCATTTAGTTGAGTCTAAAGCTAATTTTAACTCCTGCGATAATTCTTTGTAACTGGATGTTTGAAGTAATTCTGTAGGTTTTCTTCCACATTGCAACACCATTGGAGCTCATTATATAGTAAACTCTTCACATTTATGCCAAATTTGAAACACACACACACATGTACTGATTATTCTATAAAGTGAAATGTGTTTTACTCTCTCTTTGACACGGATGCCCTTTGTGGTACCTTGAACTTTACGTTTCCTCCCTTTGTTGACCTTGGTCACCTGTGTTCACAGATTATCAACAAAACAGCAATGATGAAGAGGTCGCTCAGATTGCTTGTCACCAATCTTAGGCATCCCCACACCCTGCTATATGTCACCATATAGACTATATTTGAATGTAAGCAACGCCGTTTTCATTTTTGCCCCTAGAGAATTAATTTAGGAAGGCTGCTCAGATCCCTACAGACATTGGAAAGTGTCAGCCTCTGTACAGATGGAGCAACTAGTTCTCCTTGTTACATTTGAACCCCAATTGACTTAGCAGAACAGTCTTTCCTCTGATTGGAGATGGGAAACAGGGGAGAAAGTAGAGTATGGGGAAGTGGACCCTTGAGGGATCCCCACCTTTCTGCTGTGTGGTTAGGGGGCTGGGCTCTCTGGCTTGTTTCCTGTGGAAAGATGACATGTTGACACCTCACTTTAGTTCCCAGGAGAAGGTGTCTGCCGTCTGAGGACTGCTGGAGAAAAACACAAGCTCTAGTCCCACAGTGGCATCCAAGCCGGCTCCGTCTGTGATCTGCCCTAGTCCCACAGTGGCATCCAAGCCGGCTCCGTCTGTGATCTGCCCTAGTCCCACAGTGGCATCCAAGCCGGCTCCGTCTGTGATCTGCCCTAGTCCCACAGTGGCATCCAAGCCGGCTCCGTCTGTGATCTGCCCTAGTCCCACAGTGGCATCCAAGCCAGCTCCGTCTGTGATCTGCCCTAGTCCCACAGTGGCATCCAAGCCGGCTCCGTCTGTGATCTGCCCTAGTCCCACAGTGGCATCCAAGCCGGCTCCGTCTGTGATCTGCCCTAGTCCCACAGTGGCATCCAAGCCGGCTCCGTCTGTGATCTGCCCTAGTCCCACAGTGGCATCCAAGCCGGCTCCGTCTGTGATCTGCCCTAGTCCCACAGTGGCATCCAAGCCGGCTCCGTCTGTGATCTGCCCTAGTCCCACAGTGGCATCCAAGCCAGCTCCGTCTGTGATCTGCCCTGGAGCATTCGTGTCTCAAACTTTTTTTTTTCTCAGAGACAGAGTAACGACGTAAAATGTAACGAGTGTCAGGAGATTTATTGACTGGTGTAAGTCAAATTTTAGAGATTAAAATGACGCAAAAATCTGTGGTGACCCAAATATCCAAACTATAATTAGAGAAAACTTCAATATATGGTGATTATTCCTTTGGACCAAGGATCCTACACAGTGTGAGCCTACACATTGTGACTGGTTCCATCATGACTTTGACTGTATCTTTGGTGACACTGGTCATAGGAACTGTGTTTCTATGGTAGACCTAGCCAGCCTCTGATAATCTGTCTTTACTTTGCCCTTTGCTGTCCCAGTGTCCCCCACTTTTGCTGGCTTGTCATCTGTACCGCCTCCTGGCATGGCTTCGCTATGTTCCTCCCATACTCTGCTCTCTAGGAAATCAGGGACTGTGTTTGTTCCTCAGATCTTGGGCCAGAGCAGGACACAGAGCAGTGGAATAAGAAAGAGGACAGTCTCCTATGGTCAGTGAGATGCAAGGCTTCACTGTTTGATTACATGGTTGGAAGCATTCTCTGGATGACATGACCCTGGGGCCTGCTTCAAGGTCACTGCATTTCCCTTTTTATAAATTGGGAATGAGAAATCAAGCAACACAATAGTTTGCAAAACTCAGGATACATAGAAGCATCTAAGTACAATCAAGATGACGAAAGTAAACAGATGGGTCAACTTTCCTCAAGGGGAAATAAAAAAAAGATACTAGAAGATATTTTCAAATGATCTATTTTGAAAAAAGTCCATAAAAGAGTGTGAATATTTAGGTGCCTTGAGAGTTTTGTCTCTGACATCTGAAATTTCATGAGTGTGGGAACTTCAAAGCACTTACCTTCAATGTCGCACTGGTCTGGGACTGGAACCTTCCTTGCAATTTCCATGGCATAAGCCTTCACTTTACCGAGGTTTTCCTTTAGATGCAAGTAGAGCTTATCTTGGTATTCCACAGGACTTGAGGTGGTCTCCGGAATGTCTTCTTGGATGTTTCCTCTAACAGTTTCAGTCATATTCTCTGGTTCTATATACACAATACTTGGGCGTGAAGCAGAGGAATTTCTCAGCTGTGATCCGTGGGTGTCTATCTTAAGGGGCAACTTGCCCGTTCCGAGGCTAAGTGGATCAATCTCTGAAAGAGAGATGCTGGCTTGTATTCCTGCCCTTTCTCCAGCTTCCCCATCTTCGGCTCTCATGCTGTTTGTGAGCATGGTATTCAAAGCCAAACTCCTGGACCTATAATGAAAGGATAAAAGAGTTAAGGGAGCTCTCATTCCCTGGCGAGGAGAAACAGACATGCTAGAACAAAACTTTACCTCCTCCAGAGTGAGACCTCTTAATAAACCAGATAACTCAAGGGCCACCAAACCGTGTGACAAATACGATTCATAATAGTAGCAAAATTACAGCTATGAAGTAGCAATGAAATTAATTTATGGTGGGGGAGTCACCACAACATGAGGAACTGTATTTAAGGGTCATAGCATTAGGAAGGTTGAGAACCACTGTGCTAAGTAAATAGTGAGGTTACTTGGATAATGAGAGCACTATGGGTAATATTTAATTCATTAAAGGATAGAACTTCGGGAAGCTGTAGGTTAAAAAACAAAGCCAAACAAAACATAAAATACCCCCAAACACCACGAGCAAAGAAGCAATATCTAATGTGAGTTCATACTTCAAAACGACGACTGAGCAAAAGTTATACCTGCCAAATCTAATGTTTCTTTGTTCTTCCTTAGAGACGTGGCCTAAACTGTATCTCCGGACAGAACCAGGAGTATTGCCCTCCGCATTTATTTTGTCTTCAAAAGCTTGGATTTTAACTTGGAGTTTTTCGTGGTTTCCCTTTGCAGGCTCCGTGGTCTTGGCGTCTCCCACTTTCTCAGGAAAGCCAACTTCAGCGTCGGTTTTTCTGCTGAAAGAACAGAGACCATGAGCTGCTCGTCGTCCATGCCCTTGGAAACAGAGAGACTTCATTCTACCACCTTTATCTGGAAATGAAAACTCTGCCGGATAATTTTCTGGCTAGTTGTGTAGCAAAACTTCATTGACTATTTAGACACAGGCTTTTGATGTTCCTTCTAGACAGCCCATTTTGCCAGAAGGTTAGAAACGTTGATGGTCATGCCAACTCCGTATTAGAAATGCTTTCTGGGGGACTTGGAGAATAAAAACAGTTTGTGCTCGCGTTTATCACATTGTTTTTTCAAAACTCTAGAAGTATGGTAAAAGAAATCATGCTGCACATTTGGTAGAACATTACGTGTGCTGATTATGCGCTGATAGAAGCTGTTGACAGTTTCTGGAAACTCATGGTTTTGTCAGTTTTAGGGCAATCACTCCCAAGTCTTTCCCTGTCAGAGCAAAGTATGGCTTCTCAATT
Organism: Microtus oregoni; assembly: GCF_018167655.1. Lineage (NCBI taxonomy): Eukaryota > Metazoa > Chordata > Mammalia > Rodentia > Cricetidae > Microtus > Microtus oregoni. The sequence continues at coordinate 14,672,766 of NW_024543069.1, read as the reverse complement.
TTATTTATTTCTGTATTTGAGTGCTCTGTGTTCATGTACATCTGCACACCAGAAGAAGGCATCGGATCCCATCATAGATGGTTGTGAGCCACCATGGGGCTGCTGTGAATTGAACTCAGAACCTCTGGAGGAGCAAACAACGCTCTTAGCCATTGAGTCATCTCTCCAACCCTGTCTTCTAAATTCTAAGTTATAGGAAAAATGAGATTGTTTTTTTCTTTTTTTAAAATAAATGATATAAGATATACATACACAAATAATATATATAAAGACATATATATATACACACACATATATACTTATATGTATAAAGATTCATTTGTATTTTTATTTATGTGGATATGTGCATGTATATGTGTGTATGCCATGTGTATGGGTGCCTGTAGAGGCCAGAAGAGGGAATAAGACCCCTTTAGAACTGGAGGTACAGGTGGTTGTGGGCTTCCTAAAAGGCAGCAAGCACTGTTAATTGCTGAGTCATTTCTCTAAACATATTTTATAAGAGTTTATGAAACTCTTTGTGAGTATTAAACTTTATCTCTTAAGGCAGAAGTCAAATGTGGTATTATTTGAGGCCCCCTGAGAGCCAAGAGTTCCTTAGACATGATTACATACTGCAGAGAAGCCATGGAAAGAAACTGCTCTGTGATACTAACTGAGCTGGACAATGATGACGGTCGCAGGCAGAATGTATTTCCATTTCTCGTCTGCATTCTAATATTTAGATGACCTAGGGTTACTCTAATCTTTCAAAAACACTTACTTATTTTATGTGCATGTTTTTGTGCCCCAGTATGTTTGCACCAAGTATGTGCAGGAACCACGAGCAGCCAAAAGAGGGCACTGGAGTTACAGACAGTTGTAAGCCGCTAGGTGCTGGGGACCGAATCTTGGTCCTCTGCAAGAACAGTAAGTTCTCTTAACCACTGAACCATCTATCTCGCTCGAGTTACTTTAATTTGAGTTACTTAATAATGGTTATTGATTAAAACCCATTTCTGTTAATTCGTATATTAATCATGGTCAAACAAGTTGTTTTTAGTTTCCACACTTTTGACATAAAATATGTATCTTTTCCCCATAAAAACTGATAATCCATCACCAACTGGGTGTCCTATAGTTCCATATGCTCTATACACTTCCAATACTAACTGCCATGAGTCAGCATCAGTCTGCACAGATCTCCACACTTCCTTATCAGTTTCAAGCATGTGGTCCCAGGTCAACAACACAGAATAACTTGAGAACAAAGTCAGAGGGTTTACACACACACACACACACACACACACACACACACGCACACCTCTTCCCCAAGGTTCAGTAATTCACCAAAGGAGACTTTAGGCTCAAGAGAGCCTTAAAGGCTAAGACTTTAGGCTACAGTTGTCCTTAGATGCCCCCTAACTCCAAGAGGCATTTATCATACCAGTGAGATAGGGTTGCCTATAAAATACGGAATATCAGGTCAAATAAGAATTTCAGAGAAACAACAAATATTTGAAAGGAGTATTTATTATTAAACTGTTGATTACATTGAATATTCATATACATTATAAAATGAAAGTATTATGTATTTTTAACATCTTATGCTATATTTATTTTATATACATGCATTTCATTATTAGTAGGTCTCATCTATATTTTTGTACATTATCACTAAAATGTAGTTCATTATATTAAAGTTATTATACTAAAAACCCTAATTTTTTTATCTGAAATTCAACTAGATATCAGGTGCATTTAAAAACTTGCACCTGGCTACTTTGCTCCCTCATGTAGTCACACGCAGGGCACAGACAACAATCGAGAGAACAAGGAATGCCTGGGTCTGAAGGCAGGCTGCCCTTGGGTCTACCAGATACCCAGAAGACACACGCGGGGCAGCTTCAACCGACTCAGCTCCGCGGAGGGAGGCATAGCATTATCTGTTAAATGTGACGTGCAGACAATGGCAGAACCCAAGAGTGGGAGCAAAAGTCCCCCACTTCTGACATTTTATATCTTGTCTCCCAGCTCAGAGGGAACAGAGCAAGGACTTTGGAAGGGACCAATGGAGAGTCAGCAATCAATGATAAACTCTCTGACTGAAGAAACGGTCTCCTCCGGATATGAGGTTGATGAATATTTGCTCACACAGGCTCTTCACTGTTCACAACCTCCCTTGTTTTGGGATTTTCAGACTTGGAGTTAAGGAACCAGGGTGGGGTGCAGGATCGGTGATAATGTATGGCCACGACTCTAGCAAAGTCTTAAGATGGGTTTAAGGGAACTTTTGGTGACTGGCTACCACTCCACCTGGACGTGCCCAATTTCACCAGGGAGCTAAGCAGGTTTGGATTCTAGTAGGTTAGAAGACCAAAAAAGAGTAGCTACAAGGATTGAACTTAAAATATCACTCCTTGATCCTTAACTTCCCCTTTCTTTAAAGATATAATATAAAAAGAGGGAGAGAAAAATGTCCTTTTTTGTAAAAAAAAAAAAAAAAAAAACACCTTTTCAGATAAGCGCCCCCACCCACCCCCTACCAGCCCCAGCTTCCTTCAGAAGCAGGAAACACACCCGTGAGTAGGCTTACAGGCTGCTCATCCAGTGGATGTTTCTCTAGGATGGGAGCAAACAAGCTGGTCTCTTGCAGGGGGGTCACTATTTCTTTTCCATGCGGTCACTCTTAACTCCAGAGGTAATTTACAGAATGCTCTGCCAGCGTTCTGTGGTCCCTTAAACATTAACTTGGCCTCAACTCAACAAGCCACATTACAAAAGGCTCGAATGATTCCGTCTGAACGGTTTCTGGTCTCCGCGGCCAAAGTAAAGTCTTTAGAAGTCCATCTAGGGATGCCCAGGGGGGGACGCCTAATTGCCTTCCTCTTGTGTGTGCGGTGCCTCTGCTAAGAAACAAATTGGCCCTTGGGCAGCTGGTTGTGCTCCCTCTGTGCTGGGTGATGAGACTATAAGCTGGCAGAGGTGGAGAGATTGGCGAGCTCCGTTTCTGGCCCCTTAAATCAAAGAAGAATAATATTAGCTCACGGTTGATGATCTTGGCTTTCGATCCCGTGGCCAGGACACATTCTCCAGTGTAGTGAAGGTTGTGAGGGAGGAAGGAGAACTCAGTGGGCTTGATCCACACCGGAGTCCTAAGAAGGAGAACTCAGCAGGCTAGATCCACACCAGAATCCTAAATTTGGGGGGATTTATTTATTTATTTATTTATTTTACCCTTCAGCAATTTCTTGGGTCATCATCAGTCACCAAAAGGATGACAGAGATGATCCCTGGGAAAAGGATGACAGAGACGATCCCTGGGAAAAGGATGACAGAGACGATCCCCAGGCCCATAGTCCCATTGCCTGTTTAGAGACTTCAGTGCCTAATGTTGTTAGAGTATGAAAGTTCAGAGGTACAGCTGGGTCCTGGGAAAGTCTGCTTTCGAGCTATTTTGTGGGCAGAAGTGGACCCATGGAAAAGCCCAGTTATCTGGAGATTAATATGTCGTCAAGTCTACAGGACAGTTCCACTGAGAAGAGATGCTGCCACAATTGAGTTCTGATGTGGGAGTGTCATATATCAATCTGTTGATTTCATTGGTTAAGCAATAAACAAACTGCTTGGGCTCATAGCTTAGAACATAGGTGGGTGGAGTAAACAGAACAGAATGCTGGGAGGAAGAGGAAGTGAGCTCAGACTGGAGAGCTCTGCTCTCTGGAGCAGAGACGCCATGCTGCCTGCTCCCGGGCAGACACATGCGATGAAGCTCCGACCCAGGATGGACGTAGGCTAGAATCTTCCCGGTAAGACCGGTGCTTACAGATTATTAGAGATGGGTTGATGGGGATATCAGAATTAGCCTAGAAGAGGCTAGATAGAAATGGGCCAAGCAGTGTTTAAATGAATACAGTTTGTGTTTTGTTATTTTGGGCATAAGCTAGCCATGTAGGTGGCTGGGGTGCCGGGGACGCAGCCCCGCCGCTCTCATTACTACAGAGTTCCTTCACATTAGATCTTTAAGAGGGATTTCAGAAAGGACAGGACGCTATAGAAACATGGAACAATCATGACCTCTGAGGGAAAGGGCTAGGGGGCATGCTTCCAGTTTCCTACTTCCTAATTAATCATGTGCGAAGTCTCTGATTCAAAGGCACATTTTTATTAAACAACAATGGACTATTGGCTCTGTGTCAATAGGTAGCTAAACGTGCTATATAAAATGATGGGTTGGGCAGTGTAACCCCTAGGGTACTGGCTTGAAAAATACTTGTGGTTCAAACCCTAGGTGCTGTTGTCCATAGTGAACTTTGACACTGGAAGGTGACTTGAGCCGGTGGTGCTCAACTCTGAAGGCAAATACCTGTTCCAAGCCGGGGAAGACTGTGAAAGCCCTCTCTTGGCAGCATCCTAAAGCATGTACCCCGACGGACAGTCAGGCTTGCGGAGTGTGTGCATGCTAGAGCTGGCATAAGGAAATTGCAGATTTGCAAAAGAGCAAGTTCCGAAGGTCTGTCTGGTAGCACACACTTGGAATCCCAACACTATGGAGGCTGAGGCAGGAGTTAGAAGTCTCTCTCGGTGACTAGCAAGTTCCAGGCCAACCTGGGAGATTGGGGCTAAGGGGAAGAGCATTGGTTCTGAACAATTTAGACACTGAGAATTCCCTGCAATCAGAAGAAAAATATTAAGTTTCAATACAAAGAAACTTTCTCCTTAACGTAGACGCTCAGTCATTTACACATTCTCAGCCCTTTGGTGGATCAGGGAGAAGTCGGAAAATAAGGGATCTGGACAAAGTGCAAGACCCTCGTATATGCTCTTCAAGTGGGAGCCGCAGACCAGCTACTCCAAGTCTTGGAGCTCATGGGAATCACCGTGTCCTCCCCACACCAACATCGTCAGAATGATCATCGACCAATCCAAGTGCACATTTCCACTGACCAACCCCCATGTTATCTGCCGAGCGTTCAGATCCATCCCAGAAAGAACAGAATTGAAAGCGGCCCAGGGCAGAAGCAGTGAGTTCTCATTACAGCCTGATGTAAGACAGTCTGCATCATTTGGAGTTGATAGGCTTTTCTGTCCGATCCTTTGGGGGTCTCTGTAAATTCCAGGGTGCAGTTATTTATTTATTTTTGCCTTTACTATCAACATACGCTGGAACTGATACACCCTAAATCTGCAGTCAAGATTCCAGAGAGTGAATTTACGAGGAGCCTTGGCCCCGCCCCCAGAGCAGAAGGTCACGTGACTGTCTGGACAATGGCCCAAGTTGTGGAATTTCAAAGGAATGCGGAGCAGTGGCGACTTCAGGGCAGTGCTCTGCGTCAGGACAGAACTGTGGAGGAAGGGTACCCATCTTCTAGACTGTTAGGCCCGGGAACCGGAGCAGGCAATGGCTGGCAGTGAGCCGCAAATGCTCCATGCTCTGCTTTCAGTTTCTGTAATAACTTTGCCGTGGTCTGATGAGAAAGTGTGCAGGTGAGCACTTGTCTGCGGGCCATGTTCCCAGCAGCTCCGAGTATTCCAGAGTCACCTATGCTAACGCTCACCCTGCACAGAATGTGAGCACTACTAGTTAATGTGTACTGTGGGCTTTTTACCCACAGGCAACTGATGCTCTAAATCCGGTATGTCTATGACCTTTTACCTTCAGCTTTGCTTTATGAGGGTTGTTATCTGTTACAGCAAATGGAAAATCGCAGAAACAAACAAGTCGTTGAATGGTGATTGGGACATCATTCTGAGTAGCATGATGAATTTTTATATCATCTCATTCTGTTTCACCCAGGACAAGTTATCCTTCTGCCCAGAGTATCCATGCCTATGTAGTATATGATATATTATTCCATCAGTTATCATATCAATTCTTATACTATTAAAATGCTTCTATTTAAGTAACTCTCTTTTTACTTCATAAGGGCCCTAAAGCACAAGAATAGTTCTTTCAACAGTTTGAATAAGCCAGAGATGGGTTGGTGATTCGTGCTCACCTTACGGTGAAAAGGCAGGGTGAGAGAAAACCTATAATACTATATCGTCATAATTGTTCTATTTTATTAACAGTCATTTACCGTTATTAATCACTTACTGTGGCTAATTACTATACACATGCATATAGACACCTTCACACTGACTGGGAAGATAACCCTCTTTCAGCCCCAACCAAAAAGCCAAAAAGATGTTCAAGACTCAGAAAACACCACACAAATGATAATTTTAAAATTCACATCGGATGGATGTAGCAGAGGAACAAGAACCATTTCCTGAAGCAATATATCAAGCAGCTAGGTATGAGGGGCTGCTGAGACCCTGCAGAGCTGCCAGCACCTCAGATGGGTAGGAGAAGGTCAAGTCTCCATCACATCTTCCTCTTCCAGGCTAGAATCTGGGTGCTTTCTGTCTTGTATGAGACGGAACACCAGGGCATAAACACTCTACAAAAGCCTAGGTGGTGTGTCCTGTGATTTGAATACTGCAGCCCCAGGTCTCCTGGCAAAGTTGCAGCTGTGTTATTCACAGTTCAGGTGGGGTCACCATCATTTCCACCCCCCTTTGTCCATGCCCTGCAGAGCCAGCTCTGCGGGAGTCTCACACCCACTGGCCTAGCGCAATCCCTTCCAAGCTGATAATGGTGTCTCTCACCTATGTCTCTTGCTAATAAGTGAATTCCTGAAATACCTTTACAGACCTTCTCTTGGCCCCAAGTACTGGCTAAGGAATGACGACCAATGAACTAAATGAACAACAGATGGGACATAAACGGTACCACATGTTAGCTTCAACCTCTTTGGGAAGAAGCAGGGAAAAACCTGAAGCAATTACTTCATACCTATGGAGGGTTCACAGCGACCACACAGCTACCACAAAAGGCCATTAGTAATTTCTTTTGATACAGGACATCTCTAGATGGAAAAGATGAACCTTTTTCTTACTGAGACTTCAGTTTCATCTTTAGATGTTACCTTAGTGGGGTGGAAGGACCTTCAACTTTTCCTAAGCAGGGACAATGCTACCCAGAATGTCACATGGGTTTAATTATGTCCTGAAACTACTTGTGGTCATTCCTTGAGCCAACAGTTGGTCTCAAAAAGTCAGTTTTTCCTGTTGTATAAACATGTCTTGCCTTTTTTTTTTTAAAAAAAAGGGGGAGTTGCTTTTGTTTGTTTTTTATAAGCACTTTAGAGAATATATTTTTCTGAATACTAGCACTCTCGTTTGGATGCAAGTAGGGCACAGAGATGCCTAGGGATTCAGGAGCTGGAGAACTGGAGACGGATGAGCACTATAGAAGTTCGGAGAAAGTGGGATTATGGGAAAGTATAAGTAGAAGACCTCACTGAGGAGCCGTACCAAACTGCGCTTATAGGGAAGGGCAGTCTCTCATGGGAAAAGAGGCATGAAGAGGGTATTCTAGAACGTGATAGAAAAAGTAAGTACAATCAGTCTGACTATGCAGAAATGTATAAGTGCTGTGTCTATTGGAACTCTCATCCACACTAAAGTCTGAGATGAGACCCAGAAAGAGGAAGAAACAACAGCAAGTTTCATGAATTACTGCCTGGTATTTATGCAGAAATTACTGCAGGCCCTTAAGGGGAATGGAGACTAAGTAGAGGCTTGAACTTCATCCTAGGTTATTAATTTATTTCTACCCTTTGTTTCTGTGTATGTGTGTGAGTCTGTGTGAGTTTATGTGTACCATGTGTACCTAGGAGCCCATGGAGACCAGAAGAAGGGATGAAATCCCCTAGAGCTGGAAATACAGAAGGTTGTGAGCTGACTTCTTAAGCTGAATGTGAGGGTTGGGAGAAAAAAAATTGGTGAAGGTGCAATGGCAAAATATTAAAAAATATTCAAAATCCAGCCTGCAATACTCGGAGGTGCCTCCGGCAATGCTTACCAAGGTCGCATGCACAGCTTCTCAGCAGCCTTGTATGTTTTGGACATACAATATGTGCATTTTCTCTGTGCGTTCATCACACCATACGCCACCAGCAAATGTTGCTCAAAACACATCAACTCAGGTTCAAGTCTCTGTCATGTTTTCATTCTATGCGCAAAAGTTTTCCTTTCTTATATAAACATAATGGCTTAATTATGGAAACAGAGACGTTCAGGGTCTTCCTGCCATCATCTCTCTGCACACAACTACCAAATTGCTGTCTTTGGATTGCAGCGTGTTGAGATGTTTAGTTTTAGAAATTGCTATTTGAAAGTCCAAAGAGTTTCATAAAAACACAATACATTCTGGCTTGATATCCAGACAGAATTTCCAACAGTATCTGGGAAGGCTGCTGTGATCTACTGTAGCGGGCACTGTGATCTACTGTAGTGGATGCTGTGATCTACTGTGGGGGACACAGTGATCTACTGTAGTGGCCACTGTGATCTACTGTAGGGGACACTGTGGTCTACTGTAGGGGACACTGTGATCTACTGTAGGGGATGTTGTGATCCACTGTAGCGGACACTGTGATCTACTGTAGGGGCCACTGTGATCACTGTAGCGGATGCTGTGATCTACTGTGTGGATGCTGTGATCTACTGTAGGGGACACTGTGACCTATTGTAGTGGACACTGAGCTCAATGATTGCTAGGGAACTGCTCAGTCACCTTGAACACACTCTCCCCTTCCCCAGTTTTTGCTGGGTCTGACAGGCAAGCAGCCCAGTGGTTAAGGGCTGCCCAGAAGGCCACAAAGGACATACCATTTGCAGGAGTATAGGTCTCTTTTCCTAACTCCTTAGTCACTTTGCATCGCCTTGTCAATCAAGAGTTGCCATTGTACCTCCTTTTTTGTTTCTCCAGAATTGATTTCAAAACTTAAATGCTCTGCTTGGTTCTGTCATTTAGGCTTTGTTGGCTTTTATTTAAATACAAACACATTTTAGAGACAGAGGAATAGGGGAAATGCAAATAGGCTCACCTGGTGCCCTTTACAAAACTCACCCAATTTATTCAGGATCTTTTTGGCAAGAGGAAGGCTCATCTGCTTTGGTTTTTCATTCTCTCTGGGATGCTAATTGTTTTCCTTTTGATAGTCTTGTTGTTTTGGCCTGCAGTCTACAATCTGGCCTGCTGAGCTGTGTGTCACGTTTGTAAATTAGCTGACATCTGCTTTGAGTTTCATCGTTTTTAATTTTCTTTCAGGATCGTTTCACTTGTTCATTTTCTCTTTAATTGCAAGAATCGGGTTTTTGTCTTTGCTTTACACAAAAGTACAGACCTTTCTGCTTTGGGGGCATTGACTCCAATGAGTGGAATCACGTGGTCCCAAGGAAGACTATTCAGGGAAAAGATGCTGGGAGAGAAGCCTTAGCAACCATCCCAGAGAGGATGCGCCCCGGACACAAAGAGCTAGCTGTCCACACCACACTTCTGAGGTTCCCACTGAATAATTACAATCTGTTAGAAGGAGATTGACAGTGAGGGCTGAACCGGGGGAAATACTTTGAATTGAGAGAGACTGAGGTGGTGGACATATGTGGGGTGAAGGCTGACTTTTTATTTCTTTGTGTGTTTTTTTTCCGTGCTGGAGAGTGAAGCCAGGGCCCCACATGTAAGACAAACTGCTCTACTACTTAGCTACTGTCCCCATGCCTCCCTCCCTCCCTACTGTCCCTTCTTCCCTTCTTCCTCTCTTTCCTCCCCCCATCACTTCTTTCTCCTTTTCCTTTTTACCTCAGAAAAACAGTAAAGGGAGTATTATTGCAAATAGGACTGGGATTATTTATCAAAGATTCATTTCACCGTTAAATTACCTAATGCTGCAGCCTTGTAACTTTCTCCCACTTTAAAGAAAGCTTTCACACACACAAGCTCAGAGATGTTTGTTGGGGACATGTCCCCAGGCCAGGGCTTGTGCATGAATTTTTCTTCTGGTAGGCGTGCCCATCCTGGCTAGAAGAGGTTTACAAGCAGGTTGGCTGTGCATATGGTATAAAAACTTTCCTTGATACCAGCTGCAGAGATTCTAAACCATGTTTCTGAAACTATATTATGAAACTTACCTGACGGTGGCTTTGAGGTTTCATCTACGTTATTGGATGTTACTGTGATAAAGACATGGCAGCGTAAGTCAGGGGCATGCTGTTTGAATGGCATATGTACAAAACAGTGGTTCTAAACTGGGGTACTTTTTGCCTCCTAGAGGACATTTAGAAATGCCAAGATCATTGCCACAACCGTGAGAGGAGACTGGTGCTGGCATCTAGTAAGTAGAGACTTGAGTTTCTGATAAATAGTTTCTAATGCACAGGATAGCCCCAAAAGAGTAGAAAGGGCTATCCGTGTGCACTGAATTCTCTCTCACTCCAGTTAGAATAGCTCTCTTCCCAACTCAGCCATATTTTGGCAGCTCATTCGCCACCATCACCAATAATTTCCTTGTGACAGTGTATTGGCATGTACTGTCTTTCCCTTCCTTGATCTGACCCTTGTCATCTCGCTGGGACAGTCCCTGTACTGAGACTAGAGTGACCTTGAAATGACTTTACCCCACCACGTACCGAATCCCACAGTGACTCCTACAGGACGAAATGGGAACGTCTTAGAAAGGTATGCCACGCCCACCAGGTCTCATCCCTGCCTGTGCTTCATCATCATCCTGAATGTTGCTCTACTTGTAGCATATACTTCACTTATGCAAAATGAAGCCCATTCCAGGAAAGACATACATGCCACGAAAAGAGAGCCTGGGGCGATCTGGTCATCTCCCAAGACTTGGTCCACAGTGTTTCTTACTCAAGGAGCTGTTTCTTGATCTCAGGTTTACCCCTCCTTCTTCCACACACAGGTAAACCCCACCATCTCACTGCTCTTCAAATTATTTGAACCCACCTTTAATAGTCAACCTCCCTCTAGCATCTAATTTTATTCTTTAGTTATTTAAATATTTAATCTACCAGACAGTGACCTCTATCTCTCTGCTTAAATTCCCGGCTCAGAATAAACAAGCATCAAATGCTTACTGAATAAATAAATGAGTGCCACGTGGCATTATCCTTCATCCTCTTTGTTTCTCATAACTTTTACTCTGTTTGGATGCTATAGATACCTGCCATTCCCAGCCTTGCTGTTTTCCAGTTGTCGGGAGAGCAGCTTGGCGATGTTGGTGAAGCTGTTGCTCATCCGGAAGATGTCCCTGCTGTGAGGGCCCAGGATGGAGGAGAAGGCATCGGTGATGCTCTTAATTTCCAGCAGGAGAATATGGTGAAAGGAGTGCTCCATGTTAGCCAGCTGGCTCACCAGGTAGCCGAGGCAGCTCCTGGCTCTTTCCTGCCAACGACAACGAGGGCAATAGAAGTCTGTAGGACAATATAGCATCAAAGTTCTGTGAGCTAGATCCCTTCCAATAAATAAGGGTGAGGTTAATAATGCTGGCGCTTTTGAAGACGTCACATCTGTGTGAATTCATGAGACACAATGCATTACAGGGACCTTGTCTACCCCCGACTTAGAGCCAGAAGATAGAAGTGGGGGATCTTCGCCACATGCCAGGCTCCTCTTAGAAGTTAGGAACACAACACAAAAGGAAACGGGTGGAAACCTTCTGAAACGATGTAGCAGACAGAGTGAAAAAAATACCCATGCGAAATAGTACATTGGACGGAAAAACGCGCTATAAAAGAGAAACAAAGCAGAAAGAGGAGAGCCTGGGAAATTAATATTAAAAAGTACACTGGGCACATCCCAGAGAGAAAATAACATTCAAATTCAATAAAGATTTTATCATCGAAACCCAGCATGTTCAAAAGCCTTAGTAATAATTAGAGTGAAATTCATCCTGCTTGATACAGGGTTGCAGGGAGCTCTAGGAGCCGGGCCATATGGGAGGTGACATTTAATTTGCTGTTTGTATCACTGACAGGGTGACTTCAAACTTTATGTATGCTCCTCGGCTTCAGAATCAGAGTCTGCCTTAGCATCCTCAAAAGTCATTCCACAAATACCTAAGTGTCCCTGTGGCTCTGTGGAGAGGATTTCCCGGGATGCAGATGTAGATCAGCTGCTCAAACAGTTTTGTAGCCTGCATGAGGCCCTGGATTGACCCAGGGATTCTCTCTCCACCCCCACTCCGAACCCCCCCCCCCAAAAAAAAAACCTTTCTCATCATGCGAAACCAGAACATTCTTTTCTCAGAAGCATTCATCTCGCTCATGGGGAAGGTGACAGTGTGGATGTTTGCCGAAACCAACCTCATTCTGAATGATCCTCTGGCAGCCAAACCGAGCTGAAGGGGAAATTAATCACATTTCGGGAACAAGAAAAATCCTAAGTGCTTGAGACCCTGCATATTAGTCCGCACCAAGCTCACATCATTTGTTCTGAAACCTTGGAGCACATCCAGGTTCCTCGCAGGGGTAACAGATGTGATTCTGGATGAAAAGTGGGATGTTAGGGCAAGAATGGGGTTATGGAATTCCGATTTCTTTCTCGGCTCCAAAGTATTTTGTCTCTGAGGCTTAGTGACTACAGCCTGCGTGCTGTCTTCCCGCAGTGGGGTAGGGTCAGCGTCACCTGTGTGTCATTATGTAGACTTGTTGCTGTCCACTCAGACACAAGTCCATGCAGACAGTTAGGCCAAGTGCCAAGGCTACCCCACAAGCTCTTCAGTACCCATGGATGACACTTCAGTACCCTGAATGACACTGTGAGGTAAGTAAGGTGCTGGCCATCACTTTATGGGGAAGAAACTGAGGGCAGACTGCCATGCTCTGAGCCCCATAGCCTCAGCGTCTCTCACTATTGTGACCTCACGGGCTGTGGCACCAGCCCTTCCTACCAAGAAACAAGACCACAAATTAGTCCAATCCCTTCTTGGTCTCTCATTCCCTAGCACAGATATACGGTTCTTTTTGCTTAGTTACATTTGATTTACCTAACAAGCATCATAAATACTCTGTAAATACAAAATAGACTAGTGATTCTCAAGCCTTTCTGCTTGTAGGGCCCCTGACCTCTTTTTAAAATGTTTGCAGGCCCCAATGAGTTTTTGTTTGTCTGGGCTGTAGGTATCGCTATTTGCCATTTTGAAACTAAACTGACAAATTAGAACCATCAATTTATTTAAAAATAAACCATATGCATGTTAGACACATTTTTTATGAAAAAAAATTCATCTTCGAAACAGATTTGCAAATCTCTATGGTGTAGTGATTGTTCACATGGAGAAAAACTGTATTCTCATATCTGTTTTTTACTTGCTGCATTATATCTGGCCTCATACATCTTATATAGTTGGAAAAATTAAAATTATTTTCAAAATAACGTTGATAGTTATGCACATCCTTTATGGATAGTACATGAAAACTCAACAAGTGGTAGTATCTGTTTGCAATATTAATATTTTTGTACTCTATTACATTAAAATTCATCTTTTTTTTCCCTCAAGTAAAGATAAAGCATTGTCCTTTTCATAGAGGAAGGGGTCCAGAGTAGTCAACCTGCCACCAGGTTGCTGGTTAGTTACCCTGGGGAACGGTGCCAGATCTGGAGCTCAATGTTAGTTTCTGCTGTTGGCAGATCTGGCACGCAGCAACAGTTATAGCCAGATCAGCCTTGATGAGTGGCAGTCCATGTTGTTGAGCCCATGTGTAACTCCCCATCTCTGCCACCATGACCACTTTGTTCACGGGCCCATTGGGCAATGACAGGAATGTCTGGGGAAGGGTTGACTGTTGTCTTAGGGTTTCTATTGCTGTGAATAGAACCATGACTGCGGCAGGTTTTTGTAAAGGAAAACATTTAATTGTGTAGCTTATAAGTTCAGAGGTGTAGTTACGTTATTGTTACGGCGGGAGGTATGGCAGCGTGTAGGCAGACATGGTGTGCGAGAGGGAGCTGAGGGTTCTTGCATCTTGACTCACAGGCAACATGCAGTGGTCTGAGACACTGGGTAGAATATGACCTCAAAGCCTGCCTCCACAGTGACGTATTTCCTCTAACGAGACCACATCTGCTCCACAAGGTCACATCTCCCAGCAGAGCCACTTCCTTGGGGGCCTATTTTCTTTCAAACCACCTCAACTGTCCATAGAAGAGGCCATCCTATCTGCTTGTCTATGGGACTCTTCCTTAGCTGCGGTCACCTTTGCATGAGCATCTACCAGTGACACCTATAGGGCCTGATAAAAAACTCCAAACAGCATCTCTTCCTGGCACCTAGAGGCTGTGGGATAGCTAATCTAACAATGGCTGCCTATTAACAGAATGTTCAAGAATCCAGTAGTTGTTCAGACATCTAGGCTTGATGACTGAACTCTATCATAACAGGTCCCTTCAGTATATGCTAGAATTCTGAAGAAGTATATGCTAATGTCAGTGAAGGAATAGATTTGCTAGAGAGAGAGAGAGAGAGAGAGAGAGAGAGAGAGAGAGCGCAAGCAGGCAAAGAGAATGAACCCGTCTTCCAGGTCCTTTACATAGACTGCCAGCAGAAGGTGTGGTCCAGATTTAAACGTTTGTCTTCCCACCCCGAAGACCTGGATTAGAAGAGGGTCTATGCACTTCAAATGATTTAATTAAGAAAAATAAATCCCTCACAGGTGTGCCCAGTCATTTGCGCTTTAGTTAATTTCAGATGTGGTCAAGTTTATAAGCAAGAACAGCCATTACGAGGACCAAGCATTCAAACACAAGAGGCAATGGGGGACATTTTGTGGCCCAAACACAACACGTGGGGACATTAGAGCCAGTCTCTCATAGGCGTCCAGGGGAACTATGGTAATACCTGTAGCTTTGCTGAAAGCCAAAAGCTCACTTCATTCCTCCACTCTCCAGATAACGTTTACCAACTCATTCAAATGCAATAACCACGGGCTCCTTAGAAGCCATTATCTTAAGTAGAAAACATTCCTCGAAAGAGTTATTCAGATGATCTGGAAAGACAAAGGCTCAAGGTGCTTTCCTAAATTGGCCTCTATATTCCTGTATTTAAATGTGCATCCGAAATCCTGAGCCAATTCCCATTTCCAATTAACACTGAGAATGAAAAATCTTCGGGGTGGAGGTAATAATAAAACCAGCTATATCTACTATTCCATCAAGCTAAATGAGTCCTTGTGAGGATGGGGAGGTGGGGTCTCGAAAGTCAGTAGAGGAATGTTTGCTACCAGGGAACCTTTGGAGAATGTCTGGAGACATTTTGGGTTGTCATAATTGAGGGGACGGAAGGGTGGAATGGCAGAATCCAGTGGGAAAAGGCCAGAGATGCTGTCAAACATCACGTAACACACACACGATAGCCCCCAGCTAAGGGTCATCTAGCCCAAAGCGTTGATGGTGTCAGACTGAGAAATTCCTAGTTAAGTGAAAACTGGCTCTTCCCCCGGTCCCCTAACTGTCAATACAATCTGGTGCCACCGTCCTGATTTGTGGTAATCACTAGAGGTTTTGCAAACTATTGCTTTGTGCTAGGAGTGCAGATGTCAACTCAGTAGACACAATAGACAATGTCTTAGGAACGCTGTATTACTGTGAAAATACGTCTACCATCACAGGTCCCTTGAAAGGACCTAAGAAGCCATGGGTCACACTGAGAACTGACGAATTAGAGTTCGTCATTGGCAACATTTTCTGCAAGGAGCAGATAGAACGTATTTTTAACCCAGTGAGCCATTGGGATAATGCCAGTATGTGCCAGACGATGGGCACGGTTACCCGCAGTTCACATACGTTTATAAATGGGCTATCAGAATGAGGATATTAGTACCTAAAGGACAATAAAGACTGAGGTTACACTGGTCAGAGTCACAGGTGGGGCAAAGCTGCTACTAAATCAAAATCTGACTGATTCCAGAGTTCGGATGTTTCCAGTTTCAAGAGCCTAGGAAAGCCAAGTCAGCACAGTCTTCCTCACTGCTGTCTTTCTCTCCTGTGTCCACAGCAAGAATTGCCAGAGGATCACAGGGTCCTTCCTCATGGGACCTACAGCTTTCCAGAGACCCATTCTCAACACTGCCCTCTTGTATGATGGAATTGTCTGAGATATCATTAGGACAAACCTAATGACCAGAAGACTCCCGCTTCCCAGTTCCTAGTCAATTTCATCGGAGTTGGTGGGGTTCTTTTTAAAACATTCCAGATTATTCTACTAAGAGGCCATGGTTGAAAGCTACTAGTCTATGTAGGGCTCTGCATCCCTGAAATTTGGGGGATTTGAAACTTAGAAATTCGTGGATTTGCCTTTTTTCCTCTTTTATAACTTGTACCATTTTCTAAAGGAGTAATAAAAATAATCAACTCGGTTGTTTGAATAATCATTTTATCCACTGCGTATCTGCTGTCTGTCATTATTTATTTAATCACAGATAATTCTTTGAGGCTTCTTGTAGACTAAGGGGACCCCAGCAAGGACCATTACACTGTAGTGTAAAGGAGAATGTAGCCAATGCTTTCTCAATGAAACTTTACCAGGTGATCCAAAATGTTGCCTAGGAATGATTAGAGGCCCAAGGGTGACCCCGTGTTTAGCTTCTTAGGGATGCCATTACATGACAGTGTCCTTAAGGATGCCATGTAATAGCATCCCTAAGAAGCTAAGGCATTTAACTCCAGATGTAGAGCTGGAAGAATTTGTATTGGCCCCTCTTCCCATCCCAATTCTTTGGCTCTGAGAACCCAGGGTTTTCTGTTTGTCCCCAGATTTTTTCAGGTTTTTAATACTAAAATGTCCTTGCTGTAGAAGATGCTGACTGTTACCCCAAGGCCCAGTCCTAAAGACTTGGCCCCCAAGAGCGGCACCAGTGGAAGTGTGGAATCCTTAGGAAGTGGGACTTCCTAGACACTGCCATGGACCTGCTAAGCGAAAAAGGCATCTCTGGTCGTCCATTTATCTTTCTCTGTTCTCCTTGGCTCATGACACACAAGCAGCTTTGCTTTTCTAACATCTACCAGCCTGATTTTCTGCCTTAACACAGGCCCAAAGCAGTAGACACAACTATTGATGGACAGAACCTCCCAACTAGAAGCATAATTAATTTTTTCTCCTTGTAAACTGACTGCTTGAAGTCCTTTGTTTTAGCATGGAAAGCTAGCTCTGGTCATGAGCAAATAAGGACACTTGATAATTTTGTTACTTTAGGACTATCCAAATAGAAGCAATGTAATGGAGGGAAGGTTTGTTATTTATTTAATTACTTTTTTTTTTTTTTTTTTTTTTTTTTTTGGCCAGGGTCTAACTTTGTATCCCTGGCTAGCCTGGAACTCACTATGTAGACCAGGCTGATGTTAAACTCATAGAGATCTGTGTACCTCTCCTGCCAAGTGTTGGGATTAAAGGTGTGGGCCAAGGAAAGATTTATTTTGACTTGGTTTCTGAAGTGTTAGTTCAGAAGGAAAAGTGTGATGGAGCTCGTTCGAGAGACAGGCAGCTAGGATTGCTCCAATCACAGCTGCAGACAGGAAACAATGAGCACAGGCTGGACCCAGGATCAGGCACAAGTGTCCAAGGCCTACCCTGCTGTCCTTCTCTAGCCTGCCTTGCTCCTACCTCCTAAAGGCTCCACCAGTGTCAAAACAGTGCTGCCAGCGGGACCAAGCTCTGAAAATGAGCCCCTGGAAGATATCTCAAATGCACAAACCATACCTATCATCTAAGTCTACAGTCTGTGGGGAAATAGCAAAGTGCTTCTACTTCAGCTCGGTGATTTTTTTTAAAGGTGTATAATTTATTGATTCGTCAAAAATTCCATACATTCATATGATGTATTTTGACCATATCCATGTCCCATTTCTACCTTCAAATTGTCCCAGATCTACTTCCCACCCCTGATTTCTCCCAGCATCATGCTTTCTTTTTAAAAAATAGCCTACAGAGAATAATTTGTGCTGTGCAAATACTCCTTGGGGAGTGGCTGGCACTCTCTAGAGCAGGACCGCCCCTCATCCTTAAAGAAAACTGGTCCTCTTGTTCCCTCAAAGCCATCAGTTGTTAAAAGCACCTCAACTTGGTACTACTCAGTGGTAAAAAAACAATGACATCTTGAAATTTTCATTCAAATGGATGGAACTAAAAACATTAAATTAAATTAAAAAAAAATCAAACACCATCCCGAGTGAGGCAACCTAGACCCAGACAGACAAATATGGTATGTATTCACTCATAAGTGGATACCAGACATAAAACAAAGGATAATGAGCCTACAGTCCATGATCCCAGAGAAGCTAGGTAACAAGGAGAACCCTAAGAGAGACAGACATACATGAATCCCCTGGGAAGGGGAACTAGACAAGATCTCCTGAGAAAATTGGGAGTGTGTGTATGGGGGAAAGGGGAGAAGGGAAAGGGGAAGGGGAAGGGGAGGAGAAGAAGAGGGAAGAGGAGAACATGAGGCAACGGGATGGTCAAAATGGGGAAGGACAGAGAAGGAGAGCAAGGAAAAAGCTGTCTTGATTGAGGGAGTCATTATGGGGCTAGCAAGAAATACGGCACCAGGGAAATTCCCAGGAATCCACAAGGATGACCTTAGCTAAGACCATAAGCAATAGTGGAGAGGGTGCCTGAACTGGCCTTCCCCTGTAATCAGATTGATGAATACCTAATTGTCACCATAGAACCTTCATCCATTAACTGATGGAAAGAAAGGCAGAGATCCACAGCTATGCATTGGGTTGAGCTTCTGAAGACCAGTCCAAGGGAGGGAGGAACGATTATATGAGCAAAGGGGTCATGACCATAATGGGGATCCCCACAGAGACAACTAACCTGAGCTAGTGGGAGCTCACTGACTCTGGACTGATAGTGGGGGAACCTGCATAGGACCAAACTAGGTCCTCTGAATGTGGGTGACAGTTGTGTGACTTGGGCAGTCTGTGGGGCCACTGGCAGTGGGTCCAGGATTTATACCTAGTGTTTGAACTGGCATTTTGGAGCCCATTTCTTTTGGAGGGATATCTTGCTCAACCTAGATATAGAGGGAAGGGCCTTGGTCCTGTCTCAAAGTGATGTGTTGACTCCCCTTGGGAAGACTTACCCTCTATGAGGAGTGGATGGGGGGCTTTGTGTGGGGGCACAGAAGGAGGGGGAGAGAGTGAGAACTGGGATAAGTATAGAAAATGAGAAAAGATTGTTTCAAAAAGATAAATTTAATAATAATAATAATAATAATAATAATAGCACCTCAACTTGGGATGGGGGTTTGTGAGCTCAGTGGGTTCTTGCTTAACAGAAGTCATTGTAGGTACAATATGATGTGTCATGTTATAGATCTCTTTCTCTCCAGATATATGTGCCTATATCTAACACATCTATGTATGTATTATATGTATCACAGATGTTTATGTATATACCATACAGAATTCTTTCTCACTCATGGGAGCTCTGTTCTACAAAGTCACCATAAGTGATAAATTGGAGAGCAGTAATGTGTTTCTTTTAGGGAAACAGAGGGCTAGGTACCTACAAGCTTCTGGTTAACGGAATTTCTATCAACTGAATACTACATAAGCTTATGTTATTGTATTGTGGTATTTCGTCTAAAAACAAGACATATTACTGTTATATGTTTGTTGTAAAAACATCTTATTTAAGACAGTGGTAACTGATTTTTAAAATTGAACTCATTGTCAACAGCTGTGTAACCTATGCCAGAATGATTTTTATCTAACATTTGGGTTTCCTCTCTAAGGTCTATCACAGCCCTTTTGCACTTTGGGACATTAGAGAGCAGTTAGCAATATACTTCAGTGATACAGTAAACAGGAAGTCAAACACACACACACACACACACACACACACACACGCACACAGATGAGAGACATGTTGTACTAGGCCATGAAAAAAAATGACTTTGAGGACTGGATTCCCTTATATATTTCCTTGGGGTAATCAAAAATTGTTTTCTACTCACTGATAAATAAAATTACATTAGAAATTATAAACATTTTAACAGTTTCTAAAGTCACACAGCCAATGTAAAAGAAAGACATTTCTATGTTTACTACTTGTGAGTCAGGTTTTGCATGATGGTAGAAACATGATTTCTGGAGCACATAAAGAGTAATAAATCATGCCTAGCATAAAATGCTGTCTGGGCAAAACAATTTTGAACACAAATTTCAGGAACAAAAGTTAAAAAATAGCTGATGAGAACAGATGCATCCTTTGTTTTGTATGAACCTCAAATTTTGACACAAGGCAAAAATGAAGGCTAATTGGACCACGTTCAACTCTGTGCATTTGGCATAGAATACTAAGCTGAATTCCACCCTTGCAGGAAAAAAAAATCAACCAGGTCATTTTTGAAGCAATTATGGCTAGATGTATTTAAGCCTGGGACTTAGGAAGTCTTTCTCAAAAAGTTGTTTGAACAAAAATGATTTGGGGTTTAAAATGAAAGGCAGCTTGACTACATGCCTGTGAGATTTCAAAGAATAATGTAATTGTGTAAATTAAGTCTTTGTTTTGATTGAATTTTAAAGGGAAACAAGGATATAGTCTGTCACCAAGTAACTCTTTCCAATTTGTTATTTTTCCTCAACTAGAACTCAATATGGCCATGTTTCTGTTTAAAGAAAAAAACCCTCCTCCTACTTGTTGGGTGGGAGTCTGTTCACAAATATCTTTTCATTCCTTTGACTCTTCCAAATGATTACAGATCTTAAACCTTAGAGAAGGTCATCTAATTTGAGCTTCAAACACAATGTTTTGATTGATAAAAGATTTAAGCGTTCTATAGTTGAGATTTGCTCTCTAAAAACTGGGGGCTTGGGAATGTAGCCTCTGAAAGGTAGACCTTTTGTGAGACCCAGAATGGGTTCAACCAGGCCAGCGTTTCTTCTCCCACAGCACAGGGTCCCCTCATGTAAATGACCTCTCATTGATTATCCTGAACAATGGGTCCACTATTGCTTTTGCTTTAATGAAACACATTCTGAAAGACCATTGGGGACACGGCACCGAAACGCTTCTGGTGGACTCAAAGATGCAGGCCAATTTTAAGCTTTCAAGGATCTGCTGGGCAAATGAGGGTGCAAAACAAGAGTGAGAGAAACTAAGTAATCATGGGAACCATGTGGGGGCAAGATGCTGTTGTAGATCCAAAAGAAAAAAAGAAGGAAGAGAGTAAAGAAGGAAGAAAGGATGGAGAGGAGAACGAGAGAGAGAGAGAGAGAGAGAGAGAGAGAGGAGGAAGAAAGAAGAGAAGGAAAAACGTGCTCCTACTTCAAAGTTTTCTTAAGTCAAAGAAATACATGGGTTTTGTTTATCAAGGAAAGCAAGCAACTGCGAGGTAAAAATGTAACTCAGTTAAACTGTGTCAGTTACAACAAAACCTTCCACAATTAGCTCATCACAGGATGCACTGTTCCCATTAAATAATGAGACACGAGGGACCTATTTTTCTTTGTACTTATTTCAAAACAAATAGCCAGGCTATTCTACCAGTAATAGTTGGGATGTAACTTTCCAGGTATAAGCTAGAAGAGTTGGTGAGTACTCTTTTATTGCTTTCAGACAAGAATGAGATGGAAAAGCCAAATCCCCCCCCACCCCTGCCGCCATTTGTAACCCTGGCATCTTGCCCATCATCCATGTAAGTATGTCTGCTTTAGTTTATGAATTTTGTTTCGTTTCCCCCTTCGTATCAACTGTGTTTCATGGTGAGATGCCCTAACTGAATTAAGCAGGGTATGAATGGATGGATGGAGAGATGAGAGCAAACTGCGGCAATAGGATGGAGCCGTGAAGGTAGCTCCAATACCCCATGAGGAAAAGGTTTAAAGAGCTCTCTTCCAAAGCAAACAACTGCTTTCCTGCCCGCTTTCTGTGTACGACCACCTTCTATATATCACCTTTATGTTAAACTTTTGGCAGGGGGATAAAGCTATGTTCCATTGCAGCAAGATCTTGAATGGATGCAGTGTTTAATCCCATCACTTCTCCTAGGATGAACAGAGTCACCCCTGTACCCGTGGTCCCCAATGTGTTTACTGTGTGGGACACTAAACACCGTGCACCTCCTCTCTGTGCTCCTTCTCACTTCCTAAGATAGAGGAGGCAAACTATCGCCTTCAGGAAACATCTGTACTGTCGCTGCTTCCCCCATCATCCCTCTGCCCCTGCTTGTATAATCTGTGTTTCCCAGTCATGAGGGAGAGGAGATGCTTTGAATGTTTATCTCCTAAAAGCGTGTTGAAATGCAATTGCCATTTTAATAGATTTTAAAGTTTGAAGGCATGAGATCTGTCGGAGGGGATAAGGCTGTAAGGTTAGGTTCTGCTCCCATCCATGGAACGGTGATGCCATTATCTGGGAAAGGAATCGTTTGACATCCGTTTGTCTCTTTGACCCTCTGTTTGTCGTTCCTCTTTAGACTGTTGTGCTAAGGAATTACTTGTTATATGCAGCGCCCTTGCCTCTTGGGCTTCCCAGCTTCTAAACCCATGAGTCAATAGTTTCTGTTAATTGTAAATTAACCAGCCTGTGATCGTCTATCACAGTGCTCAGGCAACTAGCTGAGAAAAGTAGTCGGCATAGAACAAAAAGGGCTGGGAGGTGTTTTGGATGAGAAAGGGAGGCTGAATGGGATAGCAGCACAGAGCCCTGCCTTCCAGTGAAGGAAGCTTGCCCTCGGACACAGAAGCAGTAGAAGGAATTCTGGGAATAGAGAGATGCAGGAGGATAGCTTGCTCTGGAGATTTACCAAGTCAGTTTTATGGGGTATCTTTTTGCTTTTTTTGTTGTTAAAAGGTGTCCGGCAAAGATAAGCTTGTTTTCCGGGGAACACGTCCCCAAAGGGCAGGAAAGCTGTGGAGGTAAGAACAGGAGGCAGCTGCTCACTTTGTGTCCACAGTCAGGAAGCAGAGAGTGACTAACATCTGCACTCAGTCAGCTTTCTCTCTTTATTCATCCTGAGGACCCAGTCTCTGGAAATAGACGCATCACCTTTAGGGCGGGTCTTCCCTCCCTACACTTATCTAGACAATACCACCCAGACACACCCAGATTTGTCTCCAGGATAATTCAAAACCCTTCAGGTTGGTCACAGTGCACAGACTTTGCAGTGATGGGACACAGAGAATTACTCCCTTCCCTGGTGTGAATGAACTGTTAACAGTTTAACCTGTGGGATCCACACAGCTTTCAACCTGGGGAACTTTCCCCATTCCACTTCCAATTACTGGGAAATACTGACTTTCCATTCATCTCAAAAAATGTAAAAGTAGCCGGGCAGTGGTGGCGCACGCCTTTAATCCCAGCACTCGGGAGGCAGAGGCAGGCGGATCTCTGTGAGTTCGAGACTAGCCTGGTCTACAAGAGCTAGTTCCAGGACAGGCTCCAAAACCACAGAGAAACCCTGTCTCGAAAAACCCAAAAAATAAAAATAAAAAAATAAAATAAATAAAAAGTATAAAAGTAATTGCTCCATTATTTATCTATTTCTTTTTTTAAAAAAGATTTATTTATTTATTACACATACAGTGTTCTGCCTGCATGTATGCTTGCAGGCCGGAAGAGGGCGTCAGATTTCATTATCGACGGCTGTGGGTCACTTAGTGAGAGCTGAGAATTGAACTCAGGACCTCTGGAGGAGCAGCCAGTGCTCTTAACCTCTGAGCCGTCTCTCCAGCTCCCATTTGTCTGTTCCTTAACAAGAAATAAACTAATGTGAAGAAATGTGACTTTCTGCCTGATTTCTTATATCTTCCCTGTGACTTCTTGTATCTTATCTATGTATGCTCAATCATCCTGGACCATATCATGATTTAGATAGCACGAGAACATTTCATGTGACAGCCAACTGCCAGGTATGTCTTTCCTTACGGGGCTTTTGTTGGAATCTGGTGAACCAGTACCAGTTTCTCAACACACCACGGAATGAATTCAGGCTGAATTTTTTTGAGAAATAAGGAAGGATGATATGTAAACGCCAGTTCAGAACAGCATCGCCGCAGATTTCCACCAGACTCTTTCTACTTTCAAGTGCCCTCATATATTTTGAGAGTACAAATCTAATAACACTTTTTTACCACACAGCACATTCTGCATGTAAAAAAGCTGCTTGGAGGTTTATGAATGCTTCCAGATCTTGCTTGAAATATGATTTACCAAATGCTATTTTAAAAATCAAAATGAAAACTCCAGCACTGGGGAAATCTCATTTATATTCCCTGAGGTGGTTAATTAAGAACACCGTCTTCCATTATACAGGCAGGAAGGCAGACTAAGGAATTGTAAAAACATTATCCGGGAAGGGCCAACTCATCACTGTTTTTGCCCCCTAAGATAAACTTCCTAAGGGAATCAAGAAAGCCACGCCCTCTCAAAGCACTAGGCAGAATCTACTTTAACTTCGTACTGCTCAGTGCTTTCTTCAGAGCAAGAGTGTGATAGTGTTCATAAAGTCCTTTGTAAGCAACACTTGGCCTCTCCACCCCGGGTTCCTATGCATTTTAATGCTGTCCAAGAGGACAACCTTTAAAAGGGCATTGGTTAGTTACACTGAAACAGACCCTGTGGCACTGTCACTTCAGAAATCATTTCTTTCTAGACACATTTGTAACTGTTTGTGGGGACGGTTTGCCCTTTCCCTGACTCTCCAGTTCCTTGGGAGCTGGGAGGAATGTAGGCTTACTTGTTTATACTCTGGGCAGAGGTAATATATTGTTCCAAACCACCTGGGCAGAGTGGAGAGAGGACACAGGACGGGTCTGCTGATTAATGGGGGGTTGTCACAAGCTGGCTTCCATCCACTGCCCCGGCCCAACTGTCTCCCTCCTGACCATTATGTATCCCATCCCCCCAGGCCAGGGAAACTCTTCAGGGTTCCAGAACATTCCGGGTCTTTCAGCAGCCAGTGCTTTTGTACATACCATGCTTCCCAGTGCACGTTTTCTTCCCCTTCCTCCATAACCTTGTCTTCTTACAAACTCCCCAAGCTCCCATGTAGGGTTACTCTGTCTTTCCTTGTCCAGTTCAAACTTCAAAACAGAAATTACCAAATTAAATTCCAGATTTCTGTCTATGCCTCTCTCGCCCTATTTCCTATGAACTGGCCTAGGGCAAGGACTTTGTGTCTCTTCTTTCTGGGTTTCCATCACCTGCACAGGGCTGGTGTTCATAGTCAGCAGTTCTGTCTGCACACCTCAGAATGGGGAGTAAGAAATAGCACCATTTTTATTTTTAAAGTTTAATATATAATACGCATATATATGTACAAATATTTTTACACACTGCTACAAGTTTACTTCGTATTATCAATACCATGAGTTCTTTTCATAATATAGATATAATAGTCATGTTCAGAGACTAGGGTTATGAATGTTTACCTAGGGTGGTGGTTATTCTTGGTTGTCAACTTGACTATATCAGGAATTAACTAAACCCAAGTGGCTAGACACACCTAAGAGGGATTTTTCTTGACTGACTTGTTCGAAGTGGGAAGACCCACCCTGAACCTGAATCTTCTGTGGTAGAAAAATGCTCCTTAAATGTGAGCCACACCTTCTGGTGGCAGTCTGTATGAAGACCACAGTAGGTGGGAGCGCTGGCTCTCTGCCTGCTTGCCCTAACTCTCATTGGCTAAGTCCATGTCTTCACTAACATTACAGCCTACTTCTCTGGAATCCCAGCATATACTGAAGACCCGCTGAGATGTCCAGCCTTGTGGATTGAACAACTACTAGATTCTTGGATGATCTATCAGGAGACAGCCATTGTGGGAATAGGTGGACCATTATATATATGTGTGTGTGTACACATATGTATATGTATATATAATTATGCATAGTGTATATAACACATGCATATATTTGTAGAACATATATATGTGTGCATATATAACATATAAAGTATTTATGTATATAATATATATATGCACACACATATATTTGTAGAACACATATATATTTTTCTATCAGTCATGTTTCTCTAGAGTACCCTGACTTAACACCTAACAAGCATGGAGTTAGGTTAAATCCCCAGGAAAAATGAAAAGGAAGGAAGGAGGAAAGAAAAGTTATTTTCATTTTAGAATAAAAATATATTCTTCAACTGATGATAGTTTTGTAAAATTGGATAGCACGCAGCTGGCACCAACCAACAATTAAATTCTAAATTTAAACAGCCTACTTCTTTTAATTAAATTCATGATTCCTGGGAAAGCTGAGGTTCCTGGCTGCAGCTCCTTCCTCTAGTTGAAAACCCCACCCCTCAGATTCTTCGGTCTTGATTTGCATATTGAAGGTGTCCTCTGATGGCCACCTCTGCTCTGCAGGATGCTTTACAGCAGCCCGGATGAGAACACTAACCTGGCTCGCAACTGCCTTTGTCATCATTTTCCTCTCCTTCCTGAAACTCTGTAGGGCCACCGGATGTCACAGAAATGCAACCGGGACAAAATGGGTATCATATCTCGATTTGAAGAATGTCCATGACTCTAAGCCCAGAGAGGATGTAATAAACATATCCTATTGCTTGGCCAGCATATTCAAGCCAGTTAGGAAAACAGGACAGATGGCACAGGACCTAACACCCATAATGGCAGGGACTGCACTCTGGGGCATGCCGCTTGACTCTTTGCAGGTGCAGCCTGGTGGTGGACAGCTCAGGAAAAACAAGTGGTCGTAGCATCCTTTCTCTGACTGTGAGATCACGTCATTTTTGTTTTTATACATGGGGCAGCTGCTTCCTAGGTCTGCAAGGGGCTCAGAGCACGTGCCACATGTTCAGTCCGCGTTCCAAGGAGACCAGGCTTTACTGAGGATGTGTCTGGTAAAGAAAACACCTTTAGTCTATTGATCTAAGACTTAGATAGGTGGAGAGAACCCATAGATTCAAGCTGGTTTCTCAAAAAAAAAAAAAAAGTGGTTTCTGGAGGAGTCCTTTCCATGTTTACTAGTTAGGAAAGAGAACTGTGGTGACCTTGATACCCTAAAAAATGTGCTGTGAGATCTTTTGCATGGACAAGACTCCAATGAGGAAAGAAATGAAAACAAACAAAGAAACAAAAGCCTTTGAAAGCAGCACAACATTCAGTTTTTATCCTCCATGCACAAGAACTCCACCCCACTTTGAATTCAATTTAGCCCCTTCACATCTTAGTAATAATAAGAGTTTAAAGATATAAGTTGCTGTGAGCCTGCTGAGTGGTTTTTGCAGGTGGGGGCCTGGAACCACCTTGCCATTTATGGAAAGCAGCATGATTGCAGTGTCCTAAGAACTAAAGACAAAACTCATGAAATATGCCCTTAAATTTCTGTTACCCTTATTTTCCCCAGGAAAGGTGTCAATCATTATATATACCAATATACAGCAGGCATTGCACAGAGTGGTTGTTTGTTCAAAAAAGGGACGGTAATTGGCTCTGCCCTACATCTTTAATGATGCCTGCAGGTGTCTCTGGGGTGGGTTGGTTCTAATTCTCTTCACCCATATTTTGACTTGACCCACATCTACACATCCATTCAGCACTGCAGAACCTAGGACAAAGCCAGCCATTTATATGGTTGCTGTCTTCCCTAATGTCATTCTTAGGCCCAGTTTGTTTACAAACTTGATGAACAAGGAGCAGACAACAAGGCCAGTCAGCAAAGGCTGACATCTCTTTGCTGGTGGCCATCCCACTGTCTACAGAGATGGACCCTACTGAAGCTGTACTTCTGAGACTCTTCAGTCTGGGGCTCTTGGCCACTCATTTTCATGATCCATTCAGAATTATCTTTTATTTAGGTCCCCTATCAGGGAAGCAGGGTCCTTCGGTATCATAGGTGGTCATGTCCTCATCACATGCTGTCTGGATGTTGGTTTTCTCTTTGTCATTTTTCACTTGTTGGATACCAGAGATAAATTGTATAGGTTCTAAAGTTTTCTACTTCTCCATATCTTATCCTCCTCTGTCTTTAATTGATTCATTTATTTTTTCAATCACTATATTACAAGAGATTGAACCTAGGGCCATGTGCATCACGTGTATGGTAAACATTGTGCTATTACCCCCAACCCTCTCATTACTTTTTGACATGTTTGCATATGTGTGTGCGTGTGTGTATGTATGATCCAGTGTGATTTGATTATTTTCCTCTCTTGTTATAACTATGTCCCTAAGAAGAATTCGAGGGTGGTGTGATCAAACAAAATTGTCAAATAAGAATCCAGCATTCAAGTTATTTATTAATAGTACTCCTGAGTGTTCATTCTTTTTTTTTTTTTGGCCACAAGTGAATTCAGGTGGTGTCCTAATTAGCCTAGAATCTTCTATTAAAGTGCTCCATTGAGTAATTGTCCCTATCAGGTGTGGATTGTCTTGATTATTAACTAATGAGGAGGGCCCAGCCCACTGTGGGTAGTACCAAACCTAGAGAGCTGGACTTAGCTATATAAGAAACTAGCCGAGCAAGGGCTTGTAAGTCAGAAAGCCATCCGGAAAGTAGCACTGTTCCTTGATTCCTGATTGTAAGTTTCTACCTGGAGTTCCTGCCCTGGCTTCCCTTAATGATGAGTTGTGACCCGGAAGAGTAGAACCTAACCCCTTTCCTCCCCCAGCTCCTTTTGATCAGAGTGTTTCATCAGGAGGCGACTCAGAGTCTCTGAAATTTCAGATGAGGGAGGAGAAGCCGACCTGGCACAGCTAGTCGGTGTGAGGAACAGCCCAAGCGCTATGGGAGTACAGACTCCCGGTGACTCACTCTCTCAAGGAAGCGCGCAAGAATTCACACCAAAGACAGCATTTGCTCTAGGGTAGGCAAGGTAAGGAGGAGAAGGGGGAACCACTATCCGGTCAAAACGGGGTGTAAAGATCATGATGCACGCTGAAGCAAGATGTGTTCAGGGAAGAATTAAAATTCCAAGTAGGCGGAAAGTCAGGAGACAGGAGAAAAATAGGGGCGGAGGCAGAGGAGGGCTGAGCCCAGACAAATATTCTCATAGTTTCCTATAATAGTGGGTGAGCCTAGAGAAGAGAAGCAGGGCCACAGTCTCTTTGGGAATAAAGCAGATAGCGCCACGAGAGACGCATTAGAGTGGGAAAAAGGCCTCCCTGGCCTTCTCCACAAGGGCAGGGCAATAATGCTGCTAACGGTGCCATTTTGCTGTTGCTACTGAAACTCACCAAGGGGTTGGACCCCGAGAAGTCATTAGGAAGTTATGTGTGGTGTTAGGGGGCACAGCATTTCAATCTCCTCATTGAGAAAGAACACACACACACACACACACACACACACACACACACTATGGTTAGGATGAGCCTATTAAATTACTATTTCTTGCGCGTGTGTTTACTTCAAGTGAGCATCCCCAAAGAGAAGGGTAAATCCCCATACGATAGAGAACTGATAGGACCTTTACTGAATGGAACAGGGCTGACCCAGAAGCATGTTTCTCCTCCCTTTTATCTCTTCCATTTGAACTCTCAGGGCAGTAATTGTGCTTCAGGTGCAAGTTCGTGCTTGGAAATTGCCTACCAGTCATTACATGGCATCCCAGGACGACCCAAGCATAACACAGCAATTTAGCATGACTCCTTTTTCAATCTAGACAAAAACGATGTCTGAGTTAACTTTGCGGGGTAGAGGAAACAGGCTTTGTGGGATTTTGTGTTTTGTTGTGCGCATACAGCTTTCCCATGCTGGTCAATGCAGATGGCAAAATTGGGATGCTGCTACCAAGCTGCTGAAACAGTTTGCCTACCCAGATGGGCCCTGAGTTCACAGACAATCACATCTGGTCTGCTTCCCGGCAGTCATCTACAGAGCTTATGCCTGGCTTCATGCAGACACGGACGCGGAGACATGGGCCGATGAATAACACTTGACTCTACACGTTGGCCGTCTCAGGCTGATGACGACATATACTCTCAGGAGAAGCTTTTGCTTCTCCCTGTGGATTGTACTCTTATTGCTGGGACTCAGTTAACAGGGGGCTTCCTCCACTCAGCTCTAGTTTGTACATCTCAAAGTTTGGAACAAGATCCAGAACTTGGTCTGAAAATTTTTGTGTTTCTATAATCTTTTGAATTCCTGATAATGCTGAACCTCCGAACACCACTGGGATGTTTGCTTGGGTGTCAAGGAGAAAAACTCTAATTAAGTTAATTTTAAAATAAGATCAAATATAGGATAAAGGAGAGGCTCAAAGGACCAGGGCTTACAGAGGTCACATGGCTGCCTTATAGAGAAAACCCACCGTCATCCCACGCCTCATTTAGTCCCACATCCCACCAGTTTCCCATGTCCTGAGGCTCCACACAGAGCAGTAGAGGGATTTAGAGCAAAGCCTTTGCTTCTCTCTGTGGATTGTACTCTTACAGGTGACCAGGATGCTGGACTGGACGTCAGCCCTCATGCTGACTCTCCATGGGCCTCAGTGAAATGCCTTGTTTCACTCCAGAGAGCCTGGATAGAACTGCACAGGCCGATAAACCCAGCTGCTTGGCTCTAGCCTCTGACTGTGTCGCGCTACAAGCTTTTCTTGATGGGGAAGAACAAATTCACTCAAATCCAGCGCTAAGACACATGAACTTTAGACTGTTAAAATTCCCACTTTAAAGCTAATGAAGGGCTTTGGAATGGCAATATTCTTTAATAATTTTTAGTACTTGCAATGAAGTACAAGGGCAGCAGATTCAGTCAGAAGAAGGTGTCAGAATCCCCTGGACCTGGAGTTATGAATGTTTCTGAGCAGTCATGTGGGTGCTGGGAATCTAACCCGGGTCTTCTGGAAGAATAGCCTGTGTTCTTAGTAACTAAGCCATCTCTCTAGGTCCTCTCCGACTTTTAGCTTGATCTTATACCGAACTAAGGCACCAAATTTAGATGAACTATGAGATTCTTTAAAAATATTGGGCAATTTTATGTTTATTTAGTTGATAGTTGTATGTAAGTTGGCTAAATGGAAACCTTCTCCATCATATATTGCCTTTTATTTTAATAACTAAATGGGAATTCTGCATCCCCATGTAAAATCAGCAGAGACACACAATGTCTATGTGCCCTCACATGCCTGGCCTTTGAGATCTGAACTGTTAGTTGTACTTTTTTGGTGTAATGCCCACAACCCCTGATGGTGTCCCGCTGTGCTTGCCAGACTCCCTTGTGCAAATATTTACACTAGAACTTTTAAACATCCACAAACATTTATTTATCTCTCCCAAACGGCATCACCCAGAGTGCTCAGAGTGCTCTTTGATGATAGCTATGGGCTCTCAGGTTGTCTCGGAGACCTAACTCTGCTCTCAGTCTCCTGGGCTAAGCACAGCTGCAATAGATAATGTGATGGAGCCCTGCTAAGGGCTGTTGCATTACACGGTGGTCTTGAATATGCTAAAAAAAAACAAAAAATAGTCTTCCATTTTAATTCTTCTTCTACCTTAAGGGACACACTAGCAATGAAATTCTCAATTCTGGTGACACAAAAAGTTTCAAAAGAGAAATGGAAGCTCAAAGAAGTCGTGGACAACCTCAGAGTTGTTTTGATGTTTCTAAATAACTCAGGGAGATGGGAAGGAGGGAAGGAAGGAATGAAGTAGAGGGGGGGAGAGAGAGAGAGAGAGAGAGAGAGAGAGAGAGAGGCCAAACTTACTTCATCCACATGTCCAACTGCGCCAAAGATCCTTGCTATTTGTCCAGCGAGGTAGGGAAATCTCTCCCCAATCTCTTTCAGCATTGGTAGAAAACTGCTCAAAGCCAGTGGTTCATAGCCTGCTATTTCTATGAGGATGTTTAGGATGAAGTCATTGTGGGTTGAATTCTTCAAATGCCTGATGAGGAAAGGAACACATTTCTGAACCACCTGCAAGGGGAGAGGAGAGGAAGAAAGGAGAAAGAAAAGACAAAGAGAAGAGTTAGTTTACGCAGAATCACTTTCAAAAGAAAATTTTGTGTTAACAGTCTTATAAGTAACATAGTCTGTAGTCATCTTAAAACATTCCTCCTGCCTCAGCTTCCTGAGAGCTGGGATTATAGGCATAAGGACGGCAAAATTTTAAATATTAAACCGGAGAGACAACACATCCTGGGATTATTAATCTCGTGGCAAATCTCCAGACTTTGGAATCTAAAATTGACAATAAAACCACCTACTCTTGAGTCTGCTTTTCTTTGAAGTCACACTCTGCTATGGAAAGTGAACTCCACAAAGTTCTCATGTCTCTGATGCCCAAGCCAAGCTTTGCTGTGTCATGGGAATACTGCATCCCTCTTCCCCAACCTCCGGAGCTGCAGCAGAAAGATGGCCAGTGAGGAAGAGGCCTTTGTTGATTTTTACTAAAGCCTCTGGTTTAGGAGAATCCCACTTAGAAATGCTTCATAGTGGAGACAAAGAAGCAGGAAGGCTCCTCACTGTTCCCAATCTCCAGTTCTACCAGAGAATGTCATCATAAGGTATAATCATTAAAGAAAAATGATTTCCCCTGCATTCCCATTGCTTTATGAAGACAAGAATTCAAAACTTTTCATTAGAAAGTGTGACTTTCTGTGAAATAAAGTCACTACTACACACAGATATAGGAGGGGATGCATATATAGAATTTGAAAAGGGACAAACCAAAGTAGTCTTGAGATAACTAAAATCATCCTACATAGAGATTGAAACTTCATAGTCATTTACGTACTTTGGGAGGAGAGCATGGCTAGCTTCTGGCAAGTCACACACCTGCAGTTCTAGAAATGCTGCCTGTACATTTGTGCATTGGGGAAGGACTGCAGGTGCTTCACGACACGCCCTGAGAGGTCCCTGGCATATCCAGCAAAAATGTCAGCCAGCTGCTTGGGTCAGGGCAACGTACCTGACCTGAGGCATATGGAAACAGAAAATGCTCACACATTTCCTGGCCCTTGAAGAAATTCCATTTTCTAGCCCTTGCTCTTGAGGTCCTGCTCCTGGAGCAAGAAGTCTCTGTGACACAAGGTTCTTCACAGGCCAAATTTTAGCTTTAGTAGAAATCCCAGCCACTAGCCCAAGCCTCACATGGCTATGCTGTATCTGTCTGTTTTTCCATGAAGACAAGGAAAAAGGAAAAGAAAGAAATGGGGGAAGGACAGAAGGAGAAAAGAAGAGAGAGAGAGAGAGAGAGAGAGAGAGAGAGAAGAGAGAGAGAGAGAAAAGCAGGCAGGCACCAGGCAAATGAATTTTCAACTCCATTGGGGGGCAGATGACTCCATAGAAGACCCAGAAAGTAGAGGCATCTTGAGTACTGTAAACAGCCATGACGACTTTAAACATGAAACAAAAGCTGAGTATTTCACTGTTTATTATGATGATGATAGAAAAGAAAGATATTTCGAAGTTTGTCCCACACACTGAAAAAAAAAAAAAGGGATGCCCTGGCAGGAGGAATTTTGTTTTCCACATGCAGGGCCCACGTCTCCACTGCCGCCCTGTTGAGTTGACTTCATGTCTATTAACGAGTCCTATGTCTGCTGAGCGTACAGGAGACACAGAGACCCGGGACTCGGACACCAAGAGGATCCTGCACATCGTACATCCGAATATGCAGCGGCACTTTGTAACCCTCCTTCCTGATAAACGAGCCTCGAGCCTCGTAACAACCTGCGAGGCTTGATTTCCACCAGCAGTCTGTGGCCTGTGCAGAAAAAGCAGGGAGAGATGACCTCACCCCGCTCTCTTCTCTTCCTGCCCTTGCTTTGTTCTGCCTGTGGCTATCTCCGGCTTATTTAAGCCACTTCTCAGGAATATGAGGTCACTTAACAGTGTCACAAGGACCCTTAAAAATTAGAATTTCTCCAGAAAAATATGTTAATAATACGAATAGCTTGAAGCCCTGTTTCCATGAGGCTATCCCCCCTCAGGAAAATTCCTCACAGTTCTGACGCCTTGTCTCACAGCTAAATCCACTTACGTGCACTTTCTGGCTTTTGTTCCACTTTGCCCCCTATAAATTGTTGACGACAACAGGAAAGGTGGAGAAAAGTAAGAATTTTTTCTCTTTTTTTATTTTTTTCTGGCCCAAACTGTAAATAACCCCATTTCTCTTTATCCATTCCCAAATTATGATTTTCTGGCAAGATAAGCCAGCAAAGGACTCAGCAGGGCCATAGTCCCTTATACTCTTGGAGAAACTTGTGCTGTCATGAGCCCTTCCCGAAGAAACATCGGGGGCAGGCCGAAGGTATCCAGAAAAATTCCCAGGCCCTCGTTCCTTGGGCTGTGCTTAGTGGGGGTTGGGGTTAAAATAGAGTGCAATTTGGGGCGGGGGCTTGGACAGAACTCTGCAAAGGAAAACAGCCAGGGTAGAATCTCAGCCTCGGGGGTTCTTTGGTTCTTCTCTTTGTGTCCTGTGTAGCAGTTCATAATGTCGGCCCCATTGCAGAGGTGAAATTCTATAGCTACCTCTCCCAAATCTCCAAAGCCAAGGCATCTTAAGCACACGATCATGGGAAAATTAGACCCTGTTTGGTTGGTAGTAAATGACGTTTCAGGACCTGTGTGTGAAATAGAAGGGAGTGTGTCTGTGTGTGTGTATGTGTGTGCTACCACTTAAATTCATCCCTGGGCAATATTTCTATTTTAGTTAACTTAATTAGCATCAAGACTTCATTAATTTCCATGAACCCACAGAAATGCTTGTCATTCTTTTTGTTTATTACTTATTTCCTGCACACCGAGATTCTGGAAAACAGGTTCTGCTGTGCAGACTGCCCCTGGATAGACTATATATATATCCCACCGCCCCGTCTTCTCATGTTTTGTAAATGACTGCAAGTATTTATGCAAAGTGACCCCTGAGCATTGTGGGCCTGGCGACTGGCCTGGCCGATGATGTGTTAGGTGCTGTAAGATTTGGCAGGAGGAGAGGAATGTTCTCCTCTGTTGTGTGAAACCCAGGAAATGACTCTCCTTTCAGGACCAGACCGCAAACGCAGCTCCTCTGGGCCTGAACACTGAGGAGGGAGAGTTCTACTTGACACTCTCTGTCACTCATCTCCGCATGCCTGGGGCCAGAAGCCCATGCCTGGGGCTAATAACATGTATGCATACACATTAATAAATTATGTTCTGTTTGCTAGCTAGACTGCTGGATGTCCCACGGCAGCCAGGAAAACACCGACTTTATTCTTATAAAGGCAACTTGGGAAACTGACCACACAGACTTTTCCTATAAATGGATCCTGACGTTCCCCTGGGGACGCTGACCATGAGTCACCAGCCAGGAACTGCTTTTCTCTCTGAGAAGAATAGTGTCCTGTTAAGAACAGTGCCCGATGTCAACGATGAGGGAGAGATGTGCCTAGCCATCCATCTGTATCTTAGAGCCTACAGATGTGTGGATGCTGAAGACCTCATAGACTATTAGCTTTGTGTAGAGAAATTGTCTGCCTCTATATGGACTTGAATGAGAGTCTCCAAAGGGGCTGCTTTTATAGGGAGGGAAACGTTAACAAGGGAAACACTTTATCCCTGAGCTATATCGTGGTCTGAGGAACAGTTTTTCATGGGCCTCTGCTGACCAGACCTGAGAATCATGTTCTCACTGGTCACAAAGTGTAGGTGATCAGAACCTCAGCATTCAGCAAACAGGACAAGCCCCAGCAAGCCCAAGCAGTCAATCAAACAGAAACCCAGGAAACATCACAGGTGACTGCACTCATTAGGGATATCGCTAATAATCGTTGTTTTAGCTACTCTTCTTCAACAAGAAAACCAAAAGAAGCAGCTTGAGCCAGGAAGGATATGTTTTTTTTTTTTCACCTACCCTCCAGAAGGATATGTTTTAGCTCGTGGTTTCAAGGCTTTCAGAACATCATGGTGTGGAAAGCATGGCTTGAGGGGGCTAGACTCCTGTTGGGGGTTCTCACATCATGGAAAATTTTGAAGCAGATGGAGCCCCCAAAAGTCTGTCCTTAGCGGTCGATATCTGCCACATTCTGAAACTGTGCCACCAGTCGGGAAACAAGAGTTCCAGCATAGGTGCATATGGGGGACATCTTGGACCCAAACCATGATGACCTCCAGGTAACACATGACAAGCTTGAATTGCAAAATCGCATCTTTCCTTGTTCACCTGCTTATTTCGCCTGGAAGCAAATGGATCAGAACTGAGTTGGAATTGAAATGCAGTCTGCATTTCTGGTTGCTGGTTCTTTCTAGGCATCTCTGAAAACCCTCTCTCCATGATCATGGCTCCTGGACACTGTCTAAGGAGCGGACATATGAGAGGAGGTGAAGTGGGCATTCTGTTTGTCCCTGTCTACGGCAGTGTCGTTTCTAAGGGAACCATAGAAAATAATGAAGCGGCAGGTAGAGGGGCCGCTTTCATGTGATGAGCAGGAAGTGGGAGCAGCTGGGCTGGGCACTTCCCTCTCACAACCTCGTCTAGCGGTTAAAATCTGAGGACAATGAAGGCCACTCAGTCACTCTAGGTGCCTCCCAGGCCGAGGACTCTTCATTCTAGGGTCCACACTCAGAACCTGTGGCCTCATCTAGAGCTTTTTTTCCTCAATGAATTCACTTCTATCCCTTGCCACATATTCTGCTGAATCCTTTGGAACTCCATCTGCCCCAGGAGTCATAGGCCTCTAGACTCAATTTTCTTTTTATTTTCTCTATATATTTAGTATCAAAACATTTCATAGATGGAAGCATATTAGACTTAAGTTACAGCTTGGCTTTATCAGTGAAGCTTTGGGACCATGTGAGTGTCTGTGTTTGGTGACTTCAGGGAGGGCAGTTTGACCGTGAGTTAGAGCGGGAGGTTGAAGCTTGTGCCAATGAAGGCTGGAGGGGCTGATCGGGATGAAGCTCATGTAAAAAGTCACCTTACCAAGCTGCTCCACATCATGGTGAATGATCAAAATTTTGCTTTTCCGTCTATAAACTATAAAAATCCCCCTGTGTGGGATGAAATAAGGGAGCATCTGCAAACCACCCAGCCAGTGGCTGTTGGTGTGTGAATGAGCTCATCCACTCTTAGCACCCTTTGTCCACTCTGTCCAGCAGTGAGGAAACCATCCTCCTCTGCACCCTCCTCCAGGGGAAGCCGCTCAGGCCAAGAGAAGAAGGAGGTACAACTCAGACAGCCTGGCTTCAAAACCCTGGACCTTTCTTGTGCTCCAGTAGGTGGGTGATCTCAAGCAAGTTAACTCCCCAGAGCATCTGTTTGGATCAAAGTAAGATGGAGGAAAATTAACACATTATAGAGTAATTTATAGGAGCAAGTGAGACACTCTACGTGAAAAGGACCATTTGAATGATGAAGCTGTTTGCAAACGTAGGAATTTGCTTTAACTCCTCTGTGTAGAAATAGCCATGAAAGCACTAGTGTATACCAGGTGCTAAGCCAGATCCTCTGGTGGTTCTGACCAACGCTAAGCACGGTGGTATCAGAGCAGGATGGCTCTCCTCTCTCAGGGTGCTTTAGAGGAGAGAGGGAGCAGGAACTGGGGGTAAGGGATTGATTCTGAGAAAGAGGGCTTTTTGGTCTCTGCTTTCCCAGTGCAGGCATTGCAAGCATGTGCTGCTATACCTGGCTTTTCCTATAGAAGCTGGGGATTGAACTCAGGTCCTCACGCTTATTCAACAAACGCTTTCCCTGCTGAGCAATCTCTTCAGTTCCTATTAAACCCCTACTACTGCCCAGCATGAAGTCAGGGACTAATTGTGAATAGGTCAACATGCCCTATGGTCTTTAAAGAGTTTAGAGTAAACTAGAAGAGAGAAACTAGCAATAATAATAACCAATAAGTTATAACAATA
This sequence comes from Microtus oregoni, assembly GCF_018167655.1. NCBI lineage: Eukaryota > Metazoa > Chordata > Mammalia > Rodentia > Cricetidae > Microtus > Microtus oregoni. The sequence goes on along the minus strand of NW_024543069.1, from coordinate 14,635,129 downwards.
ATAATAAGTTATTTATAGTCATAGCATACTGTTGTTAGTATTATCCCAAGGACAGAAGCAAAGCCACACACAGGCATCAGACAGCTCTCAGTCCTCTGCCAAGCCTCTGACCTTGTTCTTTAGTTTGTGATCCCTGTGGTAACAGCCTACTGTCCGTACCTGATCTAATGAACAGAGATCCACGAGTGTACAATTGAGGAAAGGGCCGGCTTCCTGGTCTCTGTCCTGGGGCATCACATGAAGACTATACTTAGTGTTTAGTAACTGGTAACCCTGCTTCTTTTCCTAGAGCCCTATTCATTGTCCCTCTGTTCCCCACAGCACATGTATTTTTAAGGCTCCAGCCTGGATGCTACTCCCATGAGAGGACTTCACTGTACCATCTTCTCCCAAGGCAGAATCCATAACCCTCTCCATCAACTCCTTCCTCTCACAGCAGCTGATTTCTCTTTGAGAAATGGAAAGAGAGAGGGATATTATTTCATTCTTATTATTTGGTCTCTGAGACCAAGTTCCATGCAAGTTTTTTTTTTGTTGTTGTTGCTGTTTATTTATTTTCTATCACATTGCCTCTAAATTCCTTTCAGCACTGAAACCACTGTGGTTTGCTAATTACAAGCATCCTAAACTTCAGTATGCTACTTGGCTATAAAGAATGACAGCTGATTTGCTATCCAGAGAGTGACCTTTGGCTCCCATGCTGGGCACATTTACTCATGAGTCAACTCATGTGCAAAACTTTCTCTTGGCCCTGCTTGTGAGAATACAGATTCTGAGAACCGTGTGCACAGATGAGATTGCACGGAAGTTGCCCCGCAATGGCTGTAGATTCCTGCTGGTTGCTTTTTATCCATGTAACTGTGATTTTGCATCCATTTGATTGGATCGCAAGGTGCCCAGATGCTTGGTAAACATTTCAGGGGGTCTGTGAATATATTTTTGGGCGAGAATAACATTTGAATGGGTAGACTGGGTGAAGGAGATTTCCCTTTTGCTACGGACATGCACCAGTCACCCTGTTGAGGACTTAAACAAAAGGAAGAGGGGAGGGAAGAGAGAATTCACACATCCTATGTGATCTCTTGTGCTAGAGTATTGGTATTTGTCAGCCTAGACCATCTGCCCTCCAGTTTCAAGCATTTTTAAAATACAAATTAGAACTGTGCCCCTGGCTTTTCTGAGTCCCTAGGACGGATGATAATCTTCATGGTGGTGTGAACCAACATCACCCCCCCCACTACCACCACACACACCTCTTGTACAAACGTATTAAAAACAGACAGATGCTTTTGCATATATATGTATGTGCAAGGAAACCCTAAGCACGTTAATCCTGCTCAGATTATCCAGAAGTCTCTCTGGCTGTGTGGGCCATCACACAGTGCGGAGCATACACAGTGTATATCAAGCAGACGCAATGCACTTTCTACCTCCACGTCTCTCTTCTTTGCTGCTGCGTGCAAAAGCCGGAGTAGATGGTACTGTTCTGTCTGCTCCAATTGAGACATCAAGGCCAGGAGTTCTGCCAGGTGTCTGTTGATGGGTCGAGGCTGCATTTCATACACAGCAGGTAACACCCTCAACAGCATGGTGTTTCCTGCGGAGGGAACAAGAAAGGCAACAGCGACCTTATCAACCTCAGAGTCATAGAAATAACAACATTGTCAATGTAATAATCTGGGCACTTAAGCCGTAGGGTCAACAGCCAAACGTTCTATTCAAATTAACACATTGGCTTATTCTGTGAAAAATTAGTCACTAAAGCACAATTCCGATGGATTTCACAAGGGAGTATTTTACGATATGACCAGCATGACTAGCTAATGAAATCTATTCCCTGCGTAATGCTCCGTGGGGAATACAGGCACACTTGACAGCAACCAGACCACACCCCAAGGAGACAGTTCCGATAAAAAATTCCCGAGGAGAAGTAACACGTGGATGCTGTTGAAATGAAAAGTGAGCCGTGTTAGGAGCACGAACCTAAGTGAGGCTGAACCCAAAAAAATGCAGAAAGGAATGCGTTCGCATTCCTGAGGGCTGGGAGGCCTGGTTTAGAACAATGGACATATGGAAACGATGCCTGATTTTTTTTTTTTTTTTACGAAGAGTTTAAAAGGTAGCAATGCAAATTTAAACCCTCAATTTCTGCACTATTTCAAGGGGAATTTGCACTCAGCTTGTCTGTCACACGTGATTTGCCTCAAAGGCGTGTGTGACAACCGGATTCAAAATGGCAAAACCCGAAGAAAAAAAAAATATTTCATGAGCTGTAGGGGCTTCACTGCAATGACACGTGGGAAACAACCGCTTATCACTTTCTGTTACGGAGTCCCCTCTCAAAATGCTGTCAAGCACTTATTTAAGTGTCTCGGAGGATTTGGTTTCTAGAAGAATATTTTCTTCGTTCTATTTATAATTTGTGTTGCGGCAGTAGAGCTGGGGTTGAACCTTACGCATGCCAGGCAAGCATTCCCCGAACGGCCACACTCACCCCAACCCAGTTCGTGGTTTACTTATGTTAGCTTTATTCCCAGAAAATATACACAGAAAAAAAAATCAAACAAGCAGAAACTACACATATACAAATCTTCAGTACGTGGTGAGGATACGCTAACACACAAAAGACATTTAATTATGAACATTAAGGAAAGAGATCTTGGGTTTCTACGATATCAGTATTTATGTTCAGTCAAAATGGACAAAATTGTACTTGCATAAAAAATTGAGAATTGATTTTTCATAGAAGTAGTTTCAAACATATCTTAGCAACTTGTCTACAGAACAAAAGATTCTGGAAATGCTTTTAATTTTTTAAAGAATTTGTAAGGGCCAGGCTTGATGGTGCATGTCTTCAGTACTCGGGAGACTGAGATGGGGGATGACCACAAGTGTGAGCCCATTCTGGCCTATATAATGAGTCCGAGACAAGCTTGGACCTCATCTCAAATTGAAACTAAAAACTAAAACATAAAGAAGTTTCTCCTGGGATAGAGAGATGGCTCAGTATTTAAGAGCACTGGCTGCCCCTCCAGAGGACTGGGGTTTGAATCCCAGCACCCACATGGTAGCTCACAACCGTCCATAACTCCAGTCACAGAAGACCTGACACCCTCTTCTGGCTTCCACGGGCATCTGGCATGCAATTGCAGACAAAACATCTGTACACATTACATAATAAAATAATGTTTTAAAAATAAATTGTCCCCATCACTATTTTGACACCAAACTATTTTTTATTTCTGTTTATTAATATTTATATAGCTTCTCCTTAAATGCAGGAAATTCTAACTCAATACGTAATTGATGCACAACCCCTTAGGTCACAGAACTTAGCTGTGGATGGATGCACACTGGTCAGCATCACTGGTAGGAAAAGTTAGAATCTGGGACAGAAACTGTTGCATGACTTTTTAGCACTGTCTCCAACAAAGGTTCTGGGTTCTTTGGAGGGGAAATCTCTAGATTAGTCATTTTCACTGACTTCAGTTTCAATAAAATAAACACAAAAGTAAGTGCAAAATAATTTATTTTCCTTTTAGTTAGAAACTGATAAAGAAATCTGGATGTAGAAATCCTGTAAAAACTTTTACTCAGAGGTTTATATATTCTTTTTAATACTAAGTATTTCAAGCCCTCGGGTAGGCATAAAGAATGAAAGGAGGAATGGTGTGCCCATCACCCGGCTTCATCAAACTTTACCTTGTGCCACAGTGCTTTCTGACCACTTGCTTTTCCTCCTCGGAGGCAACCATCACCCTGAAGTTAGTCTTTTTATTGTTGGGAATGTTTTTATAGCTCATTTACGTGTGTGCATCCACCAACATCTTACAGCTGTCTGCCTGCTTTATAATTTTACATGAATGGGCTCCTTATCTTTATCTACAGACCCAGGGCAAACCGTTTTGCTCCGTTCAACATTATGCTGGGTTTCATTCAAACTGACCTCATATCTTGATTCTTCCTACTGGCCTTTCTCCCCAGGGGCACTGATTTAACTTCTCTGTGGCTGAAAGACATCATTTTCTCCAGAAATCATAAGGAAAAGGCCTGAAATTACTCAGATTTGCTATCTTCTATTTTCCAAAGCCTGGCATGTTTATCACGGTGCTGAAGGTGTAGGCAAGGCTGCAACAGACCTTAAAGGATTTCCATTTCTTTGGTTATTCTATCTTCTAGAGCAGTGGTTTCCTGCCATTCTAATGCTGAGACCCTTTGATACAGTTCCTCATGTTGCTAGGTGGGGAAAACTATATTGAAGGCTGGAAGAAAGAAGGCGGAGTCAGGAAGAAGCCATGTAGCCCCACCAGAGACAAATGACAAAACTATACCTGGTAAGTCACAGCCTCGTGGCAGTACACAGATTAATGGAAATGGATTAACTTAAAATATGAGTTAGCCAAAACTACGCTTAAACTATTGGCCAAACAGTATTGCAAATAATAAGGTCTCTGTATGATTACTTTGAGGTTGAGCAGCCGAAAACAAACAAGCAACCTCCTACAACACACAACTATAAAATTAACTTTCATTGTTACTTCATAATTGTAATTTTGCTACCATTACGAATCATAATGTAAATATCTGTGTTTTCTGATTGTTTTAGGTAACTTCTGTGAAAGGATTGTTTGACCCTCCAAAGGGGTCGTGGCCCATAGGTTGAGAACCGTTCTAGAATCTGGTGTGCACCTACCGGCTTGTGGACCCTCCCATCCTTTTCAAAGCTAGAAACATGGTGACTCTATGATCCCGTTTCTTTCTCTCATCATCCTTCTTCATGTGATTCTCTCATCTGCCTCCCTCTTTCGCTATCTTTTAAAATATTTTCTTTATGATAAGTGTGCAGGTGATGACACGGATGTGTGTGCCTTGACATGTCCTTTGATGTTGGAGCACAGCTTTCAAGAGTTGATTCTATCCCTCCACCTCGTGTTCCAAGGACGGAACTCAAGCCATCAGGCTCGCATTGGGAGATTTTACCCAATGGCCCATCTCACTTGCACATTCTCTCTGACTTTTAGGAATCCTTTTATTGCAGAGCCAAGCTAAATAACCTAGTGTGGTTTCCTTATTTTTTCTGTAGTTACTTTCATTCCATCTGGAATGCAGTGATACAGCGCATGTTTACAGGTTACAAGGATTGGCACACGGACATCTTCTGGGGTCCTGGTACCAGGCTTATAAGAGCTTACACTCCCATGGGCCTCGTGAAGGCATCTGCTGCCCACATCCTTGCTGTGCTGGGCCTTCCCGGCTCTCCTTGCCTTTTGCTGTTTTGATGGAGTGTGAGATTACTTCTCAGGTTTTGTTTTCAGTCTCATTTTCTTGATTGCTTGTGACACACATACACACAGTTTTGCAGCAGGTCATTTCTTGTCCTGCGATTAGGCCATTCACAGTTTTTGTTTTTACTAAGATGTTTATCTGTCTTTTAAATTCATTTTCTTTACCTTTGCCTAAATTGCCATTTTACCCATTCCTGCCTGATCTTTATAAAGAGTTTTAATTGGCCTTTTAAGAATTATGGGAGGACTGGAGAGATGGCTCAGAGGTTAAGAGCACTGACTGCTCTTCCAGAGGTCCTGAGTTCAATTCCCAGCAACCACATGGTGGCTCACAACCATCTGTAATGAGATCTGGCGCCCTCTTCTGATGTGTGGGAAGCAGAATGTTGTACACATAATAAATAAATTAATTTAAAAAAAAAGAATTATGGGAATCACTAATAGTTCTTTAACATAACTTTTCCCTCAACAGCCTTTTGAGTGTGTGCATTCCTGTGAATGTATATTTCTGTAGGTACATGTTTGTGTGTAGACACCTTGGAAGTCAACCTCTTGTATAATTACAATCATCCAACACATTTTTAAAAAGATTCACCTATTTTTATGTCTTTATGTGAGTCAGCATAAGTTTATGTGTATCACATGTACTTGAGGAGGTCAAAGGGACATAGGGTCCCCTGGAACTGGGACAGATGGCTATGAGCTGACTGATGTGGGGGTCCTGGGAACCAAAGTCTTGTCCTTTGACAGGTAAGGTAAGCATTTTTATCCAGCTGTTCCACACTGATTTTGGAGCCAGGGTCTCTCATCGGCCTTAACTTGCCCGGTAGGCTTTCGCTGTCCGGCCAGGAGGTCCCAGGCACCCTCTCCCTGGCACTGGCTTAGGACTGCCTGCATCACCACGCCAGGCTTTTCTGGAAAACAAATCTAGGTCCACATCCTTAAGAGAGAAGCGCTTTACTAACTGAGCTTTCTACACTGCCCTTTAAACAATATTTTATTGTCTCATATTGCCATTTCTTTCTCATAGGCCTTAAGGATGGTTCCAAGCATAGCTTGTTTTTAGCTGCTACTTCAAATAAGTGAAGCCCTCGAGCAGGGGCTTAATGCCTTTCGACTTTTTGTTGATTCTTCTTGATGATGTACTATTCCCTCGGATGTCTAGATATGTTTAGCTGTGAATTCATTTTTACGGTGGTGGTTGGTATATGCACGTGCTTTCCAGACGTGGAAGGGCAAGCCTCTTCTTACAAACTCTTAGGGCTCTTGTGGTACTCAGTCAGGGAAAGCCATGCAAGGAGCAGAAAGAGGAGTTACCCATGGAAATCCAAAAGGTGGGCTTCTGAGAGGCCTACTTGAGGGTCCCCTCACCCTCATGGTTGGTTGGTTTGGATGGCTTTGACTGATAACCACCCCCACCATGGGACTGTGGAGTGATGTCAGCTCAGGAGCTGACCCTCTGGGCTTTATTCCTTCTAGATCTTTGGCCACTACACATTGTTGCTTTTATTTAGAGCCATCTGAATACTTTAAGTTTTAAACCATTATTCTTATGACGTCAACACGTATCTAGGTATTTAGCACAGGTAGAACGTCCAGTTCTCTCTCTCTCTCTCTCTCTCTCTCTCTCTCTCTCTCTCACACACACACACACACACACACACACACACACACACACCAGTCGTCCCTAATTTAAATTTAAAATAGGATCTTTGCCTCTGGGTTTTATTGGACATTTCCACCCAATGTTAGAATGAATAACACCCAAGCTCATGAAGCCAGCTCCCAGCTACCCTTTTTTTTTTTTTTTAGCGGTTTACTTAGTTGCACGTGTTTGTTAGTTGCAACTCCAGAGGAGTAAAGACAAGGGAGCCAGGATGGATTTGATGTCTAGAGTCACAGAAGTTCTTCATATGTCAGATTATTGTGAAGTCACAGAATCATTTCCAATACCTCAAACTTGAGAAAGTGTCCAAAAGGAAAGTGAAAAGAGTTTTCTCTAACTTAAGGGGTGAGGGAACAATCAAAGCTCACACAAAGTGCCAAAATGAATGCCTCGCACCTCTGGGTTCCCCACCCCCCACAGTGCTACCAATTCAGGTTACAGCAGCTAAACTTCATGGGGACCAGCGAAGTCCTGCTTCCCTCCCCCCCTCCCCTAATTAATCTGCCTTCAGTGTGGACCTTTGTGGTTTAACATTGTGCAATCTCTTCTTCGGCTCCCTTGCCCTCCCACCCAACCCCCTCCCCCAAATCCAGGGGAACTCCCTCGCGCTGTGCCACCGGCATTACTCATGCATCCCGGTTCAGGCTTTGGAGCCTTTATTAAGGGCTTTCTCTCCAGCCTCCCTCTATCTCTCCCGGGCTCAATTTCGGCTCACTGAAGAGCCCGGCTTCCTCCCCTAAGGCAGCTGCATAGCGAACTCCATCTCTCCCGCAATGCTTTTCCCTGCGATTCTGCTTTGTGCTTTCTGGTCTGCAGTGTTGGCTGAGACCTCTGACGACTATGAGCTCATGTACGTGAATCTGGACAACGAAATAGACAATGGACTTCATCCCACCGAGGACCGTAAGTTCATTTAAACTTTCTCAGCTCACCCCAACTACACAACTCGCATTTGGGGCGCGGGTGTGTGTGTGTAAAATGACATATATATTCTTAGTAGCCAATGAAACAAGTTAAAATCGTACTTTGTTTTGTAACAGTGAGGACTACCTGAGAAAAGCCAGAGGTTTTAAATTATTTTTGCAACATATATAATGAATTAGAGCATATGAAATCACTGTTCTTTAACTGTTTTTAGCTACATGAATGGCAATTCCCCAGAGTTAGGTTAAACGTGTCCCGTTTAAAAAAATGGTTGCTGTGTCATTTTTGAGTTAACACGCTCGCTCGCTCGCTGTTTTCAGAAAGAGGAGGTTTGCTGGGGACAGGCTGAAACTTGGGGTGACTGAGGGTGCAACCCACCGGCTGGGGCAGGCTGGTAACGTTGTGTGTGTCCCGCGCTCCAGCCACGCCATGCGACTGCCGCCAAGAGCACTCGGAGTGGGACAAGCTGTTCATCATGCTGGAGAACTCGCAGATGCGGGAGGGCATGCTGCTGCAGGCCACCGACGACGTCCTCCGGGGAGAGTTGCAGCGGCTGCGGGCCGACCTGGGCCGGCTGGCGGGCGGCATGGCGAGGCCATGTGCTGCCGGGGGCCCTGCGGACGCCAGGCTGGCGCGGGCCCTGGAGCCGCTGCTGCAGGAGAGCCGCGATGCGAGCCGCAGGCTGGCACGCCTGGAGGATGCGGAGGCGCGGCGGCCCCAAGCGGCAGTGCCTGGCTTGGGTGCAGTGCTGGAGGAACTGCAGCGGACGCGTGCCGACCTGAGCGCGGTGCAGAGCTGGGTCGCTCGCCGCTGGCTGCCAGCAGGTAAGCGCCAGGCACAGAACCCACCATCGGCTTTGTCCCTGGAGTCCGCGGCACTTAATCACATCAGGCACGCTTTAGTGGGGACCCTCAAACTCAGAGCCCTAAAATTTTTCATATGCACGTTCACAGAGCTCAGACACACCATACAAGACAGACACATTGCCTCTGAAAAGTGTTTCTCAGCCCGAGGAAACAAAAGAAAGCGGGGATTTAACAGTCAATCTGGAAGTAGACGTCAGAGGTCCCTGATACCGGATCCAAACAGATATTAGAGGAGCTCCATTGGCAGGTGTTTAACTGTGGCCCTACTTGCTGCCCCGAGTCCCTCCGTTAGGGATTTCCACGTTTTCTAATTTTATCCGGTCTCTCTCTTTAGGCGAGCTCTGATTTCCCACACTACTTCAGGGCCAGGGCTTACTTCAGCGACTTTCCCAACCTCTCTATACCGACTCCTCCCCTTCGGCTTCATCTGAGCTGACTTGAGCCTAATTGGGTCTCCTGCAGAGTCAGCAGAATTCCGCCAGGGTTTCCTCAGCCCAGTTAGTTGCACTGTGAAGGTCAAGGAATGTGGGCTTTGGAATAAGTCCTGTAAAGTCAGGAACAGGAATTAGGGATGGTATACGACCACTCCATCTAGACCCCAGGACCACACAAGAACCCGGCTGTACAGACTGTGCAACTTGTCAAAGCCCACACTTCATAAAATCCACAACTGTGTAGGGCCCCCAACGTCACACTTTTAAAATTAAAGAAACAGAACATTGGAGCACCGGAATAGAATAAGAATTTGGCTTCTTAAGTCAAATTTCTGAGGAGGTAGTGATATATTGTGGCTTATTCTAGAAATTAGTGTCTTAGGTAGAAAAATATCCCTTCTCATGAGTCTCAGAAACAATGCCAACCTATCCCGTATTTCCAAGGAAATGAAACTTATTGACCGAGGTAGGAGGAAGGACAATCTAGGGCACGGCCCATTCCTCTGCAGAACCTTCCCAAATATTTGAGGACTATTTGTCAGTATGGAGGCTTACGGCCTTAAACCTAAGTAGGTCTTGGGAGAAAAAGCATAAAGTCAATTCGGAAGTAAACCTTAAATGTGGTAATTCTTCGACAATTTTAAACACATAAATGTTTGTTTTGCAAACTGGGTAAAGTCACGTACATACAAAGTATCCCCCTGCACACACACCAGAAAGAGTTCCTCTAATTTGTATCCTTACCTATGCCAGAAGAGGGATGTATACTCCCCAATTCTAAACTGTTGATGTCTATTATACCCAATAACACTTTCACACACGGGCTTTGATTTGCCCTCCCTTGCTGTCCTGCCAACTTGGCTCTCAGAGGGTTCCTAATCATGCTGTGGTCTGCCTCCTAAGAACCTGGTTTTCATTTCACTTGGTCTTTGATAATATAATTACAAAGTCTTATTAGCTAAAAGCCATTTCATGAGAGAGTTTCTGACATTTCAAAGGGGTCCCAGGAGGCTCAATCACTGTTTCATAAAAAGAATTCCACAAAATCTGCCTACATACTACTCTGCAGCATGAACCCAAGTAGCTGCCGCAGCCTACAAGGATGCTGGGTCTCCCAGACATAGTCATGAGTAGCTGTGGAATGCAATCCTCACTTCCTGACCTTATTTAAACAGGAAGGCAGATAATTAGATTGTAGCGGGTGCCTTCTTGAACAGTACTTTACTTAAACTTACAGAGGCCAGGGGATTTCAAATGCACACAAATGGTTATCTATGGTTTCCACAACTATTATTTGATTTCATTGTGGCAGCGAGAGCGATAATTCCACCTTGAAAATGCCTCATTTAAATTTCTTTTCCATGGATGCTTAGCATGTTCATCTGATGCTATTAATTGGGGGCATTGCTATTGTTTTTTGCTCTTCTGCAATTTTCCTACATTTCAAAAGTTTCTTTGACTATTACGAAAAGATATGGCCCATGTTTGTCTGGTGTTTTCTGGACAGAATCTAGCTCAGAGCCACGTGTAGGAATTTGCTGCACTTTACAGGACATTGAATGTCCACAAGTTCTGTTGATTCAGCAGTTAGTGTTTAAGTGCTTGAGGGGTTGACTAGCCATCTCGCACCATGTCCTTTGGGTTATTATTGCTTGAAAATCCAGCCCGCTGTAGTGTTTTCAGATGTAACATGAAGCAGAGCCCATCTGGTCAAGGCTTTAGCCTTTCTAGGTCTTTACTTCCACATCTTAGCTGCCCATATGGCCTTGAGATTAGCAGAGGTGAGAACAGATGTGTCCTCATCCTATGTCCAAATGTCCCTGTCTTCTGGATATTCTTAGCAGAAACACAATCCGTAACAAAATCTTTTGGAAGAATCCCTCTTTTAAAAGGGTTTTCTATAGTGATGTAACTAAGTTTTAAAGCAAATCCTTGGCCTTCCCGGATTTGAGTACTGTGTACATGTAACTTACAGACTTGAAGAAGAGAGCTCCGCCCCACACACTTTAAATATAGATAACACTAAGGCCTGGTGAGATTATAGGCTTCATAAAAGGCTGCATCATACTCACTAGCAGTTAATAACTCAGAATCCAGGGCTTCTAGTAACAGACAGTAGAATGTGTTGGCCTCTGTAAACAGACTAGCCAAACTAAAGCCCTAGTTTACGAATGTATCAGCTCTAGAAACATAGGTAAGTTACTTCTTGCCTCAGTTGTATCCCTATGAAGTAGGAATAGACTGACTTTAAGAGCAAGAAGGAGGATGCATTAAGATCATGAAGAAATTGATTAGAACACCGTCTGAGACACAACGAGCACTTGATAAACATTCGTTATCCTTGTTTGCTGTGCTTCTGGTCAAGGGTGCTTTGCAAGTCAGCCCTGATGATGTGCACCAATGAATTCAGTCCCTCGGAGGTGGAGACAGGAGAAGCAGAAGTTCAAAATTATTGCTAGCTATCTGCCGCCCCCTCCCCTTGAGGTCAGCTTAGGCCACTTAAAGGCTTATTTGAAAAGGCCAGTAATAATAGTAGTAAAAGAACAGAGCAGTTTTCTATAAATTCCGCAAAGCTACCAATATCCAAGATCACGTGGTACATAAAAATGTATTCCCTGGTGACATTACTATTCTAAAAGACATGCTAATAATGACTGCCTAGAATGAGCTATGTCCTTTAAGTTTCGTAGGTTTATTGTTTAAGGATCACAGCAAAAATAAGAAGGAAATGGGGGTGGATTTTAAATCCTCGCAGATAATAAAATCTTGCGAAGCTAACTCATTGTTTTTTGACATTTTAATAAAAACCAGTAAAACTGAGAAGTGGATTGGAAGGGAATGGTTATTCGCCATGGTTTTTGGTATTTGTGGGTTGAGTTGGCACTTCCCTTCTGTTTGCAAACTCTTTTATTGGGTTGGTTTCACTGAAAAAGTCAAGTAACTCTTCCTCACTTTTATCCTCCGTGCTCTGTAGAGATAAACTGGAGGCCCCGCAAGTCATAACACACTACTGTATATAGTTGTATGTATAGCTAACGTGCTTATGTTAGCATAACCGAATACCAAAATAACCGAATGAATCAGAACTTTTTTTCTCGTGTTCTTTCTTGCTACTCCAGGTTGTGAAACAGCAATTTTATTCCCAATGCGGTCCAAGAAGATTTTTGGAAGCGTGCATCCTGTGAGACCAATGAAGCTTGAATCTTTTAGTGCTTGCATCTGGGTCAAAGCCACGGATGTATTAAACAAAACCATCCTGTTTTCTTATGGCACAAAGTGGAACCCCTACGAGATCCAGTTGTACCTCAGCTCCCAGTCCCTAGTGTTTGTGGTGGGTGGGAAAGAGAATAAGCTGGCTGCAGACACTGTGGTTTCCCTGGGGAGGTGGACCCACCTCTGTGGCACCTGGAGTTCAGAGCAGGGGAGCATGTCCTTATGGGTAAACGGGGAGCTAGTGGCCACCATTGAGGGGATGGCCACGAATCACCCTGTCCCTGAGGGTGGACTTCTACAGATTGGCCAGGAAAAGAATGGTTGCTGTGTAGGTGGGGGCTTTGATGAAACATTAGCATTTTCTGGAAGAATCACAGGCTTCAATATCTGGGATCGTGTTCTCAGTGAGGAGGAGATACGGGAGTGTGGAGGAGCCGAGTCTTGCCACATCAGGGGAAACGTCGTCGGGTGGGGAGTTACCGAAATCCAGCCACACGGAGGAGCTCAGTATGTTTTCTAAGTATTGTGAAACTCTACTTGAAGCCAAAGGAGACTCATACTTTAAATGTAGGCTGCTCGGGAAAGCCTAAAAGCTCCAGTGTGTATTATGAACACTTGAGACTAATGAAGGAGAGACTTGAGATTATCTTTATTTATCTTGGCAAAATACTGAATAAACAGTTGAAGGAGAAGGCTTGGGGGCATTGTTACTAAGCCTTCTGCTTGTGGTGCCTTCAGATTAATGTCTGCCTCTGTCAGAGATATCCTCAGATCACTGAGCAGGACTGGACTCTGAACAGAAGGATGATTGTGTTCCTTTGCTTTGGTTAATTTTGTTTTGGCCAGAGACATTTTTTATGCTGGAAGAATAACAAAACAAGCTCTGTTGCCCACTGCTCATTCCTTATGGCGTACCCTGTGACAAGAGGGAGGGCGAGAAGGACATATTTATACCACAAAGTGACTTATTAACAAACATAAATGTAGCCTGCGTGTTAGCAGCCAGTGTTCCATGTGGGAGAGACAGCTGTGTAACTTATATTGTGAAATGGGTTTGTATTAATTTTATTTTTGTAAGACTCTACTGTAAATAAAATATTTTATAAAGCTATCCCATGTCGCCCTCTAATTGAAGTTTAAGAGCTGCTTTGAAGCAAATCCACGTTTTTTTTTTCCTATTTTTTCATCTAGAGTAGGCAAGTCGCTTTCAGAGACTGTGAAAGTAGCAATCGTTAACATTGCTTAGAAGCGAACTCTACTGCTGTCCTAAGCTTTGGTGTCCCTCAGATTGTAAGAAATTCTAAATGCATTCATCTATCCAGGCTTTAGTTTTTTTCAGCTATGGAACTGAGAAAGAAATGATTTAACAAATCCATGAGCTTGTGCAATTTTCTACCCTGCCGCGACACAAACATACATGTATTATCTGACTTCTCCAGGCAGACATGCCATGTGTACACGACAGCAAGATGCATGCTCTTGACATTGCTCTTGACATTGCCACATAGAGCTGCCATCTACCAAATTCACAGTGAAGAATTGAACAATCGAATTATCAGAAAAAAATGGAAAAATGAAAGCATTCATCACGCTTTAAGTAAGTTGGAATTTGGTGCATTTATGGATCTTCTGGGAGGGTGTGTGGCCTATGGGCCACCTGCAGGACACACATGGTAGGGCTACCAAAGAACCATCAGTCTGGAAAATAAGCAAGGCCTATTCACCCTCTGCCTTACAAGGGAAAGGCCAACCCTGCATTTTCAGCAGTCCTGGTAAGACCTCTGTCAAATCATCTCCTCTTAAGAATTCTAGGCAAGGACTTATAGAACCTCTAAAACTTTCACAGAAATACCATGGAAACAAAGTAAGCATCGATCCTAAAGAGACAGTTAAAGAGCTATGGGACATTCCTGCTCTTGTGTGGTGAGCGGGGCCAGGGATGGATAAATCTGTAGCTCTCTAGCTGAGCTTCCTTACACATTTGCCTTGGTCTTCTCAGTAAAAGAAAGGAACACAGACCCAGGGGCTTTCAGAAACAGCTCCATGAGTCTAACAGGTTTGAAGGAGGCTCATGGAATCATGTTTCATCCAGGTCTTGAAGTCTATAAAGTTAGGCCTCTGAGCCTGCGAACTGAAACACAGGCCAGTCTTCCAGTCTCGAGAATTATACAACTCAACATTTCTGATACATTGGCCCCATACTAAGCCCCTATCTAGCTAGTCTCTGTATGACTAAATTTTCATCTGGAAGCAATACCAGACCCAGCCTTAGAGAGTTAGCCATGTGCCTGCACAAATTAAATCTGTTTAAACACCTCAGAAGATATGGGTCGAGATAAGAACAAATTCATATGCCGACAATATTAACTGGTTATTCTAATAAGCATTTATATGTGAATCGCATAGCGACACTTTGTGAACGTCAACAAAGCAAGTTGATGTTTTCTTTGTCTTGTATTGCAAAAATTGGCTTTTATGTATTAATTATCTTTTATCAAGAGCATTTGATTAGTAAGTATTTATCTTGGGATGCCAATGCTGACCAAATCAGCTGTGATTGAGGGCAATGAAGAAACAAACAAAAGAAAACAAAGATGTCATGGGGTTATAAATGCAGACATTTCATCTGCTAAGTGAGACTGGATGGGTATTAATACAAGGACTTTTGATTGTTCTCTTATCTCAACCTTAACTCTTTCCCGAAGTAACAGAACTCCATCGTTAGTGGTTTACACAGCAACTAAGACACTAGGGTTTCTCAGCATTACTTTCCCAAGTTCTGGTCGGTGATAAACTACTTCCTGTACACAATCTATGTGTTTTATCTATCTAGTTTTTGTCTGTTTCGAATGTGGTAATAGTGGCTAGAATTCCAACAACTATATCACAGCATAAGATTTGGAGCAATCATATTGAAGAAGCCAAGGTTTCTGGGAATTGTGAAGCCAACTCTGGACTGCTTTCCCCTGGATTTCTTTGACACCGGAGAAAAATACGCCAATCTTTTAAAATCCATTATTAGTTATCACAATCTAATCCAGGTTCAGTAATTTGGAAAAAACAAACTTAAAAAGACAATGTACTTTATTTTCTTTCAAATTCTCAGCATGCAGATGAATTTTGTTGCCTTTTTTACAAATTCTCAGGACACTAGCTGAAAAACTAATCATCAATACTTAAGGAATTTCAGAATGTAAGGGTATCAGCAAGAAGAAATAAGCAATTTGCAGAACTGAGATCAAATATCCCCGAAGAAATACCAGCTTGCTGGCATGGTTCAGCACCGTGGCACATGGTTCTGTCCACTGTGTTGTTATTGAGGGTGTTGTCACATCACAGTGCAACATAATTGTACAAGATGGCTCAGGTCGTTAGGACGCAAACACATGTGTCACTAATATATAATAACATCTATTATACATGGTTAGTATTATTACTGGTATAAAGTAGAGTGACTAGGTTTCCTGGACCTGTTCTGGCGTTTTCAAAGTTTCCATGTCCCTGGGCAAACTGGGACAGTTGGTCACTCTAGTGTGTATTTATATATGATTAGCAGGGTGACATTTTGTGTACACGAGCAAAGCATAGTTGATGTTTTCCTTGCCGATTACAGTAACAATCGACCTTTAAGCATTAACAATTTTATATTTAGAACATTTAATTTTTAAGTATCTATTATAGGATGTCAGAGTTTGGGTTTAGAGTTTGGCGCTTAATTGACTTCACACTAGTGGGAACACAGCTGACAAACAGGAAGATCTTATGATTGACTTTTATTTAATTCCTTCCCTATTCACATGTTAGGAAGTGCTTTATTTGAAACACATGCCAGGATCAGATATTTCCAGAATATTTGATTGTCTTTTAGCCAGTCAAGAAGCAGAATTCCTAACTGCAAATGCCTTGGCTAAAGCAATTGTGCATATTGATTTATAGTATTCTTGGGCTTTATGAATATGAGGGTATCAGATTATTGATCCTTGCAGCTTGATCAATCTGAAGTGCAGAAAAAAGCTTGCCAGGGCTTCAGGCCAGAAAGCCAATGTTTAAACCCTGGCACCACCAAGTACGAGCTTACTAATTAGGAGACACACTCAACTAATCTCCACACATCTCAAATTATATAAACAAAACAAAATCCCTAAGCAGATATCAGACATAAAAGTGTTTTCTGCCTCATCAAATCACTTTTGAAATGAGATATGTCTTAAGATATTCCCCGGCGTTATTCCCATGTGCTAAAGCATAAATAAGCAAGGGAGTAACACTGTAACAAAGAAACTCCTCCACACTGTGGCTGGTATTTCAAGATCAGCACGCAGACATCCAGGCTGTGCAGGTTTCCTTTACCCCACAGCAACACCTGCTGGCGAAACAAGGAAGGTACAAACGCACTGGCACCAGCCCCGACAGCCACGGGGAAGTCCTTTTCTCTCTGGGGGCCTCTCTATGTCTCAAACCATGATTGGATCGACTTTTTAGCATGCTATATCTAATCCTTTCCTACTCCTGTCAACATTCAGGCTGAATATTTGTAATAGGACTTCAATTTAGGGGATGAGACTTTATTCCTTCCGTAGTAAAAATCGGTCTGCTTGGGATCATGTAAAATTAGTAAAATCTTATTCAGACAAAGGTTGTCTACAAAAAAATCATAAAGAAACACTGAATACCCTCCCTTGGGTTAGAAACTAAGACAAGAATAATTGTGCAAGGGTGACTTGGGTCACTAGGATGGAAATGTGCGTGCAACAAGCATATAGTAATGTCTACGGTTAACCTTGCTACTTGTGAGAAGTAGGGCTAGCAGCTTTCCCCTAACAGGGTGTGAAATAGTAAACTTAGAACCTTTCCTTTAGCAAAATGATGTCATGGGTTTTGCATGTGTGAGCCGTGTGTGCGTGTGTATGTGTATGCATGTGTGTGTGTGTGTGTGTGTGCATGCATAGAGGCTAGAGGAAGGCATTGGATATTCTCTTTTATCATCCTCTGCCTTTCTCCTTTGATAAGGGTTGTCTCTGTGTGAGCATGAAGCTTGCATTTATT
Organism: Microtus oregoni; assembly: GCF_018167655.1. NCBI lineage: Eukaryota > Metazoa > Chordata > Mammalia > Rodentia > Cricetidae > Microtus > Microtus oregoni. Next base: position 14,617,695 of record NW_024543069.1, on the reverse strand, counting down.
AATTTATCCTGCTAGGCTGGCAGCCGTCGAGCCTCAGAGAGTCTTTCTCCTCTCTCTGCCCCACACACTGCTGAGGTTACAGGTGAGTCAAGACCATGGTTTGCTTGTTATATGTGAGCTGGGATCCAAAATCAGGTCCTTGTGGTTATACAAGCTCCTTCTCTCTCTCTCTCTCTCTCTCTCTCTCTCTCTCTCTCTCTCACACACACACACACACACACACACATTTAATTAGGAATGCTCTTATTCTAACAAAGGGCGGCTACAAAATGAACCTAGACTAAATTATAATAAAGAAAAACAGTCGATGCAAGGTCCTTGGATTAAAAATGAAGACGAATATGTCACAGGAAGGTGGAATTTACGTTCTGTCTAAGTTGCACCATGTGTGATTTTAGATTATACAACTTCAGAATCTTGTTCTGAATAATCCTCTAGACTTGTTCTGTGCCATGAAAGTGGACCATGCTGCTTGTCCAGGATCAGAAGACGGAAGCACACTCGGTGCTCAGAGCAGTGTGAATTACCTTATCTTATGCCCATGAAGCGGATGCTGTATTCTAGAAGGCCTATAAAACATGTGTCTTCCACTTCTCATGGTTATTTGTGGGTCCCAGAGGAAGAAGCCCTTTGCAAATATTGACTTGTAACTCAGTCACGCTGCGCCCGTCCCTGCTATTAAATCTGCACGCGCTGTTGTCCTGTCCTCTCCCTCTCCAAAACAGAGGTAAGGACGGAAATACCCGTCTCCGTCCACAGACCTTTTATACCGGCCCCTTGCACAAGTCACAAGGCGACCTCGAATGATTTGAAACTTAAGTAGAAAATCTTTAAGAAAATAAAGTGTTACCTCAGCAAGAGTCCAGATTCCTTTCTGACTTGCTGGCAACAGCCTGGAAAAGGCTGACCAGCTAATTATGATAAATTTACCTCATTTCTTTCCCTACGTGACACAGAAATCCAAACCACTAAATGCTGAGCTGTCTCGGACAAATGGAGAGAGAAAGTTGACGCCCCATGTATGATGGCAGGGATTTTATGTGCCACACGTGGCCGACGAAGCTTAATTAGATAAAACCCTACAGCCCACACAGCGCTCAGCACGCTGGTCACTGGGACTCCTCTTCCTGTCACCGGTGTCATCCTTCCTACCTCTAATTGAGCATCTGCAATGGACCAGGTTCATATTAAAATATCGGATGCAGACTCATATCCATCCACAGAGGTTCGTAATCCCTAGAGAGATGCCCAGCCATTAAAAGAGAGATAGAGACCGATAGACAGACAGACAGATGGTTTTACTAATATAAAGAACCAGACTTTCACACTCTACATTTAGGTCTTCATTCTGTCTGAAATTAATCTCTGTATGCTTTGATACGGGCAATTATTTCGGCAACATTCACTAAATATTCAACTCTTCTCTGTTGCAGAGACTTCCCACCACACCCTCCATTTCCACGTTGCCTAGGTTTGTTCTCGTCCTCTTTATTCTGCTGCAGGGCCATTTTCCTCTCTCTCTCTCTCTCTCTCTCTCTCTCTCTCTCTTTTTTTTGACATGCAAAATTCTTTCTTTTTTTATTTTTTTAAATTTATTTATTTATTAAGGATTTCTGCCCCCTCCCCGCCACCGCCTCCCATTTCCCTCCCCCTCCCCCGATCAAGTCCCCCATTGAGCTTATAATTCGCGATCCCAGAGAAACTAAATAAGAAGGTGAATCCAAAGGCAAACATATAGGCATCCTCCTGAATATTAAGCTTCATCAGGCAATGAAAGGAGACAGAGACAGAGACCCACATTGGAGCACCGGACAGAAATCTCAAGGTCCAAATCAGGAGCAGAAGGAGAAGGAGCACGAGCAAGGAACTCAGGACCGCGAAGGGTGCACCCACACACTGAGACAATGGGAATGTTCTATCGGGAACTCACCAAGGCCAGCTGGCCTGGGTCTGAAAAAGCCTGGGATAAAACCGGACTTGCTGAACATAGCGGACAATGAGGACTACTGAGAACTCAAGAACAATGGCGGTGGGTTTTTGATCCTACTGCACGTACTGGCTTTGTAGGAGCCTAGGCAGTTTGGACGCTCACCTTACTAGACCTGGATAGAGGTGGGCGGTCCTTGGACTTCCCACAGGTTAGGGAACCCTCATTTTCCTCTCTTTACAGCACTATGGGCAGAGTAATTACTATGATGTCATGGTCATGTTCTCCTACGGAATTGCTTTATCTGACTTGCAAATTTTAAAATCAGATTGTCATCTTTCATCAAACTTTCCTTTGGTATTTTGTCAAAATTTCACTAAACATTATTGAAAATCATATTTTTTGCCACACCAGTGTCTCCCACCCGTAAAGATGGCATCCTGTCCCCACATGTCTATGCTTCATTTGACTACTTTCAAAGAAATCTGGATTTTATTCTCAAAAGTTATATATATATATATTCCTATATGTTGTGCATAAATCATATTATATATAATATTTTGCATTCATTATGACTATATGATAAGTATTGTAATTTATTTTGGTGTCTAGGCTACGCTTTTCAGTGCCATGGTAAAGAGAAATGATACACAAGTCTCTTTGTCCCTTTCCTGAGCTTGAAGGCATGCTTCTACTCACTCACAATCAGATACATAAACATACCCCCCTAATCAAGTTAAGGGAGTTCTCAAAATTTTCTAGTTTGATTTGTTTTTAATCTTATAAGACACTTACACTAATAGCATGATATCCTCCCCGCTCAGTTTTTACTATGGGGTAATTCAAACAGGAAACTATTTTGTATTCCTGGAATAAATCCAACTGGGTCATTATGCATCTTATAAAATGGGATGGCAACAGTTCCTCCCTCATAAAATACACAGAGGAACATGTATATGAGTCAGCAGGTAAGAACCTGAGGTCAAGTCTGCCCTTAGTAAATGCTGTGCAGTTTCCCTTAAACATCACTAGAGTCATTTTCCTAAGGTGTTTACAGTGTGTTTATTTGTGATGTGTCCATCTATGTCCATGACTAAGAGGAGTGTGTGTTTTTATTTTTGATAATGATTTTGTCTGATGTTGGTTTGTGGATATATCAGACTTGGAGTATTAGATGGAACATATACTTCCTTTTCAATTTTCTGAAAAATTAAGGTACGATTCTAATGATCTATTCATTGCAATATTTGTTAAAATTTTCCAACACGGCCGGGCGGTGGTGGCGCACGCCTTTAATCCCAGCACTCGGGAGGCAGAGGCAGGTGGATCTCTGTGAGTTCGAGACCAGCCTGGTCTACAAGACCACAGAGAAACCCTGTCTCGAAAAACAAACAAAAAAAAAAAAAACAAAAAAAAAAACAAAACAAAAAAAACCAAAAAAAATTTCCAACAAAGCTAAATGGGACAGGGTTTTACTGGTGTATGTGTGCACGTGTGCGTGCGTGTGTGTGTGTCTTTAACAAAGAAAATCTTTGAAGATACAGCAGAAGATGAGATCAGTAGGAATAAAGACGTGGCTGTGTGACTGGCCGAATAAAAGAAAACAACTCCATCATAAGACTGCATTAGGCTTTTAAGCAGGGAGAGACATCCACTTAGTCCGGACAGAGACAGTTTAGACCATTACACTCAGCCATGAGCCGTACACTGCTCAGTGCTGACAGGAGAACCAGGGAGAACTCAAGAGGTCAGGCCACATGGAAGGGACCAGGGTGCATCTTGCAGAATGACTCAGAATTAAGTCATCTTTGGCTGAGTCTGTGAACTAGAAGGGGAACTGCTTGTTATGACTGGAGAAGAAAACAAGGGTACAAACATGAGGAGCCATGAGAAATGATGCTCTGTCTTTGAAAGCTCATCACACCGAAGAGGCCCAAGAGGAGGACACAGGGAAAGAACATTCACTAAAAGAACCAAATAGGACCACAAGATGTGAGTTTTCACCAGAAACAGGGCATCTATCTCCTGGCACTAAAATACTCAACTAGAGGCAGGCTGTCATAATTGTTACCATCACCATCGTAGCTAATATTTACTGAGGTCAGACTAGGCTGTGGTGTTATGCCATTGTTCGGACGTCTCCATTTACACAGTAAGAAAGCGGGTGCTCAGAAAAATACGAGTACAACCAGTATTCAGTGGAGCTGGGATTCAACGGCAGAGGCTGCTTTGGGGTGAAATGGCTAACATTTAATTCTAGTCAGCTACGTGTGTGCAAAACGACAGGGCGGGCATTTGTGGCTTCCACAAAGCCCTGTTCATTCGCACAGCAGATTTTCTGAGACCCAGTCCTTCCTAACTCCCCACTCACGTGGTTCTGCGGCAGTCCATGGCCACCTCCTTTTCTGGGGTAGCTCAGGGTCTCAGCAGACAACTGATATACGGTGTCTCCCTGCAAGGATGATGTGTCGGTTCAGAAACAGTCAGGTTGCCAGAGTTGGATCAAAAACAGGAAATCAGATTGGATGTGGACTTTGTGTAATTGGTATTCACAATGATGTGAGCCAGGCAGTATGAAGGCCCAGGCTCTGGGACATAAAAGCAAAGCAGTACAGCAGAAGGATGCTTAGCCACAGCTTTCAGGGCCACCAAGTCAATGGGAAGAATCCGCCCATGGACCATTCATGTGTCAACAAGGAGTTGTTCCTCTTCTTCTCACTTCTCTTCTTTCTTTCCCTCTTCCTCTTTCTCCCTCTTCCCCCTTCCTCCTTTTTCTTTTTTTCTCCTCTTCGTTTCTCTTTTTTCATCCTTCTCTTCCTCCTCCTACTTCTTTTCTTCCTTGCCCTCTCCCTGTTTCTCCTCCCCTCTTCTTTTCCTATTCCTTTCTCCCCCTCTTCTCCCCCATTCTTTGTCATTTTCATTCTCCTCTTCTTCTTCTTCTTTCTCCTCCTCCTTTTCTTTAGCCTCTCCATCAAGTCATTTATACCAAGGTGTTTGTTACTTAAAGTGTTACTGCCCAGTAAAATAGAATAATAGGATTTCTGCTTTGCAGTTCTCACGAGTAATGCTGATCTAAATCGTACAAGTGGATTAATTCAGCATTTGACACGAAAATTGTCTGACTTTATTATTATAATGTTATTGTAAGTATTGTCATTGAACAGGTGACCACTAACCTTTCTGTAAGAGTAGAAGTCCAGGAGAATGACGATTAGGATACTTCAGATCAAAGAAGACAGTGACGGATCAAAGACAACAGTCTAAAGATCAGGATACTTCAGATCAAAGAAGACAGTCACGGATCAAAGACAACAGTCTAAAGATCAGGATACTACAGATCAAAGAAGACAGTCACAGATCAAAGACAACAGTCTGACGTTGAGAAGAAACTACATGTAATGAAGAAAGACCCCCAAGGAGTTCACTAAAGCTGCTCACTGGGAGCATCAAATGAAGACTTGCAGAGCAAAGAACTCACTACTCAAAATCCTTTCTGCTCTGCAACTCACATGCGCTGTGGATGGGGCTTTATAGTCATGACAGTCCTCCGAATCAAAACCCTCGATACGCAGACGCAGCCATTCACAGGTCAAGTTACTCTCGAGTCTACGGCAATTTTCAGAGTGCCAGATCAAATAAGCCAAATCATTTGTTTATTTCAAATGCTTGCAGTGATTTTGGAGTTGATTTTTGTGTTTCAAAGATCTCTTTGTCATCGAAATAACATTCTAAAAGCCTCAAAATTATGAGCTAAACTCCTGGCAGCCTTAAAGAGAGGATTCATTCTTTTATATAAATCTATTGCTCACAATAGTTTTACAATGCTTGTGGTGCGTTTGTATTTTCTATGAATTTTTTTTTCCAAAAAATGTTTTCAAAGTGGTAAAAATAAAAGATGGATTGCATTTCTGGACTCGCATCAAAATCAATCATATGTGAAGTAAAATCAGCAATTTGATCCTGTGGCCAAAGGAAATGAGGTACAAGACCACTGACTAACATTCCTAGTGGCAAATCTTTACCGAGAAGCCCAGGCTGAGCGACACACCTACCTCTCCCGGGTGGTCAGATATATCTGAGCATCTGGCAGATTGTGGGCTAGACTGACCAGGAGTCTCCTTAGGAGTCTCTGACATTTGAGCTTGAGGTGGGGACAAAACCTTTGTCATTGGCAGGCAGTAGGCATTCTAAGAATGGGGTGCAAGAGGGGTGGGGTGGGAGGTGGGGGTGTGAGAAGATGGAATGGGCCAGGGGGTATGCAGAGGGGGACAGTTGGTTTCTGATTTCAGGAAAGGAAAGAGAATGCTTTGGGGTTTTTTTATTATAATTTTATTTTTTCACCAATGGGCATTGAACCTCTTACCTTGCTCATCTGGGCGAGAGGTCAACAGCCGAGCCAAACATCTGGGAAGAGTATACTCCCTCTTTTATTGTAAACACAGAACAATCTATGGTACCTGAAATAAGCAGCCTACTTTGGGCATGTCTACCAAGATGTAACCAAGGTGTAACATCAGGGGGAAAGATTGCTGTTCTAGTGCCAGAGGCTGCCACGTGGAACTCTAGGTTCCTGAAGCTTCAGGGGAGGAGGAACCTGAGGGCAGAGGCCACCATTCTGACAGGGTGTCACAGAGCCTCTGTGTGGACCCTGCTGGGAGCAGAGTCATGTGGAGAATGCTAGCACAGTGCGCTAAACTGGGTCGGAAGGACATAGACTGTGAGCTGACCCTGGGATGCCGGGAACAGAGCGCAAGTGGGACATCCTCAGAGACATCAAGAAACCCCAAGACTAGGAGTAGAGGAACACTCTGCACGAAGTTGAGTCTGTGGGGTCTGAAGAAACAATCTATGGGCAGTAATGCCTGTGGACCTCACAGATTTTTATCAATGAGAACTGGGACTATTTGGATGCATATCAAAGCGCTTGATATAGTGTCCTCTGACCTGAAATCCTTTCTTCAAAAAAAAAAAAAAAGTAAAACAAGGTTTCAGATAGACAGGAGCCCACCCTCTACTCCTGTTGAAAAAAAGGACATATGTGGGGACTAGTTTGAGTTCTTTGATTCAAATAATGTAAGAATAAAGATGTCCTTATTTATTTATTTGTCTATTTATTTATTTTGGTGGTGTTTAATGCTCTTGTAAATTAGTTTCCAGTCACATTTGAGTTAGAGAAGTCATCACATATCTTCCTGTGTATTTTATCTTTTGTTTTGATTTTTTTTTTCTTTAACGACAAGATCTCACCATGTAGCTGCAGCTGTCCTGAAACTCACTATGTAGAACAGGTGGTCCTTGAACTCACAGAGATCCCCCTGCCTCTGCCTCCCAAGTGCTGGCATTAAAGGTGTGTGCCATCGTGCCTGGCTCTGTGTATTTTATATAGCCAAAGATACTTTTTACTTTTGGAAATGAAAGGAAATGTGCGTTCCATCAACCACTGAGAGACCTATTGCAGAATGAGCTTTCCACAGCCAGGAATTAGACAGGAACCATGGACTACACAGCTCTCTTGACTGAGAATCGTAAGATTGGCAGGAAGCTCATACTTTCTCAGAGAATCTAAGTACTTCATTCACCAGGTAAAGAAACTTGCTCAGTTGGCCCAGGAGGCATTTTAGCATGGTTGGGAGTCAACCATCAGCACAGCAAAGAAAACAAAACCAAACCAACCCTAACTCTCCCCTTTGCGTGCAAGGCCTCACTCCCAGGAGCGATGAGCAACTCACTGAGTTCCTGCTAGACCCATCCCCAGATCAGTTCTTGCACTGTACCTTGGAGAATGCTCTTTATTATCCCCTCGGTGTGATCAGCCAGGAGCTCTGCCTTGCTGATGGCAGCCAGGGACAGGTAGTTGGACATGTTCCTACACAGCTCCTTGCTGCCTCTGTGGAGGAATTTCACTGCAATGGGGACAGCTAAGACCATCACAGGGGTCCGGTTGTAATTCTGAGGAGATATAAGAAGGGAACAAACAAGTAACTCATTGTTCATTTGCTATCCAATCACGTCAAAAATATTTGCTAGACTCCTAGATATTGGCCGTGAAAACACAAGCCCTGCCATGTTTCTACAGCATGCAGAACCCTCTGGTCTTATAGGAAGACTTAGGGGTAGTTGATAGCATTAGTTGGGGGTATGACCTGTGCGGTGCAGGGTGCTAAGAAGCACGCACCTGGCCTAGAGGTGTGAAGAAAGACTTCTAGAGGAATGGGTGCCTTAGCTGGAACTGAAGGGATGGATTGGGGTAGCTGGGTGATGGTGAGGTAAAGGCTGGAGAAGAAAGAGCCACTGTGGAGACGCAATGGAGAATGCGGTGAACCTATGAAGCTGTGAGTAATTCAGTGTAGTGTTATGTTTAGGAAAATTGGCAGGAACTGGGAAGGACAACGGGCTTGGGTATCCGGGGAGGCTGAAGAGGTTGAAACTATCGAGGGCAGAGGGGAGGTACAGATCATCACGTGTATATTTGAGAAAAACAATCGAAGGGATGTTGACAAGCTTGATGTTTGTCTTTGAGAATCAATCAAGGATAGTCAGATGCTGAAAACAGTATTTACACATGAATCCTATTCACTCATAAAAAGACAGAACTCATTTCATTTTCAACAATATGAAAGGAAGTGGAGAGCAGCGTAAAGTGTAGTTAGCTAGAAGACAAAAATGCAGATATTCCATGTTCTCACGAGCGTAGTTTAAAAAGGTGATCTCATATCAATAGTTGACCTTATCACTTCAGCCCCAGCAAAGGCATCCCTTCCTCTAGAGGTCTTTCTTGACATCCTCTGACTGGAAGGGGATTGAAGGAGATCAGATGTTAGGTGCCAAAAACATTTACATAGGACAAGTGCTAATATTTAAAGCTTGGCAGGACCAGCGACATAAGCTCAAGGGGCAGGGAACACTGGTTGCCTTGACGTCATGACACATTGCAGGAATTGACTGAAGCACAGTGCACTCAGGTCTACTATGTGTCCATGAAATGTGCTGAAATTTTAGCTAATGATATTCAAAAGAAAAAATAAATATAAGACTAAAGCTCAAAGACATTCAAGATTATAAAAATTCTCTCCTTATTCTGTGGCTCACCTTAAGGGTATCAGTTAGTCAATTAGTTGACTAACTAGGAAACAATTATAGATAAATTGTATATATTCATGACCACCATCCCAACCACTTAGGTTTGCTCTAGGCAAAACTGTTTTATATACAATGTGTTTGGGAGCTGACTTCATATTGTTATATGTGTGAAAGGTACTTGTCGTTCCAACCATAGGTTATGCTTCCTACCACTTTCAACAGCATTCTGGGCTTAGGGTAGACCCAACATGGCAGACTGAATAACAAATGAATCAAATACAGTTAGGCTGAGAGATGGCCATTGCCAACCACCCATGCAAACAGGGCAGAGATGGTGGCATGTGCCTGTAATCCCAGCACTGGGAAGGCAGACACAGGAGGATCCCTGGGGCTTATTGTCTGTTAGTACTGTCAAATTGGTGGCATTCATGGACAGTGGGAGGCCCTGTCTCAAAAATTAAGGGCACAGCAAGAGAGGAAGACACTCAACATCAACCTCTGGCCTCTATATGCAGATGCCCACATAGACATACAAACACACACACAAACATGTACACATGCATATAGCACACAAACACAAGCAGGGAGTATGAGGAAGAAAGAAGATAGTATAGATGCACGGTGGTGGTGGTCCCTGCAAACACAATGTGTTAGAAAGTGCGTGTGACAGAAAACAGACTCTGGATTCCACTCTGGGCTTTGTCACCCTCTTGCTGGCTGTTCACAGAGATGTCACCCCACTCTTCAGATCATTTGTAACGCTGACTGTCATCACATTTTGCCACTGAGAAGTCTCTGATAAATATGTCTCAGGGAAGACACAACATCAACTGACTGGTAGAAGAAGACTTTCCAGGCTGCTCAAGGACCAATGACCTTGGAGAGAAGTAATGACTACCCTCCAAATAGGGCATGCACTGAGTAGCCGTTTAGGTTCAATCTGATCAGATTATGGTCACTGAAGGGAAGCCAGGGATGGTGGGAAAGGACAATGGAATAGCAACTTCTACCTCTCCATCAGTAAATGTGTACTTCTTTTTTCTTTAGTAATCAGCTTCTGGGTTTCTGCTGGGGACAGCCACATGATTGCAGACAGCATTTTCCACCTTCTTTGCCATCAGATGTGACCACATGCAAAGCTTTAGACAATGAGATAAAGAAGGTTTACTGTGTTCAACCTTTAGGCTACTATTAGCACGATGTGACTTGCTTTTTAAGTCATTATCCCCTTTAAATTTAGGTGGCACAGGACTTGGTACCAAGGACTGAAGCAGTTGTCTACGACTGTGAGTTAGAAACTGTATGTAGAACAGAGAAAAGAGCAGCTTCCGCCCTGGATTGACACTTCTGAATGGGTCGATGAGAGACAAATATGCCCTGTGTAGTTTAACTGACTGTTCTCTTTAGGTGTTTGTTATTGTAGCTGAGCCTGCATCCTGACTAGAACAGTGCTAAGCCTAAATTGCTTTCATTCTTGAAGCATTCTCAGTAGTTTAAAGGGAAAGTTATATCCTTAGACAGTATGGAATATAACAAACCTTATAATAATAAAGACCAGGAGGAGGAGTCACCTGTTCACACTGAGCATGTGAACCATGTAAAGGCGATGTTCTGGGATAGCTGAGACACTCGGTGAGTTTGGAGCAATGACTTTGGAACACTCATATCTGGGTATTGAGTTTCCATTGCTCCCTATTTGAAGGAAAATGTTATTGCTATGGTTTCCCTTCTCCCTCCAGGCCTCAGCCTCGCTGAGCCTGCACACGCTCCTGTGTTCCTTTTTCTGAGATTCTACATTATTCATCCTTAAGGAGCTCTCCAGTTTTTCTGCTGAAGACATTTCTACCCTTGGTCTCAAGAGTGACTGAGTGTCTCAGCCTGACAGCAAGCCACATTTCCCTGGTTCAAATGATGGTTCAGGAATAAGTGTTTCGCCAAATTCAATTAAGGATTCTTCGAAGGGCTCTGTGATTGTAATTTTCCTACTGGATTCAAGGTGTTAAGAGTTTATGGGTGTCACTATCATGTGACCTCAGTTGGCAGGAAAGAACGACATGAAACTTGAGAAACATGGGGGTCAGAGAGGCAAACTGGGCAAAATCAGGTCCTGTTAATATTTGAGCTCCATGATATCAGGTGTGCTTAGCCCATCTCCATTCCTGTAAACAAGCTAATTAAATGCTTTTTGCTTAAGCGATCCTAGTTTTCTAGTCACCAGGCACAAACAAACAAACAAACAAACAAACAAAATGCCTGATGTGTTTTAACTCATTCCTGTTTTTCATCAATTTTCCAGATACATCAGGACCATGGCCTGCCTTGAGACCTCTCATGGCTTATCTGAATGTCTTGATCCATGTCTCCTCCTCTAGCACGTATATATGGGCCTGGCACTCAACCACATAGAGTTGCTATAATCTACTAAGGACAACCCACACCAAGAGATTTCTAGAAGACTGACACGTAATAGTGAAACCAAGGGACTCATTTACAGCGGGAAACTTTCTTTGGTCAGATCAGAACATCCCTTTCATGATATCAAGGTACAAAGAAGACAGGCCAGCACAAGATCAGGTGAGCTTTAAGAGAGTTTGAGATCTATTCCATCAAGACCATGGTTGAACCTGCTTGAAATAATATGCTTATTCTACAACCATCTGTGATAACCAGAACATTCCATCCACCAAATTCAGTCTCTAATACCTGCTCGGAGTAACACTTGACTACATATACCAAAACAGTGATCCATCTTCCTTTTGCCAATACACTTCAGACTGTGGGGTTCAGCATGGTTAACTGACTTTTTTCCACTTTTCTCAATTATGCTACATTGGCTTCTTCTTTGAATTCACTCAAGTTACTTCCATCATAGCACTGGATGTTACCCCAACCCCCAGTCTTGTCATGGGCTCTGTTTATAGCCACCCAATCTCTCCATCACATGGAGGCTTCTGACAGTTAAACTTTCAACAGTTAAACTTGTCCCTATAATGACTGGTCAAAACCCTACCAGTGGGAACATTCCAAAAGGAACTCCATATCAAAGATACTTTTCCACACTAAGTCTCTTTGTCAAGAATAACTTGTCAAGAAAGGCACATGTCTTCTACTAGAGGAATAGATCTTCAGGCACTTTTAATTAATTAATTAATTAATTAATTATTTTATATGGAGTCTCACTATGTAGCTCTGGCTGTCCTTGAACTCACTACCTAGACCATGCTGACCTCAAGCTCACATAGATGTGCCTGCCTCATCCTCCCTAACGCTGGGACTAAAGGTGTGCGCTATGATCTCAAGCTCACTTATGTGTTACATAAAAAAAAAAAAAACCAAAGGTGGTGGCAACAGGAAGTGGCACTTGCTAACTGTGAGCACAGACAAACACAGGGAGGGATCAGATGGAATGGAAATCGTTAGCTTCTGTTTTAAACTCTGGAGTGAGATAGCTCTTGGCAGGAGCATCGAAAGAGCGGGCCTTCTGAGCCAATCAGATTGTCTTCTTTTTAGAACAGTTCTGGATGCCTCTGAAGCGTGGATCCAGCACAAAAGCACAACACCCTCCCCTCAGGCGTATCATTTCACCACTAAAAAACAAAGCAAACTTCGACACACTCCATTTTTCTGTCTTCTCCCCACTCATATAATTTGGAAATCTCTCAAATGAAACAAGAAGTAAAACATTAAGCAAAGAGCAAACAGTACATCTAAATTCTAAGCGATCACCACCAAAAGCACTCGGGCTCAAAACAGTGTCTAGACAGCCCCTACCATATCAAAAGCCACAGGCACTACTGACGACAACAGGATGTGAACAAGGGGCAAGAGGACAGCGTGACACTGACAAAGAGGAACCCCAGGGACCTAACAGATAACAAACAACTCTGCCCCAGTGCTGAGCTTTCCCTTCAAAGGCATCTAACGCAGTAGAGCTGGGCACAGCAAGGCATTTTATCTTTCGTTATTTGGATCACAGGGCGGCTAATGGGATACAGGCAGAAAAAAAGTCCTGTGGTCACCATTCTACAAGAAATAAACCACTTCAAGAGCCGCTGATAACGCCACAGACTGTGACAGCGCTTGGCCCTCAGCAGAGATGTGAGCGGGCGGGTGTGAATATTATCTTCCTAGTTCCCAGCTCAGGGAACAAACGGAGGGCAGGGCAGTGTGGAAATAAAGCTACTCCTGAGGACTGCTACCCCTCACTGGAGACGCGGAACAAGAGGGCCTTGTTCCACGATGCCAAGGGTTCCATTTCCCAACTTGATCAGCACCATTTGAGCTCTTGGTAGAAACTCCCCTTTTGAAAATGCACTCTGGGAACCTTTCTGAGCGGTTTAAAACTGGAACGGAGATAGCAAAGAGACGAGATACAGATCTCGGGTGACAGGAACAGAGAGGCTCCTCTGCCCCAGGGGAATAAATCCAATTGGAGCCATAGAAAAGTAACAATCTCAAGAGATGTTCAACTTCATCTATTAAAATAGGGCTCCTTGGATGTTCATGCAGCCTCATCAAGCAGACAGGCAGAATGCTTGATTCTGACCGGTGGAGCTTTCTAGAAGTCTAATTCACACTGTCATCTGGTTTCCCCAGTGGGTTTCTTGACAGGCGAGAGAAGGGAGCAGGTCTGTGGGTTGTCCCCATCCCTCACACTTCATTCTCCTGTCCCAGAACCACATCCAGAAGCCCACTGGAGAGAAGTCTAGTTGCTAAGGAAACCACAGGATCATTACTGCTTCTGAACCCATACATTACATCATTCAGTAGATACTACCTGAGTTCCTACTGTTTGCCAAGTGCTATTGTAGGTGCTGGGTCTACCTCAATGGAAAAACAAAACAAAATATAATTTGTGGAGAATAAAGGCAGGCAAACGATCACCAAAGGGTGTCATTACTGAATTAACAGCTTGTTGCAAAGGGTTGAATGGTGGGTTGGACGATGGCTGAGTGGATAAATCATTTGCCACACAAGTGTGAGGACCCTACTGAGGGCTCATCAGACCCATGTGAAAGCTAGGTAGATGTGGCAGCCTGGCTAGGATCCTAGCACTTGGAGGTAGAGACAGGGCAAGCTGGTTAGCTCTGGTTTCATCAAGAGATCCTGCTTCAATAAATAAGTGAAGAGCCCTGGAGGGAGATGCCCAAGGTCAACCACTCTCACTTGCTTCCACAGGCACAGAAAACACACACAGGCAAATAAATAACAGTAAAAAGAACGTATCGTATGGTATTGAATGGTCTCCTGAAGATGATAATATCAATTGGAGCTAATGACCATGTGGTGTTTCTTACTTATTTCCTGAGTAGTTTTCTTTTTGCTATCTGGTCATTTATTCATCACAACAAAGCCAAAAGGAAATTGCTCCTATAATGTGTACTTAATGGATGAAGCAATAAAGACACAAAACTGTTAATTTGTCCAAGATCATCATAAAGATAAATAATAGGGGATTGCTTGTTGAGGAACCTTCTAACTTTATACAACCAGTTTCCCCCATAAGAATTCTGAAGGAAATGCTGGGCCATCCTGGGTCCTGTTTCTCAGTCTTCACAGGGTACTGGCTGGGAAAGCCTACATGAGCAGTAACCAAGCACAAGCAATGAGGCTAGACATTAGGTCCTTTTACAATGCAGAAAAATACACGCTTCCTGATTTGCGGATTCTTTCTAGCCCCCTTTGTTCTCCTTGTCAGCCATCTTTTATTATTTCCCTCTTCCTAGGCCCTCCCAGGGTGTTAGCTGAAAGGAGACAGCAGATAATGCAAAGCTGATTGACATATGACATCGGGTCTACAAGCAAGCAGTTGAGGAAAAGTGATTGCCCTGACTCGTACGATGAGGTCAGAATCAGGTACTCTCAATTCCTTAGAGGTCCTTAGAGTTTCATTTTAGTACATTGATGACACCGATACCCCTGGGCCACGTTTTCATCCTCATCCGCCCTCTCCAAGTTCGTATTTATTTTAGAAAGCAGAATGTCTTGTTTATCTCTCTTTCAGGGATTCTCCAGGAGATGGGAAATGACTGAATCCATCTAGCAACTTGGTCAGAGGAATCTCCTGGTCCTGAGTAAGTTGTGGTTTGAATTTGGTGCTCCACATCGTGTTGAGAGCACCTATAGAGAGTTTTGTAATGAAGGTCCATTCTTCGTGTTCATCTACCATCACCGGTCTGTAGCATAGGATTTTAACATGTTTGTGTCCTGGTGGGAGTTATCTGGGGCCTTGTTTCTGTTGGCCTACAAGACTGTGGATTTATTTGCTAGCTAAGGACCGCCATGTTTCCTGACCGCTGACTGGACTGCAATTGTTCAAAGTAAGCGCTGCACATGCCCCGTCCCCTAGATAGTTTCAGACAGTAGGTGTTGTTGCTCTTAATTTACAAGGGGCAAAGCAGAGATGTAAGACATGGCAGGGCAGAGACTTAAAGACATGGACCTGCCAATCTCTCACATGTAGAACAGATAGGCATTCACGGCACACAGGAAAATAGACTTCAAGTGAGTTAATCAGGCTGGAGAGACGACTCAGCAGACAGAAGCATTGGCTGCGCAAGCATGAGGGCCTGGGTTTAAACCCCTAGCACCCACATACAGAGCTGAGCATAGCTGAATGTACCTGCAGTGCTGATCTTTCCCATTCACTGAGAGACCCTGTTTGGAGAGAGAGTGGGAAGTGAGGGAGAAGAGCGCCCCCTATCCTCCTTTGACCTCCCCAAGCATGCTTTCATTCTTTATAGTATAGCTCACAGGGACACAGCAGGGACTCAGTAGGATTTTTCTCAGTTTATTAGTGAGCCGCCTGCTGGTTTACTCTATCTGGGGTTATGGCGTCTTTTTACAGTATCTAAGAGGCACAAAAATTGCCTCTCAGTTCAGAGACATCATGTGTTCACCGTAAGCTGCCAACTCCGTATCACATTGCCTGCTGCTGGCACAGCGACATACCTGCAAGATGCAGCTCATGATATCAGATGCGATTTTTGCATGTGGAGTATCTTCGTCTTTCCCTGCGGGTTTCAGGTTGTGCTCCAAGCAGGAATCCCACAGTCCCACCAGGGCCCTGGCATGCTTTTCAATGGATTCCGTCTCTCTGATGGCTGTCGTGATCCTTGTGATACAGATTTCAACCACTGCCTGGTCATTATTGTTAGTTTGGTAATCCTATTCAGAAAGAAAACCTTCAAGTTAATAAGCACTCGAGAAAGTTGTCCTTGAAAAAGAAGCTACATAGTGAGTTGTTTTGAAATGCTGTGTGTTGCTGTGTGCTAAGGAGTGAGGCTGTAAAGTCCTTTTTGGTTGGCCTTCCTCTTGTGGAAGAGGCAGAACATACATCCAAGCCCCTGCTGTCAGTAATAAAATGGAGGGTGACAGCTGGCCAGAGGAGCTGGATCATTAATGTGAGAGCAGGTGACTCTTCAGGCCATTTCAGTTTCAAGTCCCTCCAAGACAGACGTTACTTTTCTCAGCCATGGTTTTTTAGTCAAGTGCATGAGAAAAAAAAAAAAAACTCACATTACTTTGTAATGTTCCCTTATTAGCTCTTTCCCAGACTCCAGTAGAACACAATGTTTCATTTCTTCCTCTTCAACTCAAAGAAGTAACAAACCCCACCCCGGTAAGTTTTCCCCACTCAAATTTCCTTCCATCTTCCTGTCTTAATTACTTCCCAGATATGTCCTCATCTTTAATAAAGAAAAATAGGATCCTTGAAAATTTTTAAATTTCGTGAAAAAACAAACGTGCACAGCAAAAATGCTTATTGCTTTGCATTGGAAACGGGGTCTGACTAAACACCACCATGGGAGTCTCACAGGGCAGGCAACTAGAAGTAGGTGAGCATTCAGAGGCCCGCACCACCCCGCTCTGCTGGCCGACTGGGAATTCTCATTCCTAACACAGTTTTTCCTGTTATAATGAGGTCAATAAACATCTCAGACCTATATCTACACTGTAATCACCTGTAACCCAGATTTTTTTTTCCTCCAGAAGGAGCAATTTTCCAGAGCAAAGGACAGAAATAATCTTGAGGCTCCCACTACAAACTACTAAACAACCTTCCAGAAAGCCCTTACTAATTTAAACTCCAGTCATCTGGATGGAAACTTAATATCTTCATTGTGCTTTTGCAGGAACAAAGTATTTTTAATTTTTACTAATTTGATCAGAGGAAAACAGTATCTCATTACTGTTTGGTGTTAGGCACTTTCTTGAATCAAAGTAAGGATGCATATCTCCGTGTGTTTATTGGCCATTTGTATTTCCTCCATTGGAAATTGGGCAGTGAGTGTCAAATCTATTTTTCCTTAGTTGACTTCATTTTCTTTTTGATCCTCTGGAACAATATTTTTTCTACTGAGGATATTAAGGAAACACTGGAGTTGTAAGTCTGCACATGCTTCATCGTTCCTTTTCAAAGCTGAGTTTAGACAGTTAAATCAATCAAGCTTTTGAGTTGTGTATTTTTTTCCCTGTTGTATAATAATCTTTTGGTACACTGTGAAGATGTGTCACTCTGGTTGGTTTAATAAAAAGCTGAACAGTCAAGTTTTAGGAGGGTAATACAAGTTATGACAGAAATGGTTTCAGTATAAAACTTTGGACTAAGATAGGATAAATAACACAGTACTTTCTCCAAGTTTGCAAATAGAAATAGGTTGGGCATTGTAAATGGAACTCTTACTTGACAGTTGTTCTTATTGTAAATAGTTTTATAATGTCGGAGTTAAAACCTTTCCTTTTTATTGAGAAAAAAAGGGAGAAATGTGGATTAATTTTTTGTGCACTGTGAAGATGTGTCACTCTGGTTGGTTTAGTAAAAAGATGAATGGCCAATAGCAAGGCAGGATTTTCAGGGCAGAGAGAACGCTGGGAAGAAGAAGGCAGGGTTGCTAGTCAGATGCAGAGAAAATAGTAGGTATAGGAGGAGAGGTAATAGCCACAAGTGCGTGGCAGGACACAAATTAATAAAAATGGGTTAATTTAAGTTATAAGAGCTAGTTAGAACCAAGCCTAAGTAACTGACCAAGTTTTCATAATTTATAGTAAGTCTCTGTGTCATGATTTGAGAGATGTCTAGAGGGACAGAAAAATCCACCTACATCTTCTTTCTAAAATTAGAAACTTAAATTATTTAAATTTTTGGATTTAAATCTTTAAAACATTTTATTTCTATTTTACGTGTGTGTGTTCTGCACGCATGTACATCTGTGCAACACATGAGTGCCTGAAGAGTACAGAGAGGGTATCAGATCTCTTAAATCTGGAGTTATAGATGGTTATGATCTGCCACATGGGAGCTGGAATTTAAACCTCAGTCCTCTGGAAGAACAAGTGCTGTTAATGACTGGGCCATCCAGTTCCAAATTTTTATTAATTTAAAAGCTAAGGCATAGCTACGGGACTAGAGATGGAGAAAGCAAGGTTGCCAGTGCAGAGCAGAGCCCCCTAAGACCTGGTAGCCCCATCCCTCAGCCCCCAGTCTCCTTCTCCAGTGGAAACATATTCCCAGTGCCTGTGCTTTTACAACGTCATCCTCGGCAACTCAGAAACCAACCACCTTCTCTGTGTGTGAATCCTTTAACTGCATTTTAAACATAATTTATTTTTAATGTTATTTTTTTTATGTGTGTGAATAGTTTGCCTGCATGTATGTCTGTGTAACACTTCTATGCCTGGTGCTCATGGGGACCAGAGGAGGGTACTGCATTCTCTGGAATTGGAGTCTTGGATGGTTGTGGCCTACTACATGGGTGCTGGGACCTGAACCTGGGTCTTCAGGAAAAGCAGCCGGTGCTCTTAACTTAGCTCTACCCCTCACAAATGATGAAATGTACACAGATAGATTGTTAGAATTATAGGATAGTTGATTAAGCTTGCTGGTTATAAAATCACTAAAAGTAAGTTGTATTAAGGGACTCATGAAAAGGCTAAGTGGTAAAGCACTTGCTGAACTAATGACCTGAGTTCATCCCTGGGATTCACGTAAAGTGGAAGGAGAGAACGGATTATTAAAAATTTGTCCTCCGCCTTTCACACACATGCTCTGGCATGCACACTCCTTCCACGTCCATCACACAGACAACAATAACAAATAAAGTGATTGTGCTTTATTCACCTGGAAAAAAGTAGAGAAGACTTTAAAAAAAAGTATGCCATCTTTAGCCCTAGCTAAGGATATATAGTGCTTTAATTTAGAAGACGAGGCACACTACTAGACAGGGCTCTAGCGGGTTCAGTTCCCAGCACGCATGTGCGAGCCCACAACCAGAGTACCAGAGAAGGCAGTGCTCTCCTCTCTCCTTCATGAGCACCAGGCATGAAAGTGTAGCACAGACATATGTGCAGGAGGTGAAACTTAGGAGAAGAAAACCACACGATTTTGTTTCGAAGAAGTCTGAAGTAAGTGGATGGTACGGCTGTATCTTCAGAAAAGAAAACATTGTGCTGCCATTGGGGTGCTCATTTGTCTTTTTCAAATTAGGTAATGGATACAAAGAATTTCCAGTCCACATTTTCTCAAAATCATTCATGAAATGTGAGTATCTAAATGTAAAATGCTTGGAGAATAAGAACAAACTAGAGCAATTTGGGGTACCCTTGTCTTACCAGGCTCACACAGTAAGGGACCCATTTCCATTTGGAATACTAAAGTACATGCATAAGTGACAAAGAATCAGTCTAAGAACTGAAAAGGACATTAAATACCGGGGGGGGGGCAGGTGTGGTGCTGCACACCTGTAACCTTGAACCTGAGAGGCTGTGACGTCACAATCTAGTTCAAGTATATTTGAACTACATAGTGCTAGGCCAGCCTTACTCTGTAAAGTATGGCCATGCCTCAATACCCTTCCTTACATTAAAAGAGAAAGAAAATAAATAAATAGAAACCGTACTTTATATAAACCCAAGAGGTGAATGGCACATGAGCAGATGAAAAATAGTCACCCTCACTTGTAAATGAGGAGGTGCCAATTTAATTAGCATTTGCATACTGCTTCATTAAACTTATTTAAAAGAAGTTTTAACATTTGATAGATGCGGGAACTAATGAACACCCTTCACACAAGAAAGCACTTTGGTGCAGATTATAATACTGGATGTACAAAGATAATCTAAATCCAGTTGTTTTACTTCATACTGAGATCCTGAGAAGTGCATGTTCACCAAAATAATCAACGACAATAATGTTTACTATAGCACTATTTGAGTAGTGAGGGTTAATTCAAAAGAGGAATGAATGAATAAACATTGGTATGTTCATATAAAATTCGCTACATAAGTGAAACTGCATGTACCAAGCTAGATAGATTAAAAACAGCATTAAAGCTAGGAAAGCATTTATATAAAGTTTAATTTTTTTTCTAGTTTTTATAGACTTCAAAGGTTCTCAGTATAAAGAGAAACAACTGGTTTTAGAGATCTGTGTATTTCAGATATTGTGATACACATCAATTTTTTTTCTAGGTTTTAAACCTTATATAAAAGTTTAAAACTTTCTACTAATAATATTTTATTAAGTCAAGCATTTCTAATATAGAGTTTAAAAAAAAATACATGATTGAGTACCACAGTCCAACTACAGGTTAGCTTATGGGGCTAAGGGAGGACAATTGTATTGGAAAGAAATATATGCAAGCATTTCAATTGTGCCAAATTCCTCCTTCCTCCCTTTCTCTCTCTCTCTCTCTCTCTCTCTGTCTCTCTTTCTCTTCCTGGTTTTATTGTTATGTCTTTTCTAAATGTAATATTTAATCAACGTCCAGAATAAACTGTATTTGGATCATATCCACTTTCTTCGTCTCTCCCAACTTCTCCCAAACCCATCCTTACCTCTTCACCAGCTCCCAACTTTGTGTTACCATTTTTAATTTTTTTTTAAATAACTTCATATTGAGGACTGGAAATTTGTCTCAGCATTAAGACCTCTTGTTTCTGTTGCAGAGGACCCAAGTGCAATCCCACATGTTCATATGATGATTTACAACCCTCTATAATTGAGTACCAGGCCTCCAATGCCTTCTTCTTACCTCTGAAGTCACCAGACATGCATGTGTTACACATACATGCAGGCAAAACATACACAAACATAAATAATAAAATGAATCAACGTTAAAAGAATCATTGAGATGAATCTGTGGTGTCAACATACTCATGGGTGGGGGGGGGCATCCACTGGAGCATGGTTGACATATCAAGGGCGACACCCTTAAAGAAAAACTGAGTCTTCCTCTCCCAGAAGCCAATAACTACAGATAGCCCCTCAGCTAGGGTCAGGGGCCTAAGAACCCCTCCCTTTGTCATGCTGGAATGTTGACTGGCTTGCTCTTCACTGGTCTTGTACAGGCGAGCATAGCTGCTGTGAACTCATGCCAAGGAATTAGTTACATCCACAAGACAAGGTTTTGCTCTTATTCTTCCTGACCCCTGGTTCTTACAATCTTTCCCCCTCTCTTCCTGATTCCTGTGGTGTATGGGGTGGAGTGATACAGATGCACCATTTTTGTAGGTGTCTAAGATTTTTAGATGAGGTGATATTGTGTGCCCAATTTGTTCCACTGTTTTAAAATATTCAAGAGAATTGAAAGGTGGGTTGGATATGGAGCAAGAAGGTACTGAAAAGTAAATGACTGGATAGAGAGATAACATTAAGTCATCTGAAAAGAAAGCTAAGTTAATAAGAAAGAAAACTAATGATAAAGGTAGTCTGGAAAGGATTTGGAATAGAAAAACAAAATAAAAGACATGTTTGGGAACTTAGTGGGAAATTCCAGTGAGGAGTTCAAAGCGAAACAAGAAACAAAATGGTTAACAACAATGTGCTAATTGGTAGGGAAAGTAGCCACCAACTGGGGACTGGAATCCCAGTAAGGGCTGGTTAGCCACCAACTGTTGCCTGGAATCCCAGTAAGGGCTAGTTAGTCACCAACTGGGGACTGGAATCCAGTAAGGACTGATTACCTTACAGATAACTCTGGGGGAAGAAACTGAGGCTGCCTGGCAGATGCTCTGATCTGACAACGCTTGGAGTGATAGCTAAATATGTTAGACATAATCATGATGTCTAAGAGGCAGGATTTCATAGCACAAGGGTCTGAACACAAGACAGTGCTTGCAATGGTTTAAATGTAATGGAAGCCACTTAAGAAATGATCTGGCTATAAGATTTGATCCACCCGGAAAGTCTTAGAATGTCCCAGGATAAATGTGGAAAACGTATGCTATTGCTATTAAAATTGTATTTTAGGAGCAGAGCACTTTATCTGATGAGCATTTGCAATCACTCTGAGCAACTGGCCCAAGTATAAACCATGATAAATCACAATAATAAATTAAGATGATCCCAAGCAGGGATCTAGAGTGTTGAGAACGTAGGTAGTGCTTGGAGCTACAATGAGGACTTGGATACAAGATTTCACTTTGAGAATTGTTGTGGATTATTAGTTTAAGATGTGTTACATTCATTTATGCTCTGGAATATTTGTTTAATGATGCAAAGATGTGCTGTATCCTTTTATGGTGCATTTGTTTAACTCTGTGAAGCTGTGCCTGTCTGAAACTCCTGATTGGTCTAATAAAGAGATGAACAGCCAACAGCTAGGCAAGAGATGGATAGGCGAGGATGCCAGGCAAAGAAAATAAATAGGAGGAGAAATGTAGGAAGAAGAACAAGAGAAGTAAGAAAAGGAGATGCAAAGGAGGATGGCAGGGGCCACCCACCTAGGCACAGAGCCAGCCATAGCATAAGAAGGAAAGAAAGATATATAAGATAAAGAAGGGTAAAGAGCCCAGAAGCAAAATGTAGTTAAAGAGAAATGGGGTAATTTTAGTTAGAAAAGCTGGCTAGAAACAGGCCAAGCTAAGGCTGGGCATTTATAAGTAAGAATAAATCTTCCCATATGTTTATTTGGAAGCTGGGTAGTGGGCCACAAAGAAAACAACAACAACAACAACAACAACTACTACTACAGAGAATGAAATCAATGAGGTCTATGTGTATGGATGGGATTAGCAAACTCAGGAGGGGCCTCTTAGTGACACAGTCTGGAAGAGATTGCGCAGGTGAGCTGGATGTTTTCCCTGGAAGTGAGGTTAGGATAGAAAGCAATAGGGGAGGGTGGAATATAATCAATATCCCTTCTCTAAAAGTCAGAGCAGCGACTTGGGCAGAACAACCCCAAAATGATGACATATGAGGTTATCATTTCTGTTATAAATAGATAAGTGATGATTGTAATTTATATCAAAGTTGTATTTAGATAGCACAATTTGTATAGCTTCCCCTACAGACTGATGAATTGTGTTTTGCTGACCACAGAGTTATGGGTTTTAAGCAGGATGTGAGGGGATAGAACCATTCTCTGACATAGACACCTTCTTATCATAGGAAAACCCACAGATACTAAAAATACTTAGCTGGAAAGAGAAGCCATAGGTGAGACCTGACAATTGTTTTTCAGATGTTTGAAGTTTTTCTCATAGGAACTGAGGCCGGATCTCAGTGGCTGAGAATAGAGACAAGAAGAAAGAATGAGTAAAATGTTTGGATAGTAGGATTTCTTCTGTGTAAAAGGAGGAACATGCTATGTCTTAGTTTCTTTTCCGTGATAAAACCTCTGGCAAAAGCAACTTAAGGGAGAAGGGTTTAACTTGGCTTACAGTTCCAGGGCACTGTTTGTCATGGGGGAGGGGTTCTGGTGCGAGGAACTTGAAGCAGTGTCATCCAGCTCTATCCAAAGTTGGGAAGGAGAAAACAATGAATATCCATGCTCCGCTAGCTTTCTCCTTTTTTGGTAGTTAGGAACCCAAGCCCAGGAAATGGTGACAACCATTAGGGTGGGTCTTTCCCACATCCATCAATCTAATCAAGCCAGTTCCTTACAGACATGATCGAAGATGAACTTAATCTAAATGGCTCACACATGTGCTTGGAGGTTTGCCTCCTAGTTGATTACAGATCTTCCAACAGTTGTTGGAAGAGGTGTGTCCTTGTCAAGATTCTTGAGTCTTAAGCAGCAGTGTAAGTCTGGATAAGCATAAAAGGATGGTGGTGGTGCACATAATTGAAGGCAAAGTGGAAGTACCTGACCTCAGACGAAAGAGAGAACATGACAGACACAGCTTTAGAGATCATAGAACCAAGTACTACCTGTTCAGGCTACTAACAACAAGACAATCACTTCTTGCTGATCTCTTTCTCAGAACTACTGGGGAACTAAATTCTAAATGTTGAGCTTAGGTGAAGGATCTTGCTCTTTCCCATCCTTCCGTTAGTAGCAGACTAGGAGCAATCCACAGGAGGAGCCTTGCTGAAAGCCCCATCGAAGATTGTGACACAGAGATGTTAGTTAACAAGGAGAAATCTAAGAGAGCGGAATAACATAAGAACAACATTCCTAGTCCCACCATTGAGCAAGCAGAAGTTGCCATTTGTCCAGAGTTCCAAAGAAGAGATCAGTGCTGGAAAGATGTTGGAAAAGGCAGTTCAAAAGGAAACTTCTAGCTCTATTCTTGAAGAATTGAGAATAAGAATTAATTAGTCTGATCCAGGGTCATCAAGAAAGGGACAACCTGCAAGGGAGACCTGGGTCATAGCATAAGAATGATTTTAACACAGACAATAGGCAAGTCAGCCAAGATGGCACAGCAGACTAACAGGAAAGGCAAGGGAAGGGTGATTGTCACCAGTCCCCTAAGCTTGACACGTGTAAACGGTAAGTCGTCATGTTACTTCTGCTCCTTGGAGATCGGTAGAAGGAGTCAATGAGACCCAAGTGAAGAAAGAAGAGCTGGGAACTGTCAGCTAGGTGGGATGTTTGCTAGAGGACTTGGTTCCACAGTGCTGCCAGCCTCAAGTCACACCCTCACTGAACCAGTGGAGACATATAACAGGCCCCGGTCCTGAAGTCCTTTCTCTGACATCTATCTGTAAAGCAGGGTGAAGGAAACCAAGGAAAGCACAGGCTACTAGTGACCTCTACTGGAAACAGCACAGGCTTTCGGGACCTTAGTCTGAGTAGGTTTGTTTTTCCAAGGAAGACAAAAAGCAATGACATATTCAGCCAGTTTATTTCTAGAAGAGTGAACGAGGACGGAATGGAAACAGCACAGAAATACCACCCAGAGAGTGCAAACGTACTCGCAATACTTTGTCTTGAGTCAGATGAAGTTGATTAGTGGCCTGGGAAAAGTATAAACATGTAATTGCTGTCAAAGAAGAATGTTAGGAAAATGACCTGTTGGCTGGTGCGGGGATTGGTACATTAAGAGTAAAGAGCAGAGGCTGGAGAGATGGCTCAGTGGTTAAGAGCGCTTGACTGCTCTTCCAGAGGACCTGAGTTCAATTCCCAGCAACCACATGATGGCTCGCAACCATCTGTAATGAGATCAGATTCCTTCTTTGGGTGTGCATGAAGACACAGCACTCATACGCACAAAACACATGAATAAATATATCTTAAAAAAAAGAGTGAAGGGCAAATGAATATGATGACAGGCGCGTGCAGCAAGCCTTGCGGCTTGTCGGCGCTCCTTTCAAAAGTCTTATGGAAGAGTCTGCTACATGTCAATGTTGCGAGCCCCACACCTTCTCCCTCCCAAAGGGTGTCTGTGCTTAAGTGTGGGCAAACACTATTGAGTTGTGAGCATGTGGGCATGACAGGCGTTTAGTCTGAGGTCTTTGAAGTAGGACTAATCTCAAGGAAGGTCCAAGCCCAACCAAGAAGGTCAATACCAAGCCACACCGCGTACTGCACACATCTCTGCTTTGGGATGCATTTTCAAGAATGTATGATTTTGACACGAAGGCAAAACAAGGAGGGGGAGGCTCGATTGGGATCTTAAAGGTATGTGCCCATATTTGGGGCTAATTGTGGAGTTGAATTAAATGGAGACTGGAGGGTAGAAAATGAAGCAAAGATTTTTTTTTTCTTTTTTTTTTTCTTTTTTTTTTTTTTTTACAGAGAGCGAGGCGATGCATAAGTAAACAGAACCAGCATCATCAGGCCCTGGGCGACTGTCATTTCTGGCAGCAGCGCCCCGGCAGTCCGTGTCTCGGATTACCAGTGTGCCAGAGGTGTCACCTGCCTTCTTTCATTATTCAGCCGCCGCCACCCGCCCGCTCTGCTTTGTTTGCTGATGTAGTTGTGCAGCTTGGCAGGTCTGCTTTCCTTAAATTTGTTACCACCCCTCTTCTCCGTGACATTTCAAGGATGTAAAAATAGCCCCCAAAGAATCCATTTGTGAGACTTCCCCTCTCGTTTTTCCATTTCCAGCATTTGGGTTTCTGCGAGTGGGCGAAAGCTGGCCTAAGATAATGGCTTGTTCAGTTTAATTTTTCTAAATTAAGCCACACACTCCACAAACCACTGGCCTTTCGCCTTTCCCTTTGCTGGGAGGCATATAGCCTTTGGCTCTGAGATTGGCCACCCGAGAGGTCTATTCTACCGACCAATTTACTTACCAAAGATGAGCTAATGACTTTAATCTGCTCCAAAGCTTCCGTCAGGCTGTCTTCAATCTCAGCATCATCTAAAGAGAAGAGGTCCCCAGCTCTGGAGAGATCCTTTTGTCCCAAAACCAGTCTGAAAAGCTGATGCATTGTGGGTTGGATCATTTGGCTTTCTGTGGACCCAAGGCCATGTTCAGCTATCCAGGGCTAGAGAGAGAAAACCATGTTGCAGTAAGTACACTTCAGATCCCAGGAAGGGCCATTGTTCTTCAGACTCGGGGTCTCCTTTGGCAGTCTCTGCAATGGAAACAAGTGACACAGTGTGGACAGTGGCAGAGCAGCAGATGGCGTGAGCTCAGAATGTGACCTTGGTAGCGGGGGCAGGGAGGGAAGGGAAACGCAGAGGGAGAGAGAAATGGGGGGGGGGAGGAGAATTGGAAACACGTTCATAGAGTAATTAGCTCTTGTTTGGTGGTATTTGAAGGAGCTCTTTCTTTTATTTTTTTTTTTAATCTCAGAAAATTCTTTCTTTTGGAGAGTATCAGGTTTCTGCAGACTTTAATTGGAAGCTTTGAAAGAACAACACAAGACTCACACACATTCCCCTGGTGTGTCTTTCCTACACCCCCTCCCCGCTTTGCTCCACAGGGTAAAGAAGTGAAAGAGCAGGGAACAAGTCTGGAGCTGGCTAGATCCTCCAGCGCCCACGGGAATCAAGTGCAATGGAGGACAGCATAGGAAACACCTTTCAGAACCCACTGCCCGGTGCCCATTCCTCCAGAACCTGACACAGAAACTAGTTTGCTATGACCCAGCTCTGTGGCAACAGAAATCCCCCCTTCCTTCCATCTACAAAGTTATCTCCTCACTTCAAGCCTGTGCGCTCTCCAGTCAAATAGCAACGAGATAAAGGGCTTCGCCTTGGTATGTGGGTTAGGAAGATTTCTACTGAAGTTGAACTTGAGTGCTGACATTGAACACGATAGTACTGCTGCGCAGGCTAAACAGGAAGGTCTTTGGGATCAGGTAGCTTCCCTCTGTTACTCAGTTGGATTAATACAGTTTCGTGTCACTTCTCTGCCAGGTAATAGTTCACAGAGAATAGAGCAAGGGGACAAGTTGGGTACCTGGTTATTCTCTTCAGTTCCCTTCTGGAGCTAATAAAATTACAGAGTGTTTGCATTACTAGACACTTTAGCTGTCGTTTGGAGGCCAGGAGTGTTTGATGACTTCCCCAAGGTCCCTTAGGAGCCGTTATGGGGCTAATCTCCTGTTTTGGGGTGAGCAGACTTTCACCACCAGCTTCAGTGAAGTGTAATCCCTTCATGCATGCCAGCAACTTATAAATGCAGTCAGTTTCTCAGAGAGTAAGGGCCCACAGTGACTTGCTTAGTAAGAGCAGTGGGTGATTCTGGCCATTATTTCAGTGCGAATGAGTTCCCTGGAATGAGAGGGAGAAGAAAGAAGACCCAATGGTCCCTGAGGTATCTCCCCTGGGAGTTACTATTATAGGAGCACCTCTCTGTGCTGTATGCAGCCTTAAGTTCAAGAGCCTTACTCTCTGTTTACTGTGGCATCTAGACACAAGCCAAACCTTTCACGGGATGTTCAGGTCGATCTATCTGTGATATTTCAATTATTCATGGGCCATTTTAAAAAATTTCAATGGCATTATGATCTGTTGATGTACAATTTTTGTACTATCTTCCAGCTTTCCCTCTGGCCAGGGAAACAGGTAGACTAACACACCAGATCTCCACCTAACACATCTGTAGGGATAAGTCCCGCCCCTTGGGGGGCGTGTTCGCCTCAGGCTAATGTCTACCTATAAATTTGGCGAGCATGCTCCCAGCCGTCGCTTTCTGCTTTCCTGGTCTGCGCGGGAACGGTGGTTCTGTAAGTCTATTTCGCCATTAAAGCTATATATATTTTTACAATCTGTCTGCATTCGTTTACGCCGTTACACACATCAGCTACTCCAAATCCACCCCCCCCCCCCCCCCCCCCCCCCCCCCCCCCGTCTCATCTTGAGCTCTACAGCAGACCACTTGATAAGCACCAACCCACAGGAGCCTTCATCTCCAATAGACCACACAGATGTTCCGCTCCTAACCCCCCGCCCCTCCCTTAACTGCTGCAGTCAGGGAAGCAGGCAGGCTAACTGTAGTTTGTCACCTCTCCTTCTGTTCCTGCAACCCCAGTGCCCCAGCCTCATCCCCAGCCCTGCCACAGAACAGCCCTGCTGCAGCCTCCCTGTTCCCTTTTCCCTACTCTCCTGTGTAGATCCTATAGTGCTTCTCCTCCCCACCTCCCTCCCCAAACTATTTGCTTTGTCCCAGCCCCCTACTCCAGCAGGCACTCCTGGGAACCCACAGGACACTCCACGAGGCAAACAAGTAAGCTAACTGCAAATCTTCATCTCTCCTTCCATTTCTCCAAGCCCAATTCCTCAGACTCACCCCAGTACCCCTAGCTCTACAGAAGACCTTCTGCTCTGGCCTCTCCTCACTCTCTGACTCCATTTCCAGAAGACTAACTAAACAGGTCCTGCTGGAGTACCTCCTGTGAACACCCTCAGCCCATCCCAACCTATCCCTATTCTGAAATGTCAGCTCCCAACACCCAGAAACACATTTTACCTTGAATCCCCAGTAACCACACCTATGAGGACCCCAGAAGAATTTCCTACCAGGCAATACACAGCCACTACACTCTCCTAAGGACCAGAGCGGGCAATAGAAACCAAGAAACAAACTGTCCCATCTACAAAACCAAGACCAGATATCAGCACCTAGAATTACAATCTTCCCTACCCCTGATGCCCAGACTCCAGTGTCTGGCACAATCAATAACAGTTAGGACAACATGTCTTCACCAGAATCCAACAATCCTGCCAGAGCAGGCCCTGAAGAATCTGACATAGCTGAAGCACACAAGAAATATCTTAAGACAGGCTTTATGAATATGATATTTTAAAAAGGAAATGAATACATTCCTCACAGAAGTCTATGAAAACACAACAGTTGAAAGGAAAAGAATGAAACCATTCAAGACCTGAAGGTGGGAATAGATCAATAAAGAAAACCCAAACTGAGAGAAATCTAGAAATGAAAAATTTAGGAACTCGGATGGAAAACAAAGAAGCAAGCTGCACCAACAGACTATGAGAGATGGAAGAGGGAATCTCAGGCACTAAAGATACAATGGGAGAAATGGATGCCCTGGTCAAAGAAACGTGAAATCTAAACAACTCCTGGCATAAAACATCCAGGAAATCTGTGACACTATGAAAACACCAACTCTAAGAACAAGAGAAATAAATGAAGGAGAAGAAACACAGGCCAAAGGCACAGAAAATATTTTCAGCAAAATCATAGAAAAAAATTTCTCTAACTTAAAGAAGGAAAGGCCTATCAAGGTACAAGAAGCTTAGAGAAAACCAAATAGACTGGAATGGGAAAAATATTTCAAACAATAAATATACAAATGAAAGAAAGAATATTAATAATATCAAGAGGAAAAGACCAAGTAACATTGTGATGACTATTTTTGTTGTTAACTTGAATAAATTTGTAATTAGCTGAAATCCCAAAAATGACTGCGCATCCTGTGAAGGATTTTTTGCTTAATTAAATCATTTGAAGTTGAAAGATCCACTTCTGATCTGGGTCTTTGAGGTGGGAAGCCATATCTTTAATTCAGATATTTTGAGGTGGGAAGACCCACCTCTAATCTGGGCTACACCTTCTGCTGGAAGCCTATATAGACACATGGAAGAAGCAAGCCTAGCTCTTAGCCTGCTTGCTCATGCTCTCACTAGTAAATCCATCTGTCACTGGCATTATAGCCTACTTTCCAGGTTTCAAGCATTTACTGAAGAACGGTTTACGTATACTGAAGACAGCCATCTTAGTGGACTGAACAGTTACTGGATTCTTGGACCTTCTGTTCATAGGGAGCTATTGTTGTATTAGCTGGACCACAGAGTGTAAGTCATTCTAACAAATCCCATCTCTCTCTCTCTCTCTCTCTCTCTCTCTCTCTCTCTCTCTCTCCATATATATATATATATATATCACATAGCACACACATATATGTGTGCGTGCGCATGTGTGTATTTACAAGTGGATATATGGATAAATGTATAGACTCATTCTACATTCTATAAGGTCTATTGCCCCAGAAAACCTTGACTAATTTAAACATCTATTTCCCAAACACAAGGGCACCCATTTTTTTAAAAAAGAAATACTAGTACAGCTTAAATGACATATTTACCCACACATATTGACAATGGGAGACTTCAGTACCGCAGTCTTGCCAATAGACAGGTCATCCAGACAAAAACTAAACAAAAAAAATGCTGCAGCTAACTGATGTTATAAACAAAATGGACCTAATAGTCATTTACAGAACATTTCACCCAAACACAAAAGAATAGACCTTCTTCTCAGCATCTCATGGAACTGCCTCCAAAACTGACCATATACTCAGACACAAACCAAGTCTCAACAGATACAAGATTTTGGAATAACTCCCTACATCCATCCATCAGACCACCAAGTGCTAAAACTGGAGATCAACAGCAGAAAACTTACAAACTCATGAAACGGAACAACTTTCTACTGAATAAAACACGGTCAAGACAGAAATCCAAGACTCTCTAGAACTGAATAGAAATGAGTACACATCATACCCAAACTTAAGAGGCAAGATCACAGCTGTTAAGTGCCTATGTAAAGCAACTGGAGAGATTTCATACTAGCAACTTAACAACACACCTACAAGCTCCAGAACAACAGCAACAAAATCACATCCAAGAGGAGTAGATGGTAATAAATATTCAGACTTCTAGGTGAACAACAACAACAACAAAAAAACAATACAAAGAATCAATGAAACGAAGAGTTGATTCTTGAGAAAAATCAGTAAAATCAACAAGCCCTAACTAAAAGGCAGAGTGAGAATATCCAAATTAACAAAACCAGAAATGAAAAAGGAGACACAACAACAGACACTGAGGAAATCCAGAGAATCATAAGGACTTGCTTTAAAAAACCTATAATCTATCAAATTGGAAAGTCTAAAAGGCTATCTTTTTCAATATATCCTACTCACCAAGGTGAAATCAAGATCAGATAAGCAATTTAAACAGATCTATAACCCCGAGTGAAATAAAAGCAATCATTCAAAGTCTCCCAACCAAAATAAAACAAAAATGCCCAGGGCCAGATGGTTTTCATGCAGAAATCTACCAGAGTTTCAAAGAAGAGTTAATGCCAATATTTTTCAATTCATTCCACAAGATAAAAACAGAATGAACATTTCCTAATTCATTTTATGAGACCACAATTACCCTGATACCCAAACCACATAAAGACCCAACAAAGAAAAAGAGGTACTTATTTTCTTTATGAACACAGATGCACACATATTCAATAAAGTACTTGCAAACCTAATACAAGAACACATCAAAAATATCATCCACCATGATCAAACAGGTTTCAATCAAGATATGCAGGAATGATTCAATATATGAAAATTGATCAAGGTAATTCACCATATAAAAAACTGAAAGACCAAAAGCATATGATCATTTCAATAGAAGCAGAAAAGGCCTTTGACAAAAATTTCCAATAGCCCTTTAAGGAAGAAGTCTGGAGGAGATTAGGGATGCCAGGAATATGCCTCAGCATAATAAGACAGTTTACAGCAAGCTCATAGCTAGCATCAATTTAAATAGAGAGAAAAAGCAATTCCACTAAAATCAGGAACAGACATGTTTGTACACTCCATAACTATTTAACATAGCACTTGAAGTCTTAGCTAGAGCAATAAGTCAACTGAAGAAGATCAAGGGGCTACCAATTGGAAAGGAAGACATCAAAGTATCTTTATTTGTGGATGATATGATAGTATGTATATGAAACCTAAAAATTCCACCAGAGAACTCCTGTAGTTGACAAGCACTTTAGTACAGTAACTGGATATAAAATTAACTCATAAAAATCAGTAACCCTCCTATATACAAATGACAAATGGACTGAGAAAGAAATAAGAAAACATTTTTCACAATGGCCTCAAATAATACAGTTTTGGGGTAATACTAACCAACAAAGTGAGACATATATGAAAACTTCAAGTCTTTGAAGAAAGCAATTGAAGAAGTTATCAGAAGATGGAAAGATCTCCCAGGCTCATCGATCAGTAGGATTAACATAGCAAAAATGGCCATCCTACCAAAGGCAATCTACATTGAATGAAATCCTCATCAAAGTCCCAACACAATTCTCCACTAATCTTGGAAGGATAATTTTTAGCTTCGTATGGAAACACACACACACACACACACACACACACACACACACACACACCCCAAACAAAAGACAGACAAAACCAAAAACCAAAAGCAAAAGAAAACATAGCTGAAACAATCCTGAAAAGTAAAAGAACTGCTATTCCCAATTTTAAGCTGTGCTACAAAGCCATAATAATGAAAGCAGCATGGTATGGGCATAACATTGACATGTTGATCAGTAAAATAGAATTGAAGACCCAGACATAAATCCAAACCTAGGAACACCTGATTTTTTGATAAAGAACTCAGAAATAAACATTAGGGAAAAAAAAGACAGCATCTTCAGCAAAATGGTGCTGGTCAAACCGGATGACTGCATATAGAAGAATCCAAATATAACCATACTTTTCACCCTGCACAAAACTCAATTCCAAATGGATCAAAGACCTTAACATAAAACAAAACACACAGAACCTAACAGAAAAGAAAGTGGGGCATAGCCTTGAACTCACTGGCAAAGGAGAATATTTTCTGAACAGAACCCCATTAGTTCAGGCACTGATATCAACAGTTAATAAATGGGACCTCATGAAACTTCTTCATGGGAAAAAACACCATCAGCTGGACAAAGCAGCAGCCACCTATAAAATAGAAAAAGGTTTTTCTGTTGTTGTTGTTGTGCTTTGTTTTAAACAACTGCACACACGATAGAGGGTATGGTGGTTTGAAAGAAAATGGCACCCAAAGGGAGGGGCGCTTCAGAAGTGTGGCTTTGTTGGAGTAGGTGTGGTTTTGTGAGAGGAAGTGTGTCACTATAGGAGTGGGCTTTGAGGTCTTTTATACTCAACCTACTCCCAGTGAGACAAACCACTTCCTGTTGCCAGCAAGATGTAGACAGTACCATGTCTGCCTGCATGGCACCATGCTCCCCATAATGATGATAATGGACTGGACCTCTGAAGCTGTAAGTCACCACCTCAATTCAGTCCTCTCCTTAAAAGAGTTGTCATGGTCGTGATGTCTCTTCACAGCAATAGAAACCTTAACTAAGACAGAGAGTTAATATCCAAAATATATGAAGAACTTAAGAAACTAGATAACAAGAAACAAATAATCCAGTTAAAATGGCGCACACCTTTAATCCCAGCACTCGGGAGGCAGAGGCAGGCGGATCTCTGTGAGTTCGAGACCAGCCTGGTCTACAAGAGCTAGTTCCAGGACAGGCTCCAAAGCCACAGAGAAACCCTGACTCGAAAAACCAAAAAAAAAAAAAAAAAAAAAAATTGGGTTCAGATCCAAAGAGAAAATTCTCAATAGAGGAAGCTCAAGTGGCTGAGAAACACTTAAAATCAATTTCAACATCCTTAGTGCATCAAAACTTCTTTGAGATTTCATCTTACACCTGTCGGGATGACTAAGGTCAACACAACAAGCGACAGGCCATGCAGGGGAGAATATGGAGTAAGGGGAACACTCGTCCATGCAGGGGAGAATCTGGAGTAAGGGGAACACTCATCCGTGCAGGGGAGAATATGGAGTAAGGGGAACACTCGTCCATACAGGGGAGAATATGGAGTAAGGGGAACACTCGTCCATGCAGGGGAGAATATGGAGTAAGGGGAACACTCGTCCATGCAGGGGAGAATCTGGAGTAAGGGGAACACTCATCCGTGCAGGGGAGAATATGGAGTAAGGGGAACACTCGTCCATACAGGGGAGAATATGGAGTAAGGGGAACACTCGTCCATACAGGGGAGAATATGGAGTAAGGGGAACACTCATCCGTGCAGGGGAGAATATGGAGTAAGGGGAACACTCATCCATGCAGGGGAGAATATGGAGTAAGGGAAACACTCGTCCATGCAGGGGGAGAATCTGGAGTAAGGGGAACACTCATCCATGCAGGGGAGAATATGGAGTAAGGGGAACACTCATCCATACAGGGGAGAATATGGAGTAAGGGGAACACTCGTCCATACAGGGGAGAATATGGAGTAAGGGGAACACTCGTCCATGCAGGGGAGAATCTGGAGTAAGGGGAACACTCATCCATGCAGGGGAGAATATGGAGTAAGGGGAACACTCGTCCATACAGGGGAGAATATGGCATAAGGGGAACACTCGTCCATTGCTGGTGGGTGTGCTAACTGACACAGCTACTGTGGAAATTAGTGTGTTGGTTTCCCAGGAAGATGGCGAGTGATATACCTGAAGGTCCAGCTATACCACCTTGGGGCATATGCCCAACGGATTCCTCCCACGACAAAAATCACTTACTTAACCATATTCATCGTTGCTCTATTCACAGTAGCCAGAAGCTGTAAACAACCTAGGTATCCCTCAACAGAAGAATAGGTAAGGAAAATGTGGACATTTACACATTGGAGTATTAAAAAAATACCATTTAAAAGTGATATTGTGAAATTTTAATGGAGAATGGATGAAACTAGAAAAGTTCATTCTGGGTGATGTAGCCCAGAACCAGAAGGACAAATACAGTGTGTATTTGCTTATATGTGGGTATGAGCTATTAAATCAAAGGTAATAAAGCTACAGCCCATAGTACTATAGAGGCTAGGTACAGAAAAAGGGACTAGAGGATACAGATAGATCTTGTTAGGAATGGGAAATAAAATAGAAATTGTGGATGGATGGGGGGCTGTGTAGGAGGATAAATTGGGGGAAAGGAGAAGAGAGGGGGACTGAGGGAAGGAATATGGTGAGAGGTAGTTAAAATTAAGGGACATTGAGGGGCAGTACGGGAACCTAATATAGAAGAAACTTTCTAAAATGTGTACAAATATGAAGGCTATATAAATGATATCGCCAAATAATGAAGGAGACAGAATCCCACCTGACTGTCTTGTCACCAAATGAGGCTTCCAGAACCAAGATTGGGTTACATCTAATTGAGATATTTGCCAAAGTAGTCCCATGGGAATCCCTAAACGAACCAGGCTATTGCTGAGACAACAGGCTGCTCTCTACAAATTGACAGCAGGGTCCCATTGCTGAAGATGCCACCCACACAACTCACTGAACACAGAGAAGTTGAGTTGGTGCCAAGTAAATGTATGGCCACTATTAGGAACAACTCACCTAAAGCGGCGATTCTTAACTTGTGGGTCTTGACCCCATTGGGGATGAATGACCCTTTTACAGGGGTCACCTAAGACAATCACAAAACACCAGTATTTATATTATGATTCATAGCAGTAACAAAATTAGGGTTATGAAGTATCAATGAAAATAATTTTATGGTTGGGGGGTCATCACAACATGAGGAACAGTATTAAAGGGTCCCATCCTTAGGAAGGAGGAGAGCCACTGCTCTAGAGTAATGCTAACATTTGAGAATGAAGGTGTGGGCAGAGCGAATTGGTAGAAACATGACTGCATCTTCCCTCCTGCATCCTTGCTCATTGATACCCTGGGGTTCACAAGAGCCAGGGAGTAGCTCAATCAGAAGAAAGAGGAGCTCTGGAATTTATAAGGAGGAGTGGTGGGGAAACTTTGAGGGGGAGGGGAAGGGCAGAGTGAGTGTATCCCAAGATAGCATGCCCCCTGGAAAAATGAGGAATGTTGACCTGGAATATCTTAAAAGGTTAGTTCTGTTTTTAACATATCCTTTTTCCAGTTGCAGATATATCAAGAGATAATCTCCACAAAATAATAGCCAGAAACATAGACGGGGATAGTGTAATGGTCTGCTCTGTCCCTTTAAGAGACAAGCCATGCCCACTCCCTCCCCCCTCTACCAAGGAAGTTGATCTTCAGCCTCTAGTCCAAGTCCCTTTTATCTCCCCCAGGAGGCACTTCTGTCTCGCTCCATTCTGCTGCCCACTGCCACTACTTGGGGATCCACAGCATTTTTATATTTTTACTTAATCTATTACAGATAGAAATAAGTTTTTCTCTAGACATTGGACAATATCTGCACATCACGGAGAGACTGGGCTGCCCCAGACACATCAGAGATGGGATCTGTAAGGGGGCAGAAGTACATCCTATGGAGAGGATCACCCAAGGGTGGATGTTCCCTGAGCTCCATCATGCTCTACACGATGCCTGCCCTGGAGCCTCACAGGCATGCTTCCAACTTGATCTACTCTTCTTAAGTCCCCTTCCTGTGAAAACATTTTGAGCACCATGATGTTTGTACTGATTACCAAGTTGAGGGGACTGAAACCCACTGCGGAAACTAATCTCTGGGTATGTCTTTGAGGAATTATCCAGACTAGGTCAGTCAAGGTGAGACCACCCATTTTCTGTCTGGGTGGCCCCAGTCCTTGAGCTGGGGTTCCAGACTGAATACAACGGAGCAAGTGAGCAGAGCGTAATCCTGCTTCCTGTTTCCTGTCTCTAAATGCCACGTGACCAGCTGCCCCCTGTTCCTGATGCCATACTTTGTCAACCATGATCGACTGTATCCCCTGGGGCTGTAAGCTGAAAGAGGCCCTTCCTCCTTAAAATGGCGGTGGACCAAAATAGTCCGCTCTGTGGAGACGATCTAGAGAAAGCCTCTGCCAGAAAGAGTGAGGGGGTCAAAGGCAGGCCTCCGTTAGTAGATGATACTAAAAGCTCGGTAGAGGAAATGGCATTTGAGCAGTATCATTTTGGGTACCAAGATATTTACAGATTTCACTCAACATGCATGTGCTAATCTCAGAGCCAGGGATACTTGGCTAGGCTGCTATAGGACCATGGGTGCACACTTTTCCATGTGTCGTCTGTAAAATGGGGACTATTCTATCAGGCTGTATTAAAGATCAACGTTGATGATGTGTAAAAGATCCCTTTGTTAAAGAAGACTATTGGGATTAAGAAAATAATACCCCAAAATGAAGGCTCTAGAAGCTGCCTGGAGTAAAGTTTCGCCATGACTTTGTGTGTCCCTTGATTCCTTTTCCCCTCCCCTTCCCCGTGAAAAAGCAAGGCACAGACACTAGAATCTCTCTTCTCTAGAGTAGATCTCCGAAACTAGAACCCCTTTCCGCAACGCAAACCCCAAAGGCAAGGAACAACACTCTAGTCTTCTCTTGCTTTTCAGTGTTGGCGCTAGCTATGGCGTTTTCTACCATAGCTTTCCTGATGATAAGACTTTCGGTGTCCTGTAACCAAGAAGGCATGCTACACAGAGAAGCGAAGAAAGCTCCGAAAAGAGAGCCCTTGCTGGGCTTCCCCAGTCAGCCTGTTAGCGTTATACCAGGCCCTTTCTGTCCAGTCAGACTTCCATGTGGCTCTTTATGCATCACCGAACCTAAGTTTGAAAAACGAACAGTTCACTCTGAGTGTATGGGTCTTCAACTTGAAAGCTCTTGCATTACATAGAACGGTGATCTAATACTCCCTCCTTTGCCTGTCTTTTGATAAAGGGTGTCAGACACAATAGGCAAGAAATAAAACCCCCGCCTTTCTCCCTACACAACCGTGTTCGAGCATTATTCTGAGTGTTTCTCAAGTTTTGAGTCACGTGATTAGGAGAAGCCACGCGACGAAAACCTGACGCTAAGAGATAAGGATAAGCAGCAGCTCGGATGCCCAAAGACCAGTTGCGGAGCTAGGACAGAAATCTGGAGGTCTCCAGGCACAAAGCCCTCCCAGGACCTTTGGAAGTCAGTCATAGATACCACACATAGAGTCACAGACAGCTCGCATAGTTGGAGCTGCTTCCCATTCCCCTCACAAAGGAAGGAGTGTTCCACTCTGGTCGTATTACCATACTTGCTAATTATGACTGAACTGCCTCCCATCCCTTCACTAAAGGTTTTTTTTTTTTTTTTTTTTTCCTGAATTAGGATTTGGCAAAGCATTTATTTATTTTCTGGTCAATGTTTTGCTTAGATGTCTGGTTTCTCCTGCTTGTTTATTTTGTAACCTAAGCTGAACCCCTGGCCTGAGCCTGGTCAAATCTGCCTCGTCTGTACTACTTACCTTTCTAGAAACTGTAGTACTGTGGAGCAGATATATGCATATATGTACATGCACGGTAGGCACATATGTGCACACATGAAACATGCGTGTGCATCTGTGTGCATACTCAAGTCCCTTCTGTGCGCTAAGCTCTCACCTAGGCACTTCTCAGTATGCCCACTAGCCTTGCAGGTGGGTATAGAGCAGGACCCATTCATTTCTTTAAATGCCGTGCCTGAGGCTACGCAAAACCAAGAAGAGATCTGTTTTATAAACTGTCTTTTTAACTCAGCGTTTTTCATTTCTCTCCATTTGCTCCCCTCCATGGGTTAGGGAACCTATCTTGGGACCTACGCTCTTTCCTTAGTTTTAAATTTGTTTCTTTTTAAGGAGGTACCAGTTGGTTGACAAGTTAACTTTCCTAAAAAAACAGGCGCAACAAAAATAAGAGTGATTCCGCGTGGAGCGGCCCATTTCAGGAGTCGCAGCTGTCCCCGCAAACTCAGTTTACCTGCGAGCTACTCCTCCAGGGCTCACTTGCTGTCACTGGCCGAAAGCTTCTAGCCGGGGCGGGAGGCGGACAGTCAGCGTCAGCGCAGCTCAGAGAACCCCAGTTGTCCACCCTCGGGAGCAGCGAGGAAGAATTCTAGGAATGTGGCGGAAGCCACCGGCTGCTCCCGGGACGGGTCAGGTGACTGGCTAGCAGGGCGAACTACCTCCAAGCACAAAGGCAGCTCCA
Source organism: Microtus oregoni (assembly GCF_018167655.1). NCBI lineage: Eukaryota > Metazoa > Chordata > Mammalia > Rodentia > Cricetidae > Microtus > Microtus oregoni. The sequence goes on along the minus strand of NW_024543069.1, from coordinate 14,578,286 downwards.
GGAAGGGCGAGCGGTGGCCGATCAAGAAGACAGAACGCCCTGTGTTCGTGGAAATCTACACTTTCCCTTCATAGATTGGGTGGGGGTGGGGAAGCCACGCAGGAAGCCGGTCTGGTAGGTAGGCCAGGTTGGAGCAGGTGATGGGATGGCAGCGCCCCAGCGGGACACACGAGTTCCAAAACACCTCCTCCCCAGTGAGACATGCGAGTTCAAAACACCCAGCCTTGTCTGGGTAGAGTCACTGCCTGGGAGAAATGGCCTTCTCGCCCTCCTCTAGCAAGTTTAAGGATGTAGGGAGTAGCTAGCGGACTGAACAAGCTCGCTCCCCGAAACCTTCATTTTCCACTCTGCAAAGTTCTTCGTGATCATTTACATCAGCGGTTCTCAACCTTCCTAATGCTTCTACCCTTTAATACAGTTCCTCCTACTGTGGTGACCCCCAATCACAAAACTATTCTCGTTGCTACTTCATAACCATAATTTTGCTACTGTTATGAGTCATAATGTAAATATCTAATGTGCAGGATATCTGATAATGTGACCCCTGTGAAAAGGTCATTTGACCCCCAAGTGGGTCGACACCCACAGGTTAAGAACCCCTGATCTACATGGATAAAATATTATGGATTGTATTTTAAAGTATTGCTACAAGAGCCAGGAAAACTTTTATCTTGCTTAATCTGTTGACATCCTAAACTCTCTGTGTGTGTGTGTGTGTGTGTGTGTGTGTGTGTGTGTGTGATCTAAGCCTTGGCTGGCCTAGACCAGACTTCTTATGTAGTCCAGCTTGGTCTTGTACTCACAGAGTCTGCCTCTGCCATCTTAGTGCTAGGATTAAATATGTGTGCACTATACCCAGCCTCTGGATTGTTTAAACAGCTGGGCACACATTTAAAACTAAAAAAGAACTGTATTCTTTTAATCCACCTCCGGCGGGATCATGAAGGTGGCTCTCCTGCAGGTAAGCCTATCTTCAGGATGACAAAGATAAGGACACCAACTCCTCTGGGAGTTGCTTCCCACAAAGGGAGGTCAGGGGTTACAAATAACATTCTGAGAGAATAGTGCCATAAATTGCACCAGACACTTGGCATTCTATAAGCAGAGACTGTTTGTTTGTTTCTTGGCCACCCAGACCACACAGAAGCTGTATTAATAACAACACTGCTTGGCCAATGACTCAGGCGTATTTCTAGCTAGCTCTTACATATTGAATTAGCCCATTTCTATTAATCTGCGTATCGCTACGAGGTTGTGGGTTACTGATAAAGAGTCTCGGCATCAATCCAGCTACATGGCATCCCCCGACTCCACCTACTCTCCCTCTATATATATCTCTGTTCAGATTTCTCTCCTGGCTTTGCTCTGCTAAGCCACCAGCTGAAACAGCTCCTTTATTAACCAATGGTAATAAAACATATTCACAGCACACAGAGGAGAATCCTACTATCATATTTTCTCACTGTCCTCATGGGCAGAACTGTCCACATGAAGCGTTCCTTGATAAAATGGAGATGCCAGCCCTTGTCCCCAGAGTGTATTCTTTCTTAGTAATTTTCCAGTTTAGAAGATGATTGCGAAGTATCCCAATGGGGTGCCCTTGAGTAGAGTACTATAGACTTCACTCTCCTGATTGCTGATTTTAAAATCCTTAAATTTCTTTCAGTGTTCTTAAATGTGTGCAGCATTTGGTTTGGAACTTGACATCCCATAGACACCAGCAAGAGAGGCAGTCATAGGAGTGTGGGGACCCAGAGACACCCCATCTTCAATCTCAGCTATGCCATGCTGCAGTGCAGACTCCGGCAGTGAATTAGCCTCTTTGATGCTGTATAAAACGAAAGTGGCATCAACCTTGTCTTTTCGAGTATTCTTCTGTTTCTCCTGTACTGGAAATGAAACCTAAAGCCTCATGTAGGTCAGGTCAGCACTGGACCATTCATCGAGCTATATCATCAGCCTTCTTATTACTTTTTCTTTTGGGACAGGTTCTCACTAAATTGCCTAACTTGGCTTTGAACTCACTGTAGCCAGGTTGGTCTTGAACTTGTGATCTCTCTGCCTCAGCCCCTGAGTAGGTGAATTAAAACTTTATCCCTCCAGATCTTGGGCATTTTTATTCTTACAGATATTTTCCCATTAATATTACGGCATACCTTTTAAATATCAAATGATACTATTAACTAAATTCAGTTCTTAGTGTAAAGATACTTAGGGTTTTTGTTGCTGTTATTTCATATATATATATATATATATATATATATATTTCTAATTATATATTTAGTTGTACTTTCTCCCAGTCTTAAATATGGATATAATCCATTTGTATCATACAAATTTTACTAACTTAACTGGATCCCTGTGGATTTGAGGGCAACTCTTATTTCTTGGAGAAGTAGCCATACTGTAGACTCCTTACCTCCACCATGGCTTAATAATAACAGTGGTTTTGTTTACAGACCAGAGACAGGCTACGGTGCAATGTATTTTAGATTTTTTAATGGCTGGGTAACCTGAACACCTGTGTTTTTCATATTAGTATAATATGTACTCTGTTTTTCACCAGGCAGAAGGGAATGCCATTCCAGAGAGCCAGGTACATTCTTGGTGACTTTTCAAGGTGACCTATACTTATTGTTCATTTATAAATACATTAATAATTTACTCGCTCACGGGTCTGTAGGTTCTGCTGTATGAAAGTAACCAGAGGACTTGGTCTCTCTACTACTGGGACAGTGTCTGCCAAACACAGAAAGCTCTTTAGGGGGCGATTTAGATAACTATAATGCTCAGAACCTGATTTGTTCCGAGGAATTCAAGCTTCCACCTTACAACTCAGGTTAGAAAAGGCCTGATTTCCTATTTCAGAAAATTCTGGAACAGCAAGGTTTATATTCTGAACAACAGGATTCATTCTGCCTCAAAACATTTTCATTTACCTGAATTTAAAATGCCTACTGACTCACTTGGGCCCATTTGGATGCTAAGAAACTTTGAATAAATTTCCCAGATAGATTTTTCTCTTGAAAGAGAGGATTAGAGATTCTTTTGAGGGAACATCTTTTCCACACAGTGTGAAAAGTCTGCAGGCGTTCCCATGGGAATCGCCAGAATATATTTCAGCCCTTCCCACAGATGGCTATTGTTCCCTGGGCAGCTCTGGGTCCCTTTGCTGGGGCCCGTGCCTGCATTTCACTTGGACCAGAAGCCTCCAATGCTAGCTTATCCCAAACAGCTCTAAGAGAACTGGACCTCAGGGTTTTTTGCCAAAATTTGTAAGTCCGAATTTGTAGCCAGCATATTATAAGAACATACATATGTAAGTTCTGTCATCTTTTTAGACAAAAGATCAAGCATGTCTTTTTAAATACAGATTGCAAGTTTTAAACACAAGTAGAGAAGAAACGTCTCGTTTTATGGGCAATGAGAGGCAATCATTTTAAAGTCAAAAACATCGTGGTTGTTCAGGATGGTTTCATAGTGTATCAATTTTCACCTGGAGCTTCTGACTTGGCAGGTCATATTTTCTCTAGAACAACATATATCTTGGTTTTAAAAATCTGAATTCAAATTCTGCTTGGTTTATTTTTTTCCCAGGAAGCATGTCCAAACTCTCAAACCATGAGGAACACTCAGCGTTGAACATATGCTTGTTTCATTTAGATTCCCAGTATTATAGGTGCTGAACAAATAATTTCCTGTCTTTGAAATATTTAAAAAATGGATTACATGGAACCAAATTGTTGATCATTATGCTGATTTAAACGTGCATTTGAAAAAACAAAGAAGTGGTTAGAGTAGATCATGATTTGTAAGATACACACAGCAGCAATGAGGAACAGCACCCATGAGTGTCCAACCTACTGACTGGAATGATGCTTCTTAGCTTTCTGCAAAAGTAATAGCAGGGGCGGTTCCTCTGCTCACTGCGAACGGCTCCCTAAGGTATGAGTGTGTGGCAAGGAGACCATAGCTATGAAGTCAAACAGTAATGAACACACTAGGAATCTAGCACGGTTCCCTGGCCCTAGGCGCTTAGAGGCATGTTTTAGTCACCCACAGAAAAGTGGATATTCATACCCTAAAGATTAAAACGTTCACACACAAGAGCTCCTAACTGCACTTTGTTTGCGTAGCCAGCCAGCCCTTGGAAGTTTCTTTGTGCCCTGCTTCCCCAGCCCCTCGGTTCCTGCCTCCCCGCAGTTTCTGGCCTTCGCTTTGGTTAGCTTTTGTTTCTGTCGAACAAAAGGACAGGCAAGAAGACAGGCATACCTCCTAACACAGGACCCTGGCAGGTGCGGGCAACAGAAGGCAAAGGCTCGATCCTTAGAGCACTTCAGCTGGGACCCAGGACCATGCTCAGAGGCAGCCCCGAAGCGCCTGCCTGTCCTGTCGGTGGCTGTTGGCACCTCCCTGTGTGCTTGTCAAACTGACTCTGCAATAGAGTCCCTCCCAGGGACTCACCGAGTGGTATCCGGCGAATGAGTAACTTTTCTCCCTTTTCTGAGCTTCTGTTGAGATCTAACCATCCGCACAAAGCTTCCCTTATGCCTTTGGTAGATTTACAGCTGCTTCTCGGAGCGCGTTTGGAGTGTGAAAGAATTGGATTTGCTACCAACCAGTCATTTAGGTTTTGTTAATGAATAACTCGCTTTAAAGAATCAAGGAAGTTTTAGATTAATATCAGATGTGGGGCTTTCATAATGACATAGGGGAAAGGGGTGGGGGAGAGATGGGGGTCGTGCAATAAGATGGTATTTAGCCAAGGATCACAGGGGAAAAATACCACATAGCAGGCACAATACATTTGAAGGAGCAGCCATCCCACCCCATTATCAGCCTTGCTAGTGAAGCACTGAGCAACTGGCTGGAGCATCCCTACTCGCCCTAGGGATTTCTCTAAGCCAGTGGGGGCTTTTTCTTGTGTCCATTGAAACTGCTAGCTCATTTTCTTTACCTTCCAAATACGGAGCTGTTGCTCAGGCTTACTGCGTAGGGGATTCCTTGCAAGCTGCCCCACGTCTCTGTAGATCGCTCTCTTTTAAGGAGAATGCACATCAAAACCCCTAATGCATAAATTAATTGGTTGTGCCCAGAGGACTGGTACATGAGGAAGCTCCTCTCCCTCCTGAAAGGTATAAAAAGGGCTTTCTCTCTTTATTGATCTGTAGTTTGGTTTGCCTACATAGAATATTTCTGCATCTTTCTAGAGCTTTCAGCCAGCTAGGGTGAGCCCACTGGGGCAGAGCAGAGGAGGAAAGTGATGTGTAAGATACACAACCAAAGATATTGTATGTCTTTGTCATTGCCAATTATCCTGCCATGTATACAAAAGCCACACTGAGTGTGGATGACTTTTTCCCATTAGTCTAGTCAAAATCCCATTCAGTCTTCCCTTGGGAAACCATATACTTGGCGTGGAGTTGATGCCCATACACAAGATAGCCTTTTGATCTCGACAACCGCATTGCTCTGATCATAGTGACTAATTTAGGGAAGACATATAGACTCTTCTGAGTCATTCAGAGAATGAAGGTAAGTGTTTGATCTCAGCGGGAATTATCTTTGTTGCGGGTTTCGATGACAAGAAGATACTAAGTCATATTGCTCTTGTCAGATAGTGATTTGGGCTTAGCTTTTCTGCTGTTTCCATTGGGGGCAGTGGGGGGTGGGGGAGGCTGCCTGACAGAGTCATCCTGGCTGGGTTTGCAGGCAGACTCTTGAGAGGACACACGCTGAGCATTAGTAGACCCATAGGTTCACCAGGACACATTTGGGACAACATGTCCCTTGATGAGAGCCATGGCCCTTCATTGACAATCTTTCGGAGAGAAAAGGCTTTGAAACGAATGCAGCCATTCAGTGGACCTTACATCAACTCTTTCAAATTAGCTTTTCCTCAACGTGTTCACTTCTTTAATACTTCCATGGAACCTTCCAGACTCGGATGCCAGTGCCTGGTGTGTACCCAAATGAATCTAATCATGAGTCTTCCTTGCGCGTTTTTTAGCAATTGGTTTGGGTTTACAGAGTTTGCTATGTCTCTGCTTTTCCCTCTACTCTTGTATAACTTGAAAACGGACAAAAACATTATCTCTAAACCATAAAGCAAGAAGATATTTCCTTTACAGAAAAACCACTAAAATAAAAACAACAAAAAACAAAAAAGATAAACAAAACAAAAGCTCACAGACCCAACCAAACAAAAACAAGCAAACAAACAAAACCAGGCAAATGCTAAGTTAACCTTAGGTTGGTGAGGTACATATAAGCATCGAGAATTCCTGAGTGAATATTGTCTATGTATAATTTTACTCTTTAGGTGGGGGGGCAGAAGGAGAGGAGGGAGGGGAAACTGTGGTCAGTATGTTAAACAAATGAAAAAATCTATTTAATAAAAATAGATATATGTTGGCAAAGGCAATAGCATTTACTAACTGGAGAAGACTCACTCACTTTAAGTCATTTTCCTCTGTGTGAAAAGCCTGTTGACTTACCAGGCAATCAGATAGGGAAGTAGAGGGAAACCCTATATTCCTCTCTATTCTTGCCCCACTGGCATTTCGAGACAGGGTTTCTCACAAGGACTTTCTATTTTAGATGCTTAATATTTCTTATGACCTAGGACTGATAGTTCCTAAAGTGATGCTCAGAGATGCGTTGGTTAGTCTGCATGCTCTAAGGTAGTAGAGTACAGTGGAGACTGTGACTTGCTTCTAACACAGAGAACATCATCAGGAGGTTAGAACATTATTTCCATGGCTCCCTTTTTATCTGAGACAACATCATGCTGCCAGACCCAGTCTCAAAGACATCCTTTCTGGTCCAGACACAACTGTCCCTGTGGAAAAGCACATTGTACAAGGAACTAGGAGTGGTCTCTAGGAGCTAAGGGTGGTCTCAGCAAAAGCTAACAAGAAATCAAGGACATTCATCCCTATAGACACTCAGGAAGAATTCTTCCCAACCTGGAAAGAATTCTCCAGCACTGTTTTTAGGTGCGAACTCAGCTCAGCCAACACACTCGATCATTCTCTTGCAGGATCCTCAGTAGCCACATGCTGCCAAGGGTATTTGCAGTCATATCCAATATTCGCATTGCAGCCCAGCGAACCATAGTAAGCTCACTCAAAGCATTTTGTTTTGTGACTTCTAAGAGGTTTATTTTGAATGAAGAAGTTGTGGGTATGTATATATTTCTGTGCATGAATACACACATACCTGGGGAGGCCATAGAAAGTGTGAGGTTTCTAGGAGCTAGTTTCTAGGTTTGCAGGTGATTGTAAGCTTCTCATTGTGGGTCCTGGGAACCAAACATGGGTCCTCTGCAAGAGCAGCAAGTATTCTTAATAGCTGAGCTATTTCTCCATTCCCTACAGTTTTTTTCTTTTTTAAAAAAAACCTCAATGACATGATTCTCAAGCATGAATTATAGGTGAAAAGTTGTGTTGCAATGTCGAAGGGTTGACGCGCCTGGGTGCTTCTGAATGATCCTATTAAATTATCACGTACAACTGACTTCCCCTGCCATGGCAACACCTGAGGCTGACCTCCAGCCTCCACACATGCCCGCCCACATGCCCGAGGTCCATTCAGTGATCTGTAAAATCGTGTCTGCTGCAGTTTCCCCTTCACCACACCATCGCCGTCTCCTATGGCTCTTGCTTTTGGTAGCCCTGCTCTGGCTACACTAAAGCGTACACATGTTGTCCATGTTCCCAAGAGGCCTCTGCCCTTGCTGCCGCCTCCGTCTCAGGAGACTTCCTCTCGAGGGCCATTGATTTGCTCCTGCTTTGGCTTTTAATCTGGAAGGTCACCACAACCTTTCTGCACTTGGGCAGCTTGGTCCCCAGCTGGTGGCACTGTTTTGAAGGCCTTGGAGCCTGTAGGAGGTGGTGGTGAATAGGGCCTCTAGTGGGGGGTCTTTGAGGGTTCTGCCTGCTCTGCTCAGGTGTTAGCCTGGTTTCTCTGCTTCTGGTTTATGGCAGGTGAATAGTTACCATACACACCACTCTCATTCTCTCTCTCTCTCTATTTCTCTTTCTCTTTTCCTCTCTCCTCCTTTCTTTCTCTTTCCTTCTTTCTCTCCTCCTCCCCTTCTCCCTCTCCCCCTATGCCTCTGTTTTTCTCACAGTTCCTTCTGAAACGCAGACTTTGCTTTACATCGGTGCTTGCTGTGGGCTAGTTTCCTACAACCTGTGGAAAAAGCCAGCTGAGATGGAGCACAGTTGTAACCGCAGAACTAGTGGTGACAAGCCGGGCGGTGGTGGCGCACGCCTTTAATCCCAGCACTCGGGAGGCAGAGGCAGGCGGATCTCTGTGAGTTCGAGGCCAGCCTAGTCTACAAGAGCTAGTTCCAGGACAGGCTCCAAAACCACAGAGAAACCCTGTCTCGAAAAACCAAAAAAAAAAAAAAAAAAAGAATTAGTGGTGACAGACTCCTGGAGTGACTGGCCAAGCAGCTCCCGTAAATAGTGAGTCCAGAGACAAATAGGAGACAGTGTCTCGGGAAAAAGGTAGACAACACCTGAGGTTGACCTCCGGCTTCCACACACGCGTGTGCACATACATGTGCATACACAAACACAAACTTTAGGAGGCAGACACTGCATCTTTCAGTTGCTCCCTGAATTCTGGGTAGCAGCAGAGTCAAAAGGATTTACTTTTGCTAGGAAAAAGTTGCTAGGCAGACAGTTTGGAAAATCATAGAGAAGCCACAAATGACCAACATCGGGGATAAAAGAGTGCACAGCTCTCTCTTTGGGTCAATAGGAAGAGAAAACTGCAAAGCTCTTCAAGATGCTAATGGAGGCAGCCACACGCGCCTGCTCCTCCAAGAAGACCTACAGCAACAGGGGGTGCAGGTGAGCATGAAGATGGGTGATGGGAATCAAGGGAGAAGAGTGGAAACCTTGTGACATCCAGAGAGGAGACAACAGCACAGCGAGGGAAACAAAATATCCTAGCACCTGCCACCCCGGTCCTGCAGCCAACAGAGGAGTCCAGTGGAAGAAGAGAACACTGTGTCAGCATGGATACTGGCCATCAAGGCGAAGCAAACATTTTGTAGCTCTTCCAGCCTTGCAGCCTATTAAATAACTAACCTAAACGCTTCATGGCACCTAGTATTTGAAATGGAATTTACACCCTTTTCCAGCCAGCACCCATGGTGCCAAAGCCAGGAGCCACCTTGAGTAAAGAAAGGACCGACAGCCTGAATTTGGAATCTTCAAGGGTTCAGAGCACCCTACCTAGTCCCACCTTTTAGGAGCCCCCCCCCCCAATATTCCAGGGCACTGACTTAGCAGTTGGGTATTTTATGAACCGGATGTGGCTGGATACAGTGACTCTGACACAAACTGGCTAAGAATACACATTAACTTATGTTAATATTAAAATCATAATGCTGAGTGAAAAGAGCAAGTCACGGAAAATCCATTTAGATCGACTCCTTTAATATATGCAAAGGTCATTAGAATACATTAGGCAGTATTATCTTGAGGAAACCCCCACATGTAGTAAAATTACTTTTAAATAGGCCACACAATATTCTGAATTAAATTCAAGATAACATTATCTGGGCAAGAAAGAGAATGGCCTGTTACTATGGAGAACAAACATTGTAACCCAAAGATGAATCGAGGCGAAAACCTTTGAGAAATGGGGAGCTGGGGGCTGCCTTTGCAACCAGGGGCATGACCCACGTATAGTTTCATGTGAGTGCTATTATTGAAAATAGTCACGCATCTAACATATGTCTCTGGGTTCTTCCATGGTCTGGGGCACAAAATCTAAGTAGACCTGGAGGGAAACCTTTCCTGGTGCCTGCCACATTCCACTCTGGCTCACTCCCAGGTCCACCGTGACCGAGAAGGTCTGCTCCTTCTAGCTACACAACTCACTCCTGCTCGATGCTGTGGTGGACACTGAACTAATTGGGGACCAGTCAGGTCCCAAGTGTATCAAGTGCACGTGGCTGAGGTGGCCTGAGGTCCTGTTCATGTATGGAGATGTTCACAATAACAGCAGGGAGGACCAACATGACACCTGCAGCCACTACATGCATGAGAGTCTACCCCACATGCTGTCTCCATATGCTCTTGGTCACAGGCTGTTGGCAACACTGGATGTGAAGATAGCATACCAATGAAGTAAACCATCAAATGGGATAGATGATAAGACTGGAACAAAATGAACTCAGAATAACCAGAAGTTATAGAGAGGGAGCTGTGGCGATTCCTGTGATTAATGTGTTTTTCCTCATGACTCACCTTCATCTCCCCTGGGTCTAATCAGAGACGCAGGCTTTAGGTTTTTCACCACTCTTGGTGGAACCAGCGCTAGAAAACCTTCTAAGCCACATCAGTGTCAATGGTTACTGAGGAAACCATCACTCAATTGGGGCCACCATTTCCACTGTAAGAAGTAACCACCCAGGGTGCACCCCCAACATGCCTGTCAATACCGTGTCTGCCTCAACTGCTGGAGTGTTTCCACTCTGTGAGGCTTGCAGAAGCAAAACATGGGTAGCACAATATGAACTGGGCTCAAACTTTGGAATCACAATTAAAAAAAAAAAGCAGACATCATGGAGTCCAACTGGAAATCAACTTAATGTCGTATAATAGACCGATACCTCCAGGTAAATTTTAAAGTGGACTGCTCCCTGAGAAAGCTATCCCCTGAAACTGTTAGATGTATTCTGCCAGGTGCACAACGTTCATTGGAGGAGCACAGAAAAAATGAGTAGGGTAACATGACTGCTCTTTTTTTTAAATTGATTTTATTGAGCTATACATTTTTCTCTGCTCCCCTTCCTCCTTCTCCCCTCTTCTTCAACTCTCTCCCATGGTCCCCAAGCTCCCAATTTACTCAGGAGACCTTGTCTTTTTCTACTTCCCATGTAGATTAGATCCATGTGTGTCTCTCTTGGGGTCCTCATGGTTGTCTAGGTTCTCTGGGATTGTGATTTGTAGGCTGGCTTTCTTTGCTTTATGACATGACTGCTCTTGATGGTCACGACTTTCTAATAACTCATTTCAAAGATGTTAAAATAGATGAAGTGTATGAAAAAGGATTCAAAAGAATTGTCTTTTAAAAAGCTCAGTGGGATCCAGGAGAAGAAGACAAATAAACAGGTAAATTTAATTAAGAAACAACAAGGTATATGACAATTGAGATGAAGCAGACAAATTCCCTGAAGGATGAACATTTTCAAAGAACAGTGTTGATGTTTTAGCAGTGAACAACAGCTGTCTGATTGGACTCGAGGTCCTCTTAGTAGGAGGGAAATCATGCCTGCTACCAGAAACCTTGTCAACTGCATGAGTATGGCTAGTGAGGTCATGGAATTAGAAGAGAACCTACATTTGCCTGTTTCCTAAACCAGTATGATCCCTAACTGCACTCTAAAATATATAACCCTATGCCCATTGGTATGTGCAGCTCTCACCTCTCATCAGAGAAGCTTCTGTTTGTAGCAGAAGGAAACCATTACCGACGAACACAACTGTGTACTAACAGAAGGCAGAGAACAACTAACCGTGGGGTGCCCATCCTCAGTGGGAACATCTGTAGCTCAAATTCTAATTGGTCTTAATAATAAAAACTTGGAGTCAGCTATCAGTGGGTGAAAGCTGAAGGATCAGAGAAGCAGAGCGGCCAGACACTAGAGTTCAAAGAGCGAAGGCTAACACTAAAATTTCTAAGAGAAACATTGAGATACGATACTTTTAGCCCTAAGTGAACTCAAGTTTTCTGAGAATTAGTACCAGAAACATGATTCATAAAAACTTAACACAAACAAATTTCACCAAAGACGATTTTAAGGTTTTGGAAATACACAAGAGAGAGCAGAGTGTCAGGAGGTAGAGACGTGGGGGAAAACAGAGGCTCTGGGATGTGAAGCTAGTAGTGTGAAGATTTAAAGGGACTTGACAACAGATGAAGGGACATTCGGCAGGGAGTGAGGGGGATGGGGGTGGAGGGGTGGGGGCTGTCCCTGCTGGAAGCGGGCCACTGGGGGCGTGTCCCTGCCCTGCACTCACCCTGGGGGCGTGTCCCTGCCCTGCACCCCACCCTGGGGGGTGTGTCCCTGCTGTGCATCCTATCCCACTTGTCTCCTTTGTCCATCTCACGCTGCTCTGACTCACATACGAGGGGACAAAGTGACCATGGTTTGAAGGCTCTGAAATGATGAGCCAGAATGGAGCCTTCTTCCTTTTAAATCTTTTCTTTCATGTGTATGTTAGAGCAATGAAAACTTAGCTACTACAGAATCGTAAGCGAAATCGGTTCGCATCTCAATACCGCTGCTGAAATAGCTTTGTTGAGGCACATGTACATATTTTCACATGTACGTAAGTGTAAACAGGAGGCGTAAGATCTGCACGTCTGTATTTGCTTATGTTTGAGCTAAGAAGGTTTTAAACGGTGTCCATTTCTTATGACTGAGGGCCAAACAGACACAAGCAGGTGGAAGAAGGGTGCGGTCATGACTACTTTTTGGACCTTCTAACTTACATATTTAATTTTTTAAACTATGTGAATATATTACTCAAGGTTTTAAAAAATAGATGATAACTTTTTCATTAGCTAAGACTGCCATACTATCTAAATATTATTAAAACATAGGTTACTGATAGAACCTTGGGATATAAAAATGTGCAAAAATGCTACCTCAAATCAGTAAGAAAAAAGAATATCGTGCGTGTGTGAACAGACTGAAAGTTTATAAAAATTATTTGTTCATTTTATTTTATGTGTATGAGTGCTTTGCCTGCATGTATATCTGTACTTAAACCCCCCCACCCAGAACTGTAATTAGGGTAGTTTTGTGTCATCTGTGCGTGCTGGGAATCAAACCCTTGTCCTCTTTGAGAGCAGAAAGTGTTCTTAACGGCTGAGCCATCTCTCCAACCCTCCCAAGACTGCAAATTTGATTGACATGTAAGATAATTTATAAATATATTCAGAATTTAAAATACATTTAATCGTATCACTTACCACTAAAGGCTCATGAACACAGAAGGGACCACATTCCTCTACCCATAAAGGAAATCAAGTCATTTTAAAAAATGTAGTCAGATGTGAGACAAAAAAGAAAAATGTCCTTCTTGTGACTATACCAAACGGTGCTATTATTTTGAAGTGAAATTTCCCAAGGTCTTAGAAAGTGGAAGTTTTTCATATCTGACTACCCAGAATTCCCTTCCTAGGTGTGAATAGTAGACAAGTCTCTGCTACTGAGTGCTAGGAAGCACGCACAAAGATATTCTTCTTGATGTGTATTTAACAAACACTTATGCAGCACTTACTACATTCCAGCCATAATTCCAAGAAGCATATAAATATTACCCCAAAGGATCCTAACTACTTTATGAAACAGGCACCCTTAAAATCTCCACCCTGTTCAAAACATCAAATATTTAACGAATACAAATTAAGAACACTGCCCAAATTTACACGGCTAGTAAATATTAGGATGCCAACCCAGACAGCCCAGCGAAGCCCGTCCTTCCCGCCCAACTCCACACTGCCACGCAGGTTATTAGTTACTTTTTGTTGCTATGATAAAACACCCTGATCAAAAGCAATGTATGGAAGCGTGAGTTTATTTTGGCTGTGGTTCCAGAGGAAGAGCCCATAGTGGTGATGGGGGTATGGGAGCAGGCAGCCAGAGCAGGAAGCTGAGCGGTCACGTGTCCAGTCCCACACAGAAAACAGAGCTGGTGAACCGGAGGTGGGGCAAGGCCATAAACCCTCACAGCGTGCTGTCTCAAGTCGTGGTAAGCAGCTTTGGAAGCGCAGGATTTCCCCCTTTCCTGTGTCACTACTGCGAGACTTAAAACACTATAACCAATATCCTTACAGCCAAGTCCTATCCGTTGAAGGTCTGGATCAAAGGGAACGCCTCTTCCAAGGTTTGACAAATAAACTGTGTCCTTCCCAGGATCTAGTGTTTACATTTATGTCAACGACATAGGCATGTGTCCTTCCCCCATTTTTGCCAGTACTAGGTATAATTTTTAAACAAGTTTCTTGCTGCCTAGTCGACTCGACTACCATTGTCACTGTGGTGGGAAGCACAGCAGCACACAGGCAGACATGGTGCTGGGGAAACTGGGAGTTCTACATCTGACTCTCCAGGTAGCAGGAACAGAGAGACACCGGGTCTGGATCGAGCTTTTGAAACCCCAAAGCCCACCCGCAGTGACACACTTCTTCCGACAAGGCCACACCCAATAAGGCCACGCCTCCTAATGGTGCAGTTCCCTAATGATCAAGCATTCAAATATAAGAGTCTGATTAGCTTGTAAGGCTGATATGAAATGAATGTTAAGAAGTCAAGACCACGAAATCAAGCATATATTATTTTTTTCATGTCAGTACTATTATCTTTATCCTAACTCAAAATGAGTGGCTGGTAGGCTGGATGCAACCCCCACCCCTGATGGACTTCATTATTAAAACAACACTTAATTAAGAGGCAGACAGAGCCGGAGGCGGACTGTGGTCTGAGGAAAGCTCTTAGGTTATTTTCAGATGTTTCTAGTTTGGCAAACGCCGAAGAATATTTTGCTGAGCACGTTTTATTCCGCCGTGTATTTGAAGGGAAATCTAACCCATGTGTTTTATTTTGTTAATCTTGCCAAGTTAAATGCTCCTCTTGTAAGATGCATTTAATGTTATGCTAGTTTTATGAGGCTTTCCCCTTGGATTGTGAATTCGTATATCACCTTAAGTAAGTGTGCTTTTATCCAAATATCTTGTAGTTATAAAGTCAGAAACCCACAAAACTTGGGTGATTTCCCAATAGTGCCAAATGTAATATTTCTCTTCTACTGCTAACATCGTGATTTTCCGCTCACAGTCATCCATCATCGGCTTATTGGGGAGCAGACATCTGCCTTTGTAAGCCCTGTTCTTTGATAAGTAAGACCGTGCCCCAGCTCAACATGGGTACTAACCTCTAATTGTGGGTGTACTTGGTTCTCAGTATGTGGGGTGTAGAAGGACAAAATCATAGTTATAGTTACTTCAAGTACGGTTGACATCAGACACATCAAAGGGTGGGGTGCCTGAGAGCTCATAAGAAGGGCTAAAAAGGGGATGAAGGTATGGAGCAAAGGGGACTTTCGGTCAATTCTGGTGAACTGGAAATGAATGGAATGATTCAGCAAATAATTCAGAATGCCCAGGGAAGTTGCAACTGTCAGGTAAACCAACAACTCCATGCCAAGCCCTGGAGGAAGTTGTCAATGGAAAGGAAAACACACACACACACACCACACACATACACAAAATTCACTGTTGCAATAAGGGCCAGCTAGAAAGAACCCAAGTACCCCTGGTAAGGAAGGGTCTCATGTAATGTGCTATTCATACATTGGGGTTGTAGGGCTGGCCAGCGAACATGAATGAATGAAGGTCTTGCTGTCCACAGAGTAATTCTATCACCAAAGACAGCTGAGTAAAGAGTAAAACCAAGGGATAACAGAAAGAGGCTGCGTGGTTGTATTTACACGAACATTTACATGAACTAAGAGTGTGTC
The DNA here is from genome assembly GCF_018167655.1 of Microtus oregoni. Classification (NCBI taxonomy): domain Eukaryota; kingdom Metazoa; phylum Chordata; class Mammalia; order Rodentia; family Cricetidae; genus Microtus; species Microtus oregoni. Next base: position 14,562,732 of record NW_024543069.1, on the reverse strand, counting down.
CCAAAGTATTTAGTGTTTAAAAATCTGTACAAATAGATGACTGAGGAAAAAGAAAAACCAATAGGAAGATCAAAATAAAATCACTTCTCCTGAGCAGAGAAAGTGAAGATGGGGACTTGGGACAGAGCTCGGTCTGTAAAGTACTTGGCTTGCAAACGCCCTGACCTGTGGTCAATCCTCAGAACCCACACCGGAAAAGAAAAATGGCTAGGCACAGTGGCACACCTTTTCAATCTTAATGCCGGGGAGGTGGAGACAGATGGATCTCTGGGGCTGGCTAACCCAGGCAGCCCAGACTACTTAATGAGTTCCAGTTAAGTGAGAAATCTCGACTCAAATATGGGAGATAGTGCTTGAGGAAAAACACCCAAAGTTGTATTTTGGCTTCCACTTGTATATGCAATATCACACACACACACACACACACACACACACACACACACACACACAGTGAAAGGGAATTTTCAGAAGGAGCTTCCAGATTACATTAGACTTTTGTTTCTTAAAACTGTGTGATGTGTAACAGTTTTTTTAACCATCATTTTGTACTTTAATAAGCAGGTATCAATAATTAATGGAGAAAGTCGCCTCAAATTTGAAAGAGAGCAAGGAGGGGTTTATGGGAGGGTTTGGAGGTTGGAAAAGAAGGGGGGAATGGGGCAATTATGTCACAATCTCAAAAAATAAAAGAAAACATGAAAATGAAATATGTTATACTTTCCTATTTATTCAACTTAAAATTAATGAAAAACACAGACCGAGGCATGCAGTCAACATATTGGATTATTTACCTACAGGATCCATTCCAATGCAGAGCCAACCTGCCATAATCCATCAGAGCTCAGTCCTGTGCTCAGCGCCCGCCTTCCTGTCCTGACTTTAGGGGGAAAAACCCTTTGAGGTCTAGGTCTCAGACAGCTAGGCTAGTTTCCATACTTTTGGATTAGGTTAAATGCTATGAGGCAGCTTCTCTCATTGCACGAAAGTAGTAATGATTGCTGTATCAGAAAAAAAATCTATAATCACACAACGGAGTGGCTGATGTTTGACAAGCAGTTTTCAGCGGTGTGCTGTAGCTGTCGGGGCAGCCATTAGTCATGGGAAGACACAACGGGCTATATTCTACAGGAGAACGGCGCTCTCCCTTGGTCACAACAGCCACGAACTCCTTCCAAACAGCAAGGAGTCTGTTTATTGTGCAGAACCAATTATCCACAAGCGCAGAGCAGCTAGCCCCACCAGCCCTTTTGAGGGCTTTCTTCCTCCCTCTCTCCCAGCAGATTTATTAAGTGAGTATTATGTTCCAGGTGTCAACTGTTTGCCTCTGCACTGGTGCTCCAAGCAGCGAAGGGGACTTTCAGCACCACACGTGAAGCTGCTTTTTGGTCCTGCTCAACAGCGACCCTTCGTTTGGGTCAATCCAATGACCTTTTTAAACGTTTGACGTTTTTCCTTGAAGAATTTCCTTTTTTTTTGTTAGTTGTGAGTACTATATGCCAGACATTCATTCATAAGCAAGTGCATGTAAAATAATCTTCATAACGGTAACCACTCAGTCCAGGAAACGGACGTTGGCCGCAGTTGGGATGTGCGTCTCTCCTGCGTGGAAATAGCACGTTATTTCAACTGTTGTATACATTTATTCCCTTTCTTTCCGTGATGGTTTCCTGGTCTCTGCAGTCATCTGATGAGTTCGTTTGTTTTCAAATGTTGATACTAATGTGATAAGATAGTACATTCTGTGCCTCTTTGACTTGTGCCCAACTCAACATTTTATTTTTGGGGCTCATTCAAGGACCCTTAACTGCTTTTCTTGCTACAGCTATGTGGTGTCTGTTGTGTGTCCCCTTCTGCTTTAGTTACTGGCATCAGTAGCAATCCGACTTGCTGCCATTTTTCTATTACAGAGAGACTGCTCTGGGCATGCTCACCCACCGTCTCCTGGGTCACATGTGCACAAGTCTGACATGGGTCTGTACTTGGCACTGGGATTGTTAAATTCATAGGAGATGTGGGTGCCATACACTAGCAAAAGGTACTTACATTCCAAAGTAATTGGCCTGGTTTAGATTTTCCCTTGCAAAATGGGTCGTAGTTCATTAGCTGACTTCATCAAATGCAGTGAATATCATTTAACTTTTTAGTTTTTCCAGTCTACTGAGTATAAAACTCTCTTTCTCTCCGCCTCCTCTGATCTCTTCCCATTTCCATGTCCCAGTTTCTACTCTCACTGTGTGTGTGTGTGTGTGTTGGAGGAAGGGATGTAGAGGTTAACATTGGGTGTTTTTCTCTATTTTTCTCCATCTCGTTTCTTGAGGCAAGATCTTTAACTGAACCTGGAGCTCACGGCTATTTCAGCGAGGCTAGAGAGCCAATGAGGGTCCCAGACCCACCTGTCTTTGTCCTCTCAGTGTCGGGATGACAGACTCGTGCTGCTGAGCCTGACATTTACACAGGTGCTGGGGATCAAACCCCGGTCCTCATGCTTGCCTGGCAAGCGCGTTTCCGCCGACCTTCTCTCTAGATCTTGCCCTATTTGGAAATACCAATTCATCGCACCCAACGTGAGCATGGTAATGCTTACCCTTCACAGTCAAGCAGCAGGATTTAGAACCCCCCCATGGAAGCACAACTCTGCATTCACGAGAATGTTCAGGAAGGCTTACCTGAGCAAGAAAGACTCACGCTATACATGGGCATCACCATCTTCACGCTGAGATTCCAGACTGAATGAAAATGGAGAAGGCAGCAGCGTTCATTTCCCTCTGTTTCCTGACCAGGAACAAAATCTTGCCAGCTGCTCCACACGCCGGGCACCAGGGCTTCCTCGCTATGACGAACTGTACCTTTAAACGGTGAGACAAAAACACTTAATAAGTTGTTGTCAGTTATTTTGCCCCAACAATGATAAAAGTAACACATATAAGCATCTTTTAACATGTATTTGTCACTTAAAGATTTGTTCTGCAAGGTGAAAATTCAGAATTTTTCTTACCCTTCCATATGGTTGTTTACCTTTTTCTTGTTGAATGGAAAAGAGTTCTTAAAAACAATAACAATGAACCAGTGTCTCCCGTAGCCCAAGATGGTGTATGAAGGCAAAGTCGAAGGACTTCTGATACGTGGTGATTGTGGTGATGAGATTTGTGGGTCCTTGGTAGGTGAACCCAAGTTCCCAGAGAGAAGTTGCATCTGCTGATTACAACAGCGATGGTCTGGGGGATGTTAGAACGCTGCTGTTTCATAGCTTAAGTATGCATTCTCTCGGACTTTCTCGAGTTTCCTTTAACGACCATTGGCTGTCCACTTCAGTGTGTGACCTGACTTGCTGTGACTGTTAGGTAAACCCTTTGGAATCTATGAACACATCTCCATCAACCCCGGAGCTGAGAACGTTGTCAGCTAGCATCTGAGACATAGCCCACCGGATGTATCCATCAGTGCATTGGAAAAGTATGCTGATTGTGACTTTGTCCCATGACCATAAAAATCCCCATGAAAGGACCACCATGTTGGAACAGGGAACTTGGATGGGACGGTTCATCTCAGCTATCAGTTTTCTGAGACATAGAATCACCCGGTCTCTGGTCATCCTCAAGAGGATCATCTTATTGAGATGGGAAGATCTGCCCCCTGGGAGTAGTATCACCTACTCAGTGGGGACCCAGGTCTGTATAACATGGAGAGAAGGAGCTGAGCGTTCACATCCTTCTTTCCCTGTTCCTTGACTGTACCTGCAATGGGGCCAGCTTCCTCTAGTGCTCGCTGCTGTGGCTTAGTTACCGTGATAGACTTTACCTTTGGACTCTGAGCCAAAGTTAAGTCTGTTCTCCCTTAAGTTGCTTTGGTCGGAGTATTTCATACAACAAGAAAAGAAGCTAAGACACTGGATTAACCGCAACCCATATTCCCAGCCATGGTCCCTCACATTTGATTTCAGAATATATCTCATTCCCTTTGAGGAGAACTGTGTTTTGTATTGGGACACTTCACCAACTGAGAGATGTCTCCAGCCCTCAAAAAGTTCTTCATACAAATATTTTAATGAATTCTTGCCCAAATAAATACATTCAAGTGTAAGTATGTTGAATTCAAACATGTGATTCAACTTTGTGCCTTGAATCATATACCCTTTTCATGATATTTTTCAGCGTATTTTGATTGATTTAATGTTGACAAAACTCTAAATCCTTTCCTTTGGTTTGTATTTTCTTTTTCTTAAGAAATCCTTCCATACACAGAAATCAGGAATGCATTCTCTCTGCTGACTCCTAGACATGGTTAAGCTTTGTATTTTCTATTTTAAGTCTTTAGTGTCGGCAAAATTATGTGTGGTGTGATGTAGGGTTCTATCTTATATTTCTTTAGACAGTCGACACTAGTCAGAAAACCATCTACTTCAGGGCTTGTCTCTTCTACAGTGACCTGTGCCGTCATTTCCACCCATGCCAGTGTCTTCCGGGGAATGCTCTGTTCCTGGCTCCATGCTTGGTTCTTTTGGATTAGAACCTCCTCTGGCACCATTGCTACATCATCTTATTTACATAGTCCATAAGCCAACTTGCTCGATCTTTTTCTTTAATATCATTGTAATAATTCTCAACCCTGTGCATTTCCTTATAAACTTCAGAACCACAGTAAAATTCTTCTCTATTTTTTATTGGGATGGCATAAAACTAACAGATAATTTTGGAAGAAATAACATCCTTACAATATTGAAATTCTCTACCCTTGATCATGTCCTAATCTCCAAATTATTTTGGTCTTCATTCAAGCTTTCTGATACACTGGTATTTCCATATGCAGCTTGCTTTTTTTTTGCTAGTTATTTCATTTTAGTGGCTATCAAGAATGTATATTTATCAGAGTGCTTTGAAAGCAAGGTGATCCAAAAAGGCAGAAACAAGTGTTAGGACATACAGTAGCAGCTCTTGGCTTGTGTGCTAGGAAGTGCTTTCCATGACACCAGGAAACATAATAAAAACCACTTGTAACATTAAACATGAGAACATGCGGTGATCTGGGCAGGCAGGGTGCAGACTGGGGGCCATGGCATGCAGATGGCAGTTAAAATATCAGTAACCTCAGGTGTAGCAGCTAAGCATACATAAAAACTGCAGTACATATATGTGTATATATGATACACATATGCATAGTTGCCTGTGTTCGATATGTATCCTTTGTAATGAAATCTTACAACAAATATAATCGAGATTTTCCTAACTGAACACTAGCTTTGGTAATCCAAACACTTCTATGGCTTCACGATGGTTCCTTCATGACTGTTCATGCCCAGGGCATTTGCTAGTCCTGGTTTCTCATTTCATATTTCAGTGTTTGCAAAGGAACTAAGACCAGTGACAAGCCCTTTGCTTGTCGAGTGTGACTTTTAAAATAAATGCTTTCTTCTTGATGTTAGAGGGAGATCTGTGGAGGCTTGCAGGGTGCCACAGAAATCTAGGTCTAGTCTTGATGGCAGCGTTGAGTGACAGAATATGTCACACATTAAAAACACAGTATGAAGATAATAGGTATTAACCCTGGAAGTTTTCACTTCCTGACCTTATGTTGGCCAACGTTTCTCAGCTCAAGGGACGAATGGAAAATGAAATGTAAGACACATTTTGAGGCTTTTCTTTTATGGCCATTCTCTCGCTCTCTCTTACTTTATTCCTCCATGATCTGCTTAAAATGTTCGATCTTGAGATACATACACACAGGATTGATTCACAGACTCAACTGTAGGAGATTTTCGGATCCAAATATTCTAGTCCCAGTTTTCATTTTTTTTTTCGCTGCTGTTTTTCGAGAGCCCCTTGATAAATGTCACCAAATGCACTCACTATAACAACTGCCAGATATAGAGAACCTTTGGTTCAGTTTTACTCTCTTAACCTTAAGGAAATACTCATGAAATTGACGGTGCAATGCATTATTCCTGGTTCATCAAATATTCCTGAAAATAGACTTGGGCTGTGGACACCTGTCAAAGTCAAGTTTCTTCATGTGCCGTGTTTGACCCAAAGCCATTCTCATTTCACTGGAGAGAATCTGCTCAAAATTAGAAAGACGAAAGTAAGTAAATAAATAAATAAATAAAAGCAAACAAAAAACAAAGCAAATAAACAAACAGAAACCCTCTGTTCCCTGCCCTCCAATAGCGAACACTGAATGGCAAGGCAGCCGGCAGCCAGCTCCGGCCTCGGCACTCCCCAGCCTGCCAATCTTCCCCTTTGTCTGCAGATCATTCCTTTTTAGGTCTGCTTGTGCCCTTTGTCTGGGACTGTCATCGTCTGTGTTGCCGGGCTCCCTCTGAAAGGTGGGTAAATGTATGCCCTGGGAACGCAGCATTCCCGCAGCTGCAGCGCCAGCCGGGCAGCTCAGAGAGAGCAGCTGAGCGGACTTACCGACTGGTACTCAGTCCCCGCTTGTACACGGGCCAAGTCACTGGGGCATGTGTGGCTATATTCAGAGTGGGCTGTCAACCTCCCCATCAGCATCTTGTCAATAGCGCGGGGGGGGGGGCAGCAGACTTCTGTGACAATCCAATTTGCACATCTCATCTGTGATCATCTGCCTCTTGGGCTTAATTGATTTATATTCTTTAGTCAACTCTCCAGCTTGGGCATTCTTGGTTTATTAAGTCCTGATTCCTTCTCAATGGCATGGGGGCATTTCTTACAGTGTTTGACTAAAGAAGCCTTTCTTTCCTCCCCCCCCCCCCCGTCCTTTTCTTTCCTTCCTTCTTTTCAAGGTCAGACGGCTTGGGTGTTTCCCGAAGGCTGCCACTGGCTTTTAGTACCACCTGTGTCTATGATGCCACTGGCAGGCCCTTCCACTTGCATGGCTGAGTCTATTAAGAACCAGCGAAGCCTGAAACGGAGAATCAATGTTTCATTTGCATCAGAAGGCTCCGCATAGCATCACATCCTGCTGGACACAGGCTGGACAGCATCTTAATACCAATCAGCTTTAGCCAACAGCGAGTTTCCAGGATTTCTATTCTGAAACCCACAAATGCTAGCTCTGGCCCTGTCTGTGTTCTAAGACACTCGTCTGCCCCCTTGCCAGACTGTACAATTTGACACTCTTGTTCAGCGACTTCTCGCTCATTAAACTGATCAAGATACAAAACTTGTTAGTTAATTTTTCATGCACTTGGGGGATCTGGTTGCATATTTTAATGATCTGCTCTCAGAATGTGCTGATCAAACTGCATATTTTGTTGATTCGCTGTGACACAGCCCTAACTAACCACAGAGTTGCTTATGCAGGGTCCTGGTTGATGTGAGCTGCATTCGGGAAGCGCTGAGTAGATACTGTGTGTGCTAATTGAGTCGTGCAGCTCCACAGAGGCGTTGGCACATTCTTTACTGATTGATCTGAATAATAACCATTTGGAAATTTCATATTCCGTATCTCAGGGCTCGGAAGATATCAAAACCAATATTTATTTGAGTAACAGTCATGCTGGTCAAACCTTAAGGCAGTTTTTTTTTCATTTCCTTGAGGTTAGATTGTGAAAATAGAAGAGATAGGCACACACACACACACATATGCACGCATGCATGCACACACACACATGCACACACGTACACGCACACACCGTGCATAATGGAGACAAAGAAGCCAAGTGAAACCAGACAAGGCCAAGTAGAAAGACAATGGCAACAGTTAGCTGGATTTTCTAGATCCTATGGCTGCAGAGGCCTTAGGCATTGGCTTTGTGCATTTGGAAAAGAAGCTCTATATAGCCTGCTTTCTTGGGCCACAAAACACTGACCTGCAGTGAAGCATCAGGTGGAGGTATGCCAAGTCATTGTGAATGAAGAGTCAGAAAATTCTAGGTCTTTCCTTAGAAGGCCAATGATGTCAAGCTCTTGTCTAGACCACATGTGTGGCTGCTTATGCCTCCTAGCAAACCAGCCAGAGTCTTCAGATTCCATCTGTTAACTCTGGCTTTTTCCCCCTCAGGTTTTGAATCCCCTAAAGCAGGAATAGCCGGGTCATGAGAGTTATTTTTTTTTTTAAACAATCCCAACCAAGCAAATGCAGAGACCAACAACTGGACACTGTGCCAGAAGTGAGAGAGCTGGGAACGCTCAGTCCTAAATGGCAGGTCTTCATCAGTCCCTTCACTTCAGAGCTCAGGGAACTTTTCAGAAGAGAAGGCAGGAAGAGCAGGTGAGGATGGAGGACACCAAGGATACCAGACCTGCACACAGACAAGACTGACACACATATGAGCACACAGACTGTGGCATCATGCACAGAGACGCACAGGGATGCATAGGATGCACAGGGATGCACATGGATGCACAGGATGCACAGGGATGCACAGGATTCACAGGGATGCACAGGATGCACAGGGATGCACAGGGATGCACAGGGATGCACAGGATGCACAGAGACGCACAGGGATGCACAGGATACACAGGGATGCACAGAGACGCACAGGGATGCACAGGATGCACAGGGATACACAGGGATGCACAGGATGCACAGGGATGCACAGGGATGCACAGGGATGCACAGGATGCACCGGGATGCACAGGATGCACAGGGATGCACAGGATGCACAGGGAAGCACAGAGATGCACAGGGATACACAGGGATGCACAGGATGCACAGGATGCACAGGGATGCACAGAGACGCACAGGGATGCACAGGATGCACAGGATGCACAGGGACACACAGGGATGCACAGGATGCACAGGGATGCACAGGATGCACAGGGATGCACAGGTTGCACAGGATGCACATGGATGCACAGGGATACACAGGGATACACAGGGATGCACAGGGATGCACAGGATGCACAGGATGCACAGGGATGCACAGGATGCACAGGGATGCACAGGATGCACAGGGATGCACAGGGATGCACAGGATGCACATGGATGCACAGGATGCACAGGGATGCACAGGATTCACAGGGATGCACAGGATGCACAAGGATGCACAGGGATGCACAGGGATGCACAGGATGCACAGAGACGCACAGGGATGCACAGGATACACAGGGATGCACAGAGACGCACAGGGATGCACAGGATGCACAGGGATACAAAGGGATGCACAGGATGCACAGGGATGCACAGGATGCACCGGGATGCACAGGATGCACAGGGATGCACAGGATGCACAGGGAAGCACAGAGATGCACAGAGATACACAGGGATGCACAGGATGCACAGGATGCACAGGGATGCACAGAGACGCACAGGGATGCACAGGATGCACAGGATGCACAGGGACGCACAGGGATGCACAGGATGCACAGGGTTGCACAGGATGCACAGGGATGCACAGGTTGCACAGGATGCACATGGATGCACAGGGATACACAGGGATACACAGGGATGCACAGGGATGCACAGGATGCACAGGATGCACAGGGATGCACAGGATGCACAGGGATGCACAGGATGCACAGGGATGCACAGGGATGCACAGGATGCACAGGATGCACAGGGATGCACAGGGATGCACAGGGATGCACAGGATCCACAGGGATGCACAGGGATACACAGGATGCACAGGATGCACAGGGATACACAGGGATGCACAGGATGCACAGGGATGCACAGGGATGCACAGGGATGCACAGGGATGCACAGGGATACACAGGGATGGACAGGGATGCACAGGATGCACAGGGATGCACAGGGATGCCTAGGGTGCACAGGATGCACAGGGATGCACAGGGATACACAGGGATGCACAGGGATGCACAGGATGCACAGGATGCACAGGGATGCACAGGGATGCACAGGGATGCACAGGGATGCCTAGGGTGCACAGGATGCACAGGGATGCACAGGGATACACAGGGATGCACAGGGATGCACAGGGATGCACAGGGATGCACAGGGATGCACAGGGATGCATATGGATCCAGCAATGAGGGGGCGTGAACACAGCCACCACCCCTAACCCAGAAACTATCTCAATTTGATAATTGTTTACCAAGTGAAGGATCCATTTTTCTCTAATGGAATCTCCCTGGGTATACATATCACAGTTCAGGACAGGCCCCTATCCAGCAATAGATGACCAACTCTAAACAAACTCAGTGATATTTTTGGAGGATTTTAGAATCAAAACGCCTTGTCTGAACATTTTTTCCCCTTTTATTTTACAGGTCTTTTGCTTATACATTATGGTTTCTGAATTTGTGTTTTTATGGAATTCTTGTGTCTGTGAATGTGCCTCTGTATCATGTGTTTCTCGAGCTTTTCATTTGGCTCTTTCTTTTTTTTTGTTAATTTGATTGCTATTATTATTATTATCATTATTATTATTATTGTTTTTTTGAGACTGAATTTCTTTGTGTAGCTTTGGAGCCTGTCCTGGAACTAGCTTTTGTAGACCAGGCTGGCCTCGAATTCAGAGATCCTCCTGCCTCTGCCTCCGGAGTGCTGGGATTAAAAGCATTCACTACCACTGCTTGGCACTATTTTTTTCTTTTTCTTTTTCCATTTTTATAGATGCCTGTCAGTTTTCTAATGAGAGAGAGCATCAAAGGGTGTGAATTTGGGAGAGTGGGGTATGGGGAGGGGAAACTAATAAGAATATAATGCATGAAAAAACATTCATTTTTAGTAAAAAAAAATAATAATCCCGACCAAGGAAAATCATTTTACATGATAAGACAGAGTTTAATATGCTACTAAAGCTTAATAATAGTAGAAACGGGAAACTAGAGTTGAAAATGGGTTTGAGAGTAGTGGAGTTAGCCCTTCCAGCAACACATTTGGGCCAGGCTAGAACTTCTGGGCTCTTGGTCAGTATGAACCTATGAAAGGGCAATATAGTAAAACTGGCTTATGTGGCTCATGTATTTTTTGTCACAAATTGAGCTCTTTCTGTTCTAACGGAGAAGTCACCACCAACTAGACCAGTGCAGGCTTCTACATGCCCATCAAAGTTTGTTCAAGTCAGACAGCAGGCTGCATTTGACCCAGAAACAGCTGTTTGTTTATCTTTAGAACAGAGCACATCCCATCATGCTTCAGCTAAGCCTTCTGTCAAGATGAAAATAGTACATACCTTATGGGCATGCTGGGAGAGTTGAAGCAGGCAGGAGAGTGTGTGACTCAGACAGAGCAAGCATCACAACAGTGTATCTGAGTCTGGATTACTTCACTATTATTACTTTAGCACTTGACTGTTTGAACACTTGGGGAAGCCATACTATGTGTCATTACTGGGTTCTAGAACTTTCCTTGTGACCTAATTCAGCGGGGTCTTTTTGGGCCAGGAGCCTACCGAACTATGGCGGTCAGAGTGAGATAAAAGATGTTTATATTTTGGTGTGCAGCTGGGACACCCTAAGGATACCCAACTTGTCAGATGCTGCACTTATACAAGGTGGTATCATATCACCAGCTTTGCATATAATTGGTGCACATCCTCCTATTCACTTTCAATGATCTCTAGATGATATATAATACCTAGAGTGGTGAAAATGCATCATTGAAATCTTCTTTTGTAAAAAAATATCTTTGAGCTGCCGTTTATTGAATCTGTGAATGTTGAATCCACATACACGGAGGAATCTATCTATCTATCTATCTATCTATCTATCTATCTATCTATCAACACATATATATGAATATGTATATGCCATAGAGGATGTGGTAACTTTGAAAGACAAAGCAGCCCAGAGGCACAGACATTCAAGCCCAGCATGGGAGATCAGATGACATTTTGAGGAGGAAGCAATTGCTAAACTTAAGTTTGGAAAGCCAGCGGGACTTAAGCCAGCCAGGAGGGTTAATGGAGCATGGGTGGTATCATGAGGAAGGTAGGTTTAGTCAGACAAGACAGCATAAGAACAACTGCGGGGAACTGGATTAGTGTGTGGATGGGAAGTGATGAGCTTTAGAAAGAAAGAACAAAAAGAAAACCTGGATGAATTGAGTGTCAAGAAAGAGAATAGTAGTCCACATGAAACTTTCCAGAAGGGCTAAGAAAAATCAGTTCTGAAGAAAGGATAATGAGAGTTCCCAAGTAAGTGCTTGGGAGATACAGGCCCATTGAATGCTCCAAGGGGAGTGGTCAGTGGAGATAGGCCATCTCTATCAAGAAATTGGAAGAAGGAGCAGGAATTGGACTACAGATTTCTTAGGTGCTCTCTCACTTCTGGGATAAATACCTGAGAAACCAGCTTAGGAGGAAAGGGCTTACTTTTGTTTACAGTTCCAGAGGGATATACAGTTGGTGCATCACAGACAACTGGCAGGGAAAACATGGTGGCAGAAGGCTGGCTGGTACCTTGAGTTCCCACTCAGAAATAGAAAGTGGGCTGAGATGTAATGCCTTGGGGCTTGCCTCCAGGACCTACTTCCTCCAGGGAGGGTCTTATCTCCTCAAGGTCCCACAGCCTCCCAAACAGCTGATAATGAAACATTCACACAAGAGCTGTGGAGGCATTCACACCCAATTCACAACAATAAGTATCATAAACAGAACAGGAAATCACATAAGGGAAGCTCACAGAGGGGCTCCTTGATGCACCAGGACACTAACAAAGGTGCTTGGATTTCAGTGGAAGACAGGACCAGCCTTGGCAGAAGCAAGACCCAGAGACATGAAAGACCAGCAAAAGTCATCCCATGAAGACAAAATACCTAGGTCTTTTAAAGCAAAAGATGCAGGATGATTTCTTGAGAGTAGAAAGAGGTGGTTTGAGAGAGGGAGGTGGTCTGCCTCAGAAGGGATGGCACACTGGAACAATGAGGAGAAAGGGATAGAACATTGGAAGGGAGCTGTGACATCCCAGAAGACCACCCGAGAGCACAGATATATAACATGGCTGCACCATTTGAGACCCTGCCAACTAATGTTTGTCAGACCAGATAGAGAAAAACAACCATAAAATGTCACTGCCCTTGAGTAGGAAGCTGGCTGGGTGGGAAGTGTAAGAAACCAGAGAGGAGCGAGAGCGTAGTGTACTTGGCTCTGGCCAAGGGGTCAGCCAAGGGAAGCCAGAGACCAGAACAGATACCCAGAATCTGGGAAGCCCAAGACCAATGATGAGACTCAGCTAACCAGGTTTGTTTTATTTCATGACATTCACTAGGAAGAAATAACTTTCACAGATAGTTGAGCTGCCTTTTATTAAAATGGGAAATCTAAAGAAACTAACCCCAGACTCGTGTATGGGTGACTTCCAAGTACTTGTAGTAGAAGTCCCCATCAGATGGCTATTTTAGGAAAGCAGCGCTTGAAATCCAGTTTTGAAGGAGATGTGGTCCAGTCGTCTGTCCACATGCCCCTGGCAGGCTTTCATCTGAAGAGCCAGGCAGGAGTGGGTGAGGCCCACAGCCCACAGCCACCTGACTTTTTCCCACAAGAGCCTCTCTCTGCAGCTCAAGATTCGTAGGGCATTTTGACATTCTAAAGCCCTTGACTAATCAGCGGCACATTTAAGGGAGTTAAAAGATAAACACTGTTTTAAAAACATCTTTCAGAAGACTTTCCACAATCTTCCTGTTTTCCTTTTGTTTGCTCATTGGCACCATGTCATTCCTTGAGTGGATGTGCTTGCTGCCTGAGGACACTCTCTCGGGTTCTCCTGGAGCACGGCCCCTGAACCTTGTCTGATAACTCTCATGCCTGCCTTTGTTTGCCACTCACAGTGAGCTGGCCACCCTATCTACAAAGCAGTCTCTCTCTCACCATATGCGGAGGGATACACTTATCACCTGCGCTCATTTAACATGGGAACACTCAACTTGGTCTCTGGGACAGCCCTACAGAAAGATGTAGCATCTACAGCCTCGCAATGTTCACGGGCATTCTTGTGTGGTTGGTGAAGGGCTGTCTAGAAAAGCCATTTTCAAAAACATGGAGTCGAGCGTCCTTCATTGATTTTAAGTGCATACTCGGGTAGAGAAGTGGGCATCTTAGGAGACATTTTCCAGGCATCCCTTTCCACGAATCATTCGCTCCTCACAAACAATACTTCTGATCAATACCAGGGAATATCTAATCAGACACCATGATTGTCTCTCTGGCAGGATGGCTGGAGCTGAGATCAACATAAGAGTGGCCCGAATTCACAGAGTTAATCAGAGCTGAGATCCGCACCAAGGCCAGCTGAGCTCAGAAGCATCCCTCCGCTCTGCCGTTAGCTGACTGGTCCAAGTTCTCCTTCCCGTCTGGCTATGCCCATAGCGTGCCCCGCTCCAGACACACGACTTTTTGCAGTGTGGTCAACGGAATTTATTCACTGTTTCGTGTCCCTTTCAGCCTTGCCCACCTTCAAACGTCAATGATCCTGAGCACAATGCTGTTTCCGCTCTACCACCCTCACCGCTCCACCAGGGGGCACTGTCTGACCATAAAGCCGTGGAGGCTCTTGCCTGTAGGCTAAAATACAGCCCGCGTCACCCTAATGCTTTCATTCTGTTATAAGAAATGACCTTATTCAAGCTACATGCCTCATTGTTATTTCACGGAGAGGAAACAAAAGTAAAAAAGGAAACCATATAATGCTCGTGGACCGCTTTACCATAATTCATTCACTGGGTTTCTGTTAGGCTGTATGGAATCCATTAAGCAGGATATTGAAGCTTATGAATGGAAACCTAGTAATTCCTCTTTAATAACATGAGTATCTTTATTTCTTAAACTTTATTAGGCACTTACTCAAAACATTACAGAAAAATGCTCGTTAATAATATGAATGATGATTTTGATTCCGTTTGTATTATTACTATGTCTAAAAGGCCCCCCAACACAATGTCTGGGTTATTCGCAAAGACTGGGAAAATGGCTGGCGTTTGAAAGTCAGTCTTTGTGCCTGAGCCTAATTCCATCTTGACACTTCTCACCAAACCTTGCAAGGAAGGTAGTGGCGCCTACCACAGTGGTCTTTTTGTGCAGCAGAAGAAGCTAACACATGAGTCTTCAAGAGTAGCATCTGAGGGCCAGGAGTGGTTAGGCTTGGCTTCCTGTGGGTATACAATGCAGATGAAGCCCGTGCGCGCGCGCACACACACACACACACACACACACACACACACACACACACACACACTGAAAACATATGCCTCATTTAAAAGCCCCATCTACCTTGTCCTCCCTCCTGCCAGAAGTCTGGGCTCCTCCCAGGCCATCTCTGTGCCTGCGGCTGTGTTCTTTTCATGGTTTTGAAGGTCCTCTCTAGTGAAGAGTCTCATGATCTCCTAGACCTCTCCTCTGGACACACAACCCCTGCCTCATTTAACTCCTCCCTGAAACTTCCACAGACTTGACCCTTGGCCATACCAGACCAAGTTCATCCACAATGGAGCAAACTGAATACGCCCACACCTCCGGCAAAGTGCCAGTATCCTCCCTCCTCGCTGCTTGCCCTGTCCTGGGAGTGGTCCTCATGGGTACTAGACCCAGGCACCTGAGAATCACCTCCACAAGCGGCTTTCTCTCTTCCAAAGCTTCCATGCATTGGGCCTCTGGATTCCATATCTAAGAACACGGCTTCTACTTTTCTCTGCGCTCCCTTCTCATATTTCAATTTACCTCAGGATCTTTCTGCCTCTGGCCTGATGCCTCCGGTAGCAGTCCTGTCACTGGGCCCCACTCCTGGTTTTATTTTCTTCCCTAACCATTCAGTCCCACACAGAACACAGTTTAATCTGAAAATACAGATTTGGTTGTAATTCCTTCTGCTTTGATTGTGAACCCTTCCACTGGTTCTGGAAATTCTGTCTTTTGCCTGTCTGACCAGAATCACCCCACTCATTGCCACAGTAAGCTGCCTCAGAGGGGTACAGAGTGGGCCAAGTTTTTACACAGCATGGCTTGTGGTGATTCTTTAAGCCTTCTCTAATCACCTTGCTAGAGGGGCAGTGACTATATCCTATTACCCCAGAGACCCCTTCCTAACATTTTCTCAGCCAACTATTATTCTATTAATATTTTCTCTTCGTTTATTATCTTTCCCTTCAACCACATAACCCTTAAACCTAGTTCAGTAAAACTCACTGTCCGTAACAGAGGTGTACAAAATCCACAATGAAGTGAAGAATAGAAGCTGTTTGCACATATCAATTCTTTCAAAATAAAATATGGAGGAAGTTCACATGGTTCTCTATCTGCTTCCCTACACCTGGTGTGCCACACTTATGTGGTTATTATCTGAGGACTCCTGTGTTTCCTGTGGACACCAGAACCCACTGGAACACTTACTGTTCTTCAATCCTCTGTTAGTATCTCACCAAGGCCACTAGCTCGCCACCCAGAACATGCTGGCCGGTGAAGCCCATTGTCCCACACTGACTGCATGACTGGGGTCCTTTGTCAGGACACGCCAACATCTGGATTCCTGCTACCACCCCTTCAGCTTCCCTACCCTGTGTCAGGACACGCCAACATCTGGATTCCTGCTACCACCCCTTCAGCTTCCCTACCCTGTATCAGGACCTTTTCCTGAAGGAAGAGGCATGTGCATAGGTAAGGATTACCTTTTACCTTTGGGAGTTGCTTCCCCAGAGATTGGGTTCATATTGAATCTGGTGTTCTCCCATTGCCCTAACCAGTTAAAACTCAGAAGACAAGGGAAATGTTCCTCTGCTTTCTGTTTTCATACCACTTTCTGAATCAGTGGAACTTGACCGACTGAACTAGGGGAAAGAGCTTCACAAGGGTGCAGGAGGAGCTGGGTGACGCAGTGTGGGACATGCCTTTAATCCCAGCATGCAGGAAGCAGAGGGTAGCAGATCTTTGTGAGTTTATGGACAACCTGGTCTCTATAGCAAACTCTGAGGCAGCCAAGGCTACATAGGGAGATCTCATCTGAAAAAATTATATAGAAAAATTAGATAATAAGAATGCATAATAACACAATGCTTAAAAGCCAGGGACATCTACAGAAAGAAGGCCTGAACCAGTGACCTCTGCCAGAGCAGGCAGTGACCTCCACTGGAGCGGGTACAAGGGAACAAAGACTGAAGGAGTAGGCTGGAGCCTGAGACCTCTGCAGGACCAGGTAGAAGGGAGCTACCGCTGAGGGAGAAGACCAAAACCAGAGACCTCTTGGGGACTGGGGTGTGAATCAGGGACCTCTGAGGTAGCAGGCTTGAGCCAGTGAACTTCACTGAAGTAGGTCTGAACCAGCACCCTCTGCCAGAGCAGGCCTAAGGCAGAAACCACAGTTGAAGCAGCCCCAAGCAAGCAACCTCCATGGAAGCGGGACTGAACCACCACCCAAGCGAACCCCAGGCATGCTGAGCAACTTTCAGGAACATGGAGTGATCGATGGGGTAACTGAAACTACGGCTCTGACTGTACCATGAGGAGCAGCTATCTGAGCCTCAGATCCACTAGCACCAGGAAGGCTGATCAGCAGAGACACAGACAGTCCCAGCTACACCAATCAGAGGAAAAGATAGGTAGACAAGGTAAGAACGCAAGTAACACCACAAAGAGCAACACAACACCAATAAAAACTAATGGCCCTACAACCTCAAAGACAGACATCTATAGAACATTCTATGCAAGCATAAAAGAATATACCTTCTTCTCAGAACCTGATGGAACCTTTTCAAAAACTGACCACATACTAGGTAACAAAGAAAACCTCAATAAATACAAAAACAATGGAATTATCTCATGTATCTTATCGGATCACCATGGATTAAAATTAGAATTCAACAGAAACACTAATTACAGAAATCCCACAAACACATGGAAATTAAACAATGCTCATCTGAAGCATCAATGCGTCAAGGAAGAAATAAAGGGAGGAATTAAAGATTTCCTAAAATTCAATGAAAATGACTACACAACATACCCAAATGTATGGGACACAATAAAAGCAGTGTTAAGAGGAAAGTTCATAGTACTAAATGCCTACATAAAGAAGCTGGAAAATCCTATACCAGAGAATTAATATAACATTTGAAAACTCTAGAACAAAAAGAAGCAAACTCACCCAGGAGTTTGCAGGAAATAAACTAGACTGCAGGAAATAATCACATTGAGAGCTAAAATCAACAAAATAGAAACAAAGAAAACAATACAAAGAATCATTGAGACAAAGAGTTGGTTCTTAAGAAAAATAAACAAAAAAGACAAACCTTTATCCAAACTAACCAAAGGCAGAGAGAATATCCAAATTAACAAAATTAGAAATGAAAAAGGGGGGGACATAACAACAGAAAAATCCGGAAAATCATTAGGTCATATTTTGAAAACCTGTACTCCACAAAATTGGATGACAGAGACAACTGGCTGCCTGAGCAATCACCCACAGTTTCATTTGCAATGTTGAAGCAACCAATTTTGATTAAGGCCTAGAGAAACTGACAGACCATTTTCAGAGGCATAAAAATAGACAGGAGGACCAATGGAACCAAATAGAAGACTCAGATATTAATCCATATACCCCAAAACACCTGATTTTTTACAAAGAAACAAAAAATATAAAATTGAAAAAAGAAAGCATATTTAACAAATGATGCTGGCATAATTGGATATCAACATGTAGAAGAATTAAATAGAACCATATCTATCACCATGTACAAAACTCAAGTCCAAATGGCTCAAAAATCTCAACATAAAACCAACCACACTAAATCTCATAGAAGAAAAAGTGGGAAGTACACTTGAACAAATTGACACAGGAGACCACTTCCTAAATATAACCTCAGTAGCACAAACACTGAGAGAAACTATTAATAAATAAGACCTCCTGAAACTGAGAAGCTTCTGTAAAGTAAAGGACATAGTCAACAACATGGTAGCCTAAAGAATGGGAAAAGATCTTCACCAACCCCACATTGAACAGAGGGCTAATATCCAAAATATACAAAGAACTCATGAAATTGGTCATCAAAAGAACAAATAATCCAGTAAAAAAATGGGGTACAGACCTGAACAGAGAAATCTAATATGACTGAAAGATACCTAAGGAAATATTAACATCCTTAGCCATTAGAGAAATGCAAATCAAAACAACTCTGAGATTCCATCTTACACCTGTAAGAGTGGCCAAGATCAAAAATACTGATGACAACTTATGCTGGAGAGGATGTGGGGTAAGGAGAACACTCCTCCATTGCTGGTTGGAGTGCAAACTGGTACAGCCTCTTTGGATATCGGTATGGCAATTTCTCAGAAAATTAGGAAACAACCTACCTCAAGACCCAGCAATACCGCTTTTGGGTATATACCTAAAGGATGCTCAGTCATATCACAAGGACATGTGCTCAACTATATTCATAGCAGTATTGTTTGTCATAGCCAGAACCTGGCAACAGCCTAAATGCACTTCGACTGTAGAGTGGATAAGGAAAATATGGTACGTTTACACAATGGAGTACTACACAGCAGAAAAAAATGACATCTTGAGATTTGCAGGCAAATGGATGGAGTTAGAAAACATCATACTGAGTGAGGTAAACCCAAACCCAGAAAGACAATCATCACATGTACTCACACATAAGTTGCTTTTAGAGATAAAGCAAAGAAAAACCAGCCTACAATTCACAATCCCAGAGAACCTAGACAACAAAGAGGACCCTAAGAGAGACATACATAGATATAATCAACATGGGAAATAGAAAAATACAAGATCTCCTGAGTAAATTTGGAGCATGGGAACCATGGGAGAGGGTAAAAGAGGAGGGAAGAGAAAGAAAAGGAAGTAGAGAAAAATGTATAACTCAATAAAACGAATAAAAAATTAAAAAATAGCACAATGCTTAAAATATTTGCAATATAAACTTGGAAAGAAAAAGTTTGCTCTTGTGGTGCATACCTCCAAACTTCAGAGGCCGAGGTCAAAAGATTAAGTTCAAGGCAAGCTGGGATAATAATAATAGTGAGTTCTTGCCTCAGAAAAAATTAACAACAAAGGACTGACTGGATGAATGCATGGTTAATGTGTCAGAAACCTACAGTTAGGTAGGTAGATAAACATACCAGATCATAAACTATCAGCAATGAATGCCACTCATTAATTTAATCTGCCGAAGTTCACCTAATTACCCCATTCTGAGACTTTGAAATAAACACACAACCATGGCCAAAGCTTCACAGGTGATAATAATCACTTAGCAGAGTTCTCGGAATTCCTTACAGCAAAATGCAGCAGTGAGGGGATTGATATCCTTTATGGAAGTCGGTTTATTTTAGTGCCATTTCTGTAGGCAAAATATTTGCCAAGATTCCTCAAAATACTTGCCAAGATCCCTCCACTAAATTGTCTTGTAGCCTCTCTTACATAAGGCAATGAATGGGTCTTTCTTTCAGGTTTGCCGAGAGCTTAGATTCTTCCAAAAGAATACAAGTCGTTTTGTACCAAAATGACCCTTTTTCATTGGTATATAAATAAAAGCCATGATATTTGAAGAGAAAAGATGCAGCAGTAATTATTTCTGTCTTTTCACTATTTTCCTAAATTACTTTTTAAAACATTAGCACACTAAGTACGGATTTCATCATGGCATCTCCACACATATGTGCTTTTTGGCACTGATTTTAAAAATAGAAAACAGGATGAAGTAGCACCTACATCCTTCATCCTTGCCTGCAGTTCATTCCGTAAAATTGTATTAAACAGTATCTACCTGGGGGTCATTTTGAGATCATCATTAACTGATTGAGTCCTATAAATCACTTATCTGTTGCAAGACCCAGTAAATGTTAGCTGTTATCAGGTTATGTTTTGATATGATATTATAAAGCAACAAAGTTTCTTTTCTACTTACCTACTGCTGCGCAATGAAATATTTCTATCATTGGCGAACACTATATCACAGATTCTGAGGACCAGAAATCCAGGAAGGGTACTGTGGGCCTTCTTGACTTTCATTTCACGATGTCTAAAGCTTCAGCCACTTTGGGGGTGACCCAAGAGAGGGAGTTGTGTCCACCAAAGGCTGTCCACTCAGATGTCTGATAATCAGTGCTGAGAGTCAGTGAAGTCTTGTCTGGGTCCCAGGGCTGGACCACCTGCCTGCGGTCTCCACTTTCAACATCGTGGGTAGGTTCTGAGCGTGAGCAACCCAACAGAGGTGGATGGAAGCTGTGTCATCGCTTGTGTTTTAGCCCTGGAAGTCCCATAGCATCACTTCTGGCCTATCTCAGATTCAACGTTTGGTAACATAGACACATGATCTCGAATGGAGGGATATCCAGAATCGCCTCTTAAGAAAACACGTGTCTTATTGTCGCCACACTGGAGAATGCTCTGTGCCAAAGTTTCCATACTGACAATATAGTAGAACACATGCCCATTAACCAAACTATTTGTTATTGTTCAATTAATTTGTTATTTTTGTAATGTATCTGTAATTTAACACCCTGCACAAGCCTTGAATGGGAAAAGGTTGAAAGTCACATTCTTCCCCTTTATGGAGTTGTGTAGTTAGATTACAGAAGCCGTAGGAGTCACATGCTTCTAACCAGAGAGTACAGAACTGGCTCTTTTTTGGAATGGGAAAATGCTGTCTCTGGCTTGAACATTGCTCTGCTCCTATCCACATGGCGTCCTCCACTCCTATCCACTATGGCACCCTCCGCTCCTATCTGCACGGCATCCTCCGCTCCTATGCACTACTAGAATCCTCTGCTCCTATCCACTACAACATCACTGTTATTATTCACCATGGGTAACTGAACTGCCTGCCCCAATAAAGTGCAAGAATGTGTGTGGGAAAATAAAGACAGTGTCACATAAATGGTGAAATTCAAAATATATGGGGTAAAAAAATGTAAAGATCAGGCATATGGAAAGGCAGAAAGGCGCTGGCTCATTTGTTTCACTTCATTGGTTCTCGGATTATTGTCGGGTTCATACCACACTACTCCAAGACTTGCACTGCAGAGCTGCTGCAATCAGGACAGTGTAGCACTGACAGAAACAGGAGACGAGGAAAACAGCGAAAAGGTCGTAAAAAAGCCCAACTCACATCTGGAAACCATGTTTAATAGCTGACATTTCAGAACACGGGAACTATAACAACATTTAGTCAATGGTGCTGGGATAAATGATTAGTCAAATGCCCAAAAGGTGCAAGCTTGTACCTCTATCTCACAGGATAAATGAAGCGCGTATATAGACAGATTAAACCATGTAAAGATCAAAAGTCAACCTTGAAAATTTTAAATTCGTTTATTTTATGTGTATGGGTGGTGTGCTTGCGTGTATATCTGCAACCCCCCCCCCCCTTACTGGTGGCCATGGAGACCAGAAGAGGGCATCAGATCCCTGGGACTGGAGTTACAGATGGTTGAGGTGCTGAGATTGAACACAGGGTTCTCTGCGAGTTCAGCCAGTGCTCTTAGCTGCGGATCCATCTCGTCATGCCCTATAGAGACTCTTTTTTAATTGGGGGTAGAAAAGTATTTCTTAAGACAAAATTAAGCTTTAAAACATTACTCAAAGTTAATTATACTTAATTCGAAACTTCTGCTAACCCAAAGGTAGCACAAAAATCAAACTCCAGCTTGAGCAAGAATATCTTCAACATAAAAGATTATCCTGCAGATATATAAGGAATCAGAAAGAAAATAGAGGGAATCCAACTTCGAAAGTGGATATAAGAAGTCTATAGAAAAGGAAGTGTGGACAATGTTGATTTACACTAAAGACCAGTAAGCAGTAAGATCAAAAGTCGTAATGTTGAGCCCATCAAAGACAAAAGTTTAAAGGACATCCAAGCACTAAGTGTTGCTGAGGATAACACCCTTGGGGGGAGGCGTTGTGTCAGCTGGAGTTGGTAATACCCAGCGAGACTGACAGGCATATGCCAACATTTCTATTTTTTCCAAGAGCCCTACATAAATGTACACATATACACATCAGGAGACGTACAAGAATGTACATAGCATCATTTCTGCAAACTCTTGCCCTTAACCATTCCCAAGGGAGAAACACAACCAGGAGGCTTGGTAACTACAGTGAGAAATAGGCACACAGCAAAACAGAATATGGGCATGGCAACTTAAACCAGAGCTAGTGTGGCAATTTGAATGAGAATGGCCCTCATAGGCTCATAAACTTAAATGTGTGGTCCCCAGGTGATGGAATTGTTTGGGAAAGATTAGGAGGTGTGGCCTTGCTGGAGGAGATATGCCTCTGGGGGCAGGCTTTGAGGCTTCCAAAGCCCATACCATTCCCAGGTGCTTTCTCTGCCTTGTGGTTGTTGTCCTGACATGTAAGCTCATGCCTTCCTGCTGCTATGCTCCCTTACTGTGGTGGTCATGAACTCTAACCTGCTGAAACTATAAGCTCCAAGGAATTTTTCTTCTATAAATTGCATTGGTCATGGTTATCTGTCTTAGGGTGTCTATTGCTGTGAAGAGACACCACGCCCATAGCAACTCTTCTAAAGGAAAGTCTTTAATTGGGCTGCCTTACAGTTTCAGAGGTTTAGTCCCTTATCATCATGGTGAGAAGCATGGCACCATGAAGGCAGATGTGGCACTAGAGAAGTAGCTGAGAGTCCTACGTCTTGATCCACAGGCAGCAGAAGGAGGCTATTAACACTAGGTCTAGCTTGGTCCTACCCCTACAGTGACGCATTTCCTCAAACAAGGCTACACTTTCTAATAGTGCCACTTCCTATGAGAAACACGTTGAGTCTATAGGGGCCATCCCTATTCAAATCACCACAGCACAGTAATAAAGTAACTAAGGCAGCTACGGTGTTCATCACAGGTTCAGTGGGTAAAAGCACTTGTTCCACAAGCTTAATGACCTGAGTTCAAATCCACAATGGAAGAAGAGAGCTGACTGTCAAGAGTTATCCTCTAACCTTTTAGTTTTCTTCTTAGAGAAAAGCATGAATGCATAATGTTTGGAAGTCAACAGCCACCTTTAGATTCTGAGTTTGGAAACGGACGCCATGAGCACGGAAGAGCAGGTACAATCATGGGGGCTCTGAAGGCACACCTTCACGCTGGTTTATGGGACAGGGGAATTCACCTGTGGTTCTGCTAAAGCCTCGATTATTTAATTGCTTCTTGCTGCATCTATTTGTTTCTATTTACATTTGATGCCAGAGCACATGATATTCAAATAGAAATAAAATATACGGAGTATCCAGCTTGCAGCAAAGACTGGCATGTAGTGGTGAACAACTTTGAAATAGTAATCACTGGTAAAATAAGGTACTGGGGAGGAAATGGGAAATGTGTACACCACATATATTGAATTTTATGTTTTTCTTGAAGCCCTTTTTGTATGTCTTAAATGTTGGCCCAGTACCAGTAAGACTCCAAAATGTAAGAGGCCTCTGGGACTTTGGGAGCAGAAATCATATGAGGTTATCCTATAGACTCTAACCTCCACCTGTGTCTCACATCTCCTTGCCCCTGTGATCCAAGCTATATAACCAGAAACAAACATGCTGATGCTCTTGTCCAGTCCTTGAAGGCTCAAACGTCTCCTCATCTCCTTCATCTCCTCCATCTTCTTGGCCCTTCCTTGCCTTTCACAGTGACTCCGAGGTCCAGAAAAAGCCCGTCTTCAGCCAGAAACCATGAACATTGTTTTGATTCCTTCCCGGGGTCACGCCAACCTGCTTTCTTGGAAAAGAAGACCAGGAGGAGGAGGGAGGCCTCTACTTCTCTGCTCCCTTACAGCACAGGTGCTTCTACTTTTCAGGAGGCTTTCCTGGGTGGGAAGGCATTGTTGCTTTCTGCTGCGGAAGTGGAGTAGCTAGCCATGGGTGCACCAGGCTGCTGTCACCCCCCCCACACACACACAATGCCCAGCATTAAAAGGATGTCCAATTTGTTGGACATTCAGGCGCATGTCAGGAAATCAGGAGTGGAGCGTCTTCTACAATGACAAGGAATGATTCCCCTCTGCAGTGTTTCACAGACAGGTTGATGGGATTAGACAGTGTGCCTTTCCTAAAAAGTCGTTATAGACATGACCACTTAGATAAAGATGAAAGTGGTGTTTTGGGGAAAATGCCAAGTTGCAAATCTGAGGTGGAGAAGATGTTCCATTAACCTTGTATCTACTAGGCTGTCTATTAATTTCAGATGATAAAGGGATGTCAGATAAAGCCAATTAGCATAAAACATTCTTAGTCAGCTCTGCAAACCTTCAACAAACAGCAACAAGGATGAAGGGCATTTGGGAATGGACCTTTTCCAAGGGGTTATTGAAAGTGATGGTGTCTTCACTTGCGTTCATCTTGTGCGTTCTCCATGCTAAGTCCTAAGGCAACTACTAAGTGATTTTTTTGAAACCCACTTTTTGTCTATTCTCTTCTTTATGATCCCATGTCCTGGTTCTCTTGGCAGAAAAGAGAGATGGTGTTATATTCGCCTGATCCCACTTGATATTCAGAATGCCTAGCAGTCCCTCTACCTGCTACTTTTATATACTTCTATATTCTGAATGAATACTGATGGGATTTCTGCTCAGGGTTAATTCAGCACTAAGGAGCGAGGGCTGGGGCACTGTGGATGAACATTCCAGCCATACCACACAGCCTTCTAGCCCAACAGGAAACCAGAAGGCAGGGTCTGTGCACACCCTGGGTCTCTCTAATGAGGTTGGTTCTTAACTGTGATTCTATGCCTCTGAACTCCAGCCTGTATTCCCACAGCTGGATCTGTGTATGATGGTGGCACCACTTCCCATACACTAATGTGGACAAAATTTTTAAAAAATCTTAAATGTATTTGTGTGTGTGTGACTGTGTATGTGTGTGTGGTTGTGTGTGTGTGCGTGACTGCATGTGTGTGTGACTGCATGTGTGTGTGTGTGAGACAGTGTATGTGTGTGTGCAGTTACTCAAGCCATGGTACACATATGGAGGTCAGGGGACAGTGGCGGGGAGTTGATTATCTGTTTCTACTGTGGATCCCAAAATCACACTCCAGGTTATCGAGCATCGATAGCAAGCATTTTTACCCATTACGTCATCTGTTTGGCCAGGATAGATTTTTTTTGTACAATATCTTTGGATTTATGTAACAATTAATCTATTTGACCAATTTTTCTTGATTGCTTTGGGAGAGAGGAAGGACACAGAAGATCCCACCCAGGGCCTTGCATATGGCAGGCCAGTGAGTCACACCTCCAGCCCAGACTGCATAAGTGCCACAAGGCAAACAGGGCTGCCACTCTGCGGAAGGAACAGAAAGTAGACAAGCAAAACGTATGGGAGGGAGTCATGGTCATGCAGGTGGAGTTTTAGGGCAAGCCTTCTGGCCTCCACAGCCTGACAGTTCTGGGTCCATCGCCTTGTGGCAGGAAGGGTTTTAAATGTTTTCTCTGTGCTTAGTCAGGGCAGATGAATGAGGAGAACCCAGGGTCTGTCCAAGTTTGTAAGGGATTTGGGGCGAGTGCTGTGTCTCATTCATCTTTATCTTTCTAGCACTTGGCATATCGTGGATGCTCAATACAATTTTTGTGTGAATGAAGCAATATCATCGAACAATTAAACAATTGATGATAGCACCATATGTAATAATTACCAAAGTATAAATGTGTTGAGGCTGGACTATACTGATTGAGTAACTGCAGCATCCAGCATCTGGCGCGTGTTCACTAAGCAGCTGTTTCCCCTCATGCGATCCTCAGTTGACCACAGGAGTGGACATTTGCAACATCTCCAGCTCCAACCCTTCGCAATCTACAGCAGCTTGATCACAGCAGAGCACTCGCTGATCCAAGTTCACGGTATTCTTCTAGACAGGCCAAGGGAGATTCCCGGGTTCCCTGGCTCCATCCACTTCATTGCTAGTCCATTCTCAGTGTGCCGTTTTGTAGAATGTTCTCAGCATTGGCACTAAACTGACAATCTAGGGGACAACAGAGCTAGAAGTCAAGGTGTAGGCAACGTCCATTCTTTCCCAAAGCTCTCTCCCTTTCCACTCTCCCAGCTTCGGAGCATAGGACACTGGGCGTGCACCAAGTCCAGCATGAAGCTGGATAGGGTATGGCCACCAGAAAGGGAGGGTTGAGGGACCAGCCTCTGCCCTGTCGTGCCCTGCCCTGCCCCACACCTGCATGCTGAACCCTGATAGCCTCTCCTCTCTGCCTCAGTGCAGGCACCTGTGTGTGCTGCAAATGTCTATTTCACCAGCTTGCTTGCTTTCTCTGAGGTGAGAATCCGGTTAGGCACCTCCGCGGAACATGGCTTCTTACTGGGATATTGTGATGAGAAACCTGAGACCAGCTTTTTGCAGAATCACGGCCCCTCCCACCCTGTCCAGCTGATTCTCTTAAGCAGTAGAGGGTTCCCGGTAGGTCTGTGAAAAGGGCCGATTCCCTGGTTCACAATGCAGGGCACAGTGAAACGAACTTTGAAAAACTTTTGGAGATACATGGCAAGCACTGAGCAAGGTGCTTGGCCTAGGCTTTCAGTAGTGAGTTAGGTAGGTAGAAGTCTCCTTTGTCCAAAGAGCTAGTGCTGTAAGCCAACAAGGTCTCACCTAGCCTTCAGGAGTTCAAATGTAAGCATCCTCCATCCCATAACCTTGACCAAGCTACTTAACCCATTCAAGATGAGTTTTCTCCTTTCTCTGTGAAACCGAAGATGTTTGACAAACATCTCCTACATGATTTCCACTTGACAGGCCCACATCCATGGTTATAGTAGTCAAGTTACACTGTTACCTTGTTTAGTAACACCTGGGTGAATAGGGACCATTGAATGCATTGAAATAGAGAGAAAGGAGGGAGGCAGTGAAGGAGGGGTGGGGTTCAGGTTTCATTCGTCTCCTGCAGACACTTAATATCTTTAGGTGTTGAGACGAGTGGTCACCTGTTGCTATCAAAGCTTTTGGTGGATGAAGATGGAAAGGTACATGTGATTTTGTGGTTGCCTATTTAGGCCGAAAGTTTCTGGTACCCAAGGCCTGTGTGGCTGCCTCTGAGCATTAGCAGCTGTTTCCGTAAAATGTCTAAACCCATATCTCACAATGACTCCTCCTTCACGACACTAAGAGCTACACCTAATGACATCTAACTGCCCATAGGGACATATATGTGGTGATATCTATCTATCTATCTATCTATCTATCTATCTATCTATCTATCGCTCACTGAACTAAAAAGGGTGCATCTGTTACCCCAACACTCCTATAGGGAGATGAGGGGGCATAGATGGGAGAATTGGCGAGAAACTTGTGGGCCAGGGGACCTGGAGCACTCTGCACAGAAGAAATGAATTCCTGAGAGTTGCCCTGTACACCCCACTAAACAAACAAATAAACAAATGAATAAGAAAATCAGTTTTAAAATGAGACGTCAGATTGTCTTGCAATCACAAGATGGAAAAACTAAATGAATGAAATTGTCCCATTTTAAATTCTCCCCCAACCCCCACTACCACATTTCCTAAAGTCATTTGGGGCCTCTTAAAACTCATTGGTTTGTGAGTAGGGACAAAAGGCACCACTAGTGGGTGACAGAGAAGATGAGGGACAGCCAAGTCAGATGCATCTGACTGTGAACAGTTCGCATGGCAGTTCCAGCTCCAGGTCAGGTTCAAGTTCCCCTCCCTCATCTGTGTGAGAAAACTTACCTGAATGCCACAGTGCTGGTCGGAGAAATGGCCAGTTTTGTGGGATTTGTTTTCTAACCCCATTTGAAAGATAGCCATAGAGAGGAGGGAAGACCACTGGAGAGGCCGCTGGTCCTGTTGACTGCGTAATGAAGACTCTCAAAGTTCTCAGAGCTTCAGTGTGGGCATGTGTCAATCAGCAACCGTATTTCTTGCTCTTATAAAGACTAGAGACTATAGATGTGAGAATCTACCAGTGCTGACATATAGTAAGAGGTTAATCGGCAACCTAAACTGAAGTAAACAGGAAAAGGACCAGCTTGATACTATGTGAACAAGCAGTCTTCCCCGACTTGCGTGCTCAGAGGCAATATAGGCCATCTTTTTTCTCAGCTAGATTCTGATTGGCTGTGGCTCTGGGCTGGGCTGGGCTGGGCTGAGCCTCTCCATTTTAACAAGCTCCTGGGGCGGATGCTGCTGGAAACTGACTTGCCTCCTGTTGTCTGAGCAACACCGAGCTAGGGAGGGCGCTGATCTGATTGAGTTCCTGCTGTGTGCTGGCCTGCATGGCATCTGAAGCTTCGTGCTGTGCTCCGTATTTACCATTGTGAGTTTGGGAATTGGCGCTCTGAAGTTAACCTAATAAAATTGTAGCTGTAAAACGGCAGAGGCAAAATTTAAGGTAGACTTAACGTGCTGTCTACAGACTCATGGGCTGCGCACTAAGCTTTGCTGATGGAATCACCCTACTCCTTTGCAGAAACACTTTTCTTGCGACAATTGTGTATCACTGGACCACGCTGAGCCATGCTGATCTTGCACAGGGGATTATGGAAAAGAGGCAGTGAGTTCATCTGACTCCGAGGGCAATGGGCCTTCTTTGACCCCTGTTCTCATTCCCGCACTAAAAAAGAGACTGCTGTATTCCAAATTGGAGAAATCAATGGTGGATTTAGAGATGGCAGAAATATGAGAGAAAAAGCCAGTAATGGGCAAGACCAGAAAAGACATTCAGTAAAATATTTTTAACCACAAAGAAATGAAATAATAAATAATTAAGAAAACTAATAAATCTTTAGGTAGATTGAGCAGGACATATACCACACACACGTAGACAAGCATATAGGCACACACAAGCACGTGCACACATAAACACACACATAGACACACACATACATTGACACACAAGATGCAAAAAAGGTCAAAGTGGGGCCGTTGCTACCTGCTTTATAGAAACAAGAACTATGAGGGAATGATGCCAAATTGTAGGGTATCTAACTAGCTAATCATGATGAAATGGACTAGATTTTAGAAACATGTATTCCACCAAAACCGACTCAGAAAAAAAAGTTAAAAATTGAACAAATAATAAAAGTAAAAGGATTGAATTAATCATCAAAATCTCTCAACTTTTCGGAGCTATCCAGAATCAGATAGCCTCCTCAGTGGGTTCCATCAAACTTGAAAAGAAAATTGATACAAGTGCCTTTTATTTTTTCCCAAAAAGTAGAAGAGGAAAGAACTAACTTAGCCTATGTGGGTGGCATCATCCCGGCACCAAGGCCAGAAAAGGCACCACGAGAATACAAAACTAGAGACCAGTATCCTTAAACTAAATCCAGAAGTGATTAAAGACTCAAACATTAAAAACAACAGAAAATTAAATCAATTATCTTACATAGGGGGATTTATGTTAGAAGTAAGAAGGTGGGTCAGCATGAGACAATCAGTTTAACAGGCCATATTAATGGAACAGAGGAGAGCAACTACACAATCACCTCAGTTGTTAAAATAAACAGCAAATAATTGATGCAATCCAGTCCCTTTCATGATGAAAACACACTGGCAGCTAGAAACAGGAGCAGCTTCCTTCACATGATGAAGGGCACGTGGGAAAATCCATGGCTCCCATCCGGAGTGAGCAAAGACTAAAGCCCTCAGGGACCAGGAGTAAGACAGGCAGCCCACGCTTCTCAGTACTGTTCATGAGTGAGGCAGAAGCTCTAGCCAGGGCAGTTTGGCAAGAAAAAGACATAAAAAGTTTCTGAAATGGGAGAGCAGAAAGGAAACTCTCAAACTTATGAATGGTGTGATTCTATATGTAGAAATTATAATCTATACGTAGAAAATCAGGAATCTGAAAAAGTACTCAAGTTGTGAGTGTCAAAGCTGCAGGATATGAACTAAGCATGCAAGTTATTTCTGTGCAACACCAATGAACAATCTGAAGAAGAAGGAAAAAAAGCAATTTAAACAAATTTTTATTGCACCTATTTATTGTGTGTGGGGGAGACAAAACATGCCAAAGTATGGATATCAAAGGACAGCTTGTGTTGGGGGTGGATCCAGCTCAGGTTGTCAAGCCTGGTGATAAGAGCCTTTACCCACAGAGCTATCTCACTGGCTCAAGCAAACACTTATATGTGTACCATTCAGAAGAACATAATACTTAGGAATGAATTTAACCATTGATGTGAGAGACTTCTGAAAGTTACAAAGCATTCATGAAAATGGAAACAAATGGAAAGATGTCCCATGTTCATGGATGGAGAGACTTAATATGTTAAGATGCAGTGTTATGCAAACTGATGCCTAGATATATGGTCTATATCAAATGTCAGCAACTTTTCCCTAGAAATGGAAAAGGCAATTCTCAAAATAAATTTCAAGTAAACAACATTGCAAAAGAATATAATTGGAATACTCATATTTCCTGCCTTCAAAACTTACTGCAAAGAGACAGGGATTAGAATTAAATCAATACACCTATGGATAATTGATTTTTTGTCAAGGCTATCAAGACCCTTCAATGGGGGATAAGCTGTCACTTCAAAAATGGTGCCTGAACAACTGGATATTTGCATGTGATATGAAATTGCACCTCTACTTCATACTCCATATAAATATTAACCTGAACTGGGAGCTGGGAGGATGTCTCAGTGGATAATAGTGTTTGTTGTGTGAGCAAGAAGAATGAGTTCAGATCTGGGCTAGAGGTGAGGGATGATGCAGAGACAGGCAGAGCTCAGGCAGCCCAGCTACCTCAGTGGAAGACCTTGTCTTAAAAGGTAAGCACAAGTGATTGAGGAATGCACCAGACACTAGCCTTTGGTTTCCATGTACACACACACACACACACACACACACACACACACACGCACACACGCGTGAACTTAAAAAATGAGTTGATAACCTAGTATAAATGCTAAAACTCTAACATTTATCAAAGAAAACATTGGGATAAGTATTCATGACTTTGGGCTTGGTAGTGGTTTCTTAGGATATAACATTAAAAGATTTATACAAAAAAGAAGTAGAAATAAATATGTTGAACTTCCTCAAACATCAACAAAATGAAAAATCAACAGAGGCTGGGGGAAAATGTTTGCCAGCCATGCATACCGCTACAAAGAAAACAAGCATATGTTTAATAAGCACCTGGAATGATGCTTGGTCACTATGGAAACAGTGAAACTTCAGGGAGGCGGTATGGTCCACCAATTGGAGCTGTGTCATTAAAACAGTGGAAAAGAAGTATTGACAAAGTTTTCTGGAAATCTCAACTTTTACATATTGATGAGACAAAAACAAATAGCCAGTGGAAAGTAGACTGTGGTTCTTCAAGCAGATAAACAAATTCACCAGTACAGCTGAAAGATTCTACTTCTAAATACAAATGCCAAAGGAAAAAAAAAACAGGTCTTTTTAAAGACCTGTATGTACATTTGTTTGCAACATTTAGGTGAGAGCATGAACAATTTGTGGTGTGTATGTGCAGCAGGACACTATTGCACAGTGAAAAAGGACAAGTAACCGATGTGCTGCAGCCTGATGGCCTTCATGGTGTACTAGATGAAAAGCCAGCATGAAAGTTACATTGAATATGATTTCATTTTTATAAACTAAATAGAGTATGTAAACCCCTAGAGAGAGCAGAAAGGTGCTTGCCGGGGTGTGTGGGTAGGGTGGGAGGTAAGAAACAATATTTAATGAGTTTAGGGTTATCCTAGGGAGATGAAAACATTTTGGAAGTAGCTAAAGTTTGTGATAACCAACTTCTGTGAATGTATCAGAAGTCAGTGAGTTGTGCATTTGATAATTTATTTTATAATATGTGATTTTTTTTACCACAATTAAAATACCTGCTTGGAGTAGAGTTTTCATGTAATAGAATTCCCTTATGCCTATTGGTGAGTTTTGGTATTTACCCTGAGTCAGGCAACTATCCCCTCAGCATTTCTACTGTGTATAAAATCGCCTGTGCTCCTTCCTGGCCAGGCCACCACCTTCACCACCACCCATCCTGAGATCCACTGATCTGTTCCTCGCATCGAGTGTCTTCTGTTTTAGGAATTCTTCAGGACTAAATGAACTTGTTCAAAAGGATGTATACTTTGTTAAGTGTCTTCTTGAGGTTCAGCTGTTTTGTTAATCTCTCAGTGGTTTCTTCCTTTTAAAATCTCTAGTAGATTCCACTGTAACCCACACTGTTTCTTTTCCCCTCTTAGCAGACTTTTCAGATTTTTGGTACATGTGACAGAATCTGCTATGAGCAACTGCATTTAATTCTTTGTGGGGTCACATTTTTATTTCTTTTGGGTGAGTATATACAAATTACCAAGTCATAAGGTAGATGCAGCTTTAATTTTATTTTTCTTAAGTCTGCTTTTCCTAGTGCTTGAAGTGTTTTTCTTTCCACACAGACTCAGCTGTACCACATGCCTCTTGCTGAACTTGACAAGATCAGGCTCTTCTACACTGACCTCATCATTGGTGCAGTTGACTTTCACTGTGGCCTAATTCCATTTCTATAATAGCACACACAATGGAATATCTTTTCACATTCGTTTACAATCTTGTTATCTGCTTCCACGAAGTCTTCAAATTTTTGTCTCATCTTTGAACTCAAGTTTTAAGTTATTAATTATTAAATTGGGAGGGTTTTTTTTATCGAAAATAGATTTGCTTCTTACTAAATATTTTGATTATGGGTTTTCCTCCCCCACCCAGTTCTTCCCTACCTCCTCTCCCATCTGAAATCTTACTCTTTCTGTCTCTCCTTTACACACAAGCTGGTGATTCCTTGGGAACCTGCCTGCCAGGTAGAGAGATTACTCAAATTAACAAAAGTAGAGAAGAGAATGGATACATAACAACAGACATTGAGGAATTTAGACAATCATTAGGATATTTTTTTAAAAACCTATACTTTACCAAATTGGAAAATCTAGAAGAAATAAATATTTTTGATACATACCACTAAGGTTAAATCATAATCAGTAAGCAATTTAAATAGACTGATAGCCCTACAGAAACGGAAGCCGTGGTTAAAAGCTTACTGACCAACAAAGGCCCAGGGCCAGATTGCTTTAGTACAGAATTCCACCAGACTTTCAAAGAAGAGGTAGTGCCAACCCTCATCAAATTATTCCACAGAATAGAAACAGACCTGTGGATAAATGGAATCAGACTAAAGACCAGATATAAAGCCACACACTTATTCACACCTGATTTTTGATAAATACACGCTGTAATAAAGACAACTTCTTCCACAAAGGTGGTGGTCAATTTGGATACCTACATACAGAAGAGTCCAAGAAGATCCATACTTTCAACCACGCACTAAAACTCAACGCCAGATGAATCAAAAGGTCAGATATACTGAATCTGACAGAAGAAAAAGTGGTGAATGATGCTGGAAACACTGTTACAGAAAAAGACTTTCCCAACAAACACCATTAGCACAGGCACTAAGATTGACAATTATTAGCTGGTCTTGAAACTTTCCATGAACTGAAAAGTTGTTGCCTTGTAAGGAAACCATCATTAGGGCAAAGTGGCAGACTACAAAATGAGAAGTTTTTTTTTTTTCAACTATACATCCGATAGAGGGCTAATATCAAAAAAATTTATAAAGCAGACAAAAAACTGGATATCAAGAATACAAACAGACCAATTTAAAAATGTGGTACCCATATAAACACAAAATTCTAAAAGGAGGAAATTCAAATGGCTGAGAAAAACTTAGTTTCATATCCTTAGTCATCAGGGAAATGCAAATCAAAACTGCTTTGCGATTTTATCCTACACCTGTCAGAATGGACAAGGTCAACAAAAAATGACAGCTCATGCTAGTGAGGATGTGGAGTAAGGAGAACCCTTATCCATTGCTGGTGGGAGTGCAAATCAGTATAACCACTATGGAAATCAGCATGGTGGTTCTTCAGGAAGATGGGAATCATTCTATCTCAAGATCCAGCTATACGATGATTGGGCATATAGTCAAAGGATACTTCATCCTACTACAGAGCTACTTGCTCAACTGTGTTAATTTCTGCTCTATTCATAATAGCCAGAAATTGGAAACAACCTAGATGTCCACAGCAAATAAATATCAATAAAATGTGGTCCATTTACACAGTGGAGTATTACTCAGGTGTTAAAAAAATAACATCATGAAATTTACAGGCAAATGAATGGAACTAGAAAAAAATCATCCTGAGTGTTGTATCACAGACCCAGAAAAATAAATATGGTATGAATTTGCTTATATGTGAATGTTAACTGTTAAGTAAAATAAAAGCAAGCTACAATCGATAGAACCATAGAGGTAAAATATAAAGTAAGAAATCTTGATGGAGGAACATATATCCCTGGAAGGAAATACAGATAGTTTTAATGGATTAGAATTGATGATCAAATCAGGAGCAACAGTGAAGAGGGGAACAGAGATGAAATACAGGGAGGGTCAGCTATAATTAAGGACCATTTGAGGGGTCAAATGAAAATTAATACAGGGGAAGTTTCCTAAAGTATATACATATATGAAGGAAATCTTAATGTATCCAGCAAAAACATTTCTAGGTCATATATTGATAGCATTTTTAACTTTTTTAATTGTCCCCAGATTATTTTCCACAACGGATCAACCATTGTGCATCCAGAAGCGATATGTAGAGATTAATTCCCACAAACCGTGTAAGCACTTGTTACATCCTTTAAAATATCTTAAATTTTGCTATAGACACCCCAGTGAGTGTGAAGGGAATTCTTTCACTGCATCTCAATATGGTTCTGGCTTTCATCTCCCTAATGATTAATGACATCAAAAATTTTATATATACTTCTTTATCATTCAGTGTATTTTCTTTGAGAAATACCTCTCTAAAATCCTTGACCTTGAAATTGGTATATTTGTTTTATTATTATCAACTGTAAGAGTTCTTTATGTATTTTGGGTAGTAGATCCTATCAGATATGACTTAAGAGATTTTCTTTCATTCTGATGTATAATGTTCTCAGATGCATATAAGTTTTTAAAATTGAAAATCTCAGTGTGTGTGTGTGTGTGTGTGTGTGTGTGTGTGTATGTACTGGGATTTTCAAATTTAAAGCAAATATATATTTGCTTGTGGTTTGGACCAAAAAGTAGTACTTAATTGCCAACTTTAGCACTTTGATTTATTTTTTCCCGAGTACTATACTTTTGGCTTATATATTTAATTTCTTAATTTGAGTGACTGTGTGAACTAAGGTGTAGAATGAGGGATTAACTCCTTTCACGTGTGGGTAATCAGTTTTCCTAGCATTATTTGTTAAAAGGACACATTTCCCCATTGAACAGTCTTGGCTCCTGTACCAAACATCAATTGTCTATGGATATGTGGTCTTATTTCTTGACAGTCAACTCCATTCCATCAATCTATGTCACCATCCTAATGCCAGCACCGCTCACTTTTGGTTGTTTTAGTCTTGTCAGAGTCTGAAGTCAGGGAGGATGGATTCTCCATCATTTTTTAGAGAGGGAAGAAGGGGCTAACTTAACTATTTGTGATCTTTATCATTCCCTGACCTTTATGATCAGCTTGTATATGTTTACAAACAAGGCAGTTGGGATTTTGATAAAGATTTCACTAAATATATCTGTTTCTTTGGATAGTATTGCTGTCTGAATACTGTCTTAAATATCTAGACCTAAAACGCTGAGGTGGTGAGATATCCTTCTATTTCTTTTTTTCCCCCATTTTACTCCAAATCTGTATTGAAATAATTCTTCAGAAAATTAAAAAGTAAAACACACATACACACACACCCCATTCCAACATGCTTGCTTCTATACAACTTAATATAGTATAATCTTATTGTATTATGGCTTTTATGCAGATTTGAACATCCTAAATCAAATTGTATTTCTAAAAAAAATATGTCTAGTTAATAAAAGCATGGGAAGATATAACCTGTGTTAGATGTTGGCTCTTCCAACACCAGCAGTATGAAGAAGGCCCTCTGTAATTATAAAGGTTTTTGGAAAAACTATGAACATGACATTTTAACCAAACTTATACTTTCCCCATAGGAAAAAGATATTAAAGCTGTTCTCTTTGGGACCCAGATATCATCAGGAGAAATGAAAATGAAACAAGCCTGTTTCTTTACATGTAGAAGAAAACCACAATGTCAAAAGAAATGAGAAATGAGGACTCTTTTATGTGGTTCTTAAACATTGGCTATGAAGATGTTTCTATGGAAGCCTGGCGTTTCCACAGTCCACCGTCCCCTGCCTGGAGCAGCTTGTGTGTACAGTAAGAATACTGCCTGAAGAACAGAATGGACCTGATGATGCATCTTCACTGTGCCACACCCACTCAGCAATAACCCTTTGGACCCAGTCGGGAGAGGAAGGAAGGAGGCTAGAACCTTAAAAAGAGGCCTTGAACTGGAAAGGGGTCTCTTGTCAGGGCTTGAATTTAAGTTTGTTGTTGGTAGTGTCCTTCTATTTCTTTAAGTTTTCTTTTATTTCATTCAATGATGGCTCCTAACAAAAACATTTTTTACAAAATATTTAACATTTATATTTAATTTTTAAATCAATTTTGTACAGCCTGTGACCAACTTTATTTAAAAATAGAATTAATCTGACATTAAATTGTGTTTTCCTGGAACGAACACAATCAACCATCCTGGCTTGAATTATGAAGTCACAGGTGCACATTGTGGCATTGACATCTCCCACCAGAATGTCCAAGTCTAGAGACCAGTGGAGTATGATGATTGGATTGGTTTCCATTATTTGTTTTCTTTACTGCTCTGTCATAAGTTAAGAATATTAGCTATTTTGTGCATTGTTCAAAATTCCCATCCTTAATATTCTCATAGTTTCAAAATATGCAAATTTTTATATTAAGGCTTTCAAGCTATTTAATATTGCTATTGAGCATGTGCTTTTTGTATTATGCATATTTTGAAGATGGTAAAAATGCATTCTAAAACATTTTCCAATGTAACAGCAAAATTACTGATATATTTCATGATCACTTTGATTAAGACATATAAATTGTTTTGTAAAAATTAAGAATAAGACAGGCAATAAAGCAAGTGTACACTACCACCGTCTTACGTTGAAGCCCTTTTAGTATGGTCTTTGATGACAGCAGAAGACGTGTTTCAGTGGACTGATGCACTATGCTCTTATTTCACGGTGTACACGGTGACAGTTCTAAAGGCATCAAAAGCGCACGGTTATGAGAAACCAAGTTTCCCATCCTTGATGAGTTTATAGACATCAGATATTAACCACCTCTACCATGGAAAAAAAAATCACAAGAGATAATGAGTTCCATGAAAACTGTGAACTATCATAGATGCCATAGTTCACCTGTTGACCACAGGTGTCTCCTGCTAACTTGGACTGTTACAGAGATGACAACAGTTCACTCAAAGAAACAGAATTATCTCTGAGCACTACTGGATACCGCTGTGAGGAGCAAGGGAGATCCTTGGTTGGGTACCAGGCATGGTGCAAGACCTTTGGTAGCGTTTGTCACTCTCGCTCATCTCCATAGCAACCTCTCTTTTGCAGATGAAACACTGAGGCATCAATAACGTGGACCAACACCACGTGCTCATAAATCAAGTCATTAAGCTTCAAACTCAACATAATGATGCCAGATATCAGATTATTAACAGCTTACTTGAGTCTCACGAATCGCGAGTTTCGTAAAAACAGGCATCTTCTTGTTGAGTACTGAGACCCAAGCACTTCAATAAACAGGGGCAGAAGGGATGACCAAAGCCCTTGTTACTTAGAGAGAATGAAATCACCTTCCCCTTCAGTGTCTGCCCAATCCTTTCCATGCCTACCATAAGTCTATTAAATCCTGGCAGCAAGAACTAAATTCGCAGAAATATTCAGTAAAAGGTTACATATATATTTAGCCACCACCATAACTAGTTCAATCAATCTAGAACTAATCCTAAATGTCTGTGGCAAATGGTCTAAAACAACGTGACAGTCCAGTTCTGTTCAATTTACTCCCTCAGGCCTAAATTGGGCAGCTCATACAATTTATGAGGTTTCTGGAACAGAATTTTGCTTAGCTGCAATATCTTGTGTGGGCAAAGTAGACTGAATTTGGAATGCTGTTAAACTTAGGGTCAATGCAGGGTTCAAAAAAAATTAAGTTTCACCGAGGAGCGTGTTAGATGGCCTCTCTAACCTGAAGTGCTGAACGATAAAGCAAGGTCCCTCGGTAAAAGATATATTTGAAGGTAGTTCTTTTATTGAACCCCTTTGTCTTAGAATGTGGTTGTAATATGTAAGAAATCATGAATTCCGTTTTCGCTGCTATGACTACCAAAATATTTTAAATAAACAATTCACTAATATTTTAAATAAACAATTCACTGATTTTACTGTCAAACAAGTAGGGATGATTCAATTTACTAGAGCCTTGCACACAGATTTCTGTATGTCTGACCGCTCCTTGTGTCTACTAACCATTAACACAAGCAAAAGCTTTAATTACAGAGGGGCTGGATAGGTGGCTCTGACCCAGGTTCAATTCCTAGCACCCACACAGGGACTCACAGCTGTCTGTAACTCTACTTCTGGAAGATCTAACATATTTCTATTGCTTCTTCCATGGGCACCAGACAAGAAAACAGTACATAGAAACACATGCAAAGAAAAAAAATCATATAATATAATAAAAACAAAATGTAGATGTAAAAATTGAATGGACTTTCTGTTCCTCTAGCAACTCATAGTAAATGGCACTCTGATTTATTTATTCATTTAATTAAAAAAATTTAACAAAATTTCTTTATTGATTCCTTGGGAATTTTACATCATGTACCCCAATTTCTCTCATTTCCCAGTCTCTTCATATCTGCCCCTCACCGTAGCAGCATTTCCCCACAAAA
The DNA here is from genome assembly GCF_018167655.1 of Microtus oregoni. Taxonomy (NCBI): domain Eukaryota; kingdom Metazoa; phylum Chordata; class Mammalia; order Rodentia; family Cricetidae; genus Microtus; species Microtus oregoni. Next base: position 14,523,039 of record NW_024543069.1, on the reverse strand, counting down.
AAAGAAAATTTAAACATTTTCAAAGGAAAACAAAACAAGCAAGCGAGTGTATAAACAAACCAACCAACCAACCTCTTCGTTTCTCCACCTTTCCCACCTCTCTGGCACCTCTTCATTCATCCTAGTGGCGTTGGCAATCGTGTGCCACATAACATACACCCTTTTGTCCAATCAGCTACTAGCAAACGTTCAATTCAATGAATCATTGATCTAGTTCAAGGCCTCTGGTACATCATCATTACTGGACCCAGTGCCATCCTAACCTGTGTGACCAGTGATGCGACCCAGAGCCATGATGTCATCTAGACCAGAGCTGCTGCCAAGGGCACTCTGATTTATAAAGGGCCATTTTTTTAAACCAAGTGTAGATTTATATTGATACATTTACTTGAAATATTGAGAATTGAATGTAGGATCTCACACATGCTAGACAATCACTCTTGCCCATTTTTGTTCCCACTTTTAAGTTCTGAGACAAGATACTAGTACATTGTATACACTGGCCTTGAAGTCATAGTCCAGGTAGATTCTGCCATTCTCCTGTCTCAGGCTCCCAAACAGCTGAGTTTATAGGGAAGTACCTTCAGGAATAACTTAAGGATAGGTTGGAAGGTTTTTGGTTTTTTTTTTTTTTTTTGATTTTGCCTTTTACCAGGAGCCTAAATCCTAGAATTTACTAGCTCCTTAAATAAGAATATTAATTTTACAATAATTTCTGGACATCCTCAAGTTGCTGTTGACCCCCACAAAAGTGAGTAGATTTCCAGGTTTGGAGAGAACGAGCCACTCATTATGTACCGGTTGCTTCTCTAGAGAGCTTTTGAAAGTGTTGCTTCTTCGCCAAGGCCCTTCCAGTGATCTAGATATAGGTGTGGGAAATACATTGGGTGAGCACCATCTCATTTGAAGCGTCCAGGAGCAGGGGTGTGAATCACAAGGTCTTGCATGCCTATTCTCTAGTCAGGAGATTGTTGGAAAGTCTTCTCTTCCCAAACTGCGGAGTCTTGGGCTCAGATCTCCTACTGCTTTGCCTTTTATCTTTGTCAAGCTCAGAGCTCCTAGCACCAATCCCCTTCCCTCAGAGATCTTATGGCTGTCCTTAATTTCCATTGGCTTCTATTGCCACTAACACTGCTTTTAATCTCCTCTGGTCCTAGTCTACCATTTTCCCAATCTGTTTCTCCAGTGCGTCCCCCATGGCTGACAGTCTGATGTAGATGCATTGAATCCGAGAGTGTGTAACTGGACAATTAAAACAGCACCTCTCTTTCCTGGAATTGATGCTGCCGATCATTGTGGTCCATCAGACCCTGCTTGAGGCTATCCAGGTGCATCACTGACACTGGATTCTAACGGAAGGACACGTCCTTTTAGTATGAAGCCATTCTGGACACTCAAATGTTCTGAAGATTTAGTATCAGGTGGGTGGGGTGTGGGCGCAGTCATTTCTGCCACTGGGCCTTTGATTATTGGTTCAGTAGCTTGTGACACTGTTGACCGTTGCCTTGCTGTTTTCAATCACTAAGGGTGAGGAGGCTAGAGAATTTCCATGTGATCTGAGTACCAGAGTATGTTCTGCTGTCTCTGGCAATATCATGTCTGTTACTGATGGAGAAATAACTTTGACAGAAGGAAGAAAGTCAAGGCATTCATTTGGAAAGGCCATTTCAAAAAGAAACTTCCTTTTCAATCCACTTTTAGTGCTTTTTGTTGTTGTTTTGCAGTGTTTCCATGTTTGCAGTGTTTGCAGTATTTTCCAGTGTTTCCATGTTTCCATCTTATAATAGCTACAGAGAACCTGTAGAAATGTTCAAGTTAGTCTAGGAACTGTTTTGTTTCAAGAAAGAATTGAGAATGTGCAAGGAGGTGATCTCTCCTGTCCTGTGCTCCCCCGAATAGAGAAGTCAGGAAAGAATTTAGATAAGGTTTGGAAACACATCTGAAAAGCCTAATAAAGCTTTTGGGATTTCTCAGGTAGGGTGCTTTAGTATAGCAGAATTCTTCATGGCTCAGAAAGATGCCAACATTTGAAGATTCAAACAGAACCTTCATCCTGCCCGGGATGGAGACTGGTAGAAAGGAGACTCAGTCCAGACTGAGGAGACTCATCCTGCTGGTCAACCTCTGTACAAGCAGGTAACTATGCATTCCTATCAGAGAAATGATTCTGCGTGAATAAACTAGGAATCCAGATGGAAATTAGATTTAAAAAACATATTGAAGTTATTTTGAAAAAAAAAGAACCTAAATTACTATCATTTAAAATGATTTAGTATAGCTAAAGACGTGGGTGAGTGACTTTTCTACCTGATTAGGGAGTGCTACGCATCCTAGGAAAAGATACTTAATTTTTATTGGCCTCCAAAGCAATAAGAACACACAAAAAATATTTTGACCCCAGGTTATTCTAATAGTACCTTGTTGCCGTTAAAGTATTTAGATCTTAATGAAGGCTTCAATTGCCTCTGATCCTAGCATTCTTTCTGTGTAACTGCTTTTTAGGGAACTCTTGTCATAATTGAAATGTCAGGATTTATTTGTAGCTATATATCTTGCCCATTTTACTTTGGATCTTGATTCCCTTAACTCCACAGAAACATAAGTACATTATTTCCTCTCTATGCGCTGATCAATCAAGAGTGTTTCTCAGTACTTTGCATCAGCCTTGGGAAGATATCTCGGACTCTCAGAAGAGCGTTTGGGATGTGCAATCTGAATGCCACCGCTGAATTGATTCTTGCTTCGATACTTTTGTTCCTGTGTGCTAAGCTTCTTTCCTCTTAGGTAGCAGATTTTACATCAGCCAGGACTGGAGTCTAAATCAGTCTTGCTGGGTTTGCATATCAACAGTAATAAAATTAGGTCACAATAAATTACAGAGACCATTGGGCACAAATACTGTGGTTGTTTCTCCTTGTGAAACAATACTTTGTCCTTGGACTTTTTTTGGTTAATGAATTTTATTATGGTAACTTAGAAAGTTCCAAAATGTATCTACATAGTTCATCTTCCTAATTTCTCCACTATATGTAGTCTTTTTCTATTCATTTGCTCTTTCATTTCCAGAGGTCCTGGTGGCTGAAACCTCTCACTGAAATTCTCAGTGCTTAGTGAGTATTAAATTGTATTTAATTTGAGCATCCATCTGGTTCAAATATTCCTTCTCATTTGTTAATAATTTGGAATGAAGTATGTCATAAGGTAAAGAGGTGACAATAAGTCAAAAGCATAGGACAGTGCACTGAATATTCTGAGGAAGGAGTCTTCAAGGAAATAACCCTTTGCGGAGGTGATGGTGTTCCTGTTCTTAAGAGTGGCCCTGCAAGCGAGCCTTTGTAGTGGGATTCCATTTGCTAATCTCAATTCAGTTTTGGAGTTCAGCGGTATTTATCATACCTGGAAAGTATTTAAATATTCAAATGCTAGAACTTTTAATATGAAAGGAAATCGATAGGGAGAGAAAAACTTTGTAGAATTAGCTATAAATAACTGATATGCCTGTATAAGCAATATAAAACTTAAAACCAAAGTGCTGGGGATTCAGCTTAATTTGTAGAGTGTTTGCCTAGCATGGACAGAACTCTAGGTTCAAGTCCCAGAACCATATGAACTGTGCAGGATGGCACACACTAATAATCCGAGCATGTGGAAAGTAGCCACAGAAAGGTTAGATGTTCAAAGTCATCCTTGACTATGCAATGCGCTCAGGACTACCCTGGGATATAAGAGCTCTTGTCTCCAAAAATATTTATATATAACTGTCCAAAATATAAAGAACAAATTGAGGTAATATATGGTAAATAACAGAGAGCAAATAATATAGGGGACTCAAAAACAAGATAATGGAAATGGAAAAAATATATATCTGTGGAAAAGAATTTAACTTCTGTGGGAATTTAACATTTGCAAAGCAGAAAATACTTTAAGCTTATATTAAATTAGGAAATACATACAAATTAAAGGGAACGAAGCTGATAAGAACAGAGTTCACCTGTCGACTAAGGTGCTGTGGAATAGGTCTGTAAGTCATGGCCGTTCTTCGGCAACATCTTGACAGTTGTGTCAAATGCCCTGGAAGTGTGAATTATTCTACTGAAATTTTTATCTCCTCTACTAAAAAAAAGTTTTTAAAAGATGTATATATGGAAAAATTTGCCACAATGATATTTGTAAGATTAGTGAAAGTCTAAATGTTCAGTTAGTGGAATGTTCTAAAGCAATTTTAAGGCGTTCATAGAGAATTTTTTGTAAGGAATGGCAGCAAGATGGCTCAGCGGGGAGAAATACTTGCTGTCTTGGGGTGCAAGCCTCTTGACCTGAGTTCAGCCATCAGATTGAAAAAGAAAGCTGACTTCCGAAAGTTGTCCTCTGATCTCCATACACATATCAAGGGCCATGTGTCCCCAACATCACACACGATAATAATAAATCAAAAATATTTTTTAAAAAAATCTCTAACTCTATGAAATTTCTCATAATAATGAAGAAAAAGATATGACTTGACTTTATGCAGGTATAAAACTTGCATAACGAGGGTGGGTGAAATGGCACACGCCTATAGGCCCAGCACTCGGGAGGCTGAGCCAGATGGGTTGTAGATTTGCGGTGAAGTTAGCCTGGGATACATAGCAAAACCCTGTCTGAAAAGAACACCAATTAAACAAATAAAAAGGGCCTACCTCAAACAACAGTCCCTTAGAAACGGGAGCAGTGAGCTAGCCCAGCTGACCAAAGAACTTTCTGTACCAGCCTGATGCCCTGAGTTCGATCCCCTGAATGCAGGGGGCAAAAAGGGGCCCCACTTCAGAAAAGTGTTCTCTGGCTTTCTCGTGCTCTCCACAGCATGGTACATGATAACTGGGTTTCTGTCTCTTATCGATAAGAGAGAATTTTATGGGCTGATCTTTTATAGAAAACGAAATGTTTGAAACAGTTAGTGAATACAATTAGTGAATGCTGGCAATGGTTTTGAAACCTGTGCTTTTTGTTAATCATTGTGAGTATCATTTGTTCCCAATATCTGTGTTTATCCAATTTAGATAATTGGATAGATTGGAGCAGATATATTTCTGTGTCTGTGTTCCCACTGGTACTCTTTTGGGTTGAAAATATAATAGGGTATTTACTGCTGACTAGCTTGATAAAATTTGCCCCTGATGCCAGTGAAACTCTGAAGTGAGGTGCCTAAGGCTTATTTTCTTTATTGCCCAGCAAGGCATCAAATACTTAGGAGTTCTTGATAAGGGTTCTACTTTTACTTTTTGATTGGAGTTATTCAAGGTAATGAAAACAACCCCTTGAAGTTTAGAAAAACCTAATTACACCTGTGTGTGTGTGTTCATGCATGTGTACGTGCATGTGTGTGCATATGTGTATGTATGTATATATGTCTGTGCATTGTGTATGTGTGTGTGTTTATGTGTGTATGTGTGCGCATGTGTGTGTGTGTCTCATTTAAAATAGATCGTTTGCATGCAGAAGCTTGTGATACCAGTTAGTGACAGAGGTGGGGATGGACTTCTGACCCTCATGCTCAGCAGGTAGCCCAGAACCTGGATGAAGCAGGTGCTTCTTCCTCCATCCTTCTAGAAATGAATAAGTGTTAACAAAGGTCTCCATGCCCTTGGGAGGCAAACAGAGAAGGCAACAGCACGTTTGTGTCAATTTTCTTGCAAACTGCATGTGGTAGATTTATGATCTCTTCAGTACACAACCCCAAGTACTATTTTTATCCAGACATGAACATATCATGCTTAATCTCCTGCTCCATGTACAGGATACATGGGAGGACCATGCCCTCTAGCTGACCTTTTCCAAATCAAGTCCTGAGTCTGAAAGCTGTAACCCAAAACCCCAAATCACTGGCCTTCGAGAAGTTTCCCTGAGAGAATCAAGCATTCCTTTTCTTTTCCAAGTGCATGTGTCTCCGGCATGCCTTCAGGAAGTGTGGTATCCTTGGCCCCGAGCCTTCCTAAATTTGGGGATACACGTATAAGCAATGATCTCCGAGTTCCAACTTGATTGGAGCTTGAACCCAATCTCACCAAAATTAGTTTTCAAATCCAAATTCAATTAAAAACAGATGTTTCCAAGTAGACTGAAAAAAAAATTGAAAAAAAAATGTATCTCAGTCTCACCGCCTCCAGAACTGGTTGAATTCTCTAGGTATTTGTAATCAACACAGATGGAGAAGTAAGGCATGTTCCCAGAGTTTGCCCTTCCTTGCCACCACACCGACACTTGGAGAGCTTCGAGGCAGTCTTTTTAAGAAGGTGAGCCATGATTTGCTGGCTTGGGCTTGTCTTTGTGACCCCCCTTTCTAATCTATTCCAGATCAAGACAAATTTGCATCTTGGGTTAGGCACATAATAATTCTTATTGCAGAGAATTAGTTCTTACATCCAGCGGAAAGGCCACATAAAAATAACTTGTTATCGAAAAAAAGTAATGGAATATTAAAGATTCTTGCACATAAAGTTTTGTTTAGCACATTCCTTGGAACTGCTTTCTAAAGCTACTCTAATGGCAATTCAGGAAACATTACTGAGTTTGGGAACTTTTTTCCCCCCATTAAAATCAAAACCCCATTAAAGAATGAATGGTGGGAAGAGAGAGGAGAAAGCTTGCTTGTGGACAAATAGTACCGTGAACCTCAGTGCATTTAAATGAACGCATGAGGTCTTCGGAGATGAAAACCATGTGTCCAATTACTGTGAGCCTCGCTGCCCCTGATGAGATGAGGGCGGACAGTCCTCAGCTCAGTGTCTTAAAATGAGCGTGTCTATTTTCAGAATAATTTTTTTTTACATTAAGTCTGGTCCATCATTTGATTTTTAATCTTTTTTTTTTCCATATCCCTGGAACTCTTACCTTCTTGGTATCCTTCAACTTATGTGTGTGTGGAATGATACCCTTTGGAGATCTTGGATGCATCTGTGAATTAAAGGGAAAAAAATGAGATGTAAGTGCTCACTCTATTTGTCATTTTGAATACGTTTTGAGTCACTTGATTTATGATTAAGCATTTCTTGGGAGAGGAGAATGGTTAAGGTGGTATTTTGAGCTCCATTTAAGACAATTTAGCTGTCATCGGGCCTCCTTACCCCATAACCTTCGCGAGACCTCGCTTCATAAATTGGACCCAAACAATTGGCTTGTGTTTCAAGTAGACAAAACCTTATGGAAATGATACTTGCTAAGTGTTTTTATTGGACATCTGGGTAAGAGTCAGCCTTTGTCAGGCTGGTCACAGACCACAGCCAGCCTCCCTTCCAGCACTTGAGGTGGCAGGTTCTGCTCTCAGAAAACCCCTTTTTAAAATTATTTTCAATCGAGAACAAATGAGATTAATTTTTGAATCATTTTCCCCAGCTCGCTGCTTTCCTTCCTGATTCCATGGTTGAGAACAGGAACGTTTCCCCTCCCTCCATCGCCTTCGGGTCAGCTATGCATGTCTAGTGCCTCCTTACCCTTCCCTCTCAGCACTCCACCTGAGAATCAGGAGGATCTCTGCAGACCGAGCTATGTTCCTGGCATGCCTCAGCTAAGTGATGGCTGCACAGGTCAGACCCTCCCAGGGCTAAACTGAGCTCAGCCGGCTTGGATGCTAACTGCATTGCCTCCACTCTGAGTCGGCTCAGCCCAAACTAGTGTGAGGTCCCAGTGGCATGAGTCTCCTCACTGTCGTGTGGCTCGCTTTGAGAGGGACAAGAGGTGTTAGTACCGGCGGATCTGATTTATTGGTCACAAACTCTACTCTTTATTTTAAATAAATAAAAGCATCTAAAGTAGTATCCTTTGTTTGCCAGTGTTTAAAAAAGCAAGGAGCTCTGTGTACTATTTTCATTACTTTTGCCATGAGAGAGAATGTTATATTTGGAAAGTAGATATCGGCTGTAATTGTAAGAATTCTAGAAATTCCTGGCCCAAACAGAGCATCTCTTAGATGTGAAATTGGGGCTGAGAGAGGAAACAATTTGTTCCAATATGAAACAAAGGGGGAAAGAGAGGGAAGACAAATGCCCTGAGTATTCTAAAGATGAATTTCATCTTGTTGAAGCTGAGAAGATGTTCCTTTCCCCAACAGAGAATGGATCCCCCTGTGGTCCAGGAAGCTGACAAGGAAAATTGTCTGAAAACGTTAAACCTCCCTCTCCTTCCTCACGCTGACTGTTCTGGTCTTGTGGTGAATGGTTGTAATGCCAGGGCTAGGGAGGCAAGGCAGGGACTGGGCAAGTGTGAGACCAGTCCAGGGTGAAGGGCGAGTGCCAGCCTGAGCTACAAAGACAGAGCGGCTCAAAAAGCCAAAGCAATGAGTATGAAGCCCACGAAGGTGTCCTTTCCCTGGGGGAAAACAAAGGCATCAGAGATCTTAGGGGAAGTCTAAGTCTTCTTCCCTCACAACCTCTAGACTTCCTCCGGGAGACTCCAGAACTGAGACGTAAACGCCATTCCAGGATACCAGTGACAAACAATGCTCCTAAAGCTTGTTCCGGAAGGTAAGTGTCCTTCCCGCATGAAGCAGGACTTTACTTCTGTAAAGCCCAGGGTTAGCAGCAACCAGAGCTCTGCTCCTATCACACAGCCCAAGATCCTTGGGAGCTACGCTGGCCTCTTGGAGCTCCTGACGCTTTAGCAGTACTGGGCGAACAGATTGGGGTCTTTGTAGCTTTAGGGTTCTTTATTTTCTATGCTGAACTTGTATTTGTGTGTGTGTGGGGGTGGTGGTGGTGGTGATGGTTTAATTCCTTTAAGTGTGGAATTTAAAAGCTTAGAAGCCCAAGCAGAAGGTGGGGAAGGCAAGGGTCAAAAGAGAGAAAGGGAAACAGAATCCACACTTGGCCAAGAATGAGAGGAAATGAACTCGCAGATAAGTAACAAGGTGGGAGAATGAGGGGAACTGGATTAATTTCCTGCATCTCAGATTTTAATAGAATGGGGAGGCGGCTGGTGATTTGCAAGGGAGCTCTAGAAGAAGTGTCAGGGTTCACAGCCCCTTTAACTTTTCCCCTCAAAACTAGTACCTCCCATGAGACTTAGCAGTTCATTGCACAGTGTGGGCAGAGACTGTGACTCAGATCGTGAGACTGGCAGGACAGCCCCTGCTGACTGGCCAAGGGGACTAGGTTAGGCCTACATGTCCTCTGCAGCTTCAGTGTGGCCTGAGAGGAGACTGGATGTAAGAGATTATAGCGGACAGTTACTAGGTAACAAAGGTGGGGAATCTCCAAGATGGCCAGCTTCTTTCTTCCTCAACCTCCTGACTTGAGATAAAAGCCTGGCAGGTTTCTTCTCCCACCAGCAGATCCGCTGAGGATGGACGGGCTCAACAGACCTCAGGACATGTCACGCAGTTCTGAGTCAGTCAGCCATCCTAGCTTTCTTCAGCCTGACCAACCCTACATTGGGGGAGGAAGACTCTTCTGAGACTTTAAACCCCCAGCCCCTGGGGAATGGACAGGATGTTCCGCTTTCCGAGTCCCCGCTCTGCTTCGCAGAGGGTCTCATTCTCTGCGTGTCTGCTGCGTGCGTGTCCTCACCCTCATAAACGCCGTCCTTAACTGCTGGCTCTGTTTGAGGTGCTTGAGATTTCTCTGCCGCTACCTGTCCCGCTCTGGATTTTTCCTGCCTTTTAATTCCTTAACAACAGAGAAAAATGAACGGATCCATACTCCTGGACAGTGTCATTTCAAGACCCCTAAACTGTGTCCTCAGCTGCGCGGAAGCGCTGTGGTAGAGGGGATGCATTTGTGTTGGTCTCCCTGTGTAGCCTTCATCTGTGACATCCTACCCCAACTTCGTGCCATGGCAACAAAATAAAAAAGCTTTTCTCCCAGGGCTATCTGAAAAATCGGTGCGAGTACTGTCTCTGTTTCTAACTGTGCTCAATCGTTAGCAGCAGTTCACCCTTTTAATGTGCAAAATGAAAACCTCTCAGGCTTCCTCTGCGAGACGCTGCTTTAAAGCGACAGGGTTAAGTAGGTTAGGCAGTCCGAGATTGTTCTGTGGGAAATTGTAAAATGTTTAATTTCCGAAGGGGCTCTGCATAACACAGTGGTCAATTGTGCACTGAACTGGTCCCGAAGAAGATTGCAAAGTATTTTCAAAGTAGGCTTGCCTAACGCAGAAGGGCGGGCCTCCGGCCAACACTATGGGAGAAGCTCTGTGGCAGGCTCCCAGATGTGGGGATGGACTAGGGACAGGGGTGCGGGGGGGGGGGGGGGGGGCGGGGCGAGGTGGGGAAAAGGGGCTGAGGCAGACTTACCCTTGGCCAGCGACAGGAGAAATGGCAATGCCAGTCACTGCCCAGAAAGGCTGTGACTTAAGGTGCGCCAGTTCTTTGTCTCTTTGCCTACTGCTAATTGGTTCGTTGATTGATTGATGTACATCAATTGAATTTAGACTTGATGCATATTCAGCAAGTACTCTCACTATTGCCGAGTTGTAGCTCAGTCCCCTTTTGATTTTGTATTTTGGGCCTTAAATTTGTAATCTTCCCACCTTAGTCCTTTGCCTCCTGAGTTGCTAGGCTTGGAAACCTACACTCCCAGACCCAACTGCTTTCTTTTGAGAAGACGATTTCTTTAGACTATGATTTCTTTTTTTCTTTTCTTTACTTTTCCTTTCTTTTCCTTATTTCCTTCTCTCTCTTCTTCTTCTTTCTTTCTTTCTTTTTTGATTTTTCTAGACAGGGTTTCTTCATGTCCTGGCTGTCCTGGAACTCACTTTGTAAATCAGGCTGGCCTCGAACTCACAGAGATCCACCTGGCTCAGCCTCCCGAGTACTGGGATTAAAGGCTTGAGCCACCTCTGCCCAGCTTTGAGATGATTTCTATATACAGCAGAAGCTGACATGAGACTCTGTGTCCTCTATACTAGCCTGCCACATCCAGGTACCCTGAAAGCAGACTGCATTATGTGTTGAACTTAGGTCTACTGACCACTCTCCAGAGTTAAGCAGCTCCTAGACCACTTCTCCAGCCTTTTTAAAGAAAAATCACACATCAGCGGATACAGTTCTTCCTTTTTTATTATTAATTTTTTCATTTACATAACAACCCCAGTTGCCCCCCCCTTCTCCTGAGCCCCTCCCCTCATCTCACCCCAATCCAATCCTTAGAGGGGGTAAGGCGTCCTTTGGGGAGTCAACAAAGTCTGGCAAACCAAGTTAAGGCAAGGAGCTGATTCCTCCCCCTGCATCAAGGCTGAACAAGGGATCAGTAGGTACAGTTCTTTATTGGTGCAGCGACCTTTTCAGGAGTCTCTGTGCCAGGGAATTATTAGTGGGGTCACTAATTAGAAGAAATCGTCCCTGTTAAGCCCTAATTCCATATATTCCATACACACTTCCTTATATGTAGTCAGGAAACAAATGCAAAACTCTTTTCTTGGACCCAAAGCCTGATACTGGGGTTGTCTTTCTTAAGCCGTATTCATCATGCACCATGTATAACGTGCATTTGGAGTTCTTCCCAAGTTAGGGCTTCATTAGAGCAGAACAAGAACTATAGAAATTCTCAGGGTAACCTGAGAGCAAAGCCTCCCCATTGGAGTTATTGTTTTCCTCTGCCTTTTACAGCTTCTCACTCCCCCGGAATTCAACAGTGCTTTCTGGGGGTTCCCCCTTTGCCAGGCCTCTTCAAAGTAGCCATTTCGTTTCCCTATAAAATATAGAAGCTACATATTTGTGTTTGCAGAACATAAAGTTCTTTTCTTTTACATTTGTATTTCATTGACAGGCCTACTATGACGTTGAGTTGTATAAACAAGTTAGGTTCTGAGAGCGAGATGCGGCCCAGTTAAGCTTGTTTAGGTGTACCCAAATCCCTGGGGTCCGTATCCAGCGTTACATAAACCAGACAGAGTTGTGCATGCTTTCCCAGGAGGAGAATCAACAATTCAAGGTCATTCTTGGCTACATGAAACGTGGCCAGAAGAGGGTGAGAAGGGAGAGGATGGAGAGAGAGGGAGAGAGAGGAAGATTAAGAGAGGGGAGATATTGCTTCCGGCCAAAGCGAGCATCCTCTCAACCAAGCGTTGGGAGATAAATTGTGTCCCTCAAGAAAGCATTATTTGTCAAAATCTTAATTCTCTCAGAATGTAACCAAGTTTAGAGACAGGGTCATTGGGGTAAGACCTTTTCCAATATGTCTGGTCTCTTTATAAAAACAAATGTAGTCTCAGGCAGAGAAAGAGGGAAGATCACGTGGGGACACCGGGGAAAATGACTATCTAAAATCTGAAGAGAGTGACCTGAAACAGATAGCCCTTTAAAGTCCTTAGAAGGAAGCTTCCTGATCTTAGTCTTGGCTTCTGTAATATGAAAAGTAGATTTCTGTTTAAGCCTCCCAGTCGATGGTCCTTGGTTACAGCATCCCTAACAAACGAAGGAGGAAGGAGCTTTTGATGTGGAATTTGTAGGGCTGAGTAGTTCCAGTATCCCTACATATGATGACAGGAACTTCAGGTAAATGGGAGAGTGGGAACATGGACTGAAGGGGGGGGGGCGAGAAGAGATTGGCCAGGCCTGCAGTGAGCTGTGGAGACAACTGAGGCCTTTGGACAAACAAAGAATCCTGGAGGCATGATCTTGTATAGAAGAGGCTGCTTATTTCTGTAGTAACCCCTATGTGTCCCAGGGACACACTCAGATCTTTCGAAGGGTGGCCTGAAGTGGCAGATAGCACCAAGCCTTGTTTATACTGCACTTCCTTTACTTGTACACTGTCCCATGTCTTTTCTGTTGCTCCTATAAAACACGGTGATGAAAGAGATTTCGGGGAGAAAAGATTTATTCTGCTTACACCCCCAGGTTACGGTCTAGTCATTGTGGGGAAGCCAAGGCAGGATCTTCCGTTAGTCCCATTGCATCCACAATTAAGAGCAGAGGGCACTGAGTGCGTGTGTGCACACTTGCTTGAGGGTGCTCAGTTTTACATCTCCACACTTGGACAGTTCAGGAACCTCTGCCTAGGCAGTGAGTGGTGCCATTCACACTGCCCTGGGTCATGCTTGTCAGTTAACTTAAGACAGCCAATCAGACATACCTATAGGCCAACCCAATATAGACAGCTCTCATTGAGACCTCCCACAGTGTGCCACAGTGACAATAAATCTAACCAGCACACATATAAGGGAGTTTACCAATAAGGCACAACAAGAGATTAACCACAAAACAGAACAACTGAACCAAAGTCTGTGGTAAAATTAGCCAAAACTTGGGAGTTGTTTACTTCTGGTCAGGTAACTGAAACCGTGGAAAGAGAAAACACTGAGAGAGAAAGCCGTTGCACATTCTGACGTCTGCCCTTTGGGGGACCGATGGCATTGGTCAGAAGTCAGAGGAATAGAGCCGCTGGGCAGTCAGGACTGGTATTTGCTGGGAGCACTAACAGACCATTCCCGCCTCACTAAAACTCACCCCTCCCTCCCTGACACCCATTCTAGGCTTCCTGAGGTAATTTACTCCTTAGGGGAGAAGGGAGTGGACGGTATGGGTGGCAGAGTTCATAAAAAAAAAAAAGCATGCTTTGGTTAGGGCTTCTGAAGAGTCCCTGACCAACTCAATAGTGGGGAGTTTTGCCCCTTAGCTGCTAAAAAACCTACAAGATAAACCTCGGTTTCTGTTCACCTAGCATTCACATTGAGGAACTAAAGCATGGCTGAGCGTTTGATCATGCATGAAAGACTAACTCCTCACGGGTCTATTAAGTCTTTGGTGCATAATAAATATGCTTGGATAAGTGTTGGATGACTGTTCCCATAGCTTCCGTGTGTGTAAGCCTGTTGTATTGGACGTGGTTTCTCACACAGCCATTAATGCTAACTGCTCTAGAGCCTTGTGACATTTCAAAACAAGTCGCTCTTCCGAAACAGCTCCATTAGAAACGAGACCCAACCAGGAGACATTCTGATTCAGTCGGTCTGGCATTTATCTATTCATAAAATACTCTGGGTGATTTAACATACAGCTAGTGTTGAAAAAAAAACCCGATTATATTCAACCTTCTAAATATTTATAACAGCTCTGAGAGCAAGATTAAATTTGATACCATAGATTTTTCTACTTTAAATCCTTACGATCCTAATTTTGTCAAACCTTATTAGCATATTTTGGAAGCACGTTTTCCAACCCATGATTCAAACTAATAACTTCCAAATGGCCACTTGGTGCATTGGGTTTTAATTTTGGAAGACCACCTCCTCTTCTTGATGCTCTCAAGGTCTGAATACCTAAGGGGCAGAAACTACCTGAATCAAAGACTATCTGTTTACCAAATCACACTCCTGCCCCAGAATCACCCCCAATTAAACCCAACCAACTAAAAACACCAAGCTCCATATTAAAAAAAAAACATAGCAGATGGGAATACAGTCCATAAATTTAGGTGTGCTGGAAATGGACTTTATTTTGCTATAATTTAATTTCTATTTCCCATTTTGTTAGGCGACTAAATCTTAGTACTAGTCAATAAAGAGTATTTCCCATCTCTTTCCCAAGGGCTGCAGTGAGTTATTGGAAATTTAAATCATAGGAAGGCATGGGGGCAAGGAGAGAACTTGTCATCTGATCTGAATTCCTATGGCTCCTGCTGGCGTCTACGGAAAGGTCTTCCTTTATGGTCCCTGCTGCCACGCCGTAGTACGTATGCCACTGCAAAGCTTTTGCTGCAGTTGCCACTCATGGCCTTGCATCTCCCCAGCAGGAAAGGGTGAGCTTCATGTTCCCCTCCTGCTCTGAGCCAGGGTAAGCTGTGTGTTTCCTCCGGCAAATGTACTGCTGTAAGAGGCAGCCCTTTCTGCCCTGAGTCCTAGCCATGGCTGAGGCTCCGTCCAGGACAGAAGGATGATTTTTCTCCTATTACCAGACCCTCAAATCTCTGTGGGTTTGCTGTTTCAAGCCCTCACTGCCATAGTCTCTGGCATCTGCCCCTTCTTCCTGCATCATTGGGACTCTTTCCTAATTTCCACCAAGCAAGCCTTGCTCTAATACAGTCAAGTGTTTTTGCAAATGTGTTATGTGATTTATGCACAAGTGTTTTATGGGTTGAACTTTTGAACTAACCATAGAAGCCTCCTTAGGCTGCTCTTTTAGGCACCTTTTCTTGTCCCGGAGAGATGCTGGGACACGGAACTGGGAAAGAGAAAGTAAAACTCCTCACGATTTAGCCTTAGCTACGCTAATGACAAAAATCTGGACATCACTGTCCTTGGGAGTTTAAAGAAAAAAAAACTAAAAACCCTGACATGATGGGGCAAATACAAAGAACTGAGTTAGCCAGAAGGTATTTTTAAAGTTGAATTGTGAAAAAATATAAGATGCTTACTTTAAAAAAATATCAGAAATAGAAATAGCAAGGTTGGAGTAGAAGGGTCTTTCCCCGATGTTTATGTTTATTCTGTATCTCCTTCATGAAATGATTTTCTTCCTGGTTTGTAATAATTTTGTTGCAGAAATAATGGCTGTAAACTTTTATGGTTATCTCCTGCAGACGATCACCTTCATCTGAGAGACATGCTTGCTTGGGATGGGAAATCGCATTTACTCCCCATCAGTTTGTGGAGGGAAATTGAATTTGATAGAATGTTTATTGCTAGAAATCCAGTTCGCTCACCTAAGCTTGCAATGCACACACCAGCCCTGTGGTCTCCCTAACTTCATTCTGCTACTCCACTCTACTGAAGGGCCTTGGCTTCATTTAATTAAAAAGCATTGAGCCAGCTACTTAACTTTTCCCTATGAGCCTGTTTGGAAAACCAGGAGGACCATCATATAAATAGCTTTAAAGAGATATATGAATAAATTGTATGCTCCATTGGAAAATGAAGGATCAAGGAAAAACTATTGATGAACACTTCATTTACATTGTGTTTTGTTTCGTCATACAAGTTTAGCTGTGCTGCTAATAGACTGTATAACTACAGAACGATGTCATGGGTGGAAACACAGAAGAATCAGAAAAAAGGGTGAGGAATTTGGTTTCTCTAAGCTGAAGAATAGATACATTCATGCATTAGATCCTGTATTAGTACTCGGGGTCCTGCTATCATAGAAGAAAGTTCATTCTCGTGAATGTAGTAAACACGGTTTCTCCATCCACTATGTCCGAGGGCAGAGACTTCTCTAACTGGACTTCTACACTGCTGGAAAAATGGCAGACCTTAGTACAAAGGTTTCACAGTGGTTGGTTGGTGTGCCAACATCAGCTGCGGTTATCATTAGAGCACAGCTCATCTCTGAACCCTTCAAACTCTCTACCTTAGGCATCTGTTAGAAGTCTCCAGAATGCTTGCTCTGTTGTGCTGTGGCTGCCCATTTCTGAGCAAATAAACTCCACTCCTCTGACTGAAAGGATACGTTTGTATATTTCCCTGTGAGTAGTTGGCATAATTTTGGAATATTGGTGGTCAGTGTATCTCATATGTGAGCCTGGAGGAGGAGGAAGAACAAAATACCCTGTCTCTCAACTTCCATTCCACTGTGAGTTACTTCTGCAGGGTCACAGGTCCATCAGAGACTGAATGAAGGGGACACACGGTTGTGTTGAGTCACTATGAAAGACGCACTATTGCTGTCTTTCCCTTCTCTGACTTGTCTTTGCTCCTGAGTCTCTCAGGTTAAATCTAAGGTGAGAAGTTTAAAATGTATTATGTTTTCAAATATTTGAAAGCTATAGAAATAACAAAAGTAAGTCTAACCTTTCTACTGCTTATTATACTGCACCTTGGAAACTGGTGTTTAAATTTAATGTTTGGGGAGATGGAGAAGGGAGGCATCTGCGTGTCTGTATGTGTGCATTGTTTTTGTTTAATATGAATTTCAGGCATGCTTAGCTCCCATGATTTTCAATGGCTTCTCTAAGTATGCAATTTCACATTCTTTCATGACTACAAAGCTGAGTCCCATGAACTGGGGTTCTGTTCTGTTTTCATTTTCAGTATGAAAGGTAATTATAATGTGGTTGGGACTCTTAGGTTTATTTTTTCAACTTGCTGGGTCTATTTTTAAAATCCACAATAATTAATTTTGGTTGGTAACTGTCATTACACATGTTTATAACGTATTTTACTTTTTAAGAATCAGCAATTCCCCTCAGAGACCAAGGAACCATGTGAAAGAGGAGGCAGGAAGATTGTAAAAGTCAGAGGAGATGGAAGACACCAGGACAACAAGGCCTTCTGAATCAACTAAGCAGGGTTCAGAGACTGAAGTAGCAAGCAGAGGGACTATATGGGTCTGTACCAGGTCTCTGTGTATATATTATAGCTGCTAGCTTATTATTTTTATGGGACTCCTGACTGTGAGAACGAGTGAGTCTCTGACTCTTGTGTCTGCTCTTGGTGTTCTTTTCCTCCTGATGAGTAGCCATGTTTAACTTCAATATGATAGTTTTGTTTGCTTTGGTTTGTTTTTCGAGGCAGGATTTCTCTGTGTAACAGCACTGGCTGTCCTGGAACTCACTTTGTAGACCAAGCTGGCCTTGAATTCACAGAGATCCACCTGCTTCTGCCTTCTGAGTGCTGGGATTAAAGGTGCATACCACCACTGCCCAGCTCAATATGATAGGTTTTGCTTCATCTTAATATATTTTATTTTGTCATGTTTGGTTCTATCTCTTAGAAGCCAGTTGTTTTCTCTTTTCAAATAAAAGACAGAAGAGTAGATCTGGAAGAGAGGGAGAAACTTGGAGGAATAGAGGGGTGAAACTATAATCAGGATATATTGTATGAGAAAAGGAACTGTTTTCAATAAAAAAAAGTGGAAAAAAGAACCAGCAAGTTTCCTGTAGCAATATGTCAACTACCACAAACACCTGAACTGTGCAAGTAGCTGGTCTTGTGCAACCATTTATCAGTTACTTCAGTTGCACTTTTTAAGTGAGTACCAAAATGTATAAGTATCAGAAAGGTCCTAAGAGGTGACGCCTTTGAGAGTTTAGCAAATCTCGTTCATCAAAATTTCCATGGAGTATTGGTAAGACTTTGCAAAAAAAAATATTGGTCTTCTGTTTGGGGGATGGAAGCCAGAATTTATTAAAATTGAAATACAATTTTGAGTTACAGATTATTATTCATATACCCTTCCGCAGGATGTTTCGATCTTTGTTACTCAAAGATTCCAACACCAAGAAGGAGTTGCATTGTAGCTTTGGGGCCCCATACTCTTCATAAATCCTTATTCTTAAGATAGGTAAAATTATATCTGGATAGTACATTTGTTTACATTATGTGTCTATGAATATTTATGAAGGAGATTTGCTTTATAAGCCACTTCAAAGATTTGTCTTGTTTCTGTTGACTTGCAACATTGAGACTTGCTTTGCTTTTAAACTGAAGTCTGGATGTAATGTCCACAATGTAACTATGGTCTCCACATGGGTTGAGTCAAGCAGCCTCTAGAAAAATAATTAAGTCCTCTGGAACATTCTACCTTCAAAGGGTTAAAATAGGCTGCCTGGTTCAGATATTTAGCATTTTGCTTGGCAGTCTGCTGCTCCTCGGTGGAGTTAGTTACTGTTTTGATAACTATAAGGGCACCTACTATTTGGGGATTTATATCTTTCTTTTGACTAGTGGAAAGTCTTTGTAGATGACATGCTAAATAATCTAGAAAGGGAGCGTTAAACCAAGCTCCACATCTTCTATATGAGGACACTGAAATTAAATGACTTACCCACATACTCGGAGGAGAGTGGTAGGTCTAGGACACACTCCCCGTCACACTTCCAGTCATGACATCCATCAGCTCCGGGTCAGATCTCTCAGGCAGATGACTCCAAGCAAAGCCCCAGTCTCTCCAGTACCCTTCGTAATATCTGCAAACACCAGGGAAGAAAAACGTTGGCGGAAGAAACTCAAGGAAGAGTGAGAAGTCTCACAAGGCCAGAGGAAGCTCTGAGTCTTTTGAGACTCAATTTTACAGACTGAGTGGAAGTTCAAACCTTTGGAAAGAATTCCCCCCGGCCCCCGTGTGTGTATGTGGAATTGTGTGTAGACATTCAAACAACTGTGGCTGCTGTCAGCTCACAAGTACTATGGCAGTGTTATGCCCAGCATTTCATAGCCCTGCTCTCCATGCTCTGACTTTTACATCATTGCTTCTCTTATTTCATGATGGTCCCTGAGCCTGTGGAGAGGGTGATACAGATATCATCCTCTATGGCCAAGCCCTCAGCAGTAGATTATTATCAATACCCTGTCCAGTTATGAGTCCTTGACTGACTCCTATCTATACACAAGCACAATGAAGCATCTCTGACCAAGGTTGAGAACAACACTGTGGTGGTTTGAATAGAAATGCCCCCATGGCTTCTGCTTTCCTGCTCTCCATGGGAACGGTGATTCTGTAAGTCTATTTCCCCATTAAAGCTGTATATATTTTTATAATCAGTCTGCATTCATTTACGCCGTTACATTCCATCAATTTTCTACGCATCCCATAATTTTATTTTGTGGCCAAATAAGATTCCATTGTGTGTATGTGCCATATTTGTATTATCTGTTCATCATGAAGGATGTTCGGGCTGATTCTGCTTACTGAATGCCGCTAATAGAGCAGCAACGAACATGAATGGATGCACTAGGATCTCTAGAGCAGGATATGGGGTCTCTTTGGCATAAGCCCAGGAATGGTGTAACTAAGTCATACGGTAGTTTTAAGGTTTAGCTTTTTTAAGAAGCCTCCATGCTGCCTTCAGTAGGGGCTCCACCAGTTTATGACTCACGCCAATGGTGCGCACGTGTTCCTTATGCCGGCATTTGTTCTCGTTTGATGGTAGCCTTGCTAACTAGGGTGAGATGGGATCTTAGAGCGGTTTTAATTTGCATTTCTCAGCTGGCTAATGATATTGACTTTTTTTTTCAAACATTTGTATTTCAGTTTTTTCTTTTTTTGAGAAATGCCATAGCCTACTTTATTCATTGAATTACTTTATTGATGTTTAGTCTTTGTATGTTTTAGGTGCTGATCCTCTGGTGGATAGACAGTAGACAAAGATTTCATTCCCTTTTGTATGTCATCTCTTCACTTTTTTGCTTCACAGAAGCTATTTAATTTCATGAGTTCCCATTTTTCCAATGTTGGCCTTGTCTTCTAAGCATTTAGAGTTCTATTCAAAAAGTTGCTTTTGCTTTTTTTCTTATTCTTGTGTCTTGAAGTGCACTTGGAATGCTCCCTGCATTTCTTCTCTAGCAGTTTTAGAGTTCCAGATCTTGCACTGAGGTCCTTGATCCATTTGGAGTTGCTTTTGTACAGAGTAAGATACATTCAGATTCACTATGCAGTACTTAGATACCCAGTTTCCCCAGCTCTTTCCCTAAATACGCTATCTTTTCTCCAATGTATATTCTTGGCATCTTTGCCAAAACTCAGATGGCTGTAGTTGTGTGGCTTTGTGTCTGGGTTCTCTATTTTATTTCACTGAAGTATGGTCCTATTTTTGTGCCCATACCCTGCTGTTTTTATTATTATGACTCTGTAGTATAACTTAAAATCAGGTGAGGTGATACTACCAGCAGTATCCTTTTTGCTCAGGGATGCTTTCGATACTTGGGTTCATTTATGCTTCCATATGAATTTTAAGGTTTTTTGTGAATAACGTCACTGGAATTTTGATTGCGATTGCACCAAATCTGTAGATTGCATTTGATAAGATGGCCATTTTCACAATAACAAACCTTCTGATCCTTGAGCATGGGAAGTCTTTCCATTGTCTGGTGTATTTCCTCAAATTCTCTTTTCAGTGTTTTCAAGGTTTTATGGTAGAGGTTTTTCACATTCTTGGTCAGGTTGATTCCAAAGGCTTTTGTTGTTGCTGTTGTGTCTATTTGCTTCTTTCTTTCTTTTGCTATTGTGAATGGAATTGTTTTCTTGTTTGTTTTTCCCACTAGCTTTGTCACTGGCATATAAGAAGGCTATTGATTTTTGTATGCCTAATGTCAGCTCTATATTATTCCCTAAGTAGAATGTTCACTGTGATTGCAAGTATAGCTATTTGATATTACCACTATGCAAAATGTCATACAAGTCAATTATTAACAGTGATCCCTTTGACTTCAATAATTACTGGAGGATTAATGACCGAGAATAGTCCAAAGGATGTTCAGCTTTTAGCTAAGATGATTAGGAGTGGGAAGGAAGAAGGTGGGTAAGAATAAAAATTAAGTGTTAGATCAACTTTTAAAAGAAAAGAAAGGGATGAGTTAAGTAGCTGGAAAAGAAAGTTATCATTCTGTTAGGGTCCTCAGACATTAGAGGCTGCTAAATCTATGAGAGTCTGCAGTTAAGAAAAGGGGGAGGGGATAAGGATGAGAGAAAAAAGAAAATACATTGGAATAAGAGGAGAAATATGAGCTGTAACCTGCTTTATGTAACCTGAGCGGGGAAACATAAACAATGGTCCTAAAACCTAAATGAGCAGCAAATACATAAACAAAAGCAAAACTATCGTGAGACATATACTCAAGAATGTAAGCTAAATATTGGAAAATAAGAAGGGAAAAGCATACCTTGGGAATGTGTCGCTGATACAGCTGGGCTGCATTAAAGGCTGAGGTCTAAGGTTCTTCCGACTCTAGCACCTTTACTGCTGTGTTTGGAAAGGGGAGCCCCTGGTCTCTGCAGCTTCCATGCTCTGTGAGGTTCTGGCTCCGGCATGCAGGGAAGGGAAGGTTGTAAATTCTTTCCAGATCGTTCCCTTAGATCCTGTATTCCACACTGGACTATTCTGGACCTGGGGGTCTCATGTATGGCTTTTTCTATTTTCGGGTTCTGTTTTGAGATGGGATCTTCCTGTGTAGCTCTGGGTGGGCGGGAACTCCCAGTGTAGTTCCAGCGGGCCTCTAACTCACAGAGATCCAATTGCTTCTGCTTCTTGAGTGCTACAATTAAAGGCCCGTGTGAGCACACCTGGCTGCCATTTCGCTTTTCTAAGAGAGGGCTTCCACTCTGTGATGGAGACTAGCTGTGACTCAGTCTCACTCCCGCAACTGGAACCAAATTTACTTTCATTCAAAAACCATCCATGAGCCTTCTTTTGGGACAAGACAATAATTTCCTGATGAAGTCACACGATAGATTCCTGATAGAATTTCTTAGAAATAATAGGCAGAACCGCCCAGCAGTGCATTGACAACAGGAGACCACATGATAATTGGCAAATTTCTTGTCTGATGCTCTGTAATGATTTAGAAGCCAAATCACTACTGCTAACTTTTTCTGTTTGACAAACTGTCCACACATAACAGAGAAACCTACATTTCCTATTATTTCCCTCCATTTGGAAAAACTTTGGTATAAATGTAAAAATAATGACTGTCACAAAATCTGACACAAGAAGTCTGGCCTTATTTCATATTTTCAGGGCATATCCTATATTTCCTATGCTCCATTAGGTTCCAATTTCTGCCACCAGCATTGTGCTTGGGAGGCCTCATTATGGCAGAAGTGGCTGTTGGGTCTCCTTTGAATCTGGGTTCTATGAATCTTTCTAATCAGTTATTTTGACACGGAAAATATTAGAAGCCCTGCATATCAAAGGGAACTCAATGTTTTCTTTTAAGCTCTGTCTTTTGGGGTTGTTAGAAGTAGCCACAAATGGCTTATTATTTTATAGTCTACCTTTCCATCTGTTTCCTCACAGTTAATGTGGAATCTTTCTGAAGCACTGCTGATGCCTTGTCCATCTAGATTGCTGATTAAGCAAGCTTGTTGGTTCACACACTACTTTTGAATCCTTTAGTAAAACAAAAATTACAAACAGGTCTGACACAAAAGAATGGCTTGGGATCAATATGGTTGAAACAAGCCCAGACTGAAGTCATTACAAAATGTTCTAAATAGTCTACACTTGCAGGAGAGGATAGAGGTGGCTTCTGTCAGCAGACACTTACCAAGGGCTTATTAGTCACAAAGGACTCAGAAAAATTAAGACTATGCCCCTGGTCTGAGCATTTCAAAGGAGGGCCGAGGAAGTGAGATGCCTTCAGAGGCAGCAAAGGTTCATGTGTCTGCCTACAATCCCAGCACCAGGGAAGCTGAGGCAGGAGGATGGGAGTTCAGTGCCACCTTGGGCTGACTGTTCTTTCTCTGCCCCACATCTGCAACTACCAAATGTAGATCTAAGGCTTCTACTCAGACTTAAGAGAATCGGGACACTGGGGCTGGAGCCCAAAAACCTACATTTCTTTATTCTTTTGTGTGTGTGTGTGTATGTGTGTGTGTGTGTGTGGTGTATATGTACATATGTGTGCACATATGCTTGTTTAAATGTGGATACAGAAGCCAGATGAGGACTTTGGGAGTCTCCACCATACTTCCTTGAGACAGCGTCTCTCAGTGTTCTAGGCTGGCATCCACCAAGTCCTAGTTATCTTGTCTCTGTCCCCTACAATACTGGGGCTACAGGTGTGGGAAGCTACACCTGGCTTTTTCAGTGGGAGCTGAAGATTTGAACTCAGGTCTTCACGCCTGCACTGCAAATGCTCTTACCACTCTGAGCTATCTCCTGAGCCCCAGGAACCTTCACTGAGCCATTCAGTGACACACATTATTACCATACATCAGGGTGGTTTAGGCATGGATTCATATATTTCGGACATGGAGACAGACTCATGGGCTTATAATAAGTCTATAAATCCAGACAAGTGAACTGGGTTCAATGAAATAGAAGTTTTTTCATTACAGATTGACTACAAGAAGAAGAAACATAGCTCGACACAAATTCCTCCCACGGAATGTGGAAAGGTGAGACTTTGTCTAGGATTTGTGCACAACATTACACAATCACGGTTAAGGAGATTCTGGGAAGGGAAGTATTGCTGCCCAAGGAGGGACATTATTAGCTTTTAGAATCCAAGTCAAAGAACCTGAACTAACTGCTCTCCCTGATTCCATTTTCTATCAATAGTATCAGCAGCCTCAGGCTTTAGGCTAAAGTTTCAAGTAACCAAAATCTTATTTTTTTTCCCAGTCCACATCCATGGAAATAAAAGAAAAAAAATGGAAAAAAATAGCAACCAACTGTGTCTAATTCTGGCCCAGGGATACCATGGGCCAGAGAGATATAAACCTGGTTTCTTTATCCACTCCATCATTGTTTGATACTTGGTTGATGCAATAAATCTTCCAAGAGCTCAGATGTATGACCCAGTCAAGAAGTTCTTGATGCTCTCAGCTCGGAGACTTACAGTGTTTCAAACACTTGCCTAATGGGGTAGACAGGGTAGAGGAACCAGGCCTAGAGCCTCTGGACCCTCAAGCCTTTCCCATGATCAAGTCAGGATCTAAGTGATCTCTGTTACAGGGGTGAAGGGGACAAACTTAGGATCAGATCTGTCATGCCAGATCTGTTACTCAGTAGCCCTCTGTCCTGGAGTCCACTTTGCCTACTTGGGGAGGACTCTCTTTTTGATCAAACTGGGATGCCACCGATCTTACAGAGTCAGTGCCGGGTCTACCTGTCACTTGCAAAACGTCACATCCACGCCTGACTTACAGAAGAACTCAGTGGTTGTAGTGACTTTATTTTATTTCATAAAAATCTTTGGGGTATTGGGTTGAACTCAAGGCCTGACAGAAGCCAGGCAAGCATTTTGCCTCAACCAACTGTTGCTTTCCGTTTGCGAAAGCAGAAGATCACATTTTCAGAAGGCTCTGGAAAACTAGTTTCTCCCCTTAGGATCTTCGATCTTGGAGGAATGCCATGATAGAAAGGATCATTCCTTATGCCAATTGCAATGATTTAAAATTTAGTACAGCAATGTTTGCAGCAATGTACTTAGCTTGTTTGACACTTGGGTATAGTCAAAGTTTAGGTAAAAAAGAAACTTATCTCTGGCACCTCCTACAGGGGAAAGCAGAGAGATTTATTCAATCTGACCACACTGAGAAGACAGATAGAGTTGGCCAGCGACCTCCTGGCATTGATTCAGTCTTTCAGTCTCCAAATCTGAAGCACCTTGTGAACCCTGTGTGCACAGTAGGTACTTTAATAACCATAACTGGACTATGAATGCTAGTGATGCTTCATTTTCTTGTGTTTGTTATTTTCAAACTGTCCAGGGCCATGCGTATCACCTACACTTTATGATCGAGCTTTGCAAAGCGGTTTAGCTTGTCTAATGCCACACAGCTATTGGGCAGCAGGACTGAGACTCGAACCTGGGTCTCTCTGGTTCTTGTACATTCCACACACAGCCGTGCACAGCTGTACCTCTGACTTTAGATAGTATGATGCATAATTTAAAAAGTACCCTTCACGGGCCCTATTCAAGCTTGTTTTCATCCTGAATGCGAGTTGGGGAAAAAAAAAAAACTGTTGGCATTGGCGACGGTCACATTCATTAGGAGCTTTAAAGCCATCTGCAGTTCTATTGATATTCATCGTCCCTACTAAATCATTTACAGCATCAGGAAATTAGTCTAGAATGGCACTCGCTTTCTGAGAAAGGAACCAGGAAAATCCAGAGAGGCTAGAAGCTGAGCCCTGGTGGGAGGGGAATAGGCAGCTGGTAACTGCTCCAGGCCCAACTGCCAGGGGGATAGGGGAGCCACTGTCATCCGTAGGTGGAAGATAGAAAAACCCGGCCACGCTGGGATTTTCATTCATATGGCAACACAATCCAGGACTTGGCAAGTCAGGGAGCCCGCACAGCCAACCATCTGTTTCAAAGCCTCTTGCATTTTCCCATTCATGTAGCCATTTAATCTGCCGTTGGCACGTTTGGAAGTAAACTTCTGGAGGCTTGCTGAGACATTCGTGTCTCAGAGAGGCCCTGACAGAGATAAACTCGGGCATTGCTTACCCAAGACCACTCTGGGCTTTGCTTACCCAGACTGTCGGGAAGTGCAGGAAGCTCCCGATCCCTTTTCTAATCAGAAGTTATTCCCACCCTAGACACCAGGGGGAGCTCCACAAAAATTCCTTATTCTTAGGAGCTGCAGAGGAGCCAGATTCGCCCTTTGGGTGGACGGAAGTATGTGAACTTTTTCTGGATCTGAGTGAAAGTGTCACAGAAACAGGGAAATCCACCCGAAAGGCTGAGCTGTGTGACACCATCTCTAGATGGACTCAAGAATTCAGGAGCCAGTATCAGACAGGAAACTTACCATAGGGTGTATTTTGTAAACCTGTTTACCGATCCACCAACATCTCCAGTCTCTACCTCCACCTGCCGACCAAACCCAGGGACTTGCATTTGCCAGGAAAGCATGCTACACCGAGTTGAAACCCTTCAACTAAACATCTTTTATCAATAAAAAAAAAAAGTCTCAAAAGCATCTATCTGTGTGTGTTCCGGCCCCTTGAAATGTTCTGGTACAACCCCCCAACCACTCACGCTTCCTACATAATCACGTCTAAGAAAAGTTGACCGTTTGTAATTTTTTTCTGGTGTCAGTGGCTCTAGACCTCCCCTCCCCCCCCTGCCCCCATGACATTTGAACCTTAAACAAGATGTAGAGCTGGGTCAGTGAGTCAGAGTTGAGTTCTAGCCAACAGTATCAGAAAAACAAATAACCCAGTGAACCTGATCTGGCCAGCTGGATTGCAGAGTGCCAGGTCAGAAACTGCACCATGCCCTCAGAGGTTAGTAGGTCATCAATACCAGTAGGACCACACCAAAGCAAAGAGTAATTGAATTCTTTTCAAAAGTTATTCATGTGGCCATTACTGCCGGAAAAGGTCCTGCGGAGCTGAGCAGCCAAGATGTGTGACTTCACCGAGGACCAGACCGCAGAGTTCAAGGAGGCTTTCCAGCTGTTTGACCGAACAGGTGATGGCAAGATCCTGTACAGCCAATGTGGGGACGTGATGAGGGCCCTGGGCCAGAACCCTACCAACGCCGAGGTGCTCAAGGTCCTGGGGAACCCCAAGAGCGATGAGATGAATGTGAAGGTGCTGGACTTCGAGCACTTCCTGCCCATGCTGCAGACTGTGGCCAAGAACAAGGACCAGGGAACTTATGAGGACTATGTCGAAGGCCTTCGTGTGTTCGACAAGGAAGGGAATGGTACCGTCATGGGTGCTGAAATCCGGCATGTCCTCGTCACACTGGGAGAGAAGATGACAGAGGAGGAAGTGGAGATGCTGGTGGCAGGTCATGAGGACAGTAACGGTTGTATCAACTATGAAGAGCTTGTCCGGATGGTGCTGAATGGCTGAGGACATTTCCAGACCCCGAGCCTGTGCCTTGCCCAGTGTGGGATCTCCCTGTGGCCCCTCCTAGGCTCCCTTGTCACAGCACCTTGCCATCTGGTCTCTTCTGGATGTCTGTCTTCACCAAATAAAATTCTCTCTTTGCCCTAAAAAAAAAAAAAAAAAAAAAAAGTTATTCATGTTTAAGCCTGTGTTTTCCAGGATTGCCTGATTTTACATATTGCCTTGGCATTGGTTCTTAAACTTGACTGACCGCCACCACTAGCACACTCCTCAAAAGCCCCGGAACTGACTTCGGCATTGTCTCAGTGACAGCTTTAGCTGGTCTAGGATGCACCCTGGGCACCACATAGTCCCCTAAAAGGATTTAACTTGTGACTTCACTCTAGGGTCATCAATGCGTGTTTAGTAGCACCTGTACTGGATTCTTCCTGGGCTGGCAAAAAGTGTTTTTGATACTGTTACGTGACGGTAGGCAGAAGCAGCCACCAACACAGCTGCGGCCACACAGGGGAGGACATCCACCACTCTCTAATGGGCTGTGCTGCTGGGCTAGGCTGTCAGAGTTAGGCACGGTGCACACATTCTCAAGTGTACAATATCCTCAGCTTGTAGTAGGTTTGTCAGTTGTGACCCCATTGTAGGCGGAGGAGCATCTATCTGTATTCCACAGCCTCCCTAGTGGCTCAATTATGCAGCCAACTGTGAGAACGTTTGTGGAGGGGGCCTGTCAGAAGCATAGATACCCAGGTCCGAGGTAGGCCCACTGGAACAGTATTTCCATAGCAGATCTAGGTAGCTAAATTGTTTTTTGTTTTCAGTGTGTGTATGTGTGTGTGTGTGAGAGAGAGAGAGAGAGAGAGAGAGAGAGAGAGAGAGAGAGGGGGGGGGAGGGGGGAGGGAGAAAGAGAGAGAGAAATGGGTTATGCACATATGTGTTCAAATGTGTATAGGTGCACATATGTCAGGTGCACACACACACATGTCCAAGTATGCAGAGGACCATAGTTGATGGCAGGTGTCCTCCTTGATGACTCTACATTTTATATTTTGAGGCAGGATCTCTCTGCGAACCCGGAGCTCCCTGATCCTGGAGGCTCTCGCCCAGCCAGCTTGTCCTGGTGATTCTATTTCCTGAGTGGTGGGGTGACCGGAGGCCACCACGCCTGCCAGCAGAGCATTTGTGAGGGCACTGAGGATTCAAGGACCCAAAGCCCATGTGCAAGCGTTTTATCCACTGAGCGATCGACCGACCTCACGGCTGATGTAAAAAATCTGTGCTGCAAGTGTTCTACGAACTGAGCTGAAAGACCTTCCCATTCCTTTGTCCCAAGAGACTGTAATTTTCCTCCGTCCCTGTGGCATGAGGAGAGCAGTCATTTTGCTGGAGTTGCATGTGGCTGAGGAGGCTGTGGCTGGTCTGGGGCCGAGTCCAGGCTCCCTCCCCACCCCCACCCATCTATGCATGTGGCCAGGTCGGTAAATCACTTTTGGTCTGTGGTCCGTATTCAGGAAGTGCTCTGACTGCTTACTCGTGTAATGATGGAGTGGAGGAAAGGTCTAATTTTGGAACGATGGCGGCTGGGGCCGCAGCACACTCCCCAGGAGTCGGAATTTCCTCAGCGCAGGGGCCTCCCCGCTCTGGCAGCTGCTCACCGCAATCCTACAGGCAGTCTGAAGCCCTCTAGCCATCACGGCAAGCGACTGGTGTGATCTGCCCAAGACTATGGTTGGCTAGCCTTGTTCATGGCAATCTTTGCAGACCGCTCTTGAAAATCAAGAGAAAGGCATGGCAAAGAGATGGGGCTTAGCAGGTCTGGGCTATTGAATCAATTAGCGAGGCTTACCCCATCCCCTGTGGTTTACAGGTCGCCTGAGCAAAAAGCGTTTGTGAGGGCTGCTATTACACAGACTGCATTATCCCAGGGTGTGTGTTATCACCCAGGTTTTACTGCCACAATAAATTCAGGGGATGGAATTAACATGTGTGAGATGCCATACCCAGCACCAGGCCCTGATTGTATTATTTCAGGTAATTTATTCATCAGCTCCAGATATCATTAACCCCATTTTACATGCGTGCAAACTGAGACTCAGCTCATCCAGCATCACACAGGGAAGTAGAAGCGAGAAGCCGACAGCTCTCTTGCCCCTCCACATTTACTCCAACCAGTATCATATGGATTGTGGGATCCATTCCCTCCAGAGTCAGCTCCTATATTCACGTTAGAAAGACAGTGACAGCCCGTGGAGGGGTTCCAGGGTACCTCCCTAGAAGACAGTTCTAGCCCCTGTCATGAGCACAGAATGATGCTTCTGCCCACCTAGAGCTCCCGACCCGGAAGGTTGGTCTGTTGATTATCTGTCTTACTACTGTGACAGAATACCTTATACAGGAGATAAAGGAAGGAAGGGTTTTTATTTGGCAAACAGTTGGACAGTATGGGGAAGTAACAGTAACGGTGGCAGGAGCCTGAGGCAGCTGGTCACAATGAGGATGCAAAGGGAGCCGAATGCTGGGGCTTGGCCTGGTTTTCCCTTTTTATCCAGCTCAGGACCCCAACCCAAGGAATTGTGCCACTCACCTCGAGTCTTTCCATCCCAATTAGCTGACTCTAGAAAATCCCCCCTATGACACACCCGAGGTCTGTTTCTAGAGGGATTTTACATCCTGTCAGGCTGGCACTCCAAATCAGCCATCACCACTCGCAAGCAGATGCTGATGCTGAGCCCTTTCCCCAGGAGTGTCCGCCTGTCAGCAAAGAGCTAGGCTTCCCATTTCTGGATCTCTGCCTCACCTCGGAGAGAGCAGAGAGAACGAGAGAGCAGGGATATTGATCCTCTCAGCTCCAATACATCCCTGACTGAGGGATGTTTGTAGGAAAAGGAGGATTAATTCCCTCTCCCCATGAAAGGCCCCTCTGAGATGTCCCTATTTGCTGTACTCTGGGTAGGACTTTTACCATCCAGTCGGGCTGATGACGCTGCCTTGTTGGCATCTGTTCGGATGCTCTGGATGAGGGGAGAGGATGGGATGGCTTAGAGGGACGTCTGCTGACTAGAAGGATAAGCAGGCATGGTCAGTCTAGACCAGGCCTTTGATTCTGCAGGAACCAGGGTCTGGGGTGATTGGAGAGATAAAACACAGGATTTCAAGCTAACCTGATTTCAGATGAACTATGAGTAACTTTTACTAAGAAGATCCCGAGTGGTTATTTGCATGTAGGTATCTTGTCTGGGGTGGCTGAAGGAGGTGACTGTGGTCCCCAGCATACTGAACTCTGGCTTGGAGGGTAGAAGTCGTAAGGCAAGAAGAGCATGCTTGTTCAGTTATATAAACAACCCTAGGAATGTACACAGGGACCATGAGGTTTCAGAGGAGGAAAGATATTGACTTTGGGAAAGAGGAAAACTCATTCTCAGAATTGGAAAACCTGTTGAGCTGCTTGTTGGCCCAACAGAACTTATATCTGACTAACTTCTTTCTCCCGCTTGTGAGGTTCTTCCCAACAGTCCCAGCAGGGTTATCCCTATTTTGTGGATGCTTGAAATAAAAGTTTCCTAGGGGCTTGCTATGATAGTAGAATGACAGGCATTCAACCCCAGATTTCTGGATGCAGATGGCAGGATGGACTCTTGTCCCGTGGCTGTCTTCAGGAAAGGTCAGAGATTCTTCAAATCATACACATAACACTGAAGCTCAGTTACTGTGAATCTTGGTCATACAAGCAGAACTGGGCTGGAGACAGGTTTGACCCACTAATAGACTATTGTCTAGACCAAATCTGTAAATACTGCAATATAGGTGCTGTATTTTCCATACTGGCAAGCAACACACAATCCTTTGAAGATACTGCCTTTGTAGGGAAGACTCCCTGCATCTAAACATGGAGTGCAGGACCAACGCACTCTTTACAGGTTCCTGTTAAAGTAAGACTTTCCTTCAAGGCTCCTTCTACCTGTGAATTCTAGCAGGCAAGGGTGGAAGGGCCGAGGCCAGAGAGATGCTGCTGGGAAAGCCTTCTTTGGCGTCTGGGGGACATGGAGGAGGCACATCTTCCCGTGGAGTGGAAGCCTCTTGCTTGAGGGTCGTCTGGCAGTAGAAGGGCAGGAGGACTGAAGTTTATGATTGCTGCCTTGTACCGTGAGAGGAGCCAAGGAAGGTAAAGAACTATGGTTAGACGCTGCCCAAGACAAGAAAGGAGTCATTGTCGGAGCGCATGTGTTTCTGACTCTGCTACGTCAGGGCTCTGTGGTTTTGCCTTTGGAGGGCGTGCCAGACAGTTTAGTGCCAACCGGACACAGCTAGAGGCCTTTTAGAAGAGAAAGGCTCGGTTGAGAAAAGGCCTTAGCAGATCAGCTTGTGGGCAAGCCTGTGGTGTATTTTCTTGACGGGACTACAAGGCTATAAAATGGAAGGAACCCTTTCCTCCCCAGGTTGATTCTGGCCACAGTGTTATCACTGTAGTAGAGACCCCAGTTAAGACAGAGACGGAAGGAGCAGGGGAAACTGACATACACAGCGGGCATTCTGGCCGTCCTTGCTCTGGCTAGTTAGGTAGAGACAGCTGCTTCTAGGAAGGCCAAGGGTGCCCAGGGACAAAAAGAAAGCCCCCTGCACAGCATGAGCCTGTGAGGAGGAAGCAGAAATGCTGGTTTGGAGGAGCAGCTCGAATGTTCGGTTCCAGCCAGCATTACATACCTAGGAATTCCCAAGGCCTGGCTGCGTTTAACACGGGAGATTGTTCCTGAATCCTGGACAAACTGATGAGCTCAACAAACCTGATGTCAAAAGAGATTTCGTAACAATTCATATGACCCTAAACCCAATTCTGAAATTAACCAACCAGTCAATGATACGGTGCCTAATGGGGACAGGGGCAGCCCCGTGTCAGGTATTGATGAATTCAGAGAGTCACTTCGTATCAGAGAAGCATGAGTCATGAGCTCAGCCTTCCAAGAAGGTTCGTGAAGGGGGAGCCTGGGGAGGGCGAATGCAATTATCTAGAGCAATGGCAGCTTCAATAAAGGACGACAAGCGGACAGCCAACCAAAGAGATACTGGAGCATCTGATTAAGACCCTGGAGGTAAAAACAATAGCGATCGCTCTTTAGCCTCCTCCAGGGGACTTAGACTGGGCAGTGTCTGCTCTGCTCAGTCTCCTCTCTGAAAACCACGTGGGAAGCTCACTGAGAAAGAAGTCTTGCTGACTTTTAATTTTTTTAACATGTAATTATTTAATTTAATATAAAGTATGTATATGTATATGTATGGGCATGCATATGCCATGGCAACTTGCAATTCTCTTCTTCTACCATATCGGTCCTGGGAATGGATTGTAAGCCCTCAGGCTTGGCAGCAAGTCTTCACGCACTGAACCATC
This sequence comes from Microtus oregoni, assembly GCF_018167655.1. Classification (NCBI taxonomy): domain Eukaryota; kingdom Metazoa; phylum Chordata; class Mammalia; order Rodentia; family Cricetidae; genus Microtus; species Microtus oregoni. Next base: position 14,490,500 of record NW_024543069.1, on the reverse strand, counting down.
CTACTGGGCTCATTGCTGAACTTAAATCCAGTGTCAGGTTTGTACAAAGCACAGGTATTGTTCAAAGTCGTGAAATGAAAATCTAAAGAGGCTAGTTTTGCACATCAGATGAGGTGTTTACCCTATAGTAGGACAGAGAGAGAGAGAGAGAGAGAGAGAGAGAGAGAGAGAGAAAGAGAGAGATACCCTAGTGTTTTTCCTTCTAGAACTTATTCCCAGAGTTCCATACAAGCACCATTGAGGGGGAGAGGAAAACAAAACCGAGATCTCTGTTCACCCCACTGCTCATCTGATGCCCAGAATAGGTTTGTTTTGAGGATCAAATCAAATCTCCCTCAAGGTCTGTGACCTACAGCTTAGAGTTCTATAGAGGGCCCCAGTTCCTGGACATGTGGTTGCAGCTTCTTTTCTGCCTGACAGGAAAAGACACCCATCAGTTCACAGGCTGCAGTCTGAGCAAGGCACCCTGGGAACCTGGAGAACCAGGAGTCTGGAAAGAGACGTGTGATTTCAGGCTTGTTGGTGACTCCAAGGGATGGACCCAGTTTCCAGTACAGCCCCGGCCAGAAGACTAAGCTAGGGGTCTGTGACAAAGTCTGGTGGAGAAAATGGCAGGATATTCATCCTGGTGGCTGCTTCTGTGGAGTGAGGAGAGACGTCACAGCCCCGGTGACACTGTGTGGGCCGTTGGTGGGCCACGGCTGTTTTATGGAGGGCGAATTCCAACTGCCCCCAAGAGAAGGCAGGAATGAATTCTTTGCTTGTGGGTGGGCCTGGCTCGCTGCCCAGCGCTACGCTCAGTGGGTTGTGTTTTCTGCTTAGGTGTTGGGTGGCAGCTTGCCAGTCCTTGGAAATTTCTAGGTGAATCATGCTGGGAAAGGAACCACAAACATGGCCTTTTCTTAACCCACGTCTCCACCTCTTGAAACACGCGTGAACGTGACATTTCTGATAACCGTATCTCGCAGGACAAATGGATACTCTGACTTCTCTGAACCCGGAGGTTGAGACCTGGTCGCATTGTTTCAGAGTAAGGCAGCTGAGGTTTGGGATCACAGAACTCTCTGCACTGCCTCCTTGGAAAACACCTGGCTCTATCCTCCTTAGAGCCTGCATATCAAATAAGAAAAGAACTAAGAAAAAAAATTTTATTTGATAATGTAGATGGTGACTGTCTCTGAAGACAAATTCTCCCAAAGTCATGGGATTTCTTTTTTCTGCTCTCTGGTGGTCTAGTGCAGAGGAAAGGCCTTGGGCCCCTGCTGCCCCTCAAGAATGTGGCTGTTACCACTTGGTTATCATGAAGCCTACACTGGGGTGTAGCGAAGGACAGCTCCTGGCATCTTGCGAACCCATTGTCTTAGCGAGTGTCTTTCTTTCCCATGGTCTCCATCTTTTCGGGTCCACCAATGAAGGGAAAACTTAGGGGGGTAAAACAAAGCTTCACACTGCACCAGTCTCACCTTTTCTGAGTCTGTAAGGGGCCCAGATCCCACCATTGTTCTGATGAAGAAATGAGAATGGGGGAGGTGGCTGACGAATGCCGGGATTCCATCAGGGTCTCCAGAGCCCAGGGACAATCTTCCCACCCTGACACCGCTATGCCACAATCTCACTTTCTTTTTTGGTTGTTTTAAACAAAAACAGGAGGGGATTGTGAAAAAGGCATCGTAGATCGTCATTGGCCTCGCCTATGTTTAGACCTAGAAACGATATACTGAACTGAACCATTTTTTTTTTTTTCTAAGTGAAAATGAACCAGTACTTGGGAATGGCTATAACGGCTCTCACAGCCATTTGCGGCTTCTGTAACTGAATGCCCTAGACTGATAATTTATTGCACACAGAAGTTTATGTCTCGCCATTGTGGAGGCTGGGAAGTCCAAGATCAAGAAACCGTAGAGCGGGTTGTGTGGTGAGAGTAGCGCTCTTTGGAGGGGAGGGGGATTTTGTCCGTGTCTGGAGGGCGTGGAAGGGCAGTGGGCATGGAAGTCTCACACTGTGTGATGTTTCTTTGACAAAGGCTCTTGTCTCACTCATGAAAGGTGTGCTTAACATGAAAGGCTTAACTCCTATGGTTTTACACTACCATGGTGGCCATACCTGCGCTTAGAACTCTTCCCAACTCTTAGTAGTTGGTTGCATCTAATAGATGCTAATAGTATCGTAGTAATAGATGCTAACGTATAGTAGTAATAGATGCTAATAGTAGCTGGTTTGCAACTAATAGATGCTGCTCATTGGATTAGTTTTTCTCGTCACTGTGGCAAAAATAAGTGTCAGAAACAACTTAACGGAGGGTTTATTCAGACTAATGGCTTTCTGGTGGGGAGCTCCCGTCTATGGCCGGGTGACTTGCTCAGCAGAACAAGAAGCACAGAGAAAATTCAGGCTGAATGAGGGTAGGCATTCACTTGTAAGGTCAGTCCCCCCAGTGACAAGCTTCTTCCAGTTAAGTTTTGCCTTCTAAGGGCTCAAAAACATCTTCAAATAGTGCTGCCATCTGGGAGCCAAATGCTGAAACACATGAACCTAGGAGACTATCCAAACCACGGCATTACCCCTGCTCAACCCACGAGCTAAATTAGAACCATTGATCATTTTCTCCAAGTACTGTAATAGAGCCTCTCAAAAGACTCATCTGCCTGTCTGTCTCGTAGCCCCTCTTACCCTGGGGCTAGAGAATGGGGGGGGAGAGATGAGAGGAGGTGGGAGGAGAGAGGACACAGAAAAGAGAAGGAGGAGGAGGAGGAGGAAGAAGTGGAGGAGGAGGAGGAGGAGGAGGAGGAGGAGGAGGAGGAGGAGGAGAGAGAGAGAGAGAGAGAGAGAGAGAGAGAGATTCCAAAGGGTTGAATGCCAAGTGACTTGGAAGGGCCTCTCATGAAATCATAGTAGCTTCACCCCCTCATGAGTGAGATATGCAGCCAATCATGCTTTAGGTTGTACCCACACCACAGATCCTGGAAAAGCAGAATCTAACACCAGTGCTGACCAGCTGATGGTGGTCATAAAGACGGTGCATAAGAGACACTTATTAGGTTCCGAACTATGTGTTAAACACGAACTTTCCTCTAAACCACCGTACATAGATAGTGAGTATTTCTCCATTTTATGAATCTCAAGAAAGCCCAAGGCACAGATGTAGCATGGCCCTCTGCTCCAGTGTCTTGGAGTCAGCATCTTCATTTTGTGCCTCTTAGGAGCAGGGGAGGGCCATCCTCATCTTCCGTATCACATCCTGCCCAGTGCTATGCAGAACACAGGGCATCCACTTGCTGTGTGGAATGGCATTTCAGAGGGATGCAGGGATTTGGTTACCTGTTGTAGTTTCTTACAATCGGCTCTTCTCACCTAGTTATGTGTCACAGATGACAGAGTAAGCCTGCCATGAGCAGAGGACACATATATACCCTGGCAAAAGGAGGCATCCTGTAGGTGCCGAGGGACATGAGGAAGAAGAGTGGGAATCTATTGTTCTTTTTTTATGGAATGGGACAGTCCTCCATATGGCCTGGCCATTTGTGGCCCAGGGCTCTCCATTCATCAACCTTCTGCCTCACTGACCACTATTCTGATGGCAATGAATGGGAAGGGATGTGGATGGGTTAGGAGGAATTACTGGGATCTGGAATTGGACAATTACTGGAGGCTCAGGCTGATTAAAGAACCATCAGAAAGAACAGGGAGAGATTAAAGTCCTACCGGAGAGGTGAAAGGCCACTCTTCCCCACCCACTGTTTTTATGCATTATGGAGAGAACCGGGGACCGTAGCTTCCTACTCACAAGGGCATGCCTCTTGTTCCTCACGGTGATAGTAAGTATCCTCCAGTCATGAGACCTAGTTTCTAAGGTAGCTTTGTCGCTCAAAAGCCAAATGACCTCTGTCCAGAAATTGCTTGTGAGCCCTGGCTTCCACGTCTGTTGACAGAGTGTGTCACGTTTACATTTCCGGGTTGGTTCCAGGAGTGGATGCGGCTCCTTGCACAGTCAGGCAGCCCAGGACTTACTTGTTGAAGGATGCACTGTGGGTGCCGCCATGCTTCCCATGATGCTCTTCTCTGTGAAGGCTGTGAACTCATGGGTCCTCATAGGCTCAGCGTTTCCCAGCGAGCTTTTCTATGACCAAGAAAACTCTGCCTGGAGAGGGCCTGGATGCTGCAATGTAGGGTTTTTCGTAGGCTGTCGGGACTGCAGTGCCGCTCTGTCCCTCGTAGCCTGTAATAAGGAATGACATGTTTTGATAGTTCTTACATGTGATGACTCGTTTGTTTCCATGAGCCGGGAATTTGGAGAACATAACCATCATTTGGGGTTTGAAGACACAGCTGGTCATTGGATGTAGTCTCAAGTGTACCACACATTCCTTTTCCTTCTTTTGTGCGTTTTTATCCCCAGGATGCTACTTTCATTCCTACTGCTAGTCCCTGAATTGAATAATCCCAATTAAGCATTGCATTAAGAATCTCTTTATTTTTGTTTGTTTTGAAGTGACCTATTTATTTTTATTTTATGTACATTGTTGTTTTTACTGCATATATGTCTCTGTGTGTGTGTGTATTGAATGCCCTAGAACTGAAGTTACAGGCGTTTTTTGAAATTATTTTTTTATTTTTTTAATAATCTTTTTTAATTTGACATACTAATCCCAGCTCCCCCTCTCTCCCTTCCTCCCACTCCCCCCACCTTTCCCCCTCCCCACCCACCATCCCCTCCTGCAGACAGTCTTGAGCTGCCATGTGGGTACTGGGAATTGAACCTGGCTCCTTTGGAAGAGCAGCAACTAGTACTCTTAAACGCTGAGCCATCTCTCCAGGCTCCAACAGTCTCCTTCTGATTGCTTACTGTGAGCCCTCCGACACTCAAATCTCCACTTTACAGGAGAGACAAACAGAAGACAAGAGAGATGCAGTTAACACAGGGGGCAAGAGGTAGATCCCAGGGAGAGGATTGGCCCAAGTGTCAGTCAGAAGAACCCGTTCCCAAGCCCTGTATGCAGCAGCGACTCTCCACACAGCTCCCTCTTCCTGGTAGCCGATGTGCCCACACATACCCTGTGTGCTTATTTTTGTATATTTAAGCTTCAAAATAGCTCAGGTTTTTTTTTCTCGAGTAAATGTATCATAAAGGCATTTTATATCATTACTTTAATGACACGGAGTCTCACGTGGCAGTCGTAATAGTTATAGCTAAAGACAGCCCAGAATGCAACCGTGTAGAATTCTAACTGTATTATTAATGGGGCAAAGAAAATAAGGAGGAAGCCTGCTCTCTTTTATTAGAAAAGAGAAATGGCAATTTCAGGGGTGCCAACAGCACAGAAAGACTATACAGAAGCGAGTCTGAGAGCAGCCGTCTCCAGCGTCTCCACTGAGAATTTTCCTTCGTGTGGGTCACCGCTGTGGTTCACAGTCTGAGACCCTGCAGCCCCGGATGTGGCCACAGTAGATACCACTGTCTCCAGAAGGACAGCAGATGCTTCTTTCCCCGGACAAGCCAACCCCGCCCAGGGTATTAAGTCCCAAACATTTCAGGGCATTTGGCTTTGCCACCAAATGCCTCACACTCTTCCATTTCCACGGTAGAACACAGCACACATGGAGTTGAAGCACAGATTTAGCAAATTTTCTGGAAGACTATTCCGTTCACTCCAGAAACATTGTCAGCGTAATTAAATTTTAGATAATGAATCAGGGAAGTTGATCTCAGCCGTGGAAAATTCTGTGATTTAAATTGCCAATATACAGATACTTTCAGTATTTGAAAGCCACTGCCAACTGTGCCTGCCGGAAGTTAAATTCTCAATAGCTTGCTATGATTGATGCAAGCATTAGTCATTAAAATAAAAAAAAAATCTTGAACTAAGTAATTTGCATCCAAAGGATGACATCAGCAACACCACGGGGCTGTTGTTTTGTAGACTGGTCACTAGATGGCGCACGTGCAATTCAAAAACTTTAAAAAAATTAAAGGAAAAAAGAAAAGAAAGAAAGCAATCTCAGCCTCTGAGGAACAAGCCCGTTACCAAAGCATCTATTGTACTTACAAAGCTGCATGCGCACAAGCAAGAAGGCACCACTTGCTTAGAATATGGTATTCTTTTCTTTCCTTCCAGACTTTGATACGACACTCTCTCTCCTCCCAGGACAGGTCACTTCCCCCACAGGCACTGTTTCTGAGTGAGTTCACCTTTTGAAACTTCCTCTAGTCCTAGCTTTGCGACCGAGCAGGAAAAAAATGTGTTCCTTAAGACGTGGTTTGTTTCTTCCTCTGGCCTTGACGGCCCTCGCTCCTGCAAACTAAGGCCGTGCATCTTCCAGCCGCGTTCCGGATGCTAATCCAAGGCAGTCTGCAAAAGCCCCGTTGATTTGTGGAGCGGTCCCACTCCTCCGTGAATTATATGCCATCTTTATTCTCCCTTATGATGGCGGCTATAAATCGTCCTGTAAAATTTTTTTTCCTAAAGAAAGTCTGTATCAATGGAGCGGTTGTTCTTGTAGCAACTCTTTAAATATGGTCATAATGAATAAATACATGAGTCCGGTTCTCAGAGTGAGAACAGGAAGTCGGAACGACACCTGTGTGTGGTCGATTCTAAAACAATAGAATACATTGAGACTTCTGCAGCAAATCAATGAGTTTATTTGCAAGTTCTAATCCAGGGCTAGCCCATTCCCCCCACGACTAATGGGGTGTGTGTGTGTGTGTGTGCGCGTGCGTGCGTGTTTGTGTGTGTGGGGGGGGAGTGTGGTGTGGAACACAAGGGAGGAACTGAACATTAACTTATTTTGTTTCTACACTAATAAGTGTTTTAACAAGAGCTCTCTGTGGCTAAGGCTCCCTGGCTGTAGCCACAGAACCTAGGCACCTGGAGCTCTGTCCCCAAGTGGCCTCTCCTAATTTGCTAAATAACCTTGGGCAAGTCATATAACCTTCCCAAACCCTGGCTTCTCCTTCTACAAAGGGAGATTTCGAAAGCTGTCTGTTCTCTGCTTCTCAGGGACATCCTGAGGATTAATGAAGAGAGAAGGGTATCTAGGGGTTCACCGCAGCTCTCAGAGAGGTGCTGCTAGCTCTCAGAGGAGAGTCCTAAAAACAAATAGAATCAATCCCCGCTGGCAATCCAAGTAGAAGTCACAGGGCTTCACTTTCTCTGGGTGTCTGTATTTTCCATTCCTCCAAGATGGCTAGTGTGGGAAAACCAACAGCAGCAGCAGCAACAACAACAAGACAACAAAAACAAAAAGCTACCATCACCACCATAACAAAAACACTTACCATCACCAAAAAAAAAAAAAAAAAAACCCAAACCAAAAAAACTACACCACCACCACCAACAACAAAAATCCAAAACAACAACAACAACAACAAAACTACCACCAACACCACCACCAACAACAAAACACCAATAATGCCTTTGTTTGTCAGATTCCCACTGGATATCTTTTAATCCTATTCTGTGTCTGTAAGTGAAGAGATTAAATATCCTAAAGAACTGAAAGAGGAAACAAACAAACAAACAAACAAACTCTGGTTCTGTCCCAAGACACTGGGTATTCTTGTCTAGCCTGTCATCACAGAGGGCCAGGAGCTCCTGGGACAATTAGCTTTCTCTTTGCTGACAGTAATTATCACCCTCTGGGACTTTGCAGTCCCTTTAGGATGAAATATATATTCATGTTGCAGAGACCCAATCTCAAGACTTTTTGGGCAGAACCCCAAATGCAAGGAAACGATCGATTTTAACCTATTTTAAAAACATTTGATCTAATTTTGATATTTCTCGTTTTCAACAGCGTCCAGCAAATGGATGACAATAAAGGTCTTGTCACATGTTGTGCTGTGGACTAGACCTCTGGTTTTCAAAGGCTCCGGAAACCAGGAGGAGAATCCTCTATTAGTGCTGTCTGATGCCTCAGGATTTTCCAGCTGTCATTGTTCAAAGGTCCATTTTTTTTTTTTTTGGAGCCTTGTAGAATGACCGAGTGGATTATTTGTTCTAACACGCGGTAAGTGATCTGTGTCTCAGGGTCCTTTGACTGTAAATGATAAAAAGGGGTGGGAACAGCGGGGAGCCGTGGGCCTTTCTCGATATTTGTGGGGTGTGTATGAGACTCTGTGCTTCCCAGGTAGACATCCAGTTCTGAGACTTGAAGAGAAGGAAGAAGAAGAAATGATCAGGCTTATTCTGCTGCCTCTTTCTCTCCTGAAGTCTAATTATTATAGTGGCCTGCTGCCTTGATTAAGGCTTCCCTCCCTAAATAATTAATTTGCCTCTATACAAGTGTGTTTGCCTCTTACAAATCTTACCACATAGCACTGAGGACCCAGGCTCAGCAAATGCACTTTCAGGCATATAAATAATTGCCTTGGAGTAATTAACAATTAACCTTGGTAAAAGAAGGGCTAAACATTAGTATACTATATTAATTCAACACAGATATTAGCTATTTAGTGTTGGAAATGTTATAAGCACATATAACCATTCATAGACTCACATGGTTACTGAGCTCAGTTATCTGGGATAAGCTCAGTAATACAGAGGAATGTTTAATATGAAAATTTAACCTCTTTGCTTCAACCCATTTCACAAGCATGTGTCTACCACACATTTTTTTTTTTTTTTTTTATTGAAAGCAGAGTTAAGAATAGAACCTGAGAATATAAAGGGATTCGGGATTCCTTGATGTACCTACCTGTAGCAAAACCAAACAAAACCAATCAACATTCACGGGCTAACTCAGTGAGTGGGCTGTATCTTCCTCCTAAGTCAAGACCTGGGACGTGAAGTACACATCAGCACAATCCCATCCCATGGGCTTCTGGGTAAGTGACAGGTAGGCAGGGTTATTATTTATAAGGGAATTTGCTAAGAAGAATCTTGGGTTTTCTATTCTTTGTCTCTCAAAACCACTATTCATTCTGGCTAGCAAGCAGGGTCTTAATACCATGTTCACACTCCCCACTTTCTGAGGGGCTACAGCCAAACGGTTCTCACAATCTCATTCCTGTTCTCCTTTCTCCCAGCTCAGCCAACAGCTCCTGGGACAGCGGGGCTGAAGAAGAGGGGATCACGAGTGTGCCTCCATCTCCCGAGTTTTCAGCCATTGGACCCTAGGAGCTCCATGTGGTCCACATCACAGTGGCTCATACAAGTTTCTTCTGATCAAAAGTGTGACTCCCATAACTGCCTACCCTTGGCTCATCCTCGCCCACCCCCTGCTGTGTTGAAGTTCAGTTTCCTTAGGACCTCCTTTCCCAGGTCGCTGGGGGTGGGGTGGGGTGAAGGCATTACCTAGTGGAAGCAGATTAAACCTGCAGCGGGAACAAACAATTTCCATTCACCTCACCTGTCTTCCAGCCACCAATCAGGCACTGATGCTGGACCTTCCCTGTAAGTTCCTGTTCCCAAAGCCATAATGACTCTGTGATATCTCCATAGCATTCGATCTTCCTTTCCAAACTGGCAAAGCACAGTCAGGTGATGCTTCCGTGAGCCTCACTTTCTTTCTGGTAGTCCTGGTGGATTTGTTTTTGTTTGTTTTGTTTTGTTTCCGTTTGTTTTGTTATTGCTGATGTTGCCCCTTTGAACTAAAACCCCAGAGGAAATTGAACCAGGGAGAATCTGCAGACTTGGTCTTTGAAATAGCCCTCATGGGCTTTCTTCCTACCACCATTTGAAATCCTTAAGGATGGCAACCGGGCCGTCAAGGTAGACAGCGATGCTGACGAAACACATTGTGCTGGACACATTTCCTCAGGCTCTAAGATTTTTCAACAGGTCAGTTTTCAGGAAACAATTGTTTTAGAATTTTTGGTAAATTCGCTACTGTTCTAAATTGCTTTTATCCATTCTTTTGTCAAGAGCAGAGCAAGGCGAGAGGCTGAATACATTTCTCCTGGATGAGTTATACCCTGAAGTGATTACTTCCAGCAAGACAAAGGACACAGAGGGAGAGCCGCGATCGTCACTGATAAGAAATATTGATTTTGTGCTGTTATTAGTCTGCTTTTTGTCGCTTTAACGAAAATACTTGAGGCTGCGTAGTTATAAAGAAAAAAAAATGTTTGTTTTAGCTCACAGCTCTCAGGGCTGAGTTTCCAGGATTCAGTGGACCCGTCTTGCTGGGGTTCAGCAGGGGCACCCTGGTTGTATCAAGGCATGTTGGAAAAGTAGGAAGAGAAATGGCTACATGCAAAAGAAAGATGGCCTGGGATGGTTTTGTTCTATAACAACTCAGTCTTACGAGAACTGGAATCTTATAAAAAAAATGCACAAATCTCTTCTGAAGGCAGTGCCCCAATTGCCTAACCACCTTCCACTGGTCCCCACTTCTTAAAGGCCCCCACCTACCCACACCATCAGCCTATTACAAGTCTTCCATGAAGACTTTCAGGGAACACACCCTAAGCACAGTCAAAAGGCAGCAAGTGCCTGAGTCGTTAGACGCCAAAGAAATGGGCACCAAGAGCAGACAGCAACAGCCCGGGGTCTTCGGAGACTTTGTAAAGGGATTCTGTTAAGGGGGAGAAGTCAATAATAAGATATGAAAAAGAGAAAGGAGAAATCAGAGTCTCCAGATTTATAACTTCAGGATGTCCTTGAACTCGCGAACCAGCGGAAGAAGGGAAGAGGTGGAGGGCGTGGAGCCACAGCCAGCTGCTGGCCTCTGGGTGATGTGAAATAGGAATGCATGGGCTGTTTGTTTGCTTCTCTTTTTCTTTTTGCCAGATTGCATGTTTGAAATTTCCTCTTTTTTTTTTTTTTTTTGATCTTCCAGTGGTCCTGGGGGAAACACTTATGAGGCAGACAAGATGTTTGCAAACTTTTTTATATTTCATTAAAACATAAATATGACAGGGTAGGTTGTAGACCAGATCAGTCACAATGTAATTAGCCAAGCAAATCCACCTTTCCTTCTGTCATGATTATAGTGAGGTCATTAACCCTAATTTTTCTATCAGTAAATTGCAAATGCTTCATTTTCCCTTCTCGCCGAGTTGGTTTTGAAAGGGCTTTGAGCGTCTCTAGAACTCTGTGCTGTGTTCTAAGAAGATTTACAGCTCTGTACGTTTTGCACAGCGATAGAAAGTTACCGCTCCACATCGTCATTATTCTGAAATCTTCGGGTCTTTGCAATAATTCAAAGCTTTGACAATGAAGGATTTAGCCAAAGAATCTGGCATATTGCTCTGCTCTTATTCTGGGTAAGGTTTTGAAATTAATCCAATTGAAAGTTTTAGGAAACAGTGCCTATATTTTTTTTCCCCCAGTCCACGGGCTATTATTAAACTTTTCTGCTTCTGTGTGTTTCTTAACCCTCTGCGGATATTTAAAAACACACGCTATGGCTTCTCCTAAGTAGGTTTCTGTGGCCTGTATTAATGTCTGTCTCCTTGGCTAGGCGCCAGCCAATGTTTGACAACAGTGCACAGAACTGAAAGGCCAGACTCACCATGTGATAGCCGTGGTCATTGCGGCACACAGTTGCAGCGCGTTGCTTTTTAAAGTTTAAGTCACTTTCACCTGAATCTCAGCAATTTTCTCTAACTCGTCCTAGTGTGCTTTCCTGTGGCATCCCTAAAGGTGACCAAATCCTTAGGAAATACACTCACTTCCAATCAGAAGAGAGTTTTGCGCCTGTGGTTCTGAAACACAATCTCATGATTATACTGATTACAAAACTGGTTGAAGAAATACTTTTTTAAAAAAAAAATTGTAATATTAGGGGAAGGGAACGAGCATTTGTTAAAAATGTGCTGTGAGCATGGTGTAGCAGGTTCAATTGTCCCTTAAAAGACACGTTCAGATTCTAACTCCCTGGTGTCTGTAAGTGGAATCATATTTGGAAGTTTTCAGAAGTGACGAAGTTAAGATGTGACCATAATGAATGAGGCTGTGGACCAAATCAGATGACCAGCATCTTTATAAGACAGAGAGAGAAGAGTGAATATTGGGTACACTACAGGAAGGGCTCATGGGAGGACACTAGCTAGATACTGAAGACACACTGCAGTCCTAGAAACAAATGCCAGACTTCTAGTAACTAATGAAACCTGCAGAAAGGCCTGGACTGGGGTCTTCCCAGGAGTCCCAAGGAGGAAACAGCTGACTTTGGACTTGGAGATTTTTGAACTATAAGAGAATAGATTTCGGTTGTGTGTGTGTGAGGGGTGGTCACAGAGTTGTGTTAGTTTGTTTTTAGCGGGCCTAGGAAATCAATGTACATGGACATTCAGAAATTACCTCTGCTTCATGTATAAGATACCTTGACCCAGATTATCAGGATAGTGATGGCACCTGGATCGGAATGCCAGGCCTGATAACAGGCTCCCTCCCTCCACCTTGTTTTGCTGCAAGCTCTCTCCTTCCTTCTGCTGTGTTACACATTCTGTCTCTGTTTCTCGTAGAGTCTTAGGAGTTTCTTGTAGCCATGAACTAAGCATCTGACTTTTTAATGGGTTGCAGTGATCAAACTCAAATGGTCAGGCTTGTGCCACAATAGCTTACTGGCTGAGCCATCTCCTGGCCCCAGTGTGATGTTCTTAGTACTTGGAATACAAAGACCCTGTGGACTACCAACTCCTGACGGGCTGGAGGGTGTCTCTGAAGACAAGTGATACGAAGATATGCATGAATCAGCTAAGTGTTTGGAACATACCGAGCTACACTAATTGCCTTTTCCATCTTGTTGAGACCTCTAAGATGTTTGTGTCTACCGCCGACCCTGTAATATAATTAAACTTCTAGGACAAACACTAGATCCAAAGAAAACTACCCTTATGTTTAGATGTGAGTTATTTTGGTTTTAAGTTGATCCTACTTCCCCCAAAGGATTTAAGTTTTGTTTCTTAAAACCTACATAAAAGGGCTTCTGTGACCTATATGCATGATGTCAGCTCATAACCATAAAATACAAAAGGATGAGAATCATTTTATGTTCCCAGATTAAAAAAAAAAATTAAAACACTTGACAAACCTGGTTTTCTAGGTGCATAAATCGTTACTGGAAGCGATTGCTTTTCTCTAAGTAAGTGGGTCAGTGCATAAGAGCACGGTGCACACAGGCTATGAAAGAAACACAAATAGAACTGGTGCTTCTGGAGAATGGAGGAATACACAGAAGGGCACATGGGGCTTGAATTTTCTTACCTTGGGCAGCAGCCAGGACCTGGTATAGGAGGATGGCCCACAGAAAGCTCCCTCAATCGCCTTGAACACTCTAAGAAAAGCAGGGCCTGCCTTACGTGTTGGTGAGGCTGAGAGAATGCTTGGTCCAGATATATTCCCAGTCCTAAAAGCTAGAACAAGAGCTAAATAGTAGTGGCTTCCTTAACAAGATCAGCACTAGCAAGGATCTTCAGAGCATATATTAAAGTGAGACCAGCTCAGTAGCTGTACCTTCCACCATAGACTCCAGCCACTCTAGGAGGCAGGTGGATGACTAAAAAGGAGTCTTTTAACAGAGTGGTACTTGCTTGAAGACTCTCAGGATCCACAATATAGGTGTCCTGGGCTTGTTGGGGTCATGGGGCCCTTTAGATTTATCCCAAGCCCCGCTGGCTAGATGTACTGTAGACGGTCTCCTGACACTTTGGGACACACCACCTTTCTCACAGTCCTGCTTGTGCTCTGATCTACACACACATTCCAGAGTTTTAAGTCCGAGGGTAGAACGGAGCCTGGCCTATGAACCAGGCAGGCCCTACCATTCTGAGCTGGGCATGAGCGAAGCCTTAGATGATGCAAACTACATAGGCAGAAGTGGGAGCAGTGATTCCAGAGCTCTGGGAAGAGCATCTGGGAGCTACCTTAGAACCTTGGCTTGGGCGATCTTGTGAATGAATATCCTGCCCTCATTCCTACCCCATACCACTACCCCAACTTCTGGTCTCGCCCTTTCCAAGCGGCACACAGTGATTTCCGTACCCTTCGCAGCAACCTTGCCAGACAAAGGCCTCCTGGAATACTCTGCCCTCCTAGTTCTGAAGCGTTTATCTAATTACTCTTTATCAATAAAAACTCAGGAGTCAGATATGAGCTAAGAACCTGAATGATCAGAGAAGTAAGTGGTGGAGACTCCACCCGTAACCCCATCTCTCTCCCATTCCTTGATCCCTAAAGGCCTACATGGTAAGCCCCGCCCTATTACTTCCTGTGCCTTTTTATCTGTCCTTGGGCCTCTAAAACCTCACTGGCTAATTTTGGTTAGCTAATAGCTAGCTCCGTCCTCTTTATTGTCAGTCTCATCTCGGGAGCATGAGAACGTGGACACTGGGCAGGTTGGCTTCCTTCAAAGAAGTGGGCAGGCGCTATTGCTTGTGCCGTTTGCTTCTTCAACGTTTATGCCTTCTTTAGGATATCATTTCCGTACCCACTTGCTTTGTGCCTCCGGTGTTTTGATTTGGAAATAGACATTTACCTTTCAGACAGGTACAAAGAATAACAACTGAGCACACACCTTGAGCTCATTTCAAAGCCGTAATGAGCACCTGCATTTGGTCGAGCTCCTGTGTGCTTTTTGAAAGTTTTGTTGGGATATAATTCATGTACTTCATTCACCCATTTAAAGGGTAGCAGTTGGGAGGCACAGAGGTGCACACCTACAATCCAATATGTAGGAGCAAAGTGGGGAGTCTGAGGACAGTTGGGCCATAGAGGCAATCCCCATCACAAACAAAGCAAAACAAGGAAGAAAATAGACCACACAAGGTGGGTTTGGCATATTGCCTTGGATTTTGTTCTTGTTCCTTGGTTTTGTTGTTGTGGTTATTGAGAGACATGTCTCCTATAGCCAGTCTGACCTTAAACTCTCTGAGTAGCCAAGGCTGACTTTCAACTTCCAATCCTCCTGTCTCTATTTCCCAAGTTCTGAGATTGCAGGCATGCATTATCACACTCAGCTTTTTAAAATTAAGGTAAATTGTGTAAAATATATATTTTGTCATTATAAGCATTTAAGGCGCACAATTCAACAACATTAATTACATTTATAACACTGTGGCTACCACAACTGTGGTGGTTAGTTTTGGCCATCTTGACATAAACTAGAGTCATCTGGCAAGAGGGCACCTCAACGGAGGGATTCTCTCCAACAGACTGGCCTGTGGGCATTTCCAGGGGGTATTTTCTTGGTTAATAATTGACGTGGAAGGTCCTAGTACACTGTGGGAAGTGTCCCTCCTGGGCAGGTAGTCCTGGATTGTGTAAGAAAGCAGGCAGAGAAAGCCATGGAAAGCAAACCAGGCAAAAGCACTCCTCTGGGCTTTCTGTTTCAGTTTCTGCTTCCATCTTTTTGCTTGAGTTCCTGCCCTGGTTCCCCTTCATGCTGGACTCTAACCCAGAAGATGGAACAAGCCCTTTCCTCCCCACGTTTCCTTTGGTCATGCTTTATCACAGCAATGGAGAAGCCAACTGAGATTACATGCAGACAGACTTCATTATCCAAATCAGAGGTTGTCATCATAACAATAATTTCCCCACCTTTCATACCTGACCCCAAACAAGCCTGCTTTATAAATTTCCAGTTTTTAGATATTTCTTAAAAGTAGAACTGTATGTACATTATTTGTTCTTTTTTCACCCAGCAAAATATTTAGAAGGCTCATCTACAGTGTAGTCTACATGAAAACTTTGTTTCTTTGCACAGCTAAATAATATTCCATTTTGTATATATACTATAGTTCAAGATCCATTCGTCAGTTGATGAACACTTGTGTCCCTTCCATCTTTTATAACTGTGACTAATGTTGCAATATTTCTTGATTTTAAATAATTTTGGTATATGACTAAATGCTAAATTGCTTTATGATAATTCTATGTTCTTTGAAACTATCAAACCGCCTCTCAAAGCAGATGTACAAGCAAGGAAGGAGGTTTCCAATCTCCCCATACCAATACCGATTCTCTTCTGTTCTCTTTGCTTATTATTTTAACAGCTTTCCATCCATTGCCATGTGGTCTTGACTTATGCTTATCCCATGGTCAAGGTGAAGTACCTTTTCATGCATCTTCCTTGGATAAATACGTAGTCAACTTGACACCATTCTTTTAAAATGGGGTTGTTGTTGGTTTGTAAGAGTTTGGTGAGAATTTTTGTTTGTTTTTACTTATTTTGGATGTTGAACTTCCAAATAATCTCTTAGATTCTGTAGCTTGTCTTCTAATCTTTTGATAATGTCCCTTAATGAAGAACACTTTACTTTTTCTCTTATTTACTTTTGTTATTTCTGTTCAGGTTCTCCTCCTCCTCCTCCTCCTCCTCCTCCTCCTCCTCCTCCTCCTCCTCCTCCTTCTTCTCTCTCTCTCTCTCTCTCTCTCTCTCTCTCTCTCTCTCCTTTCTTTCTTGGTTTTCTGAGACAGGGCCTCTTGTAAGCCAAGCTGCTGTCAAACTCAGGATGTAGGAGAGGCTGGCCTTGAACTCTCTACTCTCTTGCCTCTTCCAAGGGCTGGAATGGTAGTCATGTGCCACCATTCCTGGCTGAGATCTGTTCTTAAGAGAAAAAAGACGGCATAGCTGTTAAATCCATGTTCAGTAGTCTCACTGTTCTGCTCCCTTTCCCCTTTCCTCCTTGGAGAAATCTCTTTTGTGAGCTTAGTGTGGCATTTCCTGCCCATGCTTTCGTACCCCAGTCCGCATATGCACATCATAAAATGTCCCCGAGCTTTAAAAATCACACACACCAGAATCCTCTTTCTTTTCATACATCTTTCATTGAGCACACAGTGGCTCTCTATCCACAGTGACTTTATTCGTTTCCTTCATAATGTATTCGATCAAATGATCAGGGAGTGATATTCACAGAATTGAACTGACCTTGCCCTGCTCCAGGGCTGAACATGGAGGCCTCGTCATAAACAACAGCAGCTTTGAGTACCTGTGCAGACCTGAGTGTTCCTAGGTACACCGGCTTGGCTATCAGCACACTTTTCACCCATATTTTTGGTCCATTCCCTGTTGTGGGCTTTTAGGTTTTCACTAGAAATAGTCCTGGGGCTGTCACTCGGCATACATGTGTGAGAGCTTCCCCAAGTGCAGACGTAGGAGAGTGGATGGGTGGCCTGCAGCACACATGGTCCATTTTATTTTTCCTGTTCTATCAGAACTGTGGTTAAGGCCTAAGATGAAGACAAAAGACTCTTGAGTTCTCCACATTCCATAGACTCGCCATGATGTCATAATCACAACAGTTGTGACCAGCGGCCTCCCAGGAAGGCTTTCTGAGACCTGGTAGATAGGAGGGGTCCTTCTGGAGAGAATGAAGTTCACAAACAGAAGAGATTTATGTCTTCACCTTCCAACGGCAGCCGTCATGAAACCCTGAAGATCAGAGAGTCCTGACGAAAGTTATCTGGGCATCTACCTGACCTCCTTGCTTCCTTCCATGTATGTCAAGGAAAGCCTAGTGGTCTTCACTTGAGAGAGATTTTGTGAGAGTGTAGCACACAGTGTCCGATGCTGTAGGGCATGGAGAAAGATTTATATATATATATATATATATATATATATATATATATATAGAGAGAGAGAGAGAGAGAGAGAGAGAGAGAGGGACATCCTGCATCCCGCCATTCAGTAGAGTCATTACACCACTGTCCCTCTGCCACTGTGGGGAGGCCTCTTATAAGTGGGCCATCTGCAGCAGGAGGTAGTGTCCTGTAGAGAATTAAATCCCATGCCAAAGGACCACCCAGGTCATAGGTTCTGGGAACCTTACAAAGAATTCACACTGTGTTCACCTTCTTATATAGCTTCTCTAGGATCGCGAATTATAGGCTCAATGTCCTTTATTTATGGCTAGAAACCAAATATGAGTGAGTACATCCCATGTTCCTCTTTTTGGGTCTGGCTTACCTCACTCAGGATAGTGTTTTCTATTTCCATCCATTTGTATGCAAAATTCAAGAAGTCCTTGTTTTTTACTGCTGAGTAGTACTCTAATATGTTTATATTCCATGCTCACCTTACTAGACCTGGATGGAGGTGGGTGGTCCTTGGACTTCCCACAGGTCAGGGAACCCTGATTGCTCTTCGAGCTGATGAGGGAGGGGGACTTGATCGGGGGAGGGGGGAATGGGAGGCGGTGGTGGGGAGGAGGCAGAAATCTTTAATAAATAAATTTAAAAAAAAAAAGAATTCACACTGTGTCCTGTATTATGGTCTGACGTGCAGAAGAGACCAACAGGTGGCTGACAAAGGTCAGAAAGGCAGAAAGACTTTCTCATTCAGAAAAGAACTTTGACTTTTCCTTTCTCTCCTCCATCTAATGCAAGAAGAGGAAAGAGAAACAAAAGTATGTGGCATTGGAACATCTGCTATTGGTGACCCTAGCCCCACCTGACTGGCTACAGCAGACGAACAATGGTTTTTGATGAGAAAGAGAGGAGGGAAGCTTTGCATTAGAATAAATCAAGACTGAATCTTGATCACATCTGAAAGATTTTCCCAATAAGAAACAGTGTCGAAAATCTGGAAAATCTAGACATCAGGAAAATTGTTTGTTTATTTCAGGACGGAGACTCAGCAAGGTGGAGTTGGGGCATTTGTCAGACAGAATAAAATACTGTCCTGGTCATAAAAAAATCAGTGAAGCCATACTGTTCAGTGAACTAGAGAGATGTGATGATCTAGAGGGCCCTCGAACTGCCGATGCAGCACACTACCGCTTTAGGAAGGAGTGTGTTATAGCCACCCAGTAGGTACATAGCAACATCCCCATGTTTTCCTCTTCGTTTTTGTTTTCTTTGCATGCATAAAAGGCATCAGTTCAGAGTAAAAAAGTTGCAAAACCAATCTGACGAAAAGCAAAGTAAAAAAACAAAACAAAACAAAAAACTGGACCAAAAAAGACTGAAAAGTCATCACCGTATAAATGGGTCTATTTTTATTTTCGCCACGAGAAATGAATGAGCTCCATAGAATGAGTATTGCCGTAGTCAAGACAGCTTAGCCAGCTCATGTCTTCCTTCCTCAGAATCCTGGGTTCTTCACTATGCAAGAATATTCTCTTTTCCTCTTTGTCTGTATCTTTCACCATGGTGGTGACCAGAAACATTCCAAGAAAGGAGCCTATGGCTGTGAGAAGCCTCCAGGAGCCAGGCCAGGTGCTTTCCCAGCCTTGGTTTATTACCACCTTGCCCTCAGTTTTCTTCCCTTTGTTTCAACCTCGTCTTGCATCTCTGCATCTTCCTCAGATGGATGGTCACACGGCTAATGGTCTGGTTTCCAGCTCCACATCCTTCCTCCCCATCCTTGCCAATGCCTAATGTCCATCGCTCTGGGATCCCGCATCCTGGAGGAGCATACACAATTTGCATCCCCGGGAAGGGAGTTTGATCAGAAGCACATCAATCTCCTTGGGTTTTATTTTTTAATTGAAACGGATAGACTCGCAGGCTAATTGTTATCTGTCACCCTCCGGTGCCAGAACGTATAAAAAGAATGACCCTTGAGGGTAAACGAGCATTACAGCTGGATTTAAGAAATCAGCCTTTCTCAAAACTTGCACAGGTTGCACTTTGAAGAAAATTAGAGCCAAACCTTGTGTTGTAAACTGCTGCTTACTGGAGAAAAGAAAAAGAAACCCTTTAAGGTATAGAAATAGTATGTGAGACAAGCTGGCAGAGGCTGGGACCCTTCTGATGTGGAAAGGATTCCTTGACAAAGACAGATCACCTGGGGACCCTGTGCACAAGGCCTTTTGTTTATCTGCTCTTGCCTTGCATGTGTTTCATGTCTTTCGCTTGGTGGTGAGGTTTTGTTCTTTGAAAATTGAAGCATTTTTAACGTCAGAAGGAGGTTTCCAGTATTTTCATGAACTCCTTTCCCCCTGCTTCCTTCCCACATACTTCTCATTCCCTGCCCCCCTCTCTCCCTTCCAGCTGCGGGGAGGGGGGGGCGTCATTCCTGGGTACCAGATGCAAAATGCTTCAGCCAGTGCTGTTCCCCAAGTTGAACTTGTTATTGATTAGCACTTCCTAAATCAAACGGAATTGCTGATCACTGTTGCAAGACGCCCCCTACTTGCTCAGGATCCAAGTTCAGCTCCAATGTCTGCCTGGGCAGGCACTAGGGGAGTTTTGATGTGTTCCCTCATCTTAATCACTGCTGTTGCCAGCAAAGGAAGAGGAATGGCATCTTTCATCACCAATTCGTGTTTTCTAAGCTCCAACTGTGTGTGTGGCAGTGTGCAGCCACAGAGGGGATTTTGACAATTAGCAGGAGCCGCCGCCTTCCCTCTCCTTGGCTGTGATAATTAATGCCTCAGGACATTTTTATGACTTGGTATGTGCTGGGCACATGTCACATAGTACCGAGAGCGTCAATTACATATGACCCGTTTGAAAGGATAGAGAATTTAACAGAGGCCATTTTTTAAAGCATGTGCTTTGTAGATACCCTAATAGCTGATCTGCAATAAAATCCGAGAGTCTTTTGCAAATTGGTCACTATGCAGACGTCTGTCCAGGAGCAGAGAGACCAGTCTCGCTCTTAGGTCACCTCCATCCAATTTCCGCCCTCGGTGGTGTTTTAGGACACAAATTAGTTATGTAAGTGACATTTCATTTATGAGCCCTGCCCCACCCCGCCCCCAAGCAACCAGGCAAAGATGCTTATGAGTTTGAGTAAATTTCCAAGTGTTTACCTTCAGATAATTTTCAACCGAAAGTTGTGAGGGTAAAGTAAATAATTGTGCAGCATTATATGCCATCGTCCATTGTCAACATGTTGCCACATTTTATTATTCCCGCTCCCCCTTAATCCTAACACACATAGAATTGTCTTTATTTTTCATAGCTATTCAACCGTGTTACCTGTACAATGGCGTACTGTGCTCCGGCCCGGGTATCCACCCTCCCACCTACTCGCTCTTGTTCTTTCTTCTTTCCCTCTCCGCAGTTCCTTTAGCTGCCTTAAAAAGGTCTGCCCTCCATATTCAAGGCATGTTTTGTTTCCACACATGAAAGAGAACACATGGCAGTTTCCTCTCTGTGTCTGGGTAAAGTTTTGCTTAACGTGATCACCTCAAGGCCCATTCATCTGCAAATGACTTGATATCATTCTTCACTTTGGAGATACTGAAATCTCAGGCTTCCTTAATTTCTTATTTGAAAGTAAGTCACATATATATCCTCCTCTTAGACACTTTAATACGTATTATTAAGAAGAATCTTCTTTCATATAACCATAGAATTAACAAATTTTAAACACTTAACATTAAAAATAGACTATGGTGCCAACTGAGCCCTCTCAGGCTTTCGTAGTAGTTCCAGTAGGAACTAAGTTGTATTCCCCCAAGTGGATATATGTAAGTTCAACCCCCTGATGTGGCAATGTTTGAAGTAATTAGGTTTAGATGAGATTATGAAGGTGCATTGTGGGTCTCAGGGGATTAGTGACTTTCTCAGAAAAGGCACAGAGCTTGCTTTTCCGCGACATGAAAACACAGCCACATGGCGGCCCACAAGTCAAGAAGAGCGCCTCTAGCAGATCTGGGCTCGCTGGGACCCCGATCTTCGATTCCTGGATTCCAGAACTGTGAGAAAACATATTTTTATTGTTTAAACCACTCAGCCTATGGTGTTCTGTTATGGCAACCAGTGCTCACTAATACCTGGCTCAAAAAAAAAAAAATGTTCTTTCTGGTAATTTTTTTTTCTAGCCCAAGATCTAGTTGTGAATCATGCATTGTGTTTAGTTATCATATATATTTGTTCTTTCCAATGCGGTGGTGGTCTTCAGCCGTTGACGCCTCCCTTTTATGACATCGGCATTATTTAAAGGGCACAGGTCAGTTGTTCTACATATTATCCCTCAGCTTTGGTTTATCGTGCTTTTACACGGCTTGATGGAGGCCGGATATTTGGAGAAGGAATTCTATGTCAGTAGAAATATGTCCACCTCAAAGCATCATTTCAGGTGATGTTTCATGCTCTTTCATTACTTTTCAGCAGTGGTAGTTAAGATAAGCTTGGAAGAGTCATAAACTCAGTGCTTGGACATGCACTTCTGCGGCTGGTTGGTCAGTGGGCAGTGCTGAACACCCGAATCTCAGCTGTGTGGATCAAAGGACAGGCAATTAGCAACGTGATGCTGGGTCAACTCCTGATACTGAACTAAAATGCCTGAGAGTGAGCCTCTCCGTTCTCCAAACAGCGCAAATTCTCTTCTCCAAACAGCATAAATCCCAAGGCCTCACACGTGAGAGCAATCTGAGGGACACTGATGACTTAAAAGTAGTCTCATTTTTTTCTTTGCATTTCCCTCTATTCACACACATTATATTATTATTATTATTAATTACTACTACTATTTTTATTATCTTTATTTTATTTTTACTAGCAACACCTTGAGCTGTGACTTACAGTCTGGATATGGTCCCCAAAGGTTCTTGCTTTGGAAGCCTGGTTCCCAGTGTAGTACAGAAAGGCAGTTGACTCTATGGGGTGGAAACTCGTGGGAGATAATGGGAGATGACTATGTCATGGTTCCCTTTAAGACAGGTAATTGCTAGTCTCTTGAACTAGGTCTCCCAGGGGTGGAGTAGTTTCTGGAGAGCAGCCAGGCATTTCCTGGTCTTCGACTTCCTGTTCTGCCATGAGGATAGCCTGACCCACTCTTTCTCTGTGACATCATGTCACATGTGTGGATGGAAGGCTGTCACCAGAAGACTAACAGCTGGAACTGCCTGATCTTGGACTTTCATCCCCCTAAACTACAAACTAAATTAATCTTTTTTTTTTCTTGATGTAATACCCAGTCTCTGATGTTTTGCTGAAATAACATAAAAATAAGTTAAGGTAGGTACACATTATCATCTTATCTGTAAAACAACAGGGTTGGACTTAATAATCCATAACATTCTCTCCAGTGTCTGTTCTCATGGACACAGGCATGGAGCACAGAATCCACAAAACACAGAACATGCTATGTGGTGTTAGCAATTTATTTAAGCCTTCAGGAAAGGGCTGGACAGTGGTGCACACCTTAAATCCCAGCACTCCAGAGGTACAGGCAGGTGGACCTCTCTGAGTTTCAGGCCAGCTCCGGGCCAGCCTGGTCTACAGAGTGAGTTCCAGGCCAGCCAGGGCTACAGAGAGAAACCCTGTCTGGAAAAAAAAAGAAAAGAAAGAAAAACAGTGAAGGACATTCCTTCTGTGATTAGCAGCCAAGATGTGAAGCTTCCAAGTGAAGGGTTAGTTACCAGGATATCATAGGAGACAGATTCTAAGCTTAGTTGGACACAGAAGTTGCCATTTGGTACAATATTTAAAGGCCTTACATCTAGAAACAGGGACATTTTCTTAAAATGTTAATCTTTTTCATATTCCTACTAGAAGTCACCTGGACCCCCCCCCCCCTTTTTTTTAAAATCAGGATTACAATTGCTATTTGGTTTTCATGATTTGGTTATTCAGTATGCTGTGTTTTCCTTCTTCAGTACAAAAATGTATTTCAACCAGAGCCTGAATGTCAACCCAGGGGTCATACTATGTTTTCTCTTAGTACAGAGGGACAGCTGCTCAATGGGTTGTCGCCTATTGACCGGGCTGACAGCCTGTCTGGGTAAGGAGGAATCTTAAGGCTTAACAGCATTTTTTAGCTCAGGGCCAGGGGAAAAATGAGGAAAGAGAACTATCTAACCCAGAACAGACTCCGAAAGCATTTCTCAGTGTGTCACCGACGGTGGAACATATGGGCCAATGCTAGGTCTGTGTACAAACTAGCCACTTCTTTAGACTTTAGAAAGGAACTTCTGGGGGACTAGAAAGAGCTCAGTGGAAGCCCTTCTTCTGCAAGTATGAGGGCAGAAGTTCAAGTCCCCAGCACTCATATTAAAAGCTGGTGGCAGCTGTGAATGGCCTGTAACCCTAACAAGTGGTTGAGTCGTGCAGATCAGGTGAGCTCAGTAGCCAGCCTAGTTAAAAGAGAAAGCTTCCGGCCAGTAACACACCCTGTCTCAAAGCAATAGAGCCAAAGCAATAGAGGAAAATACCCAAAGTCCTGTGCTGACCTCTGCAAGCATTAGGGCATGAGTATGCCCCCCCACCTCCACATGCATGCAATGCATACACACACACACACACACACACACACACACACACACACACACATTTTGTAAATTGAAGTCTGAGATATCGTCTAATCCCCAGCTTTTAAAAGTGTGGATCACAACCATAGCTGGCTGTGGGCTTATAAACAATCTGATCACAGCAAAAGGTTTCTGGATACACAAAGATCAAAAGGTATTTTAAAAAATTGACTGCATAGGGTGGGCCCTTTGTTTGCGAGCTACACAAGCAGCACGGAGTTTCGATCTGGGCACCGGGTGAAACATCATTGTGGTGAGTGAGTGCTGCGGCAGCTGGGAACAGGGGACCCAGACATTCTTCAGCCCGCCTACACTTCCTGGTCATCCTACAGGGGCTATACTGCCCGATACCTCCTCTCTCTTCCTATCCCATCCAGCTTACATCCAGATCCCCCCACCCCCTGTCTCCCTCCCTCCCTCCCTTCTTTGGCAGCATAGCACCCCCCAGCTCAGCCTGCTTGGGCACTGGGACCGAACCCGAAACGGGAGGGCAAAGGGGAGGGCGGTAGCTCCTTTGTTCCCATAGCCTGCCTGCAGCAAGCAGGGTGAGCCCTTTGTTTGCGCGCTAACCAAGCAGCAGGGAGATCCGATCTGGACACCAGGAGAAACATCACTGGGGAGTGACATCACTGGGAAGGTACATCAGTGGGCAAGAAGACCTGATCCTGTAAAAGAAGATCCATAGGGGAGTATTGGGAGGAATAAATACCACCAGAAGCCAGCGACCTCACAACAGGAGGACATGAACACCTTAATGAAGATGAAGTAGAAAAAATTGACTTCATGAAAGTGATTGACACCCTTAAACAGCATATAAAAAACGCCCTTATAGAAATGGATGAGAAGTATAACAGAAAGTTCGAGAAATTGAGTAAATCAGTGAATGATACCCTAGGAAACCAAGGAAAAACAATCAAGCAGATAATGGAAACAGTTCATGACTTGAAAACTGAAATGGAGGCAAAGAAGAAAACACAAACAGAGGGCCGGCTGGAAAATCTAGGTAAACGAATAGAGACTACAGAAACAAGCATAACCAGAAGAATACAAGAGATAGAAGAAAGAATCTCAGATTCTGAGGATAACATAGAGAAAATAAACGCACTGATCAAAGAAAACAGCAAGTCCAACAAACTCTCATCACAAAACATTCAGGAAATATGGGACACAATAAAAAGACCAAACCTAAGAATAATTGGAGTAGAAGAAGGAGAAGAAGTGCAGCTCAACGGTCCAGAAAATATACTTAATAAAATTATAGAAGAAAACTTTCCCAACCTGAAGAAAGATGTACCTATGAAGGTTCAAGAAGCATACAGAACACCAAATAGGCTGGATCAAAAAAAAAAAACATCCCCTCGCCATATAATAATCAAAACACAAAATATACAGAACAAAGAAAGAATATTAAGAGCCGCAAAGGAAAAAGGCCAAGTTACATATAAAGGTAAACCTATCAGGCTTACACCTGACTTCTCTATGGAAACCATGAAAGCCAGAAGGTCCTGGATAGATGTACTGCAGAAACTGAGAGACCATGGATGCAAGCCCAGACTACTATATCCAGCCAAGCTTTCATTCACAATAAATGGAGAAAACAAAATTTTCCAGGATAAAAACAAATTTAAACAATATGTAGCCACAAATCCAGCCTTACAGAAAATAATAGAAGGAAAATCACTAACTAAGGAGTCCAACAATGACCACAATAACTCAGACATCTAGAGACCCTTCACCAGCGCAACTCAAAGAAGGGAAACATACAAACCCTACTACTAAAAAAGTGACCGGTGTTAACAACCACTGGTCATTAATATCATTTAATGTCAGTGGGCTCAACTCACCTATAAAAAGGCACTGGCTAAGAGATTGGATACGAAAACAGGATCCAACATTCTGCTGTCTACAAGAAACACACCTCAACCACAAAGGCAGGCACTTACTCAGAGTAAAGGGCTGGGAAAAGGCTTATCAAGCAAATGGACCTAAGAAACAAGCAGGTGTGGCCATACTAATTTCTAACAAAGTTGACTTCAAACTTAAATCAATCAGAAGAGATGGAGAGGGACATTTTATACTCATAACAGGAACAACTCATCAGGATGAAGTCTCAATCCTGAATATCTATGCCCCGAATATAAAAGCACCCAGGTACGTAAAAGAAACATTACTAAAACTCAAGGCAGCCATCAAACCACACACACTAATTGTAGGAGACTTCAACACTCCTCTCTCACCAATGGACAGGTCAATCAGACAGAAACCTAACAGAGAAATTAGAGAATTAAGGGAGGTAATGAAGCAAATTGACTTAACAGACATCTATAGATTATTCCACCCAAAGAGGAAAGAATATACCTTCTTCTCTGCAGCTCATGGAACCTTCTCGAATATTGACCACATACTCGGTAACAAAGCTAACTTACACAGTTACAAAAAAATATTAGTAACCACCTGTGTCTTTTCAGATCACCATGGATTAAAGTTAGAATTCAACAACAATGCTACCCCCAGAAAGCCTACAAACTCATGGAAACTGAACAGTCAACTACTGAACCATAACTGGATTAAGGAAGAAATAAAGAAAGAAATTAAAGTCTTCCTTGAATTCAATGAAAATAAAGAAACAACATACTCGAACTTATGGAACACTATGAAAGCAGTCCTAAGAGGAAAGTTCATAGCACTAAGTGCCCACTTAAACAAAACAGAGAAAGCACATATTGGAGACTTAACAGCCCACCTGAAAGCTCTAGAAAAAAAAAGAAGCAGACTCACCTAGGAGGAGTAGAAGACTGGAAATAATCAAACTGAGGGCTGAAATCAACAAAATAGAAACACAGAAAACAATCCAAAGAATCAATGAAACAAAAAGCTGGTTCCTGGGGAAAATCAACAAGATTGATAAACCCCTATCCAAACTAATCAAACGGCGGAGAGAGAATACGCAAATTAATAAAATCAGAAATGAAAAGGGGGACATAACCACAGACACAGAGGAAATTCAGAGAATCATTAGATCTTACTACAAAAGCCTGTATGCCACAAAACTGGAAAATGTAAAAGAAATGGACACTTTTTTAGATAAATACCATTTACCAAAATTAAACCAGGACCAGGTGAACAATCTAAACAGACCTGTCAGTCGCAAAGAATTAGAAGCTGTTATCAAAAACCTCCCTACCAAAAAAAGTCCAGGACCAGATGGTTTCAATGCGGAATTCTACCAGAACTTCCAAGAAGACCTAATACCTATACTCCTTAATGTATTCCACAATATAGAATCAGAAGGGTCATTACCAAATTCCTTTTATGAAGCTACAGTTACTCTGATACCAAAACCACACAAAGACTCAACCAGGAAAGAGAATTACAGGCCAATCTCACTCATGAATATCGACACAAAAATCCTCAACAAAATACTGGCAAACCAAATCCAAGAACACATCCGAAAAATTATCCATTATGATCAAGTAGGCTTCATTCCTGAGATGCAGGTCTGGTTCAACATATGAAAATCTATCAATGTAATCCAGCATATAAATAAACTGAAAGAAAAAAACCATATGATCATTTCATTAGATCCTAAAAAAGCATTTGACAAAATTCAGCATCCATTTATGTTAAAAGTCTTGGAGAGATTAGGGATACAAGGGTCATACCTAAATATAAAAAAAGCTATATACAGCAATCCGACAGCTAACATCAAATTAAACGGAGAGAAACTCAAAGCCATCCCGCTTAACTCAGGAACACGACAAGGCTGTCCACTCTCGCCATTCCTCTTCAATATAGTGCTTGAAGTTGTAGCAATAGCAATAAGACAACATAATGGGATCAAGGGGATTTGAATTGGAAAGGAAGAAGTGAAACTTTCGTTATTTGCAGATGATATGATAGTGTACATAAGCGACCCCCAAAACTCCACCAAAGAACTTTTACAGCTGATAAACAGCTTTAGTAACGTGGCAGGATACATGATCAACTCCAAAAAATCAGTCGCCCTCTTATACACAAAGGATATGGAAGCAGAGAGGGAAATCAGAGAAGCTTCACCATTCACGATAGCCACAAAAAGCATAAAATATCTTGGGGTAAATCTAACCAAGGAAGTGAAAGATCTATTTGACAAGAACTTTAAGGCATTGAAGAAAGAAATTGAAGAGGATACCAAAAAATGGATGGACCTCCCTTGCTCTTGGATTGGGAGAATCAACATAGTAAAAATGGCAATTCTACCAAAGGCAATTTATAGATTCAATGCAATCCCCATCAGGGTCCCATCAAAATTCTTCACAGATCTGGAGAGGACAATAATCAACTTTATATGGAAAAACAAAAAACCCAGGATAGCCAAAACAATCCTATACAATAAAGGATCTTCTGGAGGCATTACCATCCCTGACTTCAAACTCTATTACAGAGCTACAGTAATGAAGACAGTGTGGTACTGGCATAAAAACAGAGAAGTCGGCCAATGGAATCATATAGAAGTCCCGGATTTTAACCCACAAACCTATGAACACCTCATTTTCGATAAAGGAGCTAAAAGTATACAATGGAAGAAAGAAAGCATCTTCAACAAATGGTGCTGGCACAACTGGATGTCAACCTGTAGAAGAATGAACATAGACCCATATCTATCACCGTGCATAAAACTCAAGTCCAAGTGGATTAAAGACCTCACTATCAGCCTGAACACACTGAACCTGATAGAAGAGAAAGTGGGAAATACCCTACAACAGGTGGGCACAGGAGATCGCTTCCTATGTATAACCCCAGAAGCACAGACATTAAGGGCAACATTGAATAAATGGGACCTACTAAAACTGAGAAGCTTCTGTAAAGCAAAGGACACTGTCACTAAGACACAAAGGCAACCTACTGACTGGGAGAAGATCTTCACAACAGACAAAGGTCTGATCCCCAAAATATATAGAGAACTCAAGAAACTAGACTTTAAAATGCTAATTAACCCAATTAAAAAATGGGGCACTGAACTGAACAGAGAATTCTCAACAGAAGAAGTTCAAATGGCCAAAAGACACTTAAGGTCGTGCTCAACTTCCTTAGCAATCAGGGAAATGCAAATCAAAACAACTTTGAGATATCATCTTACACCTATCAGAATGGCTAAAGTCAAAAACACTAAGGATAGCCTTTGCTGGAGAGGCTGTGGAGGAAGGGCTACCCTCATCCATTGCTGGTGGGAATGCAATCTTGTGCAACCACTGTGGAAGTCAGTGTTTCGGTTTCTCAGGAAATTCGGGATCAACCTACCCCTGGACCCAGCAATACCACTCTTGGGAATATACCCAAGAGATGCCCTATCATATGACAAAAGCATTTGTTCAACTATGTTCATAGCAGTTTTATTTGTAATAGCCAGAACCTGGAAACAACCTAGATGCCCTTCAATGGAAGAATGGATGAAGAAAGTATGGAATATATACACATTAGAGTACTACGCTGCGGTAAAAAACAATGACTTCTCGAATTTTGCATGCAAATGGATGGAAATAGAAAACACTATCCTGAGACCCAAAAAGATGAACATGGGATGTACTCACTCATAATTGGTTTCTAGCCATAAATAAGGGTCACGGAGTCTACAATAGGTGAACCTAAAGAAGCTAAGTAAGAAGGTGAACCCAAAGAAAAACATATAGTTATCCTCTTGGCTAAGGGAAGTAGAAAAAATTGCCGGGGAGAAAATTGGGATCTTGGGGGTGGGGTGGGATGGGGGTAAGGGGAGATGGGGAGAGAAAAGGTCGAAGGGAAGGAGGAGGGGACTTGGGGAAACAGGAGGATTGGGATAAAGGAAGGTTGGACAGGGCAGCACGGAACCACAATTCTTAGTTAAGGGAGCCACTTTAGGGTGGGCAAGAGACTTGACCCTAGAGGGGCTCCCAGGTGCCCAAGCTGAGGTCCCCAGTTAGTTCCTTGGGCAGCTGAGGATAGGGAACCTGAAATGACCCTATCCTAGAGCAATACTGACAAATATCTTGCATATCATCATAGAACCTTCATCTGGTGATGGATGGAGATAGAGACAGAGACCCACACTGGAGCACTGGACTGAGCTCCCAAGGTCCCAATGAGGAGCAGAAGGAGGGAGAACATGAGCAAAGAAGTCGGGACCATGAGGGGTGCACCCACCCAATGAGACAGTGGAGCTGATCTATTGGGAGCTCACCAAGGCCAGCTGGACTGTGACTGAAAAAGCATGGGATAAAACCGGACTCTCTGAACATGGCGAACAATGAGGGCTGATGAGACGCCAAGGACAATAGCATGGGGTTTTGATCCTACTTAATGTGCTGGCTTTGTGGGCACCTAGCCAGTTTGGATGTTCACCTTCCTAGATATGGACGGAGGGGGAAGGACCTAGGACTTACCACAGGGCAGGGAACCCTGACTGCTCTTTGGACTGAAGAGGGAGGGGGAAAGGAGTGGGGGGAGGGGGAGAAGGGTGGAAGGAGGGGGAGGGAAATGGGAGGCTGGGAGGAGGTGGAAACTTGTTTGTTTTTTTTTTCTCCTTTTCTCAATAAAAAAAAATAAATTAAAAAAAAATTGACTGTATAAGGCATCCAAGGTGCCCCTGAAAGCTCTCCCCACCCTGGCATGTGTGGAGTCACTGAAGTTGGGGTCTGGACACACAGGGCTTTGTGGGGTTTAATGTCATCCCGTCACCACCCATGGAAGCTGCCCGAAAGGCTTCGGATTCAAAGCTATTGTCAGCTCTGAACTGCCTGTTTCACTGTGAAAAGTTTTCTGTTCCTGGAGAAACATAATGGTTTGATTACTGATAACAAAGTCTTCTCACCACTGCTCGGCATGGAAGTATCAAATCAGCAAATCTGTGGATTGGATTAGAATGTTTGGCTTTAGGAGTTGCTGTTTGTGGTGTTCACTTGGGTCTCATTTTTAAAAATCATTCACCTATTTTTGGCTTGGGATCGGACTGAATTTCTAGCGACCTCTCAAACAACCCCAAACATACTTCTGCCGTCGGGAAGGATGTGTTTGTAGGATGTAGTAATTGGTAAGACCAGTTCTCACAGATTATTAGAGATGGGTTGATCGGGATATCAGAATTAGCCAGTAAGGGCTAGAGCTAAAGGGCCAAGCAGTGATTAAATGCATACAGTTTGCATGTTGTTATTTCGGGGCATAAGCTAGCCGGGCAGGCGGCTGGGGTGCTGGGGACGCAGCCCCGCTGCCCAATTACTACAGTAGGAAGCAGTGTTCTAAGCATTGACAAGTACAAAACTGAAGTAGCAATCAACTTCGACAAAGGCGAATCAAATATTCAGCCGAGATCAATTCTCTATGTAGAAATAAACAAGCCCTTTCATCTCTTTAGTATGAAAATTGCTTTTGTCTTCAAACATTGTGAATTACACTTACCCAAAATCTTCATTTATTAAGTATTTGTTTTGAGTCCTGTATGTATATCCCAGGGCGGGCAGTCACAAGGGGAAAAAGTTTAGAAAGCAGTTACCGCCTCTCCCTATACCATGGAGCTAGTAGGACAATACCATGGTTATGGACACTAGACCTCAGTGCACCGACTTGGAGTCTCCAACTGCCACATGGTACTTACTGATCCTTATTTGGAGATTAGAAATCAGACTTGGAAAAGCTAAACAGTTTGCCTGTACATTCCAGCCATCTGGTGGGAGAGCCTGGTCTGGAATCCATATTAAACTCCCCATGTGGCCCTGCATCATGTCACAGTGGAGGAGGGACTGCCACAGGGCCAGTGGTTCCTCCCTCTGACTCCTACTCCTTGTGAAGGATGTGCAGGATGGATCAGAAACCTTCCCATCTTCCTCCACAGTCCGAGGACTTACCTATCCTTTCTACCCACGGAACAGTCTGTACTACTAAGACAAGCGTCCTAACAGTGCAGTGCCAACAGCCCAGTCTTCAAGAAGTGATTGCTGGGAAAAAAGAAAGTGGGGAAGGGTAGAGAAGTAGATGGAAGAATGAGGGGAAAGAGAGTGGAAGGAGGAAACAGAGGGAGAAAATTGTGGAGCAAGTGGAATTCTGACTTTATCATGTTGTCAGGGCTCATCTTCTTATACAAAATTACAGAGTAATATAATTCAGCAATTTCTCAGAGAGAGAGAGAGAGGAGACAAAGGTGAGGGGGGAGGGAGAGAGGAGAAGAAGCTGCAGGAAGGGAGAGAGGAGAGGGAGGGGAGGAGAGAATTACATTTGGTTTTATCTACAGAGAAAATTGCAAACAACCTAATTACTCAAAAATTAGTGGATACGTAAGTAAATTAGGAACCTCCAGTCAATGCAAAAATATGCATATATTAAAATAATTGCTGCAAAGACTAGAGGAAAATGTATTGGAAGCAGAAGATCAGTGCTTCAGAAAAAAATAGAATAGAAAAGTATAATATGCTTACGTGGGTAAAGACAAACAGTGCACAAAGGTAGACAATGCCCAGCTCTACAACGCAGCACCAATCCCTTGGAGACCACTGTAATATTGGGTACATGACTAACATTCAAACATAAAGAAATTAACCCTGATTTAGTACGTGTGCTGTGGCTAATGTATATGAACAGGAAGCAGATTCGCCCTACAATCTTGGACAACTAGCAAAACAGAAAATTATGCTAAAGAATGGTTCTGAGAGCAGCAAAACAAACGGACTAGCCCTACACACGCTCTGGTGTACTGCCTAGAAGAGTCTCCAGGCCGTCCTTCAAAGAGCAGGAACCCAAAGAGTGCCTAAAAGTCCCTCTAGGTTGAGATGACAAAGTTGGCAGGGACAGGCAAAGCAAGTTTTCAGCTCAGCGTTATGAAGAGGCAAAAGCTGCTCACAGGACAGGTGTCTAGAGATCTATAGGGACATTCACCCCTCCTCCCCCCGGAATCTTCTGCCCTCTGTCCGTCTGCAGAAGCAAGGGCAGAAGCCATCACCGCGGGCAGCACGTGGTCTCTCCAGTTAGAGGGAAGCCCATGATGCAGGGGTATTGGTTAGAGCAGCCAGGAAGGCTATTATTTCTAGTAGGGGATAAGCTGCCTCTAATCCAGAGACTATTCTGATTTGTCTAACAAATAACTGAAAGCAAGGCTCACAAAGATCAATCTGTTCTAAATAACTCCATGGTCTCTCAGAAAACAAAACTCAGAAATGTCCAACGGAAGATAAAGCATCTAACTAGGAGCGACCAGGTTCACACCTGTAGTTGGCTAGGAGGCATAACGTCAAATATCCTATAGCACAGTTAGATAACTATAGTTGACAAGAGCCAAGTGCACATTTCAATGAAACCAAGGAGGATTTTGAATATTCTCAACATAATGGAATGATACACATTTGTATAAGTCAATTATCTTGATTTGATTACTCTACGATTGGTTTTGAGATATTGCATGGTTCTCCCTAACCATGTTATTGTTTTGTGCTATTTATAGAGAAAATAATACTCAAAACAAATAATAGTTGAACCAAAAGACACAAGGAAAATTTATAATGCCTGGTATGTAACCAAAAATTATCCAAAGAACACAAAAATGGGACTTATAATAAAGATAAAAACATGTGCAGGGAAAGAGATAGGATGGCTACAGATCTTCGCCTCTTTCTTCCTTCCTCCAAGCCAAATCCCTGGTCTCTTCCCACCTCTACAGAACACCTGCCGTACCACTCCCTCATCTCTAGTGGATCCCACAGATCTTCCCCTCCTAACCTTCCCCCAACCCCAGCAGGCGCTTCCTGGGAACCCACAGGGCACTTCCATCAGGGAGGCAGGTAGGCTAACTGCAAACCTTCACCTCTCCGTCTGCTGCTTCAAATCAAACCTGCCAGTCTCATCCCCAGCCGCAGTAGAGCATCTGCTGCCGGCTCCCCTGCCCCTCCCCCCATCTCCAGCAGATTCCCCACAGATCTTCCACTACTAACCTCGCTTTTTCCAGGCATTGCTTTGTTCTAAACCCCAACTCCAGCAGGCGCTCCCTGGGAACCCAGGGGTCACTTCTGCCTGGGGAACCAACTAAAAGGATCTTCACCTCTCTCTCCAGTCCTCCAGGTTCAGTGCCCAATCCCTTCCCTGCTTCTGCATCAGAACATCAGCCACACTTTAGTAGATCGCACAGATCTTCCCCTCTGAAGAACCCCACCCCCAACTCCCACCCCACACACTCTTTGGTTTATCTCATCCAACAACTCCCGGGAGGCATTCTCTGGGAACACACAGGTCAATCCAGCCACGGAAGCAGGTAGGCTAAGTACAGACCTTCACCTCTCCCTCCATTCCTCCAAGGCCAATCCCCAAGCCACATACCCAGGTCTGTAAAAGACCTTCTATTCCCTGCATGTCCCTGCCCCACCATTCCCAGGGGATTACATGAGCAGGATGGTGGTGGGAAGCTTGCAGTCCTCCCTCCTGCGAAGCCCCTCCCTTGCCTCCAACCCATTCAGACCACCACAGACATCAACAGCAGAAATAACAGAAGGCTTACAACCTCGTGGAAAGGGAACAACTCTCTACTGAATGAAAAACGGGTTAAGACAATGGGGAATCCAATCAAAGAGAGGGAGGGGGGAATAGATGAGCAAGGAAGGTCAAGATCATGATGGAGAACTCTACAGAGACAGCTGAATCTTGTGGAAACTCATGAACTGTAGACAGACAGCTGTGGCGTTTACGTGGGGCTGAACTAGGCCCTCCTTATGTGGGGGACAATGGTGAAGCTTGGACTTTCTGTTAGGCACCAGGTATAGGACCAGGATTTATCCCTGGTGCATGAGCTAGCTTCCTGGAGATCATTCACTATGGTAGAATGTCATGCTCAGGGTTAATGCAGGGGAGGGGCTTGGTTCTGCTTCAACTTAATGTGCCAGACTTTGTTGACTTCCCATGGGAGCCCTTACCCATTGGGAGGAGTGGATAGGGGTGGGAAGTGGGGGTAAAGGTGTGGGGAAACTGTGGATGGAATGTAAAATGAAATTAAAAAGTAAATTAAAATTAAAAAAGAATGGAAGGAAAATGAGTATATAGCATACCCAAACTTATGGCTTATGGGGCACAAAAAGGCTGTTCTAAGGGGCAAGTTCGTAGCACTAATGCCTACATTAAAGAAACTGGAGCGATCTCATACTAGCAAGTTAAGAGCACACCTGAAAGTTCTAGAACAAAATGAAATCATATCCAAGGAATAGAAGGCAAGAAATAATCAAACTCAGGGCTGAAATTAATAAAACAGAAACAAACAAGCAAAAAATATCAATGAAGCAAAGAGTTGGTTCTTTGAGAAAATCAATAAGACTGATAAATCATTATCCAAATTAACTACAAGGCAGAGAGAGAAGCTCTAAATTAACAAAATCAGAAATGAAAAGGGTACATAACAACAGACAGTGAAGACATCCAAAGAATCACTTTAAAATCCTGTACCACCAAAATGGAAAAATGAAAAGAAATGGACAATTTTCTAAATACATACCACTTACCAAATTTAAGCACAAACCAGTCTAGCAATTTAAACAGTCCTGTGACTTCTAATAAAATAGACACAGCCATTAAAACTCTTCCCACTAAAAAAGAAAAAAAGTAAAAAGCCCAGGGCCAGGTGGTTTTAGCACAAAATTCTACTAGATTTCCAAAGAAGAGTTAATGCCAATACTTTCAAAATTATTCCACAAAATAGAAACAGAAGGAACATTGCCCAACTCACTTTATGAGGTCACTGTTACACCAATACCCAAACCATGTAAAGACCCAAAAAAGAAGGAGAATTGCAGACCAATTTCTCTTGTGAACACAGATGAAAATATACTCCATAAAGTACTTGCAAACCGAATCGAAGAACACATCAAAAAGGGTCATCCTCTATGATGAAACAGGCTTCATCCCAGTGATGCAGGGATGGTTCAACACACATAAATCAATAAATATAACCCACTATATAAACAATCTGAAAGACAAAAAGCACATGATTATCTCATTAGATACAGAAAAAGACTTTGACAAACTACAACACTCCTTATTGATAAAAGTTCTGGAGAGATTAGGGACACACGGAATATACATAAACACAATAAAGAGAGTTTATAGCAAGCCAATAGCCAATATCAATTTAAATGGGGGAAAAACCTGAAGCATTTCCACTAAAATCAGGAACAAGTAAAGGTCGTCCACTCTCTCCATGTCTAACCAGTGTACTACTTAAAGTCTAAGCTAAAGCAATAAGACTACTGAAAGAGATCAAAGTGATACAATTGGAAAGGAAGAAATCAAAGTATCACTACTTGCAGATATGATAATATACATAAGTGACCTTGAAATTCTACCGGGAACCTCCTATAGCTGATAAACATTTTCAGCAAAGTAGTTGGATACGGAATTAACCTGCAGAAATTAGTTGCTCTTCTATATACAAATGGCAAAAGATCTGAGAAAGAAATCAAGGAAACAACATCTTTCATAATAGTCTAAAACAATACAAAATATCTTGAGATATCTCTAACCTAGCAAGTGAAAGACTTGTATGATCAAAGCTTCAAGTCATTGAAACAGATATCAGAAGATGGAAAGTTCTCCCATGCTCATGGATTGGTAAGAGTCACATAGTGAAAATGTCCATCCTACCAATTCAATGCAATCCCCACAAAATTTCAACACCCTTCTTCACTGATCTTGGAAGAATAATTTACAGTTTCACATGGAAACACACATACACACAAAACAAAAACAAAAGCAGAATAGCTAAAAACAATTCTGAATAAAGATCTACGGGAGATATCAGCATTCTCAATTTTAAGTTGTACTACAAAGCTATCATCATAAACCCAGCATAGTGTTGGCCCAAAAGCAGACATGTTGAACAATGGAATCAAATTAAAGACTCAAACACAAATCTACACATCTATGGATAACCACTTTTTTTTTTTGAAGAAAGAAGCCCGAAACGCACAATGGGAAAAAAAAAAGACAGCATCTTCAACAAATGGTGCTAGTTAAACTAGATGGCGTCATGCAGAAGAATCCAGATCAATCCATATGTACCACCCTGCACAAAATTCAACTGCAAATGGATGAATGACCTCAAAACCAAATACACCTGATAGAACCTAATAAAAGAGAAAAAAAAGTGGAACAGCCTTGAATTCATTTGAGCAACAATTAAGAAACAGGACCTCATGAAACAGAAAAAAACTTCTGTAAGGGAAAGGACTCTGCCATTTGGACAAAGTAGCAGCCTAAAAAGTGGGGAAATTTTTCATCAACTCCTCATCTGATAGAGGGCTAATATCTAAAATATATAAAGAACTCAAAACATTACATTCAAGAAAAAAATAACCCTTTCGAAAATGGGGTACAGAACCAAATAGAGAATTCTCAATAGAGGAATCTCAAATGGCTGAAAAACACTTAAATGTGCAACATCTTTAGCCATCAGGGAAATGCAAATCAAAACTACTTTGAGATGTCATCTTACACCTGTCAGAATGGTTCAGATCAACAAAACAAGTGAAAGCTCATGCTGGCAAGGATGTTGAGTAAGAGCAACACTCATCCATTGCTGGTGGGAGTGTAAACTTGTACAGCCAATGTGAAAAGCAGTGTGGAGGTTGCTCAGTAAGATGGGAATTGATATACCTCAAATCCAGCTATACCACTCTCAGACCTAAACTCAAAGGGTGCTCATCCTACCACAGAGACCCTTGTTCAGCCATGTTTGTAACTTCTCTGCTTATAACAGTCATAAACTGAAAACACCCTAGATAGCCTTCAACAGAAAAATGGATAAAAAGCAAATAAGGTACATTTACACACTGAAGTATTAGTCTGTCATTAAAAATATAGCATCATGAAAATTTCAGGCAACTGGCTGGAACTAGAATAGAGTCAGCTAGATCTTTTGGTGTGCAAGTCTAACGTGGCATACATAGTAAGTTCCATATTAGCCAGTGCTATATAGATTCTATTTTAAACAACCAAAAGATAACAAGCAATCAATAGCTTTTTATCAGTGTCGCCGTAGGTCAGTGTGCAGTGATGGCCTAGCATGCATGAGACTCAGGGTTCAATTCTCAGCATCAAAAATGAGTAGATACATATAATTAGATTTTAGGAAAGTACAGAAAGAAAAAAGTAACAGCAAAACTGCAGAGATGACATTTCATGCTCCAATTAGAAGACAGAGATTCAAAAGCTGTAACTATATTCCACGAGTCCAAAAAGACAGAGAAATACATTGCCAAGGTAAGAAGAGGATGTCCTAGACTGATTTCTGTTGCTGTGATAAAATACCCTAATAACCAGCTCATAATTATGTCAGCTCACAATTCCAGGTCACAATGTATCATTGTGGGGAGGTCACATTGCCTCCTTCACTGAAAAGCTGTTCCCAGGCAATTCTAGGATGTGCCAAGTTGTTAAAACTATCATAGAGGACAACACCGAAAAGGATACAGAAGGGTACAGTTTGAACATCATGAGATGAAAACTACAATGTGGCTTAGGTCAAATGCAGGAAACTGAATTCTGTACAACCAATAAAGTTGGGAGAGTGATGTGGGGATACAGGAATAGAAACTATCCAAAACGAAATGCAGGGGGACAGAGGACTAAAATTAAATGGATCAGCAATGAGAGGCTGTAAAGGAATTGAATATACATAAAATTGGAGCCCCAGGAGAGGAGATAAAAATATTTGAAGAAATAATAGATGAAAAAAACTACACTGTGTAAATTCTCATCCTTCAGGTCCAGGAAGTTCACCTGTCCAAATCCAAGCAATTTGAAGGAAGCTACACCAAGGCACACCATAATCAAATCGCTGCAGAATAATGATGAGAGAATCTTAAGAGTAGCCGGAAGGAAAAAGACATCGAATATACAAAGGAACAAAAATCATCGGGGAATGCAAATTAAAACTACTTTGAGACTTATCTTACCCTAGTCAGAATGGCTAAAGTAAAATAAAATTTAAAAAACTAAATGACTCTTAATGCTGGGATGGATGTGGGGAGGAAAACATTCACTCTCTGTTGGTGGAAATATTGCACTCTTTGTGGAAATCAGTGGGAAGGCTCCTCAAAAGGCTCAAAATGGGTCTACCACATGATCTGGTTATACCGTGCCTTGATGTACTCTCAAGAGACTCTATATCCTACAACAAAGATAGGTACTCATCCATACTTGCTGCTACTCTATTTACAACAGCCAGGAAATGAAAATAGTCTAAACACCTATCAACTGACGGATGGATAAAGAAAATAAACGTATGTACACACAATAAATAATACTCATCTCTAAAGGAAAAGTAAATTATGGAATGTGAAGGTAAATGAATGGAGCTGGAAATAACCCAGACCAAGAAAGACAAACATATTATGTTCTCTCTCATATGTGGCTGCTAGCTCTGAGTCCTGAGTTAAGTGTGTTTAAGTTGGAGTACCCCTAGAAGGCAGAAGACTAGTGACAGAAAATAGGGGAAGACCCCAAGGGATGGGGATAGAACACAGATGGTGAGAAGCAGGAAAAGGGAGCGATGGGAGGGTTCTATGGAGTGAGTATGAGGAGGATCGCTAACACTAGAGACCTTTGAAAATGCCACATGGCAATCTACTACTGTAGAAGCTTCCTACGATGTTTACATATACAGTAACTATATGTATACATACATACACACATAAAGTTAAATAGAGTCAAGGTTAGCTCTGTAGCAATGCTTCTCCCAGAGACTATAAAGTAGCAAATAAAAAAGCCTAGTACCATAGGGTTATCTCTTTCTGATTTGTTGACCACTGTGGTGCTGTGGATGTCCCAAACATTATAGGCTATTGCTATTGCTCTTGGTTGCCATCCAGGACTTGACAGTAAAACCTTCCTGCAGAAGTGTTTCTTCTTGGAGAGAAATACGAGAGTCTACCGCCTTATAGGAGACTCCACGATGCACAGGGCCACATTTTCTTGAGGGCCAAGACCGTTTCTTTTTACCATTTGAATCCTAGGACACAGAAATCCACGGATGTCAACCCGAAGCCTTCATTCCTATTTAGTAGCTTTCACAGTGCTGGAAGGTTTTATGCATGCTACCTGGGGATGAAATATGCTCTGTAAGACATGTCAAAGAAACCCTTCAGGGAGAGGGAAACTGTGCAAAATGGAAAGCTACAGGTACAAAAGGGAGTGGTAAGCACCGGGTTTGTTGAATACACAGGCACAAAAGTCCTTTTTGTTTCCTTTTCTTTTTCCCTCCTCAACATTTACTGTATACCAGACACTCTGCTAACTGTTTTGCAAATGACTCATCCTCACATGAAACTTTTGGAATAGAACGTACTGTTACCTTATTTCAGTGATGAACAAACTGATAGCCAAAGAATCCAAGGTGATTCATCCTGTGGGTGTAGAGGTCAGGGCTGGGTAGCCAAAACCGATCTCGGAACACACAGAGGAACCAAAGGGTAAATGTCTGAAAATGTGAATGAATCACATGGGAACAAACCAAATCTGGAAGGTGACTATGGAATTGAGCAACTAGGGAAAATACTGACTTTTTTAAAAAAAGTATGTAGTCCAGGTTGGCCCCGAACTTGATATAATACTTCCTGCCTCAGTCTCCCAAATGCTTGGATTGCAGGTATGTGCCCCCATGTTCAGCTGACGTTTTCCCTTCCTTCCCCTTCCCTCCATTTTCTTTCTCCCCTCCTCTCCCCTTCCCTTTCTTTTTTTTTTCTTTTCACATATTTCTCAAGGGGCCAGAGAAAGCACAAAAGTAATGTTAGATTTTAGTTCAAAATGGTAGACTTAGGACACACATATTCCCGGCAAGAGATATCTGCGCACTAGGACCACTATGGAAAATGATCAAGGGTGGTAGCAGCAGCAAAAGGCCGCCATCCTGTAGGCCCTGGAGAAATCCACTCAAAAACAGAAGGGCGCACAACCAAGAATCAGCCTTTGAGGAAAGCTAACATCATAGAGGATGGGCTAGACAAAACAAGTTGGTTAAAGAAGCCACAGAGAAAGGAACAGAGTTCGAGCAGCCAAATCTTAAAGCGATTACGTTT
The DNA here is from genome assembly GCF_018167655.1 of Microtus oregoni. Classification (NCBI taxonomy): domain Eukaryota; kingdom Metazoa; phylum Chordata; class Mammalia; order Rodentia; family Cricetidae; genus Microtus; species Microtus oregoni. The sequence goes on along the minus strand of NW_024543069.1, from coordinate 14,449,358 downwards.
CCAGCCCCAATGAGATAAAGGAAAGAGTCGCATTTGTGAAGCTTGAAGAGAAGGTTCTAAGGCACGAATAGGATATCGGGAAGACAAATAAAATAGTAACCCCGGTATGAAGACTCTGACTCTAGAGAAGGTAACCCTATTTCGCTGTCAGGGCCGCTCTGTTAGTTGCTTTCCTGATACTGTGCAAAACACTATGTATGAGCCAAGTAACTTACGGAAGAAGGCGCTTATTTGAAGAAGCCTAGAGTTCCTAAATGGGACAGCGCATAAACAGGTGGCGGGCTGTCACAACTGGATGCCACTAAAGGCATAGTTTAAGGATAGACCTGACTAGTGCAATGGGGAATGAATAAATAGCATATAGAAAAGATCGGGTTGGGAAAGCTGTGTGCTCAGGTGGAGGCGCACCAGCAGCAGCCTGGAAACTCAGTGTGTTTACTATACACATCAGTAATGGGGGGGGGCAGGTTAGTTAATCTTGGTAGACAGTCTCTGTAACTACGGTTGATAATTTCTGCATACGCTGGTTTTAGCTGGAGGTCAACCATTTTCAGACATCCATACAAGAAAAAGTTTTCCCATTCCCATGGATCTGAGGCATTGGAGTTCTTGATATGACTGTGCTCGTGTCAATAATACGCATTCACTCAGGACTTAATTTATTCCCTAGGCTTGGCGCTAGGAGCAGGGAGCTGAGAGCTCACATCTTGCGCCATAAGGATGAGGCAGAGAGAACAAACCAAAAGCTGTTTAGAGACCCTTACATCTCAGAGCTTGTCCCCCGGTGACACCGCCCTCGCCCCACCCCGAAAGGCTGGACTGTTAAGGGTACCATCAACTGGGAGCCAGGTGTTCCAGTACTCAAGACTGTGAGGGAACATTTTTCGTTCATACCGCTACAGCTAGCATGCTTCCATTTTCTCGTAGGAAAACAGAAGTGTTCTGCCGGCCTTAAGACAAGCCTATGAAAGAGGTGAAAGCAATTAATAGCATGAAGTTTCACCAAAGAGAAGGAGGCGCCTAGCCAGTCTGCTTAGCAATTTGGTCTTTTCGTTCCTGTCACCCGTTAGAGGAAACGTAGTTCCAAGCGGTATGTGTAGCGTTCTCTATAACAATGAAGTAGGATACAGCAGGAGAAACGAAGCTGGTGGCTCCTGGCATCACAAGAGCTGGCTTGATCTGCGTGGCAGCCCGTTAGGCACGGAACACCCTGTGAAGTATGGCTGTGTTGTCCTTAACCCTCTGATTATGTTGTGACATGCAAATGAGTGCCTGTGAAGGAACAAGCCAGTGAAAGACTTGCTAGCATTTTAATGAGCCCTCAAATGAAGGCTTTTGAAAAGGTCATTTAGTATCTCATAAATTAGCAAGAAGGAAAATAAACACAACGGTAAAAAAGAATTTAAGATTCAGATTGAGCAGCTGGATTTGAGCATGCTGAGACTCAAGACAAGGGTGGCTTTGAATTATTATTGGCTCTGAGGCAAGAAAATTCTCTCATCTGTGCTGAGCAAACATCACCCAGAAAGCGGGGTCTGGAACTGGCTGTATGACCTGGGGAGCAACCCTTGGTGTTCATGGCTGTCTGCTGTGCGGGCTGGTGTGGCCCGGCATGGCTATCCATGCGTAATGTACAGGGGCCGCTGAGGTTTGTGGGGCCTCACTTCAGGCCTGCTCACTTTGAAACATGATTTTGAGAGTTTCAGTGACTTCTTTAGCCAGAGCTGGCCCTCTCCTGTGGTCAGGTTGGTGACTACCCCAATTGTCGTCAGAGAACCTTCATCCAGGAACTGACGGAAACATACAGAGACCCACAGCCAAACATCATCCCGAATTCCAGGAAGGCTGCTGAAGAGAGGGAGGAAGGATTGTAGAAGCCAGAGGGGTCAAGGACTTCACAAGAAAATCCACAGAAACAACAAACCTGGCTCATATGAACGCACAGAGTCTAAACCAACAGCCAGGAGACCTGGGGGACTGACCTAGGCCCTCTACATATAAGCGACAGCTGTGTGGCTTGGTCAGCTTGGGGGATTCCTAACACTGGGAGCAGGGCTTGTGCCTAATGCTTTGACTGGCTTTTGGGAACCTATTCCTTATACTGTATTGCCTTGTCCAGCTTTAATACAAGGGGAGGTGCTTAGTCTTACTGCAACGTGATATACCATGTTTTGTTGATATCCATGGGAGGCCTGCCATGTTTCTGAACAGGAACAAAGAAGGAGTGAGTTTTTGTGGAGGAGAGGGGAGGTAAGGAAGGGAATGGGAGAAGAGGAGGGAGGGAAAAATGTGGATATAAAATAAATTACTAACTTAAAATTTAAAAAATGAACCCCAAGTATGAGAAAGACATCTTTTGTAGTCAGATGTATTTTTGTATTATACACAAAATTGTATACAATTTTGTATTAAAATAAATCATGTTTATACAAAAGCCATTGCTAGACCCTTTAGGAACCTATAAGGAAGTTTTCTCCTTGTGGTCTTAACATGAAGAATGGCATCATAGTTGCAGAATGGCTGTCATATCCCAACTATTCTATACAACTGGTCAAAACAAAAGAACTAGAAAGGGGTCATGCTCATTTTATCTACACCCCCAAACACTGTTCCCACAAACTGTCCAAAGGGAAACAGGACCTCAGAAACCAATGCACTGAGACAGTGCTTAATGATATTTTTCTCTTGGAGATTCAGAACCAGCACTGAAAATAAACTTCTCTCAGAAGGTACACAATAAAGAGATTGTGAACTTTGCTAACTTTGATATTTAATGAGGCTTAGCAATCCATGGCTCGATCATCCATCAGTCATGCAATCCATCCCTCTACTGATCTACTCGTATACCCATCTGCAGCAACAATGCCTATGTTGCATGGAACACCCATTGGAAACTCTGCCCTATCTGTCACACTTGTCTTGCTCGTTCTTACTTGTATGGGGGAGATTTCTTCAACTTTCCAGCCAGAATGACCGTACAGACTTCTGTGTTCCCAGAGAACTTTCCATAGCTCATTGAGAGAATACATAATGAAATTAAATGCAAGTTTAAGAAATGAATCTGACAGATATACTACCTAATAGTATACACGTGTCTTTTCAGATTATTCACCCTTCCAGGCACGAGAACCTTTCTTATGCATTTTAATATTCGGAGCACATTGTTAAATATTTATTCAGTAGTTTGGCCTGTAGGCGAGACAGGTGTGTACTGGAAATAACCTATAACTTAACAGATAAGCAATTGAAAACATTTCCTCATATCTCTGTAGCAGTAAAGAGATAGATTAATATGCTTGGTTTAAGCCAGTCCTTACTTGTCCAAAATAAGACAGGCTGTCAGCACAGTCTCTTACAGGAAGGTGAGAGAGGTACACCCACAACTTCAGAAAGGGTTCACCTGTATACAGGTAGAGTAGACACCCCCACTTGACTTACTAATCTTGTTTAAATCAAGGGTTCTTGAGTTCCAAGAACAGTAACTCATTCACATAAACATCAAGGATTTTTCTTTCTTTTTCATTAAGTGTTGGGGAAATGATATGAAGGAATCATACAGTCTGCATGACCATCAGTTTAGCTGGGCTGTTCAATCTTAGGTTGAATTTTTGCTTTCCTTTTTCTCTTTCTTTCTTTCTTTCTTTCTTTTCTTCCTTCCATCCTTCCTTCTCTCTCTCTCTCCCCCCCCCCCTCTTTGCTTTTCTCTTGCAGACTGTCTTTGTCTGCAGGGGGCAGAGTGTCTGTTTTGCCTTGACTCCACTCCACAGTTTGATTAGACTACAACCATCCATGGTCTTGGCCTTGGACTTGGTTCTCTGCACCTTACCAGGTCTGGAGCACAGCACTCCTTCAGGAAAAGCCTGGTTTAACCTGGCCAATGTTTTGTTTTCTTTGAACCAGTTGCTGACCCTTGTTCTGATCAACAGGGCCCAGCTGTGTACTATGAAGCATTAATTCCCTACATGTGTGAGCAGGGTGACTTGAGTAGAGAAGACATCAGCATGACTAGATGGTAATATGCCAACCCCTTCCACTCCCACACGCGTACCTGCCAGGCACAATTGCTATAGGGTGCCAACCAGTACCAGCATGAATCCATTTAGTCTCTTTTAAGGCTTATATTCTTACTTCCCAGAAAGACTTGGAGAGTAAAGCTTCATAGTACTTAAAAGGCAATAGCCCAACAGGGCTTAAGAGAAGCAGGAGGCTGCAGTATTCATCAAATGAAATAATTACTCGTCTATGGCCAGATGTTAGCATGGTGTAAGAAGATACTACTTTGTGTTTATTTTTGATGTACTCACTGAAATTACCTGGTGCAAGTGAGACGGAAACATGGGACGTGCAACAAACCCACTTAGGAGTTTAACATAGGGGCATGCACAGCCCTGGGAAATCGGCATGCAGAGAGAGAGGAAGATGGCAAGTCCAGCTTTTAAAAACTGCCCAGCGCATGCACATGGGGGTTGACGTGGCTACGTCATACACAGATGATGGGGCTCACACATGCGTGCAAGGGCTCAGCTGAGTCATATGTGGATCACACAGGGCCCTTTAACATCCCCTGGGGCCATTAGGCACCTCTGCCTGAGGGCTTCTCTGTACATGCAAGACCCCTAGAACCTGGAAGGATCAGCCTTATGTGGCTGAAATCATTACACTCACCATCCACCCCAGCGAGAAGACAGTGGAATTGCAGTCAAAACACTACCTTTCTTTTCTATACCTTGGATTTTCTGGGTTATAAGACAAGGGAAACTTCCAGCTTGTCTAATACTATACTCCAAGATCACGATTGCTTTGGAGCATTTCCAGAACATAACAATCACATAGCAGCATTTTCTTTCCTATCAGTCTTTTTTCTCAGCAACAAAAGGGCTTTTAAGACTCTCTATTCTATTTTTAAATGATAATTTGTGTGTATGTGTGTGTGTGTATGCTTGAAGAGTCTTAGAACTATCTCCTTCAGCCTTCCCACACATTTATTCCCATCAACTAATTTCATGGGTAATCATGGGTATTTATAAGTTATCCTCATTATTTTAAAAAGCCTAGTAAAAATCTATATTTATCCTTAACAAAACCCTTGGGGTTCAACACTCTTTTCTATGCTTTAGGCTTTAAGCATTGCATGTTCAATGACAATACTGGTAGGTTATATCAATCATAGAACTTGATGCACAGTTCATAGCCACAATTGTTCTTTCTGCTCCCCCTCCCCATTCTGTTCTCAGTTCCTAGAAGAAAGAACTGATAATGCTGGCAATTCTACCAAAAGCTGTAGAGGCCAATTCTCCACACACCCCTTGCTTATTCCTTTCTGTCTAGAAAGGGGATAGAAGTCATCGGATGATATGGTGAGAGCCTGACACTCACAGCCTGGGGTCAGTTGAAGGATAGGTCCATTACATCCACCGAGTATGGCTGGAGGCTGCTCTGGTTGCAGCTTTCTCCTAAGCCACTTGTGCCTTCCTTGAAAGTGGCTAGATGGGGTCTGTGGTCCTCTGATCTCCCTTGCCATGCCTGGCAGTAGCCTGGGTGGTGGTGATGAAGATGGATAGCTATATCCAGTCCCCAGACAGGAGAGGAGACATCTCGGATGTGTCTTCTAAAATAGATGAAGAAAAACATGTATGCTTTCTTAGCATAAAGCTTTGCATTTATACAGAATTGGTTCAAATGTGAGGAGAGAGAGCAGTGAGTGAAGCAACAGAAACGCCGGGCCAGCCCTTTAAACTCCTGACAGTATCATCAGCCTATCGAGCTAGGGGGAAGCTAATGAACTCAACACTTGTAAGTTGATCGATACATTCAAGGTGATTTTTTTCTTATGTCAAGAGGATCTGGCTTCATTCCTGGGCATGTGTATGCCAGTTTTCCCAGCATCACTTACAGAGAAATGCTATTGTATTCAGTGTTCTTGACACTTTTGTTAGAGATGAGGATTTGAGGCAAAGGGGCCCCACGCTGTGGTTTCCAAGTTCTGCTGTGTGGAGACAAAAAAAAAAAAAAACTGAATCAAGGACAGGTGGGTAGTGACAGAAACACAGTTTATTAAAGCAGAAAGAGGCACTCCCAAGAATGGAGGGAGGCCAGTGAGAATAGACAGGTCCAAATGCAGAAGTTCCAGGTCCTTTATATCATTTCCCTTTATGGCTATTCACATAGCTGGCGCCTACCTTCTCCAGCTCTCACAAGCTTTTTCTTGCTTATGCTGTTGTTACACGTCATTGGATAGAGATGTCTAGTCTTTCTGCTAAAGGCCTTCTTTCATGTCAGTCTACAATGCCTCTTTTTTCTTTTTTTTTGACACAAGGTTTCTCTGTAGCTTTGGAGCCTGTCCTGGAACTAGCTCTTATAGACCAGGCTGGCCTCGAACTTACAGAGATCTGCCTGTCTCTGCCTCCTGAGTGCTAGGATTAAAGGCGTGCGCCACCACCGCCCAACTCTGCATGCCTCTTTCTTCACACCCCTGTTCTTCTGCTTTTTAAAAAGTAAAAAAAAAAAATAAAATAAAAAAAAATCAGTTAGTAAGGATACAATTGGCTTCTCGGTTCCTTTGTCCATGTGTCAGATTGTACGAACAACAGTCTAGAGATTAGGAGGGCAGGGGCTCAGGGACCATAAGAGAGGGTAGAAAGGAACTTCAAAACACTGCTAGGTAGGAGGAACCAGCTCAAGTGCCCTATAGAATAGCAGGACAACTCTCTTACAACTTACTGGGTATTTCAAATAGCCAGAACTCTCTGAAGATTCTTAACACAAGGCATCCACCATCGTTTGTGGAAGTGAATGCTGATTCCTTTCACTTGAGCCTTACACATGGCTCATGTGTATCCCATCATCTTAATGTGGTCCATGAACATGTATACATACTGTATGTCACTTAGATACAAGGTAATCATTGATGGCTTAAAAAAAAAAAAACAGAACCTTTGGAAAATGTTAGCGTAGTTAGAGTCTTCACTATTCACACCAGAAAACCGAGATCCGGAGCCATAACATCAAGAGAAACCCTCGGTTATAGAATGACAGAGCAGAGCCACCTCTGGAGTCCAGGTCTCTTCACTGTCCTTTTGGGACCTCTTTCTATACCACAACCTGCCTCACACCCCGCTAGTGAAGTAGGTCAGGACATCTTGGGACTTAACATTTATTTATCCTGTAACTCTGATGCCCACTCTATGAGAGGCAGTGTGTAGAGGGAGCTCTCCCTTAACGAAGTGCTTTATAATGCTGGCTGCACATAACAGCCACTTGGTGAACTTTGAAAAATCCCAATGGCCCAGCTACATTTGAGACCAATTAAAAGAGGCTACGTGAGGTGGGACTCAGACACGACTATTTTTAAAAGCTCGCCTGCTGATTTCAGTTTGTGGAGACCAGAGAAACATTGTCCTTCCATTTTTCTGCAGTAAAGGCAGAGTGGTTTTGATTAAGAATTACCTTAACCTTGGCCTCCTGGAGGGCAATTAGGAAGCCCTTAAAATTAACTCAACTCAGCAATACCTTGTGCTCGGAGGGGAGCAATATGTGTTTGTGGAGGTGACACTTGAGCACCGGATTTGACTTGAATAAAGCCCCCCAAACAAGAGCTATGCTTTGTGGCAGTGTTAAGAGATTCGGACCAGTAAAGGAAGCAGGAGCCCGTTCTCCTGAGCACACCCTTTGTGGAGATCAAAATCATCATCCTCTCGGCAGGAGCTCGGAACTGGAACCTGAGATCTACAAAGGCCAGACAGAAACTGGGTGGTTCTTTCTATTCTTTAAATGGTTCCCTTTTTTAAAACAGAGAGGGTTTTTTTTTTGGCTAACTGCTTTCTCTAGTTCCCAGGAAAAGGAAATGATGAATGCAACTGTAGCTCCTGTAGGAGTGGTCACGTGGAGAAGACTGGACAGTACCCAGGAGCCCTCAGGCTATAAGGAGTAACTTTCTCTCTTCTCTGACATTGAGCTCAAGGACAGGATGGGGAGACGTTGGAGCTGGCACTGGAGTGGAAGCCTTCCTTCATTCTTCACTGCCGCAGAGCCACGAGATCTTGGGACTAAAATCTCCCTGCCAGGGCTGGAGAGATGGCTCAGAGGTTAAGAGCACAGGCTGTTCTTCCAGAGGTCCTGAGTTCAATTCCCAGCAACCACATGGTGGCTCACAACCATTTGTAATGAGATCTGGTGCCCTCAATGCCAGAACACTGTATGTATAATAAATAAATCTTAAACAAACAAACAAAAATCTCCCTGCCATCCACTCCCTCGTGACATGTCTGTATTTTTATAGCTTTCCGTGAAAACAACAAATTAATTAGCAAGTAGGAATGCCTTGTGGTCAAGTGTACTCATTCAGGAACTGCTGCAAGTGCATGGCATTAGGAAATAGTACACGGTCCTTAAGGGAAAATGATGGAGATAACAGCCTGGTCCATGGCAGGATCCAGGTGATGTGATAGAGTCAGCAGAGGAAAGTTTAGGGTACCACGAGAAACTAAGTGAGGCACATCAACCCTGACACAAGTGAGAATTCAGTAAGCCCCTGGGGGAGAGAAAGAAAGAGAGAGAGAGAGAGAGAGAGAGAGAGAGAGAGAGAGAGAGAGAGGCTGAGTGTTTGGGGATACGTGTGAATTAACCAAGTGAATAAATTGGAAAATGTCTTTGACAGAAAAGGATGGATGTATGAAAGACTTCAGGCTGTAGGAATCCACATCCAGAGGCCCCAAAGTGCTTTGTTTAGCTGCATCATGGAGTCCAAGACAGAGTGGGGAAACTTGGGAATGCAGGAATGCTTAGAGTACCTGTCATCAGAGAGAGGACAGAGAATGCAGCAGCATACCGCCTCCCTCAGCAACCAGGGTGTTCCTTTAGTGACCTTATGAACGGTCTTAGGCAGGCTTCAGCATGAGGGCTAAGAGGAGACCACAGAAGAACATGAGACACACCCACATGGGACTTGTGCTTCTCAAGGGAGAATGGGGTAAGTAAATCGTTGAAGTATGGGGCCAGGCTTTTCCCACAGATCATAAGCAATTAATTGTCTTAGCATTGTTCGTGAATACTATTTTGGTGGATTTCAGGTTACATCTCCAAAGGTTGCTAAGAAACTCCTTTGCCTTCTCTTGTGATAAGAGAGCTAAGTGAGGCGGCTCCAGAGATGCTTTTGATAGAATTATAGGGTGATAAAGTACAACCAGAAGGCTTCAGGGTTGCACGAGGGATCTTGTGCGTGTCATTTCCTGGTATGTGAGGTTCCTGGCGAGAATCCTAGAAAACTGCAGGCTCGTGGAAGATGCAAGCAGCTGCTGGCTTGCTGCAATTCTTACCCTGCTGCTGGCAAAGGCTTGAATTGATTCCAGAGTTTAGGATTGTTTCTCAGCTTCCCAGGACCCTGAGGTTTTCCTTTGCTTTCTACTCTACGTCATGCTTACAAAATCTATTCTCTATCCTCTCTTCCAAACCTTGACATGCAGCATGGTGAAAGAATACTGGGACAATGGGTGGGGATCAGAGTATCCCAGGCAAACCAAAGTGAAGGTCATCTACCGACAACTCATGCTGTAGAATCTGGACATACCTCACAACAAGGCCTCTGGGATGGTCTCCGTGTTACATTTTAGTAAGTGCTTTCTTTCCTTTTTTACACTAGAAATAAATTTAAAATTTTCATGCAATATACTTTGGTCATATACTTTGTCCTTCCTCAAGTCCTCCCAGATACTTTCCACCTTCCCAAACCACCCAAAACCCTACTGTTTTTTTTTTCCTCCTACAAACAAACTTTTATTATAAATATTTTCTCTTGGAATAAAGAAATATTGCATTCAGCACTACCTGCCAACTTGTTCTAAAGCAACAGAAAACATGGAGTGAAGATAAATAGCAAAGACACCCACGTGCCATGCTAAGTGTCTTTCTAGAAAAATAAAACCAACCAACCCAGGAGTTAACAGGAACCGTTCCCACTAGCCTGCTGGGTGTTTTATCAAGGTGTTTCTAACTACAGCGTGAAGGCTGGATTGACGGAGAGAGAAACAATGAAAGATAATGGAAACAATGGTGGTAAGACAGAGGAAAGAAGGCAGATGGGTAGGTGAGCACACACATGCACACACACACACACACGTACACACACACAAACATGTGAAAGCTGGGATCATTTCATCCAGTGAACTATTCTTTGCACACATTCACTAAAGCTCTATGTTTGCTTCCGGAGTGGTCCAGAATGAAAAGAGAGTCTGGTATCTCCACAGCCTAAGGAATGCTTGAGTGATAATGTGTCTTTAATCACATGAGGACTCAAAGCATAGAAGCGTTCACACATGACCCTCACTCTGTGAGTCCCTGGGGGAAAATGCAGTTAGCATGAACACCCAGCAGAAATCCCCCTCATGTTTCGGGCCCACAGCAACCTGGTTATGTTCCAACAGCCTGGAATGATAGTGTATTGATTCGTGTCTGAGATCCGCTGGTGTTTACGCCGAGCACGAAAATGAGAGTGGCTAGCATTTCCATCTGCTCTTTCTGCCAGAGCCAGAGACCTCATGCAGCCATCTTCCAGAGGAGCGCAGTTGCTGATTAGTGGTTTGAGGTGACAAGCCAAGAATGAGGAAGAGGGGCTGGCAATGTTGCGTCACTGTCAGGGAAGTGAGCACATATGCCTCGCTGTCAGACTCTGAGGAGAATTAGCACTGCCATCTGAAATAATCCCCACTCATTGACTCATGAGGCCTCCCTCCACCCCAATGAAGTCAAGAGTTCTTCCTTCCATGTGAGTCTTGGAGTTTTCTGTCTTTGCCTCTAGGTTTGTTTTTTTGTTTGTCTATTCGTGTTCCCATTTTAAAATCACATATTCCAGTCTTTTAATCACACATAGAATTCCTTAGCTGAAGTATTAATATTGTCACCCCAAGTTCTGACCTACTACTGTGATGTTGTCTTTTCATGTTTTTGTTCCCACCAAACATAGCATCATGCACGATCATGATCTTCTGCTGATGTTGCAGTTTGGGGCCCCATTAGACATGCTGCCTGCTGCAGGAGCTCCTTCCATTCCTTCAGCCAATAGCCTTTAAGATACCAGCCCACTTGGGCGTGGTCTCTTTCGCTTTAAAAAGCAGCAATAGTCCTGCTCCCTTCCTCCCTTTCCCTCCCCCTCCCTCCCTTTCTCTCTCCCTCTCCCCCTCCCTTGCTTCCCAATCTGTGACTCCTTTTCCTGGTTGCGCAGAGGGCTGTTGTCTAGGACAGTGATCTGTAAGTTTTTCCCTTTAAATAAATAACCCTTTTATTAATCATAATTTCAAACTGGTGTGGGATTGTTCTGTGACTTACGCCTTCACCTGTCATCCTGTTCCCTCTTCTCCCAGGATTTGGTCAGGCTTGGCAGCTCTTCCAATCTCACAGTGCTTCCTCGTGTAATTCCCAGGCCCCTTGTCTTCGCAACATCAGCATCTTCACAGCTGACCATCCTCCTTTTTGGGTTTAATCAGCAAGCCTTCTAAGGTTCCCAAACTATTTTGAAAGCACACACCTTTGAACCATAATGGTGACTAACTGTTATGTTCCTGTGGCTTCTGATGTGACAAGATGAGCAATGAGCTGTTCACGGGAACATTCATCTCACCCTGACGGCTGCCCACTGGTGAGCTCCACGCTTTCATTAGCTTTGTTTCCCAGGATTAGAAAGTGAAGCCAAGCACATGTCAGGAACTGTGGGACTTGAAAGGAGACCCTCCAAGTGCTTAACCAAGAGTTTGTGTTTTGAGTTAGAACTATGTTTGACTGCCAAGGATGGGAAGAAAAAGGAACCGACTTTAAACATGGGCACACTTCCTTCACTAGTTTTTACTGGTCATGATTTGATCATTTGAGCTGGAGTGAAGCCTTACCTTGTGAGCCTAGGCTCTGAGCCAGTAATTGAACAAACCGAGGTTGTGTTGCATGGACAGAGGCATGGAGGTAATTATTAAGGAGCCCATTTCTAGCACCTGCTAATACCCCATGCCTGCACATTTTCAACCCTACACCTCCCCAGCAGCAAGGAATCAACTCTTCTGTGTTCCTGCTCCTCCATGGCAACTGAATTCTTTATAGGGAACTTTGTAACTGATATCGACTTACAAGAAAGTACATACTATGTTTGCTTTTCTGAGTTTGGATTGTTTCCCTCAGGATGATTATTTTCTAGTCCCATCCATTTGTCAGTAAATTTCTGATGTTATTGTTTTCACAGATGAGTAATTCTCCATTATGTAAATGTACCATATTTTCTTTATCCATTCTTTGGTTGAGGGGCATCTAGGTTGTTTTTAGGTTCTGCCTATTACAAATAAAGCTGCTAGGAACATAGTTAGCAAGTGTTCTTGTGGTATGGTAGAACATTCTTTGTGTATATGCTCAAGACTGATAAAAAGGTAGCTCAAGTCCCAATTTTCTGAGAAGCCACCATATTGATGTTCAAAGTGCCTGTACAATTTTGCCCTTCCATTAGCAATGGAGGAATTTTCCCCTTGCTCCATATCCTTGCCAGCACAAGCTGTCACTTGTGTTTTTGATCTTAACCATTCCAACAGTTATAAGATGGAGTCTCAGAGTCATTTAATTTTGTTTTTCCATTGCCCTGATGACTAGGGATGTTGAACATTTCTTTAAATGGACAGCTTTGTCTTGTTCCTAATTTTAGTGAAATTGCTTTGTGTTTCTCTCTATTTAATTTGATGTCGTCTATCAGTTTGCTGTATATTGCCTTTATTATGCTTAGGTATGTCCTTGTATCCCAGATCTCTCTAAGACTTTTATCACAACAGTGTGTTGAACTTTGTCAAAGGCTGTTTCTCTCTCCCTCCCCCTCCCACTCATGGTGATGATCATTTTTATGTGTTCTTGGATTCTACTTGTCATTATTTTATTGACTATTTTTACATTAATGTTCATGAAGGAAATTGGTCTGCAGTTCTCTTTCTTTGTTTAGTCTTTGTGTGGTTTTGGTATCAAAGGAACCTTGGCTGCATAAAATGAATTTGGCAATGTTCCTTCTGTTTCTTTTTTGTGGAATTGTTTGAAGAGGATTGATATTAACTCTTTGAAAGTCTGGTAGAATTCTGAGCTAAAATCATCTAGTCCTGAGCTTTTTCTGGTTGGGAGATTTTAATGACTGCTTTTATTTCCTTAGGGGCTATAGGTCTACTTAAATTGTTTATCTGATCTTGATTTAACTTTGATAGGTGGTATATATCAATAAATTTGTTCATTCCTTTTAGATTTTACAATTTTGTGGAATACAGGTTTTTGAAGTATGAGCTAAGGATTCTCTGGATTTTCTTAGTGTATGCCTTTATAGGTTATTTGGCCTTTTTCTCTTACAACTTTTAATCTTCTTTCTTTGTTCTGGGTCCTTAGTGTTTTGATTATCATGTGGTGAGGAATTTTTCTTTTCCAGTCAAATGTATGTGGTGTTTGGTTAGCTTCTTGTACCTTTATAGACATGTCCTTCTTTAGGTTAGGAAAATTTTCTTTTGTGATTTTGTTAAATATATTTTCTGGGACTTTGAGCTGAGAATCTTCTTCTATTCCTATTATTCTAAGGTTTAGTATTTTTTATAGTGTCCCAGATTTCCTAGATTTGTGTTAGGAACATTTTAGATTTAACATTTTCTTTGAATGATATTTCTATTTCTTCTATTATGTCTTTGATAGCTGAGATTCTCTCTTCCATCTCTTGTAGTTTCTGTTTGCCTACCTAGATTTTTCCATTTCCAGATTCCTTAGTTTGTGTTTTCTTTATTGCTTCTGTTTCTTTTTTTTTTATTGAGAAAAGGAAAAAAAAGTATCCGCCTCCTCCCAGCCTCCCATTTCCCTCCCCCTCCTCCTACCCTTCTCCCCCTCCCCCAAACTCCTCTCCCCCTCCCTCTCCAGTCCATAGAGCAGTCAGGGTTCCCTGCCTTGTGGAAAGTCCAAGGTCAGCCCCCCTCCGTCCATGTCTAGGAAGGTGAACAACCAAACTGGCTAGGCTCCCACAAAGCCAGAACATGAAGTAGGATCAAAACCCCGTGCCATTGTCCTTGGCTTCTCATCAGCCCTCACTGTTTGCCATGTTTCTATTTTCAGGCTTTGGACAGTTTTATTTGTTCCTTTCCATTGCTTGTTTGTTTGTTTGTTCTTTTTTAAAATCACATTTCTTGACATTTTTTAAGGAATTTGTTGATTTCCTCCAATTTTTGATTGTCTTTTCCTTGCCTTTTAAAAGGGATTTATTCATTTCCTACTTAAGGAAGGATCTCTATCAGCTTCATGAAGTTGGTTTTAAGGTTGTTTTCTTATGCTTCAGCTGTGTTGGAATATTCTGGGTTGCTGTAGTGGGATGACTGGGCCCTGGTGGTGACATATTGCCCTGGCTGTTGTTTGTGTTCTTACACTTATGCTCAGGCATCTGGATGGAGTGATTATAGGTCTAGGTGCTGAATTTGTCTTTGTTTGATGGTTTTTTTCTTCCTTGGTTTCTGTTTTCCCTTTGGTCTTCCTGCTGCAGTTCCCTGTGGTGAAGTATAGGGTCTCCCCTGACCTGGGGGCTGGATTTCTGATGGCCTGGCTGGCCTCTCCTCCAACATGGGATTGCTGCCCAAGGTTGGAACTGGAGTTCTGGTTATGTTTGTGGACTCTGGTCTGGCCAGAGATCTCTGTGGTTTCAGGATGCAGTCCTGGCCTCTGGTGGAGTAGGAGGCTTCAGCCAGATGTGTGGGCAGGAATAGAGTGACAAGAAGAGGAGCATAAGATGGGTACGAGTGGTGTATGTGGCTTTCCTGGTTCTCATGGAGATGGCCTGGCCTATGATGGAGCAAGAGGCTACCGCCAGGAGTATGGCCTTGGATATGGTGGCAAAAAAGGAGGGGCTTTTATTGTTATGCTGGGTAGGTACGGGCAGGGTAGGGGTGGCCTTACCTGGGGTTCAGAGCTCTGACCTGGTCTCTGATGGGGTAGGAGGCTTCTTCCAGGGGTGTGTGTCAGGATATGGTAACCAGACTTGAAATTACTTCTCTTATTTTTTACCTAGCTTATCCGATCTTTTGTATTAAATGAGTAAAATAAATAATAGGTTTTCCTGCAAGCCGGTGTCATTTTGGCAATCCATTTAACAGCAATTTTTCTTTTCTTCCTTGAGAGATAAAATGCCCAAGTGAAGAAGCTTAGACTGTGTTTGAGGTTAGAAGAAGGTCATGTGACTCCTGGAGGCACAATCATCATCTGGCCACCTTGCAGTGACCAGGAGGAAGATAATGCGATGAGGGCCAGAGCAAAGCAGTAGGAGTCTGACATCTCCAAGTGGCTTCTCAGGCTTGTCTTGGCTACCTCAGATGCCTAAGAGCTAGGGAAAATATATCTTAAAGACTTACAGGCCAGTGTCTGTGCAAATAGCTTGCACAGTTTTAGGTGATATATGGGTAGGAGTGTATTTCAGGACACATTGTTGGAAAGGAAATCTTGGACTTCATAACAAGAAAATTTTGCTTGCAGATAGATGCCAGCCCGAGCAGAAGTGGCTAGCCTGAAATGTCCTTTGGGTCCATCCTGCCTTCATTTATTTCAGTAATAAAGAGATAATCTTTAATGAACCCTTAGTTGAGGATTGGTCCTAAAATGAACAATCGAATTTATAGATTATCATTTGTAAAGGTCATCTTAGGTTCATTTCTGCCATCTTTAAAAATAGAGTAATACTATTCTATTGAATAGCTCGGGTTAATAAAAATGCTACGTGAAACATCCAGAACATTTGTTCAAAAGAATTAGTTGAGCCCCCACTGTGTGCCAGCATGTTCAATGCACTAGTAACATAGCAGGAAAGGAGGCCGACGAAGACCTCCCCCCTCTCTTGCTAGTGAGGGCAGATGGACTACAGACTAAAAACACAGGAGTCGACTAGACTACATGCTGATGACAGCGAGCCTGAGAAACCAGACCTGGTATGGGATACGGCTAGACGGACAAGGCTTCATTTGAGCGTAGACTAGGCAAGATTTTAGTGATGCGGGGACATGAACTGGGAGTAATGACGAAAGAGTACAAAGGAGACAAAGGACTCAGTGGAGCGGCATTCAAGTATCTGTTTGCTTTGGTTTCACACTTCAGCCTCATGGTAACTTTATTGGAGTATTCCCATTTTACAAATGGGTCTAGCATGGTTTAGGGGTGGGATATCGAGAAAGGTTCTGCTGTTTGGGCAAGAACATTTTATGGTTCTGCCCCATCACCGTAGGAAAGAGAAGCCTGTCCACATTCCAGGAACGGAAAGTATCAGCCAATGGGACTGGGTCCCATGAGCTGGTTGTGGGAGGACTGGGATGACGTGCAGGCAGGCGACAGGTACATCACCAGGGGCTTCCTGAGCCCCATTCAGTTCAGGGCCAAGTCTTTGGAGTGCCACTCTGTCATGTGAATACATACATGTAGGCCTTAAGGGACCCTATAGCCACCGTCAACTCACCCACTAGCGCACTTTAGTCTTGGAGTATTACTGACTTCAGTAAGATTGTTAGAATATTGCAAAGCTCTCTGACGATGTGAAGTTCCTTCTTTCCACTGTGCTTAGATATCAATCATTGGAAGATGACAGGTTCTGAAGGGGGTAAGAAACTGAATAAAAGATGCTCATGTGTGTGTGTATGTGTGCATGTGTGTGTGTGCATGTGTGTGTATGTGTGCATATGTGTGTGTGTGTGCATGCATGTGAGTGTGTGTGCAGGATGGATGACTTGTTATTATTCCCCAGCTCTGTACACCCTTTAAAAATTTTTATTTTCTTCAAGACAGAGGGGAACTTCCTAATCAGGCCCAATTTGCTGGCCAGTGACAGCTAAGGATCCCCTTTTCTCTCTTATTTCCCAGCACTGAGATGGCAAGCGCTTGCTGCCATGTCTGGCATTTTTTATATGGGTTCTTGGGATCAAACTCAGGTCCTCACATTTGTGTGTCAAGTACTTTTCCAGTCTGAGCATTCTCCTCGACCCTACTCTGTGCATCTCTCTCCACTTGAGCATATATAGATTTCAAGAAACAAATCCTTCCTCTGAACCTGTCCACTGTTATCCTGAACTGGCCGGGGTGGAAGGTGTGGCCACTACACACTAAAGGATGTAATTCCCTGGACATTGCTAATAAAAGTCCAGCCCTATGAAGTCCTTTATTGAGAATATCTTTGCCTAGAAAACATGCTTTTCAGGATGTCTTTTATCCGCAGGTACCCCTCAGGATGCTCTGAAGAACCCAGAAAGGTCAGATATTTTAGTCCAAGCCCATCTCTAATGATCTGTAGTATTTACATTGAAATAGATCAATAGTTGAATTTGATCTCAATGTGCAATGTGAGGACTCCCATACAAAGGAAGTTGGAGCATGTGGGCCAGGAAAACCACTTATATTGAACCCAATCACACAAACAAGAAACTTAGGTCTAATAAACACTGTATTTCAGAATTAAAATTGGGACGGCTGCATCTGGGTCCTATCTATAGCTGAACCCAAAAGCAGTAGAAGAAGCCTGGGTGAAGCAAAGTGAAAACCATTCAAAACCTACAAGGCTCCTTTAAGAAGCAAGACAAGTTTGGTGGGCTGGAAACCACAGCCACCTTTCTGAGTCACTTTGTCTACTTGAAGAGGGAAAAAAAAGAAAAACACACATTTATAGTTACACATGGTATTTCTCTATGTTTAACAAGCACTAAAAATTTACTTTTAAGTGAACCAGACCTGTGGGGAAGGAAAGTTCTAGCAAGATGATTTGGGGCCAAATTTATTTGAAAGGAAATTTTAACATCTTTTCAAGAATACTTATTTACTTTGTTAAATGGTCCCAAGGACAAGAACCGTCGTCTGCAAGGAAGCAGATGGAAGGACACTGGACATGTGCTCAGTCACTCCTTTGCCTGAAATTACACCATTCAAATTCCTGGGACCCTGCACTGTGTCTTACTTCTTGAAGACATTCATGAGCACATAAAGTACTTAGGGCAGAGTATCTTCCTCTGTCACTAAGAATTGCTCAGGAAATATGACTTTATAAGGAATGTGTATATGTGTGTGTGTGTGTGTGTGTGTGTGT
The DNA here is from genome assembly GCF_018167655.1 of Microtus oregoni. Lineage (NCBI taxonomy): Eukaryota > Metazoa > Chordata > Mammalia > Rodentia > Cricetidae > Microtus > Microtus oregoni. The sequence goes on along the minus strand of NW_024543069.1, from coordinate 14,431,273 downwards.
GTGTGTGTGTGAAACTGCATCTTGCTCACATGTACATGTGTTCCTAATTCTGTCTGAATTAGACAGACTCCTGTCTGTGTGCTTGTTAATATGTGACTGTACTATGTGAATCCATGTATAGTATCATGTATGTGCTAAAAGGCTCTGGGTTAGAAGTCCAGAGGACAGGAGCTTCCAACTGAATCAAACTGTGCTCTGCCTGGCCTTAGTTAAAAAATCCAGAAATCGGACGAAACATCTCTCATGTTTCTTCATATTCAAATGTTCCTTGTATGATTTCCTTCTGTGAATATGTAGTGTACTTTATGGTTTAGTGGAGGTAGAAAAGGCCTCTGTTCGTGAAGGCTGCTGCTGGGCCAGCCCCCAACATGGTTCATGCGAGGCGGAGCATTTTTGAAGAATGGGGAAAGGGAAATGATGGGAAATGGTCACAATTTCCTTTCCTACATATTACAAAAAACAGCTGTACTTATCCAAGACGGGTCTGGTTTTCAGTTTTATTTTCATGCCTCCTAACTGGCTTCATTAGCTTCATAACACTGGTCAACTTTCCTAATGCTCGTTCATATGTGGAACGGAGAAAAGAGCAACATGAAACTCGCAGGGTGGGTGTAAGGTTCGGCTGGAGAATTACATGTATAACCCTTAGAGCATCAGTTGGTGGCACCTGCTAAACACTAAATACCTATTACTGAGAATTAACTTGACTATTCAAAATACAAACATCTTCGCAGTATTAATGTTTAAAGGACTAACTTAAGAGCAGAGAAAGCTCTGCTTTCATACCAACAGAATTGGCATCTAGTGGTTGACACCATTTGTGAACCAACCGCCAGCACACCAGGCAAATACATGCTCGCCTTACTCAGTTCAGATTGGCACAACAGAATACCATAGGCCACAGGTGAGTTGACTCAACCTGCAGACATTCATTTATGCTCTGGATATTGGGAAATTCATGATCAAGGTCATGAAGATTTGGGGACTGGAGAGGGCTCTCTTTTTCAGGTATAGACCATGTTCTCTTATGGTAGCAGGGAGATGAGAGAGCTTGCTGGATTGTTTTTATAATGGCACCAATCCCGTCCATCAGGGCTCCACCTTCAAGAACTGCTTTATATTCCAGAGGGCCCATCTTCCAGTGTCATCACACCGTTGCTCAGAATTTCAACCAAAAGTATGTGGAAGGGATACAATTAATTTCTCACAATGGCGTTTTTTTTGGGGGGGAGGGGGTATTGATGATGGATTTACTTTTGAGTCCCCAAAGCACAGTGACACCAGGGACATCCTAGAGCAGCCTGTCATGTCCGTTCACACACTGATGTGATGTGTTAGACATGGCAACCTATGCCTCTTGCCAAACGACGTGCTCGATTTTGAAGTATGGAAATATGAGTTTCTCTTTCATGCCTTCACTTCGCTTCCAGCAGACAGTGTCGGTATCTCCGAAGGGATGAGTCTGTTCTGTGCTAAGCGCATCTGTGCTAGATGAAGCCTTCTCCTCACTTGTACCCGACAGCCACTTGCTGGCCTCTGTTCTACCCACCCTCTTAAACCAGTCTGATCATTCTTGTGGCCAGGGGAACATGCAGTTGTAGCGCCGATGTGCTCATAGGATACTCTTTGTTTGAATTCAGCACAACTCTTACAGCCATGGTCTCATGTGCAGCTGGAAAGAGTTAGTCAGCAAGCACCTTCTTGTTTCCTTGGGGAACATCGCCGTTCTGCTTTTAAAATCCTCTTTCCCCTGAGGATTATTGCTGCACTTTTAAACTGTCGCCCTGACTTTAGAATGGGTCATTCGATCCTTATGTCCTCAGCCATTTCTTCCCTGACTGAGCTTAGCATTGTCCTCTTGTCCCACCTCCTCGGCCATGGCTTGACCCCTGGGATAACTGGCTGATTGATATTAAATTGCCACCAAAGATTGTCTTCTGCCTGACACGGGAAGAGAGGGCTGCCCACAGAGATAAGATGTGTGGAAACTCCTTAACTCTGACATGGGTCCTCAGAGCTGTCTGTCTTCTGAGGTTCAGCCAAGCCCAACCTCAGGCCTAAAACTCAGGGTAACAACAACCCAAGCTCTCCAACATCTGGGTATGGCTCTCAAACCTCAGATATCTTTCACACTTGTCTCTAGCATCTCAGGAAACTCTTGGAGACTCTCCAGGGCGCTGGAATTGAGAGGGCCTTGCAGGAAGGAATGCAGGTAGGAGCGTTTATATCTCAAAAATCTTACAAACAGAATCAAGTTAGCAGTTGTTTGGAAAATAAAGGAGTCATGAGCAAGACGCTGTCAAAATCAGAAGAGAGGCAAGAGATTCTTTTTTATTGTTTTATTTTTAATGATTTATTCATATTTAATTATGTCTGTATGAGGGAGTTGGATCCCCTGGAGTTACAGACAGTTGTGAGCTGCCATGTGGGTGCTGGGAATTGAGCCCAGGTCCTCTGGAAGAGCAGACAATACTGTTAACCACTGGGCTACCTCTCCAGCCCCAAGAGATTCTTTTTAACATCATGAGCTATATCAGAACGCAAAGCAAAGACATTCCTTGATTGGCTTATTTGAGTATCATTTGAGGGTATCTCCCTCATGAGAGGCTAAATGTGTTGAGCAAACACAATTTCACTTTATGCTGAGCTGGTCTTTGGTTTGCTTGCATCAGGACCATCTTAGTACTAGAGGCATCTCAGTTATTCGCCTCCTGGCTGTTATCTTTTTAAACTAAGGCTATATCAAACCTTCTTTGTCCAAATACACTAGGTACCCATTTCTGTCCTAAGTATCATGTGGAACCAGGCAAGCTCAGTACGAATAATTACAAATAACATCATTTTCTTTTTTTTAAATATTTATTTATTTATTATGTATACAACATTCTGCCTCCATGTATGCACGCATGCCAGAAGAGGGCACTAGATCTCATTACAGATGGTTGTGAGCCACCATGTGGTTGCTGGGAATTGAACTCAGTACCTCTGGAAGAGCAGCCAGTGCTCTTAACACTGAGCCATCTCTCCAGCCCCATAACTTCATTTTCTATTATGGTCTCTGCTTACCTGCTTTGTAGTTTGATTCCTTCTTCAACCACTTCCTGGACTGAAAATCAGCTGGCTGTGGTGGTGTTTGTAAGGCAGAGACAGGAGGATTGCCACAAGTTTGATACCAGCCTTGTCTACAGAACATGTTCCAGACTAGCCAAGAACTGCATAGCAAGACTCATCTCAAAAAGTCAAAGAATGGTGGAGTGGAAGAAAAAGGAAAAGAAAAGAATAAGAAAATATCAGACTCAAAATAAATGTGTGGCTCTATGGAATATTCAGTTTTTTGTGTTTTTTTCCTCACATAGCCAGATTTTGCACGTGGAAGCCAGTGGTATAACGGGGCTATGATGGATGTCTCTACTTCCTTATCTGTTCTGATGGCTTCAGTTTCTGGCTCCTGGCAGGAGAGAGGATAGGAAAAGCCTTAGCTGACCTGTTTTCCCAGGGTAACAGTCTATTTTAATGTATATGTAGAACCAACAGTTGGAGAAGGGGAGCGTGATCTCACTCTTACCTTCTGTTTCCCTGAATTATCTATGATGGGTGCCTGACAGGTCTTCCGCAGATCCTGGATGCAGGTAGTTCACTTCCAGCCTCTTTCAAGCAAGATTTCCTCGCCTACTAAGAGTTGTGTCGGGGAGCATTGTGCGTGGGAATTGTGTCTCTTCCAAAGATTTGTTAGCATCCCCTACCCCCATTAGCACTCCAGGCAGAACCATCATTGACAAGAGGAATCTTTGCAGATAAGCTAAGATAAGTAAGATGGCAGAAACAGGAAGTGAAGTCATGGAGCGCCAAGGATTGCTCCCAGCTGCAGGGTAGCTCCCGGGACGGAAAGATTTCCTCTCTCTAGAACTGTGGGAGAGTCAGTTCCTTTGTTTCAAGTTGCCTGCTCATGGTGCTTCATTAGTAGGGCAGCCTTAGGACCCCAATTCAGACATCTCAGGTGAGGGGATTAAACAACATGGTCTGGAGGAGAGCTTATTTCGTGCAGTGGTCAGTGAGTGACGGGCAGGAGTCGAGATCCCTGGTAGTGATCAGATGGTTCCTTGAGCCATTCTTAGTTTTCAGTTTTGCCTTGTACAAAAGCACCGTTCAGTTGTTAAAAGAAAAAAAAAAACTTTGTTAATATCTTTTAAAGATGTATTATTATAAATAATTAAAACAAATCCCAGTTGACTAACTTTATAGTAGCTAAATTATGCAATAACGCCATCACTGTTATGTTATCTCTCTGTAAAGAAATCTCCCCTTGAAAGCAAAAGTATGCATACAATTACAGTTTGCAGAATTTTAAATGCTTTTCTTAAAAAAAAACAACGGATATCATGGTTGGCATGAGTGGCCAGGAAAACAGCTAATCTATGTATTGCTTCATTCTTTCTGTAAATTTTTGGTTTTAAAATTTTATTACATTCATTATTTAATTAATCGTGTGTGTGTGTGTATGTGTGTGTGCACATTCCATGAAGTCTACGTGGAGGTCAAAGAACAACCTGAAGGACTTGGCTCTTCCTATCTTGGGTCAGCTGTCTTGGCAGCACGAGCCTGTAGCCACCGAGCCACCTCACAGGTCCTTTCTTTTGTTTTTAAATTATCTTTTAATTAAAGCAGCCTTGGAAATTCCTAATGATCTAAAAGTTCTGCCCAGAACTAACTCTTGCAGAAAATCTACACATTTATGCAAAGTGATCATTACTACTAGAAGCACAGACATAACTCGGCAGGGTTCCCATGACCTTGGCAAGGTTCCTTTCTTTTCTATGCTAATACTACCTGATGTGTAAATGCCAGAATCATAGGAATCCAGGTGTCAAGACAGCACCAGAAAGGAGGAAGGACTGAAGTCTATGCTTTGTGATTTTAGTCTCCATACAGGGTATGGGTCTGGGGGGGGGAAAGAACAGTCAAATCAGACAGACATACCTTTATCCAAACATATTGGGTAATGCAATTGCAAATTAGTTATTCCAAAGGTAACAACTGTCCAGAGACATCCAAGACCCTGGGCAACCTGTTCTTTAACCAGGCAGCCTATACCACAGGGGACACCATCCTCATGATACCCTGGAGCTAACAGGATAGGAGACGCAAGAAACCCAAGAAGGTGATGTAATTGGTAGGGAGAAGTAGGCTTGGTGGATTCCTCTGTCTCTGCCGGGAAGATAGGTCATCGATGAACATGCTTTTAATTAAGGAAGTTTCAGAGGCTTCTTTATCACATGGGTAAACAATTTCTTAGAGTAATAGAGAGGTTGTCAATGATTCTTTTATGTTCAGAACACTCTATATTGTGCCGTAGGTCACTGCGAGGCCGTGGAAGGTGAGAGCTGTTCAATACTCATGGCCTAAGGTCTACAGAAATTTCCATAATATACAGAATGGTCCTATGGGGACACGGATGCTAAGCTGCAAGTTTTCATTTCTCCTGGCTATCTCGGCTCCTTTGCCTCATTTTCTGTAAACACCCTTAACAACATGGATTGCTAAACTGCCTTTTAAAAAGATAAGCCTGGGAATTAAAATTAAAACTTCAGCCAATCAATCAGCCTTAATAAAAAAGAAAATCATACAAACCTAAGCACGCATTCCACAGCAGGGAAAACATTGTGTGGATGGGGTGAGGCTTTGAAATACAATTGCAGAAGCAGCCGCCATTTATTTGATTATCCCCTCTTGGACCTTTGCATGTGAGCGACACAGAGGCTACTCGGTAAGCTACTTGGTCCTTTTACTCCGGGAAGGCTTTCTCTTTGTCCTGTATTTGGTTTTCTTCCTCTCTTGTTCCCAATCAGTTGTGGGTTGACCATCCCAGAAAGACTGGCATTTTTGTAAGTTTGTTTCAAAAGGAGATTACAAACCTAAGTGGTTAGTCTACTGAGCCCATTAAAAGGAACTCACTGTTCTTCCCAAACAAAGACAAAACATCAAACAGGAAAATCCATCCAATTTAAAACAGAAATGAAGAAAGATCCGGAAATGAAGAATTCAGTGCCAGAGCAAAAGGGCCCAACTCAGTGCAGAGTGAGGACACAGGATGATGAGGGGTGAAATATCTTTCTGCATTCTTTCTTGCCTATGGTGATTTACCCATTTTTTCCACAGAGGCCCAGGCTATGGGGTTACCTGTATGGCTCAGGGAAGATCACATAATCTTCTGTAGGTGAAACTGAGGAACGGAGGTCTTGGGAGATCCTCTTTCTGGTAAGGTTGGCTTGAACAGACATTTGGGGTTTGTCGCTTTATGGTTGCTGGGCTGCACTTTAGACATGTAGGAAGCTCCCTGGGTCACTCTATCAATCAGAAGCTGCCCCGTCCTTGCTTTTCCAGCCCTTCTGGTGGAAAGGGCATGAGTTCTTGATGTCATCTTAAGGGTGAAGCCTCAAGTGCTTCTGCAGCCCTCCCAGAGATCCTCATAACCATCTCCATTACCCCATATCCATCTCTAAGTGTCTTTTGGTGAAATCAGGCAGAGACCTAGCGCTGGCAACCAGGAGCACTGATGTTCATACATAAATATCACTGTTTGCTTTGCTCTCACTGCTGTGGAGGGTATGGGAAATTCTCATTTATATCCCCTAAGGGGATGTTGTTACTGAATGTTGATTGCTCTGTTGTCGTCTAAATTAATTAAATGACACAGCATCTATTGTCGAAAACAAACGAAGACCATTTTACACGGTCTACTGTAAATGGTGATCATAATGTGTGATCTTTCCAGAGAAATAATAGCAAACAATGTGCTCATTCAGAAAGCGCCTGCTGGAAACACCAAGGCTATCCTCCAAGCTGTAATCCATTTCCTCCTTAGCGCTCACTTAGCAAAGTCTCCAATGCTTTAAAGACAAAAAGATGACAGGAAAATCCAGCATGGGGGTAAGAGAGATGGAGACAGACCACATAAGACAGGAAGTAGACTGTTGTTTCTGGTTGTTGAAACAAAATCAAGGCTACTTGGGTCTGCTCAAAAGTCAGAGACCCATGATGCAAGGTCTGCTCAGTTCTGAAGCAATTCTGTGCACAGGACAGGCTCGCCAGTTCTGCTCTGCGATCCCGAGTGCCTAGTGAGCACATAACCATAGCATGTTTTCCGTTACTGCATCTTCACAACTTTCAGGGGCAGGCTGTATTTTCATAGCTTTTTGCAGGCAGGGAACTGAGGCTTAGGCATGTCAAAGGCTATGCAATAATCTCTGGCTGGGGGAAGCTCTGAGGAAGGGGACACAAGTTCTAAGCAGCCGTAAACCATCCTTGCTCATTTGCCGATGTCTCAGCAAACTCTCTTTTGAGTGTAAAGTAAGTTGGCCTGAATGAATGATCTGAGCTTCTTGTACATTTGTGAAGCACTGCTATCCCAGAATAGTCAGGGTTTAGTGATGAGATACATGTGACATATGACTCAAACCAAAATGTAAGAGCTAGAATTGAACCACTGACATGGGAAAGTCCCGGGGATAGCTTCCATCTTCTATAGTCGTCTCAGAACCATTTTTTTTTTCTCTAAGAAGACTGAGGTCAGGCATCAGACTAGGGATATGGTTCAGCTGGTAGAGCACTTGCCTAGAGTGCAAACAAGCCTAGGTTTGAAGCTCAGAGCTAAAATAAAAACCAAGTGTGATGCTGTTCAACTTGGAGGGAGGAAGCGAGAGGACCAGAAGTTGCCCATCATCTTCAGCTACATATGGAGTTCTAAGCTATTTCTAGAATACAAGGGGCCCTGTCACAAAACAAAAACCAAACCCCCGACCAAAAAACAAACAAACAAACAAAAACAACAACAACAACAACAAAACAAAGGCCAGGCCTCTCTCACACCTTCATCCTAACTCAGGAGGTCCTTGAATGGCTTCCTCCTCTCTTTTTGGCCACTTTCCAAAAATGTCCCATACCTCTGGTCACCACCTCTATGTTCCCCGAAATGTCTCTCCAGCCTTCCCTAAGAAGACACGTGATAGTGTCAACCCATAACACTATCCTTCACCTAGGTACCAAAGGGAGACTCAGAATGTGGTTTGGCCCCCACTGAACTGTTTGAAGCTAGCATCACTCCCTCAACTTGGCCTTGATTAAAAACAAAAAAAGGCTCTGAGCAGGTGTGGCAGAGAGAAAATTTGGTAGTTATCCAGTTAGTCTTGAGGAGAGTGATAGCTGCTATTGGAAGTGTCCCCAGGCTCATGGTTAAAGGTGGGATCAGCAGCCAGGGGAGGTTCTTGAGAGGTGGCAGGACCTTTCAGGGGTGGGGCCCAGTGCCCTTGAAGAGGAGATTCTACTTGCTCTCTCTACTATTTCCTTCCCACTTCTCTCTCTCTCTCTCTCTCTCTCTCTCTCTCTCTCTCTCTCTTCTTTCTGCTTTCTGGATATTGTGAGGTAAACAGGTTCATTCCCAACATGGACTCTCCCCAACACCTAACCACTAACCCCTCACTACAGGCCTAAAGCAATGGTACCAAGTGATCAAACATTGTCTAAAACTGAGAGCCCCAAGAAGTCCTTCCTCCCATCTTTTAAAAAGATTAATTTTGCTCCTGTATGTACTTGGGAATTCATTTGCAGTATCTTATTTGAGCCTGAAAACAAATCTGGGGAGTTTTGTTATTCTTATTCTGATATATACTGATGAAACTATCAGTTTTATGAAGATTTTGTGCTCAAGACTTCCTGGCTGCTGAGCGGAGGTGTCAGGGTTAGACTCAGATATCAGAGGATACACAGCCATCCTTCTGCCTCTGTGATAGGGTCACGGCTGTGGTCTACTTCATCTATTCAACCAGAGATGAGCATCTGTGCTTCTTCCTCAATGTCACTACCTGACCAGAATTTACCATCTGGAAATTATTAAACATCTGCATCTCTTTCTACTTGACCTCGGGGAGGCATGAGCTGCGTTTACCTTTATCACAATCAAATATTTTTGTGTCACACTTGGTCCATGGCACAAGCTCTAGTAGGTCCATGAAGGAAAGCCCTGAAAGAGTGACACAGATAAGTAACAAATATCTCTGCAGAGGATGATGCTAAAAAATAGTTTTAACTCTTTTTCTATTCAGCATTCAAATTGTAAGTAATGAGTTGATCTGGCTTAATCTGGTGGTGGTGGTGGGGGTTATGAAGAGAGGTCAAGTCTTAATGTTAGAAAGTCAAACTTCTTAGGGTTTTTTAAAGTTTTATTTTTGAAATTATAGTTAAATTATTTTCCCCTACCCTTTCTTCCCTTCAAATCCTCCCATATACCCTTCTTTACTCTCTTTCAGATTCATGACCTGTTATTTTTTTAATTGTTGTTTCATGCACAGGACTTTATAATAAATCAGCAAGACTCTATCAAAACAGCAACATTTGTTTGTAGATAAAAATAATTCAAACCTTCTGAACTTTTTCTTCTCTTCCCCCTCTTCTTTTTTTTTAACTTCAAAAATAAGAACAGTAAAACCAACAGCCATGCCTCTGAGTTATATCTTGGAAAGATTGTTAGAATAATCCTAAGCTATTTAATAAAGTGCAAACCTTTTGGAGACACGTGATAAAACTGCAGCGTGGACCTCTTACCTTCTCTTTAAACAAGAAAATATGGTCACATTTAAGAAGCCAACAAGCATCTTTTAAGTAACTCTTAAATCCATTTCCTCTTTTCCTGTTGTGTTCCCTACACCCCATCACCAATTTTCTACAATTCTAAACTTTTAGGCGCATGGCAGGAGTCATTACTCCAGAGAGAAGACAAACCTGATGTTGCTGAAGTCAACATGTAAGAACAATGAAAGCCCACTTGCTCATAAATACTACTGAATTTATTGGGTTTCCTGGAACCAAGAATACATGGTATAAGTCCTGTGCCCAACTTTAACCAATATCCATTATAATTCTTTCATTTGTTTCCTCTTCCAAATCATCTTTTTCCTAATGTGTTCTCAATGTGCAAGAACCCTTTATTCCCCTGACACACACACACACTCACACACACACACACACTCACACACATTCACACACACTCACACATGCACAGCTTTTAACCATTTTTTCCTTTCATTGTATGGGAAAAGAAAAGTGGTAGAGCAACTTTATAATAAAATTGATATAAATTTATAAATGCTGCATTGATTTGACTCAACTCAATGACAAAGCTGTGTCTCTATTTGAATAAGGTCCAAGCAGTACACATGCACCATGAAATGATTACTAGGGTCTGTGGGGTCATATTTGTTTCTGTGTTTTGCCTCATTTTATAGCATTTATGAACTGTCCCTATGAAATAAGGTTTTTATAAATTTTGGGTAGGTGATACAATATTAATTCTCAAGAACTCATGTGAATTACGGATTTCACAGCTTCACTCATCTCAGGTATATTTGACCAATTCATATATTATCTAACACTTACAGACATATTTTTACAAACTCTACAGGCTGTCCATAAGCAAATGACATTTTTTTTTGTCCCAACCTTAAGGCTTAAGAGACAACCATTGAATTATTCCCACTAAGCCATCAGTGTCACACAACTTTTGAGGTTCCATTTTGTAATGTGATAGTTTTTATGTATCAGCTTGACTGGGCCATGAGGGGGCCATATTACACATTATTCTCTGTGTGTCTGGGAAGGTTGTTTCCAGCTAAGGCTAACATTTGAATCAGAGGACTCTTTAAAGCAGGCTACCCTTCTCTGTGGAGACTCTGAATAGAATAGAAATACAGAGAACAGAAGGGGTTTTCTCTTTCTGCTCCTTAACACTTTAGTTTGGATACCTTGCCCTGTTTTCTCCTGCTCCCAGACTGCGGTTCACACCATTAGCTTGCCTTGGTCTCCAGCCTTCGAATGTGGGTTGAACTTACTCTCAGCTTTGCTGGACCTCCCGCTTATAGATGCAGACTGTGAGACTGTTCAGCCTTTATAATTTGATGCCAGCACTTCATGTTTTGTGGTTTCTTTCTCTCTCTCTCTCTCTCTCTCTCTCTCTCTGTGTGTGTGTGTGTGTGTGTGTATAATCTAGATAGATGACAGATAGATAAGTTATAGTTAGATAGATATTCATACTAAAAATATACCTTATCACTGAAAGGGCTAGATAGACAAGAATTGTGGACGTGGAAACGGTTGCAGATAGCGCCGTCTCCCTCGTGGCCAGCTTTGGACTCCATGCCTATTCCCTTGGTAACAAAAGTAAGGGAAGCTTTATCTTTGCCTTCCTTAGCATTTAAAATATCATATGAGAAGTGAAAGTACCCAGACTTTGTTGATGCCCATTAAGGAAAAACTACTTCCTTTGATCAAAAGAATGGAAGTGTTGGCCCTGCTGAGAGACGTGATATTCTGATTTGCTCCAAAGACTTGAACTTAAACTAATGTTGTCTCTTCCCTTAAGAGTTAATCCAGTAGGCCTATCAATCAGCTGAACAGGGGACCACCCCTCAAAGATGATTCACTTGAAGATAAGCTTAAGGAGATAGGAGAAAAATGTATACTCCACCCCTCCCAGTGAGATAGTATACTATCTTCAAAGCCCTCAAACCCTGCATGCAATGCACTCACAGAGAGAGCATCTTGGCCAAGTCCACCTGCTTCTCTGAGTTCTGTCTTAAAAATTCACACCTTTTCCTTTGCTCTATTTCTTCTTTGGATACTGGCTAAAATCCTAACTGTGCTTGCCCTGGTACTTGCGGCTTTTTCAGTGTTTCTCTGACCTCCAAACCCCTTTCTCCTGCCCTTCCTCCCGGGAGCTGCTGACATTTACAGCTTTCTGGACTTGTTTTTTTTCTCAAACTATAACAAAATGATACCTGAGTTTCCTTCTGAGTTCATTTTTAAGTCTTTTGTTATCAAGACTAAGAACTTGCAAGAGGGACCCAGCTTTCCCTGACAACATTAAGAGTTAGTTTCTTCTTGAGTCAAAACAGTGGCCAAGGCTTGGTATTGTTGTGATAAAACCGGCTTGAGAAGGGAAGGACTTAGTCACCCTTTGAGGATGGGTTCCCTCAAGACTGGAAGTCAAGGCAACCCAAGCCTGAGGCAGCGGGCCACACTGTTTGTATTCAGAAAACAGAGAACCATGGATGCTAATGGTTAGGCTACTACTTTCTCCTCCTTAAGGCGCCTGGGACCCTGGCCCATGGAACGGTGCTGTCTATATCTAAGATGGGCCTTCCTACTCAATCAATTTAATTTAAGCTAAGCTCACATCCTTATCTCTCTCGTCGTTCTCCATTTTGTTAAGCTGACAATATTAACCACCATACTCAGGAATATAGATTTAGGCTGCTCTGAAAAACATGTTTCACTGTGGGAGCGAAAGAGCAAAGGAATTCATATGTCAAGAATTGATCAAATAGACTCTAAAGGACCATCAGTAGGCGGGTTACAACAGAGTGAGGGAAAAATCCGCCGTGAGTCCCAGATGTTAGGTGATGACTTTCTTAACGTTTGCATTGGTAGAATTTGGTAGTCAGAGGAGAACACATTGGGAAACCTGTAATAGTCTTAAGGATGTGAAGTCAGACACCAGGCTGGCAATGAATGACTTTGGAGGAACGAAAAGTCAATGAAAACACTCTAACTCAGGGCTAGAACATTTTAACTCCCTGTAGTTAGGAGGTTCAGCCATCTGGCTTTGTAGAATTTTTAATAAAGACACAACGTTTCTTTTTCCTGGAAACTTCAGCTTACAACTTCTCGTTATGTTCCAGGTATGTGGCATGCATGCACCACTGGTTCTTTTTGGCTGGAGATCCCTGGTTCATACACTTTTGACCTTGCAGCTCTCCCTTTGATGCTTCTCAAGTGGGAAGAATATTTGCGTACTAGGAGTGGCTTTGGTTTTTGGCTCTGTAAAATGTTCGGCTGTGCTTGATAAATAACATTGAAGGTGACTAGAAAATCAACAACAGCCATAACAACAAGCAATGCAGTGGATGAGAAGCCTCCTGAGATACTGTGTTTTCCTCTGCGACACATAGACATAGCTCCAAAGGTCATTGACAAAAAGGAAATTCAAAAGTGATTCATGAAATGTCAGAACGAAGGACCATATTCCCATGGCCTCCCATGGACTAGAGTACGGTGTTGATGTGGAAGTCTTAGTCTTTGCATGTTCGTTTTGTAGAAGTCAGTTCATTAATTTGTAGATTTACACTGAAGCTCACATGTCTGATGGTCGTCATTCTTTCCTCTACCAGGGAAGCACTCTCCTCTCCTCTCCTCTCCTCTCCTCCCCTCCCCTCTCCTCTCCTCTCCCCTCTCAGCCCTGAGATTCAGATGTTTGTTGTTGGAGACGTGATGTCTTCCTCACATTGGCTGCATCTGGAGTCAAGTCTATCATATTCTTTTCAATTTACTGTCATCTTAAAGGGCCCAGTCTCCTGTAGCTGAAGATAGTGGCTTATAAAAAGCAACTCAATAAATAAAGGCCAAAGGTCATATTTTAGTCTTGGTCTACACAAAAACGCCTTTAAGAAATCATTTCTTCTCTTGCCCACAGCCTCTGAGGTGGTGGTTCTCTGCTACCAGACCCAGTTTTATTATCCTCTCTATGCCCCACTCTGCAAACTGGGAGTTGACCCCTGTGGTACTGTCCTTATCTTCTGGTTTCTTGTTGGATTTGACGGGTCAGAGAGCATGAGGAGAAAGATTGACTCCTACCCCCTGTATGTGAACAGACACACACACATGCACCCTTTTGGATACCCCTCCATACTCACATATGTACCTGTACACACATATATACACATCTACATACATGTATGTACACATATATACAAATAAACACATGTACACACATATCTACATACATGTACATATGCACACACGTCTATACCCACTCCCTGTGGGAGTGTCTTGACTGAGCTGAGCCTATGGCTCTGCTCCCACGAAGAGTTCAGTACTGTCTCTCTGGCTGAGAAGGGGTACAAATGGCTATTGTTGCTGGTCCTAGGATTCTTTGCCTTCCCAACACGACTTCTTCAAATAGTCCTCTGCATAAACTCCCTCTGATGTAGCTCTCCCACATGCCTTCAGTTCCTGTGTAGCTCCTGTCTGATGGAGTTCTCCACTGTGTATAAGGGTCCAAGAAGGACGATTTAAGACTTCTTTTCATCACACTGTTGGCCGTATCCCTCGGCGCACCGTACTGCTGGTAGATCCAATTTTACAGCCACAAACATGCTCAACGAATAGCAACTTGCTTTTCTAGGAGGGCCTTGACTTTCCATTTTGTTATTTCTAAAGTCAACTTAAAGTGACTTCAATAGTCAATCATCATCGTCCATTAAAGGCAACTGCTTATTCAAAACATTTGGCTTAGAGTTGGCAAACAGACCCCAAAGCTACTTCTTTTTATCCAGGCTTTACTTAAGAACCTCTGAATTAAAAAGCCTATAATTAATTAGGGCACCTTTTTTTATTTGCTTGATTCATGAGGTCCACCTTGCCCCAGCCATGTCCCTGCTGACCTGACGGCAGGTTTCTCAGCCTGTCTCTCTGGACCCCATCCAGCTGGCCTATCTAATTGTAACCATGGGGATGTAACTAGACTCTGACAGCGTTCTTCCTTTTGAGTAATCGCATCAATGAGTTATATTAGCTGTCATATTAAAGTAGCTCCCTGCTAACCTCTGGTAATATGAGAACGTAGTTACCACGAGTTTGTCTTTCAGTTGGGTAACACGGCTTCCTCGGTATTTTTGCCTCTCGAATCTGTGCTTTGATGAAAGGCAGGAGAGGCAGCAGAAAAGCAAGGAGGTTTGAGAGTGACTTGGTATTCATTTTATGCAATCATTACCTGCTAAATTAAAACAAACACATTCATCAAAGAAATTAAAAAAGCTTCAGAATGGTGAACTGAATGGCGGGGGCAGTAATCCCAGCTCTTCCTGTGGGAGAGGACTTGGGAATGATTATCTTACCCGATTTAGAAGTCACCTGGGGTAGAGATGATGGCTCTAATCCTCATGTCAGGGTGTTTTTTTTTTAAACCATCTTTGCCCTTTCTCTGAAAATATTAAACTAAAATTAAAGGAAATATCAATAGCTTACTCCCCTGCTATATTCTATTACTCATCTAAGATGAAGGCATAAAGAACGTTCCAGTTTCCCATCTCCAGAAACACAGGCTCAAGCCATTTTACCAATTTGAAGGCATGTTTACAGACCTATCTGGGATTGCCTTCTTTTCCTATTTAAAATGGATCAAGTGCACTTTGCTTTCAATGTCTTGCGATGCCAATATATTTCCCGATGAGTGTGATTTGAAAATAACAAACACAGATTTCATAAGCTGATGTCACCTGTCATAAATTCAAATTTTCCAATCTCGTTAAACTCAGACTCTTGCTACTTGGCATTGCCATGGCCTCTCCATCTTTCTGCACTTGCCCCGGAGGCAGGAAGACGGCAAACAGGGAAATCAAACAGAGCCATAGATGAGGAGCGAGAACTTGAGAAGACTGCTTTGGCATACAAAGTTCACAGTAGCGGTTGTCTCTTTGCAAGCACCCTGTCCCTTTCTCATGTGACTCCAGCTGTGGAGGAAGGGCTAAAGCGAGCAACACTCTTAAGAAAAAGAAAATTATCGAACTGGATAAAAATGCATCAAATTAAAACAGGTGTGTTTTGATAGTTTTCCTAGTCTACCCTTTTGCCGTCTTTTCTCTCTTCCCTCCCCCTTCTCTGTCCCGTTCTTCCTCCCTTTCCAGTCTCCCTTAGTTTTTAATTTAACAGAGAGACCCATGCCAGGGCACAAATAACAGAATTATATAAATAGAAACACTGAAACAGAAGTGAACGTTGTAAAAATTATATTAATTAGATGCGGGGCATGGCGTCTTGTGTTTCCAGCCCTTCACTGAACGTTGAAAGGAGGGGGTTCTATATTTGGCATGGCCTGCTAATGTGCCATTAGTGTAAATACACAGATTGAATTCCCGTGCTACTGACTGCCGCTGCTGCCACTTTTAACAGCTGTTGCTGCTCCTTCCAGTGCTGCCATTTGTCGCCCCTTCTCTTGCTCTACCTTCTTTGGTAGAAAGCTGGCTTGGCGATCTGCCAACTCCAGAGACAGTTTCTACAGTCTCAGGATGCCAAGCACCCTGGATAGACACACAGGGTCTTCAAGCTCAGTGGAAATCAAACAACAGCGATAACTGTCATGGAGCAGAGCCTTTATAATGAAAGACTTAAACACGGAACCAAGTGGAGAGAGGAAGGAGCAGAGTAAGTGTGGATGGGCTTCTAAACATAGGATGTAACTCTCCTATTTCCAGCAATGGATTAACGATAATCAAGAGACGGAGATCATTCCTGCTTTGGTCTTCCTCTATTTGCAATTCTTTTTCTTACCATTGTTTAAATACTGGAAGCCCTGGTATAGTCCCATGAAGGGTTCAATATCACTTCAGACACAGAACTGTATCATCTGCTCCAATCGTGTCCCTATACTCTTGGCATCAGAGGAGTAGTCCACCACAGAAGTGTCCCAAGAACACAGGGACCTCCTGAATCAGATACTTAGATACAAAATTAGAAAATTTTGCTTCAGTATCTCCAGGATGTAAAATTGCATTATCTTGTCTCTAAGGGGTGCTTCGATATCGCACAATCCTGAACATGAAGTCTCTATTCTGTTTGATGAGGGCTCTCTCTCCTTCCATTTTTCCTCCAAGCCACAAGGACAGCGACTCTAATGTAGCCTACTTTGCCTTCTCATTTCCTTCAAAACTGTGAAGATGGGATGGCCTGTAAAACTATATCAAAAACTGATTGATAGTTTGACTTCCCTTAAAATTCCAAACAAAAGACTTCTATTTGCAGATTGAAGTCCTTGTATACAGAAACAGTTAATGTATATTAAATAAATAAAAAACGAATGAATGTATACTTTTCCTAAACCCTGTGTACTCCAAACAATAAATTTTTTCTCAATTGTTTTCTTTTTGTGGTCTTTTTCATTATAAAAACCAGAGAAAGAAACATAGCAGAAAGAAAAATGGGCTCCCATGCTACACTTGTTAATTACATAAAATGAAACATTTATCTTTTGTTTTTATGTAACTTGCTCTTTACATTTTGTGATATGTATCAAAGAAAGTTATTTCAAGGTGTTTTATGTAACATGTACAGAACCTGGTACAGGTAGGAAAAACACAGTCAAATTTTGTCCCCTTTCTTTAAAATACTTCTCAGTTGTTTCATTCTTCTCAGAGGAGAGGATGGTAAAGACTGTTTGCTTATTCTACTTGCATCTTTCCTTTCCTTCTGGTAATGAGTCCAAGTTGATCTGCCTCCCTTGCAGCTATAGAAATATGTGAAAGTTTTGTCACCAATTATAATCCACAGGCTTACAGAAGGACTCTTCTGAAGAAGGGTGGATACTTATTCTTCCTCTTTCATGGTGTCCAGAAGCATAGATATTATGGTTAAGTTTCTTCCTCCAGCTTGACCTCCTATACAAATGGCAGAGCAAAGAGTGGAAGAGTTTGGGTGACAAGTCTTTATCTAAATAAAGATTTTATGCATTCCTCAACTACCTTTATGCAGACTTTCTTTGTCACATAAATGAAGTTTCTATTTGCTTAAGTTTTTAATTTGAATTATGTCTATAATATGCAATCAGGAATAGAAGATAATATCAAGTGGACAAAACAGGTATTAACCTTTAAACTTTAACTGATGTGTGTGTGTGTGTGTGTGTGTGTGTGTGTATGCTTTTTAGATTTTGAGTCAGCCAAAGCTGGCTTTAAACTTTTAATCATCCTACCTCTACTTGCTGAGTGCTAAGATTACAGGCATGTGTACCACATTCTGCTAAATGCTCTTTTATTTTGGGGATTCCTTTCATCTTGGTTTCATTAGCTGTGATGATGGTTCACCTTGTAATACCTTTTTTATTTCTTTAGCATTGGTAGCCAGTCTATATTGCTTGCTTCATGCTCCTTTTGGTCTTTTGCTAACAATTCATCGGTGTTGTTTTTATTAGAATCTGTTTTTCCAAACTCAATAATATTACTAATTCATAACAATTTATAAAATAATGTAATAGTGTTAAATGTTCTTCGAAGTACAAGGCTCAGATCAACTTGAATACTAGTACATATCTATATGATCTTGAACAGGTCTTTAATCCCTCTATGCCTGAGTTTTAGCCAAAGAAAATCAAGGTAAGAATATTTTCAAGTCCCTTACTGTGTATAATGTGAGTCAAGTCACAGATGTAAAAAATTTCATAAATGATAAAGCACAATAAAAGTCTTGGTTGTTATGAATACTACTATAATCACTTAATATAAGAGGTACATTCTAAGTCTCTTTCTCCATGTTGATGTTGAGCAGAACAATAAGAGGTACTTTGAAAGATTTTAATATATGGTGATGTGTAACACCTTCTTACTTTTTTTGAGGGCAGATTGAATCCTCAACCTGAGACCTTACTGCAAATATTAGCAAACATGGGCATTGGGCACGCACTATGAACTTATTTTTTGCTTGGAGTTGTTTATGTGCAGATGGAAAATATTTAAGAAACTGAATCTGAATCAGTGGATTTGAGGCTCTTTGTATTATTGGTTCTTTCCACTCCTCCCCACCCCATGGTATGGATCAGTGCAACCTGAGCACATCGCCCTTGGAGAGCGTGATAGGAAGGAAGGTCAGTGAGTCTTTTATAGCTTGCTAGTCGTTCGGAATGCAATTGAAAGCGGCAGTAAAAATTAAGATGCCTTGTATCTGTTATTTTCTCATTGTCTAGGTAGACAATCACGGCAAAAATTATTCAAGCTCAATTTTCTCTTCAAAAGCTCTATTGATTATGTCATCATATTTTCTGATGGTTCAAAGATCTTACGCTACCTCCTCAAATAAGCTGGAAATGCTCATTGGATTCCTAGAAGGTATATAAAAATTCCGGTTACAAAGACGGTTATGATAATGAGCTCAAGTAGAAGCGAACTTAAAATTACATGTGTTTACTGCATCTGGCGTACTGATGTGGCCTTTTAGGATGGCCATCTATGTCAGTTTGTCTGTGAGTCTTGTGTGTGTCTTTGATCTCAGCATTATTATTAATAGTGCCCTCCTCCACTTCCTACAACAACAACACATTATAAACTTAGGCTATTTTGCAGGCATTTTGCTAAGCTATTTGAGTAAAACAAAAAAAGCCTTTGTAAATTCTAGGCAGGGGTTAACCTTTCATGCTCAGTCTACCTGATGTGGAACCTTTAAAACATTCTCTCTGATACCCATGCATGGCTGTGTCACAGAGACAAGCCGGACTGGCTCATTTATTGCCATCACTTAGGAAAGAATAGGTCAAAAATATCATTGCATTTGAACATCTATGTTAGAAGTTGACCAACTTTTTGCCAAGGACCAGACCTCCATGTTTCAGTCTCTTTTGACCATACAGTTGCTGTCTCGGCTACTAAATCCTGCTTTCACAGCACAAGAACAGCTCGATAGTACGCAAGCCCACGAGGGTGGCTGTGTTCCAATAAAGCCGTGCTTATTATAACAGGAAGAAGGGCCAGTTCTGGTCCCTGGGCTGAGTGTGCTGACCCCTGATCCATTGTAATCTTTCCTCTTGATAACTGCAAAAGGGAATCCACACAGCCCAGATTTCTTTTCAAGTATTGAAAGGAGTGAAAGGCAGACAGTTAGCCTTTCTTAGATGGTAATTAATATCATAGCAGGACACTCCCATTTCTCTCCCGCCAAGTTTCCAATTGTTCTGTCGTCAACACGTCCTGCTCAAGCCTTTGAGTTACATCATGTCCATGTTTAGCATAATTAGGGACAGGAAGTAAGGTAACACCAATGTGCCCTTCAGTTGTTATGGAATGGGACAACAGCTAGCTTTCATTGTGTAGGTATTTGAAGAACTATTTGGTGACCAACATCTAATGCAAAGAGGTTTCTAAAAACTTTCTCTTTATTCCATATCTCTTTGTGTTTTCATAGAATTGGGGGAAAGGGGACACAAGGCTACTTTGGGGAAATACATCTGAAGTATATAGATAAACAAGTTTGCCTCTGAGAAAGAATTGGAGAGAGGCAAGAATTGAAACATGCTAGTAGTTTGAACACCCGAGGAAAGCCCATTGCCCTTTAAATCAAAACAGAAGGGAAGGCATGAAGGAAAAGAAAGCTTTGTATAAAATGAAATAAATGCTGAAACTGTATTCAGAAATATATCAAAGCGCTGAATTGTTCCCTCGCCGTGTTGGGAACTGTGATAATAGTGTGTGTGAGTGTGTGTGTGTGTGAGTGTGTGTGTGTGTATGAGTGTGTGTGTGAGTGTGTGTGTGTGTGTGAGTGTGAGTGTGTGTGTGTGAGTGTGTGTGTGAGTTTGTGTGTGTGAGTGTGTGTGTGAATGTGTGTGTGTGCGCATGTGCGTGCGTGTACGTGGTGTGTGTGTGTTGGTGTGTGTGTGTGTGCGCGCACGTGCATGCGTGCGTGTATGTGGTGTGTGTATGTGAGTGTGTGTGTGAGTGTGTGTGAGTGTGTGTGTGTGTGAGTGTGTGTGAGTGTGTGTATGTGAGTGTGTGTGTGTGAGTGTGTGTGTGAGTGTGAGTGTGTGTGAGTGTGTGTGAGTATGTGTGTGTGAGTGTGTGTGTGTGAGTGTGTGTGCGCACGTGCGTGCGTGTACGTGGTGTGTGTGTGTGTTGGTGTGTGTGTGTGTGCGCGCACGTGCATGCGTGCATGTATGTGGTGTGCGTGAGTGTGTGTGTGAGTGTGTGTGTGTGTGCGCGCACGTGCATGCGTGCGTGTACGTGGTGTGTGTGTGTGTTGGTGTGTGTGTGTGTGTGTGTGCGCACGTGCGTGCGTGCATGTACGCGGTGTGTGTGTGTTGGTGTGTGTGTCTGTGTGTGTGAGAGAGAGAGAACGGGAATTAGAATTAGATAACAAAACGTCAAGCCCTAGACACTGAAAATATTAAAGAAATGGATTCAGTCTGTGTTAACCAAGTGTGAGACATTCCAGATCGCCAGGTGTGGGTGCATTCTTTGCTGGTCAACTAGGAACAGGGGTCCCCAGCTGGGCGTGAGTGGACCATCTCTCCTGAAGGGGTAGACACTAGCAGCCCGAGGAAAGAGGAGACATGAAAGCAGATCTAGATTTGCCTAGCAATGACAGCTGCATATTAATCTAAAGAATTTCTGAAAAAAATCAAAAAGACATTTTTTTTCTGCAAAATACACCCCTAGAGCCTCAGTCATAGTGCAGGGGAATAAACTTGAAACAGGATTGATTTCATCTTAAAGGGGCTAGGCCTTTGAAATGCTACCAACTGTAGTTGTCTTATTTGGTTTTCAATCCTACAACAAAATTGTGCCATATTGTGTCAAATAAGAAGACAATATAACAGCTTTAAACAAATTTTGTAATTATGGGATCAATCAAAGATGCATTAAAATTGTGTGTGTTTGGGAAGTGATGATGTGGAATACTAAGTAGCCTGAAACATTAACCTTTGGTTTTCACTCCAGCTTCAAGAGCATTACTGAAGGGGTGAGACTTCATTAATGAAACTGACAGACTAGGAGGTGTCCCAAGCATTTGAGTTGTTGGGACTCTCTGGGAAACACTGGACAATTAGAACCCTTGCAGCAATTAGACCCCAAAGGGGCATCTATGGTTCGATTCCTCTCTTGTCAGACCCAACGTCCGCGTCTGGTCTGGGGCACTAGGCGTACTCGGGTTTCACTAGGACATAGTTTGCAAACCATCAAAAACTGATTGCTGGTGGTCATTGAAGAGCTGACACTTGGATCTAATTTGGTTAGACTTTTATAAAGCTCTTTTTTCCAGTGTTTGATGTCCTTTGAATGAAGAGGCAAAAAGATAAGAAAAGACTTATACAAAAATCAGGCAGAGCTGAATCCTTACTCCAATAATAAGAGTCTTCCATTCTATAGACTGAAGTTGCCTCATCTAAACATTAGAGGAAGTTTGTTTTGTGTGTATGGGTGTTTGTCTGTTTGTACGTCTGTCCTGGCACAGTCTGTCTGTATGTCTGTTTCTGGACTAGAACCACATCACTATAGTTTTCTTCACTGAAAAAAATGGTCCAATGGGAGAAAGTGGATTTGGGACTTATTTTATTATCATTTTATTCATTTATTTACCTATGGCCTCCCTTTGCAGCTCAGGCTGACCTCAAATGTGGGATCTTCATGCTTCAGCCCTTGGAATGCTGAGATTGTGGGCATGCACTACTGTATGAGTCCTTTTCTGTTTACTAAAATGTTTCGTTTGGGGGCTGCAGGTATGGTTCAGCTGTTGAGAGAACTGACTGTTCTTTTCGAGAGCCCAGTTTGACTTCCAGCAGCCACATGGCACAGGGCCGCTAATAGCTGTCTGTGTAGTTCCAATTCCAGGAAACCCAACGCCCCTTTTGGCCTCTGTGGGCACTGCATGTACATGGTGAGCAGGCATACACACAGGTAAACACTCATAGCAATGAGAAGGGAAAAAGTAAATGCTGCCATACAAGCTAAGTTTAAGACCGATTCTCTAGGACAACTGAGCCCTTGCTCTCTCAGGAGAGGAGAGGGGAAACAGAAGAGTCTGTAGCCGTATCTGAAAGGTGTGGTTCCCGGCCAGCATCAGCCTCACCTGGAAACCTGTTAGCCCTATGTCAGAACGGCTGACCTGTAGGATGGAGCCAGCAAGCTGCGATTTAATGGGTCCTCCCGGGGATTCTGATGGGTATGAAAGTTTGGGATGCACTACACTGTCTCTCTAGACTCTCTATGAGCTTCATAATCACTGTTGGCCCACCTTTTCCATCAGTGCCTGTCCATGAAGGCAGCCCCGAATGGGAAGAGGTGGGAGGAACCCTGTGAACACTGTCAAAATGTTCCCACGAAGAGCCCTGCTTTAGTCTTCCAAATTCTCTAAAAACTCGACACAACGCACTCCGTCCCTTTCTGACAGCAGCATGGAAGCCTTTTAATTAGTCCGCCCAGGAGGAAACAGAGATGCGCTCGTTAAGTAATTGCTCTGATTACCAGTGGGCAGGAGTGTGCGTTGTTTCCTGATGTATTTGTTAGAAGGGAGCTGTGCTACCAAACTGAAGGCTTCTTGAGAGGGGGCTGACATGAAAGGACGGCAGCGAGCCACGGAGGGGAGCGGGGATGGGAGGTGTGTCATTGATGACAGGCACAGTCGTTGCGCCAAGCACACAAAGACACACTCGCCACACTCGCACGTGCCAGTTCACACCATGAAGGCCGATCAATGGCCTGTGCTCTAGGGAAATAAGCATTAGTATTCCTGAAAGTTTTGGTCAAGTGTCAAAGCACAGCACACTCCTCCAAGTTCCAGTGGCGGGGAGGTCGGTGGTTTGGTTTGGTTTGGTTTTTGAAGGTGACTCAGTCCCCAGATCCAAACCCTGGCTGTAGAACTATAAACAGTCTATACACGTTTGCAGGAAGGTCCTGGGCCCCAATTGTCTAATTTTAGCACACATTTATCTCTGGCCCCGAGTGTAAGTAGCAGCATCACAAACCCTCGAAGCTGAAAGGCAGTTGACGCCGTCACATCCTCCACCTACCTCCCCACTTAAATGGCCTCTCTTATAGGTCTGTCCTCCTCCCATTCCGTGCCTTCCATCTTAAGTCACAGGCATGGAATCGAACCCCTGCCGCGTGGGCCCTGTTGGAACCACACAGGAAAGGGCTCTGGATATAAGGCACAGAGTCTGCTCGGCCCCTTACCCAAGAGGAACAAAAAACTCCAGATAAGCGACTATACTTTCTGTTCTTTAACTGCCCCCAAATGAGAATTGAATTAGTTTAGCTCAATCAAGTTGCCTTGGATTAAATATTCACAGCTGTGTAATCCACAGAACCTCTCCAGCGATAATCTCTGCCACAGAGGCAGCCTGTGGAGGGCCAAGGAAGTGCTCGAAGTGACGAGGGGGTAATGGACCACAAACATCATCACTACGTGGACATAAAATTCTCCCAGTATGTGTGTTTCCTTCATTGCTGGCTTTCTAAGTAGGTCTTCTCTGCCTTATCTAAGTTTTGGAGAGATATTGTTTAAACCAAAATGTCTAGCAGAGATCTTGGGTACCTTGAATAGTTCCTTCTGTTTTGATATTTGTCCATTCAGTCAGGTGCATAGAATAATATCAAACTCTCTGCTGTTCTCAGCCAACATGTATCTTCATCTTGTTTATTATTGAGACAGAGTCTCATGTGATTCAGGGTGACGTCAAATTGCTTTGTAGCTGAGGACAACCTGCCTCTGTCTCTGCCTCTCCCCTCCTCTTGCCCCTGCCTCTTAAGTATTGAAATAGAGGTATGTATCACCACACCCCATTATGAGGTACTCAGATGGCACTCAGGACTTTCTTGTTCTAACCAAGTCCTCTACCCAGCGCATTAGCTAATATTTGTTACAGAGGTTCCTTCTGTTTTTAATCAAAGAAGCTAATGGTCCCCACACTTCCCAGCGCACGTGTGTGTGTGTGTGTGTGTGTGTGGTGTGTATGTGTGTGTTGCTGAGGATTGAACCCAGGACCTCAGGTATGCTGGGGCTCTACTACTGAATCCTAACCTCTATTCTTTCTTGGACTATTAGGCAAATAAAATAGGGCAGGAACCAGGCTTCTTGGCCACTGGAGACTTGCTTTCTTTGGCTGGCTGTCACTTAAAGACCTTCAAGCACATGTCTGCTTCTTGGTGGCATGACAGTCGCTGGGCTGGATTTGTCCAAGCAGGGTTTGCCCCAGGAGAGCCTGAAGAGAACTCCCTGGGCTGGGGAACAGCTTAGTTCTGACAGAAGGAGCATTCTGGAGGGAATTTCCCCTCACCAGGGGTCCTGGCATCGTATTGTGGCCATTCTCAAATTCTCATAAGTGGGATAAAGAGCAGCCCCCGATTTAATCTGCCGCTCCAGCCCCCGCGAGGACACAGCTGGCGAGGCTGTACCTGCTCTATTCACAGCCAGTCCCTTCTCTCCAGCCTTGCGATAATTTTGTTGTCTTTGTTATTTTATATCCTGCGGTGACTTCCCCGAGTGCAGTGAGTGATTAATTTAGCTGGTGTCACAGGCTACAACATGTTGATATAAAGGGAGAGAGAGAGAGAGAGTGGAAGGCTCGGAAGCTGCTGAGGCAAACATGTACGGAACGCAAGCCTCCAGCCCTAGCACAAAGCGCCCCATTGGCCAGTGACCCCGTGACATTGTTTTTGTGAACATGAGTGTGAACCTCTGAATGGTTGAGTTCCGAAATTCAAAGGCTGACTCCGTCCCCGGGCGTTCTCACTTTCCCCATTGCCTCTGAAGCATCAATAGCTTCAGGAAATAGTGAAAAACAAATCAGAAATAAAATCAGCCCTCGGAAACCACCTTAGTTTATGTAAAGAAAGGTTTGCTACCATTCAAATGCCGGTTTGCCATGGAGAAGATTTGGTATCTTGTGTGATAACAAACTCCAGGTCTTTATTCTTTTTGGTCCGTGGACTTGACAAGGGCTCCTGTGGCTGTGGATTGGGAATGCATCCGACTGCTCCCCGATCCTGGATGGAAGTTTGTCCATGGTTACGATGATCAATATTGGTGAGGAAGTTGGTCCAATGGACAGTTCTGTGTGGACTCCAGGTATGGAAGTTGGCTGGGTATTATCACCTCAGTCGGGGCTTCATCTTTTTAATGGCCGAGATGGTAATACACAGGCCTGTGACTCAGTAAGAGCTTTTCAACCTTAATCCACCATTCTGCGATCTGACTTTTAACCAGGAACTCCTCACACAAATTCACATTCGGGAAATGGTATTCTAAGGCGAGTCTTAGGGTCAGGGATGATGTACCCCTGCTGGTAGAGTGCTTTCTTAGCAGGCATGTGGTCCTGGGTTTGATCCCCAGCACCACGTAAAACCAGGCATGGAGTGCACACCTCTAATAATCGCTATTTAGAGCAGAGGCAGGGGGATTAGAGGGTCAAAGTCATCTTTGGGTTACAGAGGGAGTTTGAGACCTGCCTGGGCTATTGAAGACCCCGTCTCCGGGGAGATGACATGATTTTAAAAGAAATAGCTGCAACAGTTTTAATTTAAAAGTGATATTGCTTCATTAAAGAAAAAATTTAAATGTTTACCCAAACTACCCAATGCACAGAGTACCACTGATAACACATCAGGGCTAGTTTCACTTAGGCCTGTATGGTAACTTCTGTGGTTTATTCTAGAAACATAATGCTGTGTATCTTGATGGTACCCACCACGTCTCTCCACTTGAAAACATCAGTTCATGACACTCAGTTTTTCCCACCTTTTTAAAAAATCATTTATTTATTTATTTTTGAGACTGGGTTTCTCTGTACTTTTGGAGCCTGTGCTGGAACTACCTCTTGTAGACCTTTCAAAAAGATTTATTTATACGCGTGCACGTGTGTGTGTGTGTGTGTGTGTCTGTGTGTCTGTGTGTGCGCATGCATGTACGTGTGTGAGTGAGTGAGTGAAAACGTGTTATCTTATTTTGAAGCAGAGCCTCTCTGATTATGTCCACAAGTGCATTATATGCGAGCTTCCGGCTGATGCACCTGTTTGTGTGGATGCAGGGATTACAGACTCAAGCTACGGCATCTGGTACTTTCTTTCTTTTTTTTTTTTTTTTGGCTAAAATTTTTCATACAATTTGATAACGTTTTTTGTTCTCCCCTAATTCCTCCTAGATCTTCCCTATCTCCCCACCTACCCAACTTCATGTCTCCTCTTTCTCTCTAAAACAAACCAAAATTGCCAAGCAAATAAAAAGAATAAGACCCCCCAAAAATGACAAAACAAAATGAAGCAAGGCCACCCCCCAACAGGCCAAAAAAGCTTAAATAACAATTTAAAAAGAAAAAAAACAATTAGTATACCCTTTGCAGAGGGTGACTAATTCATCCTCCTGTCTATTATAAATGAGCACAAACCTCATACATTTCTTTCAATCTTCTCAATCTGGAAATTAAAAAGTGACATGTATTGTCAGATGAATTTTTTTCATCATCGTGAAATTGAGTCTTTTCATGCTTTTAAAAACCTTTTAATCTTGTGACATAAACTTTATGTTCCTGACCCTTTGGAATTAAGAGAACTCTTTCTATTGAGAAAATTACTCATTTTCCAGTACCATGTATTTCTAAAAGTTTCTCTGGCTGATCGTTTGCTTTGTTGTTGTTTGTTTACTATATTTATCATATATTAGCTATACATTAATTTAATATTTAGACAGTAAAATTTATTCATCTTTAGCTTGATGACTTCAAGCTTTGTTTCTTGCACATTGCTTCTGTGTTTCTCTGCTTTCAGTTTTTCATGCCTCACTCATTGATCCATCCAGATTCTACCGCACTGTTAGGGGAAAATTGAGTTATTTCAGTTTTCCTACTTTGTCCAAAGCTCTATCTAGTTTTCTTAGTTTTTCTTATTGAAAATTCTATTTCCAATTTAGCTAATGACTTTATCACATATGATACACCCACACAAAGCTAGGTCTATTTCTGGAACCTCAATTCGGCCCCATTGGTCTAATCTCCTAGGGCATGCTGATAGCACGCAGCTGTAGCTAAATGACTTTGCAACATATTTTGCTATAGTAGAGTCATGTTCCCTCTATAGTGTCCTCACAATGTACAAACGACTAGAATAAACCCAGTGAGATCGTCATTGAGATTACATCCAGTGTATAGCTTACTTGGGGGGACAAAGCTCATCTTTACATCACAAAGTCTTTCTGCCATTATTAGTAAATTTTAGGAGCTTCTTAATGTGTTTCCTGCAAATTTCTTTTAATGTAAGATACACTTTTTTTTTGTATTTATGGTCAATGGAATCATTTTACCCCTTGCTGTTTCTTCCAGATTTCGTTATTTAAAGCAAACTGAACTGAATATTCTTGTCATGTGACCTCAGTTCTATTGTCCTTATTTTTATAGAACATTCACATACTCAGTGAGGACAAACAGAGCCTTGGATACAATCTACCCTGAACCCTAAGTGGATCTGAAGCAATCAAGAAATGATAGGAAGCAGTTACCTAGTGGAATGTTAGAATACAGATAATGGACAATCAATTTAATCTTCAGATAATTGTGCAGTTCGAGAGAGTTTTATAATTTAGAACAGTGGCAAAGGACAGTGTCATTCCTAGCTGAGGACAACAACTTAATGTGAATCAATGCTGGTGACCAATGCACTATGAATATTCTGTCACCAATTCCTGTCTTCTCTTCCTTTGCTTCCTGTCGGTGTCAGAAAGGTTTGCTCTTAATGCATTCAAAAGAGCTATTTTGGGAAGCGAGTCACCTCTCTCTCCTTGGGTCTCCTCAACAGACACAATCCATCAACCTCCTATCATATGCAAAAAAAAAAAAAAATCCACTCTCTCTGATAGCGGCCAGTCACTCGATTCTGGGTGTGACCGTCCGACTTGAGCCCAGGTTCTCTGGTGTTTTTGATGTGAATTATCAGCCTCCCCGGATGTCCACAACTGGTAGCCTGGTCAGCTTATTTTAAACACTTTTCTTTTTGTTTTTTTCTGATGTGTTCTAATTGTATTTTGAAAATATGGCAAAAAAAAGCTTACAGAAGGAGCAATGGGAACTTATATATAATGACTACCTCATAAAACAAGCAGAATGCCCTGAGTTTGATGCATGCTGTGGGTATCTGTCAATAACTGCAGCAATCAATCAATGCTGACTTGGCTTGACATCAGAAACAACCCAAACCCTTCATGATAGGGAGTGCAGAAAAGCGTTCATACGGTTCATGTGATTGTGAACCTGAATTGGTTGTGACCAGCTGTAAAGACGGATCCTAAGAAAAATCTTCCTGCGTGATAATGACCCTTTATGAAACAAAAGCCTGACCTTTAGTCAAGGGTTAGATTCTCTTTCTCCAAGGATAGAACTGACTCACTATTAATTTATAACAGTTCTGCACCTAGTGCACAGGAGAACTGAAAGAGCCTGGAAGAAAATCATAATGCCCTCTGAACTGCAGGCTCAAAGAACCAACTGTCAACTCTGTAGCTCCACTAACATTTTTATAATTGTTTGTAAGTTTTGAAATGATAGTGTAATTACATTATTCTCCCTTCCAAAACCTCCCATGTATAACCTCTTGTTCTCTCTCAAAATCACAGTCTCTCCTATTCATTGAAATATATATATATATGTGTGTGTGTGTGTGTGTGTGTGTGTATGTGTGTCTGTCTGTGTGTTGCATGTGTCTCTCTCTATATATGTGTGCATACACACACACACACACACACACACACACACAAAACCTGATCAGTCCATTTAATGTTACCTGTATGTGTATAATCTCAAGGCTGACCACTTGGTATTAACCAATTAAAGGACTCTTCCCTGGAGAAGGCCATCCCTCCCACTCCCAGCATCCCTAGTTGCCTGCAGTCTAGGGTTGAGGCCCTGCGAGCTTTCCATGTTAGCGTGTCCATTACTGTCATCGCCGCTCAGGTCTTGCTTATGCATTCTTGTTGATGGATTTCACTAACAGTTTTAGGAAACATAGCCACCACTGTCCTAAACCAGCTTAATTCCTAACTACATTCTATTAATTCTCATACCCATAGTCAGTGTAGCTCTCCCTCCTCATCAAATAAAGCTTCTCTTTGCCACAGGAACCACTGCAGAAAATCACGGCAAATCAAAAGGAAGAGAACAAGAGACTGCATGGTGCATAGGCCCAGGTGATGCATCAACAGCCAAAGCCCTGCACCTAAGGTTCAGGGTTCACTGCAGAGAGACTCTAAGAGCAAGGAGTCTGGTCTGAGATTGTTTCCACTAACTTTGAATAGACCCAAGCTATCCCTTTTTTCTCCACAACTGATCATCTCACAAGCTCCTTGTCCAGGAAACCTTTCTCCTCGATGCCTCTCTTCTCACAGGTCCCATATCTGAAAGGATGAGAGTCGGCACAGGACACACCAAGGCCAAGTCCTCGGCACAAAGGAGATTTATTTACCCCCAGATCGACAAAGACAGGGGATAGAAGACAAGGGAAAGGGGAGAAAAGGGAAAAGAGAGAGAGGGAAGGGATAAAGGACCACTAAGACATAAAGAGGAGGCAGATGTGGCCCTTAGACAATTGGCAGTTTATAAAGGGAAAAGGAGAAACCCTAGGTTAGGTTGAGTTGATTTGTTTTTAATTGGATGTGTTAGTTAGGGTAGCCAACAGGGTCTTTTGACTGCTAGACTCCAGTGGTTTGATAACTGAACTTTGGTAGTCAGCCTCAGGAGGAAGAAGTGGCCAAATAAGGGACCAGCACTTGATAGCCAGCTTTAGGGATGTAAACTTACAATTTCTCAAGAAAGAGGGAATGGCGAAGGCAGGGCCTGTCAAAGCCATGTTTGCCATGGCTCTGGCCTACTTGAGTTCTTCAATACCCGTCCCAGCAACCAACCAGGGCAGCTTATTCTTCAGACTCTTTTCAAATAAATCTCTACTATTCTTCAAGTCAAGGGGTTGGGTGAGTCTATTAAGAACTAAAGTCATTTTTTTCTCAGAACTTCCCAATGGCTGCCTACCCTCTCTTGGTAAAAAGCATTTACCATGCCTTTAAAGGCACACCATTCTTGGCGCCAGGTGCCTCCACATCCATCCTCCTCTTGGCACCTGGCCACATGCTTTCTCTGGCTACTGTGTTTCCCCAAGGCTCCTCAAATACTCCAGGTGAACCTCTCATCAGTATCACTGAGTCCTTTCCCAGAACCCCAGCCCCACCCCACCCCAGAGATAACACCATCTCACCTTCTTACGGTCATTATTTACTTATTGCCAGCTAGTCCTACTCTGGAGACAATAGTGTATAAAAATTGCAATTCTTCCCCTTCAGCCAGTTCTTCTTCCACTTTTCTCAAGTTTCAACTTCAATATTTTTTATGTTTTACTTATTTATTGTTCTATTGAGTATAAGTCCCTAGAGGGAGCTGTCAAGGGTTTCTGTCTGATCTGTTCATCTGTCCCTAGAGAAGGGCTTGATGTGTAGTAAGGGTTGCAGTTGCTGAGTAAATAAATAAGGGGATATGTGGGTTTTTAAGGCCAAAGACATAATAACAACAGAGGATGGTGTAACATTTTACTCAATGATTGGAAGGCTCAATAATGAAAGCCTGTATCAGTATCAAATTCTTTATAAAACAACTCCATTAATTTCCAAATTTCCCCTGAAGTTTCCTTTATCAGCAGCTACCTCTTTCAAGTTTTTTTTTCTTTTCAGACTCTTCAAGGCAAGGCAAGGGAGGCCTGTTTGATCCTCATAATTGAGGTGAAATCTATACAGTTTCTATAATCGTGATGTCATTGATGATGTGGGTTTTTTTTTTTTGTGTGTGTGTAGGCTAAGGGGCTGAAGAAGCTTTCATTGAGTCAGTTTGTATAATGCTGGTAACCATCAAAGCAAAGCCCAAAGTGTTGCAGATGAATCAGGGCCAAGTGAAGTCAGCCTAAAGAAAGGCAGATTTTAGCATGGCTTGAAAGCACTTAGAGATGATTACAGGAGTATTAAATTTAATAGAGAAAAGAGTAGAGTGATCTAACATACATGTTTGCTATGGGGTGCGTGCTGATGTCCCGAGAGTGTGATGATGTCTCTCACAGGACACTTAGGGTCTCAGGTGTGGTCTGATCATCTGGGTCATGTGGACCTTTACCTCTTGCTCTGCCCACTGATACAGTCATCTAGTCTCCAAGGACACACCTAAAAGTCAATTTTTATTAAACAAAATTTATAGTCACCATTCATACCACTGCCATTGACCTGTCAGCAGTGAAGATTTGTTTTCATCTTGGCCCTCACTTGTTAATTAATTGTCCAATTGATTCCTTAAAGATTACAAAACTAGAAATTCGCATACAGAACCAAGATACTTTCTTTCTTTCTTATTTTAAAACCAAGTTGCTTTAATATTTGAAGCAGTAAACTATAGCTGTGTTATGAAAAATATACTTTATTATAAGACGAGTGGAAAAAGTCAGCAGTCTGCCCCAGGTGAGCTTCTAGACAGGCACCCCACATTAAATGCCATAAACTCATTTCATAAACATTTCTTGAATCGGAGATGTCAGTGTGACTTAGAACATGCCTGCATAGAATAAAAGTAGATTATAAAGGCTTTCACAACATCTGATGTGTGGTCCCATATCTATAAGGCTTCCTACCTCAATTCCTGCAAGGGACCTGGGTACCACTTTAGAAATGAAAACAGTCTAAGAGGTGAGCTGTGGAGAACTGCACACTCACACTGTGATGTGAATCTGTGATGCTGATCAATGCACACCCATGTTCCATCCTCAAGGATGACCAATGCACACCCATGCTCCATCCTCAAGGATGACCAATGCACACACATGCTCCATCCTCGAGAAAGACCAATGCACACCCATACTCCATCCTCAAGGAGGGCCAATGCACACCCATGCTCCATCCTCAAGGAGGGCCAATGCACACCCATGCTCCATCCTCAAGGAGGGCCAATGCACACCCATGCTCCATCCTCGAGAAGGACCAATGCACACCCATGCTCCATCTTTGAGGAAGACCAATGCACACCCATGCTCCACCCTTGAGGAAGACCAGTGCACACCCATGTTCCATCCTTGATGAGGACTAATGCACACCCATTCTCTATCTTCAGGGATGACCAATGCACACCCATGTTCCATCCTCGAGGAGGACCAATGACATTTTCAGTTTCCTTGGTTACTTGGTCATTTGGTGACTTTCAGATAGTGGCATACAAAGGGAGACCCTAATCCCTTTCTTGGATGTGTGTGGGAGATGTGGGGAGGAAATCTGTATAATGAGGACCACAATATAAAATATAATATAAAATATGTATAATGGACCACAATATAAAATCCTTCATGGTGTCATATGTAATGAAAACAGGCATTGCTTATAAGTTTTGGGAATGTGAATGTCTATTGTGTATTGACATACAATTGATTGCTTATTGTAAATAAATCTAAAAGGATTAAGAGTCATTTATTAAGTTACATTTATTCACTAATATCTGCATTTCCTCTCCCTTTTAGTCATCAGAATTATACCACATTAAATTAACTACAAATAAAAATTACAGTTAGATGTCACCATAGAACAAGATCTGGCCAAGGAATTGTGACTAGAAGAGCAAATGTATTTTTTCCAAACTCTGCCCATGAAGGCTTCATCAACGTGATTCTATCTTGTTGCCACTCACAGCAGCAAATCTGAAAGGACATGGAGGAAGGTGAAGTCACAAGACAGCATATGGAACACTATTGTGGAATATTATTTTAACCAGGCAAAGATGTGTCACCTTTGTTTATGCTGCATTTGTTTAACAATGCAAGGATGCGTGTTTAATTATGTAAAGATGTGTTGCATCTGTTTCACCTTGCCTGCCTAAGGCACCTGATTGATCTAGAAAAAAAGCTGAATGACCCATAGCTAGGCAGGAGAAAGGATAGACGGGGCTGGCAGGCAGAGAGAATTATTAGAAGGAGAGATAAGGAGGAGCGAGGCGAGAAAAAGGAGAGGAGGACACCAGGAACCAGCTACCCTGCCACACAGCCAGCCATGGAGTAAGAAGGAAAGTAAGATATACAGAAGTAAGAAAGGTAAAAGCCCAGATAGAAAAGGTAGATGGGATAATTTAAATTATGTAAAGCTATCAAGAAACAAGCCAAGGCTTGGCACTCATAATTAAGAATGAGGGGAGGAGAGAATGAGGGTTACACCCAGGGCAAGAAGCCATGCAGATGCCAGAAAGACATAGAGAATCGTTGAAAGTAAGTTATATAGAAGAAAGCTAATAAGCCACAAAGCAAGAAGTAGACAGAGAGAAACAGGTTAATTGAAGTTAAAAGAGCTAGCCAGAAATGTGCCTAAACGAGGCTGAGCATTCTAAACTAACAATACATCTCTGTGTCATGGTTTGGGAGCTGGTTGGTGATTCAAAAGAAAAAGCCTGATACAGAATACTTCTTGCACTCCAGCCCACACTGAGCAATAGGTTGTTTTTCTTTCTTTTTTTTTCTTTCTTTCTTTTTTTTTTTTTTTTTGAGATGGATGTCTCACTATGTAGCCTTGGCTGACTTGGAACTCACAGAGATCTGTCTGCCTTCACCTCCTAAATGGTGGGATTAAAGGAATGTGTGGAACACACGATGCTTTAAGGAAGTGAAAAATCCGGACTAGCTGAACATAGCGGACAATGAGGAATACTGAGAATTCAAGAACAATTGCAGTGGGTTTTTGATCCTACTGCACGTACTGGCTTTGTGGGAGCTTAGGCAGTTTGAATGCTCACCTTACGAGACCTGGATAGAGGTGGGCAGTCCTTGGGCTTCCCACAGGTCAGGGAACCCTGATTGCTCTTCGAGCAGATGGGGGGGGGGGGGAGTTGATCGGGGGAGGGGGAGGGAAATGGGAAGCGGTTGTGGGGACGAGGCAGAAATCCTTAATAAATAAATAAATTAAAAAAAAATGAACCTCTTATACAGAGGCACTGACTTGGGCAGTTTATAACAAACTCCCCAGTTTCTTCTCTTTCTTATGGGGCTGATGAAATCCATAATGAGGTGTCTGGTCTGCTACCTCTGGTCATATGAAGTTCCTTTAGCATAAAACATCCAACACACACTAAGATCCTCATGCTTATGAGACTCAACTGTTTTCACTGGCTAGCTGTGTGTCTATGGTCTGACTATGAGTTAATCCTCTACTTGGGTCTTGGCTTCCTATGTGGCAGTTGGCTTTCTATGGACAGTTCATCTGCTTGGGTATGATCTATAAACTATTTTAGCCTCAGATTGCAACTGTTTCTACTAAAACTCTTTCTGATAAAAATGTTCATATATGTGAAGAACAATCTCATTCCAATAAAAAAATTTAAATGGTTGAAAACTAATAATAAGTCTCTGTGTCATAGTTTGGGAGTAAGTTATAACAGTAAACAGTTACTCTGCCTTCAGTGATTATTCTAGATGTTTTATACATCAACCCTAAATTCCATATAATATGATATGTATTATTACATTCAATACAGGTGGGGAGGCAGACTCAGAGTTGTTAGAGACTCTGTCCTGGATCACAGAGTTAAAACTTGCCATGCTAGGATTTGAACTCACGTTTGTCTCATGGCCAAGTTCACACTTTTTACACCATGTTTCTTTCCTGGCTGCAAAAAGAACAAGCATCTGGTGATGATCAGCAGAATGACCTTTCTATGGTGGGAAGTTCTGATTTCCGTCGGCTGAAGGGGCTTCACCAGAGGAACTTGTAGCTGTCTCCCTGTGCACAAAGCCATGGTGGTTAGTGAGAAATGAGATAAGAACCATGCTGAGTAGCACGGGCAAGGGATTCCTGACTTTGAAAGTAAGGGAAACATCTAGCCATGCTCACCAATGCAGGCTGAGGGAGCTTGGGACTGACAAGAATACATGATGCAGCTGAGAGGCTCTATCCAGGAGAAATGGAAGTAGCCAGGTAGTATTTTCAGACGTAAAATCCAGACCCATGAGGTTGCTCTAGACAAACCAACGCGAAGTGGGGAGGAAATACTGACTTCCTTTTAAGATAATAACTTAAGAACACACAAATTAACCATCTTTGCAGCTCATAACTAGGCTAATGACCATGTTCCCATGCATTCCTTATGTCATGCCTGACACAGTACATATGACATGCTTAGGGGGACAACCACATGGTTCACAACATGCAGCATCAAGGGCAGAACCCTTAAACAGTCCTGTGCTGTGTCATTTTTACCAAACACTTACTTACACGATCCTGTTTGAGTGGGTTTATTTTTTTCCAATTTTAACAACATTAATCTTTAAAAATTTACCCTGGGGTATACCATACTCCTACGACGAACCTGAATGCAGAAGAAAGGATCACATGTCAAGCAGAAGTGGACAGTAAGAAACATTTCTTGCTCAGCAGCCCGTGCTGGTCCCACTTCTGATCCTTCATTATTTGGTTTAATCTACCTATACCATGAATTCAAACTACGAAGGTTTATTTCAGTGTAACAGAAATCATTAATATGAACCTTCCTACTGCCATCAATGATGGAGCTCAGCCAGAGTGCCTGCTACACTTTGATTTGAAACTAATTACTGCACCACATGGAAAGAGTTCAAAAAAATTCATGATGGGTGCATCTCAGTGTCGTTGGTTTTTCTCCCCCTGATAATACTTATTAAATTTTAAAGTCACAGTCCATCCCCTCGTAGGGCCCTTACTATGATTGTGAAGGCTACAGCAAGTGCCTCATGGCTGCATCTGTGCCATCCAGCGGGACTGCTTGGGGCTGCAGAGTCCTGCCTCCCTGTCCCACCATCGGAAGCAACACTACCACAACCCTAATTGACTATATAAACATAGACGGAATCAGTTTCAGCTGCCTGGGACTCTTGCTTTTCATCAGACCCTTGCTGTTCTTCAGCCGGCGTGGTTGGAATGATTTAGTCTGGATCTGGATTCGGAAGCTTCATTCACACTGCTCTAAGCAAAATTTAATCAAAATATTTACCTCAATAATTTGGCTCAACACTTCCCTCAAATTAGCTAAGGCACAGTGTTCAGCCAGGTTGCTGCAGAACGCCCCGGAGCAGGGCAGAGCTAGGAAGAAAGGGTGCAGTCGGGAGGGAGAAGCTACATGCAGAGGAGATGCAGTCAAAAGTGTATACAACATTTATTAGCTAAAGGACCACGGAAAGCATCCTAATCAGTTGGTTTCCTCTCATTAAATGTTAATTAGTTCATATAAGCTTCCTGCATAGGAAAGTATCAGGTACTTAGCACGCATTAGGAAAGAAACGACTCACATGGGGAGTCTTGGAAAACAACAGAGCAGAGCAAGGACATTTTCACAGGCCTGGGTGACATTTCTGTTTGAAGGCATATGTGAACTCCTTGAGGGGGACCCAGAAGATCTGCCAAAAACAAACACGGACTCCAGATTTTCATCCGGGTAACGAGTCTCTGCTAGAACGTTTGTTGAGTTTGTTTTTTTTTTTAAACACAATGAGATTAGCTCCTGAATCAAAGACTATGATTATATTTAGATACATTTGCTCACACTGTTTAAAACCACAGAACGGGATAATCCTATCATGTTAAACGGCCTTTTATCTCGATGGCTTTAGTATGCCAGCTCATAAACCACCTTGGCAAAATGATGTGCAAATCAGGAGAACGAAACTCAAGGGCTTTGTGGATCACGCATCATTAAGTGTTCTGGAAGCCAGCTGTGGGATCCTAGAGGTTTGGGAATAGACAGGACTCCGAAGATAACTTCCTGCCTGACATGTAGTCAGCCCGCTGGAACACTGCCATGCTATGGCACATAATAGCTCATGAGCTGGCTACCTGGTGCCTATCTCCACATGGCTGCTAACTATCACGAACATCATCCCTGTTCAGACACAGTCACATAAATCCATACCTATCATACTAAGAGAATGCTAGAACCTAGATTTGAGCAACGTTCCACAGTGCTCCTTCGGTGTCTCCATGCCAGTCTCCTCTCTGAAATTTGCTGTCACTTCTGTTTAGCCACTGACAATACAACTATCCTTGTGATACAGAATGACAAAGGTCATTGAGCAGATTGAACCTGTTTTGATAACAGTAAGGAAGCTATAAATGGATCCTTTTAAAGAAAGAATACCAAGTATTTATTGACTGTGTACTACATGATAAGCATGGACAACTGCAAATAATAGCTCTTGAGTCTCTACATAGACCTATTATAAGCATTATCATGCATTCCATTCACCAGATGAAAGAGCTGATTGTAAGAGGATGGGTAACTCACAACTGCTTGGATAATTCCATTGATCTTCCTGCCATCCCAGCAGTCTGGCTGTGGGGAATTTGCTCCCGTTGGGTCTGAACTAGACCTGGTGGCCATGTCAAACAAACAGAACATAGCAAAAATAATGAAATATTGTTTCCAGGATGTGATTACAGAAAGACTTGGCATCTGTCTTAGAAATAGATGCTTTTCTGCCGACTTCTGAGGAAGTAAGTTGCTGTGTGAAAGCATCCAGATGAGACAGATCTTACAGCAGCTTCCAGCAATCACCAGCCAAGAATTTGGTTCTCAGTCCAACAGAATCATTCTATCAATCATAAGTGGCCCTTCCCCAAAATGGCCCCTCAGATGAAACCACAGACCCTCTACCAATGCCTTTATTATAGGCTTTTGAGACACAAAATAACAGAGAACACAGCTAAGTAGGGCTTTCTGGCCCACCTAACCTGTGAGACAACAGTGTTGCTTCAAACTCATTTGACTTGGAGCAGCTTGTTAGGAAGCAAGATATAATAGATATTCTCATGTAACTATTTTCTCTGAATTGGAACATTCCTTCCTTGTGGAAAATCCCAGGAGGCTCACGAGACTCATAAGGAACCTTAGCTCATGAAAAGCAAGACTCACAAGGGCCCACAAGCAGTGGACAGCTGGGGAAGAAGACTCTGCTGGAGCTGCCTGCGTGTTGTGCAGAGAACACTGTGCAGTTGTCATGAGTCTTTACATATTCTGGGATGCAACTTTTTTGATGATGATGATGATGATGATGATGATGATGATGATGATACAGCTACCTAGGCAGAATCCTTCACTCATGCTCCTTTAAGGAACCCAAATGAGCCAGATTTAGAATAATTTCTTTGGTAGGCTGTCACGGTATCTGGGGTGAAGAGCCATTTCTCTGCGTGTCCACAGGAAAAGCCACCCAACATAACTGATATTTTAGCTGAAGACTACACCCCTAGTAGGTGATAGAGACAGGAGTGTGACTCCCTAATTTGTCATTATCGTCACTGTCACCCTTCCATCACAGATCCATCACTCTCATTAGCACCAGCACCAGCACCCTGACTAAGATCTTAAGTACTGCACACAAATTATTTCATCTCATCTTCAAAACGACTCTATTGTTCCACCAGTATATTTACTAAAACCATAAAACCAACCTAAGAGTCAGGTGAGTTAAACGCATCCTAAGCGATAAAATTCAAAATTCAGTCCAGTTGATAGACTGCAAAGACCGTGTCCTTCCCTTCAAACTGTTGTTCCTTTGTAACGGAAGTGCTACTCAATGAAGAAATAATTCTTTGCAACATTGAAAAAGAAAAGCTATCTCATTATAAACATTATTATTGCGTTTATATAATACTACATAATTCATTAATAAATCGTTGAGAAGAGAGCCCACCTGGAGGAAGCTTTTTGGACACCACCACAAGTCCGTGGAGAGTTTGGGGGTGTGGCACGCAGAAGACTGTTATGTTAAATTCCATACAGAACCTCTTGCTAGCAAATATAACAAAGCAGGGATTGAAACAGCACCAATTATATGCTACTAAGTTTCTTCCAAAAAAAGGGAAGTCATAAAATCTGATCTAATGTAATAATAACTCATATTTCCTGTGAAATCTTGAATAACTCCCCATTGCACATTAGACGAGAGTGCTCACACTCCTTGGCAGAGCCTCAAGGTCTGGCTGACTGAAGCTTGCCTCAAGCTGGGCTCCCTTTTCTCTACAGTCACCAAGCAGGAGAGTCAAGCCTGCTCATAGCCTGCCAGAGCCTTGAATCGCAGCCCTGATTTCTCCTGCTAGATTGAGCACATTGCTTAGCACAAGCCCAGGATAAAAACTTTTGTGAGAAAACAAAGTCACATCAGGTGGGGAAGAAGTCTTCAAAAGCAAGAAGAGCAGCAGGGGATCTTTGCTCTTTTCACTCCAGCAAAGGACCCTCGAATTCACAAACATATTCTGATTTGTGGTTCAAGGAAGTCATTCTGGATTCTGACGTTCTTGGGTGTATTGCAAAGCCCCCTCTGCAAATTATGCAGAAAGAAAGAATTACCAGGAATGTGGCAGAGAAGCCATGTATTACCCTCTATGCTACCTTCTGTTCCCATGGTCCTACGATCCAGTTCTGTTTTGCCCTCTTGGTTTTTGAGTTTTTAAACCACAGGTGTATGAAAAGCCCTGTATGTACTTTTTAAGGAAACTAAGGATTCTGTTAAGTCTGCTGTGCCGCTTCTGGTAGAAACAAAAGAATAGTTTAATGCGGTAAGCTATAGTGACTCCAATTAGGGTTGCTAAAGCATTTGAGGAGCTAACTGGGAGGATATGATTCGCCCAAAAGTATACAAATAAGGGAGGTGCCAGCAAGTATCACTTTAAAACAATACTTGAGTCCACTAGGAAAACAGGACTATTGGCATGGTTCCATGTACTAGCCGTTCCCTCGTTAGCCATGTCTTGCGGAGTTGTTCTATTTCTATATTGAGCCTCTGACCTCCTTTTTGGTAAGCCGGTATCATGGTCGTTGTCTTGACAGAATCCTTCAGCCTTCAGCTGTCAGCCTTCATCTTCCAGGCTCGCACCCTCTTGACTTGATTGCATTAGACTCGGTGGAAAAAAAGAAAATGACCTCAGTGGTGTTTATTTTGCTTAGCAGGAAGGAGGCTTGGCTAGAAGAAGAAAGGGTGGCTCTGTCATCCGTGATTCCGAGGAAAAGCCTGGGAAAGAAGGATGAAGCATGCGACTGTCTCATTTCTTATACCCAAGCAGAAATGGTTGAACTGTGGCTTTGTCCTTCTCAGTGAACGCTTGGGTGTCTCATTTTTCTGTGTAATTTCTCCAGAATTAATTGTCTAAAACAATGTACCTAAAACCATGTGACATTAAAGAACACAAACATGTCTGCCAACCATTTTCTGTTTTTTTTTTTTTCTTTCTAGATACACCTTTAGGTTCCAATCCCCAAACATTTCTCTCTCCCAACTACCGCTCTCCACCCTCACACCATACTTTCTCTGCCCTTTGGGCACAAACACTATTTAGATACATGTTTAGAAACTTCTTTGGATAGGAAACCTTATAAAACAAATTATGTCCTTCAAGCCAAGGATGCCCTGGGGAACACGGAGGTGTGTAGAACTGTCTGCCCCTCTGCTAACTGGTCCCAGATGATTGTCTCTACTTTCCCAGTCCTTAGGTCTGTTTCTCATTACTCTCTGCCTCCTCGCTGCTGCCAGTGTATTGTCCCCTACTTTCATTCCCCACAAATTCTGACCCACAAAAATGTACCCCCTAAAAATCAATCTTTGTTTGGGAGAAGTCAAAAATTAGCTAGGATCTTAGCTGTTCCTGTTTGCTTTCTGACCCAGGGGTTTAAAGCTGAAACAGCCTTGAGGTTCTTTAAGGGCCATTCTGAGAACCGGAATAGCACAGCTGCATCGCACACAACAGACGGTCGCTATAGGAATAGAAATAAAAAGAAGCTTTTAGGGCTGTTACAGTCTATATTTAGTATTTTATTTTAGAAATTGATTTCTCTTCTACCCTAAGTCCTATAAACAGCCAGTTCATTGGAGGCAGTTCCTCCTGTAGTCATATTTGCTGAACTTTATTGAATTTCCTTTTCTTAATGAGTCATGAGGCCTGAGTTAAATGTTAAGTATCAATGCTTATGGAAGAAACATGTATATTTGCTTTCTCTTAAGCTAAGGAAGAGCTGGCTGCCTCTGCACCCCTGAGCCCTGTGCTTGATGAGAGGCTGGATTTCCATTTACCAAGCCATAGTCTGCTTAATCCCCATAGGACTGTGTGAATGAAGAAGGCCAATGACTGTCGGCCCCTCGTTGGGTATAGATGTGAAAAGACTTTTATTGTCTCAGGATGGAGGAACTCAGACGCTGTCTTGTCAGAGGTAACTTCTGTCTTTGTGTCATTGCAGCACGGAGATGTTGGGAATGAAGAAAGTTATCTCAAAAACTCAAACTGAAGAGCAACTTAGTTCAAGTTTAAGACCCAGTTATGGGCTTTGTATTTCAGGGCATTCGTGTTCCTTCAAACTGCTCTTTCTGTGAGCTCAGTTCCCAGCATCCCTGCCAGGTGCTGTAACTCCAACTGATACCTTCTTCTAGCCTCCAAACTCATTGCACTCTCCCACCCATACCCTTGTACAAATACACACCACATGCACATAAATGAAGACAATCAAAATAAACCGTAAAAAAACAGAATCCAGGTCCACGTAGGGAATTAAAAACAAACAAACGTAGTTCCAGTACTACTGACCCAATTCCCAAGATATTCCCAAGATTTGAACCTAAGAATACATCATTTTCTCTTCCCCACTCTCACCCAGTCTTAAGTTCTTCATAACTCATTTCACGCTAATAACTTCAAAGATGCTCGTTTTAGCTTATGTTGCCTTTTGAGAGCCCCCTGTCTTGCTGGGTACCTCCATGTAGATACCCTAGTACTTACATTTCTGCTCACCTAAAAACACACAGCTATCGCCCTTCCTACCTCTTCTTTCTTCAATTTTCCCCACTCAGTAAATTAATCTCCTTCCCAGTGTCAAGGCTAAGACCCCGAGCTGTCAGGGTCTCATTCCTGATCTATTCCTTAATTCCTATGCCAAATTATTACATAAGGCAACTTACATAATTAGTTTCTTAAGAGACATCTTTCAGATCAGATCCCCCCCCATGTCTAAATATAGTAAATACTCATTAGGCATCTGCTGAATTAATAATAAATTAATCCTTAGTGCCATGAAATATGTTTCAAATCTCTTGCTGAAACCAGATGTGCTATGAAGCCCGTCTCCTCTGGATCACAGGAGACCAGAGACTCTCTCATACTAGGAAATGCGGTAAGGCCAGTGCTAGTTTTTATTCACAAGCAATTGCTAAACCCCAGTGATCACATCTGTCCACATCCTTGCTCACAGATCCTCG
This sequence comes from Microtus oregoni, assembly GCF_018167655.1. Lineage (NCBI taxonomy): Eukaryota > Metazoa > Chordata > Mammalia > Rodentia > Cricetidae > Microtus > Microtus oregoni. The sequence continues at coordinate 14,388,449 of NW_024543069.1, read as the reverse complement.
TTGGTTATCACCTAGGCTCACAGATTGTTAGCAAATAAAAGCACCATGGAGTTCCTATGATCTAATACCCCAGTCAGGAGATACATGAAACCTGGGATGCAGCTATTGGTTTCCATCAAGGGACATACCAAATCCGTGTGGGAGCCGTCCAGTCTCCCCTGCCCGAAAATCAGAAGGCGTCCCCTCCTTCCAGGCATTAATTTTCTGAACACCTATTGCCACTCACAATTTCTCCATCCCATTCCTATGTCTATTATCTAAAACATGCATTGCCCAGCCCAGTGACTGACATTTTATTTATTTTTAACACTCAAAATGATCTCCTATTTTATCAGAAACATTGGCCTTCAAATACCCCAAACTAAGGCAAGATTTAACCATCTCTATTATTTTATGTATTTTCATGAATAAAAGACAAGTTAAAAATCCTGATGAATATTAACGTTACCCTTCCACATCAACAGGGGTGCATCTTCTTTCCCACTCTTCTTGAGTGGCACATGGCATTTTTATATCTTCTATGTGCTGTCTATCCACCACAAAAGCTTCTAGTCACACGTGGTTCTAACACATTGCTAATGTCACTGGTCCAAACCAATATGGGCTATGAGTTTAAAATACACAGCCCATTTTGAAGCCCTTATTAATAAACTGCCTTATTCACAAGTCCACATTGATTATTTTGAAATGATATTTTTAATAGATTAGGTTAGTTAAAATATATCATTGCAGTCAAGTTTCTTTCTTTTTTTTTTTGTTAGCCTGACTATTACAAAATTCAAAATTGTATGTGGGAATCCCAGCATTTACATTGGACAGTGTTTTCATAGACCTCAGTCATCAGAATTATCACCTTGGTTTTACATTTCATTATTTTCTTACCTTTGTAGTCATAAGTTTGTGATAGTTTCAATGTCACTGACACCCAAAAGCTCACAGGGTGTGGCCCTATTGGAAGGTGTGACCTTATTGAAGCAGGTGTGGCCTTGTTGAAGGAAGTGTGTCACTGTGGGGGTGGGCTTTGAGGTAGTCTTTGCTTCAACTTTGCTCAGTGACATGGTTCACCTCCTGTTGCCTTCTGATTAAGATGTAGCCAGCACCATATCTGCCTGCATGCCTCCATGCTCCCTGCCATGATGATAATGGACCGCACATCTGAAGTGTAAGCTGCCACCTCAATTAAAGGTTTTCCTTTATAAGAATTGCTGTGGTCCTGGTGTCTCTTCATAGCAACAGAAACCCAACTAAGACAATGTTCTTTCATATCTGTGCAAATTCTACGAAGGTTCAGTTCAGCCTGAAGTTCACACTGATGCCACACTGGGCTCTCTACACCCCTCCCACCTACTTTTCCAGGGGTGTTGTTCCTGGAGTCATTAGGGCCAGAGCCTCTGCTTTAAGGGCCCTAATAAGCCAGGTTTAATCGCTTTCCGAAGAGCAAACAAACAAATGACCAGTTAAACAAATAAGTAATACTAATAAGGAGCGGAAGGAGATTTGTTCAGTGTGGCCACATTGGAAACAGGGACAAAGATATGCAGTGACCTCTTTGAGTCTGACTTTTCAGTCTTGGCGTAAACTTTAGCTTTATGCAGAGGGCCAGAGGTATGCACGGCTGAGCGCAATCCTAGCCAAGGTGTGTTGTGGTCCCACTCATTATGGGTCCATCGCTGGCTGGGTTGCAGTTTTTTCATGCAACATCATATGACATGTGTGCAATCTTTTTCTTTCTGGGAGACATGTTCCTTCTCTGGCTGCACATCAGTGCAGACTTCCAGACTTCTCCTCCCAGCATGAGATTCCCGGGAAAATACCAATGTCAGGGGACCCATTGTTTTGGTAGTCTGGTAACTGAAAGGAGGGACACAGTGTCCCTGTAAAATCTCATCACTCCTACCAGGCTGGTTACAGCATCCCTGGACTTAGGGCCTGTGAGAAATGTGTGAATACTCCATAGAGTTCTTGAGTACCTTGGCGCGACAGTAAAACACCATTAGCCACAGGAATATGATAATGACGGTGGTGGCTTATTGCAGAGCTCCTATGAGCCAGACACTGTGATAGGACTTTACATACATGGTTGCAATGTTCATAATAATCAAACAAAATGAATGTTAGAAAGCCCATTTTGCAGGTGAAAAACATGTTCAAAGATAATGTGGCAGAAGCTAGCCAGGCTTTCCCCAGCCTTCTTTGCTTCTCTGTTCACAGCAAGGCTGCTTTCCCCCAGTTATGAAAACGAAACATATCTTCAGATATTACCAAATATAATCTACAAATCAAAATTATCCCATTACTGAAGCTAGAAAGTACTGGCATTGAATGGCCATGGCCCAGCTTTATGGCTTTGGTTCTGTTCGTTAGATCAAAGTTTTGACAACCTGTGTCAGGCACACCTATAGGCAAATGCAAGTTCCTGCATTGTTCCCAGTGGTTGTGAATTGTCCCTTTGTCTCTGTTGCAGTTTCTGACTCTGTGTGGAGATACCCCTTCCACTTTGCTTTTCTGGCTCATGAATCTAAACAAAGCATACTTCTTGCTCCACACACTGTGGCTTCACGTTGCCCAAACTGTCTTCAGGCTAAGAGTAGGCCAAGCTCAAAATCCTGAGTGACTTCTCAGTGCATATGTGGGTGGGTGGTAGCTCCAGTTCAGGCTCAGAATCAGCCAAGAAGACACGGAGAGAGAGAGAGAGAGAGAGAGAGAGAGAGAGAGAGAGAGAGAGAGAGAGAGAGAGAATAACCTCATTAGGCCTAGATTTTAAAAAATTGTTTATTTTATTTAGTTCAGGATGTTTTCATCTAGTACTTTTTAAAAGTAACTTTTTATTTCACCAAAAGCTTTTTGACTCACTGCCTCTAAAGCAAGGTAATGGGTTAGAAAATAAAAAAACAAACCTCTCTAGTGCTCACTAAGATGAGATAGTTTGAGGCTAGAGTCCATGTCCATCACTCAGTGATTGCTGTTTCAAAATTCACAGTATGCACGTATGCACGTCTCTTTCCTGTAGCACATTGTTTTTGTTTGTTTCCTCCAGATACACAGTGGAGTTCAGTCACATGACTCATGAACTAACACTTTCTAAAGGCCCTTCTTGAGACGTATACCAATCTCCAACCTTCCTTTGGCAAAACGGACAGCCTTTCAATGACAGCGTGATGCCCCGATCTAGTTAACATTAAGGTGTACATTCCACAAGGCTAGGCACACGCATCTAAACATTGGCTGTCTTCAGAATACGCTGTCAGCTCACGCTGCCTCTGCTGCGTTTGGGTAGCGTGTTACTTCGTATATACAGAGAATGTTCATTTTCTCTCTCCCACTCCCTTTCAAATCAGGTGCAGTTTGAAAGAAGAGTATTTTTTTTAGTCCAATTCCCTTTGAATAATAATAAGGAGGAATACAGAAAGATACCCCGCTGCTTCCTGCTGAATTATTTCAAGGCTGTTTTAAAGCTGATCTACCTAACTTTAATCGGGCGCAGACAAGAGCTTGATGATCCGCGCATTCTAAAATTTTCCTGCTCCAACACAAACCCACTGCCTGACAGGGAAGCCTGACACTTGGAGGGCTGTACTGTCTGACAAACTGAATTAATAATGAATGAACCCATCTTGTATAATCAGAAAGGGGAGGAATGCTACAAATTAGGAATAAGTATGCTCTTCATTATGGATGGCAGCAGGATGCTGCTTAGGCTATCACTGATGCTCAAATTAGCTGTGGGGCACAGGGACCGCATGCTGTTCTCACTGTTTCTTGCTTTCTCTTGAGAGTCTCCTTCTCAGGGGATTTGCCGAATGAGGAATGCAAACTTGGGAGATACGCTCGCACCTCATGAGATTGGCAACTCCTTCTTGTTCATCGAGGGTCTATAGACACCGTAATGGGTCACATTTCCATCTTAGATTAAATTAAAGTTCTCACGTTTTCCACATAAATTAGATCAAAATTATACCGAGATGGGAACTTGCGTAAGATTGCTAGTATTCTCAGGAGATCCTTGTTTTGAATATCATGCACTTTCTGGGAAAAAAAAAGAACTGTCCATCTCTGAATCAGGAAGATATTGTTGGGTTTTATTTGGTTGGAGCTTGCTTTGCTTGAACATATGCTATCAAACGTTAGCTATGAAACAGCACACACATGCACTGTACCCAAATACATACAGAAATTAAATGAACACTTTCAGAGAAGGTACCAGGAAAGGCAGTTAGCATCACTTTATCTACAGGGGGAACTACAGCTAGCACAGGCCATTACCACGGACATTGCACAAAATTGCTCAACTATTTTCCTAATCTAGGAATGGTCTTGAGTCTGAGATAAGCTGATCCTTGGATCTACATGATCCTTTAACTTCTGATTCTAGCCATTTCTACATGTCCCTTTTCCATTGTTAATATCTTGGCTCTTCAATGCCGTGGTCTCTTGTGTTGTGGTGAGAATGGAGTGAGATCATGCTAGGTAGCTTACAACCTATGAGTCTTTACATAAATGAAGAAGATCACGGTTGTAACAGACATACTCTGTGAGAAATGTCTATACTACGACAAAGGTAGACCCAACTGAGATAACCAGTGTGGTATTCTCAAACCTAAGTTATTAGCTCCTGAACATGCTGACCAGCAGGGACCATACAGTACTGAAACAGATGCAGCAGCTCTCAGTTGACCTACCTGTTGGCATGTAGTAGATGGACTGAATGAGATCATCATTTCTGTGCTGGAGGCTTTGAACATTCTGCCAAAATTAGAATAATACCTCCAGCACCCAAGGAAGGCCTGAAGTCAGAGGTCCTGGCAGATGAAAACTTCCAAGAAGAAAAGAGCAGGTCGGTGTGCGGCCACATAAACCCATACAAGAGTGGAAAGTACACCCCTCACGGAATTAGGGAGCCAGAATGGGACTGACACTCTTTGCTATAAGGACAGGAGCAAATAAATAGAAATGCCATGTCTCAACCCCCTGTTCCCTCGTTGTTTTCCCCCCAACCCACTACTTATGTATAGCCTTGGTGAATCCTTAGCACTGAGATACCCTCTCAAAAATGAACCTGTGACCAGCAGATAGGTGTTGTGGGACAAAACGTTCTTGGTGACATGCAGCACACATGTCTACTTAGTGAAGTAGGGATCCCATGAAAGACCCAAGTACAGACACGACCAAAGTCCAATGTGGTGAGCCAATAAGTTTTATCGGGATTGTTCACATGAGGAAGAGTGAGGGGTTACTTACAAGAGTAGAAAGAACTCAAAGACAGCTGTATCTCTAAGGGATACTCCAGCACGGGTGACAACTCACAAGAGCTAGGCACCTGGAGCACACTGCACAGCCTGCAGGTGACTCAACCCTTTAGAGAGTCCTTTTCCATTGACTCATCATCTTCCAGATAGCTGGTCTGGTCTCAGAGTTTTCTTTGCTACTCAGTTTCCTTTCCTCTGAAAGGGATTCTCATCTTTCACTGTTTATTCTGGCAAGGAGGGGCCGAGTGAATCTCATCAGTTTTAGGAACTTCCTGAAGCTCCTTTGAGTTCTTTAGCTTCCTGTTTAAAGAGCTTTTCATGGGATAGAATGTGCAATCTCCAAGGAAACCATTACCCAACACTAGGCAAACTGTCCACAATCAATCCTAATTTCAGGAACCACTGAATGCTGCAATGCAGGACAGAAGAACTACCATGCAGGTGCAATGCAGCAATCAGTTGAGGTTGGCAAGAAATGGTTGTTTTGTGTTACCCAGATGTGCTTAAGGAACTCACAAGGATCTGTACAAGTCAGAAAAGTGCACAAAAATGAGTCAGTCTGGGAGGAAAAAGACGTTTTTCAGTCAAGGGAAGATCAACTTTTTCATTTACGATAGCCAGGCATACATGGTAGCTGGGGAGTGTCATCCCAGCATTTGAGAGATGGAAGCAGGATGGTCAGGAATCCAAGGACACCCTCAGTTATATGACACTGGAAGCTAGTCTGTCTCAAAAATGCCCCCAAAAGTAAAGTAAAAGAAAAGAAGCTGGGCAGTGTTGATGCCCAGTGTTCTTTAATGCAAGAACTTGGGAGGGAGGCAGAGGTAGGAGGATCTCTGTGAGTTCAAGGTCAGCCTGATGCGAATTCCAGGACAGCCAAGGCTACAAAGAGAAACCCTGTCCTAAAAAAAAAAAACCAAGCGAACAACAACAAAAAAAAAACCCCGAAAAAACAAAATTAATTAATTAAAAAGATAAAGAAAAGAGAGAAGAGAGATACTTCAAATATTTTTTAAAAATAGGTGGATATACTTTTGTTTTAATTAACACAGAAAGTAATGGGTTTTGTTAAGGCACTCTCATTCTTTCTGTCAATCCTCTTCCCCACGACTCTTTCCCGACTTGCTGCTTCATGGCACCCATACTTGTGCCCTTCCTCCCCAGCTGGCTTCTTTACACTTTCAAGCCACATGTGTCCTGTTGCTCCCCCAAACCCTTTCTAATAAAAAGTCAAAGCCATAAATAGTGGCATAGGCCTGTTGTGCCCACATCCAGGAAGCCGAGACAGAAGCATCATGAATTCTAGGCCAGTCTGAGGCATACAATGATATCATCTCTCAAGAAACCAAGGTGGAAGTGTGCTTGCTTAGTGTGTGCAAGGCCTTGGGCTCAATCCCCAGTGCTTCAAATGAATAAATAGACATTATGGTGAGGAGAGCTGTGTGCCGCACTGGTAGCAAGACACAGTTAACATCCATATAGTTCCTCGTGTTGTTGATGAACATAAGAAGACTCCCTAGAAATTGTCCAAATAGTTGATGGCCCTGTAAGAGCAAGGACAGGGTGAGACTGACATTGCACACTGTGGCCTGGGGTCACAGGATATGATATCACCCAAGACTAGAACAATGAGCATAAAAGAAAAGATATAATTCATTGATACTATTGGGATGGGACAAAACTCTTGGAACTTTGCATCTGAGATTTGGGAAACATTTCATTTTGGGATCTAAACCAGAGTTAAGCCTAAGGCAAGAAAACTGTGAGTCAAATTAAATTGCTTCGTTAGCAAACTCTTCACAGAACATTTTTTCATTGACTGCGTCTTCAATGATGTGTTTCCAGCACCACAAAATTCATATTGGAAAATAAAAGACACTATATTCTGTCCTACATCCTGGAGAAGTCGAATGTTCACCATCAAAAGAGGATGTGTTCTTATTGTCCAAGAACAGTTTCCAACAAAAGAGGATTCAAATATACTCCTAAGCACAATACTGTGAGAATGTAGTCTAGTTTTACAATATCCTGCAAAAGAGCACAGAGAAGTAGGGACCTTGTTCCCCTGCACCAAATAAGGGCACCCTGCCATCTCTTTCAGAATGGTGTGTGTGAAAATGTGTATTCATATAAGCCCATATTCTACTCCAAGACTCCAGGACATCTCAGCTCCTCTCCTTGGAAGTGTTTTCTCACTGTGTGGATCCAGTAATGCTGGTGGGTTTGCCTCTCATCTGTATGGATTGACTGTGCTTTTCGTTGTGCGAAACTCTCCATCATCTCCTGCCTTTTCTTTTCCGGTTTGTCCTGAGTGTTAAGTTAAACCATTTACTTTGATGAGATTCCAGTGTTCCTCTTGGGGAAGAACAGAAAGCCTCTTACTCGACAAGATGAAGAGGAAAGAGTGAAGCTTGGTTGTATTTAATCAGCGCCCACACAAAGCTCAAGGAAAACAAAGCCAAAAACACCCTCTTGAGTGACTCAGTCAATGCAGTTAAAGATTTGAGGCAGCTGTGAATCCCAAGCCAGGAGGCAAGGCTTTTCTCCGTTAACTTATTCAGCAGTGTGTACCTAGATGTAAACGGCTTTTTAGAGGTTATTTTATCTTTGTTACATAAAGACCAGTGGCTCCATTAACTTAACTTCATGACCTTTATTCAGGCAGAATACAGCAGAGAAAAATTAGAATGCAACACCCAAAGATTTGACCTCAAGCTTAGAATTCCATCCCCTCTCTCCAGCTGTGGAAATGCTGGGCCATAGTTTAATCTTTCTGAATCTTAAGTTCTGCTTCTGTAGGTTAGGGAGCTCATTCCATGTTTAAGTCTAGACACTCATGGAATTCATACCCCAAAAGGAGAAGCCATGGGGACATACCACAGACCCTAAAATATGACAAGAACCCAATCATTAGCCATCAGTGAAATGCATACTAAAATTATTTTGAGAGTCTACCTCACAGCAATCAAATTTTAAGAAAGTTTAAAGGGATACTCTGCAAAGCTGAATAATGTTGTTCCTAGAAGCTGTGACTTATATAAAAAAAAAACATTGCCAGCTGTGGGATACTACCTTATGAGGCCCAGAATCTTCAAAATAACACAAGGACCTACAATTCTTGTTTGTCAACCAGAACAAGATGGTAAAATCCATTTGCTGAAGACACCATATACTTCATCACAAAATACAAACATCGAGCTGAAGTGAACTAGAACCTTCCTCCCTCCTGACTAGTTTCCACATTGTCAGAGGATGCTTTGCAGGTTGCTAGGTAAAGGCATAAGCTGCTTGTTCTTTCCCAGCCATCCAGGCCTGAAATAATCACATGGAAACTGTATTAATTACAACACCACTTGGCCTATTTGTTGAGCCTTCTTATTAGCTAACTCTTACATCTTCAATGAACCAATTTCTATTCATCTCTGTGTCCATGATGTCATGGCCTACTGGCAAGGTTCCAACAGATTCGGGCAGGCGTCTGTCTCCTTAGGCGGCTACATGGCATCTCCCTGACTCCACCCTCTTTCTTCCTCTGTCTGCTTGGAATTCCCATCTTACTCTATTCTGCCCTGTTGTAGGACAAAGCAGCTTTATTCATTAACCAATAAAAGCAACACCTACACAGAAGGACTTCCCACACCAGCTAGGAGAGAATATATTAAAAGTCTAACTTAGCTACAAACTCTATGAACAAAAACACCAAACCATGGGGCAAGCTATGTCCAGTGGTGTAATGGTGGTATGACTGTAAAGGGGTCAACCAACCGTTCTTGGCTACCATGTGAGGCTCACTCTGCAGAAGGGAATCCGTTTCTGGTCCTGTAAATATGCCAAAACCCCCCATTCCTGGGATCCTGGAAAAACATACTACCATGGTTTAGCTAAACTGACAAGGAGTCAAACTGCTTTCTAAATATTTATACTAATGCCCATAGGGAAATGCTACTCTCAGGCTTAATTGGAGAAGTCACTCTTTGCAGTGAACTGTGATGAATGCAGAGACTCATGACTGCTCCAGATGCTATGAATTAAGTGACAGTTTAATGACAAGACATTTATATAACCTCCTCTGAAGCTCAGGGAATTCAGTTGAAGAGGGGACAGGGAGAATTTAAAAGCCTGAAGATAGGGAGAAGGGCTGTGAAATGCTATTTTCTGGGCATGACACAACCATTGAAAACATCAGCGTGCAGCAGCTGCGGTTACACACACTGAGCCGGGGCTAGAATGGGCTTGTCAACAGTCAGGAATGGATGGTGGAGGGGTCACAGGCCCCTGACACTTCCTGCTGATCTGTGGCTTCTCATAGATTCTAGAAGAGTCGGTCTTCCATTGTGGACTCACTGATGAGTCCACAAGGCTCCAGTGGATGGTCCCAAACATGGCTCCACAGATCACTCTTAAGTGAATTCACTAGGTCTACAAACAAGCAAAAGAACATGAAAGTGGGAAAGAGATTTGTACAGAAGAGAGGGGATTGGCAGGAGTGGGAGGGAGATAAGATATTGTGGGGATAAGAGTAACAAGAATGTGTTATATATGTGTATGAAAATCCAATAAAAATGAAATTTAATCAATTTTTAAAAGTGGAAGAACATGGTCAGTGCCATGTGATTCCAAAAGATCCAGAGATCTAGGCAAGCAAAAAGGTCATACTAAACAGAACATCAAGTCCATTCTCAGTGGCAGGCAGCAATCAGAACGATAGAGACACACACATCTCTGTGGAAAAAAATCACAAGACTATAAGTGTCCATGCTGTGCTTGAGGAAGAGTGGGAAGACTTATGGCTGGGGTAGAAGGTGTTTGGCATGGAAGGATGGGGCCGTAAAAAGATGGTTCAGAAAGCTGGGAACTGACAATCGGGGAGAGTAAGAGACAGGGATCCTCTTGTCTCAGCAACAGAGCTGACTTAGGAAGAAAGGTGACAACAGGTTTGACTTGAGTCCCCATCCCAGTGACTTGTCCTGTTTGTACTTTAAAACTTTCCCCGAAGCACCAACCTTCCTCAGTGGGGAACCCTGATGGTTCGAGCATTTCAACACATATCCCACCAGAGTTCTGCGCTTTCTTCGTATCCCTTACCAACTTCAAGCTGAGAAAAGTTGATGGTTTAAGAAGCCAAGGATGAATTCTAAATACACCGAAGCCACCGTCTATTATCTTTCCTGCCTCTTCAAAACAAAGCCTGGCAGTTAATTTCCCTGGCCTGCACATGCTTTTGGTACTGGGTATCCCCGTGGCCAAATGAGGGGCTTGCAGCTGTCTTGCAGCTGAAGTGCAAATTGCGCTATGCTTCAAGATAAGCTGTATTGTTCTTGCTCTCTGATCTCATTATCTAACCATCTGCACACAAAACCGTAGTTCCTGCACACACATACACTTGCACACACACACACTAGCACACATACACAAACACTTACATACACACTCACATACACACACATAGACATCCCCCCCACACACACACACAGAGTCAACAGGGCAAGTTGATCAGGGAAAGTCAAATAAAAATAGCGAGATGGTATCAAAGGAAGAATTTGCTATCAATCTTTCAATTGTAATATCCAAGATTTGCCAGTCTTGTCACTTAAAATAAAGAAAATAATTATGTTTCTTAACAAAATACTCTTTGTGATTTGGATGATAGGATCTAACAAAAATATCATTTCTCTTTGAGATTGGAAGTATCAACACGTGAGCATCTTGGTTTCCTACTATATATATAGGGTTAAGAATATAAAACGTGGGGGAAAAGAGATTTAGCTTAATACATCTAGGGAAAAGGAAAGAAAGAAAAACAAAAGACATTCTGGTTGACACCACAGGACAACTATCTGAGAAATGTTTTTAAAAGAAAAGTCTAGCAAAGGTAAATTGGAAGCACCATGAGGGGAATAGCTGATTCTACATTTTATCATCCCAACCATAACGTTTTCTAGGAAAGCACCAGACACATGGTGAGTATTGGTAAATTGTTCGTTGAATGAATACTTTAAAAAAAACTAACCAAATTAACTTTATTATGAAGAAATAGGAAAAACGTAAGAGGGTAGAAAACTACAGTGAAACAAGCAAATGAATGAATTGTTCATGCACACAGTCATTGAGGAGCTAGTTGAGCCGTGTCCTGCTATGAAATGTGATGGGAAAGTTCACATAGCAAATTGATAGAGTGAGAAACAAATGATTAATCAGTACAATGCAATGTGTATTGTGATTAGAGTCTGTAAAACACTCTGTGATATTACATGAGAACACTGTGGAACCTGCCTAAGAGAAGAGCTTAAGGGATGTCCCCTGGAAAAGAGTGACATTTGACAAGGGGATGGGTAGATTAATAGCTAAGTAATATGGAGAAACTGTGTTATCAAACAGAAAAGAGCAGAAAGACAGAAGCAAGAGAAAGCACTGAGGATGATGATGACCCTTGGCTCTGTGTAGACATTATAAGCAGAGACCAGAGGACAAGGGCATCTGAGGCTCTGCTGCTTGGTAAGCCAGACAGAGGCAGAGGCAACTGCAGAAGGTTGTGGGCAAGCAAGCCACATGCGAACTCTGAGATAGGATCTTATGCGTGACTCAGGCAGGCCTCAGACGCTGGGCAATCATCCTGCCCCAGCCTCCTATGTGCTGAGGTCGTAGGTATGAGTCACCACAGTCAGTGCTTGACCTTGTTTTTCAACCAAATCCTGCCAATTTAGAAGACTGGTTGAGAGCAGATAAATTCTCTTGTCGAGAACAAACAAAGCCAGTTTAGTAGTTTGAAAACTCTTGCTTTGAACACATGGAGAACTACCGACTGCCAGGATTTGGGGTCAATCTGAAGACATAACAGAAGGCACTGAGATGAATACAATGTGGTCCTCCCTTCTCCTCTAATAGTTCCAGCCCATCAGCACTGTGGCCAAGAAGCTTTGAACAGCACACGCTTCCAGGAGCCTGAGAAATGAAAACTAGGCTTTAGAGCTGCTAGGGCTGGGAGGATTCAAGGTGGAGGTTCTGGACAGAAGCAAGTTTCAGAGAGGTAAAAACAGGTCCTCTAAAATCTCCAGGGCTGTTTGTGGATCTGTGAGCTCATTAGACACGTCATTTCTGTTTAAAATTAGTATAAAAAGTAGTTTTATTTTGAAATTTTCATATATACTTTGCTTTTTGTGATCCTCTACTCTCTTGTTTTGACCCTCTATCCCCTTCCTACTGGTCCCCTTCCTTCCCCTTAAAGCTAGTCACCTTCTTAGGCAGATAAACAGATTACAGGCCTAAGCACAAAATCATAAACTAGAAAGTTACTACTACGGGACACTACACTTGGAAACACAGGCTTGAGAGACAGAATATCACAGGCCTGTTTCACACACACACACACACACACACACACACAGCATTAAAAGACTATGCTTCACTAGATTAAAAACTATAAAAAGACAATTAAGAAGACAATATTGCACAAGAGAGAGCTGAAAGGGACTAACATTCAAAATATGCAAAGTACTCTTAAAATTCCACAAAATGGGTCAATGATTGAAACTGAAACTTCACCAAAGGAAATACACAAAAGAGTAACACACACACACACACACACACACACACACACACACACACACAAAGATGCTGAATGTCTGAAGCCACTAGGGAACTGCAAATTAATAAAGAGAGATACCATATATCTATTCAGATGGGTTAAACCCAAAACACTGGTAATAACAAATACTGGCAACACTCACTCACCTCTGGTGGGTATTCAAAATGTCAGAGACACATTGGAAAAGAGTATGGCAATTTCTATCAAAACTGAGAAGATCATCACATGACCTGGAAGCTAAGAACTTTCAAATGAATAGGAAACTAATGCTCACACAAAACCCTGCATACCGAGGTTTAAACAGTATTTTTCATAGTAGTCCAAAGTTGGATGGAATCTAAATGCCCTTCAATAGGCACTCGCACAAACAAATAATGACACATTCACGCAATGGAACGTTGCTAAGCAACACAAGGAGATGTTCTATTGAGTCACGAAGGATATTAATCAGCAGCAACAAAAACCTCAAGTTCATGTTCAAGGAAGAAGTGAATCTGGAAGTGTGTGCCGTTGTGTTTCTAATTATATGGCATTCTGGAAAATAAGAAACTAAGGAAACAGCAAGACCAATGGTTGTCATTGGGTATGAGAGGAAAAGGGAATGATGAGCAGTAAAATAGGAAATTTCGAAGTATGTGTTCTGTATGGTGTTATAAATGGGAACAGTTTCTTATTACATGGCTCAGAAGCCATTCATGTACAGTGCTAAGTGGAGCTATGTGACCTTGGATGCTAGCAACAGTATACTAGGATTTAGTAATAATTTGCTGCAAGATGCTAATAATAGGGGATTGTAGATGTAGCATGTGGGGAGGGAATATGTGAGAACTATTTGAGCTTCATACTCTTTTTCTATAAACTTCAGACTCCTCAAAAACAAAAAAGACTCTTAACTGGGAAAAGATGAAGCAGCCAACATCTAAGAGGATGACCTGTTGAGGACACTACACCCTTCAGACACAGGACTTGGGGAAATCAAGCTAGAAGCAACCTGGAATCCTCCCCTCTGAGGACTTGCTCTCATGGCATCTGAAGATGGACAAGCTGCCAAGGGAGAAAAGCCATCAGCAGCCCTATCCAGCTCTGACACCTACAAACCACAATGACCAGCTTAGCAAGGTATCTCAGTGAGACAATGGTGGCACTTCTATTTGGGGGGATAACCAAAAGCTGCCTAGTTGGACATCAGCCCACTCACTGTGAAAGAATTCTTGCCTGGTACTTTTAAGTGTAGTGAACTACTCCATAGCTGACAAGGTCACACACTAGAGGAGAACCTAAATGACACTTTCCTAAACCAACATAATTCCTAACATCATTCTAAACACTTATCCTTTACCCACGGGTAAGAATAGTTCTCATCTTTCATCCAAAAAGCTTTTTTTTTCTTTTTAGCAGATGGAGACTATTACTGAAACTCACAACTTGTCAAAATGCAGAGAACAACAGGCCACGGGATGCTCAAGCCCAACTGCTATACCCACTCACAGCATCTACATCTAAGATTCAACAAACATCATGGACGAGGGGACCAAAGGATTGCAAGGGCCAGAGGACTAGGACAGTCACTGCAAGATAGTGCACTGTATCTGTGACAGAGTACCAGCACTCATGAGATCTAAACAGTGTGGTCACCTGAACATAATGACAACCCCAGGAGGCATGTCCGTGTGAACAGGGCAAATGTCACAATGTCACCTGTAAATCAAGAGCCAAAGGCAATCAATGGCAGATGAGAGAGGTAGAACCAGTCTTCTCCAGGGACAAGCCCCTGATAATCTATCAAATCCCCAATGGTCAGGTCTAAACATATATACTAACAACGAAATACTAAATAGACTCAGTAGGCTGCGTATATATAAACATATGTATGTGACAAAATAATTGAAGAAGGGGTCAATAAGACATGAGGGGGATATGCAAGGAATTGGAGGGGGAGGGAAGGGTGGGAATGAGGTCAATATGGTACTCATGTATGAAATTCTCAAAAACTAAAAAATATCCATTGATGTTTTCCATAGAAAAGGGATAAACATTCAACACTCTATATAAAAATACAAAAGATGACAAATAGTCAAAGCAATTATAAAAAGAACACCACAATAGCTGACCTCAAACTACACTATAGCACTATAGTGACAAATGACAGTGTGGTACGTCCAACACGTAGATCTACTGACTAGAGCTGAGGACCAACGGGGCTGTGGCGGCCATCTAACTTTGTGACAAAGCTATCAAAAGCAGACACTGTGGCCTAGTTAGGCTTTTTTATTGCTGTGAAGAGACACCACGATCATGGCAACTCTTACAAAGCAAACATTTAATTGAGGGGGTTCAGTCCATTATCATCATGACAGGGAGCATGGTGGCATGCAGGCAGATGTGGTGCTGGCTACCTCATGACCAGAAGGCAATAGGAAGCCAAATGACTGTCACACTGAGTTAAGCTTGAGACAAAGGCCTCAAATCTACCCCCTCAGTGACACACTTCTAACAAGGCCATACCTCCTAACAGTGCCTTTCCCTTTTGGGGGCCATTTTCTTTCAAACTACTATAAACTTGATAAAAAACAGTCTGTATAAGGAATGGTGCTGTAGAGGAAGAAAGTTAGATTTGCATCTTGCCCTGCTCAAAATGAATGGATTGAAGATTTTTAATTTAAAACCCGAAGCAATGAAACGCTTCAAGATATAAACAAAGGCACCATTTTTTTTCTTTTTCTCTGTAAATTCTTTTTAATGCATTACATCCTGACCACCACAGCCTCCCCTCCCTCCACTTTTCCCCATTCCCTAACTCTCCTCTCCCCCAGATCTACTCCTCACCTATTTTGCTTCACTAAGAGCAGACCTCCTAGGCATATCAACCAAACATGACACACAAGAGGTTACAATAAAGTCTAGGTGTGTACCCTCTTATCAATGCTGCGTGACACAACCCAGAAGGAGCAAAAGAGCAGGTAAGAGAAACAGCTTCTTGAATAAAACACACATAGTGCATGTGCTGAGATCGACAATTAATAAATGGGACCCCACAAAATGGAAAAGCCTCTGTAAGGCAAAGGACACAATGATTAGGACAAAACGGCAACCTAACAGAATGGGAAAAGATTTTTTTTTTTACCAACTCCACATCTGAATGAGGGCTGATTTCCAAAATATATAAAGAACCCAACAAACCAAATAATCCAATTAAAAATGGGGTACATACATACATACATATCTAAACAGAGAACTCTCAGTAGAGGAATCTCAAATGGCTGAGCAACAAAGAAATATTCAACATCCTTAGCTGTCAGAGAAATGCAAATCAAAACTACTTTGAGATTCCATCTTACACCTGTCGGAACAACTAAGATCAGAAAGAAGTGACAGCTCATGCTGGAGAGGCTGTGAAGCAGGAACCTCCTCCATTGCTGGCGTGAGTGTAGCTGGTACAGCCATTTTGGAGTCAGTGTAGTAGTTCCTCAGAAAACTGGGAATCTATCTCAAGGCCCATCTATACCACTCCTCGACATATACCCAAAAGACTCTCCATCCTGCCACAAGGGCATCTACTCAACTATGTTTATTGTAGCTTTATTTAGAATAGCCAGAACCTGGAAACAACCTAGATGCTCCTCAACTGAAAAATGTAAAAAGAAAATTGGTACATTTACACAATGGGGTATTTTAAAAAATGACTTCATGAAACTTGTGGGCAAATGGACAGAACTAGAAAAAAAAATTATCCTGAGTAAGGTAGCCCAGACCCAGAAAGACAAACATGGTATGCACTCACTTAAAAGAGGGTATTAGCTGTTAAGTAAAGGCACAATTTCTTTCCTTCAAAGAACCCTCAAAGCACTGGAAATAGCCCCAAGAATTGACAAGTGAAATTACATGAAATGAAAATCTCTTTACTCAGAAAATCAAACTATGAACAGAGTGAACACAAAGGTCTACAAACTATGAGAAAAAATCACTAATTAGCTGTATTTTAGTCAAGGGCTTGATATCCGGGATATGCAAAGGACAGCAAACACTAAATACCCCAAACACAAACTCTAGCTAATATATAAGCTGACAACCAAAAAGTCAGTTCTTGAAGAAGTACAAATGTTTAATGTATATTTTTTAAGGTAGTGAATTTTCTTGGCCACCAGAGAAATGAAAATCAAAACTAAATAAAAATAAAATAATATTTACTATTAATAATTTCATTTCCGTATATAGTTAAAATATGATCATGTATACACCATCCAACTCCAATTCTTTCTATGGTCTCTCCAACACACTCTCAGTTCAACTTTATGTATTGTTAGTATTTATTATTATAACCCCTGTCCATCCATGGAAACATGGGAATCCTATCAATGAACATTTCCTCAAAAAAGAATGATTCCCTTTCAGGAACCAGCAGCTTCCAATAGATCCTCAGTAATTAGATGAGACCTGGAGGACTTCTACCCACCTATGCCAGGGTTTGCTTGTCTTGGTCTTATACGGGTCTTGTTCAGGTAAGTCCACGTGGTGTGAGCTCATGACTACAACAACCATGATATGTCCGGAAGACAGAACTGCATGGCACTCCTCCCCCAAATACCTTTGGGCTCCCTCTCACCTCAGTCAGAAATGGCTATCATTCAGAGAGTACATAATAAATGCAAGGGGTCAGGGAAGAACCCTGTTCCTTGTTTTTAGTGGCATAAACTGATACAGACATTATGCAAAATAGCATGGAGGGTTCTCAGACTTTAAAAATAGAACTGCCATATGTCCCAGTTACATCACTCTTGGCTATATCCCCAAAGGGCTTTACATCCTCCCACTGAGATACCTGTCAAAAAGTGGGACAGGTCTAGATGCCCAGCAACGGCTGGATGGCTAATGAAGATGTGGGACATGCATGGTGGAGTTTTCTTAAGATGTAAAGAAAAATGCAATAATGAAATTTACAGGAAAATTGGCTTGACCTGGATATTATTTTGTTAAACACGATAAACCAGACTCAGACGCATACTGCATTTTCTCTCTTATACGCAGATACTAGCTTTCAGTGTGTGTGAGTGTGAGTCGTGTGTGCGTGTGTGTGTGTGTGTGTGTGTGTGTGTGTGTGTCAGTGTGAGGAGAAGGTACTGAGAAGGGAACCAGAAGGGGAGAAGATTGACAAGGAGCAAAGGAAAAGGGATTGAAACACATAAGACATGAGAGTGGGAAGTGGGATACTGGGGTAGAAGGAAGGATTTGGGTGCCAAGGCAAAGCAAGAAAAAGCAACAAAAAATTGTTTGAAAAAGTCACAATAAGACCTAACACTTGGTACAATCATTTTTTTTTAAAGAAACTATTAACAATGAAAAATTTACAAATTGAATAACATTAAAATTATAACTAATGTCCTTCAAAAGATTCTCTTAAAAGTAAATGAGAGAATAAGTTAACAAAACTTATATGTAATCAAAGGCTAATAACAATTAGAATTTAATTGAAATAGCCTCTCAGTAATAAGAAAGAGGAGCAGCAAACTGAAAATGGGCCACTGGATCCTGACATGGCAGCACATACCAGTCAAGCCAGTACTGGGGAAAGTAGACACAAAGATCAAGAGTTCAAGACCAATCTCAGCTAGAAAGTAAAACTAGCCCAAGCTATGTGAGACCTAGTACTGAAAAACAAAGACATAAGCAAGATAGAATAAACAGAACGGAACTCATCTATAAGATTCCCAATATCGTTAGGCAATATGGGAAGGTGGTCCCTAATAGAATGACTGAAACATCAGCTATTTTGAGGAATGTGGAACAGAATCTCTTATGCACTAGCAGTAGAAGAGTAAAATTGCACAGCACTTGGGAAGCATTTAGCAGTTCATTAGATGGTGGTTAAACACAACATTTTTTAAAAATCTCAAAAAGAGCTTTTCCATTTTCATGATTATTAATGCATATTAATCATGCAGAGTTCCTGTGCATACAATACCTTGCTCAAATCTACCCTCCCCACAGCCTTCCTCTCTGTCCCCTCTTTTCCTCAGTCTCTTTCATGAGTTCTTTCAGGTCATTTTATTCTGCTCTTACTGTTTTTCATTTTCCACATGTGATTCCCCCAAGGTTTCATTCAAGAGGATGACAGCACACGCCTTGGATACACTGCGTGTACTCATAGCAGCATTAAGCAGATTGAACAGGCAAATGCCAGAAATAACCCACATGTCCATCAGTTGGTGAGTGGAAAACAAAGCATCATTGGCAAAATAATCAAACTGAGTGTACCTGCACACGTTTAGAATAAAAACAAGCACACAGTAAAATAAACTTTTATAGACCAGGTTATGGTAACACACACTTTCATCGCAGTAGCAACACACCAGATGCCATAAAAATTGGGTGGTGCACTAATCCCAGTGGTACAAGCTTTTAATCCCTAGAGAGGAATATAAAACGGGGCAGGGGAGACAGCTCTCAGACACAGTCTCATTTGAGACTCTGGGGGACAGGATCACAATTTCAGACTGAGGTCGAGGTAAGAGCCAGTGACTAGCTGTTTTGCTTTTCGAATCTTCAGGTTGAACCCCAATTTCTGACCCTGAGCTTTGTGCTTTACTCCTATACCCAAACTTTTATAAAAGCAAGTCTTCCTAAAAAGTTACAATAGATTCTACCGTGAAAAGGTAAATTTCATGGTGACTTACTAATACAAAAAAAAAGTCAAAATTTCTTACTGATGGTGAGTTAATTGAGGTTGGTGACTAGCCCTCTGTTCCCATTCCAAGGAGACCACGAAGATCTCCTACTGTCTTCTATTCTCTACTTATCCCTTTGTCTCAGCCATGAACCCCCAGAAGTACACCCTGGGAACGTGATGGTCACACCAGATAGGCAATCAGGTAAGGGATATTTACTACAAAGGCAAAAACTGAAGCATAAGTCTAATTAATCTTATTAATAAAAACTAGGGAGTAAGATATTGGGGTAAAACCCTGAAAGATCAGAGAAGCAGAGAGAGAGAGAGAGAGAGAGAGAGAGAGAGAGAGAGAGACAGAGAGAGAGAGAGAGAGAGAGTCACAGTCCCTTCCTACCTCTTGCATTTCCCTGTCCCAAAAGGCAGAGAGGTTCTGTCTCCACTCTGCCTTGTCACTAACTATCTGCTCTCTATTCAGACCTCTATGGTTAACTGCTGGGGTTCAGCCTCAATGGGGTTCACACATTCCAGGGTAGGAGCATGAAGATTAGAATTATTAGCAAAAGGAACAGAGATTTGAGAAAAATAAAAGTCACAGAACAGCACCAGGAGGAAAATTCAGTGACTACTAAAATCACCTGTGTTTATTTTCCATATGCTTATATATCCTACTCCAAAAGGGGAGGGAGAGGCAACAGACTTCATTATTATGATATAAGGAATAAACAGAGCATCCTCAGTCAAGTATTGTGTTGTTTAGGCAGGATGTGTAACGACCTCACCCTTAGAATGAGTGTCCTGCAAGCAACCACTCCCTGAAGCTTCCTGCTAATCTGTTTTGAAGGAGCAGAAAGAGATTTGAATTCATTGACCTTCGGTCCAGGTGGAGAGGATCCACCTCTATACTCAAAATACTAATTAACCACACTATAGGTCAGCATCTCTCGCTTGTAGCCACACCTGTTGTCAACAAATTTGAGAGAGCAAGAATAAGCTCAAACGTTAACTCATGGCTAGCTCCACCCTCTGACTCCAAGCAAGCTTTATTTGTCAGAATACAAACAACATATCACACAATAAAAACAATGAAATGAAATGAAGAAAACAGTTCAAGATATGAAAGCAGATCTACAATCAATAAAGAAAACCTACATGAGGGAAAACTGGGAATGAAAATTTTAAGAACTCAAGCATGAACCTCAGAGATAAGCCTCAACAGTAGAATATTAGAGACAGAAGAGAGAATTTCAGGTATTGAAGACAAGATAGAAGAAATGGACACCTCAGTCAAAGAAAATGTTAAATCTAAAAATCTCTAGGCACAAAACATCCAGAAAATCAGAGACACAGGAAAAAAATCTATGAATAATAGGAATACATGAAGGAAAAGAAGCCCATGTCAATAGCACAGAAAATATTTTCAACAAAATCATAGAAAAAAATTCTCCTAACCTAAAGAAGGAGGTCTCTATAAGGGTACAAGAAGCATACAAACACCAAATAGACTGTACTAGAAAAGCATATTTAATATAGCACACAACAATCAAAACATTAAAACAGAACAAAGAAAGGATATTAAAAGCTGCAAGGGAAAAATAACATAATGGAAGAACTATTAAAATAACACCTTATTTTCAGTAGAGACCCTGGAAGCTGGAAGAGCCTGGGGAGAGGTGCTGCAGAATCTAAGAGACCACAGACTATTATAACCAGCAAAATTGTCCATCATAATAGATGGAGAAAGACATTTGATGATTTAATCAATTCAAACAACATCAATTTACAAATCCACCTCTACAGAAGACTCTAAAGGAAAAATTCAATTTGAGACAGTTAACTACATCCCAAAAACATAAGAAATAAATAATCTCAGATTAGCAAAACAAAGGGGGTTTTCTACACCACAATGACAAAATAACAGGTATCAACAAGTGCTCACTGATAACTCTCAACAACAGCAGTCTCAATTCTTCAATACAAGGTCACAGACAAGGAAATTGAGTTAAAAAGCAAACAAACAGGCTCCATCCTTCGGTTGCATCCAAGAAAAACTTTAATATGAAGGAGGGACATCACCTTAGGGTAAATGATAGAAAAAGATATTCAAAGCAAATGGACTCAAGAAGAAAACCAGTATAGCTATTTTAATATCTGACAAAAAAAAATTTTAAACCAAAACTAATCAGAAGAGATAGGGAAAGGCATTGCATACTTATCAAAGGAAAAAATATCACCAAGAGAATATTGCAGTTCAAAAATCTATGCACCAAACACAAGGGCACCCAAGTTCCTGACATAAACATTGCTACAGCTAAAATACCTATGGACTCTCACACAGTGATAGAGATCTCAATATATCCTCTCACCAATAGACAGGTTTTGTCATGAAGAAAAAAATAAACAGAGAAATGCTGGGGATAAATGACATCATAAACCAAGTAGATCTAACATATATTTACAGATCATTTCATTCAATTTCTCCACAATTGATCACATATTTGACACAAAGTCAATCCCAACAGAGACAAGAAAATGGAAATGATACTCTGCATTCAATCTGACCAATACAGATGTCATTAACAACAGAAACAATAGAAAGCTTACAAACTCTTAGAAACCGAATGACTCTCTCTTGAATGAAAAAAAATGGGTCATGGCAAAAATTAAGAAAGAAATTAGGGGGCTGAAGAGATGGCTTAGAGGTTAAGAGCACTGGCTGCTCTTCCAGAGGTTCAGAGTTCAATTCCCAGCAACCACATGGTGGCTCACACCATCTGTATTGATATCTGGCGCCCTCCTCTGGCGTGCGGGCATACATCGATGCAGAATGTTGTATACAAAATAAATAAATAAATCTTTTTAAAAGAGAAATTAAAAGTTTTTTAATTGAATGAAAATTAAAATATAATACCCCCAAACTTATGGGGCACAGTGAAGCCAGTTTTAGGAGATAAGTTCATAAAGTGCACACATTAAAAAAGAGGAGAGATCTCATATAAATTATTTAACATTACACCTGAAAACTAGAAGAAAGAACATCCAAAAGGAGTAGGTGCCAAGATCTACTATAATCCAACTCAGGGCTGAAATCAATTAAATAGAAACAAACAAACAATATTACAAAGAATAAGTGAAACAGAGTTGGTCCTTTAAGAAATTTAGTAAGATTGACCAAAAAAAAAAAAAAAAAACTTATCCAAATTAACTAAAAGGCAGAGGAGACAGATTCAAATGAACAAAATTAGAAATGAATAGGAGACATAACAACAAACATTAAAGAAATCCAGAGATCATAAGGACATACTTTAAAAACCTGTACTTCATCAAATTGGAAACTTTAAAATAAATGAATAATTTGCTCTATAGGTAGCACTTACCAAAGTTAAATCAAGATCAGAAAAACAATTTAAATAGATCTATAACCCCTAGTGAAATAGAAGCAATCATTAAAAGTCTCCAAACCAAAAAAGACCAAGCCAGATAGTATTAGCAGAGATAATTAGCAGAAACAGTCTATCAGACTTTCAAAGAAGATCTAATGCAAATACTCCTCAAATTATTACACAAAGAGAAAGAGGAACATTGTTTAATTCATTTTATGAGGCCACACCTACCCTGTTACTCAAATCACATAAAGAACCAACAAGAAAGAGAATTATAGATCATTGCCCTTATGAACAGAAATGTAAAAATCCTCAATAAAATATTTGCAAACTGAATTCAAGAACACATCAAAGTTGTCATCCACTGTGATGAAGTAGGCTTCATCCCAGAGATGAAGGGATGACTCAACATAATAAATTAATAAATATAACCCACCATATAAACAAACTAAAAGAAAACCACATGATCATCTCACTAGATTCAGAAAAGGTCTTTTACAAAATCCAACTCTCCTTCATAAAAGTCTTGGAGCGACTAGGGATACAAGGGACATAACACACAAAAAGCAAATTACAACAAGCCTATTGCCAACATAAGGTTAAATGAAGAGAAACTCAAAGACTACTAAAATCAGGAAAAAAAGTTACACAGCCTCTTTATACCTATTCAATAAATATAGTACTTGAAATTTTTGCTGGACCCTTAAGAGAACTGAAGGAGTTCAGGGGGATACATATAGAAAAGGAAGAAGTCAAACCATCTGCATTTGCAGGTGATATAATTGCATAAGTAAATGACCCTAAAAATTCCACTGGAAAGCTCCTACAGCTGATAAACACTTTCAGCAAAGTAACAAGGTATAAAATTAACAGGCAGAAATCAGTAGCTTTCCCATGTATGAATGGCAAACAGACTAAGAAGGAAGAAAGGGAAACACCTTTCACAATAGCTTCAAAAATATATCTTGGAGTAACTCTAACCAAGCAAGTATAACAAAAACTTTAATTCATTGAAGAGAGCAATTGAAGAAGATATCAGAAGATAAAAGGTTCTCCTGTACTCATGAATCAGCAGGATTAATATAGTAAAAAGGGTCATCCCATCAAAAGCAATCTACAGATTCAGTGTAATCCTCATTAAAATTCCAACACAGTACTTCACAGAAATAGAAGGTCCATTTTCAACTTCATATGGAGAGACAAATACTCAGGATAGTTAAAAATACTTGGAATAATAAAAGAACGCAGAGCAATAGTAATAAAAACTATGGTATTAGCACAAAAATAGATGTATTGATCAATGGATGTGGAGTAAGGGGAGCACTCATCCATTGCTGGTGGAGGTTCAAACTTATGCAGCCACTATAGAAATCAGAAAACTGGGAATCAATCTATCTCAAGATCTAACTATACCACACTTGTGCATATACTCAAAGTACCCTTCCTGCTACTACAGAGACATTTAATCAACCATGTTAATTGCCGATCTGTTCATAATATTGAGCCTAGGTGCCCACCAGTGGATGAAAGGATAAAGAAAATGTGGTGCATGGAATATTACTCAGCTGTTAAAAATGAAATCATGAAATACATAGTTGTATGGATGGAGCTAGAAAACAATTATGCTAAGTTAGGTAAACCAGACTCAGAAATAAAAATATTGTGTGTATTTATTTAAATGTGGGTATTAGTTGTTAATTCTTTGGTAAACATGCCACAGTCCATATAGCCACAGAGGTTATCTATAAAGGATTAGAGAGGAGAGATGGATCACTCTTGGAAGGGGAGTCAGAACATATAGCAATATATGGATGGAAGGGTGGAGGGACTTGGGACAGGAGGATCAAACAAGGAAGAAGAGGAAAATGGGGAGGGGGAAAGCTAGACTATGGGCCATTTGGGGAGTTGTATAAAAATCTAAAACAGTAGAAGCTTTCTAGTACACACACACACACACACACACACACACACACGAAGGTGAGCTAAACAAAATTTCCAGATAACAAGGAGACAAGGGTCCAACTGTGCATCTATCATCACCAAATAAAGAGTCCAATTCTGGGAACGGGTAACATCTAATCTAGTTGTCGGCCAACAGTGCCCTATCAATTACCTATTGATTGCTCTCCACAAACTGACAGTAAGGCCACATTGCTAAAGACAATGTCTAGACAACTCATTGAACATGGAAAAGTCAAGTTGGTGCCTAACTAGAGTCTTCACGCTTACTGACTAGTATTTGTGGTCCTGGAAGTTACTCTGCATGCTACCAAAGGAGAAGGGTGAAAACCAACCCAGCTGCAAATCCTTCCAAATGCGATGATGTCCTAGGGAAGGAGTGGCAAAAGCTTGTGGGGATAACCAATCTGATTAGATTTAAGGACCACTCTATTAGATGGAATCCATTAGCTGTAGATGGCCAACATAAAATGAACTCAACGGTCTTTTTGGAGGTTCTTTGTCTTGTAATACTTTGTTAACATTTTGTTTTCCCTTATAGTTATTTTGAGTATATATTACGGTTTTCTGCTTTGTGTTTTCCTGGAATTTCTGTGTGTGCAAATGTTTGTGTCTCCATATCTATATGTGTTTCTTATATTTTTTTTCTTTCAGCTCTTTTCCTTCTGCTTGTTTTGTCCTCTTCTGGTTTGTTTGTTTTCGTTTTATCTTACTATTATCTTTTTTAGATGTCTGTTTTCTTTCAACAGAAAGAAAGAACATGGATTTGAGTGGGACGAGATAGGGGACAGCCCAGAAGGAGTTGTGGGGTGGGAAATCAAAATCAGAATGGTTGTGTGAAAAAAAATATATAATATAATATATTACATATTACAAAAGTACCCTTAAAATAGGAGTCTGTTCCAAAAGTCATATGAAAGGCAGGAAATTTAAATCTATGAAAAGGAGTTTGGAGAACAGAACCACTGTTCTCAGGCTTCATGCCTGCTGGTGGATGACAGCACTGACCCTGCAAATGTCAGCGAACTTGTCATTTTTATTCAAGTTATCCATGACAAGCAATGTCACTGAGAATACAGTTTCGTTAGTGTCATTAAAAGACATGATTAAACAAAATAGAGTTGATTAAATGAAAATATAACATACAGCAACACACACAAATGTGTGTGTATGCATGTGTGCTTATCCGTTCAAATGAAACTCGTTTATCTGTTATCAACATATCTGGTATAATTACTAACGGGATCTTACTGATGGTAGCTAGAGGGACTTGTAAAATTAATATGAGATGATGCAATTATGCCCCAAACTTGCATTTAATAAGGTATCATTGCAGAGGACATCAAGAAAATGTATGTCTATGCACAAGTGCATTAAAGATGGATAGCACCCATACAAACCATAACCAACACTGTGAATTTTGTGAGGGCCAAGGATTAAATCATCACCAATTCCAGGAATTCCTCAGAAGTGTCGATGTTGAGTACTGTAACACTGACATCATTTACTTTTTAAAAGTAAAATGAAGTTGAAACCAAATGTTCAAAAGATTTTATGATGTATGGCATGTTATCAAGTCATTTATGGTATCAAAACCAAAATGTATTCCACAACTTGTCAATGAAAACAAGCTTACATATTTAGCAACATTAGTGGATTTAAGCACTCCTTTAAAATGACCTAAGACATCTTTAAGGTGAAAAGCAATTTATCAATACAATGCTTCAAATAATAACAGGCTGCCAAATAAAAAAAAACGAGATTGTGGCACGCACGCACACAAATCATTGTCAGGTTAAGTATCTGTGTCTAGAAAGATCATAGACATTACTCACCCTAGATAGGGAGCCAATGACAGACGAAAGTAAGAATATCACTAAAATCTAACGTGGGTAACCAGAGCTTGATTGAGGATACTAACAGGTGCAGAAATGACTCAAAGACAACTGTGTCATAAAAATCTCACCTCAGTGTGGCTGATGATTCAGGAAGGTCTGAACCCTGGCATTCACTGTACAATTTACAGACAGGTTAACAGGTTGGCGACCATGTCTTTAAGGGGTTTGGGGGGCTCTAAGCCTATTTCAGAAAGCTTGGCTGCATGGGAGCCTATTCTAGGCAGTTCAGCTTATCTTATGTCTCTCAAGAAGTCCTTAATCTTATGTATGGTAGAAGGGAGATGCTTAATGAATATGGTCAGTTTCAGGAACTTCTGGAAGCTTGTGAGTTGTTAATTTTCTGAGCTTAAAGAGCTTCTCTGCAGGAGAGAATGTTTCACTTCCCTGTAGCCATCATCTAAAAGTCCTGAATGGCTATAAATGATCAAGGGCACAGAAGAGGACTTCTAGGAGTTCATGTTCAATATCTATTTGTTTATGTATGTAGGTATGCATGTATGCATGCATGTATGTGTGTATGTATGAATGTATGCATGTTTGTTTTAACATCCTGACCACAGTCTCCCCTCACAGTTTCCCCTCCCTCCTTTCCTACCAGTACCTCCCCCAGTACACTCCTTCTTCATTTCTCTTCAGAAACAGACAGGCTTCCTATGGCTATCAACCAGCCACGGTATATCAAGTTGCAATAAGACTAGAAAAAGACAAGATCTCCTGAGTAAATTGGGAGCATGGGGACCTTGGGAGAGGGTTGAAGGGGAGGGTAGAGGCAGGGAGAGGAGCAGAAAAAATGGTAGAGCTCAACAAAACTCAATCAAAAAAAAAAAAAAAGACTAAGCACCTCCTCTTTTATTAAGGCTGAATGAGACAACCCATTAGACAATCCAAAAAAGCAGGCAAAAGAGTTGGAGACAGCCCCTATTCACACTGTTAAGAGTCCAAGAACACCACGCTACATAAGTGTAACATATATGCAGGGGGCCTAGGTCAGTCCCCTGCAGGCTCCATGGTTGTTGGTTCAGTCTCTGTGAGCTCCTATGAACTCAGATTAGTTGATTCTGTGTGTGTGTGTGTGTGTGTGTGTGTGTGTGTGTGTGTGGTGTCCTTGATTCCTCTGGTTCCTATCATCCTTTCTATCCCTCTTCCATAGAATACTGAGAGCACTACCTAATGTTTGGCTGTGCGTCTCTGTATTTATTTTCCATCAGTTGCTAGGTGAAGCCTCCCTGATGACCACTGGGCTAGGCACTAATCTATGAGTACACAGAATATCATTAGGAATTATTTAATTGATTTTTTTTTTTTGCAATTTGTTTTTGGTTCTATCCCAGGTCTTCAGGATTTCCCACCTGTGTGTCCTGGCCTTCCATCCAGTGTCAAGGGTGGGCTCCCTCTCATAGCATAGGTCTCACTCTGGTCCAGTCATTGACTTCACCCCAGCAATTTTGCAGGTGAAAAAAATTGTAGCTCAAAGGTTTTGTGGCTGGGTTGGTATCCCATTGGAAGTCTTTCCTGCTTACAGGAGATGGCTGGTTCTGGCTCTGTATCCCCTGTTGTTAGTCTTTGCTAAGGTCACCCTCATAGATTCCTGAGAGTTCCTTTACACTAGGTTTCTAGCTCATCACAGTAATGCTCCCCCCATTCCAGTTGTCTCTCCCTTCATCCTCCCCCGACCTGTTACTTCTTGATACTGCCTGTTCCCTTCCAGACATTTCCCCATGTCTATTAACAATGCCTACTTTATTTCTCCATCAAACTCAGATTCATGGTTCACCTTGAACCCTTCTTGTTACTTAGCTTCTCGGTGTCTGCAGATTATAGCATGGTCCTCCTTTACTTCATAACTAATATCCACTGATATGTGAGTACAGGCCATCTTTTTCTTTCTGGGTCTAGGTTACCTCATTCAGGCTATTTTTTTTAGTTCCATCCATTTGCTAGTATATTTCATGATGTGACTGTTTTTAACAGCTGAGTAATACTTCATTGTGTAAAGATACCACATTTTCTTTATCCATTCTTCAGTTGAAGAGCATCTAGGTGGTTTCCAGTTTATAGCTATTACATATAAGCCTGTCATGAACATAGTTGAGCAAGTGTCCTTGTGTATGGTAGAGCATCTATTGGGTATATTTCCAAGAAGAATATAGCTTGGTCTTAAGGTAGATTGGTTCCCAATTTCCTGAGAAACTGCCATATTTATTTCAAAAGTGGCTGTACAAGTTTGTACTCCCACTATCAATGGAAAAGTTCATTGTATATTGCACTTATTATGTTTACATATGTCCCTTGTATCCCAGATCTCTACAAGACTTTTAGCATGTAGTGGTGTTGGATTTTGTCAAAGGCTTTTCCAGAATCTAATGAGTTGATCATATATGTTTTTTCTTTCAGTTTGTTTATATTGTAGATTATAGTGATATATTTTGTATATTGAACCATCCCTGAATCTCCAGGATGAAGCCTACTTGGTCATGGTAGATGATCTTTTTGATGTACTCTTGGATTCTGTTTGCCAGTATTTTATTGATTATTTTTATATTGCTGTTTATGAGTGAAATTGGTTTGCAATTCTCTTTGTTGAATCTTTGTGTGGTTTGGGTATCAGGGTGACTGTAGCCTCATAAAATGAATTTTACAATGTTCTTTCTGTTTCTATTTCGTGGAATAATTTGAGGAGCCTTGGTATTAAATCTTCTTTGAAAGTCTGACATAATTCTATCTGGCCCTGGGCATCTTTTTGGGAGACTTTTAATGACTGCTTCTATTTCCTTGGGGATTTTAGGTCTATTTAAATTGTTTATCTGATTTTGTTTTAACTTTGGTAAATGGATCTATCAAGAAAATTATCCATTTCTTTTAGATTTTCCAATTTTGTTGAGTATGGGTTTTTGAAATATGACCTAATGATTCTTTGAAGTTCCTCAATGTCTGTTTTTATGTCCCTTTTTTTGGTTCCGATTTTAGCTATTTTAGATAATGGTTTCTCTTTCTTACTGATTTTCTCAAAGAGCCAACTCTTTTTTTTTTTTTTAACATCCAGCTGGCAGGTCACGTCCCCCTTCCTGTTTTTCTCCTACTCCTTCCCTCTTCTCCCTCCATTTCCATCTCCCAGTCCACTCCTCCAGAGTTTCTGTTCAGGCATTAGTAGGTATCCCATGAATATCAACAAAACATGGTATATCAATTTGCCGTAAGACTAAGCACCTCTCCATGTATTAAGGCTGGGCAAGGTGACCCAGTATGAAGACTAGGGTCCCAAAAGCCAGTACCCTGCTCGCACTGTTAGGAGTAACACAAGAGGACCAAGCTACACAACTGTAACATATGTGTATTGTGTTAGGAGTCCCACAAGAGGACCAAGCTACACAACTGTACCATATGTTTATTGTATCTATGTCAGTCCCATGCAGGCTCCCTGGTTTCAGAACCATGGCTTTATTTCATTGATTTTTTATTGTTCTCTTTGTTTCTATTTTATTGATTTCAGCCCTGAGTTTATTTCATGAGATTATTTCATGGTATGTAATCCTCTTGGGTGTGTTTGCTTCTTTTTGTTTTAGAGATTTCAGGTGAGCTGATAAGTTGCTGATCTCTCTAATTTCCTTACGAAGGCACTTAGTGCAATGAACTTTCCTCTTAACACTGCTTTCATTGTGCCCCATGAGTTTGAGTGTTTTGTGGATATTTTCATTGAATCCTAGGAAGTTTTTAATTTCTTTATTTCTTCCTTGACCCAGTGGTAATTCAGTAGAGAATTGTTCATTTTCGATGAATTTATAGGCTTTCTCTTATTTATGCTGTTGTTGAAATCCAACTTAAATCCCTGGTGGTCTGATTAGATACAGGAGTTTATTTCAACTTTTTTTTCTATCTGTTGAGTCTTGCTTTGTGACTGAGTATGTGGTTAGTTTTGGAGAAGTTTCCATGAGGTGCTGAGAAGAAGGTATATGATTTTGTGCTTGAGTGAAATGTTCTATAGATGTCTGTTAGGTCCAGGCGATTCATAATATCTGTTAGGTCTATTATTTCTCTCTCTGGATAACCTGTCCATTGGTTAGAGTAGGGTGTTGAAGTCTACTGCTATTAATGTGTTGAGTTTAATGTGTGATTTAAGCTTTAGTGATGTTTCTGTTACAAGTGTGGTTGTTCTTGTATTTAGGGCATAGGTGTTCAGAATTGAGATGTCATCTTGGTGGGTTCACTCCCCGACACACCAACCAGCTCCCAAATCGTGACATGGAGACTTATTAATTAATGCATAATTGACCTTAGATTATGCTCATTTCTGGCTAACTTTTTTATGTAACTTAAATTAACCCGTTTCTTTTCATCTACATTTTACTTCTGGGTTTTTTACCTTTCTTTCTGCATGTACTGCTTGCCTGCTTCTTGTGTCTGGCTGACTGGTGACTGCCTAGCTTCTTGCACTGGGAGTGTTCCTCTCTCCCTCATTCTCTTCTCCTTCTTCTCTCTTGAGCCTAAATTTTCCCTCTCACTTCTTCTTTCTGCATGCCAGCCACACCTATACCTCTCCTGCTTAGCTATTGGCTGTGTAGCTATTTATTAGACCAATCAGGTACCTTAGGCAGGAAAGGTGAGACAAATGCAACACATCTTTACATAATTAAACAAATGCAGCTAAACAAATGCAAAACATCTTAGCATAGTTAACAAAGGCATCATAAGGAAATGTGACACATCTTTACATGGTTAAAATTATATTCCACAATAGTGATCTGTCTTTGATGTTGAGGTGTGTTTCTTGTATACAGTAGAAGGATGGTTTGTGTTTTTGTATTTATTCTATTAGCCTGTGTTTTTGTTATTGGCAAATTGAGTTCATTGATATTGAGAGATATTAGAGACAAATGTTTGTTAATCCCTATTATTTTGTTGTTGGTTTTGGAGGTGGTTTTGTGTGTGTTTCCCTACTTTGGATTTTTGCTGGTGTGAGATTATCTTTTGCCTGTATTTTCCTGGATGTAGTTAACTTCCTTGGGCTGGGGTTTTCCTTCTTATACCTTCTGTAGGGCTCTATTTGTGGTTAGATATTGTTTAAATTTGATTTTGTCATATAATATCTTATATTCTCCATCTATGGTGATTGAAAGTTTTTCTGGGTATAGTAGTCTGGCATCAGTGGTCTCTTGGAGTCCGTAAGAGGTCTGTCTAGGCCCTTCTGGCTTTTAGAGTTTCCATTGGGAAGTTGGGTGTAATTCTAAGAGGTCAACTTATATATGATACTAGATTTTTTTCCCTTGCAGTTTTTGATACTCTTTCTTTGCTCTGTATGTTAGTGTTTTGATTATTATGTGACTTGGGTACTTTTTCTGATCCAATCTGTTTGATGTTCTATAATCTTCTTGTACCTTTATAAGCATGTCCTTCTTCAGGTTAGGAAAATTTTCTTCTAGATAATTTTTTTTTTGATTTTTCGAGACAGGGTTTCTCCGTAGCTTTTGGTTCCTGTCCTGGAACTAGCTCTTGTAGACCAGGCTGGCCTCGAACTCACAGAGATCCGCCTGCCTCTGCCTCCCGAGTGCTGGGATTAAAGGCGTGCGCCACCACCGCCCGGCTTTCTTCTAGATAATTTTAAATGTATTTTCTGGGCCTTTGAGCTAGGATTCTTCTTTTTCTATTCCTATGATTCTTAGGTTTTGTCTTTTTTATAGTGTCTCAGATTTCCTGGATGTTTAGTGTTAGATTTAAAATTTTTAAAAGTTTTTTAGATTTAAAGTTTTCTTTGACCAATGAATCTATTTGTTCTGTTCTCTCTTCAATGCTCGAAATTCTCTCTTTCATATTTTGTATTCTGTTGATGATGCTTCCATCTATAGTTCCTGTTTACTAACCCCGATTTTCCATTTTCAGGATTTCCTCAGTTTATGTTTTCTTTATTTTTTTCTATTTTTATTTTCATATTTGAATAGTTTACTATGCCTGTTTGTTAGTTTCTTCTTGGCTTTCTTGGCATTCTTTAAGGGACTTACTGATTTCCTCCAATTTTTTGTTTGTCTTTTTCTCGATTTCTTTAGGAGAATTTTTCATCTCTAAGAACTTCTATAACCTTCATAAAGTTGGTTTTAAGGTCATTTTCTTGTGTTTCGGCTATGTTGGAATACTCAGATCTTGCTGCTGTAGAACAGCTGGGTTCTGGTGGTGCCATATTGCCCTGGCTGTTGTTGATTGTGTTCTCACACTAGCATATAGGCAGCTGGGTTTTGGATGTTTAGGTCTAGGTGCTGATTTCTGAGTTTGTCTTTGTTAGGTGGGTGGTTTCTGCTTCCTCTTAGGTTTTCTGTTCTGTGTGGCCTGGATTTCTGGCAGCTTGCATGATGATGTGGGAGGGATTGGGTGTTGGAATGGGTCTCTGGGTACAGAACTTAGGGAGTGGGACAGTTCAGCTGGCAGGTGGGTCACTCGCATATTTTTCTGATGGGTGTGGCCTGCATCTGAGTCACAGGAGTCTGCCAGGCAGTGTTCATTTTTTTTTTTCCGAGGGTTTTACTTTGCAGTGGACTGGCCTGGAAGTCACTGTAGAGATCAGGCTGGCCTTGATCTCACAAAGACCTGTCTGTCTAAGCTTCCTAAATATGTTGGGATTAAAGAGGTTATAAGCAAATATAACATTGCCCTTTTTTTTTCAGAGATGGGGTTTTATTGTCACAGATCTAGCTGACCTGTGACACTAGATAGATGAAGCTGGCCTTGAATTCATAGAGATCTGCCTACCTCTGCCACTCAAGTACTGAAATTAAATTTGTTCATCATTATGACTGCATTTGGGTTACCTGGGCATTTCCTTTGTGCTGAGAACTTGGTCTTGGGGTGTCTTATGCCAATACTGGTCCCTTCTGGGTTTCATTTGGTTTTGAGACAGGGTATTACTATATAGCTGAGGCTAGACTAAGCGTCACTATATTAATTTTCTTTCTGTTTCAGTGAGAGTTACCACAAACAACTTGGGGAGGAAAGAGTTTTTCTGGGTGGGGTACACCTCCACCTCATAGTACTTCATTGAGGGAAATCAGGGCAGGGGTTCAAGGCAGGAACTTGGAGGCAGGAACTGAAACAGAGGCCAAGAGGGAATGCCGCTTACTGGCTTCCCTCAGACTCAAGTTCAGGTCTTTCTCATACCTCCCAGGACCAAGGCTATACTTTTCTTATACCAGCAGAGGTAGCAAGGGGGTAGGACCTTCCCATATCAATCATTAATCAAGAAAAGACCCACGTATTTCCCTATAGGCCAATTCAATGTAGGTAATTCCTCAACTGGTATTCCTTCTTTCCAGATGACTCTACTTTGTGTTCAGTTAACAAAAAAGCACAGCCACAATGTGGCCTGTGGTACCCTCAAGTTTAATCCTCCTGCCTCAGCTTCTGAAATACCAGAAGTATGCCTGCATACCTGGCTTACTTCGAGGCTTTATTTTAAAAATAGTTCATGTAAACACACACACACACACACACACACACACACCCCATAAAAACTTCCTTAGCTTTCTGAAAAAAAAAAAAAAACGTAAATCACTAGAAAACAAAATAAGTCGATGTGGTTTGCGTGTCGAATATGAACTAGAATGGGAAGAAACTGAAATAAAAATGGCTGGGTGGAATTCCATTATTAAGAAAAGGAATAAAAAATGATAACTGGAGTGCAAATTAGAGATAATAAAATCTGACCCGAGGCAGAAACATGTCAACAGAGATAAAGGCTCGGATTCGAGAGATATTGAGATGGTGGGTTGCAGGCACGATATACAAAATACTTCACCGTAAGCACCGCGCAGTTCCCCATCCACCGGAAGGGATGCTGGCTATGCTAAGGCCGGCCTAGCTGACATGGACCAAGCAGCGACTCTCTAGCCCTGGTGGGATGGACCGGGCTTGACAGGCAGTCAAACTCCGAGCGGGGAAAATGAACCGAGATTTCCAAAGTTTTCAAGTCTGGTAACTCACAGAACAGAGGTACCATTAACTGCTCAGTTCTTTAATTTGCATAACCACGCATATTTGTTTGCGCTTGAGTGACTTCCAAATCTACGCAACTTCTCTGAAAACCGGAGAATTATTTGTATATCTTGCTCTAAACACACAATTTAGAATGAGGTGTATTTTTCACTTAAAATATTTTCAAAATCACACCAATTAGGAACCATAAGGAATGGAACGTAGACCAATAAAGTTGGGCAGCCTGACAGATGATGTATCACTTTTAATCACACGGCACATGCAGCTGCCAAGAGCGATTTTTTTTCTGTTGAAGAACACTTTACAAATCATTTGACTTATTCGCAGATCTTTCGGAGGTAGCAGAAAAGCAGCTGGATTTTATGGAGCAAGCGTCTGCATTGCTAATTCACAGCCCTTCGACACACTTCCCTGGTGAAAACAAACAGCTCACAAACAAGCGCTCCTCCGGTGACTAAGAACCGGTGCGCTCTATCTTCCCTTCCCTGTAATTACCAATATCTTTTAAGGCAGAAAGTGTGTTTTCTGTTCATTAATGGTAATACTACCTAGGCAGACCAATCAGTTAAGCTCGTGATCATGCATTGCTGCAGAAACCAAATTACCCTCTCTACCAGGACAAAATCAATTAACACCACCAGGGATGTCATTATCCTCACATTATGTCACTTGATAGTCTCTGGGGCCTATAAGTGATTTAAATTTTTTTTTACAGCTATAATTCTAGTGTGCCTGTGTGGTACGGAGGTGGCAGACTTCACATTGACAAGGGAGACTTCTATTATAGGGGAATTAATTTTACAACATGGAAACCTGCAAAGCCACCATTTTAGGTCTTTGAGAGAAAACGTTTGTCCACCAGGATAGCTCTACAGCCTGAATGATTTGCCACGCGCGAGTTTATTTTAAAGGTCTTTTTTTTTTTTTTTTTAAACAAAAGCCAACTTGGCTGGATCCAGGAGAGACTTTCCTCAGTACAGAGTAAGTCGGGCGCTGGAAATCAATCAGAGCATAGCCAACAACACAGAGGCTGCAAGCCCAAGGATCTGGAGTTATGATTTCTTGTCTAATCAAATAGTTTCCCATCATAAAAAAATAACAGAATTCCAGCGTCGTGAAATTAAGCACCGACTGCGTTAGGAAAGAGGCAATGAAGTATGTGTGCCTGGCAGAGCCAGCTTCCACTTGATAAGGCTAGAATCTCGGTCCTAAGATCTGAGGGCGTTTCACGACGGAGGACCCAGCAGTTTGAACCCTCAGAAACGAACATTGCTCATTCTGTGGACCGGCTGGCTTGGCGGCCAGGCCCTCGGAAGAAAACCACATCTGACATCATTCTCTTTTGACATTTGTCTTTTCTTTTCCATCCCCTGAACGCCTTGTCACTACCAGAGAATATTAAATGGGATCTGAATTTAGAGTTGTAGTTGCTATTAACAAGGAATAATAATAATAGTAAAAAAGAAAGAAAGAAAGAAAGAAAGAAAGAAAGAAAGAAAACCCCAACTAAATTTAGCACAATGTTTTAAAATGGCTGGTTTCCTTTTTAAAAAGTAGAGCCAACTTCTGTATTTTGGCCTCCATCAGGGGGTATTTAATTAAGTCTATTCTGTCTGACATGATCTGATGTCATTGTACAAGGATATGCTCTTTGTTAGCAGCAACTCTTAGTTTCAGACTCCTCTGTGTATTTGAAACCATGGTAACAGAGCAGTAAGCTAAAGCCAATGAGATAATGAGATATTCTCATTGTAATTGTGTTTCATGAGGGCACAAGATCCCACGGGTGGTATCTCACTGTCTTACAACTGCTAACAGAATTTAAGAAGCAAGCATATATTAGCATGGAACTGTTTTCCATAACAGCCATGTAAACATTTGTGACATGGCATTTTTAGTTGTTCCTGGCACATAAAAGTGTGTAATGTGCATTTATGTCACAAAAAAGCCATGCAATTAATGAATATCAATATTTAAAAATCCTTAGAACTTCAAGGAACTTCAGATTTTTTAAATGCACCAAGCAGGCTGTAGGGATGCTGTTTTGCATTATAATTATGAGCTGGGCTATGGTTTATGAGGGGAGGGATTTATCAAAGCAAAGAAAAAGAGCAGCTAGCCCTTCACCTCTCAACCACCCCATCGGAACCTCCTAGAGGAGGGACAAGACTCACCGTCAGTGAGGCTCCCCGTGCTTTCATGAAGAAAGTCACACGGTGGGTTTGTAAGACAAAACCTTGAAAAGAGAAAAGGAAAACATTTGGGAAATAATGCCAAAATATTTACAAGCTACTTCTGAACAGAATCAGAGAGGCGAACACCTCACTTTCGAGGGTTTTCTCTTCCTCCTCTGGTACTGTTTGAAGTTTGTCCACCATTTGTATTTGAGTTGCAGATTTTATGCACAAGTCACTGAATCCATGTTTTCCATCCTGATGAGGTTGCCCTAACAGGCATTGGATCTTTTAATAAATAATTTAAGACCAAAAAAGAGGCAGTGCAATATAGGATGACTGTCTGATTAAGCAGGGCTAAGATTTATGCACTCTGGTGTCACAAGGCTTCCCACCAGGAGCCTTGCTTTAGACAAGAGCTGACCTGAGACTGAGCCTTGGTCGGCTTTGTGGGGCCAGTGGCCCAGGGGACAAAGGTGATCTTGTACGCTGAACTTGGTCGCTGGGGATTTGGTTTGCTTTTTACTTCACAGACAAAGGATATCTCTCTCTGGTTTTTTAAAATATGCCGGTGTCATTTCTAAAATGTTTTGGCATATGGAACTAAATCAGTGTCAACACCATATTGACAGAGAAAACCATTCCAGGGCTACAGTTGTGTGCATGGGAAGGGGTCTTTCAATACATGGATGGTGACACATTAGTGCCTCTTAAGGTTTTGTGGCACTCTCTCTGTCTCTCTGTCTCTCTGTCTCTCTCTCTCGTGTGTGTGTGTGTCTGTGTGTGTGTGCGTGTGTGCAGTTGGAAAATAAAATCTGTGCTATGAGTATTTATTCCAGAAGGACTTGTCACAGCAGTGGAGGATACAGCCCTCATCTCCGTGAAATAGGGGTGGCCTCATCACTCACGGCTGCTGTAGCAAAGCACAACCACGAGTGGGTAATGAGCCTGCCCCTCCGGAGGAGTGCTAACTTCTATATCGGAGCTGTCGTGACCCATTAGGGCCTCACATCGCCTGTTCTCGGCTGTGTCTCCCAGCCACCCCTTTCTTTCTACATCTGAAAGGGGAAGACCTCATTTTCTTTAAAACTCCTCCTCCTTGTTCCTGACAAATAGGAAATGGCTGTCAGGTTTGAAGGCTCCCCTTGGGTGCCATGTTGAAACGTTCAACAAAGACTAGAGTTGACAACACTGGCAAGAGTTAGTGGAAGATAGTCATAATTATTGCAAAATGGCTTTCTTGTCTGGGCTTTGAAACCTTACTTCCTTTTATTCCACAGCAGCTCATCTACTTGGTTAACCCTAATTTTAGTAGATGAGATAAGAAATAGGAGATCAAATATGTTTTCAAAATATTAGAATCCCCAAAGTGTCCCTCATAAAACAGACTTTGTAATGTACTTTCTCCAATCTGAAGCCTTTTAGCACCATAATTTAGCCCAAGAACAGCAGGTATTGACAGCAGCCGATTCTATTCTGTTAAAATGATAAGCAGAGGCTGGCATTGATTTTTCCTCTATATCCCTTGCCTTCCATTATGACATAAGCCAACAATTCTAAGTTTGGGGAGGGGTCTATATGTACATGGAGTGGAGTGGCAAAATTCTTCTTTTTAAAAAAAAAAAGCTAAAGAAACTGGCGGTAAGACACAAAGAAGTGGCTGGGCACCTGCTCCCTGCTGAGGCAGTGGAATTGGAACTATGATGGAATGATGGGCGGGGTCAGCAGTAATTGATTGACATGGGCAGCAGAGAAATGTCTGTCTTTGGGGAGTGTGCACTCCCTGGCACCTTTTCCATCTCTACTGTGAAAGTTTGGAACCCAGGGCAGTGTGGATGGAATATCTACCAGGCTCCTCAGGGAGGGAGAACCCCAGTGATGGATAACCCCAACCAAGCAAGTCAAAACCTCCTTAGACACTGCTAGAAAGAACTCCTTCTACAGAGGTTTAGGGCACTCAAGGAGATAGATTTCATGAAGACCACAGCAGTGTCTGACTGTGGATGGACAGAGCAGCAGAAGAGGGGGTAAGAACACAAAGTCTAGACTCAAAGCCTGTCTTTGAGTCCTGGCTTTCACCATCTAAAAACAGGGTGATTCTCACTTGCAAAATCATGACTACTGTAAATAGAACCTACTGTATAGTAATATGTCCATTGAAATCACATGTCTGCCTATAATCTTAGTTAACGTACTAGTCAAATAAATATAATAGTCTTCATTTACTTCATTTGTATGGAAGTAGCGAGCAGAGCAAGGAGCCTGGATGAGGATCATTTTCTTCCTCTTGGGAAGGAGATAAAAGATGATACGGGCACTGTACAGGTACTCTGGAGATCAAGGAAGAATGTGTATATTAAGCACCATAGGGACAACAAAACACGACACAAATAGTATCTCAAGTTATCTTTACGCACATAAAAGTCACCGTCTATCTGCAGACAAATATGGTTATAAAGATAAACACTATCTCAAACTTTAATATTGTACCCTTTCTTTAAAAGAATAAAACTTCAGAACATGAAACAAAAAGTAAATCAACCAGACAAGCAAGATGGCTCAGCAGGTGGAAGCGCTTGCCGTGGTAGGAGAGACACAGCTCCTGAGATTGACCTGGAAAGTTCACAGGCGTGCTGTGACATGCACAAGCCCAACTGCACTAATACTCAAGACGATAACAATTCTATTAAAGATGTCAACAAGTCAATCCTCTTTCTCCTAACTCATTTCTCAATGAATCGCTCAAAGGATGTCCTGAGGATTCTTTGATCCTCTTTTCTTTGACTCCATCCTGGGATGCCTGGGATGTGGCTACAGGTGTTTTGCTTTGTGGGTTGCTTCTTGGGAAGGAGAAAGACAAGCAGTGACAGAAAGAGGAAGGTAGTGACATCAAACTGAGCCGTGTGCCAGCCAGAGATTGTTTTTTTTTTAAAAAAAAAGTCACATTTTTGATGTAGGAAAACCTGACAAAGATGTTTATATGGGAACTATACTAACTCAGCTTTGAGAATAATAAATGAGCTTTTAAAAAAATCAAACCAGAATTTGATCCTAACTTGTTCCAATTTCTACCCGAAAGGATGATATAACTAGGGAGTTTTCATATATATGGGAAAATTTTGCCTGCTACCTCTACCTCCCCTAAGTCACCAGCAGCTTCATGAGTGCCTTCCCTAAGTAGGTTTGCATACTTTAGAATTAGCCCCAAAACACTGATGTCCAAGTTCTCTGCCCTTTGCCTGCTACTTCCTCAAGTCCTTCATCACTAATGCATTTGGGCCCAGGGGCATTGCAATAGTTGTCAGACAGTATCTATCTGCCCGTGGTAGTTGAGGCTGGAGAAGTTTACCAGTCACTTCCTGTTTCCTACAAGAGTTTACCAAGAGGTGGAACAGAGACCCAAAACAGACACACTGAGTTTGGAGGCAGAATGGCTCCCAGAGGCAGCACCTGTATGGTACTTGGCAGTGTTTGAAGGATTCAGAGAGCTTCAAGCAAAGCCCACAGAGCTCACCTTTCTATGTTTATCCCACTTCTCTCACTCATATGCAGGGCAGGGGGAGTAAATTCTCTGTACCTTACATAGTCTGTCTCATCCAGAGCAATGGCTAATCTAGATGGTCAGCATGCCTGGAGTCTGGGGTTAAGGAAAGCGTGCTTCTGGTGTGTTTATGACGCCGTTTCCAGAGAAGAGTCACATATAGAAAGTAATGATGGGAAAGGAAAGGAGTTTGCCCAAATGTGGGTGCTGCCATCTGATGGGCGGGGGAAATAATGGCAGCGAGGTGGGAGCGGCAGGGGAGGCATTTTCTCTCTTTGCCTCCTGCTCACCACGTGAGCTGCTCAGATCCATCAAGCCCTCCCCGACACAAACGGGCTGCAACCTCTGAAACGGTGAACAAAAAAATCACCCATTCCAAGTTCTTTAGACTGCTTCTCTCGGTTGCCAAAAGCAGTGGGCCTGACTAGCACGTTTAATTAACGTACATGTCACCCTGTACATTACTTCTCTTACACCCATAAATCTGCCTCGCAGAATTATCCATGAGCTATGTCTTTCACATCGGGAGAACGGAAAACGACTCCCTCAGACCCATAGATTCTATGGCTGAGGAAGCCCAGTGCTGCAGGGTCAGTGAGGGTCCCTTGTGCTTAGACTAAATTCCCCGGGGCTGCGAGATAGCCATTTTGTCCATTGTTCCTCGCAACTAACACAGTCTCACACACAACATAAGTACGTAGCTTGTCGGATGGATTAATAAATGAATCGGTCTCCCTTTGACCCTGTAGGTCTCTTCCATTTCCCTCTTCTTGTATGATGCAGCTCTCAGAACAAACTCAAGGGCTGCTGCTATTTTGCCACTTAACCTCCAATTCTTCAACTCCTTTCCTCTCTTTTCAAACACCCACTCCCTGTGCGCGCACGCGCATCCGCCGCCCTTCCTGTCTCTTTCCATTGCCTTTAATAAGTCAAGGTTTCCAGGTTAAAACCACCAAGTTTGGGCTAAGGAGCTGTAAGGTAGGGTGTGTGTGCTCCCACGCCTGCCTTCCCTCCTGCTTCAGTCTATCTAACATTTCCACTCAACCTTACGCTGGATCCAGAAGGCTGAAAACGCCACACACATGCAAACGATTAGAACGAAGCATACCGTATGCCACATTCATCTTGTGAAACTTCAGTTCCCGCCAGCTTCAACAACTTAGGAGATTACCATGGCAAAGCAAATGACCTAAGTGAAGGCTGGCTGCCCACCACAGCACGGTCAAAATAGCTCATGCTTCTCCTTTAAGAAGCCCTAACTCCAACTTGACAGGGACCCGTGCTCATGCTCATCCAGTCCTATGAACTTCGGGCTCTAGTATAGCCTACACCGTGCCCCACCACCACCCCTGTTGTCCTATCCCCAGGAAGTACCAAGGTACCAGTCAAGTATAAGGGGACCCAAACATTCCTATCTTATTCTCCTAAAGTTCTTCACCAATTCTGTAATAAAAATGAGTGTTAATGATCCCCCCAAAACAGGAATTTGAGGAAAGTCTTTCCCTTTTTAATATTCAAAACTACACTGTATAAAAAAATTTCAGATCTGAAAGAAAAGAGGAACACTCAGAAAATGGAATACATTCATTAGTGAGTCCTAATGCAATAACTGAATACATACAGTTTATTATTCATGATTTATTTGAAATAAGAACAAAGTTCTTGAGTAGGAGGGAAACGAGAAATTTACAATTATTTCTTAACAAACATCTCAGAAAGTTTACTTTGGACATTAAGTTTACAAATGTTGAATTATATGGTACATTCTAGCTTTACCTTCTGAAAAGAACTAGTTCAAAACCAACTTTCTATTAATGTAACACATTTCATGTTTTTCTGAATCAATAATGTCTAGTTGATTAATGTGAATTTTTAAACTAAGGCTGAATCTCTTGGAATGGGGAGTGGAAGAAAAGCTTGATTATAATGACAAAGGACCGCTGCACGACTAGGATTTACGGAGCTGTTTCAGGTTATCCTTGGAGAGATTTCTTGTCCCCGTGTTATGAGCCTGTCTTGGGCATTTTACAGTCATCGTGTGAAGAGCTGACTATAAATAGATTGCTTCTTGCCACTGATTCTTAGAGCATTTTGAAGAAAGAACATAAAATAGAAGCGTGGAAGGTTTGTGCTCAATGGGACCTTGCAAGAAGACCCTTTGTCAAACACGTTAATTCACAAATGAGAAAAGAAGGCCTAAGAAACCCAATGGCATGCCCAAGGTCATTTAGCTAGTGAGTGGGCTCTCCCCTGATTTCTGTTCCTCCAAAGTTTGGAACTCAGTATGGTACATTGCTAGTTTAGAAAACTTTCCATTCTAGCTTTGACAATATTTATATTTAGAAGACGAAGTAGTATAATAAACATTAGTATTTGGGTTTGTAGTGTTCAGAGTTTGTTTGGGTATTTGGAAAACTGTCAGGGAAGAGTCAATTTCACGTTTGTGACGAAAATGAGACTCGGAGATGCTCAGCACCTGCCAAGGACAACACAGCTGGAGTGTGCTAGAGCATGGCTGCAGAGACGCAACCTTAGCAAAATTGGATGCCCACGCATCTAGGGTTAAAATGCAGAATTTTAGCCAGAACTGAGAGTTACAGTGAAGGCATGAATGAGCTCTTTGGTAGGACTAATCGTATGGATGTCCCGTCAAGTGTCTTGTTCCTGATTGTTCAGCCAAACACTGAACTGGGCATCCTGTGAGACTTTGCAGGTGGAATTACAGTCAGTCATCAGTTGAACTGAAAATAGGGAGGTTAGCCCCTACATCCAGGCAAGCGCTATGTAATGACTCATACCTTCAGAAGAGAAGGTAAAGAGACAAACCAACCAACCAACCAACCAAATAAATAAAATATAACCCACAGTCAGAATGTGAAGCAGCAGGCAGGTCACAGAGACCCAAAATGTGAGGTGGCCTTTGACTTGTCCCCATTGGCGCCATAAGACAAAAACCATGCAGCTAGCCAGGAGAAGCTGAGAACAGCCCAGGATGGCAGCAAGCCAGGGAAATCAAATTCTACCCACATGCCGAGTGAGATTAGAAGCACATTTATCCTCAGGGCCTCCATAAAGCAATTCAACACTGCCAACACCTTGATTTCAGCTGTGTGAGAATCTAAGAAGAGAGCCAGCCAGGCCACACTGGGGCTGAACTTCTGCTTTGGAGGATGCTGAGACAATCCATGGGTGTTGTTTGAAGTCATTAAACCCAAGTCAGGAGGCTAGGGCAGTAGGGAAAATTCACGCAACGATAACTGCTTTAGACTTCAGGTTGTCTCCATTATTATTTTGGGGTTCCCAACTTCTCTCCTCTTTATGGGTTCTTACTGGGTTAAGTCCAAATACTGAGAACTACATAAAAGTCAAGATTCATGGTTTTACTTACTGTGACATTAGAGACACCAGTAACTCCTGGATACCTGGCTTCTGCTAATCATGTATCCACATGTATGGCTTCAGTTTGAGGTCAAGTTGACTTCTCCCAAATCCAGAAGCTAGAGACACATGTGGCCATGCCCTTACCAAAATGGTGCCAACAAGAAGGTCACTACACTAAAGGTAGTAGAGACAGGAAGCCATGCAAAGGACAGAGACACGGTCACTTTGTAAGAGCTAGTGAGCAAAAATTAGATTCTTACCAATCGAATGGAGCATCCTTACCCTGCTGAGAAAGCGATCGAATATGTGGGAGGCAGAATGGAAAACACAAGCTTCCTTGAGAAAAGCTGCAACATGATGTGAGTGAGCCTTTTCCTATCATTTTATAAACTGAACATTCCTTTTGGGTGGCCAGGGAATAGGGAGGAGAATGCAGAAAACCGAGTACCATTTGGAAGGCTATGCCTGAGTGCGGCAGAGTTGAGTTCATTTAAAGCACTAAATCCCAGATGCTCATGATAATTGTGATGACAGCTACAATCACTGGATATAAGAAAGAGAATAAAGAATTAGATCTTCCCCTAAAAGCCTGGTGTTTGATTCTCACATGTGTTTAAAATTCCTGACTAATATAAAAATGGATCATTTGAGAGAAGTCCTTTTGGATGATGACAATACTCATCTCATGAATAAGAGCAAGGAGAAGCTATGATGAGTGGCCCGAAGCCGGGACTCTTGGAAGAGCAGAGTTAATGGATACTTTGGGTATAAAGAGATGAGCCTTGAGAAATTTCATCTGAGAAGTCCGCGAAGATGTAACAGCTAGGGCCCGGGGCAACAGGGAAACAGAATGGAGAGGA
This sequence comes from Microtus oregoni, assembly GCF_018167655.1. Classification (NCBI taxonomy): domain Eukaryota; kingdom Metazoa; phylum Chordata; class Mammalia; order Rodentia; family Cricetidae; genus Microtus; species Microtus oregoni. Next base: position 14,343,787 of record NW_024543069.1, on the reverse strand, counting down.
TCTTGGGTTCAGGAGTGAGGCGTCAGTTTCAAGACTGACTTTCAAAGGCATCAGGGGTCTGTTGGGCATCTAGTAGCTGGGTAGAGGCAAATTCATGACTGTTTTTCATAGTCTTGGTCCGGACACTTGCCTAAATTTGAGACTATACTACATTGGCTTGTCTCAACTCCCCTCTTAATTCACTCCTCTCTTGGTTTTCTTTTAATTTCTACTTTTTAGAGAATTTCTTCTATTATGCATTTATGTCTATGTGTGCCTCTGTATAAGCAGAGGCAACTCCAGAGGCCAGAAAAGAACATCAGATTCTCTGTAGCTACAATTGCAGGTGGTTGTGAGCCACCTGATGGGAGGGAATGCTCTCGGTTCTCTGAGGTTCTCTGAAAGAGCAAAAAGTGCTCTTAGCTGCTCAGCCATCTCTCCAGCCCCTTCCCTTAGTTTTCAGAAGAGAATGAAACATCTCGTAGATACAGGGATGCCACGTGGGCCTTAATGACCTTTCTTTTTGTACCTAGTCATCCAGATTGAGAACTGGGCAGGATGATAGGCATTTTTAAGGTGTCAACCTGGTTGGGCCACGGAGCTCTGATATTCCATGTTTTGTGATATTTCTGTGTGGGTGTTGTGGAAGTGAGCAACATGTAAGTGGGTGAACTCTGAGTAAAACAGATAGTTCTCCATGAGAGTGAGGTTCAACTATTGAGTTGAAGGTCTGACTAGAAGAAAACACTAACAGCCTCCAAGCAAGATGTTCAAGATGGATGGCCTGTGAACTTGAACTGCAGCATGAGTTCTTGTCTGGGTCTCCAGTCAGGCAGCTCCCTCTACCTCCTTTGGCTGCTAGCTAGCATCCACAATCATGGCAAGGCAATTTCTGAAAATAATCCATTTACCTCTGCATATACACACACCCTGCTCTGTTGGTTGCCTTGCAAACTTTGACAGGAATTTGGACAGCTAAGTCTAGATTTGAACTGGACGTGCTTACATGAGTCCTGTCACAGTGTGAGCGTTTGGGGTGCAGGGAAAGCACTATAGAGCTAGGAGACTAGGAGAGCTTGCTGTGCCCTGGACCCTCCTGAGTATAGAGTGCTTACACGGAAGGAGGAACCAATTATGAAGAGGAGATAAAGCAGCCCCGAGGGAGGGAAATCAGTATCTGTTCTGAGTCAGAGCAAGACAGGCTTTAGAAGAGTGGGCTCAATGGCTGTTAGAGATTGAGGAAATACGGTAAGAATGGGAAATTAGGCAGTAGCTTTGGCCAGATAAGGTTACTAGTGAGCTTAATCCTATGGGGATGAGGGCTGAGATGTGGCAGCTGAGAGAAAGGGTGGTGAAGAAGTGCGGAGATCAAACCCAAGCTTTTCTTTCCACGAATTTTGCAGGAATGAGGAGAGGAGAAATGGAGAAATCTCAAAGAATGTTTCTTTGTTTATGTGGATATGCTAATGAGGGACCATGGGGGTTGATGGCGCAAGAGAGGTAGGCAACCATTAGGCTATCCAATATTGAAGAGTTTCAGAACATAACACATGCCATCACACAAAGTTCCAAAGCCTTTGCAGAGCAAAAGAAACTATGAACAGAGTGGATGGCCTCCAGAATAAGAGGACATCTTTACCAACTGTTCTTCAGACAGGAATTAGTAACTAAAATATATGAAGAATTGTAAAAATCATACACCACAAAAGCCAAAACTTTCAGTCAATAAATGAACCAGTGAACGATACATGTTTTCTCAAAAGAAGAAACACAAATGGCCAATGTATGTTTTATTACCTTAGCCAGCAGAGAAACGCAAACTGAAACTACCTTGAGAGTCTGTCCATCCCTATTAAAACAACTCTGATCAAGGAGACAAATGACAAGAAGCACTGAAGAGAATGTGCAAACAGAGGAGCTCCTATTCACTGTTGGTGTGAGTGTGAACTGGCAGATCCACTGCGGACCCCTATTCACTGTTGGTAGAAATGTGAACTGGCAGTTCTGCCATGGACCCCTATTCACTGTTGGTGAGAGTGTGAACTGGCAGATCCACCATGGACCCCTATTCACTGTTGGTGGTAGTGTGAACTGGCAGATCCACCATGGACCCCTATTCACTGTTGGTGGTAGTGTGAACTGGCAGGTCTGCTGTGGAAACCAGTGTGAAGCATTCTGAAGGAGTCTCAAAAATCTAAAACTAGAAATGTCCTAAGTACCAGATTGCCTGGAATCTACCCAAAGAACTACACATCCTACCATGGAGATACTTGTTAATCTATGTTTACTGCTGCTAGGAAATAATGCACTTAGACATCCACCGACTGATAAATGGGTAATAAAAATGTGGTACCTATACACAATGGTATTCTATTCAGTCATAAAACAGATGAAATTCTCAGGAAAATTGCTGAAACTAGAAAATATTGTATTAATAGGCAATAATTAGTTAGATAATCTAGGCTTAGAAAGATAAATACTGAATATTGTCTATCATAGGCAAATCCTACTTTCTACTGATTAGGTATATCTATTTAGGTGTGGCTGAGGGTTAGCTGGGCAGAGGAGGCTATGTCACTAGACAGAAGACCATGAGAGGGATTTGGAAGAGGGGTCTTTAAGAGATAGTCTTTAGGAGGATAATATAACTCAAGACATAAAAATAGTGGGAAGGCTGAGGGTTGGAAAAATGCATCAGAAGCAGAGCGATATGGGCAGGAGACATGGAGAGACTGGGGGTTGCAAGTCAAGCAAACCTGAGCATGTAGGAAAATGCCATAAGGAATCCTGTTACTTTGTAAGTGTACTTGATCAATTAATTAAAATGCAAATATAGGCATTAAAGTATTTTTTACATCAATGCCAATGACATGAAGATGTGTTCAATCAAGGAAGTCCTCCAACTCTAAATATGAAGTATGGAGCTCTCAGTCTTACCCTTGTCTTGAGTTCCTACATCTTTTCAAAAGAACAGGGCGATGGTAAGCATAGATACAGTTCTGACGAGGATGAACTTCTCAGCTAGTGTTCTAAAGATGAGAAAGAACAGCACAGTGACCTAACATGAGTCAGAATCTACGGACTAGAATTCCAGCACACAAACCTTCCTCTTCAGCACACTCATTGCAACCCCCCAAATAGTCAAGAGATGACCAAGAGGAGAAATGAACTAGTTAAAACCTTTCTCCTGTCTAAACATGGGAGCATGGGCAACAGGGACAAAACTATTCTATAATAAATCTCTCCCATCTATCACAAAGGCTGAAGGATGAGGATTTTCTTCTAGATAGTGGGTTCCCTCGCTCCCAAATGAAGAAGGATGAGAAAATTGTACCCTGGTTGTTGCGCAGTGAGAGGTTCCACTGGTCCCCACATAAATGGACTGGCAAGGATTGGGCAGTGTCTGCATTTTCTTGCATTTGATGAAGAAATAAACGTCTTGCTTTTTCGGTCCTGGTGGTACAGAAGAACTCTGATATAATTGAGGGGAATTATAACAGAATTAATAATACAAGTAAGACATTTTTAAAAAGCCACTGCCTTTGTTCCCTTGGAACAAGTGACACTGGTTAGCAAGATTATTCAATTTGAAATAATTAGGTTTCTGGTTCCTGTAATTTAGGTCTTACCTGTCACTGCAAATTACCTAAATTGGTGTATATATATTTAGGTATGTAATTGTATCACGTCAATAAGGCTAAACATCTTAAAATATTACATTCAAAGATTATATTCATTTTCTAATTAGGAAAAAATAATACATTTGAAATGGACTTTTGACAGAAAGACAAAAAGGTATTTACATAATTATTTTATCATTGGATACTGCTTAGATCATAGCTAAGGTTATACAGATATACAGATTTCTTTTAAACACTTATTTCATGTGCTCAAATTTTCTTCTTGTCAAAGAAATTCTAAAGAGCCATCTAGCATCCTATTAAATAATATACAACTTGGGGTGTGGAGATACGTTAATCTATAATGACAGTGTGTCTTTTGCTATACGCTTCCAGATCTTACTAATCCAGTCGTGACTGTGGGGAATTCATTCCAATTCCATTATTTAGCTCAGTAGAATTTTGCAGCCATTAAAAGCAAAGCACTAATTCCTTTCAGTGAGTTTGAGCAAGGCCTTGTTTAATATATTTAATTATAATCCAATTGAGTCTCAGTTCACTATTAGCCCACCGATGGACTTCAAACGTTATTATTAATAATAACTTCTATTGAGTACTTATTTTTCCTTATTCCATATCAAGCACTAAACTATGTACTTTACATACATTATCTGTTTAATCTTCTAAATAATCATATGAATTAAGTACCATTTGTGGCCCAGATTTGCATATTAAGAAAAGAGGTTCAGAAAGGTTGTGCAGCCTGCCCAAGATAAGTTTATTAGAGCTGGAATTGCATGCAGGGTCCTTCTTGCGGCATATTATGACATACTGAGATAGAGAAGTTCTTCATTCCAAATCTCATAACCCTGCAACACAACCCTACTCAGTACACTTCGTGACTGTTCATCTCTAGCAATTGGCAAAGACAAGGATGCTGTGTCCATCCTTCATGAAACTCTTCCTGACTCTGCATTGTTCAAGAAAACAAGAGAGACAGTGTATAGCTGCGAACACAAATGTGCATGAGGGTGTGTGGCAGTCACTTGTCCCCCGACTGTCTGTTTATCTATAAACACCTACTATTTATTAAACACTGCTGTGAACTAGGAAGTGTGCTAGAATGAAGACCAGACCAGATGTGGGCTTCAGACTCAAAAGAGCCTTGTGTCAAAAGAGACAAAGTCAACTAAATAAACCCCAAAGTAATCAACGTGATAAGCACGGGAGGACGGTAGAGCCAACCCAGTCTCTAAGAAAGAGTTCAAACAGGTTGATTATTCTTTGGAGTCGAGGGAAGCTTCTTCAAAGGTTCAGTAGAGCTGAAATTATTACAGGTGTATCCCAGAAGAAGGCTGGGGGAAGAGATTCTGTTCAGACATTCATTCAGAAGAATCTTCCCTCCCCACCCTTGGGAACAACAAGCGAAGGCCGGTGCAGAGTGTTGGTTATACAAGCATGAGGACTGAGTTGGACAGCACCCGTGTTTAAAGATAAGGATTTGTTGAGGTCTGTCTGTGTATAAAGCAGGGGTCTAGGTCCCAGCCATTTACCAGTGACACATAAGAGCCAGGTTCTCACTGAAGAGCTTCTAGTCTAATGAAATGTCACACACTATGTCTCAGTGAAGCGACAGGACCTTAGCTACAGGAGAAAAAAATGACTTGACAGAAAATCAAGAAAGAAACCAGCAGATCAGTGAGTGGAAACACCTACGTTAGTCGTGTGGGTTGAGCTTTGGGTAATTCAGAAAAGCACTTCAGATGTGTTCTCCCTGAAGCATTTTTTATTATTTTTTTTTAATTTTTTATTGATTTTATTGAGCTATACATTTTTCTCTGCTCTCCTTCCTGCCTCTTCCCTCCCTTCAACCCTCTCCCATGGTCCCCATGCTCCCAATTTACTCAGGAGATCTTGTCTGTTTTTACTTCCCATGTAGATTAGATTCATGTATGCCTCTCTTAGGGTCCTCATTCTTGTCTAGGCTCTCTGGGATTGTGATTTGTAGGCTGGTTTTCTTTGATTTATGTTTAATAAACACTTATGAGTGAGCAGATATAATAATTGTCTTTCTGGATCTCGGTTACCTCCCACAATATGATGTTTTCTAGCTCCATCCATTTGCCTGCAAAATTCAAGATGTCATTATTTTTTTCTGCTGTGATCTCCGTGATGTAAATGTACCACATTTTCCTTATCCATTCTTCAGTTGAGGGGCATTTAGGTTGTTTCCAGGTTCTGGCTATGACAAACAAAGCTGCTATGAACATAGTTGAGCACATATCCTTGTGGCACGATTGAGCATCCTTTGGATATATACCCAAAAGTGGCATTGCTGGGTCTTGAGAAGGTTGTTTCCTAATTTTCTGAGAAATCACTATACTGGTATCCAAAGGTGCTGTACCAGCTTGCACTCCCACCAGCAATGGAGAAGTGTTCCCTTTACCCAACATCCTCTGCAGCATAAGCTGTCATAAGTGTTTTTGGTCTCGGCCATTCTTACAGGTGTAAGATGGAATCTCAGAGTTGCTTTTATTTGCATTTCTCTGATGACTAAGGATGTTGAGCATTTGCTTAAGTGTCTTTTAGCCATTTTAGAGTCCTCTGTTGAGAGTTCTCTGTTAAGGTTTGCACTCCATTTTTTATTGGATTATTTGTTCTTTTGATGACCAATTTTTTGAATTCTTTGTATATTTTGTATATTTGTATATTTTGGAGATCAGACTCTGTCTGATGTGGGATTAGTGAAGGTCCTTTCTCATTCTGTAGGCTGTCATTTTGTCTTGTTGACTGTATCCTTTGCTATACAGAAGCTTTTCAGTTTCAGGAGGTCCCATTTATTAATTGTTTCTCTCAGTGACTGTACTATTGGGGTTTTATTTAGGAAGTGGTCTCCTGTCCCAATGCATTCAAGTTGTACGTCCCACTTTCTCTTCTATAAGGTTCAGTGTGGCTGGCTTTATTTTGAAATCTTTGATCCATTTGGACTTGAGTTTTGTACATGGTGATAGATATGAGTCTAAATTCATTCTTCTACATGCTAATATCCAGTTATGCCAACACCAATTGTTAAATATGCTTTCTTTTTTCCATTTAATATTTTTTGCTTCTTTATCAAAAATCAGGTGTTTGAATATGTGTGCATTAATATCCGGGTCTTTGATTCAGTTCCATTGGTCCTCCTGTCTGTTTTTATGCTAATACCATGTTGTTTTCAGTACTGTAGCTCTGTAGTAGAGTTTAAAGTCAGGGATTGTGATGCCTCCAGAAGTTCTTTTATTGTATATGATTGTTTTGGCTATTCTTGGTTTTTTGTTTTTCCATATGAAGTTGAGTACTGTTCTTTCGAGGTACTAGGATTTTGATGGGCAATTCATTGAACCTGTAGATTGCGTTTAATAAGATTGCCATTTTTACTATGTTAATTCTTACTTACCCAAGAGCATGGGATATCTTTTCATTTTCTGGTGTCTTCTTCAATTTCTTTCTTCAAAGATTTAAAGTTCTTGTCATACAAGTCTTCCACTTGTTTGATTAGAGTTACTCTGAGATACTTTACACTATTTATGGCTATTGTGAAGGGTGACGTTTCTCTGATTTCTTTCTTTGTCCATTTCTCATCTGTGTAAAGGAGGGCTACTGAATTTTTTTTAGTTAATCTTGTATCCTGCTACATTACTGAAAGTGTTTAAGAGTTGTAGAAGTTCCTTGGTAGAATTTTTGTGATCGCTTATGTAAACTATCATATCATCAGCAAATAGTGAGAGTTTGACTTTTTCTTTTTCAATTTATACCACCTTGATCTACTTTTGTTGTATTATTGCTCTAGCTAGGGCCTTGAAAACTATACTGAGTAGATATGGAGAGAGTGTTCAACCTTGTCTTGTTCCTGATTTCTGTGGGATCACTGTAGGTTTCTCCTCATTTCGTTTGATGTTGGCTGTTGGCTTGCTGTATATTGCCTTTATTATGTTTAGGTTTGTTCCTTGTATCCAAGACCTTTATCATGATTCCCCGAAGCTTTGACTCACACAAGCGCTATGCCTTCTGGACAGTGGTTAAGATATAAACCCAACTGCAGGCAATGTCCAGAGAGTGTTCAACTAACCGCTGCCTTCTTGGCATACAGGCATGCTGCAGTATTTAACTCACAACAGCTGTGTTGCCAGAACAGGATCAAGCCAGTCAGCCTTCTAGCTTGGAGAGGGGAGCATTCATGAGCCCTGACTCCTAACAGAGAAGCCATGGACAGTTAGTTGGTGGCTTTTAGGGGATGGAGACCCAGTTTTCTTTGCCTTGATCACAATCCCGTGGATGGCCCCACACCCAGGAGCATATGGGGAGCACAGATGGGTGAAGATGGCTTGTGTTGAAATAAGAAAGAGACACAAAGTTGGGAGGGGTGTGAGGTAGGGTGGACCTGGAAGCAGCCAGGGGAGGAAGTACTTGTATGGAAGAACACAGTACTTGTATGAAATTGTCAAGAAATGAATGAAATAGTATACTTTAAACCGGTAGGACTGTGCCTAGAAAGAACAGTCATTAAGTTCTCTAAAAAAGCATTTAGCACATGATGTCACTCGATTCAAAAGGGAAGGAAAATAAACGAGCAGATCGGGGTGTGGCCCCTTGTGACACTCACACATGGCTTCTTAGGTGTGGCTTTGCTGCTGAATAGTTGTTGGTGGAGATCCATGACAGATTCCGTTCCTACCACAGAATCAGAACCATGTTCGTCAGTCGTTTCTGTCCACCTGATCATTAGCCCCAGTAACTTTTCCCGTGTACAGCTGAACACACCAGGCAGGGAGTCAGCAGTCCTGTGAAAGATGCAGTCTTGATAGACACTGAGTGAAACCACTGTTCTCTGTGTATCTAACCTGCAGCCTCATCATTTTAAGAGGCACTTAATAGATATCTATTAACCTTTTACATTTCAAACAACATTACAACTATTGTCATAATTCAACATTTAAGGAGAAAAATATCCTACTTACGGTAATCGTATAGAGCCGAGGGCACACTTTCTCTCTGGAGACTAAATCCGGAAAATTAACTTTAAACAGGAAGCCTCAGGCATTTCTGTTGGTTATGATAAAAAAAAATCTGCTCTCCCTGGAAATTTTTGAAACAAATAATAAAACAACTAGATAATAAACAACAACCAAACAAAAACTCACGCTACAGCAAGGTACCAGAGTAATGTGTTACCTTGTCCCTAATGAAACACCACCCAGATGCTCTGAAATGGGCCCTGAAGAGATCCTTCATCCTGGAGGTGAGGCAAAGTCAAGGCCCTGACATTGGTGTGGAAAGTATCTCCTCTTCATCCTTGAGACGTTCACCCCAACTCTTGTTGCCACCACTACCCTAATCTAAGATGCACTGCCTATTTTAATCCAAGTATCCCCCAAATCTTCCCCTTCATATTTAACAGAGTCTATGGCAAATAAGAAGCTTTGACTTTATACAATTAAGGAAAAGAGGCAGAAATCAAGACACGCAACCATATCTACTCAGTTTGTGGAAACGGGGCTTGAGTTTCTGGATTCCCAACTCACCTCATCCCAGCCCTGAATCTGCTCCTATTAGTAGGCTTCCTCTTAGTGCCCCGCATCTCAGAAGACATTCCAGAAGGGAAGAAACTAAGGGAGTTATTGTCCCTTCTGCTTCAAGAACGCAGTTCTGGGAGGCCTCTTCCTGGGACTGAGGGTTGAGATAGTTGGCCTTCAGAGGACACCATACTCCCCACTCACAGGCAACGCCTCATTTAAGGCGTATACAAAGCAAGAGCATATGGATACATTGTGATGTTATCTATACAAAAAAGTCATGGCTGAAGAACCTGACCGGGAGCATGGGTCTCCCAAGAATCAAATAAGCCAACTAAGCTTTAACAAGATCTAAAGATGAATAGCAAAACCCAGCCTCACTGGGGAAGGGCCACAGCATGATATCACAGTAGATAACTAGTGGAAACAGCATCCAGGGGACTGAGGAAGACAGCCAAGGTGACCATGACCTTAATACTTCCATTTTCCAGCAGTTATCCAACCAAACTGATGTCATTCTGGAAGCCTCACTCATAGGAGGCTTTCTCCTCTCCTTGGTGGGAATCTGTGAAAACTGAAGGTCTAAAGGCTGGAAGGAGTAACCGTGTTAACACTTTCCGTCTAAGCTACAGGAAAGATCTCTGGTCCTGACCAACAGCACCCCTGGAAAGTGTGCTGTCCAGGCAAACTCCGACACTCAAACAGTTTCGTACATTCTCTTTTCAAGATGACATTGGAAAAATAGTGAGGTAATCTTCATCAGGGATACAAAGCCCTCTGGTTCTTTGGTTCAGTGAAATGAACTCAGTTACTGATGGTACTGCAAGCTATACTAAGCACTTTCTCCTAAACAGGAATTTCCGCCATCATCAGAATATTATGAAAAACGCCACATCACCATGTTTCACTGAAATATTCAACCAGTGAAGGCGCCAAGAAGCACATGTGAGACACTGTATAAGGAAATAGATGGACACTTCTGATATTAACCATCAAATGTGTTAAGCTACTGTGTTGCCCTATCATTATATGGTGATATGGTTTAAGATGAATTATTATTTGCATTTATTGATTGAACTATGATATTGACAAAATGTGATTTTTAATAGTGACTCCAGGGAGAATACAAATATTTTTCTTTTTGCTAGGCCTATCCTTAAAAGAAACATTGTAAATCCAGACGCAGCCCACTTCTAACTAGTTTTGTTCCCCTCAATCTGTCTTCCGGCTACTTTTCTCTTTGACTTTTCAAAAAAGATACAGACACTAAATATATTCTAATTTCTATTTGTATGCATGTTGGAGTAGATGAAACGAAGGTGATCATTTTCTTTTAACAGTTTTCCCTCAACACAATGACTCCTCAGTATTTACAAAGGATTTAGACAGACAACCACCACTCAGGCAACGCTCCCCAACTCCCCTCTTTCGAAACTCCTCCCCACTGGGAACCTTTTAAAGGTTCAATTACAAGGCCTGGAAGTTTGGCTCAGTGGTAGAAATCTTGTCTAACATGCACGCCCCCACCCCTCAGTTCAGTTCCCAGTTCCCAGCTCCCAACACGCCAGCCCTTTGCCTCCCCCCCCGCTCAAATCATTTATGAGCATGCTCCGTCTACACGGTCACTGTGTAAGTAGAGGTTGTGGGGCTGGAGGAAGGAGCAGTGAGTCACAGGGACCTACAGATGTGTTTTCACACATTTCAGGAAAACAAGAAACGGGGCTTCCCAAGTCCTCTGCTCTGTGTCTCCGCCTTCTGTGTGACATAGCTGTGGACCACCTCCTGCTTTTAGGGTATAGACTGCTTCCCAGGAGACAGTGTGCAGACACAGGTGCTGTTGGCATTGCCAGTGAAAGCCCCAGCAGAGGGAAGGAAGGATTCCAGACACCAAGAGCCCTGCTTCGACTCCTTGACTCCTTAAATCTTTGCCTTTGGTTTCTGATGTTGATGCTCCTGTTTGGTACCGGGTATGGAACCAAGGCCTCAGAGGTGCTAGAAATGCTCCTTTTCTACACTGCGTTTGGAAATGTGTCTCACTAAGTGGGCCAAACTGGCTTTGAACTTGCTGTCCTTTGCTCTTTGCTTCTCTGGTAGATAGGATTCTGGGCCTGGCTGAATTGTTTTTGTTTTTTGTAAATTTATCTGTGTGGGGGGGGTATGTTTGTGGAGAGTGTATGCCATGTGTGTATGGGTGCCCGTGGAGGCCAGACAAGGGTGCTGGACCTCCTGGAACTGGAGTTACAGGCAAAGGTGAGTCCCCATTTCCTCAATGTGTTTGCTAGGAACCAAACCGTGTTCTCTGGACGAGTAGTAAATGCTCTTAACCGCTGATCCACCTCCCGAGCCCGCACACTACATTTTTAGACAACGACCCTTGAGTCCCATTGCTTCTGAACTCCACATCATTGACTCTCTCAGAAGGAAGCTGCAGAATTGTGACTGTAACTGTAATTACTGTGATTCACTCTTCCATCAGACATCAGATCTTCTTGGTGAACTGTGGTGGGACCTGTTCTTTAGGAGGCGTTTCCATGAGAGCAAATGAACTCAGGTCCTGGCTTTACAGACTTAAGCCTAAGCCTTGAGAAAGGCCCTTCAACTTCTAGTCCTATGTACATGGACTAGATGGAATCCTGGGGTTCCTTCCAGAGCCGGAGTTCGGCGCCTGTGATTATCGTATGGGTGGTACATTTCGGTGCTTAGCAGAAATTGAAACTGTCAGAAAAAATCCTCCTCTTTAAACATCTGTAAAACTTGGGAGTTCCCATTCTGCAATAATCTTCTAGCCTTCTGCTCCTGCCAACATTCCCAAGTTTATGTCTTTGTCAACCAAGGATGGAAAAATCAGATGAAGCTGGAACACATCTCAGTTTACAACTTTTGTCTAGGAAGGATTTATTTTGCTTCATCTTCTTCTTTTTAATTGATGTTAATTTTAAGGAAAATTAAGTCCGATTATTCCCAAATAATTTTGTACCTGGACAGAAGTATGTTAAATGTAGTCTAGTTATTTTCTGTGCCATATCAGACCCCGTATGTTCTTTTCCCTTTCTTTAACTGTGACCAAAACCACTGTAAAAGGCCCACAGCTGGTTTTAGACCTGAAGTTCACGGATTCTGAAATACTGAATTTATCTAAGGCGTCTCTTGAATCAGTTTCTGAGGCAGGCCTATGTGGAGATCAGGCGACCCTCCTGGACTGACTGTGAAGGCCACCTCGGAAGTCTTTGGCCCAGTTCATCTCTTCTCCACGAGGTCTTGAACTTGTTCTAAATACAAGAAGCATTGCTCATAACAACCTCAAGCACTTTGCCATCTCTTCCTGGCTTCCTTAGAACTCCACAGCTGCAGGACACAGCCACCGCGCTCATCCTAAATTACTATAGAAGAGAAATTGCTAGACAGCCTTTCCCATGGGAGGAAATTACCTGTCTGACTCCCACAAAGTCAGGCACCAAGGTGCACAAAACACATAAATAAACATATTCTACCATGAAGTGATACAAAAATGAATGAATAAAACTTATTCAAAGAGGGCTGGAAATGTGGCTTGGTGGTAGGAGGGCTGACCAGCATCCACAAGCCTCTGGATTCAGTCTTTAGCACTGCAAAGAATAAAACAAACAAAACAAAGTCATAAAATAATAAAATCGCAACTTTGCTCCTTCCAGACTGGTCATTGGGGTTTACACCGGAAACAAGAGTTTCCTAGGAGAAAACAAAACAGTAATTTTTTTCTTCTAATAAACTTTGAAGCATAATAGAGGATTCCAAACTGCTCTGGCAAATACAACCAAGCAGTATTAAAAATCATAGAATTCTACAGCCCTCACTATTATTTTCTTATCAATGAATTACTTCTGTGCCAGAATCAGCCAGTACAATCAGTTAAAAACAGCCATTTTAGCCGGGCGATGGTGGCGCACGCCTTTAATCCCAGCACTCAGGAGGCAGAGGCAGGCAGATCTCTGTGAGTTCGAGACCAGCCTGGTCTACAGAGCTAATTCCAGGACAGGCTCCAAAGCCACAGAGAAACCCTGGCTCGAACCTCCCCCGCCAAAAAAAACAGCCATTTTGACCACATCTCTTCAAAGAAGTGAATGTTACTAATTGTTTTAGAATGCCAACATAGACCTTTTCTCCCCTTAGTCAGTGACTCCCGCCTTTGGTTAGTGGTCACTCATTCCTAAGATGAACGTGAGGACTGTGTGCCCTCAAGACACAGCAGGGAACAATAGAGATCTAGTCACACACAGAACATATTTTATCAGCGAGGGCTAAGTCATGAACAGTCACATACCTAAGAATGGGGTTTACGAAAATTAAAGGAAGCTAGCGGAGGCTGGCCAGGATGGGCAGACATTGCAGCTGGGGTGTATATCGTCTGTCTCCTCCAGGAAGAAACAATGAGACTGAGGACCTGACGGGTGAGGACCAGCCCATGGAGAGACTGAGAAAAAAATGTAGTCCAAGCAGAGAAACAGAAAAAGCCAAGATGGAAGCAGAGCGGAGCTTGGAGTCCTTGAGGGTTTGAAAAGTAAGAGTGTGGGCAACTGCCACCATGTACGAAATCGAGACCTAGCAGGGGTGGACACAACAAGGCAGGATGAAGCGTTCGCCACAGAGCATCCAGTTAGGAATATGATGTCATTTGTAGCTGAAGGACCCCTGTGGCTGCCAGGGAAGGTGAATTGCAGATGGGCCTGAGCAGTCTTTGCCCAGGTGTGACACTGGAGGTCACGGATTTGACAGTGGATGCAGGGACAAAGCAAACACTAAGAGACAGATCCTCTAGGAAAGTCAGCGGGACATGGTGACTGGTGGACTGTGGGGAAGGGAGGCTAACTCGGGCCTTATTGAAATTAATGAGATCCACTAATTAGGATAGCATTTTACCACAAACAAATTATTAAGCTCTTTTCCTGCCAAGTGCCATGTCCTGCCTTTAGGAATAAGGCTTAAAGATCATTAAAACCGAGGCTGGCAGGAGTCAAGGGGCCTCTAGTAATTTCGAACCATGGGGAAGGGGACCACAAGGGAGGCGGTAATATCAGAGTGTCACAGTCACCGAGCATGCTGCTGTTTACAAAGTGCTCCTGATCACCGGGGCTCCCCTCACTTTTATCTTTCTGCAGGTTACACGGGATTTCCGTACAATGGGCCGTGTTCCTAGCCTGGTGCCTTTGCGTGCCGACACACCTGGATGCTGATGGACAGTTTATTGACACGGCCTGTCCCAAGCTGGGTTCCCCCTCCCTAAAAAAAAAAAAAAAAATCATTCCTCCTGACAGCCATAGTCTTCAGTAATTTAAAAGAGACATTTTTTCATTATCTGCTTCTTTCGGGGCTATTCAGTGATCACCCAGCAGACATATGAAAATAAGATTCAATGGGATTGTTAAGAATTCAGCATTAGGCAAGCCTTGAAATGATTATGCGTTTCTCTGAACGAAAGGGAAAGTCATATTGTTATGCATGAATTAATGTAGGCCGTGACCTACCAGGCCTGCACACAGATCAAAGCAGGTGCTTGCCCCAAAGCAGATTGAAGGTGGGGGGTGTCTCCTAACAAAGGCTGTGATCTTTCCCAGCAAATGGCCATAGTGCTGTTTCTTCAGAAGAGCATCCGCCACAAGGCTCCAAAGTCTGGGACAGAGGTGCTGGCAGATGCTGCTCCGTCAGAAAGGGTGCTGAGCATGTCAAGCCGGTCTGTGACCTGAGTAGGCAATAAGGAAGTGGAAAGTCTGCACGCACCCTTCCCCTTCCCATAAGAAATCTCAGAAGAAAGTTTGGGGATAGCGGCTTCTTCGGCGGCCAAGGACTAATAAGAGTTCAGGACTGAATTCGTAATGAGAACTCGGCCCTTCCTATGAGACGGGAAAAACAAAACAAAACAAATCTCTTCCAGGGAGACAAAAGCTGTAATAATCTTTATACAACAGGACTCGAAATGAGTGTGAAGTGTCCTAAACTTGTGAAAGATGATGAGTATTAGACATAAAAAGAAGGGAACATTACTGGTAAGTGGCTTCTGGTGGCCACGCTCTGCTAGTTCAGCGAGCCTCTATTAAGTGAGAAATGTGAAGATGAAGAAGTGGAGTCCCTGTGCTCCCCTCCTTCTCCTGGGGTGCACACTTGGTCCAAAGTCAAGGAAGGACTTGATACACATGTCTCTGAACCTGGGAAGACCAAAGGCCGAGAAGACTATTTCTTTTAAGTTTCTGGAGATTATTGCTGTTAGAAAAAGACCTCTTACAGGCATAGGGAAGACCTGCATCCTGCCTGAGGACTTCAGAGGGTGCAGCATTGGGGGATTCAGAGAGAAAGCCAACAGCAAAGACATAGAAGAAGAAATGGGAGAATCCCCTTAAGGGGGAAAAGGGTAAGAGAGAGGTAGGAAAGGTTTATGGGCTCAAGTTTGCCAAAAACTCCAGACAGGGATAAGACTGAGCTAGAGCGGCTCTCCAGGAGCCGCAGGTGGAAATTTTCTGCTTAACAGGAAAGTTTAGAGGACATGTCATGCTTTGAAAGTAAAGCATCTGCCACATGGTCATGTGACTGTGTAGCTGGGCCCCAGCTGATTGGTACCGTTTTGGAAGGTTGTGGGGAGTTTAGGGGCTTCTATGACAGGCTTGAACCCAAGGTATGGTTCTAAAGTATGATCTCTGCTCACCGCCTCTAACAAACAGCTGTCATGTGCCACAGAGACAGCCTGCCATGAGAGACTGTGTTCCCTTCTGCTGTGAGCTAAAGCAAATCCTTCGTCACTTAAGTTCTTTCTTTCTTCTCAATGAGAGAAGCAAATGGCACACAGTGCAGTCTTCAGAACACCTATAATCAGCCAAGCATAAAAGTCCACCACCGCTTTGTTTGTTTTGTTTATTTTTAGAATCCAATCTATATGACATCCAGAATCATCTTGAGCCAGAGTTTGGTGCAGTGAGTACATAAACTCTCTTTTGAAGAAAGAATTGGGGCATAGGAAAGTGTTTTTTTTTTTTTTTTAAATAATTTTTTTTATTAAGAAAAGAAGAAAAAAAAACATAAACAAAAAACAAGTTTCCACCTCCTCCCAGCCTCCCATTTCCCTCCCCCTCCTCCCACCCTTCTCCCCCTCCTCCCACCCTTCTACCCCTCCCCCCACTCCTCTCCCCCTCCCTCTCCGTTTTATCTCAGATAAAGTTTTCACAGATTGGAAAGCACTGCCTCTCATCACTCCCGGGCATCTTGAAAACTATGCCAAACTAAACAGTAATTTTGTGTTCAAAATCGCAAGGTCACTTTAAACAAGAGGACTCCACAATGTCACTCATGTTCTGCTTGTTCTTATGAGAGAGAGAAAGAAGGAAGAAGGAAAAGGAGGAGGAGAGAAGACATGAATTGAATATGCAGCTAAAAACGGCAGAAAAAAATAACAAAATAAAACTAAAAATTAAAGAGGAAAGGCTTCAGATATTAAAAAGCAAAGTCAAAAATTGGAAATGTAAAGAAGAGAAAGAAAGTTATTGACTTTTGATAGTTGCTCAGAGAAGGAGAACTGGTTTTCTCTAATGGTGTGAGGAGAACTGGTTTTCCTTAATGGTTTGACCCCAGGTAAATGGACCACACGAGGGCAACCCCATTCCCCATAGTATCTATACAACACAAATAGGACACAATGGGTTTTTGTTTGTTTGTTTGTTTTATTTTTGTTTTTTAACAAAAGAGAATTCAAAGTTGGGTGTCTCAGAAAGTGAGGGTGGGTCTGGGAGTAGTTGGGAGAAGTGGGGTGGATATGATCAAAACACTAATTTTCAAAGAATTGGTAAAGGTTTCTTAAAAGATAAAAAGAACAAAAGGGTTAGAGAGAAACAAGAAATGGGGAGCAGAGGAGGGGTGAAGGAATGAACAGATATTAGCATCTGTAGTTAGCTCTTGTTTCCATAGGCGACAGTAAGGGAATAGAGAAGGAGGAAGGAGCACGGATACCAATATATACAGATCTGGGGGGGGGGGGGGGGTCTCTGCCAACCTTTGTAAGGTGCCTGGTCTTTCTGACCATCCCGTATCACCAAGGAAGCAGCTTTCTCTCAAAATCTTGTGCCTGACTCCTGAACCAGCCAAAGCATTTACATTTTCCTTCAGTCCAATACTGCAGTATCTGGGTCTGGCACCATCTACCTGAACCAAGGAAGTGTTCCAGTGCTGTCAGCTGTCGGGCTCACTGGGTTGGAAACATGCTTCATCAGACTGCACACGGCAAGACAAGGATGAAAGGTGGTTTCCCTCCTCCATCCTACTCTTGGCTAGAACCAAGCAGTGTGCCTGAGACAAGAAGAAATGGAGTTTCCGAACTCTCAGAATGCTCTCAGAAAAACCCAGCAGGCAGGGCTTTAAGAAGCTCTCTGAAAATTAGCAGCAAGTTTCGCAGAGATTCTTTTTTTTTTTTTCTCAAGGTCTGATTTTTTTTTAACTCTCTCCCTTTTTGTTTTTTCATTGAAAAAAATTTTTAAACAACATGTTATTTTGCATTTTAAAGTCACAGATCCCAAGGATTCAGGGCCTCCTAAGATCTTTCTCTCTGTGTGTGTCTCTAATTAATTTTATTTTACATTTATTTTTACATACTGACCACAGACTTCCTTCCCTCCTCTCTTCCCATTCCCTCCCCCCCCAATACAATGTATTTTGATCATATTTATCCTTATTCTTTCTCCCAGATCCTCCTCTACCCCCATATACCCAAATTTAGATTCTCTGTCTCTTCCTCCCATCTCTCCTCTCTCTTCCTCCCTCTGCCCTCTCCTCTTCTTCTTCTCTTTCTCTCTTCAAACCAAAACCAAAACCAAAACAAACCAAACAGCACAGACAAAAAAAAAAAAACAAAGATAAATAAGCAAGACACCAGTAAGACAAAACAATGTTCAACCAAAGCAAAATGAGACAGAAAGTCTATGAAAACACCACTGAGTCTGTTGTGTGTTGGCTAACTACTGCTGGGCACAGGGTCTGCCTTGAGGTATGGTTAATATACCCAATGAGACTCCATTGGAGGAAATTGATTTTTCCTTTGCCAATTGATATCAGCTACAGATTGCTTCTTGGTTAGGAGTAAGAGCCAGTGTTTGGTTTGAACCCACCCAGGTCTTGTGTGTGCTGCCCTATGAGTTCATATGTGTACCAGCCCTGTTGTGTCTGGAAGACACTGTCACTTTGAAGTCATCACCTCTGGTTCTTAGCATCCTTCAGTCTTCTTTTCCACAAAGATCCCTGAACCTTGGAGGAAGGGATTTGATGAAACTTCCCATTTAAGACTTAGTACATTGTCCAGCTGTGAGTCTCTGGGTTAGTTCTCATCTACTGCAAGAAGAAACTTCTCTGATGAGGGCTGAGCAAGGTACTGATCTACAGGTACAGCAATATGTCATTAGGAATCATTTTATTGCTGTGTCCCTTCAGCAGAAGGATAGCAGTAGGTTTTCCCCTAGGCCCGTGACCTATCTAGTCTCAGGTGCTCGGCAGCCCAAGAAATGTCAGCCATGGCTTCCATCTCACGGTGTGGGCCTTAAATTCAATCAGAAAGTGGCTGGTTACTGCCAAAACATTTGTGCTATTATTGCTCTAGTTTATCTTGCAGGTCAGGATGACTGTTGTAGGTCACAGGGGCTGTAGCTGGGAGATATTGATAACTATCTTTCTCCTCCAGGAGTGTGTGGATTACCTTTCAGCACCGTGAGTGTCAGTCAGTAGGGGGCGAAGCTTCTAGTCAGGCACCATCTCTATTTCCCTGAGTTCACTGAAATATGTAGGCATTGTTTTCAGTAAAACACCCTTATCAAGGTCTGATCATTTATTTGCTACTCTTATAGGCTTATTTTTGACCAGATTCAGACTTAGAAGTAGAGGCTTTCATTTCAGCAAGGTTAGCCTTTGTTTCTCGGCTACCTAACTCTGGTGTTTTTCTTTGGCTTCCTTCTTTCTCATGGCCAAAAGTTTAACACGCTCAGTCTGCTCCTTGTTTACCTTAGCGTGTTGTTTCTTCAGAGCAATAAGTCAGCATTTGAGTCACAGAGCAAGTGGAGTAACAGATGCTGGATCTTGGGGGCTTCGGCCCTGGGCATATTCTTTATTTAAGGGCTTTCTGACAGCATGTTGGAGGACATCATTTTCTTTAGAGAGATTGAAAGCCTTTGGATCCGGCTAACTCTTGGTGGTCTCAACTTGAGGCACAGTAGTATCTGTCAGTCCAGAAATATCCTTCTCTCCTGTGTTTGCAATAACCAAGTTGAGAACACTCAGAATTGTCAGCAGAAGTTTTCCTGTCCTGACCGTCTGCTCCCAAATATCCAGCAGCTACTTCCCAAATAATTGACTGGGAGACTTAATATAAATCATAAATGCTTAACTTGTTACTACCTAACTCTTGTACTTAAATTGACCCATTTATCTTATTTATGCTTTACCAGATGGCTTGGTACCTTTTCTCAATATGGTATGCCCATCTTGCGCTCTCTGCATCTGCCAACAACTCTCTAACTCCTCATCCCGGCATCCTCAGTTTGATTGTCCCACCTAACTTTATCCTGCCTTCCTATAGGCCAATCAGCTTCTTTATTAACCAATGAGAGTAATACATATTCAGAGTGTACAGAAGGATAATTTCGCAGCACAGACTAGCATCCACAACACATACTCAAACAGACATATTCTTCCTCTCTCCAGTTCTCCTTGGTCTATAACAAGAATGCCCTATATTCAACAGCAAGAGAACTCTGCTATGCAAGACACCTTGCATCATGGGAAAATCTTGTTTGACCTTCCCACCACTGATTGGACCACACACCCTTCTACTCCTCACCAAGAGCATCTGCAGATACTGTTGTGGCCATACGCTTCCCACAGAAAGTGCAAACCATGTGCTCATCATCCACTTCAATGAGGTTCTGAAACCTGGTGGCTGGGAAGGAGATGTTCAGATCCATCTTGACACAGACCTACCTAGAAGGTGACATGAAAAGGAATTCCTCAGAGATTCTTGATAAACTACCACAAGCACATTTTGTATTGGCATCCGCAAGACTGCACTTGGATGATTTCCTGGGAACCACTTCTTCACTGCTTCTTATGGTCTAAGCAAGTTCTCTTGTAGTTTATATTGGTTTGGTTTTGGTTTTTCAAGATAGAGTTTTACTGTATAGCTCTTCTGTCCTGGAACTCACTCTGTAGACCAGGCTGGCATTCAACCTAAAGATATATGCCACCATACCTGGCAAAACTCTCGACATATAGTACTCATTATTCCTTCTCTGGCCCCAAAATAAGCCCTGAACTCCTTTCTTCTGAGTGGGGAGAAAAGAGGGGAAACAGAGGAGAAGAGAGGAGAGGAGGGAAATGTAGAAGTTATCTCAATTCGGAAAGTAACTAGGCTAGCTAAAAGATAAAACAATTATATTTCTATTCATTATAAGCGGAAAAATTCACAAAACAGGAACAAGAAGTCCAAGCTCAGCTGTGCTGTGAGGGAACCAGAGAGAGAGCGAGCACCAGGGCCATGTACCTGCTTTTTTCCAGGCCCCAGAAAGGCACACCCTAATTTGGTCCCACCTCTTGAAGATAATTAATTAACAAAGCTTCCCTATCACCTCCTCCTTTTGTCTAAATAAGAGTAATCGAAACCCAATACAAAACTATATACAATGGGAACAGATATCAAGTATAAAATTATAACCAACATAAACAATATTAAGCAAGGAACACATGACAAATGTTTTAATAAACATTCTATTCCAAAGAGTCTAAGTCTTGCATAGGAAATAAGCTTGGCTAAATCATTGAAGGCCTGAAAAGGGAGATAATATTACTTGAGTTGAGTAGTATATGATGGAGACAATTGGCTACCTGAGAAATCACCTAAAGTCTCATTTACAATGTTGAAGCAACCAACTTTGGCTAAGGCCTAGAATACCTGACAGACCATTTTCAGAGGCAGAGAAATTTTACCCTGTCTTGGCAAGGTTTGGCAGTCCTTTTATTTGTGTCTTGTTTATACATTCCAGAGACCATGTACTGTGTCAGTGGTTGAGGCATGGGCAATTCCTTGCCAAAAGGCCAATTGTGCCAAGAAGAAAACAAACTCTGAATGAAGTGTCTTTGGTGCTCAACATTCTCTAGGGAATAGATTGGTGCTGTCAGGAGCAATCATGTCTCATGTTAACAGAACCCTAAGTTATTTAATACCATGTTCTACAGATCCTTGAAGTAGTTGAAGATTACCTATCTAGGCAGAATGCAATCTCTATGTAACTAAAGGACCTAATTAATTAGACTATATGTATAACAAACATGAACAACTATTGACCTATAATATTTAATACCTGTGTAACTTAAGGACTAAGACTTTACATCTGAATATTAAATAATCTGTAAACAAATGCGCAGCAAATGAAGACAATGACCTCAAAATGTAAACAATGTATAAGTATCTTGATCAGAGGTAAGAATAATATACAATGCAATATGAAAATATATCCTAGAAGCTGTATCAATATGCAAAATGTCCTAAACAGAGGTAGAAATATGCATGTATACAATCTGACAGAATAACTTTGCATAGGTGTACAAATATTGTAAGCAGAAATAACAAATATAATTTGAACTTGTATCAATATACAAAAACTATACCAATGTAAATTACCCATAATAGCCCACATGTATTCACTCTACTACCCACTATTATTATTCCCCTCTTCTTTTAATCTCTGAACCTACATAATTTCACCCCAACCCTCTACCTGATTCAAGTAATCAACAACCCCTAAATGGTGTTCCCAACCCAGAGGACAAACTTTTTTTTGGAGAGGAGAGGAAAGGAGAAGAGAAGAGAAGAGAAGAGAAGAGAAGAGAAGAGAAGAGAAGAGAAAAGGGGTGAGGAGAGGAGAGAACAGGGTAAGGGAGGGCAGGACAAGACAGGGCCACACAATTTTGGCTGCAGTTTAGGGAATTTGTGGGTTTTTTCTCATACCCCATCTCTGTTTGTGAACTCCAGCAATCTCATTGGCTACAGAAATAAGACTCTGGGGTCTATAACCTCTTTCCAGCAATCTCTAAGTTTTCATTTTAGACTTGGGGCCCAGCTTTGGAAAACTCTCAGTATTAAAGCACACATAAGAGTCATTGCTGAGCTTGGAGAGATTGAGACAGCCTATTTCCTTTATATAATGCATGCTATTATATGCATATCTATGATGCCATGATTGGGATATGTGAGATATTTGCAACAAAACAAATAAAAGTAATGTGCTATTGAAGGTCAAAAAGACATTTTTTTCTTTGTTCATGCAAAAAAATGTTTAAAGAAAAGGTACTACTTGGGGTGTTTATTGAGATGATCAAAGCTATAGAGGAGAAAAATGTACTTGGATGTGAGCATG
Organism: Microtus oregoni; assembly: GCF_018167655.1. Taxonomy (NCBI): domain Eukaryota; kingdom Metazoa; phylum Chordata; class Mammalia; order Rodentia; family Cricetidae; genus Microtus; species Microtus oregoni. Next base: position 14,321,227 of record NW_024543069.1, on the reverse strand, counting down.
ATAGAAAAGCCAAATAGGATCCATTTTGTTATGCTACCTCCTTCTGACAAAGTGCCTTCATTTCTATGAGCAGCACTCCATACTTTAAAACAAGACAGTCCTCAACGCAAAGGTGTTGCTGTCATTGCTTGTTTTCTGCTTGCTTTGTGATTAGAAGTGCTGATCACAGCTCAGAGGGCTGTAAAATATAAACCTGCTATCATAGCTTGCATGTAATTAGTTCTAAATGTGTGGCCTATTTACAATCGCAAAAAAAGTACACTGCGTTCTGCAAACACTTAAAACGCTCGCTATTGCCAGGCTTTTATGACAGCCATTAACGGAGCCGCAGCAGCAAGTGTTTGATGTGACAGTGGCATTAGCATACCACTCAGCTGATAAAGAAGCACTCCTCCCTATTTGCAGTGTGCTGCGCCCTGGCGAGCTGCGCCAGCCGACAAGAGGCTTTCTAGAAGCCTTGAGCAGCCATGGAATTCCTGCATCCCCTGATGTTCAGGGGAACAAGGAAGCATTTGCAATCTGACCATTTGCAATGGGCCATCTCCTGCTTCTAGAAGCCACATCCCTTACCTAAGTGCGCTTGGCACACACCGCCGACTTTTCTATGTTATTATAGGACATCTTCAGAACATTTGGTGTTTCTGTATCCTCTCTTATCTCATGCCTTGTCTCACAAGGAGGTTCCACAACCAGGATGGTGATCTTTTGGGATTTAAAGCAACTGTATTTAAGATGAAAGTGATTCTCCATCTCTTGGATGCATAGAAACCTAGCTGTATGGATCTCAGACTCACTACTCCTAAAAACAAATGTGGAAAGCCAATGACTGTATTAGTTACTTTTGCTTAACTATGACACAATGTGACAGAAAATATTTATTTTGACCCATAGCTTCACCCATGGTGGTGGGGAAGTCATAACAGTGCTAATGGCATTGCAACAGGATCATGTGGCGAAGGCCAATCATACTCGGGAAGAAAAATCAGCAAACCGAGAATGGAACCAGAACCAAGAACTAGATACAACCTTCCAAAATGCACCCTTAGTGGTGTGCTTCTGACAACTATTTCTAAATGTTCTATTTTAAACATCCCTCGTTTCTCAAAATAACACTACCTTCTTCGTTCAGAACATGAATGTATGAGAGATATTTCAGATTCAAACCAACATCCTCCCCTAGACCCTGAAGGCTCAAAGCCATCTTATAATGCAAAATGCATCTAGTCCAATTCCAGGAGTCCCCAGAGTGTTAACTGTCTCAACATTATTCAAAGGTTCAAAGTCAAAAGTCTCTTCTGAGACTCGAGACAAACTCTTACCCGTGAGCTCCTGAAAAATCAAAACCAAGTCATGTACTTCTGAATTACCGTGGCACCTGTGAACAGCCCCAGTACAAATGAGAGGACTGGGAAGGCATCAAGGAAAGTCCAGACCAAAGCAAGACCAAAACCCAGCAGGGCAAGCATTCAGTCCTATTGCTCCTTTCCTGGCATCTAGCACACGTGTGTAATGATGTAAATGTCACTGTGCTTGGGGGACCCACCCATGTTGCTATACTGTGTTCCACACACATGGACTCCCTCTTGGGGCAAGTTGGCACAGAGCCTTGCCATTCCTCAGTGGACTTTGCATATTTCTGGCATCTCCACCATCCTGGGGTCCTCAGTACAACTTGGGTTTCACCTTCACAGCTTCCTACAGAGCCCATTCAGGGAATATGACCCTGATACCCTTCACCTGGCTTCCCAGACTTTCCTTTAAACTCTAACAGTTGGGCTTCTATGACCTCCAGATCGCTTGCATTCCTTGTGCTTGAGAAACCAGAACCACATAGATGGTTCCAAGTTCTTCTGCTGCCTTGAGGATTAGAGAGGCACCATCTGGTCCAGGTTGTGGTTCCTGAGAGTCAGGGGTGGAGCTGAATTTAAGAAAATGCTTGCCTAGATCCTTTATCCCAGCATTGTGCCCTAGAGACTCCTTTCAGGCAATCTCTTTTTAAAAGTCCTTCACGTGAGTAAACCCTGGATCCTTGACCATTGGGATCTCATCCCTGGGCACCTGTTCTATCACCCTAGTGCAAAGCGTGTGGCCTCTGTTCTATCACCCTAGTGCAAAGCGTGTGGCCTCTTCTTAGCTATGCTAATCTCGTTAACAACCATGGCCACTCGGTCTGTACTTTGTCAATACTCTTTTTTCTGATCCAACATTTTCATGTTTCTGCTTCAGTTCTTTGCTTCTGGCCCTCACCGTAAGCCTGCCTAAGAGGATCTAACAATGGCCAGGCCGCAATCTGATGGCTATGCTGTATCAGACTTTTTTCTTTTGGACCACCGACCAGCTCCCAAATCATGACACAGAGACTTATCGTTAGTTTTGAATGTTCCACTAGTTCCACAAACTAGGCACATTTCTGGCTAGTTTGTTTAAATTAAATTACCGTGATTCTCATTACCTATTTTTTTTTTTTGCTTTGGGGCGTATTACCTTTCTTATTTCTTTATGTCTTACTTCCATTGTTTCTCTGAGTCATCCTAGTTGGCATCTGCCTGGCTTCTCGTCTCAGGCGTCTCTCTCCTTCTCTTTTTCTCCTTCTTCTCTCAAGCCTATGTTTCTCCTCCTATTTATTCTCTCTCCCTGTAAGTTCCGGCTATCCCTTCTCCTGCCTAGCTATTGGCCATCCAGCTCATTATTAGACCAATCAGGGGCTTTAGGCAAGCAAGATGAAACAAATGCCACATACCCTACATAATTGAACACACATTCTTAGACCATTAAACAAATACAGGAAAAACAAATGTAACACACCTTTACACAGTCAAAGCAATATTTTTCAGTACAAACAAATATAAGACATCTTCACATCGTCAAAATTATATTCTACAATACTACGCTGTCTTTAAATTCCTTCTGACCAATTAACTGATTCATTATTTTTATTTGTCCTCACTCAAATTTTCAAAACACAAGCAAAATCTAGCCAGATACTTTGCCAGACTAGTCAGTACTCTAGTTCTCAGCGGAGTCGCACTTTGTTCCCACTTGGAAGCCCCTGAGCATGGGCCTTACTATTCACCTCTCCATTGGCATTCTGGTCTTCTCGACTCCCACCAGAATCACCCAGGAGAACCTGCTTGCAGCAGGCTAATGCTCTTTCAGCCAGCACCTCCATATTCTTCCCAACTCATCCAAAACCTTAAGACCCACATACCAGTGTTAGTCAGAAGTAATCCCACCTCTCTGCTATCCATTTCTAGATTAATTATTTTGCATACCATGCCATAATGCTTGATAGAAACAACTTATGAGACGAAATATTCATTTTGGCTCCTGGAGCTAGAGGGTTTCCATCCACCATGGAGAAGAAGGCATGGTGGTACTCATGCCAGTAGAAGTCCTCACGCCACAGCAAACCAAGAAGCAGAACATGGGACTGAAACCAAGAGGTAGGACTAGCATTCAAAGATCCCCACAGAGCTACTTCTGCCAGTGAGGACTCACATCTCCTAAAAGTTTCACAGTCCCTCAAGTAGTGTCACCTTCTAGAGACCAAGTTTTCAAAGCATGAGTCTTTGGGGACATTTTAGATTCAAACCATAACTATGCCCAAGTTCTCAAATGCGTTATTTTGAGAGATGTCTCTATATTGGTTTTCAAGTATCTTTGTCTTAATTTATTCTTAAGTATTCAAGAAAACTATTTTTCCTAGGTTTATTATATTACAAACACATAATTTAAATGTTTCTGCGTAACTATGGTAACATAGATTGCTATTTTTGGTGCCACTTCTTCACGATTCCCTAACTGTGATGAACAATTTCTAGTAGTAATCACCAGTACTGGGCACCAAGGTGCCATGCATGAGGTCAAATACTTAGAGTATTTGAAGACACCAATGGCAGCCCAAGTCAAACAACTCATCTATAGGCTGAGTCAAGTCTAGACTAACAATATCCGTTCTCAGATTAATTGAACCCCTTGTTCTATGTCCCAATACTTATCTTATATCAGCATACAGTGGGAATTGAAATTCAAAGACATACATGGATTGACCAACAATACTGTTGAGTCAAGCAGGACAAATACCATATGATAGGGAGTTATGGGGTCTGTGGAAAATGAAAACCCATAATTGATCTGATATGAGCAATCCTACACTGTTGTCATATAGACAACTTATAGTTGTCTTATAGGCCATGCTCAGGGCTGTAAGTTCTCCATTTATTTGAGATTCAGAAAGTCTAGAATTTCTGAGAAACAGCCCCATTTTTAAATATCAGAAAACAAGTCGCTTGTTTTTATTTGTATCCTGATCAAACAAAAGGTATCTACAGACAAATTGTGTCCTTGGGTTAGCAGTTTCTAAAGTGTGGGTCATGGTATTTAAGAAACAGAAAACTGACTGATCCAGGAGGCAGTGTCAATGCCTCTGACAGGGAGGGTGTGCCAATACCTGTGAGAATTGTCGCTTACTTGGTCACCATCTTATGGAGACTTTGATTGTTTCTGTAGTCACTGCTGCTGACTCCAAGTTCCAGTCCAGGGAGGCATGAGTCTGGAACTAATCTCCAAAAATTGAATTTGGGTTTATCAGCTAGCTGTCTTTCTGTTTAAAGATTAGTTGTTGGGGTTTTTTTGTTTGTTTGTTTTGTTTTTTATTTGTTTTTTTATGCGAATGTTTGTCTGCATGTCTGATTGTTCACCAAATGTGTGTCTGGTGTCCACAAAGGCCAAAAGAACATGTCTGATTCCCTGGAAGTGAGTTAAAACATGTTTGCTAGCTGCCATTGGGTGCTGGGAACCAAACCCTAGTCCCTCCATAAGAACGCAAGAGCTCTTTGCCCTCTGACTTTCACAGAACATATAATGATGAACACTGTAGTTAATATTCATTAAACATTGCTTTAAATGTAGTATGTGTGACTGAGCAGGAATGGGAACAGCAGTCATGGTTGAAGCCTTTACATGATGCCAGACACTGATTGCATGTTTTGTACATATCACTTACATGGTCCTCAGAATAAAGAAGATGATCACCCACCCCACACTGAAGGCAGAAAATCGAGACACAGAAGAGTGAAGAAGTTGCCAGGATGCAGCCCTTTGGAAATCTGATGCCTGTATTTAAATCTAGTCAGCCTGACTCTGGGAAGCAGCTCTCACCACTGGGTCATGCTGTCACTCACCAAGGGGACCCCATAATCAAAACCCCACAAAAGAGCCACAGCTAAGACCATGGGGCCTACATTCTGGTCCTACGTCTTCTAATGTGTATATATAATGGAATAAAACTTAAATGAGCATTAGGAAAAGAGATAACCAATTCACTGTCAACCGGTGTTATGATGAGGAGGGAAACTGACATTTGCTGGGGACTTTCTCTACTAGTGACTCACGATATTAATATATCATTATACTATGATCAAAACATGGCAACGTGTACTGTCTTCCCAATCTGTGCCTAGGGAACAAAGGCCACTCGGTGGAGATGTGTCTGATCAAGGAAGTCTATTAAACAAGTCACAAAGGAGACCCTGAAGACTACCAGACTGGGAGCACACCACTTGTCTCTGGAACGAGCAGTCTTTTCTGGCCATGTCGGTGTCTGGCTTTAAACTTACTAACGCTCCTCAGGGGAGGACTGGGATAAAAGTTAGGAAGAGTATCTCAGAGTCCCCTAGGGCATACCAGGATACACTGTCCCCTCTTTCCCTGGAAGGTGGTTGACACAGAAGGAGGAATTACGTGGTCCCCTCTCCCCAGAAAGACGACATTGAAAGACTTGAGTAAAGATGCTTCCTGTTTCCGTCCTGCTGACTTCTGAGAGATCAAATTCAAGAATGTTTCCACTATATCAACTGTAAGAGTGAGGACCAGTCCAGCAATTTGGACTCCCGGGATCTCTCATCTATGGCAGTGACATCTTAACCCTAACCCTAATCCAGCTCCATCCCCCCCACACTTAAAATGCTCATCCTCCCACGGTTTTTACACATTGCAAATATTTGTAGTCCATTAAAAAGATATCAAGCACATGGAGGAATACATGTCCACATTTGGAAATCATAAATTTGAGGCACTGGGGAATACAGGCTCTCTTTATACGTTTTTTTTAAAAAGACGAGAAATGTTTCCTTTGATATTGAACAGAACTCTAACCCTAGCAAGCTGCACATTCTTTTTAGGGTATCCCTCCCTTAGAGGTTTCCCCAGTTATCTGGAAAGTTTTGTCTCAAGCGCTGTGTCTTCTCAACTCCCTACACTGGCTCTCAGAAATGGCACTCGCTTCTCTCTAAGTGGCCAGGCACATCTTCCAAGCCCTTAAGGGCATGCGTTCCTATATCTCTCCTGCGTTTTCTCACCTTTTTTTCACGAACGGTTCATCGAACACACACTTCAAGGTGTAAGTACACCAAAACTAAAAGGAAATAGCATCTACTAAGTGCTTCATGACCCAAGTCCAGAGAGTCTCTTTAGAAACCTGGTGTGCCCTGGGGGAGCTGAGAAACCAGTTCCCCACAAAGTTCCAGCAATACACGAGTCTATCCTCCAGATGGCGCTGCCTCCCACCCATCGACCATGCCCCCCCTCTCCTAGTTCCTTCTTTGTGATGCCCTGCCCCACCTCTAGGAAAGGAGGTAGGTGGTAGTTGCTGCACAGCTCTTCAGGAGCTGGTGGCCTTGGCAGAAGACAATGGCCTTGAATGGAATGGGGGAGGTTTAGTAGGTATTTGTAGGGTCTATGTGCCTGTGAATTTGTGAAATTAGTTCTGACAAAATGAGAGGATCTTTTCTTCTGCCCCATGCGAGCACCGCTACCCCTCACAAAAGGGGGGAGGGCTTATTCCTGTCCATCTTCCCTCTCATAGATAGTTTCAGTTGCCACACTGCCCAAAATCTGGTCACATGAGAAGGGGAAACAGCGACCAAAGAATTCTCTGTTTCATTTTTAGAACCCCACAAACACTCATCCCCAGAACTGCTCCCCAATGGCACCTTTCCCTCCTACCAACAAAACATTCCCACTCGTTCAGGAGAACCAAACTCTCCTCTTCCATCTGTCCACATCCCTGTTCCTAATCATTCCCCAAAACTTATGGGCTCTGCTCTAGTTCCTTTTCTTCAACTTTAAAAAACATTTGTTCCAAGACTGCTTTTAAAAACCAGCAAACAAACGCACGTCATCTGACGTGGGGCATCCTCTGGCCTCCCTTCGTTTGTACCTTGGCCATAGCTCTGCATTCAGATCTCTCTCTTCAGCTCTGCTCCCCAGTCCTCAGGCCCTCCCTACCAGTGCAGGGAGGTCAGGAAGCCAGTAAGTCAGGTCATCCCAAAACTCTCAAGCCTGCCTTACCACTTGCTTGAGTTTACTGTCAGTGTTGTAGATTGTAATAGAAGAAAACGCACAGACTTACAATTCCATGGGTCTACCGTGCATCCCTCTGGGTTCACGGCAAGACGCCAACAGGTAGGTGGTTTTGAGACATCTACCTATCATTTGGTAGGTGTCAATCTATCACACCTTACCATTTTTCTACCTTCAATGGGTGGTAGCTTGCCAGACGTCCTGAAAATTCAGAGTTATCATCTCCTCCGTGGCCTCTGCTCTGAACCTTCAGGTCTAACCCTGTCTTCTGGGCAGACAAGAAGTTTCTTAGAGGGACAGATTAGTTTTGCCACAACTACAGCCCCATCTCCTGGTAAAATATTCAACCCATGGAAGCTTTTAATAACTGTTGGATAAATGAGCAGAGCCTCCAAAACTTCAAAGATAGGGGACTGCATAACCAATGCAGCTCCAGTGTGTCAGCCCTTTGCCAGAAAAACACATTAGTGGAGCCCCTGCCAGCTCACACATTCTTCATGCTATAGTTGGGGAAGAGCACAGACTTGGTGGCCGGACGGGCAGACTATTTCTTACGTCTTAGACGTTGAATATTCTGTTGCTGAGACTGAATTACCCCGACTTGAGTGTGTATAAAGAATAGGCACATTTGCCACTTGAATATAGAGGCTAAAAGCCGAAGAATATATAACAGGGTCTGCTCCACCTCCATGGATGGCCTTGTGCTCCATCTGGGTACAAGGAAGGCATCACTTGAAGACATAGAGCAAGCCTGCCAGCGCAGGTCTCTCTGCCTCTCTTTCTTTTTAATCTTTATAATTAACTTTATTATGAGGAGCTTGCAAATGAAAACATCCCATAGTGATATTGGCCAGACCCAAGTTCTTACACCCCTCAATGACCTTCTATATATGTAGAGTGGCCATTGGTAAGGTATGGAGCTTTACCTTGAATTTTACACATCTGTTGCCTCTTCAGAGAAAGTCGCTAATACTGTGTGTGTGTGTGTGTGTGTGTGTATGTGTGTGTGTGTGTGTGTGTGTTGGGGGGCTCCATCCTCATGACTTCATCTAATCCTAATCACTTTCTGAAGAGCCTATCTCCGAATGCCATTTCCATATGAAGTGAGGGCTTCAGTTCCTAATATGTGAATTTCTGGCACACAGCTCAAACTGTGCTGACGTATTAGCCTGACTTCTGGCAAGCTGCTGTACCCACATCAGCTCCAGTTTCACCAGGAGGACAATAACATTAGTGCTGACTTCATAGGGTTCTTTCCAGAAGTAAATGCGAAGTGGATGGTGCAGCAATAAGTCTGTGTGAGAGATTCTAATTGAGAAGAAACCAGGAGAGGATCGACACGCTTAGAAACCACAAATAGGACTCGGGAGACAGCACAGGGCGTGAAGAGTTTGTCTCACAGGCTCGAGGGCCCAAATTTGACCCCTAGAGCCCATGCCAAAAGCTAGGTATGATGACATGCTTGTGTAAGCCCAGCACGGGGGAGATGAGACAGGTGGCTCTCCAGGGCTCCCTGCTTAGCCAGCCTAGCCCACTGGGTGAGCTCCAAGCTCTTTTTTCCAATGCCATCTAACTGTAATTAATAGGAACTTAGGCTATGAAAGCAATTCTCTCAGATTCCAGGTTTTATTTGCAAAGCACTTGAAGTAACTGGGTTATAAAAGTTATATGGATGCATTTTTATGCTACCATTACTCTCTGGAATTAGTTTCCAACCATATAGAGAAATATGTGAACACGAGCGAGCTCTCCCTGCCCGTTGATTGCTTTGGCTGACCAGCCTGCTTCACCAGCTCCATAAGTCCCATTTTGTGGTTTCAGGCTGTCAGGAGGTCACTCACTGATGACTCAGACACGCTGGCCTGGAGGTATTTGTGTGATCTCCCGAGTCGGCAGAAAATCTGCCCTTAGAATGAAGCAAATATATCCGTGCTCTTGATGGCTTCAAGTTCTGCAGTGGGGGGGCCTGACCTGACGGCTGCTCGTCCTGAGGGAAAAATAAAGAAAACCTGAGACGCGCGTGCTATTTCCATGCATCTGCTGTTAGAAAATTCAGCAGAGACCTGGACAATAAAGGTTAGACTTGTAGTGTCACAACAGAAAGGCAAGCAACTTGAACTTGGCTTCAGCATACCAAACAGACTGCTCTTCCCGAGATCTGTAACTCACGTAGCCATTGAAGATGCACAGCAGAGGAGCGTGAAGTGGTGATGGTCTGGATCCCTAGTCACAGCATCTGTGTGCTCTGATCTTCATTTGGATGGCAATCCCAGTACCACTTTGCATAATGTTCTGGCTAAATACTTTTTTTTCAGCTGTTCTTATCAATTGTCTTTACCAAATACCCACTTTTCAGAGGTTTGCTGATGCTTTAGAATACACCCCAAAAGGGAAGGGGAATCAAAACTGGATACTAATGAAAATTCTTGTGCTTTATGAAGAAAAATGCTCTAAAATGGAAAAAAATCGTTCTGCCCACATTTACTGTGAGCGGATAAGTTATCTGTCTTTGGGAATGAATTATGTCATTGCCCTTCTCTTCTCAGTCTGCATTTAGGCCAGGGGCCCATATCAGATGCATTAGATCAGAGTTTAATCATCTTTATAACTAGGTGTAGTTTTTTTTTTTTTTTTTTTTTTTTTTTTTTTTTTTTTTTTTTTTTAAGGCTCTAAAAAAATACCCCCAACGCAATGACACCAGCTCCTCCGTGAGTCAACTGTCGTTCCAGGGATTTATGGTAATTCCTCTTCTTGAGCAAAAAGGAAGCTAATTGAAACAAACTCGGCACTCTGTACTAATGCCGTCTGAATGCAGCGCGCCCTGCCAGGCACAAAGTGACATGGAAAATGAGGCCGTTCCCAACAACACCATGGCTTCTCAGTTTTATGTATTTTTTAATTTCCTCTATGGAAAATCTGGTCTTCATAAAAGAACTGCTAGAGAAAAATGTGGAAAAAGTTGATTCATTCCATATTTACATTCTTTCTGGTACCTGGAAGGGAACCAAATGCAAAAGGATGCCAAAAAAGAAGTTAGTTAAGTCATTTAGAAAACTCATCTTCCCCCAGGCAAGAGGACAGAGAGCCTTGGGAAAGGCCTGTCTTGATAATGTGAACCACCCTTTTGCCTAATGAGACCTGGCTTCTAACCTCTTCCCCAGGCTTCAAGGAGGCCGCCTTCAGAAATTGCTGACTGCCCTTCGTGCGCAATCTACCCCCACAAACCTCCCCCAACCTGGGAGTTAGTGTCATCCAAATCCCCAAATTCCTCCTCTGATATATGAACAGATCAAGGCCCTTAGTGCAAATGTATCCACCAGCAAGGAAACATCGAGTCTCAGTACAGAGTCTCCGGAAGGCCTCCCGGCCTGATCTGCTAATGCTATTGCCATTTTGCTTTGAAGAGCTGAGCGAAATGAAAGCAAGGTGTCCCACTCACGAGCGGAGGGCAGCCAGGACCTTGCAAAGCTGCCAGATGCCTTTCCCCATCCCGCCTGTCATTAACAGCTTCATTTCATTTCATCTGCGATAAAAAAAAAAAAAAAAAAGAGGAGCCTGGAAATGGCATTATGGGTTCAGTTATCCAAAAACACATCCGTGGCCTTGAGAAAGCTATTACACAAATGTATGGTTCTCTTTGAAAGGTCATGGTTTCACGGAGTCACCGTGCAACACCAGTCAGGACTTGTGACTTGTACAGGTAACAAAGTCCCCCCCCCCCCCCCCGGAACAAAACAGTCCTTCTGAAGAGACAACATGATCACTTATCTCAGAAAGGGCAAATAAATAGCAACTCTAAGTTGGTGGTCAAGCCAGCTTTCAGAAACGTGAGGGTGAAGATTGGTTAAGATGGCTCGGTGGGCAAAGCGGCTTACAGCACAGAAGCCCAGAGGCTGGATCCTAATCTTGGAGTCCACATGAAGATGAAAACAGAGAGCAAACCCCACAGGTTCCTCTGACCTCTACATGGGCACAGTGGCATTCCCTAAATGCTACACTTTCCTAGTTCCAAGAGTTCTAACTGCAGTACTGCCCTGTAAGGTCTCGAAAGATGGAGGCTGTGTTTTATTCTTCTTAGCCATCATCAGGAGTGTCTGGCCTATAGTTGTTGCTCAATAAATAGATCTTCTAGTGCAAGCAAATTTCATCCGAGCATTTACTGTGTGTGTTTCTGCCACACTCCGAGTTTTCAGAAGGTTCTCTGTCTCCTTGGGCTCTCCGAGAGCCTGGACAATCCACGCACCAACACCAACGTTTAGGTGAAATTATTCTAAACGAATGGCGAAAACATCACATTTTAGATGCTGCAAACCCTTTGGGAAGAAATAAGATCCAAAGAATTAAAATTAAAAAGTGTCCACCACGTTAACAAACCTGAGCTTTACATTTTCCCTTCACACTTCTATTTCTTTAGAAACATTATCCTTACGTAGTCATAATCATAAATTTGGCTTTGCCAGCATTCTTCTCATCGTGTCGTGTTTCTAGTAATTGCAATTCTAAGGTCTAAAAGTCTCCTACCACAACCCTATAGATGCTGATGAAATGACAGCCCTACGTCTTTACTGTGTCCTCCTCAGACTCTCTTTTCAGCTGCCTCCTAGACTGCACACCCAAGTGCACCCCAGGAATCACAATTTAAGACACAGTACAAAGGACTAAACCTGTTATTGAGCCTGATCTTCCTTCTGCCACCCCAATTGCAGGGAAAGTCATACCATCCCCTTCCAAGGAGTTCCCTAACTCCTCCTCTTTCCTGTTTCCCCAGGTTCAAATCCAAGTCAACACCATATTTGAGGTTTTCTTAAATCTCTTTCCCCTTTTCTACCTTCTTTGCTATTTCCCCCCATTCTCACCATGAGTATTGACACAGCTTCACAATGGCGTCTCCGCCTCATTCATTTCCCATCAGACCTCCAAGGTCATCTTTCAAAAATGGATATTGATTTTCGTCATGCTGCTACTTAACTTTATCCAGTTGTTCAACATTGCGATGGGCAGGCACTAATATCTACAATGAACAAGCAGGGGTTTCAGCAATCTGGCTCTTTCCTACCACTCCAAGAGACAAGGTCTGGGTAGGAGCCTGGGGTTTGCCTGAAAACTATTCCAGAAGAAAGCCGGGTGGGTTAGAGGCTGCTTTTGGAAGATATGGGGTTAAACCCTAAAAACAACCCTATATCTGTGATCTTCAAGACAAGACAGAGGGAAGGAACCTTTCTGAAGGAAAAGGAACCAAATTCAGGAAATTCCAAAAGAAAAGAAGGCAGGATAAAATAAAAGCGGAAGCCAAAAGCATTCTCTGGACTGAGAAGCAAGTGTCCATCACACCGTTATGTGTGGAACTAAAGATGCAAAATGAGATTTTCCATCTTGGGGCTCCAATGAGCCTTAAGGCAACACTTAGGGTGCCCCACCTCTGTATAAATAGTGCACGGTCCCTTCTGCCAGAGTGCCCTCCGACCATTTATCTGTCTGACTAAGCCACTCTTCAAGTATCACCTCCTCTGTGAAGTCATCCCCGGATCCTAAGCAACATTCAGTCTAAGTGGCATTCGAGGGCCATGCTTTGGCAGGGAGCATCCAGCTCAAGACAGAACCACAGAAAAACACTAGAAATACATGCAAAAAGAAGGCGCACTCTCTCAGGATACTCACAAATGGGTCTCCTAGGTCCTTCTGTGATTTTGATGTGGTGTGTTCCCCAATGTTTCAGAGAAACTTGAAAGGTCTTGGTCAAGGTGAGGTGGCGCCCTATAACTGGAGGTTTCTCTCCTGCTTGCCAGTTCCCAAGTACCCACTCTGAGGCTTAATATTAATTACCAACTGTTTGGCTAATGACTCAGGCTTATTACTATCTAGCTTTTACATCTTAAATCAGCTCATTTTTATTAATCTATGTATTGCCATGTGGCCATGGCTGATTACCTCACATCTTGCTTCTCTGGAAGCTGCTGGCAGCTCCCAGACTCTGCCTTCCTTTTTCTTTTATCTTTGCTTGGCTATTGGCCAAATCAGCTCCTTTATTAACCAATGGTAATAAGACATATTCACAGTCTACAGAAGGGCATCCCACATAAGCACCCATAATTGACAGTTTTTTTCCATAAGAATCTAAGGCCACTAATAGACCAGCAAATGCTACAGAATGTCTCCAATTATTCTCAAATGTTTAACTTGTTCAAACTGAATAGAGTCCTTAAAGCCTGTACTATCTGATCATCTATAGACTGACAGAGCCAAAGACCAGATCTGCAGTTTATCCAATAGGAAGTCTATGTAGAGCTTTTTGGAGGGAGGAAGCACCAGAAACCAGTTCAGTAGTCATGAACTAATACTTTTTGTAAATTGAATTGACCTTTCTGTGCCCATTTTACCTTAGCTCCATCTAAATCAATTAGTTATGCAGCTCCTCAGGAAAGGGTCTGAAACCCTTCCAGCCATGTAACCTCCCAACAAGGGCTTAATGGAACTTTGCAGATGTGCTACAGTGACTTGGGACCTAGAGCTGACTACACCTACTGCTGCCGTTAGAAAACGAGGAAACTTCTTACCACACTAGGAAAGGAATTATGCTTACGTGAGTTCTCTCTCTCTCAGCTAACCCTGGGACATGCACACGTTCATGTTTACAATTAGGAGCATTATTATTATTAAAGCAAAGGGGCTTGGGCAGTCTTCTGGTAACTAGAGGTTTCTTCTCATAGAGACAAGCAGGAAGCCATGCACTGCTGAACTCCAGTGAGGTAAACACCACTGTTGAAGCCTCCCACCTTGGAATATGGCATGGGTTGCTATGTAACGACTTTAAAATGCAATTATAGATGAATGTGATCCAGTGTGTTTCTCTCTACACCCGGAGACTTGTTTAGATCCCCCACATCTGAATCTTCAATGAGCTCTTCTTCTGCTGATCAATGTTTATAGTATTTACGTACCACACGATAGGGCCTGAATTTTAGAACCAGGTCTAACCAGACTGTGACTCCTTCCAGCAGAGTTTCATTGGTGACCACATAAAAGTGACAGTCAATGGTCAAATGAAATTGGGACTGAAACCATTGGCCATGAAAGAACTAATCCTTGGAGAGCCAGCTTCCTAATAAATGAATCATTTTGAAGGCCTACAGAATGATTATTAGGTCCAAATGTCACGCTTCATCTGCCTCTGCAGCCACGTTTCAGGAGAGAGCATTGATCCTCTCTCGATGAAAAGCAGGACGCCTGAAGAAAGGACAATGTTGGTTTCATAAGTGCCACCCTTACGTACTTCCCATGCCAGCTAAGTCTGCTAACCCTCTCGGAGCTGCATTGGCTCAACACGCTAAGCCAAGACCCAAGGCCGCCAACTGTGTAAGCTCTCTCATCCCTTTCCTCTGGAAAGGGAAACATGTGAGCAGGAGCCAGCCGTCATGCTGACAATCTGTGGCACGGGAAAATGGACTGCAGGTGTTATAGTCACTCTGGGAACAGCCACCGCCAGCAAAGCACCAAGCAGGTAACGTGCAGGGGAAGAGGAAGAAAGGGAAGAACATGCCAGAGGACTATGCTTATCATTTTATTTCAAAGCTTATTTCAACGCTTATTTCAAAGCTCAGTGTAAGAATAAAGAAAGGTTAATAAAACCACAGTTTCATTCTAGTGAAAAACTTACCTAAAGAAGGAGCATCAGTATCAATGGGTCACTGAGCTACAGCTGCATCTTTGTCTCTCATACTAAGTGAAAAAATAATTGCTAAACTGTTTCAATACAGTTGAGCAATGGGCCTCAGGAGAGAGCTGGGTTGTGCAGCTGAAGAGGTGAAACAGGAAGATAGGAGGTTCGATGTCATCCTCAGCTACATAGCAAGTTCAAAGCCAGCCTGGGCCACATGAAACACAGTCCCAAACAAAAACCATCAGATAATTCAGTAAAAAATCCATGACCATATCTTTGGCAGTCAACTCTAAGAGTCTGCCAAGAATTTCTAATGAGTTTGAGAAGAGTCCCACTTGAAATATTGGGGAACCACTTAGTGCTTAGCTGTACCAATAGAGCAAGTGCTGGGTATTAATTTCCTGGGGTTGATGGAACAAAATACCACAGACTTTTTGGATTACTGCAACGTAAATGGGTTTTCTCTCAATCCTGGAAGCCAAAAGTCCAAAATTAAGGGATCAACAGGGCTGTGCCCCTACAAAGGGTCTGTGGGGGAACTGATTCCTTCTCTCATCCAGCTTCTGGTGGCTGTCAGCCTGCCTCGATTTGTAACATCACCATCTCACTGCCTGCTTCCAAGGTCAGTGTGCAACCTCTCTTTTATATATGTCAATTTTCTCTTTCCCCGTTTCTCATAAGGACATCTTTGATGGCCTTCTTGTCCCACCCACATCATCCAGGATATCTCAAAAATCCTTAATTTAATTTCACCTGCAAAGGCTTTTCTCCAAATAAGAGAAAAGGAAATTCAGTCTAGGGATCAGGACATAGACACCTCTGTAGGGAGAGGGGCTTGTCAATCCACCATGGAAGTAGAAGCTCATTGGAGGATCAAGCAATGACAGTTTGCTTCTTCTGAGTTGACGGATCCTCCACAGTACCCTTTAAAATGGCAGAAATGTAAACTGGCAGGCACAAAATATTGGGCATTCAATATAGAGAAAGCAGCAGGTGCAAAGACCATCACGCTTCCAGCAAATGAGGTATGAGGCTGTGTGTAGAGCCCACGGGGAGTGATTATCATTGCTCATTGGTCCTGACTAGAGGACATGTAGTAATGAGCAGGGTTAATCAGCCTGGGCAGCTAGGATGGAGCCAGACTACACAATCTCGAGAAATACACGTAAAGAAGCCCAAGCTTAATATCAACAGGCAACAGGGGATCCTGGTGGTTTTAAATGGGGAAACACCATGATAGCTAATTTTCCAGGATGCTAAAACAGCCAATACATCTTTTTTTCCAGCATGGACCTCTTCACTTAGCCTACTTCATTAACAAACCCTAACCCATTGCATTATTTTTTCTTGGAAACATTTACAAGATTTTCCTACTGGACTTAGCCATTCTGTTAGAGAAAAGTTAAGCAAAAAATAAATTACATTTATGCACACACGTGTCTTTTGCCTTGAAGAGAAGGTTCTCTTCACCAGCAATTATATATCTGGCTTATCATAAAATCCTATCATGTAAATGCACTGGGCTGACTCAAAGATAAAATTCTGATTATAACAATATGGGGGCTTTACAATATTCCACTAAGAAGAAAGGGAATGCTAGTCCAGGTAAAACTATTTTGATCCATAAATTATGCAACTTTGTATTTATTCAATTAAGGTAATCCTTAAATGAATCCTTCTGTCCAAACTCTGTGCGAGCATTGCACCATCCAACAGGCAGGCAGTGCTGAGGGATGCCCGTGAGGCTGGCCCGTTGGACCTGCCCACTGCACAGTGGCTCCAGTTGCTCATTCGCTTGACTCCTCGGGTATTTCCAAAAGTGTGACATCAGATTTAATAAAAAACTCCATCTGGCTCCAGGGCTGTGCAAATCCAGGTGAGGCCTCACAAGTCCTTAAAGCTTGATTGTTTGGGGCGGCAACAATGCCACGATCAGATGGAGTTTTATTAAATCTGTGAAAGCCTTACAGAGATATATTTAAAAAACCAATATGAAGTATTGAGAGGTCTGTCCTTGTGGTCACATGCTGAAATCGCCATGGCTGTGTGGGGATTTGATGGGCTCTTGTCTCTAGCCTATCCTGCGTACGTGTTTGCAATAGTACTGGCTATTGTTCAGTTTTTTTTTAACTGATATCAAACGAGTGACTTAGTTTGGGAAGCCAACAATGCAGAGAATTTCCAAAAGGACTTTGACCTCTCTGCAGTTTGCTGGTGGCTAGGACTCTTCTACAGGCTTTGATGACTGTCATCTTGAAGAGCAGATTTTGGTTTCTAGTTGAGATGGGGACTCTGTACATAAGCTACGTGTATTCTTGCTTATTGAGTAACATGGTCGACACCGATTTGACTGTTAGCCACATCGCGGAGCAAGTGGTGGCTCATCTAAGAGAAACTAGGAGGTAGCGACAGGACAGCTGGAACGTATTACCTCCCCAGACAACAACGCCGGTGGTCAGTTAACGTTGCAGGGTTGTAAGATAACAATACAAGCAAACCCTTTGTGAAGTCCCTCCCAGCCCCAAAATGTGGGTTGTATTGAAATTCCATGAAACTAACATTTTAAATTTGATGCCTTTGGAAACCAAGAGAAACATTTTCAAAATGGCATTTATTGTAGTAATCTAACCTCTGGAAGCCATCTGGAAGACACAACAATTTGGAAATCACCAACGGTAAACATAGTATCTTGTTTTTCTTCCTGCCACTACCACTTAAGCATGGAAGGCACTCGAAGCCTCAAGGGGTTGCTGCGTTTCTATTGGAAGTGGGTTTTTGTTGTTGTTGTTTTGATTTTTAAGAAAAGAGGAAAACAATAAATACAGAGTGATCTTACAGAGTGACAGAGGCGGTAGAATTTGGGGGTGGCTCACCAAAGCTCCCGACTCCATCCGACTGGCCAGTCTGAAGTGCTTATCCAGAAAGTCACTGGGTTGGTGAAACTAAAGAAGCATTTGGTGGTTACTTTGAACACAATGGTGTGCAATCATAGACCTTAACAAGCTTATGTGTCCCATTAAAAATAACCACATATTCAATATCTCAGGACTACGGTCAACCAAGTATTTTGCTACTTCTGGCCTCTGTTTTAATGTTCCAGTACAGACCACGTGAACCAAATCTTGAGATTCGTGAGGTGAGTTTTCACGGGTGCAGAGCTGTTGGTTGTTTGGGAACAATCTTGTTTTCCTCTACAGTAGCACGGAAGGAATATCTCACACCAACATTTTTTATGCTCAAACTGTCAACTACAGTTATATTAAGACAGTATCATTTGAGAGATTGGGTATCCAATTTCTGAGACTTCCAAAAAATGAAATTTCAAAACTATTATGACCTTGGTCACACATGGATGCTAATGCCTTTCAGACACAAGAATATTCCTAAATAACTTCAGCAATTTTCTTTCTTTGCTCTCCCTTACATGGTGTCTGATCTTAGTGTATTGGTGTGTGCATGCATACGTGCGTGCATTGTATGTGTGTGTAAGGGGTCTTTGTGAAATCTTGTAAGCTCGCCCATGTTCCTTTCTCTGACCTGAGTTCTCCCAATCAGGAAATGAAAAGAAGGCAGATACCAAAAACCCAAGAGGGCCACTTCTTTGTTTAAAAGCCATGACCACAGAAACCACAACTCTTCACTCAGGGCCTATATTTGATTCAGAATCCAGAAAGCCAGAATTTTTCACTTGTGATGCACATGGCAATTCATCCCAGGAAAGTCTGTGATATGAAACAAGAAAATGCCATGGAGAGCATTTAGAAGTGTTCTTACTGTTGCCTCGGTGCCTGTGGACCCATAGTGGACATCCAATTGAGGTCTCTTGGATTTCTGCTCCCCCATGCAGTATTTTCAAAGTAGAGACTGAGTCCATCCACGAAAGTCCTTCTTGCTCTTACAAATGTTCTTACTATGCTCCTGTACATGAATAGGAAAAGTTGTTGATAGTACTTCATAGTCTTTTAAAGATTTATCTTTATTTCATATGTACGAGGGTTTGCATGCATGTGTGTATGTGCACCTTGTGGATGCCTGGTGCCTGCAGAGGCCAGAAGAGGGCACCAGATCCCCAAGCACTGGAGTTAACAGTCATGAATCAAGCTGTGCAAGGAACTTAGTCCAGGTTTTCTGTAAGAACAGCCAGTGCTGAGCCTTCTCTCTGGCACCAACACATCATCACACTTTTATTTTAAAAAAAAAATACTGATTTCCTGTTCCCTGTGTTCTAAAAGGATGGAAGCAATCTTATCCTACAAGCAAAAGGAATACACTAATAAACTATAAATAAGACTCTTCAATTGCTGTTTCCATATTGCTCATGACTTTACCATTACTTGATTACTTGTTATATTTGTGTGTATGCTGTTTATAAATGTTCCTGTTTGTGTGTGTGTGTGTGTGTGTGTGTGTGTGTGTGTGTGTGAGAGAGAGAGAGAGAGAGAGAGAGAGAGAGAGAACAAGGGGTTAATATACAAGGTGTTCCTCTACCCATTTGATTGCTAGAGACAGTGTATCTCACTGACCCCCAACATCAGCAATTTATTAGACCAGCTGGATAGAAAGCACCAGAGATCCTGTTGTCACCCTACTGTCAGTTCCAAGGGTGGAGATCCAAACTCAGGTCCTCATGCCAGTCTCTGGAAGAGCCCTTCCCCAGCCCTATTGCCAGAGAACTGAGAGCTGTTTGACTTTCTGGTAAACATGGCTGAAGGTATAAACAATTCTGCTTACACAACACCAGGGGAGGAGGGTCAGCCCAGCACGTCTTGCTTTTCTATCATATCATATCATATCATTCATTTATTTATTTCTGATCATTTTTGTTGTTGGTTCGTTTGAGGCCAGATCTTGCTATGTTGCACCAGTGGTTTCAAACTCCAGGCTCTGGGCCTCAGGATTTAAGGTCCCTCCAGTGATCAGATGGTCATTCTCCTAGCTGGTATTGCGATGCATCCTCCAGAGAGGCTTCACGCTCCAAGCTCTGGGTGTGGTTTCCATATCATGTGTACAGAGGGAAGCGATTAGCTTCTCTGTAACATATATGCGCTAAATGGTAGTGACCTTTCTGCCCCGTGTATCACTCTGCCATGCTATCAGGTTCAGTGACATTAGCACTGTTCCTGAAGATCTCCATTTGTCTCTGCTGCTCTCTAGGCTTCTCTGGCCTCCTGGGGATGCTTATCTGCATATAATAAAATTCAATTCATTTTCAGACTAGATTCGCAGGGATCATTTTCCATATCATCTTGTCTACCATTCCATTTCAAATCTTTGTCCTTAAGCAGTTTAAGTAATTGCATTTAACGCCTGTGAGAGCATATATCTCTGTATTTAATTTGCAGCATCAACTCGCTCTGAGGGTTAACCCAGTACGCTTTGAAATGTGTCACTCACTCCTTTTACAATGGTTTACAACATTAGCGTTAGTTGTTTTTCTTTTATTCCAGAGTTTGAGTTTGTATTAAAAATTAAATATGCTTGAATTCTTCTCATTACACCATTTTGCATACGTCCAATTAAATTTCACTAATTAGCTTTCTACTATCATTAATGTTTAAATGTTTTGTGCTCAGGCAAAGCCATTGTTAACTTCCAGCTATTCATATTGCCAATTATCTGATAATCGGGTTTTAAAATTTTTACCATGGAGCTCTTTGAAATTTAGGGCGTGCATGTATGTGTGTGTGTGTGCCTATCCATACATACATATTTTATAATGCAATTTTAGCTGCTGGCTACTTTCTAAATATACTAAAGTATGGCTTGAAATTAAACGTATATTTATAATGTTTACTACTCAATTAGAAATGCCAGAAGGATAACAATAATGTATCTTAAGTTTTAAGTGATGAAAAATTGGTTAAGATTTACCATTTAACAAAAACATAGATGTTATTTCAATGATTCCATTGTCCGATGTCCACAAATAGCCCCTTAATCTCAAGAAAATACTACCTGTGTAGAAACTTCACAAAATTCGTGTAAAATTTAGTTTATTCTATGTGTGAAAAAAATCCCCAGAGAGCCGAATTTTCTCCTCACTATGCTATACTATGACATGGCTTTTCCCATATTCTAGTTAACTGTTTCACTGAGACAGTGGCATTGAAATATGTCAGGCACTCTTCAATAACAATCAAAATGATGAAATACAAATGGCGTGTAGTTTTTTAAAAAGTAGGATGTAAGAGAATATTTAGTTGGTATTGATATGTCTTTTATGATAGGGAAAAGCAAAGACAGTTTTAGTCAGTCTATACATTAATGATAACTACACCCTGTTCCTTGAGCAACTGATTGATGCACGGCCAGTTCTTCTGAACTGAAGCATTTCCTTCGGGAGACGTGGGAGACTGCGGGAATAAACAAACTCCACTTGTCTGAGAAAGCCAACACGCACAAGACCCACAAGGGCCCCTCGGTGAAGTACTGGAAGCCGTGAGCAGCTGCTGGAGGACAAGACTGACCTGCTGAGCTGCAGAGTGCGGATCTTCAGCACCCCCCCCCCCCCCCCCCCGAGCTCTAAAGAAGCAGCGTTTTTGAGTCACCCCCTGCATTGGGGTGAGCTTTCCCATGATGGGGTTGTGCTTGAGTTGCATCACCTCTCACCTGTACTCCTGTAAGTGACCCCAATAAGATCTTACTGCTTCATCGAATTGGAGTTTGGTAGAAGCCTTCCTTTGGTCTGTTGTGGGAATGGAACAGCCTGATGGAGGCTGGAGAGGTGGCTCGGCAGTTCACATCATTGGCTCTTCTAGAGGAGCCAGGTTGGGCTCTCAGCACTCACACAGAGGCTCACAACCATCCATAACTCCAGAGCCGGGGAACCCGACAGACTCTTCTGGCCTCTTACAGCACTGTGTGCATGTGGTGTACAGATGTGCGCTTACTCCCATCCATATAAAAGTAGTTAATACAACTTTAAAAAAAATTAAAGAAAGAGTAAAGTATCTTGAACACACATCCATTACAAGGTTTCGCCAATTTGCAACTCTGGCTCTAACTTTGCCTTTGGTTTTCTAGCTACATACAGTAAAATGAGGAAGAAGCACGGCACTCTCTTCCTGGCGAAAGCTGAAAGCAGAATTCTGCAGATAATATTATTTGCTGTATAATAAGGAATAATTATATAATAAGGAATATGCTCCGTGCACAACTCGTTTCCTGCCTCAGGATTTCCTAGGACCTCGGGCACCATCTTCCCCCTCACCCTTCCCTCGCAGCGTCTTTCTTTCTGCTGTAAATCTCTGTCCTGATTATAAAGTCTCATTTGCACTCCCTATTAAATTCAGCTTATCAAGAAAATGTTTACTGTTTTTCGCCATCCTGAACCATAGCTGGAATTTCATGTGTTTCTGACTTGGGTTTTCTCAGGCTCAACTTGATAAGATTAGGGCCGATGCTATTTTGGACCCAGAACTCAAGCAAATGGTTACTGTTTGTGGATACTTTGAAGTGCTGCCTTTGCTATAAAGATTATCGGGCCGGTAAGTCTATTTAGAATTTGCGGTTATTTCAATTTTTCCCGTCTCTCATCACTAAGTGTGTTGATATATGTGCCAAGATTCCCAGCTTTATCATCACCTCCACACGGTCTATTAACAAGCTGTGGAGAAAAATATCCATCTGGGGGAAAATGACAGTGTCAGGGGTTGGACTTGATGGCTCAGTCTCATAACAGAGCAACTGGTGCTGTCATGGGGAGGAAAGCTGTCCTTTATGTGTTAAGATAAAAAAAAAATAATAATTTCCAATTTCCATATCATGTCTAATAGAATCATAAGACACATTTTCATTCGGCCGTTCGCATGATTTTTAAAATAACATTAATTTAAAAACTATTTATATGCAAATGTTATCAGCATCTTTATTCAGCTTGTTAAGAATCTTTCCCTTGGTTTTAGCCAGGCATATGGCAATGTACTCAAATCTGGCAATTACGTTTGCTATTTGCCATGCAGGCGTTAAAACTTCCTGGGAAGTTTTATGAGCACCACACAGAAAGTTTCCAATACCGATACAAGACGATTAAAATAGTTCTAAACTAATCACCCTATTATCAACACGGTTCGCAGTGCCGTCCGAACACAAGCAGGACGTGGGAAAGTGTTTCGTTGCTCTTGGAAATGAGTTTGGAGACATTTGCAACCGGACAATTAGTTCTAGAAACAGAAGCATGTGTCAGTTGAGGTACATATGTGCGCCCACCTCGGCTTCTTCGGAACAGAAGGTTATCTCTGAGTTGTTTTAGTCGAACATGAAATGGGCTGTCCATGGCGATTCAAGCCCAACGGTCCATGTGATTCTATAATTACTTACGCCACTTTGCTTCTGTGGAGTCATTCATTATGTGACTGGTCTTATCTTGTCATACCTCTGTGTCATTAGCAATGCTCTAGTGCATTAGTGATCAAATGCAGGCTTAACGGTCAGTGATTAGAACGGGCAGCTGCCAGCGGGGTGGGGAGGGTCTGCTCTACACCGCTCAATGGATTTCTGTTACATTATATACTGGGATCCTGGAGAACGGACTTTTCTTTATGAAGAGGAAGAGGCAGGGAATAAAGATTTGTACAGACAAATAAAGGTTACTGATGCTTTTAAGAGTACGAATTATTGATATTTTTCCAAGTGAAATTGAGAACTAAGTTCTAGCTTACATAGAAATCACAAGCCTAATGAATCTTATTTAGATAAAGAAGTGAGAAGCTGGACTGAATGTCCAGGGTGTGATGAGTTCATGCCAAATTTTCTCTGTTCTGGGCTGGACCACTTTGGGCTTGCGGTTGGTTTTAAACGTGAGCGCCATGGCCTCACCCCCTCGCAGTGCTCACTGCCCTGTGCGCCCTTCCTAGCGCTCAGAGACAGGGGAACACTTATTTCTCAGTTCACCTGATTTTCCCGGTAAAGAACAAAAGGGAAGTGACGTGCTTGGATGTAAGTGGGGCTCTCTGCTCCTAAAACAAGAGACAGCTTGTTTTTCTTTACGATACAATGTATCAGCATTGTATTCTATTTATTTGTTATTTATCGACTTTAAGCCTCTTCAACTCAGTTAAGTACTTTCAAATCCATGTGTTGTTATTTTTTTAACACTATCAATTATTTCTACATTCTGGATTAGACTGAAAATGCATAACTGAGTTTTTTGTGGCAGAACATAAAACAGGAAGACATGAATATGTGGGGCTTTCAAACTAAAAAAGAAATTATAGAAAACTAACTAAAATTCAAAACGTATCATAAGCTAAGAAAATAAATGAAATCAGTTTATTGTAACATTAATAAAATGTCTAAATTGCACCAGTATAAACTTTTGAGTGTTAAAACACAGGCATGTGAGCGTTGTCAATCAGCTTAACAGCTGAGGAGTTACCCAGAGCAATACAAACCTACTCTCCGGTACTTGGAGTTTTTTGTCTGTGTTGACATCTATGAAATCAAATGTTTTCAGGTCAGTGGTAAAAAATGGGAGCATTAAATTGGGGGTAAAGAATTGAGTTAGTTCAAATTGAGTCTTGATTAACTTAAAAAGATATGTTAACCCTTCCATCTCCCCCCAGCTGAGGATTGCGTGTCTTGGGGCATGACGGGGGAATTAGAAGACATTTGCAACTGATGAAGGCATTCCATTCCATGTAGATGTGTGTGTCTGACCTCCCAAAAGTTGGCTTACAATTAGATTTTATAATTTTTTTTCTTGGAAGGAGAAATAAAAAACACTTAACTCTTACACAAAAGAAACTAATCAAATAACAAAAAAATATCTAAGCCTTTTGCCTACAAACAAATGGTTAGATTTGCTTGTTTTTTTTCTCATGTCTCACAAATGCCCATGAGGCTTACATAAGAATTTTGACCTGAATATAACTAAAAGGGAAAGCAATGGATTCAAATTAGTCTCTTGTTGAAAGAAAATTGCCATAGATAGAGGCAAAAATCTTGGGGAATTTTATGTGTGCAAAATACCTTAAAGTAAAGTCATGTGTTGCATTAAACATTCCATTTTGACCATTTGTTAATTTACTTAAAGGTTTATCATTAAGGGTAATAAACATTACATCATTTTTTTTCATAGAAGACATGTTCAGAGAAAATTGAGTCCAAATTATTTAATAATAAATCAAAATGAACAAGACACCAAATACATCATATATGTGTATGTATAATGTAGATCAAGACAAAAACAGGAAAAGAAAAAATTTTTAGAGTGCAATTGGATAATGTAAATCATTTTGAAAGAATCAAGTTCAGCTGGTTGTCTGGAACTAGTCCATATTTTATTATCTGAGAATGTTCCTTTCTGCTTTCATCAAATTTTGCATGTGTATTACAACATTTCATCTGTCAGATTTAATGCTGACGGGTCATCTAAGCCTTGAAATCACCCATATTCTCTTTCCTAAGTAGTGTCACTTGAGTGGGACTAAGTCTCTGCCAAAACCAGAAACCGAATGCAGAACAAGCAAACAGCCAGTTAATAAAGTTATATGCTAAGGAAGGGGAGAAACACTGGAAAGTTGCTTCAGATGGAGACAGAGTCCTATGTGTTTTTATGTGTTGATGTCACCTGCTAATATGAACATTTAAGTTTAAGTGGTGAATTTGAAACTGGAGTCATCTGGCTAAGAAGCGCAAGTGCAGTTAGAAAGGGCACAGATCCTCTTCAGACTACGGACAACTGCAATTTCATCAGCTGCTACTGTTCTTTTTCATGGGTCATTTAAAATCAGCTATGAACTTGTCTTTATAGGTGGGACTATCTTAGTAAGTTAGGCATAATTCAAAACAAAGGACAAACACATAGCTATCTAAGCCAATTAGATTAGCCAAATTAAAAAAAAATCCAATAAAATAAACCAGTTGAAGATAAAATGGTAATAAAATGAAAAAAAAAATCCAAAAATTCTTAAATACAATTTGAAAAAATTTGATGAAATTATATGGGAACTTTTTGTTTCTTCATTCAAAATATTACCATGAGACATATATACACATATTCCAAGAGAACGGAGCAAGTAATAAATAGATATGGAACTCGATTGTTATATTAAATTGAACTGGAAGTTGTAAACTAGGGAACACATTTAACTGAACATCTATCTTCAAGGGTTGGAGGAATAACTCAGTGGCATAGTTCGTATTTTGTACTTACAAAATCCTGAGCTCCTCTCAGCTTCCCACAAATCATGAGTGAGAACCGTCTTGAGTTTATAATATTCTTGAATTATATCAAATACAACTAAACAAAATCAAACCAAACTTTAGCAACAACATTTTTTCTTACCTATGTTCTAACATTATAATGCACACGAGGGAAAGAAGGTTACTGCATCGTAGAGAGATTTTATGGACTCTGGTCCATACTACTGAAAAATCAAGCACCCTTTTGCCCTGGTAAACAGGCCAATCTGCTAGCAATTCTCAAATTTTGGTATGTAATAGAATCACCTGGGGAGCTCATGGGTACTCAGCAATCTATTCTGGAATTTCTAGTTCAGAAGGTCTAAAATGGAGCTCAAATTTGCATTTTAACAAGGTTTAACAAGCAGCAGCATGATGATGATGCTAATCTGGGAGCCACTGATTTCTTCCCGCCTCTACCAATAACAAGAGTGTGATTTCTAGCTGTAGCTCATTTAAAAATGGGTATCCTACAGATGAACTCAAAGTGGTTGGCACAGCGCGAACAGGCCAATGCAAGCTTGAACCATCGCAAATCCCTGCGTGGAAGGAGGGGTGGGCATGGAATCCCGCCCCTAGTTGGATAGCTCTTGGTGATTGTTAGCTACTGGGAAAGACAGTCAGTTCTCCCTAGGAGTATACAGTCGTTGGAAAGTCCAGCACACTGCATTGAAAGGCCCCACGTCCAAGAATATTTGAGTAGCACAAACAGGTTTCTGATGGGTGAAAAACAAAAACGAAAACAAAAAACAAAGAACACAGAGTTGGAAAATGAGGAGGGGGGGGTGAATCTGAAAAGAGGAAAGTGTGAGGGTGGAGCCAAATAGTCAAACACACTGTAAAAAATTCTCAAAGAACTAATAAAAATAAAAATCAACTAATTAGACTGGAATGAAAAATCATGCTGTTATGGTTTGAATTTGTGTTTTTATTAATGTTCAATAATTTGAAGTGTTGGGGGCTCAGAGTTAAGTCTTCCATTGATATGATGGTATGCTACAATCAGCTTTCGCCTGTAGACATAGGGGTGTTTTCATTAGGATAATATGGGGTAACAGTTTTCTGTGAGAGATTTTCCACTAAAATATTTTAACAATCAGATATTTTGTAGTGTCTCGAGTAATACCTATGCTTCGCGTTTGTCTCTTCAGATTAGGCCGGTGTTTCTCAGCTCATTTGACTGCCTCTAAAGTCCTGAGACCCGGGATGGGGTAGCAGTGAGTGGCGGCAGGAGGCTTCTTTCCGTGCCCTACGATTCTCTTTCTCTCCTACTTCTGCCGAGACAAGTTAGGCCAACATGTCCTGAAAGGTTTCTTCAAGATGACTTAAGAAGAAAATGTGCGGGAATGTTTGGGTCCACACAGGGCTCTAACCATCTTTCCTGGAGCAGAGGCCGACAATGAGGGCATGAGCCAGGTGAGGCACTGGGAGGTTTATTTAAAAAAAAAAAAATCAGAAAACATATTGAAGTCAAACTTCATTACCTAAACCACCAGCTGACATTTGTGTCCTCACTGGGGCAGTCAAGACGGACTGTTAGTCACATAGCAGAAGTGGGCATTACATTATAGAAGGGATGGATGGGGAGCCTTGGGGAGACTCCGACCCCCATGTTGATCTTAAGATGTGTTGCTTTTAATGTGTCAAGGATATTTATGAACATCATCTTGTTCAAAATAATATGTCTTAGAATTCTGCTTGTGGGAAAGAAAGAGAGTTGACAAAATCCTTGTACAAAAATTGGCTTGAAGCTATTAGTAACAGAGCAAGCCACTCACCAGAGGATGGCAGAGCTGACCCCTCTCTTCCTGTCAGCTGGACTCCCTTCCTTGGTTTCACAGGGTCAAGTCAATGCTTGATCCAATCATGCCTTGACAAGTTCAGCTCCTAATACACAGAATTATCAGGAAGGCTATTTGTCATGTGGTTTTACATCTAATATTTAAAGCCACGACACTTGTCCTTAGTTGATGCTGTGTCTTAAGATATTAGGTCTTGACAATACATTCTCCGCATCCTACAATGTATAATCAATGATATATATGCATTGTGGGTACCTGCATACTTTTTTCCTTTCCTTTCTTTCAATTGCATTCTTTCAGTGTGCAATTGAAAAATTTCTAGAGGCCATTTATCACACTAATGATTTTTGCAGCCACTGAAGAAAGATTTTCAAATATTGGAAGTTTGTGGGTCTTTGCTGCCCTTGCAGTTTAATTGGCAAATCTTCAGATTTGGGGGCTAACTAAGGGGACTCTAAGGCTGCTTCTTTAAGCATACACCTCCCCTTCTGTGAAATGGAAATATGCCTGGGCCTCTGTGAATGCTGAATATGTTAACAGTTAAGAAAGCGGTTAGCATGGTACATCTGCATGATAAAGGGACAGAAAACGTGTAATTCCTCTCCCCTTCTATTGTATTGCCAACAGAAGAGCAAGTTCTGTGATTCAAGCAAGAATTTGGGACACAAGTTAGTTATTTCCAAGAGCCAGTATTCTTGGGATGCCAGAGCCTCTGGAAATGAACCCTTTCACAAATAAGAGCCTCTAGGTTATGTTAACCATATAATGTGCTATTACTCTTTAATTCGCTTGTTTTTATTTGGAAAAGAAACTCTCAAGATAGTCTGCACGCCCTAGGATAAGTATATAAGGGAAAGACAGAATATGGAGAACTCATTTAAAATTACACTACACTTTAAAAGAGATTGTTTCTAGGGGCTTAGGGAGATCTGAAGGATTATGATTAAATTTCAAAATGGCTAGTACATTCCCATTACGGGAAGGCCTTTTGACACAAATCTAATAGCTGCCCTTCTTTCAATCAATTTTAAATTCACATAATCTGAAAAAGATCAGGCCCTTGGCAGCTAGGCGAGTTCAACCCTTTGCTGTCATGTTTGCGGGCAAGACTATGCAGCTACCTCGTCTCCATCCATACCACTCCCCGCATAGGGATTTCCAAGGCTGTCCTTAGGTCCTCCTCTAGCACTGTGTCAAATTTTGCCAAAACACGCAGCATTCTCTGTCGTACCTGCCATATATGTTATGTGTCCTTTTGCCTCCAGGTACCCTTAAATACTTACAAACATAAAAACCATCGAGGAAATAATTTTGGCACGAGCCACTATGAGCGTCAAAGGAACCTTTCAAAGCATTCCGCAGTGGCTCAAATGCAGCGTTCTGTAACGCGGGGTTACACTTCAGTGGGTGTGTTGCCTTGCGTCCTACTGCTTCTCAAATACCCACAGTTTTATGTAGAACCAGGCATCAGACGTCCATGCTGAGGACTTTTGTGGGTTTGGTGGGTTTTTGTTTGTTTGTTTGTTTGTTTTGCTTGCTTTGTTTGAGGGGTGGGGAGAAGTGTCAGGGCCAGGAAGGAGATCCCGGGAACCAGCAAGATAAATAACATGTGGACTGTACTCTGTGCAAGTGTGCATACTTTAAGGAGGGTTTAAAAACTCCTTAATGTTGATATTTCTTTAGCCTGGCAGTAAAACAAAATCAATGCTAACTTAATAGGCGCTCACAAACCAAGTTTTGCTTTCATTGCCCTTTTCAAAAGAGTAAGTGCTGTAGTTATAAACAGAATTCATAATTGCTTGGTTGACATGCCTGTTGAATACCAGATGATTTTTATTTGGTCTATTCCTTTTCAAATCCATTACCTTAATTTTTGCTATATTACTTGATAACAAGAGTGTTGATCAAAATGGTCGCATTAAATCTGTTTATAATTTTCTAAAGTAATTTTTAATTCCCTTTAAACACCCTTCCTCCAGGCAGAGGGGAAAAAATGGCTCCTGGGTTGTTCAAAATTGGCCTTGTTTTTCTTAGATGATCTTTAATTACACTTTAAAGCAAGATTTCTTAATGGGGAATTGGAATTCCGCTCATTAGAAAATTAGAGCGGGTATTGGGATCTGCTGTTAGCTGCAGGAACAAATAGAGAGATTAGGGAGACAAATGATCAGTAGCCTAAAAAATTACCTATGGGAGATAATTATTAGCCCAGGGAAGACCTGACTGTGGTCGGAAAGGCTGCCTAAATTATGAGCTTATCAAACCCATTTCAGGAGCTGCTTAGGAGAAGAAAAGGAGGCTTCTCTTAGTCACTCTCCATCAGTAGAGGGGTCGTGTTGAAGAGTAATGAACTTGCCGTGGCTTCTTCTCGTGTCTCAGAAATAACAGCATGACTCCTGCAGAAGTCACAGGTTAGGGAAAAAAAGGGTGGGTGGGCGTGCAGAACCAAGGGACAGTCATCCACTGATGAGTTTCCGTGGTCACATTTGGCACTGACCAGACTGAAACCATGCAGGGGACTCAATGAAACAAATATAATGATATCTCCTTGGGTAAGCATGAAGATGATTCTAACTGGGGTGACCTCGGGTACCAGTGCCCTTTGAGATTTTCCTGAATACACAAAAACAGCCAGAGCTGATGAACGTCGAAGAAGCTTCATGTCAACAAGACGGTGGCTTTAAGCTGCTCTTGGTTTAGAGTCATTTTGAAGCACTATGCATCTTGCTCTTGACTGGTTCTGGCTCTAGCTGATTGCTAGGTGCATAACTTTTTCATAAACGTGAGAGTAACGTTTTGGTTTTTACTGACATTCTTCACAGTAGAAGTATAGTGTATTTGGGAAGGGGAGAGAAACATTGCATCTTTCTCTCAGACGAAGAATCCAGATTTGACTATATATACTATATAGATGCATATACATATAGTGTTATGTCATATATATAGATATTCATATATATGGAATATTAATAGAAGAGGGCTAATGTGGAGGAAGGAGACCAACTGGAGGAGGGAATGGTGGGCAAAAGACAGTAGTAGGGAGTCAATATGAACATTACAATACTATGCATGTATGAAAATATCATAATATAGCTCATTGTGTATGATAACTAAGACATTAGTGATGAAATAGAAAGTGTAAATAAGATTTTGACAGGCAGCATAATGAAACAGTCCCAAATGCTGGGTAAGTCGGGTAATTCCTATTCTAAGCACGGCAGTCAGACTTGCAGTTTTCCCTGACCCCCGCATTGTGGGGATGAAATAGCAACAGGAGCATCTCCTGCTGGGAGCATTGACTCCTCACTTGGGCCCAGAAGGGAACTAAAAGCAGAATGGAAGCCTAGCATCTCTTTTCACATCTGTCTGTCTACTGTTGTTCTGAATGAAGGCATGAAGTTGGCTTTCCCCTTAACTTGTTCCCTTGAGTCACCTTGAATGGCAGAACAGTAAACCGTGCAGGGTGGACAACGCTCTAGAACAGGGTGATTATCTGTGAGAGTAAAGGTAGACACAGCTGCAGAAGCAACCATCTCCTGGGGCCCACCTTGCCTCCTCAGTGACCTCCCCAGACGATCTGGCAGGACCAGAGTTAAAATAGTAACTGAGCTAGTCACAAACATCTTAATGATGCATTGCTCTTGCCTCTTGTCCCAAGTCTCCCTTAAACCTATATCTCATATCCATACCTCAAAGACAAAGTTGGAGGTACCTGAACCCCTTTAATTCTTTACTCTTCTCAGTGTGGTCATATTGAATACATCTCACTTTGCCCTTCACCGTTGCTCATCTCTTGGTTGTGGACAAATGACTAAGTCTAGCTTAGTGGGGCTGCTGGAGTCCAAGCTTTTGTTTTTAACTCTGGGCCCAGAGTTACGACAATACTGAAGGGTGAAGAAGCTTGGCTTTATGGTTTCTCCACAGAGCTTTCCCTTCAGTCAGAGGTCACAGCAATCCGAGAACATAAACACACAGGGGAGGGAAACCAGGACTTAATTGAGTGTGAATCGCATCACTGGGAAGACTTGGTTGCAGCAGAAACAAGTAATTTAGACAGAGAGAGGATTGCAAAAGGCCACTCTAGAAAGACAATAGCCAAGCAAACCTCAGGTCACAGGCGAGGAAAGCTGTCCCTAGTCACAATTCAGGACTGACCCCGCTGCTTAGGGCACAGCCAAGGGCACGGTTGACGCTCTCAGTAGTAGCTGCAGGACTCTGTGGCTGATCCCCTCGACTCTGCTGCCACCTATACCAGAATCCAGCCCCTGCATCCCTGCATCCGTGCTGTTCACTACCCGCCGAGGCTACACTTGCCAGGTCATTCACTTGCCCCTGGCACTCTGGGAACCACAGCTGGCACTGCCCACTTTCACAATGTCCACAACAGAACGTATTTCTATTTCCGACTGAAGCTCCTAAGGCCGGAATTTATCCCAGCCAAGGAAGGCACAGTTAACTGAGGTATCAAAGATACAATAAATAACACAGTGATAAGTGACCACTTAAAGAATCGTTCACTTTTTTTTTTTCTGGGAATGAAGCAAAGTCACGGGGAATCTTTTTTTCTTTTTCTTTTTCTTTTTAGTCTGTAGTTTGCCTTATCATGGAAAAACCCAAACTCAAGCACCCAGGTGTATTTCTATCTGTTGTGATTTCATCAGCCTCTCCAGCATTCACACATTTCATTAGACACTAAAGCAAAGCTCACATAGGTGTGTTGATGTTGACTCTTGCTGGGTCCCCATATAGTGCTTAGAATATTTTCCTCTATCTAAAGTCTCCCTCGCTTGAGTAGGTCCTACATGTCACAAAATATTAATGTGTTCTTGACTGCACTTAGAGTATGAAGCAATCCGTACCCATTGCTGCTTTCTAGACATTTATTCTAAATCCCCACCTTAGGCCATAGGAGATCTAGGCTTGAGGAGGCGTGCGTGACAAGTCCATACCAGAAAACCAGCAAGCTTCACATGTGTTTGTGACCCTGAAATTTGAATGTGTCCATGAAAGGGAAGTTTGTGCTGGTAGGCTCAAAGACATCTCTTACTCTTCTTCCCTCGGCCTGTGGCGTTTTCATTATTTCTCCCTTTTACAGGCCCTGTAAATTATAGCTCCCCCTCCACCAGTCGGAAGGGATGGGGAATATAAACTTTTTCAGCAGAGAATGAATAGCATTATTTCACAGCGATGTAGTCACTATTTAGTAGCCTGGCCTTGTTCTGACAGGCAAACTAAAATCCTCTCTAGTAGTATATTATTATCTTTCAAAATTATTCCCTTTGGGGCTGGAGAACAGTCTGAGCAGTTCAGAGTGCACACTGCTTTTGCAGAAGACCTGAGTCCAGTTCCCAGCACCTATGTGGGGCAGCTCACACCACCTATAGCCCAGCTCCAGGGGCATCCAGGAACACCTACCCTCCTTAGGCACCTACACTCATGTGCGCACACACTCAATTAAAAACTGTTAAAAATATATTTCTTTAATGGATGGGTTTGTTGTCACAGAAGAGGAAAAGAGATCGTTTTACCCAAGAACAGCATCCCATCCAAAACCAGAAAAAAAAAATTGCAGAGTGGTCCCCCAAAGTGCATATTTCACAGGATCCACTTCAAGAGAAAACTACCTCTCAAATGCAAAACTCAAATTATTCGAAGAAAGTAAAACAATAGTGGGTTATTTTAAAACACAAATACTTCTAGGGGCAAGAGTTCCGATTTTGAGGAAAATTTAACCATGAGCATGGTTCTTTTGTGATGAGCTAGTAGAGTTTAGGAGTCCTGTGCATTTTTAATAAAAATGATGAGAGTTTTCAAAAGAATTATGAAGGGAGGTAGAATACATAGGGAGAGGAAGAAAAAGAATCATGTTCTGGAAAATGAAATGAAGCCCCAAGGTGGGTCCTTTACCTAACAATATACAGTAGCTCGATTCAAACAAAAGAGAAAAATTGATGTCCCGAAGTCAAGATTTTCCACAGTCTTGCCTTTGCTATTTTGTAGGTATAAAATAAGGATGTCAACATCCTTATTTTTTTATTACTATCATTATTTTGTTTTTTGAGACAGGGTTTTTCTGTAGCTTTGGAGCCTGTCCTGGAACTAGCTCTGTAGACCAGGCTGGTCTCGAACTCACAGAGATCCGCCTGCCCCTGCCTCCTGAGTGCTGGGATTAAAGGCGTGTGCCACTACTCCCTGGCTCAACATCCTTATCTTAAGGAACATCTTCTAAAGGATCAGATCATTTATCCTTCTGTTCCTTACTGCATTTCTCTTAGTTCCTTTGTTTTATTCTACTAGAGACATGCATAAATCCTCAGAATATGTGTGGGATCATTCTTTTCAGTTCTTTGGAAGATCTCTTAAAAGATCTTCTATGAGATTAATAATTTGGGAGGGGTTTGATGTGTTTTTGTTTTTGTATGTGTGTGTGTTACTTTTGATTCCATACCTGGTTTTACATATCCGGAGTAGTTTGTTAGCTGAGACTTTCTTTTTGCTCAATCACCATTCTTCCTGAGTACAGGATTCAGGACAGATTGTTGGGTTGAGACCTTGTTCACTTTTATGGACCTGATACTGAGGGCTGCAATTCTATCCCCAAACTTCTTTTGTGACTCTGCTACTGTCTTCAGGAATGGACACTATCCAAGTATCAGCACTTGTTCAAATCTTCCTTTGCCTTCTGATGTGATTCCCTGCCCCTGCCCACCTCCCTGCCCTACTTGGGGCAAACTAGAAGTCAGGGGCAGGAGATCTCAGAACACTGAGTGTGTAACCAAGAGACCTATGGGGTTGGGAGGAGCCATTCCAATTCAACCTCAGAGGACCCAGTTGGGTGTCCTTGAAGCACATGAACCAAGATCCAGAGGAGTTAGGAGGCCAATAGGGTGAACTAGAGCAATGGCTCAGAGAAGTGAAATCTCAGAGGATGCAGATGGCTTATGGTGGGGGAAAGAGCAGAGCCTGCCTGAATGGCTGGAGAAGGAAAGTCCCCAAGGAACCAAGCAAACCCATAGAGTGGGAAGGAACCCGGCCAAAACTGCCTAACTCTTGACCCACACAGAAAGAGTTTGTTTGAAGGATGTGTTTCCTTCGGTGGCATTCTACAATTTTTGTGGTTTTAAACCTGAAAAGAAAACAAGGAAAATTTCAACTGTTCCATGTTGATGAAAGAAAATGTAGACATAAAATAGCTAATTATATACCCAAGCCTCAAACTGAATGTATATTCTAAATCAGGAGCTCAAAATGGAGTTTTTCCTTTCATTTCCTGCTTTGGGAGCTCCCAAATACAAAGGCTGGGACAGTCATCTACCATCTGGCTTTAGAGAGAGCAATTATCATGGAAGCTTTCTATGTGCAGGATGTCCCTCCTATCCCTGGTCTTTTCCAAGCTTGAGGACCCAGCAGGACCGGTGGCTTTCTGCCACCGCCTCTCACCAACTCTTACCAAATTCCTGTGCCAGCCTTTCTCAGTTCACAAATCTCCAAAACAGTTCCAAACCTGGAGAAATTTAATGAGTTGGAGCAAAATAATCTGTGCAAACCTTATATTTATGGTTTGCAAGACTTTTTTTTAAAGCCCCTCTACCAGTGTAAAATTACTCATTATCTTATGGAACAGGAAACATATCAATTGTAATTTGATTTGCCCACAAAATCATTAGGTTTCATTAGGGTTCAAATAAACCATTCAGAGTATTAATTGAATTTACATGTAAATGTATTATATTTTCATATAAATGAAATATTATACTGCCAAACTAAATGGTTTAACTGGTTTTAATATTTTGAATTTTTGAGAAGCAGGCAAACTCTTGGGAATAAATGAAACATTGTATATTAGGAAAACAGAGGTTATTATATTTGGAGGCAGAGTTCTCCAGCTTAGGACAGAAGAGAGCATGGTTTCCACAAAAAGAGCTCAGAAGATGAACAGCCGAAAGAAGCAAGATTCCTTTTTGAGAAGAGAGGAGTATAAACTTCCGTGTGATGTGGCTGTTACATGTGTCGTGTCCATGGGTCCTGCCAGCATCTATCATTCGGAACCTTCTTCAAGCAGCTTCTGCCTATGGGGAGCTCCCTCTGTATCCTTTTACCAACTCCCCCAAATTAGGCTTTTTGCTGACGTGGCAAGTTTCTCAGGTCTCATTTCCAACATGGATAATTCTCTTTCCCTGCAAAAGAACTATGTGGTGGTGCCAGGCTCAGCTTCTGGGGATATCCGCTCTATGGACATCCAGCCTGACGACTTCATTTGGTCCCTTATTCTCCCTTGCCAGTTCTAAGGTCTTTCACCTGAAACCCTAGGTAATTGTAGCACTCAGCTCTTTATTTACTTCTAGTTAAGCCTCACTTGAAGTTGCCTTTTGTCTTTCAACACAGGTGTTCTAAAGCAGTTAACTGTGGCTGAGAATGCCGTGCCCCTTACCCATCTCTTCATCTGCACAACAGACTCTCACTGAGGGGTTGCTCTGGTTGAAGGCAAAGGTTTGTTTTATTATTTAATTTATTATGTATACAGTGTTCTGTCTGCATGCCAGAAGAGGGAACCAGATCGAATTACAGATGGTAGTGAGCCACCATATGGTTGCTGGGAATTGAACTCAGGACCTCTGGAAGAGCAGCCAGTGCTCTTAACCTCTGTGCCATCTCTCCAGTGCCCAGAAGGCAAAGTTTTAAGACACGATCCCTGGTGTGCAGGAACTTGGTCTAGCATAACAAATGGTGTCCAAATTAAATGGATGGAACAACACACCCAACCCAACACACCAAACACAGGATACAGGATAACTCTACCAGGAGAATTCATGATAGATTCATGTAGAAAGGAGGGACCCCCCCATCACTGGCTTCTGGAAAGGTCCGTAAAAGGTTTTCAGTTTGAGAATCAGAGTAGAGGTGCACCTGAGACAATGGCACATTCTAATTGCATCAAGCAGATGGCTTTTTTTTTTTTTTTAACATCAAGTACCAGTAAAACATTGTAAGTGCAAGCACGGTCAACCTCAAAATCTGTGAGAGAATTTATACTTCCTGATGCAAAGAAAAGTCACGAGTCAGCTTTAGACATTTCCTTCACAGTGTACCTCACTGTCCTGTCGGGATCCTCTCTACACCTCCACAGACTGCCGCTCAGATGGGTCGGTTACCCCTTCTCTGAAGCTTTCAGGCCTGTAAGTTAACATCCCCACTTCTACCTGACATAGAGCATCTTCAGTGTTTTTCAGAGTTGATCAATATGTTGATTTTATCATTAGCAATGCTGAGAGCACCATTTCATATAATACATGTTAAAATAGCAGAGGAATAATTGTAGAAAAATATTAAAAGTCTCAGTTAAATACTTAAGTCTTTTAAACCATTATTTTTTAAGAGCATAAAACTTTGACTACCCAGTAAAAATACCATAATTCATATCATATCAGAGCCTCTGAGCTAAGTTGTTTCAGGCAGTGATTGTTGACACTGCATGGTTTGCCAAGGACGTCAGTGAAGTCACATGATGCAACAGAGAAAAATCCTTCCAGAAACACCTCAGAGTCACTGTGTGTTTAAATGGGAAATTGCTTTTGTTTTGTTTTAAATTTTATTAGTTTTTTCCATAAATATGTTTTATTTATGGATTTTTCCTTCTCCCAACTCCCCAGATCCCCTCCACCTTCCTACCCACCCAACTATGTGTTTTTTCTCTTTCTCTCTCTCTCTCTCAAAAAAAAAAAACAACAAAACAAAAGCAAAGATAAAAAAGCAAAGAAATGAAAAACACACACAAAATGAAAATAAAAACAAACAGGCAAAAGACCAATAGGAATTTTTTCATATACATTTAGAAGCCTTTTAATGTTGCCAATATTTTCATGATTCCCACATTAAGTAATATGATCCCACATGACTCACAGTGTAAGAAGTTAGATTCTAGAGAAATTTAACTAATATATGGTGCCTAATACTGAAGACATATTCCATAAGAGCTTAATATTTTAAATGGTTTTACATGCTGCTACAATCTACCATCTGTCTTAGCCAAGCTTTCTTTTCTAGTTCTATATAGTGCCGTCCATCAAACAGCTCTTGAAGATCCCTCTTCTCTTGGCATTGGTTGGCACTGGGATTGGCCCAACCCCACACTTGGGGAGCTGATAATCCTGGAAGGAAGCCAGAAAATAACTTTACTGCTATAAACAAGCATCAAGGTTAGAAGATGAAAATAATTAGAAGATGTTATCCAAGGCACATGCTTGAGGTCTTTTATTCCAATGAACGAACCAAAGAAAAATATCCAGAACAATTTACCCCTTAGCTGAGCCCAGAAGTGAGGCTGGGTTCATAAGAAGGGACAAGCAGGTAAGACATTCCTACAAAAAGGAGCAACTGTGTTGACACAACGGTGAATACACAAAGCACTTAGCAGGATGGAGTAGGAGGTTTGGGATCTCAAGGTTACCCTAGGCTATATGTCTTAGATATTTTTGAAAAAGAAGTTGGGGTAGAGAATAAAGAGGAAGATGAGGAAGGAAAAGGGGAAGGGACAGAAGGAAGAGGATGAAAGGGGAAATAGAAAAGGGAAAGAAATTAAGACAACTACTTTTCTAAAAACTTCCCTGCTCATCATTGCATGCGCTTGTTATGTAAGTAGATGGATGTAAGTAGACCAGACCTCATTTCTCACTAGTGCTTTCTCATTCACAGAGGCTACTTTGTACTGCAACAATATTAGATGATAATAAATTTGACACCAGGTCCTGGGACCCAGCCCCTAACCAGGGCTTCCTGCATTACTGCTCCCTGTGAAGAGTGCACTGTCTTCTACCCGGCAGGGTTCTCAGAACCTGGTTCTGCACGTATCTGGGGAAAGGCATTTCTTCAGTGCTTCCCCATGAGATGATGAACTAGAAGCAGTCTCCATGTGATGCTAGGATAATAGAAATAAATCTTATTCCAAAGAGAATGAGAAAAACGGCACTTCAATAATCCCCAAAGTCAGCTGATAGGGCACCTGACCAAACAAAGAAAAAGAAGAGTAATCGGGGGGAAGCCATACCCAAACCAGCTTTAGTAACATGTCTCCCCAGTGGGTGGAACAGAGTATAAATCTTATTTACAATGCAAACCGGCTGGATCTGTTAAAGAAGGCAGTCCTACCTATAAGACAAGACCACCACGCTCAAAATTTTTAAACCCAGCTGTGGACTTTGGTGACATACTCCCAAATACCATGCTGCATGACTTGGAGATGTATAACAAGCAAAAAGATTGATAAAGGAATAAAAGCATGCCAACAAGACAAGCTCAGGATCAGATAGATTTACTTCTGAATTCCACTAAATCTTCAAGAAGAGCTAACGCCAATAATGCTCCTCGAACTGTTCCACAAACCGAGAGTGGATACTGCCAAACTTATTTTAGGATGCCAGCACTACCCTGAAATCAAATCAGAGAAGGATACAACAAGCATATACAAAAAAGACTAATTTCTTAGATGAACATAAACATGAACATTTTCAATAAAAATCCTTCCATGCTGGAGTCAAGAACAAGAGAAGATTATACATCATAATCAAGTTGGTTTCAGTCCAGGAATGCAAGGTTGGTTCAACAAAAGCAAATCAATGAATGTAATTTAACAGATAAATAAAATTAAAGATAGATGCCATACAATCATTTCAATCAATATAGAAAAGCCTTGCGCAAACTTCAACAGCCTGTCACAATAAAAGCCTTGAGAAAAGTAGGGCTAGAAGAAATCCAGATCAGCATAATGCAATCTCTATGGGAAGCTATCACCAACGGTCCACCAAATGGAAAAAGTAAAGCCTTTGCCTCTAAAATCAGGAACAA
Source organism: Microtus oregoni (assembly GCF_018167655.1). Lineage (NCBI taxonomy): Eukaryota > Metazoa > Chordata > Mammalia > Rodentia > Cricetidae > Microtus > Microtus oregoni. The sequence continues at coordinate 14,281,381 of NW_024543069.1, read as the reverse complement.
GACAATAGTGCCTGCTCTGTCCACTTTCATTTAATACAGTGCTGTAAACTTTTGCTGAACAAAAGACAGAAACTAAAGAAAGAAAATAGTAAAGGAAAAAGCCAAGCAAGCCTGGTGGGCAGACAGGCTCCTGTCTTAAAAGATTCTCAAGATACCACCAGAAAACCCTCAAATAGGATAAGCATTTTCAGCAAAACAGCAGGATACAAAATCAACATATAAAAATTCTGATATGTTCTCCAATTTCTTTCTTCAGAGACTTGAAGTTCTGCCATACATATCTTTCACTTGCCTGGCTAGAGTTACCCCCAAATATCTTATATTATTTGTGGCTATTGCAAAGGGTATTATTTCCCTGATTTCTTTCTCAGTCCATTTATTGATATATAAGAAGATTACTAATTTTTTCCCTATTAATCTTGTATCCAACCACTTGGCTGATGGTGTTTATCAGTCATGGGAGTTTCCTGATAAAATTTTTGGGGTCACTTATTTATAATATCACATCATCTGAATATATTAATACTCTGACTTCTTCATTTTTAATTTGTAACCCTTTGGTCTCATTTAGTTGTCTTATGGCTGTAGCTACAACTTCAAGTACTGTATTGGATAGAGAGTGGAGAACCTTATCTTGTCCTTGCTTTTAGTAGAACTGCTGTCAGTTTCTCTCAATTTAATTTGATGCTGATGATTGGGTTGCTGCATCTTGTCATTATTGTTCAGGTATTTCCCTTGCATCCTAAATCTCTCCAAGACTTTTGTCATGAAGACATGTTAGACTTTTGTCAAAGACTTTTTCAGAGCTAATGAGATGATCGTGTAGGCTTTTTCTTAATTTTTTGTATGATGGATTACATCAACAGATTTTTAAATGTTGAACCATCCCTGCATCTCTAGAATGAAGCTTACTGTATTATCATGTATGATCTTCTTGATATGTTCTCATATTTGGTTTGCCAATATTTTATTGGGTAGTTTTGAATCAATGTTCATGAAGGAAATTCCCTTTGTCAAGTCTTTATATGGTTTGAAAATCAGAGTGACTGTATCCTCATAAAATGAATTTGGCAATGTTCCTTCTATTCTATTTTAAGGAGTAATTTGAGAAGTAGTGGTATTAACTCTTATTTGAAAGTCTGGTAGGATTCTGCGCTAAAACTATATAGCCCTGGGCATTTCTTGGTTTGGAGACTTTTAATGACTGCTTCTACCTCCTATTTAAGTTACTTATCTGATCTTGCTTTAACTTTGGATAGTTGTACCTATAGAGAACATTATCCATTTCTTTTAGAGTTTCCAATTTCGTGGAGTATGGGCTTTTAAGGTTTTACCTAATGGTTCTTTAGAGTTCCCTGGTGTCTATTGTTATGTTCCCCTTTGTGTTTCTGATTTTGCTAATTTGGATATTTTCTCTCTATCTTTTGGTTAGTTTGAATAAACATTATCTATCTTCTTGATTTTCCCAAAGAACAAATTCTTCGTTTCATTGATTCTTTGCATTGTTCTCTTTTTGCATTTTATTGATTTCTGCCCTCAGTTTGAGTATTTCCTGCCATCTACTCCTCATGGGTGTGTAGTTGGTTTGGTTTGGTTTTACTCCTTGAGGGCCCACTACCCAGATTCCAAATAAATACACTGAGATTTATTCTTACTTATGAATGTCCAGCCTTATCTTGCCTTGTTTCTAGACAGCTTTTCTTAACTTAAATTATCTCATTTATCTTTACATTTTTGCTTATGGGATTTTTACCTTTCTCTATTCTATACACCCCTCTTTCCTTCATACTTCACAGCTGGCTGTGCTACTGATTGCCTGGCCCCTGGCAACCACCTCTCCTTCTCCTTTTCTCATTCCTTGATCGTCCCTTTCCAGATTTCTCCTCTTATTTATTCTCTCTGCCTGCCAGCCCCACCTGTCCTTTCTCCTTTCTATATATTGGCCATTTGGTTCTTTGTTAGACCCATCAGGTGTTTTGGACAGGCAGAGTAACATAGTTTTACAGAGTAAAAAAATGCAATATAAAAAAATACAAAACATATTTGCATCATCAAACATATCTTCCACAGCATGAAAGAATGCAACACACCTTGAAATATTATTTCACAACATGGATGTGCCTAATTTTGTTGTTGTTGCAGTTCTACAACTTTCAGGTATGCTGTGTTGTTAAGTTCCTGGTATGAAATCTTTCCAATTTTTTAAAATATAAGTACTTAGTGCAATGAATTCTCTTCTTAGCTTCCTTTTGTCCCATAAATTTTGGTATGTTGTGTATTTATTTTCAATGAGTTCTAGAAAGTCCTTATTCTTCCTTTGTCTTGACCCAGTTTTTATTAGAGAGTTGTTTCCATTTATTAGTATCCATGAGTTTGTAGGCTTTCTGTTGTTTTTATTGTAATTGAAATCCAACTTTAAACCTTGGTGGTATGATAGGATGTAGGGAGTTATTTGTGTGGGATCGTTTGTGACTTATGCCTTCATCTGGTGCCCATGTAACAGAATGTGAACTTAATTATTGGGCTTTTTTGTGTGGGTGCCTGTCTCCCTCACTGCAATTTCTTTTAGTGGAATTCAAGGCATTGTATGTATAGATCAGAGCAATTCAAATAAATGGATTAATGAGTAAATATTGAGTTAATAAGCCTCAGTTTCCTCATCTATAAAATCAAGGAATTGGAGTACATGCTGTCTAAGGTCCTTCCCAGCCTAGAATTCTCAATGAAACAAAACCCTTGACTTTTGTCGAATAGGCTGGGGTCCTTCACGGGGTGTCCTTCACTAGGTCACATTTTCTTCTATTCGTGGCTTTAGTTCACACACTGAGGAGATCCCCAGGAGCAGAGAAAAAATATTGAGATGGAGGAAGGTCAAGCAATATCTTTCAAGTAAAGAACAGCTTGTGTATATTGTAGGGCAGCTCCCTCTGCCACCAACACCTCCCTTCCAAGTCACGGCACCTTCACCTGTGGGTTCAAACAGGTCTCCTGGTTTCCCTTCACCTAAATAAGAGAGACCAAAAATGTCCATGCTTCTGAGTTTCTCCCTAGTTGTATAATATATTGGGTAAAAAACAAACAAACAAACAAAAACAAAACCAAACCTGCTTTTTAAAAAATGAGTGTCATTGACACACACAATCATTCAAGTGAATCTGTTAATTGCTTGAGACAATAACATCTGAACTAGTGTGTTTTCTTATCATTCCCTTGCTGCTGGGCATCAAGTTACTGATGACTTAAAATTATTCAGGGAAAGTATTTATCATGTGGGTACTTGGAAATGAGCAGATATATAGGACATTGCCACGAAGATCAAAACTGGTCATTCCCAGTGTTTTCAACCAGCATGAGAATGTACCCGTAACTCATGGCTTCTCCAAATCACTGGTGAGAGCTGACCTTTACCTGGGCTTATTTTGAAAAATGCAATGGAGCGCTAGATGCTTTCCTCGTCATGAACCTCCGGAAAACACATTTTCAATTTGCTCGGGAGGTACTGGATATTTACCCATCATTTAGAAGCTTTAGACTTTCAATATTTTTTGACATCAATTGTACCTTACATACATGAAGACAAATTGAACACCTTCCCTCACCAGAAAGTAACCCGACTGGGTTAGATGTCTTTATTGTTCTCTATTTGGAAAGGTCAGGAAATTGAGAAAACATCTTTAATAGTTTGGTCTCTTTCAGTTCTGCCTGTGGTGGCAAAAGACTGCAGTGTCTTATTCTTCACTTTTGGTTAATTGTATCAATTTCTAGTCTGTTTTTTTTTTTTAACCACAAAGATGCCAATTAAAATCGGCTTTTGCCTTTACATAACTATATGGATATCTAAGGTTGTTATAGTTAATTAATACTTCAAAAACAAAAACTAACAGAAAATAGAAGCCAAGCTTTGATCAGAATGTGAGAGTTCATCAAGGCCACTTCAAGCACAGGCTCAGCTCTCCCCTGCATCAGAGCAACAGAAGCAGGGAGGATGGCATGCTAAAGGGAACGGCCAAGGATAAAGGGTTCTAGACCCCTTCTCTTCTCTTGGACACACTGCTTAGCATCTGCTTAGATCTCAGGCATTTGATTACAAAGATAAGACAAACCGGATCCCTGAGCTGCAAGAACAGCATCAATTAAACTAATAACCTAGAATTTCAAAGGCGAAAAATTCTGAAGCCAAAGGATTCAGGATAATGGAATATTTACAGAAAAACTGGGAGAATCTGTCTTGCAAAGGTGAACTTCATAACAGAAAGCCACCTCAATTTTGCAGACCGACCTGATGACCATCACTAGCATTACAAAGTGCATTGCTGTTAAATCTCTCTCCCTTTAAAGGGCTGGACAGAAATACAGAAAATAGCTGTCAACCCATTTTCAAAGCTAAAATGTAAATATCGTAATTAGTTTGGCTCTGGGCCATTCTATTTTGCATGAGAGCTTCTCTACTGATGGAGGAATAATTTATGAAAACAAGGAATATCTTCTGCAGCCTGCCTCTTAGACTTTATTGATCATTTAATTTATAGCCTGAACAGTTTTGGTTCACAGTTAAGGATATTTTAAGATGTGTTTTAACATTTCATTATTGTATCTGAGCTCATATTATCTAAGTATATAATAAAAGGCTTAGCTTATTCTCACCATTTTAGGGTGAGAGTAATAATCTCTCATAAGCAGATACTAAACTAACAAAGACCAACTAGTATTTGATGATTATAGATGTGCTTAAAAAGATAGAACAGATAATTTTGCACTTATAAATGGAAAAACTCAAAAAATAATTTTAAAAAATCTGTTCCCTTAATTTTCTGTTAATTTTCTGTCTGACAGACTGGCCATTGGTGAGAGCAGGGTGTTAAAGACTCCCACTATTAGTGTGTGGAGTTTGATGTGTGATTTAAGCATTAGTAATGTCTTTTACAAATGTGAGTGCTCTTGTATTTGAGGCATAGATGTTCAGAATTGAGACCTCATCTTGTTGGATTTTTCCTTCAATGAGTATGAAATGACCTTCTCCATTTTTTTTAAATATAAGACTAGTAGTAGCACAGACACTGAGAGCAGCAATTCATAAATGGGACCTCCTGAAACTGAGAAGGTTCTGTAAGGCAAAGGACATGGTAAATAAGACAAAAATAGCAGCCTATAGAATGAGAAAAGATCTTCACTAACTGCACATCTGACAGAGGACTGATCTCCAAAGTATTTAAAGAACTCAAGAAACACTGGGCAGTGGTGGTGCACACCTTTAATAACAGTACTCGGGAGGCAGAGGCAGGCAAGTCTTTTTTGAGTTCAAAGCCAACCTAGTCTACAAGAGCTAGTTACAAGACAGGCTCTAAAGCAACACAAAGAAACCCTGCCTTGAAAAACCAATAAATAAATAAATAAGAACTCAAGAAACTAAACATCAAGATACCAAACAGTCAAACTAAAAAGTGGGGTACAGATCTAAACAGAAAATTCTCAAGAGAATAGTTACAGAATGTTCAACATCCTTAGCCATCAGGGAAAAGCAAATCAAAACAACTCTGAAATACCTCCTGAAATACCACCTGTCAGAATGGCTAAGATAAAAAACACTAATGACAGCTTATGTTGGAGAGGATGTGGAGTAAGGGGAACACTTCTCCATTGCTGGTGGAAGTGCAAACATGTACAGTCACTTTGGAAATCAGTATGGTGGTTTCTCAGAAAATTGGAAATCAATCTACCTAAAGACCCAGCAATACCACTCCCAAAGGAAGCTCAATCATACCACAAGGACACTTGTTCAACTATGTTCATAGTAGCATTATTCATAACAGTTAGAACCTTGAAACAACTTAGATGCTGCTCAACAAAGAATGACTTAAAAAAAAGTGGTACATTTACATAATGGAGTATTACTCCTTGGGAAAAAAAAAACAAAACAAAAACCAATGACCATGAAACATGAAGGACAATGGATGGAACTAGAAAAAAATTTATCCAGAGTTAGACAACCCGGACCCAGAAAGACAACTACAGTATGTAAATGTAAATCAAAGAATAACCAGACTACAACCCAGTCCCAGAGAAGCTAGGAAATAAGGAAGATCCTAAAAGGGATACATGGATCACCCTAAGAAGGGGAAATAGATGAGTTCTCCTGGTTAAACTGGGGGTGGGTGAAAAGAGGGAAAGGGAAGGAGGGTAAGAATATGAGGGAGTGGGATGGTCAAGTCGGGGGAGGGACAGAGAGGGAGAGCAGTGAAACAGTTATATTGATAGAGGGAGCTGTTGTGGGGTTAGTGAGAAACCTGGGGCTAGGGAAACACTCAGGAATCCACAAGGATAATTCAAGCTAAGACGCTTAGCAATAGTGGAGAGGTACCCGAATTAGCCTTCTTCATAATCAGACTTGTGACTACCTTAATTGTCATCATAGAACCTTCATCCAGTAACTGATGGAAGCAAATGCAGAGATCCACAGCCAAGCACTGGGCAGAACCCCTGAAGTCCAGTCTAAGAGAGGGAGGAGGGATTATATGACCAAGGGGGGTCAAGGTCATGATGGGGACACATTCATGGGACTGAACTAGGCCCTTTGAATGTGGGTGACAGCTGTGTAGCTTGGTCTTTTTGTGGGGCCCCTGGCAGTGGGACCAGGATCTATTCTTGGTACATGAGTTAGCTTTTTGGAGCCCATTCCCTATGATGAGATATTATGCTCAGCCTTGATAGAGAGGGGAGGGACTTGGTTCTGCCTCAACTTCATATGCCAAGCTTTGTTGATTTCCCATGGGAGGCCTTACCCTCCCTTGGGAGTGGATAGGAGGGGGAAGAAGGGGGAGAGAGAGGGAAGGATTTGGAACTGCGGTTGGTATGTAAAATGAATTTAAATAAAAACAACGCAGTATCTGTTTTCTCTTCCTATGTCTTAAGCCCACGGAGGGCAATCACTACTATATCTTCTTCCTCCGCTTCGGTCTGCCAAGACTGTTGGCTAGTTCAACCCTGAGAAAAGCTTTTTCAAAGCCAATGTCCTAGACGGTCAACTGAGCCACAGTGGGTGGTCACCATTTCCTGGAGCAGCTTCTAAGTTTGGGCTCTTGCATCCTCTCAGGCTCACAAACCCTTGGTGTGCTCCAGCTGGACCAATAAAAAAGCCTTCTTTCAGAGTGAAACTCAGTCCCTACATGAACTGTATATGTCTCCCAAGGTTGCATCTCACACAGCTCTAAAGGTACCATTCATGCAGAAAGCCGTGTTAAGTGGAAATGCTGAGCTAATTTACATCAGCCCCGATCTGATGCTTCATTTGCTCCTCAGCACCAAAACCATGCTGATAAGAATTTCCCTACTATACTTCCATATTCCTTCTTGGCATGTAATGACTTCTACTCCCTTTCAGAGAAGGAGATTCTGGGCTTATTGACAAGAACTATCTGTTTTCGTTCACTATTCAAAAAGCAAATTATGCCTATCAATTAAATACCCTAAGTATGTTGACAAAGACAGTATGAGCTTTAACGTTGAAAAAATTTCCTATATATACAACTTTAAGCAAGGGTCTCAACCTCTCACAGAACATTAGTTCCTATTTCTGTAAGATGGAAGGCAGATAAATTACTGCCAAATTGAAAGAGCCCAACATTAGACTCAGTGCAACCAAGGCTCATGATTAAGACGGGTTGCAGCAACAGCAGCAGCAGGAAGTGGTGGTGGAGGAGGAGGAGGAGGAGGAGGAAAAGGAGGAGGAGAAGAACAAGAAGAAGAAGAAACAGATCTTACCACATCATTATATTGTGGTTCACACACTGTCCTGACTTTTTCACATCACAATATGCTACTACCAAGACTTGCCCCTGGCCTTGTGGCCCCAGTACCACTAGGTACTTCCTACTAAGGAAGCCACTATTTCCATGATATGTTGCTTAGTGTCAATTCTTTTCTTGGGCTCATGGGGTGTATAGCATTTTGTTGTAAAACATGCAAGAAAACTATGAATCTGAAGTAAGATATGAGTGCCGAAGTTCTTCTGGCAAGTTGGAACAGGGCAGAAGGTGAACTCTTCCATTCCAGCCTACACATAACCAGGAGTTCACAGTTAGTAAATAAAGGCCTCGGTGTTGGCTTTTCCCTTGATCTACATAAATGGGCTTTTTCTCTAGATGAGCATTAATGTCCCTGGATAGAATCACATTCTCAACCTTACTTCGGAGGCATGCAACATCTCTGCCTCACCTGAAGATAGCCGCGAATGATGAAGAAGGTGAGGGATCAGGCAATTCATGCACATGTGTTTTTCCTATAAAAGTGGCATATGTTTTTCAGGTTGAAGCTGGCCAGGTTAAATCGATCAGGCCTTTGCTTACTGGGAGTAAAAGCAATATCTGGACTATCTCAAGTGGAGTGGCAATCAGACAGGTGATGGCCCTTTGCTGGAAGAATACTAACCAGGTGGATATTTCAAGATGGATGTCAGGGTGCGTGGACGTATTTTTTCCCCCCGCTAGAATGAGATTGTGGCAAAGAAGATAGCTGGATATGCATGCTCATTTTGTATCCAGAAATGAGATACTAGTGTTATTCAAATAAGAGTGGAAAATCTATCACTCCTGAGACAAGTCCTGGAATGATTGCAGCCCCTATGCTAAAATGAAGTGTCAGGCGCCATCATCCCGCCTTCTTGCCCTGATTCCTGATGATCAGAAAGAAACTGGGACTCTAGAGCTGCACCACCATGCAGATGAGGTCAAATTGGATGCATGAAAGCAGCTTCTCCCCAGCTAAGCATAGTTGGCTTTTCCTGTGGGAAGCTCTGGTAAACAAACTGAACCATTCACCCCTAACACTTTGCATATTCTCCTTTGCTCGCTTGCCTTTGCTCCTGCCCTCTCCAGGGTCCTCCCAGACCACTGTAGGCATATGTTCTGCACCTTCTGTGCTCTATGGGTATTTATCCCTTCCCTAGGCTGAGTGATCCTGTACTCAGACCCTCTGTTACTCATCCTTCATTGCACAGCTTGCATCTCTTTAGTGAATAAAATGTTTCCTCCTAATTTTCTTTTAGAAAACCATCAGAATTCAGCTCTATATACATAGGACTCGGGACTGGCTACATTGTATGGCTCCAGAGACCTGTAACTGTTTTAACAAAAATACTTACCTATTTCCTTTTAAAGATTTATTTTTGTTCTCTGTGTGCGAATGTTTGTCTTGCACATACGGAGGTGCATCACATGTGTGCCTGATGCGTGGGGAGGCCAGAAAGATGTCCTCAAACTGGAGTTATAGACAGTTATGAGCTGCCTTGATGGAGCTGGGAACTGAATTCAGATCATCTACTAGAGCAGAGAGTGCTCTTAACCACTAAGCCATCTCTCCAGGAACTGTATTTTTATTGCCGACGGTGTAAATGATGCCTGGAATTTATGCAATGCAATTACCCTCAGAGCACACTGGCTTTGAAATTCTACAGCTCAGAGTAATGTTCCTGCTAGCTGGGCATCTATATACCTTCTGACTATTCATTTGCAGCTATAATCACCAATGCTGTTTTGTATATTTTTCATGCTGGCTTTCTATCTGTCAGTATTATGATTTTTTGAAATGAGTAACAGAATGGGAGAAAAGACAGAGAACCAAGCACAAAGGGCATATTTTTGGAAGACAGGCCATGGATATGTCAGGAAACATCAGGGCCCCCTTTCTGCCAAGCTGGGTCTTTGGGCCACACGGAGGGGACCTGCCTTCGCTCTGAATGAAGGATCTTTATGGGCCACAGCTGTACCTCATACATAATGTATGAGCCTAAAGAGGAGGCAGGAACCAAAACCCAGAAGGTGCTCCAAGAAATAATGAAAATTCATATGATCATATCATATTGCTCTGATATGATCTCTTCCTTCCAACTTAATCAGTTTATCATAGGAGGACACTCCTGGAATTACCTCTTTAGCACCAGGGACATGGGGAAAGCACAGGGGCAAAGGAACACGATAGAGTTCAGGCCAACCAAGGGAAATAGGGTATTCATTGTGAGTTAGGAATTTAAGGAGTGTATGCTTTTCAGATCAGAGGGAAGAGTGTTAAACGTGAACACCCTAACACCCAGAGAAGAAAGGGACTTGCCCAGATCACACAGCATAGCCCAGAAGATGATGGCCTGGGCTTCTTGTTTCTCGAGCCTGAGCTGTTCCCTCACTCCCCATCATCATTAGGTTACCTTGAAAGGCTCAGTGTGCCTATGGGCACTGCACTTCTCCCAGGGCAAAGGAAACCAGGAAAGCTTTGCCTTTTAAACTTCTGATGTAGAGAAATAACTAAATTTATTTCCATTACTAATTTACTTGTGGTTATGCAATAGTTTTAATATGACATATTTCCTCCCCCCAAAGCTCAAGTATTGAAGACTGGGGTTCCAATCCATACAGCTTCTGGGAGAAGATGGAAATTCTACAGAGTGGGGTTTAGCGAAAGGAAGTCAGGTCATTAGGGACATGCCCTTGAAGGAAATACTGAGACCCAAGCCCTTCCTGTCTATGTGCTGTGGTCCACCGTAAGCCAAGCAGTCTCCTGCTGTAATGCACCTGCCTCCTCGGGCTCAAAACAACAGAGCCACCACAGACTGGACCTTCCCATGCTACAAGACACAGCAAGTCTTTCATTCTTTTAAGTTGATCATTTCAGGGATCCTATTAAAGTGGAAATCTGACTAACACCCTACTTTATATTATCAGTTCCCAATATTTCAGAAAGCAGCCATTAAAATCAGATTTTTCAGAGCAAGAGTTAGAGGGTGTATTTCCATACATGGACAGATAGCAACTATTTTGGGCTTTGTAGGTCAGATGTCAAAATCAAGAATGTTATTCAGACAGCTTATCTCATGACTCATAGCACAGCCCTTTAAAGATTTGTCTAAGTTTGCAAGTAGTCTAGAAACAGATGGGCTGGATCTGAGCGCTGCATTTTGCCAAACCTTCCTTTAAATACCTAAATCTCAAGCAATGCCACAGAGACCCACGTTCTACTAAAAGCATCGTTGCTTTGGAAGGAAATAAAATGCCAAAGGGTGTTTTCTACAAATTAAAATGCCCATTTCTAGTGGGAGGAGGACAGTTCTTAAGACTCAGGAAATTAAAAAAATAATACGGTTAAGACGCTCTGTAAACCGTGAAACTTGTAGGATTCAGGAATCACAGAAAGGTACAGAACTCAAGATGCCCCGGTGGTCTGTGGTTATGGATTGCTAGAGACAAGGAGACTCTCCCATGGGCAGGGAGAGTCCTCACCATGCCGAGATGCAGCTGCCTTGAGTCACCCTGTTCCTGTAAACAACCTCTCGCCCAGGGCCCAGGCATCTCTTGGTTCACAAGCTTGCTGGAATTGTCTTTGGTCTGTCACAAGTGTCTTGACTGAGGTGAGTGCATGTTTACTCACACCTCAGACCACAAAGTACTGAAACCGAACTACTGCTTTGGAAGGGAAGAAAATGCCAAAAGGGGTCAACTGGGTTCGGTGAGCTTTGGGTCTGCCGCACACTTCCACGTGATTGAAGAGTTAATTTTTCAAAGTTTAACCACGTGGATTCTGCAGCCTATCCCCGCACGCCTTGTTGAACCACGTGGATTCTGCAGCCTATCCATGCTTGCCTTGTTGAACCACGTGGATTCTGCAGCCTATCCATGCTCGCCTTGTTGTCACAAACTGCAGAATCCAGATATTCCAAGGCAACAAATGTGTTCCAGCCGAACACTTTTCTCATCCTCCAGTCATTTCAGGACTCTCCACCACAAAATCAACAGTAAATTGCTTTTTCTCCTTGAGAAATAGGTAGTAAAAACTTCCAGTCAAGGGCAGTTAGAATGGGTTTTTAAAACATGCACCAAAATCTCACAGGAAAGGGGTATCTAACCCATGGTAGGATGGCAGGAATGGCTTCTAAAACAAGATGAAATGTCCTTCATCCTTTCCACCAAGTTCAAAGGAGATGGTTTTCCTGGAGTTAAGGATGGAAGCTGGGTCCAAAGGGGATCCGTGAAGGCCCACATTGTGAAATGACTCCGGGGATGGCTACAGTCAGCTTTCTTACACACAGAGGAGCTTGATCCTACGGAGACCCAATACCCTTCTGCCCATTTCTGGATTTAAAAAAAAAAAAAGTTTTCCTTACAGGCTTCTTGGGGCCCTCAGCATTACTTTTGGCTGCTACTATATGACACAGAGTCTTCAGTGTTGACATCGGGCCACAAAAGTATCTGTTGGCTTGTTGATTATCTCTTTGTTTCTGCCCATTCTGGCTATTCAAACCCTTGGGGCAATCTTAGATTACAGCCTGGGGAGTCTCATCCGTTCCTTCTTGATTTGGCCAATATTTCCAAACTTCTAAGAGCACATGCAGCAAGACTCCAGGGAGACATTAGGAAGCTTCAGGATTTGTAACACTCATTAGGGGAGTTACTAAAATACCAGGTGTGCTGCTTAGTCTTGGGTCAACTTGACATAACCTAGAGTTATCTCCTCAACTGAGAAAAAACTATAAGACCTAACTGTAGGCCATTTTCTTAATGAGTGATTGATGTGGGCAGGCCCAACCCATGATGGTTGGTGACATCCCTGGGCTGGTGGTTCGGGGTTCTGTAAGAAAGCATGCTGACTTACCCTCTCTGAGGAGTGGATGAGGGATGGCATGGGAGAAGGTGGAGGGACTAAGAACTGGGACTGGTCTGTAAAATTTTAATTAAATAATAATAATAATATAAAAAAATCAGACAGAGCAAGCCATGGGGAGCAAGCCAGAAAGCGGCACCCCTCCAAGGCCTCTGCATCAGCTCCTGCCTCCAGATTCCAGCCCTGCCTGAGTTCCTGCCCCACTTCCTTCAGTGATGGACTATGAAATGAAAATGTAGCCCCGACAAACTCTTTCCTCCCCTGCTTGCTTTGGTCATGGTGTTTCATCAGAGCAGTGAAGCCCTCAGATGCCAGATGACAGGATGGAGTAAGCAGGGCACTTCCTCCAGCTCTAAATAATATCAATGTGAAAATTGTGTTGTTAGCTGAAGAAACAGTCCGAATATAAGTGGAATTACATTTAGCATATATGAAGTTGTTACCATTATGGCTGGTTTCAAGTTACTCCAGAAATCGTCTTTGGTTTCTACCCTTTATCCTCATTCCCACTCTTCTGGCTGAGCCATGTTCCTCAACAGCCGGCACTAAGCCAGATTCTGTGGGCATGGAAGAATCTAAAAAAGAGAAGTCTTACTCCTGGGGAATTTATAGACCAAAAAGTAAGACAACAAGATCACTGTCACGAATGGTCATGATTGTGTTAAAATACAACCGTAGGCTGTCTCAGTATAGCAGGCCTTCAACACTGCTGAGGTACATGTTGCACAACACACATGGACAACCTTTTCCCTCACAAGTAGTTTCTGCTTTCACGGTAATTCTGTCAGAACGTCTTCCTGGATTGACAAGATCTCTACCAAGATGGATGTTTCCAGAAGATGTGGATTACACCACCTTGTTCATGGTTGCCCTTATCACTGCCTGATACTGGGAATCACAATCTGATATGAATGAATGAATGAATGAATGAATGAATGAGGAAAAAGTACTGTAGGAGGAGGGCCTACTTTGGGTGTCAGATGAAGAAGGACACTTAAAAGAAATCCCACACTAGCTCAGAATTGAGAATAATAGATGGTTTTTTATTTAGGGGTAGACTCACAAATTAATATCCTCTGCTGGAATGGAGAACAGCAACCAAATCCGGCAGCTGGGAAAGAGGCCCAATACACACGGTATAAAAAAAAAAAAAAAAAAAAAAAAAAAAAAAAAAAAAAGAGTATAAGAGGCCACGCCCCAGTGGGCGGGTAACTTAAAGGCTACTGGCTGTAGGATTTCCTACAGCAAGTGTACCAGGAAGGAGATAGTGTGAAAACCAAGGCCTTGAAGAATAAGGTGAGCATGCTGTGAAGAGGACCAAACGAAAACAAGAAATGTGACTCTTGTCCATAGCATGTGAGGAGCCATGCTCATACCCTGGTAGAAAGTTCAATAACAAATGGAGCCAGGATGGGCAGGAAGTAAGTTATAGGAGATCACAGAGAGATTTTAGGTCAGATCAGCTTACAAAGTGCCTTGCATACCAGGACTTTTTCCTGGAGGCAAAGGGGAATTGGCTGGTTTCTGTAAATAAGATGTAACAGAGTTAACCAGCTTCATTTTTTTCCAAATGATAACCAACAGCAGGGTAGGAAGCGAATTGAAGGCTTCCTGGACCTGGGCCAAACACTGCAAGGCCTTCTCCCACCGTTCCAGCCTAACTCTTGCTGTCTCTTTAATATTTTACAATTTCTGGCAGATTCGTGGTTGTTTTAGTTACTGTAACAACTGGGAATACATCAGGCTGCCTCTATATCCTCAACACCTTGTGAAATGAAGAGTTAGCAGGGGGAGTGACTGGGGCACAGCCTCGCAGACAGACACGTTTGAGCATCCCGTGCACAACCAGACCTTGTGAAGACACACGCCATCCCAGCAACGCTTACTGCAGCAAACAATCACCTGGACACAGCCCAACTCTCCACGCAGGCCCCCATGCCAGGCCCACTCACTTCCCACAGAACGGCAGACAAGCCCTTCCACAGATGTAGGTCCAGCTCTCACAGTGCCTTGGCGGGGGAGCTGGGCTCCTGCCATCCTTTGGGTCTCCTCCGTGTTTGGGAGGTCTGTTGTTCTTGGGGGCCCCTGCTCCGTGTATTTGATGTAAACGGTTCATCTGCTTATATCAACACCTTCATCAAACCCTTCCTGTGAGGAGTCCACAACCTCTGCCTGCTGTTCAGCCTGAGAGCGTGCTTTGCAGACGCGCAAGTGACAACAGCCTCTTGAAAGAGGAGCCAGGAAGAAAAGGGTCCAGAACAGCAAGGAAACAGAGAAAGGTGAGCTGGCCACGATTTTAAAAGAGCCATTGGCTCTGAGCATAACCCTATAGACTGCAAGATGAAAACCATTTTTGTCTAATAAAGGGATTTATGTGTGGATTTATGGTTAAAAGACAGGAAATCTCCTTCTACACAGTCGGAACTAAACACACAGCTTCCTCTTTGCAAACAAATGGCCAGGTGCACAACTGATTATAAAGGCACAGAGTGGCAGCAGCGTGCAGGCTCCTCCCAGCCTCAACCCTCAATCCCACTGGCTGCTTTGCTGGGGGCCGGGCTGCGGGCGGGGGTCTCTGTCCCTGGACCCCTAGCACAAGCTCTAAATTCTCTGCTACTTCTTTCCAACGTTCAGCCTCTGAACCTGCAATTCCACTCTTTAACCTGCCTGAGCTTCAACTGTTTTTCACACTTTAGAAAATGCCCTCAGACTCCAGACACTCAACTAGTACTCTCAAAAAAAAAAAAAAAAAAAAAAAAAAGAAAGAAAGAAAGAAAGAAAAAGAAAAAAAAAGAAAAGAAATCCCCCCCCCTCTTCATGGGAAAAATTCTTAAAAATTGGAGAATGGGAGTCCAGACTTGACTCGCAGGCTACTGGTACTAAGGGAATTTTGTGGCGCTCTTATCCCAAGTCAAACTGTGGGCAGGCAACGCAAATAGCTTCCCAGCTCTCTCCAAGCAGATGAACAGCATCTAGAACACTTAACAAAGCAAGTGGCATAAGCAACTCAGGCATTTTTTTTTTCTTTAGCTTTATTTGGGCTGTTTTTTATACTAATGAAAATCAGGCATTGGGCGTAATGCTGTTTTGTGTTTATAATAAAACCTCATTAACTCAAACGCAACTAATTTATAACTTGTGATAATTTGGCCACAACAGAGCCGAATTTCCTATGTGCAATATATGATTTTGCTAAGCAAATTAATAGCTTAAATCAAATTTTAGAAAGCTTTTTTTAACTTCGCCAGACAAATTATCTTTAGGGACATTATTAGTAGGTATTTGTAACATAGGAAGATAAAGAAAATTAAGATTCATTTCCAGTTACAGCTCCATTGCCCCTTACCTAAACACTTAGAAACAGATGAATTCCACAGAGTCTTTCTAGGCTCAGGATGTGAATAAAGCACAAAAAAAATCATATATTTATCTCACCTGAGTTGAGGCAATATCCAAAATCACAACGCCTGAATACTGACACTAAATGAAATAAAACCTATACCTAGCCTTATATTACATTACGTCTGACTGCGCTAGCAAATAAGTCCATATGGTTTGGGTTTCCCCAACAAATAAATTACAGAACTATCTTCCCCTTTCCAGAGTTCTAGGGTGTCACATTGCGGTCGTGGGTCTGTAACCCTGTGGGGAATTATCTCTTCAGGAAAAAAAAAAAAAAAGCAGGGCTTTGGTTGACAGATGTGGGCCAGTTGTTCACAGGACAATGTTGATAATGCCAAAGTTGTAATGGTTGCGGTACTTGGGATTCTCACATTCTCAGGCCAACGTCTCTCAGATGGGCCCTGCAGTGCCCGATTTCCCCGCACTAACAACTTGGCTGTGGAAGCTTCCTTAGTGAGCGAGCCTTCAACGTGCGGCAAAAATGAAGGATTACACTCAGACACTTGATTGCCTCCAGCGATGCCCACAACGATGCTGAAAAGCCAGGTTCCAGAGCTTTAAATAGACTCTACATTCCAGAAACATCTGTCACAAGTGAGTAACCACGAAGCCATCTCGACTTTTCTAGTCAAGGGCTATCCAGACTTGAGAACCTGTGTCAGGTCATTCTGGGGTAAGGCTGGCTAAGTCCTCAGGAGCAACAGTGAATAAGGAGAAGGAGGTTGAACTCAGCCATCCAGCAACTGCTCAGAGATGTTCTTTTCTTAATAAAAGAAAGATTAAATACTCGTCAGAACTAAATATCAAGAGTCAGTTTGGGAACAAGAAGCCGGGGTCCTCCTGAGGCTGTGATAGCCCTCTGAGCATGCTGCTCTACCTTCACCAGTAGATTTCTTAAACGGGGTAGAAGTAAGCTAAACCTGAAGAAATGTTAACCCACTCACGCTTCTCTCTCTTGTCCAGCCTCTAACTGGCTCTCTGAAAAGCAAGCCTGTGGAAATTGCTGGCTGTATACTGTTTATTTGTTTAGCCATTCTTTCGGAGTCCAATTTTATGCTCCAGACATGCTAGTAAGATATTATTTCATGCGAATTTTTAATGTCTTTTTTTTTCTTTAAGTTTTGCAGAGATTTTTCAATAACCCGTTCCCTGTAAGTGAGTTTCTCCCTTTCAGGTATGTCCTTGTCAAAGACCATTCCTTAAAAGCCCTCGGAACATATTTACTTTATTACTTTTTTCTTCGCCGGCAATATAGTTGTAACCTTAAAATAATGTGTTTAATGTCAGTCTTAAAGGATCAGAGATTGCACTCGAAATGTTCATAAAGACGGGAATTTGGAGGCCATTTCCCCTTATTGTCCATGTGTCTACATCATCCCTAATTCACCAGTGGAGCTGTGGGTCATTATTTCTGAATTTGCACATTAAAAATAACATCTAGCCATACGGGAATATATTTAAACCACAATTGCCAGAAATAACAATTGTATAAAACTGCATTTCATGAATACATAATAAAGTTCAATTTACCGCTATTTATCATGTTACTTAAATTAAATCTATAATGAAAAAGAGATTTAGTTCTGTTTTGAAAATAAAAAAAAAATATTCCTTCATGCCAATTGCCTTGGATGTATATTAGCTCTAATGTATCCATGTCATTTTGATTTTTTTTTTTTGCTTAATTACTATTGTTTTTCTATTTTGGGGACCCAAAGGGACAATTCACATCCTTTCGTGTATTTTTAAAGCTTAAGGAGACATACACATATAATGAATTAAAATTAGTGTAACTTCAGTTATGTTTAGTTGCAAAATTTGAGTTTTTTTTTTTTTTTAAATAGCGTTATGACTCCTAGACTCTCATCCCCCAAAAACCCTCCGGCTGGCATTTGCATGCTTCAGTGGAGCTTTGACAGTTGCCTGACGTTGCTAGAAAAATCACTGTGAAGGCAGGCACAGGTATTTTCAGACCTCTGTACACACAATCATATGTGGACGATTGAGGAAGTCAACCCAAGAATCCAGAAATGCGCACACCCGCTTTCAGCCGCCAGCACAAAAAGAAAAATAGCAAGAGAATGCTGGCCGACTTTGAATGACCAAGTTATTATAGACGCTTAAATAAAAAGCAATTCACTGTGTTGTGCGTTATTGACTGTCAAAACGTTGCTGATATGCATTTTCATAATAGCTTCAACATGGCCACGCCCACCCCCAACATATCCCCTTCTTTGTAAAAGTCCCCATTACCTGTGAAACCACCTCATCAAGAAACCCAGTGTTCTAGGCCACTTCTACACCCATTCCTCCTACCATGTAGTCAACGCATGTGTCAGCTCCTCGTTACTATAATACAGGACTTGAGACAGACTAGCTTTATATATATATAAGAAGGTCCACTTAGCTCGCATTTCTAAGTTTTTCAAGGACACTTTGGTTAAGACCTAATGGTGATGGTGCCCCAACAGTAGGAATAAATTTAGGAGGAAGAAATTATTTATAAAAGCAGAGAACAACAATTTTAATTACCTAGCAATATCATTCTCTTACCTGTTATGTATCAATTTTCTCAGTATTTTTATATGGAAAAAATTGTATTGAAGGCACTTAGTCTGCGATTGATGAAATGAATTTTATTTTACTATGGTTGGTGATTGTTTTTATATTGGACATGCCGATGCTTTACCACTGTGGAAAGACGAGTGTTTTAATAAAAAAAATTATTTTATTCCATGGGAAAAAAGATACACAAATAATGAGTTAAGGCTTTTAGAACATCTGTTCTCCCCTGGACTGCCTTAATCCTTTCCTATGATAACCCTTCTTTGTAATACAGATAATAAAAACCCAGAGACAGGTTTTGGGGTTCAACCTGAAGATCAGAAGAGCAAAGCAGCCAGCCACTGGCTCTTCTACCTCAGACAGAAATGACGATCCTGCCTCCACCAAACCTCAGAATGAGACTAAGCTGAGACCTATCTCCTCCCATCTTATATCCCTGTCTAGTGCTGGGATTAAAGGCATGCACCACCACCACCTGGCTTCTATAGCTAATTAGAGTAGCTACGGGGTTTAAAGGTGTGCGTCACCACTGCCTGGTCTGTATGTCTGATCAATGCGGCTGTTTTACTCTCTGATCTTCAGGCAAGCTTTATTTATTAAAATAGAAATCACTACACTCTAAAACCCCCCTATTAGGCTCTATCTGCCTCTTAAAGGAACTAGTACTACCTTCCAACTGTTATCCCAACACTTCCAAAACCCTGAAGCTGTGGGAGACACTGAAAACAGATCCAAGCACACAGTGGATAAGCGAAACCTATGCATCCTTCCCTAGACATCACTCCAGCCCCACTCCCTGACTAACCACACTCCATGACTGCATAAATTCTGGCTCTCCTGATCTCTCCTCAGGACTGAGGCTTTGCTATACTAGCTCAATTACCAAGGACCAAGTGTACTCCCTTCTCATCCACCCCTTCTCTTGATCTATGTTCTCTTTCTTAAAGGGAAAAGATGCATAAAGCCAATCAAAAACAAATAACCTGGATCGTGGCCTATCAGATCCTCTGTGACCTCGCTTTTACATAAGCTTTACCCCTCAAATCCTCAAAAGGAAGCCTTGAAGAAGATTATCTTCTCGGTCAAACTTGAGGCACATCTTTTTTCAATCTCGGTTCCAACTTGAAGGCTCCATGTTTTTCGTCTGTGCTATGAGATTTGGGCAAGAATCCTACTAAACTAGTTAATCAGCACCCCTGCCTTCCATCTAATCGTCCTTCTTGTCTGATCTGGTCATCCGATGGCTCTCAAGAAGAGTTTGTGGGGTCGTTTTCAATACCATCCCTCTTGGCTTTACTGTTTCCTCTTAGTAATCTTCCATCCTACCCCAGCATTTTGCTATAAATTCCCACTTCATGCTTAAAAAGTGGGCACCGTCTGTGTCCTGCACTTCAGTATCTCATTGCAGTGGTCCTTACATCTTCCATGATGGTTGTGAAGAAAAGAAGTTCATCATCTTGAATAATTATCATAAATATTTGCGTTTTTTTTTCCTCTAACAGCATTAACCTAGGAGATGTTAGCCTTGGTGTAACCCTTCGCAAATATTCTCCACCTGCATACCACACTAAATTGACCACATTGCTCAATTTAAGTACAACCCCTCCAAAAGTCTTTCCTTGCATTTTTCTTGCCACATATAAAACGCTTCATTCTATCTGCTTCCCACATATACTTTTAATCTTATATTTCAACAAATATATAATATGATGTAAAAGGGCGAGATAGGGCAGAGGTCCCTCCATCTTGGATCCTTGCGAGGCCATTTCAGGTTTAACTAGAATTTGCTCTCCTTGATGGAGAATACCATGGAAAATTACCCAACTCCATTGTAGCAACCCAAGGTCAGGATGTCCCAGCTAACTTACCTTAGCTTCTGTTGAGCTCCCTGCTTGTGCAAAGCTCCTCCTTCCACCTGTGGAGAGAAAGGACAAGGTGTGATTTTTGCCTTGTGGGGGGTTTGAAACAGGGTTTCTCTGTAGTTTTGGAGCTTGCCCTGGAACTTGCTCTTGTTGACCAGGTTGGCCTTGAAATCACAGAGATCTGCCTTTTAAAAGACCCTTTCTCTAATACCTGAGGCCACATTTAGGTCCTGTAGATGTGCCTTTCTCCCGGTCCATTAGAATAAAGACTTCAGTTAGGCAATGTGTCTGAGAGGTCATCCCTGGTGGGTTCCTGTAACAACTAGACTAACTACAGATCTTTCTCTTCTAGGACAGAAATCTCCTCAGGTGGGGGGGGACTATATCTTATCTGCTTAGCCCTTACAGCACAGGTCATTCGCAGATCAGAGATGTTTCATAAAGTTCAAGAAAACCTAGAATACATGTTTGTTTTTTATTTTTATTTTTCCATTTTATTTTTACAAGGACCCCTCACGCTAAGGTTAGAAAAGTGTGTGTGTGTGTGTGTGTGTGTGTGTGTGTGTGTATGTGTGTGTGTGTGTGTGTGTGTGTGTGTGTGTGTGTACAATCTACTGGGAAATGGCCCCCACTAACTGTGTTTCTAATGAATAGCATATCTAAAGAGCCAAGTCAAATACACTTCTCCTGGTGGCATATAATGGCCACATTTTTGCTCTGGCATTATCTTGAAAATGCACAGTTACTATTTAGTCCTTATCAGGTGGCAGGTTTATCATCAGAGCAGGGCTCAAAAGAATTCTCAAAGAAACAGCTTCCCAGCAGCTAACTTCTCCCGAGCTCTTTTAAATGCCAAATGAGGCTGAGTGACAGGGCACGTCCAGTGACACTCGCTTCTTCAAATGAGCGCTGCAGCAGCCATTGGCACTGACAGGCCTCTGGGCCATGCCACGGAGGACAGAGAGAACATACACAACAACAGGAGTGTCCTTAATAGGTTAGGCAGTTAAGGCGCGGAGCATGCGAGAAACCCACACAAGCGTTGCCGTCGCCAGGTCGAGATGGGAAACACAAGCTTAGATAATGGCACCTATAATTTAAGGAGCCAACCGCACAGCATGCATTGCATATACAGAAGTATAGACAGAGTGGAAAGCAAGGGAAGAACTGTACTTAGGGATTACAGGTGCTATCACCATAAGCAAAATCTGTCCTTAGGGAGACACGGCGCTCTTCCCAAGCTCTGCCCAAGTGTGTGGTGGGGAATAAGGACAGACAGTTGCAGGAAATTCAGATTCATGTTAGACCATATTCTGAACCAAGCAGAGAACAATGGCAAAAACCTAAACCGAGGACTCCCCGACCCACAGTACACATTTTTCCCGAAAGTAAGAGAATATCAATTACTTCTTAAATGTGTGGTCTGATTAGTTTTAAATTCATCAAGACTAAATTAAAATTTTCATCCAGTTAAACAAGTAAAAGTCAGGTTTATTCAATAAAATCTTTCTCAGCACAGACAAATCTTTTCAAGTTCGCAACATATAATCTAGAGGAAAGTGAAAGGGTCTAAATTTACCTTCCTAGAGCCCACACAAAGTTGGCCCAGTGAGTGTCGAACACTCTATCTGCAAATATTGCCTATTATATTAAGCAACGTGTCGTCTTCCTTGAAATAAAAACTCAACAAGCTACTTTCTCACCTCAAAGGTGAGACTCGATGGCAGGCTTCTTGATAGCTCTGACATGAGCTTGCGTCTCTCAAAAGTAGAGAAATGCCTCCATAATCACGTTTAATCTTTTAAAGCTGTGATTGAGAAGTGGCATTTGGACGGGATTTAAACTTGGCTTTGGCCATGAAGAGATTAAACTGACTCCGATTCTCCCTTGCCCTAATTTTTTTCTCATTAGTGAGATGTCATATAGGAAATGAAATTATTATAAACATATTTAACTTGTTTAAATAACTTTGAAAACATAACGTACAATCAGTGGGATCCAGAACTCAATAAATCCTCGCACTTATTAGTTACAGAATATAGCTGCGTTTAGCCTAATAAATGTAAAAAACATGGCTTTAAGGAATATACTTTCTTGGCAAGAATTAAATTGGCCTGGCTAATTTACATTGTTTTAAATTTAGAGAGACTTGTATACCAGCTCATGATTGCAGTACGTAAACTGTTCCCATGAAATGGTCTGAATTAACCTCCATGCTATTTATATAAACAGCACATATCATGGCATGCGGTGCGGTCGACTAGCTGGGAATCTTTTCCTGTAAATCAGTAAATTAAACCTGTAAGTTAATCCTTAGCTAAATAGGAGAAAGGGGAAAGTTCAGTATTTCATTATGTTCTGAAAATGATAGGAGCTCGCCGTTTCTATCCATCTTAGGACACTAAAAGGAGTTGGTAGTGTCTAAAGTTAGCACAAAGTAATACGGTACTCAAGTATAAGTCTCTAAATTTATGTTATGCAATTAAAGGCAGATGAACAACAGATAAAGTGATAATCAGTACATAAGTTTATAGGTTAATGTATGTAATTTTCTGGCCTTTCTGAGTTTATTGCCTTGAAAAGGTACCCAAATGATAACATTTAAAATGAAGACCAATACTTAGGACTGATATGAAATTTTCACCTGCCACTCAGGGACTATATTACTATGTTACTATATATTACTATATTACTAATCATTTTCCATCGATACAGGAAGGATCTACATTAGCTAAAAACAAAATTTTAAAAATTCAAAATTATCCACAGAAGAGGGGGAGGAAGGATTGCAATAGCCAGAGGGGCCCAGGACACCACAAGAAGATAGTCCACAAAATCAACCAGACTAATAGAGGCTCACAGAGACTGGTTAACCAGAAAGCCTGTATGGGTCTGACCTATATCCTTTGCATATATGTATGGCTGTGTAGCTTGGTGTTCTTGCAAGACCCCTAACAATGGGAATGGGGCTGTCTCTGACTCTTTTATCTGCTCTTGGGGCCCTTTTTCTCCTACTGTGTTGCCTAGTCCATTGTTAATATGAGGGCATTGCCTAGGCTTATTGTATCTTCTTATGCGGTGTTAGGTTGATAACCCTGGGAGGCCTGCTCTTGTCTGAAGGAGAATGGGACTGAGAGAGGGGAGAGATGAGGGGTACTGGGAGAGTGGAGGGAAGGGAAACTAGGGTCAGAATGTAATATATGAGAGAAGGATAAATTAAAAATGAAAATTTCAGGATGACATTTTTTGAAATGTGACAATGAGAAGTTTGGAGGAACGATTGGTGAAGGGTCAATTGCAGCAGTTCCAAGAGAAGCTCGGTTAGCCTAGAAGTGAACCACTTGCAGTAAGAGGACAATCTGACTTTAAATCTCTTTATTTGTACAAAAACCCAGAGAGACTTTTTTATTTAGCGAGTCTACATTATGAGACCCTTTAGTACACAAGTTAGTTGATTATTAATATACTCTACTACTCAAATCTCCCTTTGCAGACAGATTTTTTTTAAAAAGTATGTCTTTCGTTTGCTGATGTTTGCTTCATCGCATTCCAAAAATAACTAATCCAAATAAAACATTTTTTGCTTTATTGCCAACTCTGTTCTCCTTCACTGTCTTCTGTCTGAGGAAATGGTGCCTGTTCAGCCCAAACATTTAGAATCTCTTAAGGCCCCATTCCTCTCACACTAAAACAACCCCCTGCCATCCCCCAGCTCCAAAATGCAGCCTGGGCTTGCTCAAGTCCCAACCCACCCCGTCATGTCCAACCCCGACACGGCTACGGTGTCCTCCTTGCTGTCCTCACTTGCCTACTTGTTAGGCTGCAATCCTCTTTCCATATCGCGGGGTGAACTGATGAGAAGTATATTGTTCATAGCTCCTCTGCTTAAAATCTTCCAGTGATGCTTTTACTAAAACTCTAAGCCTTCCCACAATGCATCTCTCATGACTTCAATGTGGGCCTCTTTAGTTTCCTCCTACAGACTATGTATAGTCATTCCCATTTCTTGAAGGGGAGTGTCTCTTTGCTTTACACACAGACCTGGATCTTCACGTGGCTGTATCTTTTATCTCACCCCTTGAATCGCTCCATCTAAAGAAAAAGCCGGTACTCCATTCATAACACGTCATTATTGCTGCTATCTTTTCATCCTGCATTGTACTATTTTTGTCATTAGAATATAGAAGGCAGCAGGACATTGACCTTGCCAGACTCAGTCATGGGCCAAAATCCCAGAGCCAGACAGTACCTTAGGCAGAACAGTCACTCAATAAATACCTGTCAAATGAATCGTTCTTATGGAACTTCATAGCTCCGCACTTCAGATCATGGTACTTTAGAAGCAGAATCAGTAGGGCAAAAACCTCGATACCTGATACCAGCAAATGGATTTTGAGCCTTGGCTAACTGTAGACATCCAGGACAGCAAGTCTGCAGCAGGCTTAAATAACTATGCTAGCCTCTTCTGGAGGGTATTCCTATTTTTAAGTCCTTTCCCCACCAAAACAAAACTATACTTGCTTGGCAAGAGAAGTAAAATAGAAAAATCTTCTAAATATCTTTATGACTCCATTTTCTACTTCTAACAAAGCCAGAAGAATTCTACCATTGTTGCATAAAAGAAAGTAAAAAAATCATAATTTCTTTAATTCTATAAGAAAATGAGAAAATTGTCTTTTCTTTTGTGTACAGGTTGGGTTAGATACAGTCTTAGCATATAACCCCACCTGACCCTGAGCTCCCAAATCTCATATCCTAGCTCCTAAAGGCTGGGATAATATTTCTGCCTACATTTACAGACACACACACACACACACACACACACACACACACACACACACAATCTCTATACTGTGGACACTCTTCCTATCTTCATTTTCAAGAAAAGGAAACTAAAGCATAGTTAACAAGCACGACAGGATGCCAGGCTTTAAATGCTTGTGTTACACATCTTCATTAGGTTTTTGAGCAACCACATGATGTTAGAGACAAAAATGAAAGTCCCGTCATGAACTCCATAGCAGAATAAGTACTCGATACCTGTAGCTAATATCTTTGCAGCATTTTCTTCTTGCGACTATGATAGGGAGGCTCAGAGGATGTCATCCTCTACTAGGAACAGGCCTTGGGCTTTTGATGCTGAGCTTATTAAGAGGAATTTATCAGAGCTGAAGTCCGTCTATCATCCTGGGGTCAGGAATTCAGAGGTCAAGATTCAGGAAGACATTGAAGCAGCACACAGGAAGTGAGCAGTGTAAGATGAGAATTACATTGTCAAATGAGCACCAGGTGTGTTGGAAAGGCAGGCAAGATAAATAAAGGCAAGGCCAAGACAACAGAAAAAGGGTGCATCAGAAAGGAAGGACTAGACTAAAGAAGAGGCCACTGTGTGCCTCCATTACCTGTGAGGTACTGGGCAAACCCAATCACCTCTCCCTGACTCACAAGCCAGTCCTATGTGCTCAGAACTTTTACATCCCCATGAGTCCTGATAATTCCATTTTATAGTAGAAAAACATGATCTGCATGTCTAAAATACCAGCCACTTCTCAGAGAATCTATCTATAGGTGATAGACACTGAATTGATACTTAAGCACTTTCTCAAGAAAACTCAAAGATGCCTGAGAGAATGCCTCTAATATATGTTCTGTGACTTTGCTTTCTTACCTTGCTTTCAAACTGAAGCACAAGCACTAAGGAAAAGAAAAGCGGGAACGCCAAGGATGGAACGAGCAGTCTCGTCTGGATCCTGGTGATCAATGGATGAGGTGACTTTTCCTCTCATCAGCAATGTCTCAGCTATGTCTGGCTGCTCCCGATGGGAGAGAATGACTTTCAGTAAAGCTTTGGAAGGGCCAGCAACATGCCATAAGCACCCTGGTATTTTTAGCAAGCAATCAGATGCATGATGAGCCACAAGTCTTTACGAGGCACACTGTGAGTGTATGTCAGGAGTGTAGATGTACATGATTTAGGACAAGACAGAGAAATGGCTTTTGTCTAGGCATTACTGTTCTAATATTGTCAGAAAACAATTAGGATTCACTGGACACTGTCTCTTGTTAGAGTTTTGATTCACTATGTATGTCCATTACATTGTGTGCAAAGCCAGGAGCTGAGAAAAACCATCAAAATATTGACGGACTGGTTAGACCTGCAGGGGAAGAAGGCACAGAAAACTCTTCTTCCTAAACTTGGGAATCGTTTCCCAGAAACATTCAAGAAGGGAACGTCACCAAAATAATACATCAGATTTCTAAGCAACTCCGGGATTTTCTGAATTTTACAGTTTCCTTTGGCTTCTTCTCAAATACGCTTCTAGTTCCAAGCCCCATCTGTAAAGAGCTGGAAATTAGCAACTTGCAGGCCAGTAAGAGAAGTTCCTGGTGTGGCAATCTGCTACCTTACTATAGGGAGGGAAATGTCTGCATATTCAGGATTATGAATGTCACTAATACGCCTAAAATCAGCACGTGTCGTTCATTAGTATTCATGCGGCTGAGACAAAGCCGCTCACACTGTAGCTGCTCGTGAGTCTGGCAGAGACAGAGAGGAAGAAAAGGGGAAGGGAAGAGATAAAGAAAGAGCTCAGGGAGACACGGCACACAAGAGGGGACTCCATTCATTCAGCTAACATCTGCTCAGCCTGAAGTGGAACCACCTGTTAGTTTATTAAATTGTAGAATTAATTTACGTGGAAATAAGAGAGGAGGGGGAAAAGGGCTTTAATTCATACACCCCACTTTTTAAAATCCTCTGTTTATTCCTGTCTTGTTTTTAAAGGCCTTTCATGAGTGGTAATCGATGCCATGAATACCTAGCCCCATTCTATAATTAATGGAAGCAATGAAATGTTTCCCATGACTGTTATTGTAGGCGCACTGCCTGTAATGTGATTTTGTTGGCCTTTTTTTTTTTTTTTTTTTTTTTTTTTTTTGGTCCTCCTTGAAGGAAAGACCCCTGGTGATGTTGCAGCAGCTTGGGACATCCCATGAGGGGTTTTAGCAACATTAGGGAAGAGTTCACCTTGTGAGCCCTGACTATTTGTCCTCATTTGGTGGTGGAGGGGTGGTAGTCTAATATCCCCAGAAGAGAATATGAGCATATCACAGCTGTAGCTGAGGGATCAGAAGAAACCCGGTCCCGAGTAATGCAGAAGTCCCCATTAACCTCTCTGCCTCCTCTAATGAAAGACATGCTGCATTGCTTCCTCCAATATTCTCAGATCTCACCATCTCGGGTTTGCTGAATTACAGTGGTGGATATTATATCTACAGTTGATTTCCTCCCAAGTTTGCCAAGAATGTCAGCTGGTCATCAGGAGCACAAGCAGAAAGGAGATTAGAATGGGTATGGCAGCCTTCATACGAATGTTGATAGCTATTTCCCCATACCGTTCACATGCCAATGTGTCTTCCTATAACCTGTGGACTGGTCGTCTAGGTTGACCACAGTTACCCGGGACACAGCCTGACAGCCTTTCCCAGGGGTTGAGTCCCAGCATAATCATTTAGAACTTTCTTTTTAAGACACAGGAAAATTTCCTCTGTTGCATTTTAGTGTTTTTTTTTAAACAATTACTGCTGGGCGGTGGTGGTTCACACCTTTAAGTCCAGCACTTGGGAAGCAGAGGTAAGTGGATCTCTGTGAGTTAGAGGCCAACCTGGTATACAAGAGCAAGTTCCAGGACAGGCTCCAAAGCTACATGAAGAAACTCTGTCTCAAAAAAACTGAAGAAACAAACAAAAACAAAAACAGAGAAACAATTAAAATTCCTTTCTAAAGATCTATCGCATAGCCTAGATGTCAGCTTCTTGCCTCACTGTTTCTTATGCAATTAAAGTTCATTAGCTCCATTGGGTGAAAATGCCAATAGATCATTTCAAGTCACATCTTTGGTTTCTTGAAAATATTACATTAAAAAAAAATGGAGGCTAACTTTCCACAAAGCTTTTGTAGAATGCAGTAGGAAAGCCGGCACTCCCTGGAGACTTATCCAATTACACAGACAGCGTGGTCTCACCCTAAGAGAGAATAGCATTCAAAATTGTGTTTTTCTGATCATGGCGGAGAGGGTAAAAGGGAGAAATCTAAGAAATTCAATTAACTCTCTAGGTGTCACTCAGCATTGGGATTAGTATAATCGGCTACAAATGATACGAGCACAGTTCAGATACATCCTTGCTGGTTTCATTATGAGACACCCTGGCCACGGAGTAGCTAACAACTGGGCTTGCCATGCGGATTAGTGGGGCTTACAACTGCAAAGATGTTACTTTGCTAATCGTGAGGTTTTTTTCCCCTATTTTTGTGGTCTTCTTTACATCTTTTAATTATGTCTTTACTGTAGCATTTTGAGCACGCATTGCCCTATGCCAGCATGACTTTTTAAAGTGATCTTTTAAAACCCAGAGCAAAGTTTGATGACCAAGAGCTGCATAGCATAACTTTTTCATGCTTCTTAAATTTAATGGAGGCCTACAGCTGCAGAGAGATGAATGTGGATGGTGAATAAAGTAGAGTGCACCAACTGCAGAGAGAGGTGCATGCCCATGGCCCATGACGACTTTGCTCACATGGGAGTTCCCTTGACCGCACTTCAGGAAAGACGGCCTAGCTGTGAAATAGGGGAAACTTTTTTTTTCTACTTTATTGATTGCAAATAATAGACGATCAATAAAATTTGTTGATTTCATCCTCATTAAGCCTTTTGAGAACTGAAACATGTTGATAGAATGTTTGGATAGTACCACGAAGGATGAGGGTTCTGTAACTATGCCCACATGGAGGGGCAAACCCAGATGTATTTTGAAGTCATTCAGTGTTCCAAAGGGTTTCTCAAGTGTTTTGAGTTTAACCAAAGCCTGAACACATTGTGCCGAGTACTATTCTCCTTTAAGTTTCAAACCCATGTGAATTTTAAGGGAAATTGAATCCACATGTTTCTGATTCATTTTTACTTAAATCATTAAAATGCTGTTTTGGATGAGCCATTTGGCTTCCCAGAGGCTCTTCCTCACAAACTCCTTTACGCCTCTTTGGTGTGGGGTCAAAAACAGGAAGTAGTACTTGGACGATGAAAAATTAACTGTGACATCAAACACTGCAAATCCAACCCCTAGCGTTCTTACACTGCTTCAGTACCTGACAGATTCATTTTCTTAATTCATTACGGGAAAACACTTGTATCTTTATTTTTCCAGAATAATTCCAGTAAGAGATCTCACCTATAAACCCTGTGACACATAGAATCCAGATTCGGAGTTTTGTTGAGTTTTGCAAAAACACTAACGCAATCATTCCAAAGCTCTATTCAGTTTGGACAATTACACCTATAAAAGTTTTTCCTGCTTCACCCCTACACAGCTAGCCTGAACACAATGTCTTGACAATAAGTGCCATGCGGACCTAGATGTGAAGAAACTGGTCACCACATCACAGGTTCTGCCTCTCCTGCTTCTTACTTCACACTCCACATTGAGGCCCTTCTCTATGATCTGTCAATCTTAAATAGTTTTCACACACACACACACGTACACACACATACATACAAACATACACGTACCACACACATACACCCCAAACTCTGCAAGTCTTTCTTATTCTCTAGAGACAAGGCCAATGAGAAAGAGAAGATGTGGGAGGAAGAGGAAAAAGGAAGGGAGATGGATTTGAGAAGCCTTGCTTTGCCAACTTCTTCATGCATCACCTTTTTTTCCTTCCAGCCCCAATTCCTAAAGCTTTGTCTCCTAGACCATTCTCCTCCTCATACTATCCTTTGAACTTCTTTCAAACAATTGTCCTCAAATCCACATTTTCAGTGTTGACATGACCAGGTATGGGGCAGCCCATGAAGATATCTTGACACCATTTCAAACTCAATTAGATGAAAGCTGTAGGAAATTCACCTGAGGGGGCGGGCGGGGAGGGTTGAATATCCAGTTTCTAAGACTGCTACTCAGATCGGATATCCAGTAAGTAACCAGTGCTGGACAATCTGATATAAAAATATACCTCACTTTCTTCCCTTCCACATCTACCTCTCAAGTCTTCACACCTTATAATCAAGCCTCCCAAGTGATCCCTTTGTCTTCAGTTTTACCTCTGACTCCAGGACATATTTAATCAACTGATTGGTCTTTCTGAAAAAATGACTTCTGATTTAACCCCTTTACTTAGACTCTTCCATGGCTTCCCTCTGCCAACAGATGACCATTTGAACCCTTTAACTCGGTGTGTTAAACACAATTAAATGTTACACAATATTGAAGCTGGAATTGGCATAAAATTTTATGAATTTTCCCTTCTGTAGTCATAAACATCTACCACCACTCATCCATGCGCACCCACAAAGCATTCCAAGCTTAAGCTCACCCAGTCAAAGTCTTCTCCCTCCTTTTTCCCATTTCCCTATTTTCTCCTTTGTAATAATTTACACTGCCCTACTGGTGTCAAGGTCATCTTTTGTATATGGCAATGACTTGTATCTGTATCTACATTTTAAATCCCTTTAAGTGGGAACTCCTTTAAATGTTCATGTGAGTTAGGAACCATATGACTGATTAGCTGGACCACTGATGACATTGCATCCCAGATAGCATCTTTAAAGAGAAGCACTCTTTTAAACACAACTAAAAGCTTTAGTGGTTGTTGTAGAGCCCAGGCAACATGCATCTTTGCAGCACACTTCAGTGTAATGGAGTAGTGCCAGGATGAAAAGCAAAGCAACTTCAAACACACAGGAACTCTTTACACTGATGCTTACAAGGGATCTCCCTACACCTGAGACATACAGGTACATAGAACATCAAAGGAGAGGGGAGAGTTAAAAGATAAAAGACTACACAAGTCATTGGCAATGATACATGTCTAATAATTTCATTGCCATCAATAGCAGGGAATTTACTTTATCCCAAATTTGGCACTAATCTCTCTGTACATGTCATCTTACCTAGTCTGCACAAAATTCCTGAACTGCGGGTTTAGCACCCCCATTTTATCAGGGAAAAATGGTGAAAATTCAGAGAGGCTACTTCCAAAGATGCAGATGATAAATGGGTATGTCCAGCAGCCTGTTGATAGGGCATCACTGTCTACAAAGTTCACACTGAAAACTACACAAGAGCCTCTAAAACAACGGAGCAAAGTTCATATGAACTCCCAGAGACTGAAGTAGCATGCGTAGGGCCTGCACAGGTCTGCACCAGGTCCTCTGCATGTATATTATAGCTTTCATTTTAATATTTCCATGGGACTCCTGAATGTATAAATGAGTGGGTCTATGATTCTTGTACTTTCTCTTAGGGATCTTTTCATTTTCTGTTGGCTTGTCCAACATCAGTATGCTGGTTTTCACTCTATCTTATATTATCTTATATTATATTTCATTTTGTTATGTTTTGTTATCGCCTAGAAGCCTATTTTTTTAATTTTTAGTTGATTCTTTGGGAATTTCACATCATGTACTCCAATCACACTCACTTCCCAGTCCTTCCATGTTCTCCCCCACCCTTGCGACCTCCCCCCCCCAAAAAAAGTGAAAATTAAAAAAAAAAAGTCCAGTCTGTGTTATCCATATATTCACTGGGGCATAGTCAGACTCTCCGTGGCCTGCCCCCAACAGAACTGGATCATTTTCCATCCCACACCCCTGCTAGTGGCCATCAAGGGTGGAGAGCTGACTTCAGCATCATGTAAATATGGCCCCTGGAGACAGCACGACCTGTGGTCATCCACATGGCTTCAGGAGTCAGCTCAAGCCATGCACATTTGCATGATCTTTGGGGCTCATGAGCCACAGACATCTACACAGACCTCGGCTGAACTAGAACTATGGACTCAGACATGGTACTTAGTGGCCGAGTGGACCAAATATCAACATGGCCTCAGGTGGCAGCAGCGCAGGCCACGCAGATCAGTAATACCCTAGGCAGTATTACAGCCCGCAGACGTCAACAAAGCTTTGGACAGCAGCCCAAACCACAGATATCCACCTGGCCTTCAGTGGCAACAGGGGCCACAGCCATGAATACAAACACTGGCTGTGGTAGATTGCCTGTTATTTCCCATAAGAGACAGAAAGAGAGTAGATCTGAGTGGGAGGGGAGGTGGGGACAGATTCAGATTATATTGAATTGGGGAAGGAATCTATGTTTAACAAAAGGATGAAAGAAGAAAACTACACAATCAAGCCACACACGTGTACAAACACACTCACAATCACAAAATATGCTTTATATGGTTTTATTTGAGCTAAAAGTTTTGGAGTCTCAATTATAGCTTTCCTTGGCTAGATGAAGCCCACAGAATGAAGGTTGGGCATTACCACTGTAACCAGCATAGTTTACAAAAGCCCAGCCCCCTTACCTGATCTGTGTTCCTCAGCATCTGTATCTCACTGGACATGACTCAGCTTGTGTTCACCAAAGGTCAACCTTGTCATTTTTAAGTTTATTTCATGAGTTGCCAGTTTTATCAATGAAACTTATATTCTGGTTTCAAATTAAGCTTAGATGAAGAAATGTTAAAACTGATCCCCCATAAATGTCTAAAAAAACAATTCAGTAAATTAAAAGAGAGTAATAGTTTGGACATTGTTTGAAAACGAGGAAATTCTATGTGGTGCAAGGAAACAGAGCCTAGATGAAAGGTCTGAAGGATGAAATCCCACATCGCGGCATCTGGACCAATTACTTACGCAGCCAAAGCGAGTCGTCTCCCTGGGCCTCTCTTTCCTTTTCTGTAGAATGAGCTAGTTTCTGCCTTTCAGAATAAAAAAAAAAAATCTGTGATCCAGCTAACATTCACACGCCTGAAATGATCAGGGATGGCGTTTCTGGATCGATTCCAACCTCTCAGGAGCATGAGAGCTAACATTCAAGCCCAGGGTTGGAGAGATGGTCCATCTGTGGAGAAAACTTGCTGCTCTTGCCGAGGGACCAGGATTGGTTGCTAGCACACACTTCAAAATAATCTGCAAGCCCAGTTCCAGTGACTGGAATGCAGGTACCAGACATGCGTGTGGCATGTTTACATGTATGCAAGTTGAAACACACATATGCATAGAATAATGATAAATAAAATTTTAATTAATTAATTAATTGAACTCAAGCCTAGAGTTAAATTCCCACACCCAATGCAGTCATGCTGTCTCATCACGAGCCTCTTGTGTACTAGCTGAACTAGTAGAGTTTGGGTAAAGAGATAACCCAGGTAAACACGGTGATGTGTGCTCACCCAGGAGAGGAAAAAGAAGCAATAAAATGAAACATTCTTTTCCAGGAATAAATAATAATTGAGAAATAGATACAAATGGAGCCTTCCCAGGGGCTCTTTCTTCTCTACCATCCCTCAAATACTGGTTAAAGACAGTAGCAGGAAATCAAAAGAGTTTCACAGCCGAACACAATTCCAGAAGTCTGCACGCATTGTCTACAGGGTATGTCCACACCTTTTTGCCAAATCAGCAATTGCAGGAGCAATGAGTGCTCTTAATCAAGATCTGCCCCACCTCCACAATATTTTAAATCAAATTCTCACCCATCACACTCATTAAAAGCATGGGATACAAACCTGCTCCAGACATGAAAACGTGTATAGCTGTAAGTAATCAGCATTAGTAAGAAAGGGAATTAGAGTGGCTAGACACAAGATCAACAATTAGAAAAAGCTTCTATACTTTAAAAACACAGTGGAATCTAGCATACCATTGCCAATAGCAAGCAGTGGCGTCCAGAAAGTACCCAGGCATACTGTTCAGTTATGAAAAAGAACAACATATTGAAAATTAAGACTTTATTAAATGATCTAAAAGAGTATTTTATTAGTTGGAGGAGCTAAACTTGTTCCCAAATATAATAAACCAGTATCTAAAAGAGATAAATTATATCTTTAAATTAATTTATATATTTAATGCAATCCCAGTCTACACCAATGATAAAATTTTATGGACTTTGCCAAGCGTATTCCAAACATACTAAGAGGGCATGTTAAGACTGAAAGAGAACAAGCTGACACAGTTTCTCTATCAACTATAATTACACTGGAGAGATTTGAATAAAACGGCGTTATACTGATGCAGAAATTGACAGACGGTTCAGTAGGATGAAAAGAAGAGTTTTGAACAGATCCACAATTCAAGAGGCTTCATTTGCTGTGAACAGAATCCACGTGCAAAGGAAATGTGGAGATCAAGATGTCACTCGTTTCTACTCAAGAATTTAAAGGCGAAAGACGAGTTTTTAAGTCTCGAAACAATAAAAAGGACTTCCTAAGCAAGACACAAAAGTTTCACAAACCATGAAATGTTATTAGTCTTAAGTTTCTAAAGGTCTGGAATTTCTCTACACAAGAAAAAGATGTACAGTTAAAGGATACTCATCGTTCATCAAAAGATACTATTAAGTAAGAAGCAGACCACAACGCGGGAAAACACTTGCAGCCCATGTCTAGACTGTGTAATGATCCTCAAAGACCCGTTTTTAAAAACAATCCAATAGGAAAAGTTGTCAGAAAAGTTCAACCATGTGGCTTACATAAGACCTGTCACATAAATGACATCTACAAGAGTGACCAAAAGGAAGCCATTGTGAAGGCACTGCACACTGAATGACCGAGAACGAGCAGGGCCATGTGCTGGTAAGGAGTGGGGTAGCTAAAACTATCATGCAATCCTGGTGAAAGTCTAAATTAGCAGAACCTTGCCCCCAAAGTGTTGTCTCCTGAGATCAAGCATATCGTCTCTCCCTAGTGTAATCCTATCAAAAATATAAATTGCTATAAATTCTATATAAAAACTATCATTCATTGTATTGTCTTAAAACTGGAAACAGTCCAAACAACTATCAACAATAAAATGAATTATTGCCTAGTCATGCAAAAGAATATTATGTAGAAAGGAGAAACTCTTAAGAATATTTATTCTCAATTTATAAGTCTTTCTACTCACTCAGTCTTGTGATTGACCCCAGGCCATAATCTGGCACCTAACTCTAATTATATAGGCAATACATTGGCAGGGAATGGAAAAGGCATGACATAAATTGTGGTCTTCTACAAAGTGCTTTTCTCAGATGACAATACTACAATAGCCTGATCAGAACATGGGAGAGAAGCTGGCCAACCTGGCTATCAGTGGAGCGACATAGGTATAGGGGACTTAGGATAGCCAAAAACCTTCTGAAATCACACACACACACACACACACACACACACACACACACACACACCTATTTCAATCCTTTCTCTCCCTTCCTTCCTTTCTTCCTCCATTCCTCCCTCCCTCCCTCTATCTCTCTCTCCTTCCTTCCCTCCCCACGTGTGTGTATGAACACATGTGTGTATGCATGGGTGACCCTGTATATGTGAATACATATGTGTATAGGGATATGTGTGGAGGTTTGTGTGGAGGCTAGAAGCTAATTCCAGGTGCCACCTACCTTGTGGTTTGAAACATGGCTTCTCATCAGCCTGGAGCTCACCAAGTAGGCTAGTTTAACATGCCCCAGGGATCTGCGTGTCTCTGTATCTCCAGGACTGGGGTTGTGAGTGTGCGCCACTGTTTGCAGGGCTTTCCTTTCTTTCTTAGGCTCCTGGGAGCTGACCTTGGGTCCTCGTGACAGGACAAACACTACCGAGTTATCTCCCCCACCCTCAATTTTACTTCTTTACTGATTATATGGCTTTTGTATAAAACATCCAACAAAGCCATGAATTCAAGTGATAGCGTTATTTGGGTAGCACAGAGGATAATCACGTTGATGTTTAGCTGGATGATTCTTGTGTTTCCAAGACACAAGACTCTCTTAGCCTAATCCTACTAATTCTTCTAGCTTCTGTCAAATATCTTGAGTCTCATCGTGGAGCTTTGAACTTGTTATTCCTCTTCTTGAAGCTAAACAGGTCTTTCAGGCTTGAGTTACTCAGGCTCCTCATCACTGCCTCGTGGCAATAACAAGTGGTTTGCCCAGCCTCATTGTCAGCAAGCACATCCTTCCGCATCTCCACAAGCAATGGCTGAAGGAATTGTACAAGATAACTGTTTCACCATCTTCGCCAGACAGGGCCAGGCTCAAACCTCTGGATCCCAGAGGGAGCTTTCTTGCATTTATCCACATCCAACCTGTATAACGAGTTCCAGATCTTTCTTCCCTCCTCAAGGATCTTTAGACTCACACCTTTGTAG
Organism: Microtus oregoni; assembly: GCF_018167655.1. NCBI lineage: Eukaryota > Metazoa > Chordata > Mammalia > Rodentia > Cricetidae > Microtus > Microtus oregoni. The sequence continues at coordinate 14,244,726 of NW_024543069.1, read as the reverse complement.
AGGGAAGCTGGGAACTTGCACAAGAGTAAAGAGACTTCAGACAGCCAGAAACAGACTGAGGTCCAACCACGGGCATGGCCTGGTGAGGACCCAGACCCTGTCACACAGCTACTGAGGACGGTTAACCCGGAGTCCCTGTGGTTTGCATCATCTCCTCCAGCTCCAGTGACTTAAGACAAGAGTAAGAAATTGAGGGCTGGAGAGATGGCTCAGAGGTTAAGAGCATTGCCTGCTCTTCCAAAGGTCCTGAGTTCAATTCCCAGCAACCACGTGGTGGCTCACAACCATCTGTAATGGGGTCTGGTGCCCTCTTCTGGCATGCGGGCATACACACAGACAGAATGTTGTATACATAATAAATAAATAAATAAGAAATTGATCAACGTAGGCACTGCTTTGATTTTTTTAAAAAAGATAAATGCCTATTAAATAACTCCGAAACCTAACTGAAGTTTTTTAATTAAGATTTTTTTTAACTACAGCCAATACAAAACACAAAATATTACCTCATTCTATACAATGAAAATTATAGTATGGCATAATGGCTCATTTAAAAAAAGGAACATTAAAAGACCAATAACATTCTATATTTTGAATTCAAAGAAAAACAAGCACATTCTATATGCATATTCTGTGACAGCATAGATTAGGTAGTTTTTCTGAAGGGTAATTTTTAATATCTGTCACAGTTCATGATGTGCTTGCCCTTTTTCATAAAACTTTAACATTTTTGAGACACAATTGGGAGACATATTTACATATACCCACAAACATAGATGTTCAGATGTTGTTTACTTTTTAGCTGTCATTGTCCAACCAGGAACAACCTAAGTACTTCAGAGCAAGAGGCGGGTTACATAAATGATGATACATTCCTATATTGAATGTTGAAGAGGAGCATTATAAAGAAATCGATAGATCTGGGGCTGGAGGGATGACTCAGCAGTTCAGAGTGCTTGCTGCTCCTGTAGAGGAGCCAGGCTCAGTCCCCAGCACCCTCACTAGGCAGCTCATAACCACCTGTAATTATAGTTCTAGGGAATATGACAATGCCGTCTAGCCTGTGTGGAGGGTGGAGAAGCTGAATGCGTGTGGTACACACACACACACACACACACACACACACACACACACACACACACACGCACATACAAATAAATGGAAATGGTTTAAATGAAATGGATCCATATACTGCTTAAAAACCTCTTAGATATAATTGTAAGAAAAAAGAGTCAAGGCACAAATAAAATTCAAAATTCCATTCCACATGATATAAAAAATAATGTCTTTGCAATGCATTTGAGCAAAAAGAAAGTGAAATAAGACACCTGACACACACTTTCAGCAGGTTGGAGGCGGGGACTTCCGTGTTTTATTCTGCAGACTTATATTGTGTGATGTTCATAACCTACATGTAGCCATCTTTCTCTTCTGTATTATGGTGTGGTCCATGTGCGACTGACCTGGGACAGAGGTGTGAACACCGAAGTGCCGGCCTTTCCTGGAACCACTGTGGAAGGATGGAACCGGAAGATTCTGTAGCTATTATGGCCCAAGTATGACTCTCAGCACCCCCGCTGGTCAGTTCTGGGTTTGTTACTCAGCCTCTCTTGGACTTCAGCCTTGCCATCTGTCTGTAAGATGAGAACAATGGTATTCTATGAACTGGGTGTGGACATTAAATAAAATAATCAAAACGTTCAGTGCTCCCCCCAACTCAATATATGAGGGTCCTGAATGATCTTTCTCTTTCCATAAAATGAAAAAAACCCCAAAATACAGAAAACAAAATACACAAAGCATCACCCTTTGCAAGACCTTCAATCCACCCTAAGACAGTCAGTATTGTACCAATGGTCCCCACTTCTGGTACCAGAACCAAGTCTTCGGAAGAGAGACTCTCTGCCCTATCTCCTGAGCTGACTTCTGGCGAGTGGAACCCACCTTCTGCACCAGCTCCCCTCACTATGTATCCCTCCCACCCACTCTTTCTCTGATCAGACCCTCGTGATTGCTGCCTCAAAGACTCTTAGCACAAGGAAAAGCTGGGTGGCGTGCTTCACAGAAAACCATGCATGGCTTTGGGTCCTACCGTCAGAAGCCTCTTGCTTAAAACAGAAAGTGTCTTGAACTTCCAAACCTGATCGATGGCAGAGAAGATGGGCTGCTGATCCCTGTCACCAGAGAAATTTACAACCAAACAGGGCTTTGGAGCCCGGCTTTTCCAGCAAGGAAAATGATGTGGTTAAAAGGGGGTGGGGGAAGATGTGGGTGATAACATCCTTGGGATCTCTCTAAGCTCCATTACATTATCCAAAAGAAATATAATAGGATTTGAGACCCAATTATTACTTCCTGCATCTAACCCCCTTCGTTTAACATATCATTAGTATTTTAGACAAGTCCCTTGGGGCTCTCACACTTTTGTAGGTGAGTCAGACAGCAAGAGCCATGGCAGCTATCCAAGGAAACTGATCCCCCTTTTAATGCTCTTTTCGGGTTACCTACTATAATGCAATTATCGTGTACTGAAGCAATTTTCGGGAAAATGGCTTGACAAGAAGAACTCTGTCATTTTGTAAACAAGAACAAACGTCGTAATTGGATCTTAATTACACAATGTTCTGAGAGGTTATTTTTATTTCTTTGTTTGTTAATGCAATTATTTAGCTTCCCTACTTTAGCCGTGACCTTGCAGGAAGAGGGTATTTTCCAGTCAGCATAGTGCTTTATCTTTGAAAGCTACAATCAATAAGGATAATTAATGATGCCGGCTGCAATGATAGCCTCAGCAATCATTACCCCACATTAATCCCTGCAGTCAGGCTGGGGTCAAGGCCATCTAAATCATTCACCCAGGGGTGGAGAAATTCAAATAATTTACCAATTTAAATCCTTGCAAACAAATCCCACTTTATTTGCAAAGTGGTCTGCATGCTGCCTAGATTGGTTCTGTATATTCTCCCTGGGTCCTGTTTTGAAAGAAGAAAACAACAACAACAGAACGTATTCTTTATGCAGCATTAGCACTGCAGTGTTGCTGTGTTTGGGTTTTGATAAATTAATGTTAAAACATGCAGCACATGAAATGCTGCTGAGCCTGGAGCTACGCAGTACGTTTAGCATTTCACACACCGCCCCTGGTTTAGAAAGACAGAGAGAGACAGAGACACAGACAGAGACAGAGAGAGAGAGACACAGAGAGGGAGAGAAAGAGAGACAGTCAGAAACGGACAGAGAAAGACAAAGAGAGAGAAACAAAGAGAGAGAGCAAAAGAGAGAGAGAGACAGAGAGGAAAAGAAAGAGAGACAGACAGAAACAGACAGACAGCAAGAAAGGCAGAGAGACAGAGAAACAAAGAGAAAGAGAGAATGACAGAAACAGAGACAGAAAGACAGAGAGAGAGAGAGAGAGAGAGAGAGAGAGAAGAGAGAGGAGAGAGAGAGAGAAAAAAAAACTAGCACAAGAAAAATAAAGGACCGAGGTCACAAGAGCTGGTGGCTGCAGGTTGCTAGCGACCTGAACAAACTGAAACACAGGCTGGAAATCTCCTAGAAAGAACTGCAGGCTTACTCAGCCATATCCAGAAGACTGCTGGGTTTGGAACTTCATGGTGGAGCCTTGAGATCAGCCCCTGTGGAGGTACAGTTCTCCCTCATTTTTGTGCCCCCCACCTCTGCTTTTCCTTACACACATACATTAGGTGGCTTGATGTATGCTTTTAATTGTCTGCTATAGATCACACCCTGTTATGAAGAATTCCACTGGGCTTCCAACTATTTTTTCAATGATTTCATTTTAATTAGTGTTTTGTTATAAATCATACCCCTAGTCTGCATACACTGAAAATTATATCAAAATGATCTGTTCATGCGTGTGTGTGTGTTTGTGTGTGTGTGTGTGTGTGTAGGGGTGGGGGGAGACAGACAGTAGAGACCAAGAAATTTTCCCATTATTGGATTAGTAGACGGAAGTTTGAACCTACTGGGTTTTAGTAAATATTTTTTTGATATAATACAGCCAAGTTTACTTCAACTCCCTTTTTACAAGTCATGTAACATGTGGGAAAAAATAACAGCCGCTAAAGTGATCTTTCCTGGTGGCAATGAAGGGTTAGGACGTTTGCTGAGGTTTAGGGGAGACGGAGGACCACCAAAAGATATCTGCTGGAATCAGAGTCACAGATCTGCTTCAACAGCAAGCCGGAGACCCTCCGCATGAGAAGTTACGCGAAGCCTGTGTTGAAAGCAGCCAAGAATTTATTACCCGTTGCTTTTGCATTATGAACAGTGACCGTTAAAGGGGAAGCACTTAACATTTCTGAGCGCAGTTATTATATTCCGTACAAGAAATTCTTCCTAATGAGATTGTATCGCTATGTCACCATCACCACGAAACAAACAGATCCTTGTTCCATCCTGGCAAGCGACAATCAGATATCCTTTGTGTCTGGAGACATACCTGATTGTAGGCGGGAAGTGAAGTTGAACCAAAAAGGGAACTGCGTATTTGAATTTGAAAAAGCACAGGCCACTCTAGCTTGGTCCATGGAATGGTATCTTCCCTTCTTGCACCCAACTATCTATTCTTGCCACACGTCTCTAGATTCTTGCAGCATTTTTTAACTTCTTTGGTACTAAGGATTGAACCCATGGTTTTGAGCATACGCTTAGCACTGAGCTATGTAATTATCCCTAGGAATGTGACGGAGTGCCCCATCTTTATAGACACCGGCCCTCTTCAATCTTCCCATTGTCCTCACTAGCCATTGAAGCTTGTGTTCCACTAGTAAGCATTTTATTAAGCACCAGCACACAGGGATGACTACGTGCAATTCCAGTTCAAAAATTGACTTCAATTTTTTTTTCAAAAATTGACTTCATTTTTTTTTTCAGAAACTGACTTCAATTTTTTTCAAAACCTTTTCTGAAATTTATGACCCAGGGTACTGAAGTCATCAACCTGCTCCTCCCATGAGCCAACGCATTTACCGACAGTAGACAGGGATGCCACAATTATCATGGTACGTTAACTTTTGCTCTGGATATCAAATAGTTGAATATAGAGGTGGCCAAGAGGCTCACCTGAGTCACCCACCCAAAGCCAAAGGGAGCTGTCAGGCTGAAGAAGTAACAGCTGCTACTGCGTCTCACCGAAGATGGCATAGGCAAAGACCAAATTCTAACCTTCTACTATTCATTCACAGGCCCCCACTAGAGGTTGAAAATGACAATGGAACATGGGTGTCTGCTTATCTCTACAATGTGACCTGGTCACCACCATTAAAAGAAAGTAAAAACAGTCTTGGGGCAGTCAGGAAAATGGGTAAAATGTAGGTGAGACCAATGCGCCAAGTACAGAAGAGGAAGTCAAAAACCTATCCTAGATGCTACGAGATATAGCTTCATTGCTGAAATCCCTGCTACACAAACCTGAAGACCTGAGTTTGGACCCCCAGCACCCACCCGGTGTGATGGCACCCTGTCTGTAACCCCGGTGCTTAGAAGACAGAGACAAGCAGGTCATCAGAAGTCACTGGCTAGCTGACTATCCTAATAAACAAGCTTCAGAATGAGAGACCTTCTCTATCTCTTTCTCTCTCTCATACAAACACACACACACAGAGAGAGAGAGAGATACAGAGAGACACGGTGACACAAAACCATAGAGACAAGGAGAGGGAGGAGAGAGAAGGTGGTGGATTTACTTGAATAACGTAGAGAAATCAAGCTAGAGGTAGCTAGAGGCTTCTCTCTGCCAGCTATTTTTCATAGTCCTGGATGATGCTATGCAAACTACTTGGCGTGGAAAAGCATCATTGGTCTTATTCAGATGTGAACAGCTTGTGAGCAAGACAAAACTGCCAGAAAAGATAAGCCCACTTATGCAATAGTGGAAACTATTGTTATGGGGGAAACCAACTGTTCTCTGATTGGATTTAGGGTCTAGTCCATAGAGGAGAATCCCATGAAATTGAAAGTGCTAAGCCCTGGATTAGGGGGGTCAGTAAATACTATTTTTTAGCTGTTTTAACAGAATCCAACTACCCTCGACATATTAGACAAATGCTACTTATTAGAGATAAGAGACTCTCTGATTTAAGATAAGAATCTTAAATCGCTGTTCCCAGTGAATGGCTGTAAGTGTGGAAAATCATGGCTCCACAAGATGCTGAGAATGAATGCTCAGGCCTAAACAAACTATTTATATAAAGTTCTCAGAGATCTGTGGATCATTCAACAGAAGAGAGAAAGATAGTGAGATCCAGAAGACAGTGACAAAGACTGGGGAATTCCTTCACTGCCAGTATGAACTCCCAGCGGCTGCGTGTATTGGGTTTGCATAACAGGTCCATCAACAGTTAAGCGTGGATGGCGGAGTGGGTGGAGGTGCTGCCCCTCACTGCTGAACTCTTTGCTACTGATAGAGTTGAGGAGACAGAAGTCATTACCTTATTTGTGTATCCACTGATGACCTGATCAAGCCCCAATGCATAGGTCCAAATAATTGCCATACAGATGGCCTAGGTTAAAGTAAATGGGTCACAAAACAAAACCAAAAGTCATGTATCTTGGAAAGAGTGTATAGTGAAAGAATATTAAGTATGCATGACGTGTGTGTGTGTGTGTGTGTGTGTGTGTGTGTGTGTGTAAAATTGTTAAAGAACAAATTTAATTTTTAAAAATAGCCTGGAGAACAAGCAAAGAAAACCTTTGACATCAACCTCAGGCTTCCATGTGTACATGACTGTGTACCTGTATGCACATGTACATATGCCAACATGAACATATCATACACACACATACACACACACACACACACACACCATACAGAGATAATGAAACAGAGTGAGCTCAAGGTCCAAGTTCCTTGATACACAACTAAGTGTCCTAATGAACCACACTCATATGGACTTTGAAATACATACAATTTCAAATATAAAAACTTAAGAATTTTAAAATAGCTATATAACATTAACTCCCAAGCACAGAACCCTCCTGAGCTTTGGAGCCTAATCTGTTGCACTGGTCACTTGCACATGTAGTAAGCCTTCTTAGACTTCTTCAAGAGAAGACCCAAAGAAGAATAACCCCCAAATGTCTACCTTTGGAAGCTTATTACCTAGAGGGGACACATGTAGGTAGAAAACAAAGAAGATAAACAGCCACAGCACAATGAAGAGAATATGATTCACTGAACACCTACACCTGATGTGGGAGTGTCATATATCAATCTGTTGATTTCATTGGCTAAGTAATAAACAAACTGCTTGGGCTCATAGCTTAGAACATAGGTGGGTGGAGTAAACAGAACAGAATGCTAGGAGGAAGAGGAAGTGAGCTCAGACTCGACAGCTCTCCTCTGGGGGCGGACGCCTCAGAGAGATGCCATGCTTCCCTTGCCAGGCCAGATGCATGTGATGAAGCTCCGACCCAGGATGGACGTAGGCTAGAATCTTCCCGGTAAGACCTGTGCTCACAGATTATTAGAGATGGGTTGATCGGGATATCAGAGTTAGCCGAGAAGAGGCTAGATAGAAATGGGCCAAGCAGTGTTTAAATGAATACAGTTTGTGTGTTGTTATTTCAGGGCATAAGCTAGACAGACAGCTGGGGTGCTGGGGACACAGCCCCGCCGCTCTCATTACTGCATACACCGTAGCAGAACTCCATACTACTTATCCTATATAGAGCAATGTAATATCATAATGACATCAGGGGATAGCATTCTTATTATCCTCACATTTTAAATGATACAGTTGAGGCTATAGAAGTTAAAAACAAACTTCTTCAAGGCTCTTGTGGTTGTTTGAATGAGAATGGACCCTATAGCCTCACATATTTGAATATTTGCTTCCCAGTTGGTGCAACTGTTTGGGAAGGATTCAGAGATGTGGTCTTAGGGCAGAAGTGTCACTGGGGGGTGAGCTCTGAAGTTTCAGCATCTCTCACCATTCCAAATTAGCTTCTACTTCATGCTTGTAGGCCAAGATGTGAGTCATCCCTGTGTTCTGCCACGATGGTCATGGACTCAAGCTCTTTGGAACCATGAGTCCCAAGTTAAACACTTTCTTTTATAAATTGCCTTGATCATGATGTCTTATCTCAGCAATATAAAAGTAACTAAACCAGCTACTTAACTAAAACAAGTCAGAACTAAGACTCAAACACCAAAGAGAAGCTCCTAAGCCCTGTACCCCACTGCTTCTGAGATTTGTGCAAAGTATGTGATAGAGTCCAGAGGCCACAGCACCTCCCACAGGAGTTAAGAAAAGCTGCACAACAGGGATGAATTTGAGAAAGGTTTTGAAAAATGAGCTGGAGATTGCCCATCAAAAAAAAGAGGAATTCTTGGAAGAGCCTGGGAATGTCAGGATATTCTCATGAATAACACAAGAAATAAATGGTAGAGACCCAGGGGAATGAAGCTAGGGAGGTAGGAAGAAACTCCACAAGAAGTATGCCCTGATAAAACCTTGAGCTTCGTTCTGTAGACAGTGGGCATTCAACAGTGGCATTGAGATGGATGGTGACATGATCCACTTACTAATTCCTCTAGAAACCGAGCCAAAATCATATGAAAAACAACACCGAAATAACAACCATCTTTTCTGACACTGTCCTCAGCTGATGCCAAGGATTTTGCAAAGGCTCTTCAACAGCCAAGTAATTCATTCGAAACAGCTGCCAACTGTGAGCCGGTGAAGCTGCACAAGCAATGAAGACCTATTAGTCAATGGAAACAGCCGCAAAAAGAGACCTCAGGTGATCAGAAATGCAGATCCATATTCAAAGCAGCAGGAGAAAAGGACCACAGGCTAAGCCCTCTCTTGGAAGTCGCTATTGCTGCCCAAGCCAGTGTTTGAAAAGGACCCGTAGAATATACACTAGTGGAATCTCAAAAGGTCATTTCGTTTGCAACCCATCGGCGACCCCAAACTGGATTGGAGTCAAGTGATGTCAGGTTTGATGTTGGCTCTGTCCCTAATAAGCTCTGTGATCTTGGCCCTGAGTCGTTACTTATCTTGAAGGATTTCCCCGGGAGGCAAGTACACACCACAAGATGAGCAAGGGCTTCTGGATTTTATAGGACTGGATTCAAATCCAAATTTTGTCACTTATAACTTTTTTATTGGGGACTAGCTATGCTATTTTCCTCCAACAAAGATCAATGCCTTGATCCATAATAGAGATAAAAATGTTAATTATGAATATGTATCAGAATAATAAATTGATATAACAGAGGAATGTGACCTTAAATCGAGTGCATAAGAGTGGCTGAACAAATGTTGGGTCTTTGTTCTCATGTGCAGAGTGAAGAAAGGAGTAATGAGCTTCAAATGGCCCTTCCTAGAGCCCTCATTCCTTGACCCCAAGCCTGCCTCAGTTTCCCTCTTTGGGAATTGTTTTTACTGGGTGTAGCGCCACACTATGCATTGAGGCTGTAATAGTGATCATCATCTCTGCCCTCAGGGAGATTTCAGTAGTGGTTCAGGGCTCATCCAGACACACAAGGCCCAGGGACAATTCCCAGCACCGCATTAAACAAACAAACCACTCTGTGACTCTGGCGAGGAAGTCCCTTGTGGCATTTATTTATAAGTATGAACAAGAAGAGTGAGCTGCCCTGCGGTTGTCTCTGCAGTAGAGTTACCAACTGATGCTCTGTGTTGGAAAACCTGCTTCCTAATACCTATGAGGATCAGGCCTCCCGGGTTTTAAATATTGACTGAGAAAGAAAATTCCTTAACCTATTCTTGGAAAATATTTCAAAGAGATTAGCTGAATATGAAGTAGGACGTAAGAAATGATTTTAAAAAGACAGACAGATGGCCATTGTGAGAGGGCACCGGAGAGATGAAGTACCAGTCTCAAGTTATGCATTTCCAAGGTTTGTTCTAGACTTTAGAATCTGGAGAGTGACTCCCCTATGCCTAACACTCACCTAACAACCAACCACTGTGAACCAACTTCCAGAAATTAGTTTTCCATGATTTCTCATGATTCTGTTGTTAAACAATCTTTATAGTCTATGCAATTTTAGTTTCCAACCTTGTCTTGGCTTATAGCGACTATATTAAATCCCAAATAATCACCTCCCTCTCTCTCCAATCATTCTCTTTATATTTACATCCATTAGGCTGGATGTGAGAGGGGGTGTGGGGAAAGCTGGGAGCTATAGGGTTTCTTTTCTTACCAAGAAAATTCAAAGGAGATATTCAACACTGGGTTCCCTATATCGAAACTTGGATACCAATAAACAGATTAAAACTTTTCCATTCTTTCCCAGTGTTTGCTATTTGAAGGATGCAGCCTGACAGTTGTCTGTGAGAAAGAAACAGATCACTTCATACTGTTCCATCCTTAATGTAAGATCTGGAATTGCGCTTGTCTCTCAATCGCTTCCTGATGGCTCACAATGCTGAATTGGCATTTATTTGGCCTTGGGAAGGGATCAGAGGGAGGCCTGGCTGCTTGCCAAAGGAGACTCAGAAACAGAAGAAGGGGGAGGATGCTTCCCTTCGCATCAAATTTTTAAGACAGTGATCTTGTCTCTGAGGCATTTAGGCTCCTCCTCCCAGTTCTTGCAGAAGCAGAGAGCGAGTCTGGTCTGGAAGTGGTAGCTGTGCCCCTAATATTACACACATGGTCACTTAACTTCAGCAAATCCAGTCACACACCAGAGAGACAGAGAGGAGCATTCTATTGTGAAGGCCATGCCAACTGGCGCTCCATTCCAAGCAGACATACTGCAGGGAGGAGAGATGAGGGCGGCTTTCTTTCCCAGTGAGTAAGTATCTCCTCTGATGAATGCATCTCTAGTGGTTAGACTTTCTATGTGCCTCCTAAATACAAGTCTACCTAGAATTTGGAGGTGGGTAGAATTTGAGTTCATGCCATCTTTGTTAGAAACATACACTTCTACTCTGACTTATTTTTCATAACTCAAGTTCTGGGGGGCCATGGTACACCAAGAAAAAGAAAGGGACACCTAGTTTTACATGCTCTTGTTGGAGAGAAACTGGGGGAGCATGAACTTTGGCATTATCTCCGGCTTCAAGGCAAGACACTGGAGGCAAGAGAAGTCTTGCCTGAAATCTGCCTGCAGAATGTTCTCTGCTGACTATACTGTGCTTGAAAGAGGGAAACAGTTTGTGTTTAGTTTATAGGATGTCATTCTTGGGTTCTGCCTGTGGTATTTCCAGTAAATTACAAACAATTATCAAATTTAGAGTGATCATTATCAATTGGGAACAACAAATAGAAAATCAATCAAGATGTTATTGGAGGCTCCTTCTTACTTTGCTAATGATGGGTCTCTCAAAATGGAGGGCTATACTCCAGAGAGTAATTCAGATTCAATCAGTTAATCAATAATTATGTACTGAGCATTTCGGATCTTTTACTACATACAAAATACAGCCCTGCCTGACATAGTGAAATCAGCAATATTAAATGGCGTTACTCTCCCAAAGCAGCAACAGATATTAGGCAACATGCATATGTGTGTGTACAGATATCTCTCTGTGTGTATGGTTGTGTATCTCTCCCCCCCCCCCACTGAAGAATAAAAACTCTATGATAAGTGCTACAGGAGGACCGAGAGTCAAAGATCTCCTTGCATGTTAGAATATTTTCTGGAAGGGGAACTTACTGTCTAGGAAAGGATAAGACAGAACAGGATGGGATGGGGATGGATGGGATGGGCTGTGACAAAGGGAAAGAGTGTGGTGTGGAAAAAGGTAAGGGAGTGAGAACACACGTGATGTGTTTGTATATATGACTAAAGTAGAGTAAAGGGCTTTGAAAGGAATGATGAAATGAGAAATTAAAGTATTTTATAATAGTGGAAGAATACCCCAACATGATTTAGTTAGGGCTTATCTAAACCAAAGAATTAATTACTACAATAATGGAAACTAGTCCTGAGGTCATAGGGGCAGGAGAGCTCACCCTGGTGATGAGGACAAGGAACCGGTAGGCTGACCAACTCTACAACAATCCAGGTCCGGAAGCAGGGTTATGAGTTGGCATCCACCTCATCTGTGATCTGCTGGAGTACATGAAGGAGTTTGTCTTGAAGACACAAAGCTGTGGGATCTCCACAACACAGGCCAACGTCACAATAACCTAGAAGAGTCCCAGTGAGAGGCCAGCATCGATAGTGTAGCAGAAACCAGAGGACTGGAGCCAACCAATGACTCTCTGCAATGAAGACTTGTGAGTCAAGATAGGTGGACAACAGGGTTTACTATGTGACTCACTGTGTCACACTACAGCTTCCATGACAAGAATTTTTCCCTGTGTTTTTTCTCTTTTTTTTTCTATTAAATTTTATTTCAGGGGGGATGCAAGGGCAGAGGGGAGATATGCAAAGATGGGAAATGAATGGGTTTGGGATGCACAATGTGAAAGGCACAGAGTATAAATAAAAAAGATTTTTTTAAAAAAAGAATATATAGTGCTTAGAGTTTCAGGACACAGCAAATAAGAAACAAGGAGACAGAAGTAGTATGAAGCTATTGCCATGGTCCGTATGAAATGGCAGAGGCCTGAAAAGTGGGCTGTGAGGATGTAAACGGAAGACAGATAGGTGGGTAGCACGGCATCAGATGTGAAAACTGGCAGATAGAAGTTCTGTCTGGTATACGGATGATGGGCAAACCTAAAACACAACCACCCTGGTGATAGTTTGGAATACTATAAAGAGGGAGATGGCTGGTTGGAGAGGCAATAGTTGAGGGCATGATGAGACATACTAACAGAAACAGTCTGAAGTAAGATACCTGATAGTAGAATTCATAAGTGGGATTAGGACTGGGAGATTTTGGCATTGGGACTTTCCTGAGGGAAGGGGAAACCAACACTGGCTTGTTTGCTGCGGTTGAGAATGGACAGAGGTGAACAAAAAGGACTTTCAGCCTCACAGTGGCTTATGCTCTAGTTTTTTCTCTACATCATCCAGACAGTCCTTACTCCTGATCACTCTGTTCCTTCCCCAGACCAAGTTGGATGAAATATTAGAGCCATTAGGAGATTTTCAAAAATACCAAGGTCTAGGAATTTGGAAAATTTTGTGTGGTAAGTGGCATTATGATTTTATTTTAAAAGATAAGTCATCATCTTTTAAGAATATGGAATTTAATATTTAGAGATTAGGTGTTATTCTTTCTTGGGTTCAGTTCAAACTAATGCAGCAGATGGAGGGAGAGGGTCAGGCATAAAGGAAACAAAATTGGTCATAAAGTGATAACAGTTAAATCTCAGTGATAGACAAATATGAGGGTCATTATGTTGTGGTTTTTTTTTTCCAGCTTCAGGTATGTTTGAAACCTTCAATGAAATAAAAAAGGTTTAAATTAGTCAATGAAATTTTCCCAAGCAATTCCACGGTAGACCAGTATTGAATATATAAGGTTTCCGTGAGTGGATTTTGTGTGTGTCTCTTGGATCTTCTAATTCCATCAAGCTAACATAGCCAAACTTCCAGAAAGAACTTCTCCAAGTCAGACAGTCCACGTCTCTCACATGTTCTCATTCTTCTAATTATTATAACTCAAAGATGAGGACTTTACCACAGTCTACACTGCCATCTACAGCCGTCTACACTGCCACCTACAGCTGTCTACACTGCCATCTACAGCCGTCTACACTGCCACCTACAGCTGTCTACACTGCCATCTACAGCCGTCTACACTGCCATCTACAACAGTCTACACTGCCATCTACAGCCGTCTACACTGCCATCTACAACAGTCTACACTGCCATCTACAGCAGTCTACGCTGCCATCTACAACAGTCTACACTGCCATCTACAGCCATCTACACTGCCACCTACAGCTATCTACACTGCCACCTACAGCCGTCTACACTGCCATCTACAACAGTCTACATTGCCACCTATAGCTATCTACACTGCCGCCTACAGCCGTCTATAGTGCTGCCTACAGCCGTCTACAGTGCTGCCTACAGCCGTCTATACGGCCACCTACAGCCGTCTACACTGCCATCTACAACAGTCTACATTGCCACCTACAGCTAGCTACACTACCACCTACAGCCGTCTACAGTGCTGCCTACAGCTGTCTACACTGCCATCTCGAATTCCAACAATATCAACAGTATCAGAATTATTTGTGGAGTTGCCAGAATTACCCACGGCCACTATGCTTCATTTTTTTAATCCAAGCGTAGACAAAAGGCACAACATGCCTGATGCTTCTACTGAGTCCTTTGAGCTGTCTCACCTCTTAAAATGCTGCTGGGGTACACCCACGCATCTGAAAGAAATGAGTCGATGTTCACCTTCCAAATCCACCCATTTATATGAACTAGAAGAGGAGGCAAGGTACAGATTTACAAATTCTGATAAAACCAGAGTGATGTTACAAATAAATTCTTAACTCTTTCCAGTCCACACATTTCACAAGGCATTAACATCACAGCATTTTCAGGTAGTAAGTTCAGCTTAGATCCACCAGGAGCAGGTTGGTGGACTGGGCACTGTCACTTCTTAAAAAATTATATAAAAAAATAACAGTAAATGTCAGACTATATTTCAAGTGCCATTAATATGTGTTTGCATGAACATTAGTGTCAGTAGTGTGTGTGTGTGTGTATACATGTGTGTTTCTTGATCATGATATAAAATAGGTAAGATCATTTCAAGTTCCTCATTTTTGGATTTCACTTTTATGTCCAGATTTCCTTCATATAGGAGTTCATTACAGAACTCTGGAGTTGGGGCAAACATTAGTGAACAGAACACATCAAGAGTCTGACAGATGAATGAAACCAAGACTTGGAAGCAGATGGTCTGTGAAGAAAATAAATGACAGATCTGGATCCAGCAATGGAGCAGGGCAATCAGACTTTGTAGAGGCCAAACAAATGTAGTTCCAGGACCAGATTCCATGGCTCTGCAGTGCTACACTGTGGCTATCAATGGCACTCTCTCGAGAGGAAGTGATGGCAGCTTAAAGCCACATGTGCATGGGTTGTGTCTTTTCAGGGTAAGTTTATCACTGCGCTGTGAATTATGGAGAAACTAAAGCTCACCAGTTTGGGATACCAAGTCATCACCATGGAACCGTTGCTAGGACTAAGGAAGCATAAATCAACTGAAGTCAAAGAGAATTCTGAGATTCAGGTCAGATGGAGGAGTTCACGCTATACCTGCTGCTTCTTGGGATGCAGAATTCCCCACTCGACCAACAGAGGCCTAAAATCTGGCTACCACATATGTGTCTGGGTGAGAGGCCTTTCAACTTACCCTGAAATAGGCCATCAGCAATAAAGCCAGGGTGGAAATTGATTCACAATATGTCACAATGGTGTTGGGAGTTTGGGCCTCAGAGATAGCTCCATAATCTGGAGTCTGAGTTACTGGGTGGTCCTCCCTTTGGGCAGCCTGAGTCTCAAGGTCACATGGTTACACTGAGTTCCTCACCCAAGGAAGTCTGGGTGAGTCTATTAGGAACAACTCAGGAAGATATAATAGGATTGGAGGTCTCCACTGTGAGAGTCAAAGAGCTGGAGCCGGGAATTTGCCTCACAATAATCAAAGACTACCTAGAATAGGCACACTGTGTAACAAGAATAATGTCCAAATCCTGAGATAAAGTCTAAGAACTGCACAGTCCAGTTCTTAATGGCGTTCAGTCCTCATGAGTCCCATTTCCAATGTTCAAAGTGCTACCCAAACAGACATTGCCCCTCTGAGTCTCCCAGTCACCATGGAAGGAAGATGACCCTATTGTAGAGATTATAAAATTAGGGGTTTTCTTAATTTGGTAATGTACACATAGCCAGAAAAGAAGGCTATGGATTATACCCAGAAAAGAAGGCTGTGGATTTTAACTTATCTTATTTTTTTGTTAATCAGTTAACATTTAATTGATTAAATAAATGGATTATTTTTTTATACATAAATCAGGCCGGGTAGTGATGACCCATGCCTTTATTTTTTTATTTTTTTTTATTTTTTTATTTAACTTTTATTTTATGTGCATTGGTGCGAAGGTGTCAGGTCCCCTGGAACTAGATCTTCAGACAATTGTGAGCTGCCATGTGAGTGCTGGGAATTGAACCCGGGTCCTCTGGAAGAGCACTCAGTGCTCTTAACCACTGAGCCATCTCTCCAGCCCCCTTAACTTATCTTGTAGTGTTACATTTTGTAGAAAATGAGGGTGAGCTTATTCTAATAGTCAAGACCAAAGAAGCAGGACCAAGGCCTAAAACATAAGAAATAAGGACATCAGATAAACTGAGATAAATGGCTAAGTAAGTAGTGAATTATTTAATTACTGAGCCATGGTTTATTAGCTGATGATAAACCGAAGGATGTCAAGTCCAAGAAAGAGTCAATTTAAGGGGAAAAAATCTGATGTATATGATTATTTTTTTTAAAAAAAATAACATGTCTTTTGACCCCAGAAGTGAACATGTATATGTTTGGAATTGCATTTTCCCTGTGTTCTATTTCAGCTATTTTATGAAAATGAAATGAAATAGCTTCCATTGGTTTATTGCTAATCAGCAAATTCTAGTTCCTGGTTCTCAAAATTTGTAAGTTTATTTAAAATAGAAACATAATAAGCAAAGGGAGAAAAAAATTCTAATATGACTATAACCTGAAAAGAAACAAAACTAAAATTATAAAATATATTTTAGAGACTATTTACCAAAGTGCACATTGGAATTTCAGATACTTATTGACTCTCACAAGGGACAAACAATGTATCAAGCATGATTGGTCTGTTTGAGCATAATAAAATTTTTCCATTGAAACTCAAGCTAACCACAAAATAACAGAAGTCTTCACTTTAGTCAGGTCAAGGTGATCCTGGGGAAGGTTATTTAGATTATTTTCATAAATAAACCCCAAAGCTTCAGCAAATTTTTCAAGAAAAAAAAAAAGAAGGGATTGTGGTGGTTTGAAAGAAAATTACCCCAAACGGAGTGGCATTATTAGGAGGTGTGGCCTTGTTGGAGGAAGTGTGTCACAGTGGGGCAGGCTTTGAGGTCTCTTTTCCTCAAGCTTCCTTCAGTGTGATAGTCGGTCAGCTTCCTGCTGTGTTCTGGTCCTGATGTAGCCAGCACACATATGCCTGCACACTGCCATGCTCCCCTCATGATCATAATGGACTGAAGCTCTGAAACTGCCCTCAGTTAAAGGTTTTCATTTATGAGAGTTGCCATGTCGTGGTGTCCCTACACTGACTAAGGTGGTGGGGGAGGGGTGGGGAGCCAGTAGTTACCTTTTGACTACAATAGTTAGTCATGGCAGATTCTTATCTGTCCGTGATTGCATATGCCGCCCAATTCATTTCTCAACATTACTCTTATCAACCTCATGAAATCTTGTATTTTTATAAACATTTTTCTATGTCTAACAGTCAATTTCCCTCATTTTTTTAATTGTCAGATATTTGGCACATCAGAAAACCATCAAAACTCAGTAGACAGGAACGCTAATGAACAATGATAAGCACCGGTGTTGCGTGGGGTTAATTTTATGGGCAGTTCTTTATTAAGGATTTTTGAGGCCATAACTTTTTCTTGAACCTAAGGAAACTTACATTCTGGCTACTCAGAGGCTGACCAGCGCTTTCTTGTATCCACATGGTAAGAACAGAATGATCCCTATCCAGAAAAGCCGAGTCACTGATATATCAAACTTGTTTCTCCCTACAACCACGTAGGCTTTCGATCAAAAACTATTCCTTTCACCCAGCACTATGCTGAAAGTCATTAGAAACGGGCATGCTCAACCACACTATGAGGAACCCACCCAGATAACATCTCAAATCACACAAGTAACTTTCCAGTCTTGGTACTGGCCTGACCTCTTCATGTTTTCATTATATGGCTATCAGCACTGGTCTGTGATCTGCCCTCTCCACCATTCATTTCAGTGATGTCCCTCAGAGACACAAAATTTGACTTCCCTCCTAGCTAGCCAGAGTGAAGATGACACGCCATAGGAATTAGGACATTCAAGGGAGAGAGTTCGCGGGTCCTGTCTGACATTAGCCATACTTTGACACAGTTTTACATGTATGTCTATAGAAGGAAGATTGAAAGAAGGAGTGTATATATGTCCAGAGAAGGCAAATTTCACTCACAATGTTGCTGGTATTCCTGTCAACCAGGATGTCAATAGAATTAGAGCGGGGAGCCTGGAGGTCCAAAAGCAATCACTTGGATAAGGGTCTTCCTTTTGGCTGCCTCATCAGCATCAGTCTCTCTTGTGCCTTTCCACTCAAGGAAAGATTCTAGTTGAATGAGTCATTTTCTTTCTAGGCCAAGAAGTAGAATTGCTGAAATCCTTAGGGTAAAACTTTGGAGCAGTGTTTCAAAACTGAAAACTCGGAATTCTAGCCAATCACATTCCTGCAAGGCTTGCACAGACAAAGCTCCCCAGTTGACAAATATAACAAGGGCTCAAAATAGGCAGAGCTACAGTGGCGGTAAAATCTCTCACATTCATAGGCAGCATCTCCTTCCAACTTTACTGGATTCCAAAAATGGCAAATGCATAAAAGCAAAAGCAAGAGTCTATTGCATGTTGGTATACTGGGGAAGAAGCCTGCTGGATCGCACACTCACACACACACACACACACACACACACACACACACACACACCCCTAAATGTTAGATAACATTAACAGAAGAAGAAAATACTATTGATTTAATTTAGTATGATGCTTGCTCCCAGCAGGACAGGTAATGGAATATAGAGGTGACTTAAGAAACACTATATGAAATAAAAGTATATGAGAATCAATGGGAAAGAGAATGGCTATTGTAGGAATAGCTAATGCGCACTCAGTAACCATATGGCCAATCTAATACCAGTGAGTCTGCTACATGTAAGAGAACACATGGAATATTTGATTATTTGATTGTCGGTTTCTATATCTGGCTCAGCTCAACTCACCCATTATCAATGCTCCTCCCCCCCCGACAGCAACCCAGAAAACACCTAATCCTTCCAACTTCACCCAGCACCTTCTGTTTCCAACTCAAAATTCAGTTATCCGGAGTTCTATCCAGTTGATTACTATCTAATCCAGGCAGATGCGGTGGCTTTTCTTGGTCCTGAGGTACCAACCTAAAGAACACCAATCACCTGCTTCCTTTCCAACGTGTGTACATGCATGTATTCCCACCAACAAAGGGATGTGTGCACACCTACATTTGAAACCAAAACCATGAAGCAACCACTGACTGGGGCCACTAGCTAAAAGCTAAGCTGGACAGACCTTAGGGAGAGCTCCAACCCTCTTGATGGAGGCTTCTTGAGTAGGGCATCATCCTCCAAAGAATAATTCCCTTTTCATGGTTCCCCTTACCCTCTGGTTCACCTTCTGTGAGATTCTTCTCTCTGGCCACAGTGGAAGAAATGGGGGAAACCAAACTCTTCAGGGGCTTCTGAGCCTTCTCTAGTTTATTCCTACCGAGTGCCATGGTGTTCATTTAAATTCTAGATAGGAAATATATTTTTATTATTGGTCTCTCTCTCTCTATAATTCCTTATAAAGTATCTTTGTCTTGTTTCATCAGGCAAAAGGCCCTAGCGTGTAGATTTGTCAGCGTGTAGATTCTTCGATGTTTTCCTTATTTGCCTTCTCACTCCAGGCTGCCTCCTTTCAGCATTCTGAGGTCTGCACTGAAAGCAGCCTTCACTAGAGAGGATGTCTCCTGTCTTCTGTGGTATTTGCTTTGAGGCATGTTAACCAACTCGAAGATGTTTTCTTTTTAAAATAGCATCTCTTATTGTGTGGGCTCTTGAAGCAGTCAATTCTTCCAAGTTCCATTTCCTTTGTACCTTTTCCCTTTTCTTGTTTTACATTGCTGGGAATTCAGTCCGGGTCCTTGTGCAAGCTAGCCAATTAATTCATGGTTTACTACAGGACTACACCTTCTCCCAAGGCCCTGAACCAAAAACATCCTCACTACTTTGACTTGCTGCTTTATAAACTGGTGAGTTCTGGCCTGTAGTTTTTCCTTCCCCGGGATTTCTTGGGAAGAATACCTCCAATATTCCATACTTTAACAATCCTAGTTTGCATTATCCTCTCATAGCAATACCATTTCCTTAGTTGAGTCGTCTGCACAGCTATCTGTTAGAAAACAGCTACCGAAACATTTTGCCACAACACAATGGGGTTCACCATTGTTCAGCATCAACTATTGGTTTCTTGCACTCACCTCTGGTAGCCATGGCAACGCTGCGCATCTATCCAAGCACAAGTTGCCACAACAAGCCCCATGATAATGACTTAGTTCATAAGAGCTCTTTACTCGTTCACAAATGTCTCATCAGCCCAAGCTTCCTACCCCTGAGGGATGAGGAAGCCTCTTCCATCTGTTACACAGAGCCTAATAACTTTGAAAATCCCAGCCTTGGAGCAGTGAAGCTCAGGGTCAATTCCCAGGTGAGGGTAGCAACTAGGGGCACAGCCATTGTGGATGTGGGTTCCCTCTATGCCATCCCTTTGTGGCAGCCTATGTATTTGTGAATGCATCTCTTTAGAGCATAGGGTTGTAAGGTCTTTGAGGTATGTAAGGGTAACCAACTATCCTGATTCACCTGAGACAAATTCCTAGGTGCCAGGACTTTCTGTGATAAGCCAGGAGAGCCCTAGCCAAATGAGGACAAGTCATCCCCATAGTCACTGCCTCATGGGTGAGCAAATAAGAACAGTCATTCCATGTCTGTTTGGAAAACACATGTACCAGAGTCTTTGTCTCTTTCCACTGTGGACTGACATGGTCCATTTTCCAAAGGAAGATTCAAGCTTTGGGGTGAGCAACCTGGCCTGCATTTTTGTGTAATTCCAGGTAAGTAAGAAAGCTTTGCAGGGCTCTTTTACAATATGTGCAGACCCCTTCTCTGAATTATGAAGCATGTAGATGAAGTCACAACAGGATCCAAAGGAGGAAATATTAAAAAGACATCCATAGGCAAGCCTGTGCTCCCCCATAAGCGAGCAAGGCCGTGATCCCTGGCTGTGTAACAGTTCATTGTGAGACCGAGGAAAGATCTGCTCAGGGCCCTGGAGTTATGATGGAGGAGGTCAATTTTCAAAATAAACGTTCATTATATTTTTCGCTTTGAAGAAAAATGCTGCTTGGCCTGAAACAAATTAAGAGTGCTCAAGCTTTTTATTTGGGGCGGTTTTTTTTAGTTGAATATTATTAAAAATAATTACAGGCTGTGGATTTAATCTAAAACACAATCAGCACCCCCAAAGTCCCCTACAGTGAGTCAAAGCATCCTCCTTCTCAAAATTCAAAATTAAGTGGAAATTCAGATTAGTTTTGATTTATAACCACATTATGAACTATTTAATATTTTCAAGAAGTCATTCCCTGTGCCCATATTAAATTAATTTGCAACAGAATATTATATAATTTATATATGCAACATATAATAAATTATGGCCCAACTATATAATTCTACATGTATAATTAATTACATTAACCATCTACATTTTAAGCCTACAATTAGATAACCCTAAAAGACAACCCCGCTAGCATTTTTTAATAAATACTTGTGTTTGGAGCTATGTAACAGAGCACCTGATAGCCGATAGAGCAGTGTTAACATCTGTTCCATTATTTCCACAGGACATTGGCTGAGCGCAATACTATACACATAAAATATGCATTTGTTCTTGACTGTCAAGTACCTCTATTATTTTATTAAAAAGTCAAAAAAAGAATATAATCAGACTTCATAATTTATGTGTGACATTTTCATTACAGAAAACTTTATGCAAAATTGAATTCTAAAATTTAATTTCCTGTGATGTTTAAATTACTTACTATCTGGCTCCTCTCCAAAACATCGTGATCATTGAAGGCCCCCATATGAATTCTATTAAGGATACATTTTGCTCCTGCCAGAATATACATGGTATTTCTCTAAGTAACTCTAAGAATATGCTTCTTGAATATATTTTGTGCCAATTAATAGTTTTTCTCACACGAGAAAGAAAAGCAGGAACTTTTCTTTCTGCCCTCTCTTTAAAGCCACAGACAACTTTTTTGTTTTCGCTTTCCCACCCTGCCTGTGACCTCTCGTTCTGATACTTTAACCCAGAAGAAGCCAGGCTGGTCCAGGCTTGTCAGTTCCATCTCACCATATCACAGGATGACAACCAGGTTCCCTCTGGCTTTCTTTTTCTTTCAGGAAGTGCAGATAAAGAGGCTTTGTCCAGAGCCGAGCCATGGTGCAGAAGTCTGGCTCGCTCTGGTTCGTTCTCTCTCTCTCTCTCTCTCTCTCTCTCTCTCTCTCTCTGCAGTCCACTTGATAGGATGGTAGGTAAGTCAAGTCTTCCCACCAATGCCTCTGGATACTCCTTCAGTGGGAGCAGCCTCCGTTAGCAGGCTCATTCCCAGGGTGCTTTGAGAGACCTGAAAATGTCATCACATCTCACAGCTACCAGGGGAACTAGGGCTGCTAATGATGAGCAATCATTTAAATAATGAGCCTTTGAGGGAAGAAGGTTACCCACAAGCAGAGGTACCTTAATGTATCCCCTAGGGGAGAACTCATTTCCAAAATGGCATTTTAAATGGCAAAACCATGGAGCCCATTCGGCAGCGGGCTGGATGGGAAAGAGTGAGCAGTTGTCAATCAGGCGCAGCTGGACAACGTCAGCCAACAGTCCTTGGATTCACCCAGCCCCGAATTCCACAGAAAGAAGCTTTTGTAGTTATGCAGCAGACAATGGACTTGCATGACAAGGCATCAAGACAGGTTCCTGCCATAGACTGTCATGGTCCAGAAGAGGTTTCCTCGTATTTACAGGAAACTTTGTACTTGACAAAACTGTTCGCTGTTTCAGGTCATGGCCCTGTTAAGTCAAGGAGTCCACCGTAAGTTCAGCTAGTGGAGGAGAAACAGTCCCGCTGGACTGATTTTCCAGAACTCATCCCATTTGAAGTCACCAGACTTCCAAGAGCATAGGAAGCCTTCCTTCTTTCTTCAAACTCTAGGCTAGACTTCAGGCAAGGAGAAAGCAGGCTGTGATCGTTTACGTGGTAGCAACAACCCAGTGTTTCTCCTTACAGCTCTTCTCACCCTCTGCACCTCAGAGCAAAGGTTTATCTGGTCTGACTTGAGAGATCTTGTGGAGGTCTTCCTCCCATATATACCCCTGCACTGCCCACAATTCCTCCTTCACAGTGAGTTCTTCCTTCCTTACCAAACCCTCATTGTTTTCACATCGCTATCTAAATGTCATCTCTTCAGTGGGGACTTCTCTGCCCTTTAGAAAATAGCTTCACATCACGTTCTGTCTCCCATACTTAGCTTTTCTTTGCAATGCTCACCACAACCTGACATATTTGGTTTTGTTTTCTTTTCTCTAAAAGTCTCTCTCTATGAGAGCGAGGCTCTTGTTTTGTTCAGTACAAAATTCCTAGCGTTGAAGTCAGTAGGCGTCTACAAATGAATGAATTACAGGATGAATGGAGAGGGGGAAAGTTGGCATCCTTCAGACATTAACATGAGGATTCCATCTCACAAAAATGTAAAGACAGTCGCCTCGGTTAACCTGAGGAACTCTAGTGATGCAAACAGCAGCCTGGTTTCTTCTTGTTTCTAATTTCTTCATTAAACTCATAACCACTGACTATTTAACCATGCCAGCAAGTATGATGTTTCCTTGCTGCTTCTCCGATCGCTGCGGTAGCGTCAGCCAGGAAATGAAATCTTAATCGTAGTATCTGCCTTGTACCCCTGACTTACAAGGCCACAACTGGAGCTCCAGTTAGGCAATCTCGTTTCGCTGCAATGTGGTTGGACCTGAAGACTGAGTGCTGGCCCTCACAGCGCATCCTTCTGCCCAGCACTGTTGCCTCTCGACCAATAGGAGGCTTGTGGTCCCTCAACCTTTAACTTAAACAGAAAAGCATATGCTTGATACCTTCTTAGCAATGTACAAGCAAGATTTGTGTCCATTTACCTGAGGCTATTTCTGTCTCGCTACCTGAGGTTTTGCCAGGCTAGAAGAGGAAAGGTTTAAAACTCTCTAACAAGAATGGCTACCGTTTTACAACCCAAGGATGCTCGATGTTGATGGCCAGAAAAAGGAAGCAAGTTGTGTTGGGCCTACTCAAGAACACAAGACAAAGGGATGGAAGTGGAGTGGCAAGGAGGGACCACAGAGCCTTAGGAAAGTGCCACCTAATCATTTCCGTGTGTCAGCAGCCGTCCAAGAGCTTCGTGGAGCTCCCAACTTGCTTCCAGCCAGAGGAAGCTGAAGAGGAATTTCACCGTTCCTGTCTGGGGCCAAGCAATCCCTACGCTGAGCCTTGTGAAAAACGATTAACATTCCACAGCAAATGTGTTACCCACAGAACTGGCCACTTACGGAGCACCTGGCCATTGAGCCAGGTGCAGGTCGGTCCTTGTGACCTTGGGGAGTCACGTGCAGATCAAATGTCAACAGGTGAGAGCAGCAGTCAGCGGGGCAGGAAAGTTTATTGATTGAACTGGGTTTGCGAATTACATTCAAGACAGGCTGGAGTGAAATACTGAGGTCCCTGTTTCCTACCATCTGGATGTAAACGAAGGAAAGTGAAGAGAGCCGCGGAAGCCATATCCCCACGCCCGTCGTGCCTATTCAGAAGACTGACGGTTCTCGGGACTGACTCTTGTCAAGATTCGCTGCACTGGCGTGGGCTTAAAGTCCCATGGTGCTAGATGTTGTACAAATAGCATCAAAGGGAGTGATTGCTGCAAAGCGGGACACTCAAAAGAACGAGGCTGGTGCTAGCGTGCCAGAAGCTTGACACAGAAACCGCTGTTCCTCAGAATCGTGAGCTGCTCCAGCGCAGATAGCTCCAAATCCCTGTGTTTCTTACCAGAGAAAGACCCAAGAGGAGCTGCGCACCTGCTGCTCCCTGCGTTCACACAGGCTCAGCTAGAAGTGGAGGGAGCACTCCGGGCAGAGTGATCTGTGGATTGAAGACTCCTTGAAAGGGATGTAAAATAAGAGAAATCAGAAGGATCAAGGGCATTTTAAGCGCTCAGAATAATCCTTAAACTCACATGAACTCAACGTACATGCATATATTAAGACAAACTGATTTATGGGGAGATGATCGTATTAATGAGTTTCTTGGGGAAGAACTTGAGACAAAGACACTGCCCTGAAGACCCGCTATTGCAGACTTACTATCGTCTGTTAGGCAGATACAAAATGTCAGGCTTTGAGAACCATCCCTTCTGATTTTCAACAGGGAAAGTGAAGAATCACAGTGTAAGAACTAGGGCATTCCACGTCTATGAATTGCCCAGGAAGCTCAAAACATTGACGCAAAACCCCAAAGGAGTCTATGAAGATCGACATCTTGAAAATCTAAGTCCAAATATATCCAGTTCAAAACACGGAGGCAGGTATGGAGGTCCATCCACCTCCTTCGTGGCAAGAGTTGTAGGATGTCAGTGATGATGAGATGAAAGGAACCAGATAGTACAAGCCATTCTCCTAGACCTCATGGGGTTGCTAGTCTGACTGACTGATGGCTAGCAACAGGCTGTTTGGTTGGTTGGGTTCTCCCTTTTCCTTGTAATAATCTTATGATGTTTTGGCAATACTAAAAAAAAAAAAATCAAACTCAAGAATGTGGTACTTGGAGTTTTAGTTTCCAATATGTCCCTGTTTGTAAAACACATGAAGTAGTAATTATCTTTAGACATTAGGAAAGTCCTCACCTCCTTGTTCTTTTAAGTTCTATTTTCTTTCTCTCTGATTTCATGTCCACAGGTAGTGATGCTCAAGGTAAATAGTGGACACAGGAACAATAAGAGGGCAAAACAGCCTCCCAACTGTAGAAAAGGAAACAGGGCTCAGTGAGGCTAGCCAGTGTCAAGTCAGGCTATTGGTTTTGTATCAGAGGTCAGAGATCTCTAGTTCATGATCCCGAGAATTCTTGGTGTTTTGTTTTGTTTTGAGATGGGATTCTCTGTGTAGCTTTGGAGCCTGTCCTAGAACTCACTCTTGTAGACTAGGCTGGCCTCAAACTCACATAGATCTGCCTGCCTCTGCCTCACAAGTGCCAGGATTAAAAGCATGTGCCACCACCTCCCAGCTGAGAATTCTTTGTTTTATTGCCTTTGGCTACTAGGTAAAACAGCTGCTTAAACATAAGACCCTATAATTTCCTGGTCGCTGATTCCTTGTGCTCAGAGGAGAACTCTTCTCCTCCATACCACTTTTCTATGCACACCAAGTAACTTCCTCCTCCTTTTCAAGATCCAAGTTAAGGGACATTTCCATGTGGTCCTCATCTTTAGGGATATGTGAGAGGTGACGTTACCTAAGGGGAGGAATTCCAACTCTCAGAGACATAAACATCTCCACAACTTACCTTCGACAATTTATGAACATTCTGGAAATCAGTGTCCTCTTGTCGAGTAATCTATAAAATGATTTAGTATGTAGTCTATGAAGAATGGGTCTTCACTTGAAAGTTTATTACAATGGCTAAATAGGATAATGATTTGAAGAACCTAGAATAGTTCCTAGTAATATGAGGGTATCAGTAAATGTTTAGATTCTTAAAACTGGCACAAAATGACTATGCATTGAGCTTATATCACACAATGAAGAAATTTCCATCTGCTTCTGGGATGCATCTCTGAAGTTTTTAATAGTAAAGGGCGTGAGATAGCAGTATGGCCTCTGAGTGTCTATTAGCTGAGTTCTTTCTTCCCTAGCATCACTTTCTCCTTATTCTCTGTCAAATTTAATCCATCACAGTCACTGAATAACAGGAATGATATCATTCCTCATCTAGACTAGGTTAGAACATACAACATTCTAGAAACTGACACAACTCCTAAGGATAGCTTTCCTCCCTCAGTACCACCGACCTGCACTGTGGATTTGCATCTGATTGAGAGGTCCAGACTTTGTTACTCTTCCTTGGCTTATCTTAAGACTTAGGGCATAAGCCTCACCGTTACAATATATAAAGTTTTTTCCTGTAAAAGGTCAAGCACATTTTGAATAAGCACTTGATATTTGTTCAAATCTGTGTGCAATTTAAGATCCTCAAAAAGTCCATTCTCTCCAAGCACACCAGTGTACGGCTTGACCCGGGGCTCCAGATGCCTGCTGAAGCCCAGAGAAAGTCCATGGGATGCTGACGAATGTGGTCTCTACACTGAAATGTAAACTTTGCAATGGAAACCTGAGCTGTCACTACACCAGTAAAGAACTAGAGAATAGTGAATACAGCTCCATATGGACCCTCCAATGTAGTAGGCATTTAACTGCCCATCCCACCCCCCAGGGAAGGGATTTTCTACTTTAGGAGGTCCACTTCACCAAAGCAAACAATAGAACTTATTTTCTTGGCATCCCTTGGTACAAAACTGAGACCCAGAACCTAGATTTAGGCCAATTCTATATCCTTTTCCTAAGTGGGAAGATTAAGAAGACAGAAGTCTCTGTGAATCCACACTGTCAGGAGATAGAGAATGGCTGAAAGCCATCCTGGTCCAAACATCTGGGGAATGGCAGTGGGACAAGGCCAAGACTGATGTCCTGTTTGGTGACCTGTGATGTCTGAGTCTGGTAGCAGGAACAGCTGACTCTCAGGTGGCATCCATCAGGTCAAATTTCCAAAATCTCTCTTGGTTATGTAGCCCTAGCCCCGAGTCAATGGTCCTGCTACCTAATACGCTTTATGAAATCTCTTTTTCACTTTAACTGCATAACCGTGGTCCTGTGGTTTGCATCTAGGTAGCCGCATGGATTAACAGAGAAAAACAGCCGCCAGTCACATGACCTTTAGCACACAGTTTGGCTCTACAGCGCCAAATTTAGAGGTTCAGTTGAAATTCTGAAACCAGCCTTCAAAGTTCCTGAAGTCAGAGAAGCGGTGTCCTCCTCATTTCGAGGGACACCTGTACCTCCTAGATGTGCTACCACTGTCATCCCTGTCCTCAGCTGCACTGTGACCAACGCTTTTCGTCAGCTTTCCCACTTCAAGAAAGGAAAATGTGTCATGTGGAACAGAAACAAGATGGGGGAAATTGGATTTTTGTTTTTTTTAATTTTGTTTGCTTTTGGTTTTTCGAGACAGGATTTCTCTGTGTAACAGCCCTATCTGTCCAGGAACTCGCTCTGTAGAGCAGGCTGGCTTTGAACTCACAGAGATCCGCCTGACTCTGCCTGCAGTAAAGGCGTGCACCACCACCACCATCCAAAATTAGTGTTTTGGAATGCTCATTAAATAAGCCCGGCTAGTCACTGTCATGTGCAAGGTTGTCCCCTCTTCAGAGTTGTAACTTCTCTCTAACAGGTGAGAAAACTGGAGCTCCAGGCCACTCCCATGTCTTCTCAGGTGGATGTTGCCAATGGATACCGAAGCAAAAATTCCGTGTCTATTCTCTCCAACTTCTGGGCCTACCTAACACCTCCAAACACTGCCTGCCATAAGAACAGTGTCCCCTTCATTACCAAGCTTGCTAGGTCTAGGTGAACTTGAGCATTGGGATAACTGTCTGATTTAAAATTAGATACGAGCTGCCTTTGCCCGAAAACAGCGAAAAATCCAAATAAGGCTCCTGATGAGCTTCCCAAGAGAGTGGAATCTCAAAGAGGATTTCAAAGATGGGGGAAAAGACAGTCAGATGCATCCCAAGAATGAGAAGAGGCAAGGAGGGAAGCGTGCATTCTTGTTTCCCCGGGCCCTCTTCTTTTTTAATAATCTTTCCTATTAACCCGGCGCACTTCTAAAAACGGGAAATGAAAGGAAAGCCTAGCATCCTAATATATGGGATGCTCTCTCAGGAAACTCCACATGTTTATTAAGGCCATACCATACATGAAAGCGGCAAGGGAAAGCACGAAGCCTGTTTCACATATTGTTACAAATCTGTAATGTTAGAATAAAGGGAAAACTGATTCCTACCAATTATGAAAATGTACAGGATTAAACCAATTGCTCTGCCAGACCTGACCAGCATCTGGTCTGCAGCAGGGGCCAAACAGATCCCATTTGGGATATTTATGAAAAGTAACTTCTAAAACATAAATCAGGACTATAAACTCATCATGTGATTACTTTTTAAAAAAGTTAGAAGAAGAAGAAAGTGCATTCAAGTGTGAAATATGGGTTTAAAGAGGGGAGAAGGCAGGCAGCTTGACTAAAAACCCATAAGCAAAAATCAAACAGAAAATAGAGGGAGGGAGAGACACCTCAGACAGAAAACTTAATCTATACTTTCTAGAATACTATGCCAAAGAAATCAGCGATCTCCTTCCAGCTCTTCATGCAGCCCAATATTCCTATGTACACTCATGTGTATGGTGAGCCATGATGGGTCTTGGTGGCTTCCTAACGCATACGGTTATTTTCAACTACACACTCTCCCTAGACATAGCCTTAAACTGAAAGAAACCTAAACCCAAGAGCAAGAGTGAAAGAATGTTGGTATTTTGAGAATGACACGAATAGACACAGGGGATTCATTACACACAGTTGTAATGTGCAACACAAAACTCAGCTGCTGGACTTGGCCTGGGAACCACTTCAGGAGGACCACGTGAGCCCTTCTAGTCTCACATATTCTGGCCCCATAGTGGACAAATTCAAGCCATAATAGGATCGCAGTTTCTCCAAATATTAAAGAATGCAAGTTTTAGACTCAACCCATACAAATTTCTGTGGACAAAATTTTTTATTAGACAATTTCTGAAGTTGACATTTCCATCTCTCCTTAACTCCTAAAGAGGCTTACAACTACCTTTGCTTTAACAAGGCAAGAGGGAGGTGAAGGGTCTCTCCAATTTGGATGAAATCATTGTGAAGAACTTCCTTTACAGAAATCCTTCCTCTAGTTGGACAATGAGTTACCTATAACTACTTTCAAATATTATTTTCTAATTTCAATACAGAAAATAAGTGAAGAGATGAACTCATTTAATAAACATGGTACTACCTGTCATGTACTGAGGGAGAAAGGACATCAGTATCCTTGCTCGGTTGGGTGCTAAATGCTGCAATACCAATCTGACAGAAAAGAGTGTGGCCCTGTGGTGATATAATGGCATGAAGGTTATGAGAGCAACCAAGTGCTTTCTGATTGAGCTGAGGTCTGCTCCACAGGAGGGGATCAGTTCCTGGTATTGTAAACCTGGTCAAAAGCCCACAATTCAGGAAGTTGTAGGCCCTTGCAAGGCCATCTACAACCATCATTTTTCGACATGTACATGTTGCTGAATTGCCTTCTTTATGTTTATGCCCATAATAGTGCTGCTCCCATCCTCCACAAGGGAAGGCTCTTTCTGCAGTGAGCAACAATTCAGACTAGGAACTTGTTAACGTGCTGAGAAAAAGTAGCTGATGGACCATCATCCACAGAGGAGACATCTGTATCACTGCCGCCACCACTAAGGCTCAGGGAACAGCTTCCAAGGAGGGGCAGAAAGAACATATATGCCAAAGGAGGGGGAGAGGTGCTGTGGCATGGTGTCTTCTGGAGATGGCATGGCATTGCACTCACAAACTCAATGATGCTGTGGTACCTGTGCTAGATCAAGTCAAAGAGCTCAATCAACATTCCAGGGGCAGCAGTAATTGGACTCTTGGTTATACAAAGTAAACAAACATGAAGGTGGCAGGGGGACATGTTAAAGAGCACTGGGGGAGATGGGAGGAGAGATATATGGAATATATATATATATATATATATATGTAACGGCGTAAACGAATACAGACAGATTGTAAAAATATATATACAGCTTTAATGGAGAAATAGACTTACAGAACCACCATTCCCGTGGAGACCAGGAAAGCAGAAGTGAGCACGGCAAGCACGCTCACCAGATTTATAGGTAAACATTAGCCTGAGGAGAACACGCCCCCTAAGGGGCGGGACTTATACATATATATATATATATATGGAATAGTAAAAAGTATATATATAAAATAAATAAATAAAAGATATTATGAAGAAAGAGAAGAGAAATAAAGAGAGAAAATCTTACCTTCTAAATCCAGACATTCCCCACTGAAGGTATCTGAAATAAAAGTAACTTTTTAAAAGAGGAAACCAGAATGGTGCTGGCTTCATTTTCTGCCTGGATCTGGAACCTGGAGCCACACTCAGGACTGTTTCAGGGGTTCCAGAGCAACAGGAGAGGAAGAGGGGAATGAAAGACCTTTAGAGTCACAAAGACTAGATTTTCAGTCAGTTGCTTATTGCTACAGAACTTTTGGAAGTTTCTCGACACCTTGGTGTCTCTGTTTTCTTATGTATAAATTGGGAGTAACCACAGATCCCTTCAAATAGTTCAAAGTCAAAGAGGAAAAGCATTTGAGAGGGGTATGTAGTTCAATCCGTATGTGTGGCAGCCATCAGTAATATGACCAGTGTTCTGAACCAATTTACACCCTTTGTTCCAAAGCATAAGACTGGAACTCTTTCAGCGAATCTACAGAAAGCTTTGCCCTATATACACTTAAAAAGCTTTCAAACTATCAAAAGCTCACTTTTGGTGACATGGTGATATATCTGTATTCACCCAGTAACTGGTCAGAATAATGTCCCAATGTGTCCATGAGCCATTCCATTATTGGTTTCCTTCTGCTGATTATGACGGGATGAATACAAGTCATTGATCACCAGCGATTGTTTTTCCATGCTTGGGATATTACTCAATGGTATGTAATGTTGGAAAAGGGATGGTTAGAACAGAAAAAAGTGATAAAACAGATGTTGAGTAAAAAAAAAAAATGCAATTTCTCACTGAATAAAGCAGGGGGTTTGCCCAAGAGAGCGAGCTCCACAATGCATTCTTTCCTCAAGGACTAGAGAGGCTTTCTGCTCATGTTCCTTTGCCCCCTAGAAAACAAAGCACCCCCTTGGGGAGCCATGAATTATTCTGCTTATTACCCTCGTCTGTAAGGGACTTTATGTCTTCTCTTAAGCCTGTAGACTGTGAGGTTAAAATCCAGCCCATTTTCACGCTTACTCTGCATCTACCAAGCAGTACCAACCTTTCATGAACTTTAACGACAGCTTTGGCAAGCTGGTTTTCTCAGGGTGAAAAGAACCAAGAGTTAAATAGAACAGCAGGTGCCGTTCTGAGGCTGCCACTTAGAAACTCAAGAAATGTCTTCGTGTGGCTGTTGGGGAAAGACCTTCTACAGACGAGAAGCCAGAAGAGTGACCAGGAACTGTGAGCATTGTCCTTCCTGTAGGTAAAAACATAGAGGAGAGAAAGGATGTAGGTGCAAGACTAAAACCAGAGATCTGAAATGGCACTGTGTTACTCAAGGGATTTGAAGCATTCCTGGGGGAAAAAAAGAAGGGAGGGAGGAGAAAGGGAGGGAAGGAAGGAAGGAGGAAGAGAGAAGAGAGGAAGAAAGGGAGGAAGGGAGAAGGGGGTTGGAGGGAGAGAGATGGGGGAGAGGAAAAGAGAGAGAAAGGAAGTATAATAATACCAATGTGACCAGAAAGCTAAAGAAGATAGAGAACAAATTGTAATCTGTTGCTGGACTACAGTTGTATAAGAAGCTTTTAAAGCCCTTCACTCTCCCCCACACAAGCAAGCTCCACCACCAACGTTACTAGATTTTATTCTGGGGATTCCGAATTGCAAGAGGTTAAGATATCTAGGGTAGAAGGGGGTGGTCTGGATGACACAGAACAGGAAAAAAAAAAAGGATTTCTGAACAAACCTCACAGCTACCTCATCAGTACCAATTCTAAGGCAAGTTCCTTGTTGTGAAACATTACCATTCAGAAGCATTTCGATCCCAACACCAAATTCTAAGTCATTTCCATGAAGCTGTCTGGCATTTCCTTTCAAATTAGAACCTAATAATTCATCTGTTTATCAAAGATTTCAGCCGACCTTCTGAGCACATACATTTGAGCATCCTCTCTACATCTGAGACGAGTTCTGACCAACACTATCTACGTAGAAGTGATGTGTATCACCTCTGATTTGCACAATTAGCTAATGGAGTCTGACTATTTCCCTCACGGCTCTGATAACTGACAACGAACCCAAAAGGTAGCTCACTTACCCTGGGTCTAGAAAAGAGAGCCACCACGACAAGCAATGTTTTCGATACATGACATGCATGAGAATTAAACCTCTGTGGGCTGAGGCCACAAAAGTTTACAGGTTTGGTTGTAGTTATCTCGTCATAATTAATATACTACTGTCCACAGCTGCACACGCTTTATCTAACTGAAGGGACTTCCCTCGTCCGTGGCTGCCCTTCGTTCTCGCCCCTTCTCTCCTCTCCACCATTAATTAAAGCCACACTCTCATTTCATCTACAAATTGTCTGCCGTCCCGGGGTTAACAAGTCTGATGTTGACAAAACACAGTAATTTATGGTCAGTATCTTAATTTATTTATTGGGCACTTTATTAACCTGTACTTTTTGCTTTCTGAGCACTTTTAATAGGCTTACAGTAGGGTATTCATCTATTCCTGTGTATGAAGCGGGGCCATCATAATTCACCTGTGGCATTTCCAGACATTAATTATCAGGTTCAAGGTCTTACTAATAGTGAGGCCACTAAGAGTAAGGATCAAATAAATTCTCTTGTACTTCAGAAAACTCCTTGGTCATTTCTGATAGCAATGGCAGGTCACTTTTATAATATTAAGATTACTGGGTTTCTATCATATTTCTTTAAAAAATATTTTAATAATATATTTTAAAATATTTTATCTAAAATCCATTAATTTATAAAATATATTTATATATAAATATTTTTATGAAATATTTATCTGCATACATGAAGATGATGTCTTTAGATCACCTCACTCTCCTCTTTTATGCTCCTCCCATTTCTCCTGGAATGGTTCATTTCAACACTGAGTCTAATTCAGATCACTAACTTGGCTAATCTTTTGTCAGTGTTATTGGCATAAACAGAAAGATACAATGTGATCATCCATAAATAAATGTTATTCCTCTCATTAAAGAAATGACTTAAAGATATGTTTTTCAAAATTTTCTGTTGTTGCAGGAAAAAAAAAGTTAAATGCCTATTTGGGCTGTTCCTGGAATATGTATAGATCAGACTTTCTCCGTAACAAGGACAGGAGCCCGGCTCTGGTAACAAGCAAAGACAGCTGCTGTTATAATGATGCCAGAAAACTCATGGCACCTAAATAAGGTGAGTAACATCGTTAAAAAGCGTACAGGAATCAACAGTTCTTTAAAAGGTTATTCTGGTTAGTTTTTGTCAACATGGCACATACTAGAGACACCTGGGAAAAAAGACTTAAGTTGAGAAACTCTTTCTGTAAGACTGGCCTCTGTGCATGTCTATGGGGCATTTTCTTTATTAATGTTTGATATCAGTGGGCCCAGCCCACTGTAGGCTGTGCTACCCTGGAGCAGGTGGTTCTGGGTAAAAAGAAAAAGCAAGCAAAGCAAGATTCAGGGAGCAAGCCAGTAAGCAGCATCCCTCGGAGGCTCCTGGCTCCTTCTCCTGTTTGAGCTCTCTGGGGCTTCCCTCTGCGATAGACTGGGTCTTGGAAATGATAACCAGATCTTCAACAATCACTTCTGGTCTGTATTTTATCATAGGAGCAGGGAACCAAATTAGGACGAGGGTTTTGGTATAAGGAATAAGGGCACTCAGGGGACACGTCCTGGAAAATAAAAACAGTCCTCCAACAAGATACTGGAGATCTCTTCGAGGCTTACAGTTCCAAAGGGAATAAATATCTGAACACTAAACATAGATAACATCTTCATGTCTGGTCACTCTGGGCCAATGGAGGAAGAATTTGAGGAAAGGAAAGTCTTAAGTTCTCTTCAAGCTACAGACCAGGAGTGCAGGACCCAGACTGACAGGATATCCCAACAAAACCACTTAGAGAGGGAAAGAGTGTATTCCTTAAAAGGAAATCCAACTGTTGAAAATATAGAGAGTGGCTACTTGAGAAACTAAAATGCACCGAACTATAATCTATACCAAAACTGACAAGTATAATGAATTAATATGCACCAAGGAATTTGTAGAGTCTTTAGACTCCCACTGATTACTGTATAGGAAGGAATTTGTAGTCTGTTTAATATTATAAAACATCAGCTAGAATTTACTTGGTAGGAAGAAGCCAATCTGGGTATTTTATGCAGGAAAAGGTTTAATGCGGGCTTACTAAACAGGAACATTAAACCATCAGGAAGTACATGATGCTGGAAGCTGATAAGGAAAATATCTGCAGCCCACAACACAAAGCTGGGTGATTTGCAAGGGGTCACCTAGATGGCATCACAAAACACCAAGTCTATGGGTTTTGAGATTCAGAGATCTGCCTGCTTTAGGGACGGGGACAAAATTCTGCTTGTGAATTACTTCCTATTTCCAATGTCATACCTCTTCTTGGTAAACCCAAGCCTGGACCCACGCTGCAAAGACTCTGGGAAAAGTCTGCAATTCAGAATTGAGCACAAGCATTGGAGAAAAATATAGTTCCCAACAGTCTGATGAACTTAATACTTATTTGATTTCATTGTCCTTATAGGAACTGTCACATGCTACAAAATTCATGCAAAATTTTACATGCAAAAAATGAGACTCGGGGTTATTAGTTACATTCTTACCAATCAAGGTATGTCTATGTGATATGGGATTAACTTCTTCCATCTATTAATTCTTCACCTATTTATTCTATTGAGTGTCTAGTATTGCCAGTCCATTGGGTTGATATAGGCATTTGTAGAGGTGGTCAGGTGATTCAGCATCTTACTACATAAGCACACAAGGACCTCTACTTGGATTCCTAGCACCCATTTTTTAGAAAGCTAGGCATTACCATGCTCCTGTGGACCTGCGTGAGGGGGGGGTCCACAGAAGGGGAATGGGGTAGAGATGTGTGTCTCAGGGGAATAAAGCATAGTGTGGTAGATCGGGATGTCAACATCTTTCTCTGGCCATTGCACATGCATTCACACACACACACACACACACACACACACACACACACATTAAACATACATACATATTGTGTGGTGTATGTGTGTGTGTGTGTGTGTGTGTGTGTGTGTGTGCAGTTGTCTGTGTTATAAATTAAAGGGCATGGCCCCTTCTCATGGTATTCCTAGAGCCTAAACCGATGAATAGGATAAATATATACATAATATAAAGTGAAATGAGAAGACAGGGAACAAGAGAGGAGGGGAACCCTAGGCTGAAACTTTAAGGATGACTAGACAATCTTCAAAAGGATGACAATGAAGAAGGTGTTCCAGATAGTCTCTTCTGCACATGAGCTCAGTTTGCCTCCCTTGGCATGTTACTGCAATTCCAGCTTTACAACAACTGGTAAGCTATCTGACCTGTTCTCTGTACTCTTCTTTTTTTCAAATGTCTTTCTTACTTTTCCATATTTGTTTTAGCCAAAAAAAATGTTTAAATTATTTTTTTAATTTCTAAAAGGATTTTTATTAGAATTTGCTTATGACATACTGCCTGGCAAATCGAAACTCTAAGAACTCAAAAGTCAGGCATCGAGTTGCCCATTAGATATCACCTCATCGATCTTTATTTGATGCCTATTGTATATTTCCATTTTAAGCCTTATTCTCCATGTGACTCTTTTAATTGTACTAAATTCATTATAATTTTTGTATGGAATGTTTTGTATTGATGGATTATTCTGGGAATATACTTTGTTCTTTAATATATTGTCTGTCTGTCTCTCTCTGTCTCTCTCTGTCTCTCTCTCTCTCTCTCTTTCTGAGTGTGTGTGTGTGTGTGTGTGTGTGTGTGTGTGTGTAGTTAACTTCCTTCAGTTGATGTGGTGGTTTGAATAAGTACGGCCTGTAAAGACTTAGGTGTTTTTGTGTGTGACCTATAGGGAATGGCCCTTTTAGGAGGTGTGGCCTTTTTGCAATAGTGTGCCCTGTGTAGACAGGCTTTGAGGTCTCATATATGCTCCAGCTATGCCCAGTGTAGTACACAGCTTACGTCCTGTTATCTGTGGATCAAGATGAAGAACTCTCAGCTCCTCTCCAGTACCATGTCTGCCTGCATGCTGCCATACTTCCCACCAGGATGATAATGGACTACACTTCTGAACTGTAAGCCAGCCCCCGTTAAATGTTTTCCTTTATGAGTGTTGTCATGGTAATGGTCTCTTCACAGTAATAGAACCCTTAACCAAGACAGCAGAGAAAAGCTTTTTCACCATATCCTTAAATATATGACTATTTTAATTCCTTTTGTCAATTTCATGTATGTCCGCTCTCCAATTATCATTTTCTTTGTGGTTACTGTTATCCTCACTTCCTTTTAGTATTTTTCTTAAACCTAACATAATGTTACTCACTTTTTGGTTAATTTTATTCTAATCTATGTGGCACATAAAATGACTTTTATCTCATTTTTCTTTATTTTTTTTATTTTCTTGTTTTCTATCCCATTCTTTTTCACCATTCATAGCACTTTTCTGACTATTTTTTTAAAAATATATTGCATAAAATGCAGATATGTTTAGGTAACAGGAGGTTTGGCTTAGGCAGCTGAAGGTATGGTGGTCAGTTTCCCTAGTTTGGGTGACTAGAAGCTGTTCATATATTATAATGATAATTGTGGTGAATATAATTGATAATTGGACTCTGGTGGTCTTGATCCTACAGTCAGCAGGTGTTCCAAAGTCTAGAGGAACCATCTTCCTCAAAATTTACTAGTGATAGAAAAGAGCTCCACTAGAAAACCCGACTCCTACAGCCCGTGCTTCCATCAGGGTGTCTAACAATGAGTGAGACTTGAAAGCATCAAAACTGATCTTCCTACACAAATCCAATGTCATGCTTCCTTCCCATGCTCCAACACAGTCTGGCTAAAATACTGGCCACTTCATTGTGTATGAACTAGGGAGTCCTAGGTTGTAAGACAACCTGCCTGGTGTTCAGACTATGGGGCTAAGTGTGGACAACAGGGACGTTTTGTCTACAAAGAAGGTAAGCTCCTAAAGGGCAGGTAGCTGTGATGGACTCCTGACCCTTGGGAAGACCAGGTTCAGCACCGCTCTGTGTGCAGGAAAGACGAGTTCCCACCTTCTATTGACTGCCGCTTCCATGGCAGACTCCAACATTAGAGGACCAAAGGGAAGCTGCTACGAGAGGAAGGGGCAGTCCTCGCAGTCTAATGACCCCCCAGCTCTTCCACCATTCTCAGATGTACGGGTGCAGGAGGGCATCTCTCCCCTGCCCATGCCGCCATATGGCAGCTGAGGGGTAGGAATATAATCTTTGTCCTTGGCTTTGTTTATTTTTTTTTCTGTGCTTTAGTGTTTTGCTTGCATGTATGTCTGTGTGAGAACTGGAACTGGAGCTACAGATGACAGTGAGCTGCCATGTGGTGCTGGGAACTAAATCCGGGTCCTTTAGACGAGCAATCAGTGCTCTTAACCACTGAGCCATCTCTACAGCCCCGACTGATAGTGTATTAATTCCTTTAACTTAATCAGTTTGGGGAGTATTGCTGTTTTTCTTGGTTTGTTGTTGCTATTTTCAGACAAGTTGGGTTTTCCTCACTGAGTGGTACTATGACCGGGCCTTAAAATTAGGTTGCTCACGAAGAATATTCTTGAGTAAAATCAGGCATAAGTGCAAACTAGGGAAATATATCCTTTGATATTAATAAAGAAAATAAATAACCACTATTATAAAACCCAAGATCTCTAGAACATGAATGATCAAGAAACCAAATCAAAGATTACATAAAGTAGAAGGAGCTGGGATAAAATTTAAACTCATAAAAGGCCTATTTAAAGAAATAATAGCAGAGGGGAAACCCAAATATAGAGAAGGAAATGAAGATTCGAATGCAAGATTCTTTTAGAAGGCCAGGTAGACACGGCCCGAGAAGAACTTACAACATAATGTCGTCAAGATGCTGAAACTACAAAACAAAGAACAATATTAAGGGTTACAGAGAAACCAACAACTCACTAAGGTAAACACATCATAATGACATTAGATTTCTCAACAGAGACTCAGCAAGCCAAGAAAGCCTGGGATGGTATGTTTTAAACCCTAAGGTAAATAACTCCAAACCAAGAGTACTATAGCCAGCAAGTTATATTTAAAGTTGACAGAAAAATAAAGACATTTCAAGACAATCACAAAGTACAGCAATTCAGAACCACGAGCAAAGCATTGCCAAGGCTTCATAGGAGTATTATAAACACCGAAGAGAAACAGCAAGCTTCTCTATCACAAACACAGGAAAGAGTAAATTTCAAGAGAGAAGTAGATAAACAAAGGAGAGTTGGGAAAGAACAAATCAAGTCTGAATTAAGTCAGAAAGGTCCCGTCATGAATAGTGGAGAAAAGAAAAAGAAAAAAAAAAAGAATAAATCAGGAAAACAAGTAACAAAATTACAGTAATTCACAAATACTTCACAATTATTAATTCTAATGTAACTCTTCTCTTCTAAAACAATTTGACTAGCAATTAGACAAAAATGAAAATCTGATTAATTTTGTCTACCAAAAACACTCCTAGGCCAGTGAGATGGATCAGTACTAAAGGGACTTACCACCAAGCCTGATGACGTGAGCTTGTTATCCAGAACACACATGGCAGAAGTGGACAGCCAGTTCCTACAAGTTGTGCTCTGACCCCCATACTCAGTAGGTGGTATAAACATATACATACATAAAATAATGAGAATGAATACAAATAATTTTTTAAAACAAAATAATCCGCATGAGCAAAGACATACATAGGTGGGGACTGAAAGAGTAGAAGTCAAAACCAAGCAGGAGTAGCTATGCATGTATGTGATAAAGTAGATTCAAGTAGAGACTAGTCATAACAGAGAAAGAAGTCACTCCATTGCTTAAGAGAACAACCTAAGAAAGTAGAACAGTTATAAATACATATGACCAAACATCGGATCAGCCCAGAAGCACAAGATAAACCCTACTGAAAACAAAGTGAGATAGTTCCAAACACACTTAGAATGGATATTCCAATAGCCGATCATGACCAGTGGATTGACTATCCAAACCAGGAAATTCCAGCAAAGGCATTTCAGCATTAAACTACACCATAGATAATGTAGGCTTAAAAGACATCTGCAGACTTTTCCATCCGGGGACTGAAGAAAACATAACATTCTCAGCAGCCCGCAGGTCTCTTGTTGAGATGCCTCAAATTTTAGCAGTAAAGTTTTAACAGTTATAAAATATTGTTTCTTATATCTTATCAACTTAAGGTGGAATAAAATCAGAAATGAATAGCAAGAAAATAAACAGATACATGGGGACTTAAAACGTGCGCTTGAATTATCACTGAATCATTGAAAAAATCAGAGAAGAAAATGTTTAAAGATTTCTTTTATTTTTACTCTTTGCATATGTGTGGGTCTACTCTTTGAATTTGTGTGTGGGCCTGAATTGAAGTCAGAGGTGACTGTGAGCTGCTCTCATGTGCACCCTGGGAATCAAGCCCCAGTCCTCAGCACAAACAGAGGATGTTCTTAACCACTGAGCTGTCCCTCCAGCCTCTTAAAGAAGAAAATTTAGGACTCCTAGAATCAAGTGAAAATGAAATAAATCACAGCTTACCAAAAATGAACAAAAGCAACTATAAGAAGACATGTCTTTATGTGACTACAA
Organism: Microtus oregoni; assembly: GCF_018167655.1. NCBI lineage: Eukaryota > Metazoa > Chordata > Mammalia > Rodentia > Cricetidae > Microtus > Microtus oregoni. The sequence goes on along the minus strand of NW_024543069.1, from coordinate 14,204,073 downwards.
TATAAAATTCAGATATATCTAAAACACATAACTTCGCCTTGGACCTTGAGGCTTTAGATAAGAATAAAGCAACCCCAAATCAGCAAGTCAGAAGAACTATGAGGAATGGGACATACGTGAATGAAATGGAGACTAGGAGACAATATGGAGAATCAATGAAGTGGAGGGTTGCTTATTTTAAATGATCAACAAATCAATAAATCCTTCACCAAACCAACCAGAAAAAGAGAGAGAGAGCCAAAGTAGTAAAGGTAGAGATTTAAAAAGAAGCTGATAAAAGCAAAACCAATGGAATCCAGAAGCTCATCAGGGAACACTTTGAAACCTGTATTCCCAAATGCTGAAACACCTGGAAGAAATAAAGGTATTCCTAAATATCTATGGAATTAAGTCAGGAAGGTCTCAACAGCTGAAGCAGATCCATCGTGGTTGCAAGATGGATCAGTGGTACCTATATATGAGAAACCTACAGCCAATATTGTGCTAAAAGAGAAAAAACTGAAAGCATTTTTATATACATAAACAAAAAACTAGTCCATTCTCCATACTCTTAGTCAACATAGTTCTTAAAATCTTAGTTAGAGCAATAAAGAAGAGAAAGAAATAAAACAAATAGGAAAGAAAGAATTCAAATTGTCTCTATTTGTGGGTTCTATAATTTTATACTTCAAAGATCATGAACAAGACTTTGCCTCACCAGGAAACCCTTGGATATGATTAAACACTTTTAACAATACTGTGGGATACAAACTAAACATACAGACACACATATTTTAAAACTCAAATATTCAGCCCCAGAAAAAAAATATCCAATCAATAACTGGGCAAATGAATTGCATATACAGCTCAAAAAGAAATGCAAATGGCCAATAAATATATGAAAAGGTATTCAATAGTTTTAGTCATTAGGGAAACGAAATTTAAACTGCATTGAGAGCTAATCGCATCCAGGTCAGAGTGGCTATCACCAAGCACACAACACCAAATATGAACAAGGATGTGGACAAAGAACACTCACACAGTGGTCATGGGAATGTGAATAGTGTGGTTCCATGAGATGTCAGAACGAGATTCTTCAAAATAGCAAAGCCAGAACTGCTATAAGGCCCTGCTCAAGCAGTCCAGAACACATCCGTAGAGCAGTCTAGGCAACCTGCCACAGAGATGCTGCAAATCTGTGCTTATTCGTGGCACCATTCTCAATAACCAAGTCTAAAAAAGTCTAGACGCCTATCAACAGATGAGAGGGGAAAGGAAATATTGTACAAATGCACAGGGGATTTTTATTCAACCTGACAAAGGATCAAAGCATGGCATTTGCAGAAGGAATCTCACTGGAGGTTACCGTGCTAAATACAGTAAGTCAGACTCAAAATAAACATCCTTTGTTTTATATGCAGAGCGAGTTTGTGTGTGTGTTACACTGTGTAGAAGGGGAATGATGTGGAAGGAGGAAGTGGTGGCCTAGTTGCAGAGGGAGAACAACATGAGGTGTCAATGAGAATAAAAAAAAATGAACGTCACATGTTTTCTTGACTATGTAGGATAGAGAATATACAAATAGAAGGAGGAGTAGGAACGTTGAGAGGAACAAGAAACTCAAGGGATTGTAATAGGAAATTGAATATAAGCAAAGTATAATGTTGTACATGTATTAAAAGGTCATAAAGCCTACGATTTTGAATGTATATACTTGAATGTACACACTTCCCACCTACTAGTAATATGGTCTCATCTTTGGCCCCATAAGCTTCACCATCTATACCCATCAAGTGTATGGCACATAAATCCTGCCTGGAAAAAGGGTCCATACTTCCATTCTCAGTAAGCTTCTACATCTGAAGCCAGAAATCTCGGTGTTTGCTTGCCTGGGGCATGTCTTGCTTTGTGGAATGAGCTGGGTCTTTTTTTTTTTCTTCCTGGTTTCACTGAATAAAGAGGATTTTCTTTCTTATCCTGTCTTTTTTTTTCCTTTTCTTTTTTCAAATTTTGGGTAGATATTTGAGGGTGAACATGTTTTATTTTGCCATTTTCAGATGGAAACCACAAGATTATATATTGAATATACAATCAAATTAGAAACCCCAGGAGTTTTTTTATATCTGGCTCAGCGCAGCCCTGTTATATGATACTATAGTTACACAGTTCGTCTTCTAGATTTAAGAGCACAGCTCTAAATTTATCCCTGTTAAATGATGTCTTGCTAAATTCAGCTTTGTCCGAGCTTTTGAAAGATCTTGGTCCTAGAGTCTAGTGCATTTATGCAACCTTACCATTTTCACGTCATTCGCAAACTTAATCAGCTTACTATTAAGCACTCAGACAAACATTGCCAAAATTGTTGAATGGGATGAAGCTATCCCTACCCTACCCACTCTGCAGTCTATCATCATGATCCATTTAACCCATGTTTATCCATCTGTATCCAAGGAAAATGTGACATTTTGTTAACTTTTTACTCATATGTCTATAGCATTCTCTCAACAGCTAGAATAGAGAGTTAAAGATTTGGATGAAAATGAAGTCAAACACGAAGATAAAAACAGAAGGGGGAGGACAAGGAGGAGGAATAATAACAGAAGGAGGTGGGAAGATGAGAGAAAAAGAGGAAAACAAAGAAAAGAAGTTTTGTTTTAAATGTTTTGCTTAAAGATAAATTAAAATGTAAAAACAATAAACTGATGATATAGTTCTTCCAGACAAAGCGATACACAGAGAGGAAGAATTATGAAGTATTTTCAATAGATTTCTTTCATTCAGAAATAAAAATTTCTACATCAAACTTAACAAACCTAAGCTCTGCATAAAAGACTATGTAGAGGTGTCCTGATGTATTTACGTCACCAGGCAGGACTTCTCAGAACCTTTCACTAGATGAAGTATATTGCTAAGCTCTAAAAGGAGGATGGTACCCAGCATCAGTGTGTTTGATCAAGAGCCCTTTTGAAATGGTGCATCTCTTAGGAACAGGGTGCCCAGATCACACTCTGTGAAGTGCTAGCCTAAACCATCCATTCTATTATTTGACCTGCTGGGGAGCACATGGGAATGGCTGCCAAATTTATCTTGCAATGAACAGGAGTTACTGAAGTTTGATTTTCTCATTGGAAAAGAGCAAGGTAAAGCTGTCCTTTGTATGTTCAGCTCTGGAGACCAGAATCAAAATGAAATTCAAATAGGAAACCAGGCTTGAGTGAGAGAAAGGTAGGAAAGATGAAAAAGAATCAAACTCAAATGCAAGCCCAGCTCCGCCACTTGCTGACTGGAGGGCATTGTTTGAGCAGAGAATCTTTCTGTGTGCCACATTTCTCTTCTATAAAATAGGGCCAACCATCCTTCCTGGCCAACAGAGCCATTGTGGGAGTCAGATAAGATAATGTCTAGAAAACACCTTGAAGAGGAACAGCTTTACAGTTGTACATAAACATCAATCAACAGCTACAAGAACGCTTTGGTGACTGAACATACCAAAGGCGTACTTCATGCTCAAAGCATAGTCAGCTGCAGGTCAGAGGCAGCAGTCTGTGTTGCTTTGCTCAGCTGAGTCTTAAGAGACACCCTCGCATCCAGAGGCTATTGTCTTCATTATGTATTTCTCAAGGAACGTACTATGGAAACGGAAATGGAATGGAGGATAGGATCCACTTGGAAGGAGTTAACAAGCCATCCATTAGACACAGCATAGTCTCCTGAATCCAGGGTATCTTGTAGGGATGGAGAAAGAAGCTTCGGCAGACTCCCAAAAGGCAAGACATGTGTAGACAGCTTTTCCCTGACACGGGGGTTTCTAACAGTTGACTCTGAGTAGAAGGAGGTTCTGTATTGTCCCTCACCCCCTAGCCAGCCAACAGTTGTTCGCTTTCAGCCCATCAAAACCTCCGACCCCAGGTGATGAAGATGGACTCACAAAGAGAATTTCACATTTCAAAGGGACAAAGGCCAATTTAAATCTATTCTCGCTAAATACAAAGACTAAAGAGAACTTAGGTTTTAGGAAAATCAGGCAAATGAGATTATTCTCATTAGAACTTTCTAATAATTAAGTAAAAGCTAATGCTCTCAAAATAAAGTCTCCTGCCTTCCTCACAGCGTGAGGTACAGCAAGCCTGAAGGTATTATTCCATTTACAGAAAAGCTAAGTAAGAAGCCTATTAATTGCTTTTAATAATGTTTTATCCTGTTACAAAAGCAATGCATTTTCAAGGCAGAAATGTTAATGTAGAAATGTATCTGTTGCCCAATATTTTCCTTTATTTTTTACCCTGTGAAGGTTAAATCTTTCCAGACTGTGTCTTAAAGGGAAAATATGGATGAGGTGAGGCTGCATAACTTGATTATCGTTCATTCTCTGGCAATTATGGGGAGAGCTTATTTTGCCCACTTCTGAAATGGCAATTTCACCTGCTCCATCTGCAATGCGCAAATTTGACATCTTCAAGCAGCCACGGCCAGCTATTCTCATTTGCAAGGTGGTGCTGACTAGTGGATGATAGTGGATGATTCTTCTGCTCGGGGAGAGGTGTGTAGGGTACACCAAGATTTCCTGGGAGTTGCAGACAAGCCAGACTCCCCAGTAGCTGAATCACAAAGTGGGCCCGTGGACATCTGTCAGGAGCTGAACTTGAACTGGTGATGGCATACCTCAAGACTCTTCCACGTGGTCCTCTCAGCATGGGTTTCGATGCACTAAAGCTGGGATCCAAAAGGGCATACCCTGAGAAGTGGAGCTAGGCGGGCCAGATTCCTTAAAGCTGACACTCAGCAATTGGGTGGCACCATTTTTTCCCCTACACTGCGTTTGTCAAACAAGATCTTATGTCATTCCAGATTCAAGGTGAGGAAAGAGATGACCAACAAGATCCCAGTACCAAGGCTCCTGGCCAGGAGCTATTGCTATGATTCTCTGTGCAGACACGTTACCAGCTCGCTTTAGCAGATTTACCCTGCCTGGCCAGTGATTTTCAGGTGCCCCATAATGGTAGCTACATACGAGCATGCCTTAAAGATGACAGATACCACTTCTTGTACTCACTTTTCCAAAACACCACAGCCTCCCTCCCTTTCATGCCTTCTGACTTCTTTGGATGGCTTCCCAGGTTCACACTAGACACTGCTGACACCAGGGGGTTCACAATTCCTCCCAACAGCAGAGTCAGACTTACAACCAACCATTCCGACTTATTTAATCACCAACACGGAGCCACACATTCACATTCATGCCCACACAATACACACTTACACATACATTCACATACTCAAACCTAGTTGTCTTCCACCTTCCTAATCCTGTGACCCTTTACTACAGCTTCTCATGTTGTGGTGACCCCCCCCCAACCATATAAAACTCTTCATTGTTACTTCATAACTGTAATTTTGCTACTGTTACGAATTATAATGTAAATATCTGATATGCAACCACCAAAGGGATCACAGCCAATGGTTGAGAACCACTACTCTAACACACACACACACACACACAACACAAACATAAACATATGTTTATGTAAACCCACAACTGCTTTCATACTCATTCACAAATGCAAACCCCATATTCTTACACTAACATGACGCTATACTGGAGGCCCATTGCCCAGTCCCTTTGCAGGTCTAGAAGGAAGCAAGGATTCCCACGTTCCCTTTGCTGGTTGGCTCACAGTGTCACCTTTTCAACCATGTGGAGGTGAAAACAATGCCACAATGCTGAGATGAACTGATATGAAAGAAGCCCAGGAAAGGGCATGCCATCCGAGGGGGCTGGCTTTATGCCTATGCCACACCACCAACTGGGCATGCTACCACATCACCCCAGGCCACCTTCCTTCTGTTAAAAGTCCAGCTAGATCTCTGTTTAAAGCCCCTCCAGTCTGGGGGTAGGACAGCATCCCAGGGCTCCTGGAGCCCATTTCTGGTGGCTGTTTTCTTTCCCAGACAGAGACAGTGATCAGTGGTCAGATCAAGCCCCACAAGCCCCAGGGGATTCGATGCCAAGAAAAGACGATGAAGCCGAGGGTTTTCCATTGTGCCGACATCTATTGTGGGCTTCAGAAAGCAGAGGGGGCCAACCCTCTGGGAAGGGGATGCAGAGGTGGGAGGAAGAGGAGGCTAAGGTTACACTGGGGCAGCAGGATGGAAAGGGAGTGGAAACTGATCCCTTTTCTAAAAATGCGCCAGCCCCAACCATTTTTTAATATTTCTTTAGTATTGTGAAAATAAAAGGGTCAAAGGGAGATAAAGGTGAGCTTTTATTCAATTGAGGATACATACTGTTTCCATGCGTCTGCACATCCATTTCATTTTAGTGTCAAAGAGAAGCCAGGAAGTCAAAATCCCATGAACACAGTTCATTTGTTTTATTGGGAAGGTTGAAGCAAAATCATTTGAAAAGACTACTACTTTATATCATGATGCATACGTCAACCTTTCATCTTCAAATGTGGCCTCCAGAAAAAAAATCAAAGTTGGTTTTTTTTTTTTTATCCTTTTTGGCTAAGTGTACAGTGATAAATGTACCAATTTTAGGTTCCAAAAGAAAACCTCTATCTCACACTGACTTCTCAGGGGCTGAATACTGGTAAATCAGAAACAAGGAAATAGCGGGTGAGGAAGGGAAAGACAAGGAAACTTCACTGTCCCAAGCGTGTCTGTGGAGCATCCTCTATGTACTAGGCACCATGCTGGATGCTGGAGCTCATAAGATGAGCAGAAGGCCTGTGTATTCTTAAACGGTTTATTGCCTAGCAAACCCAGAAATCTGTCCTATTTTTAAATTGTTGAAGCATGCACAAGGTGCTACATAAGAACCTGAAGAAAAAGCAATTCGCCCCACCCTGAGTTGGCATCATAGCTAAGAGCTGAAGAACAAACAAAAGATACTCGGGTACAGAAATCGAGAGACAACCCAGCATCAGCATAGGCCAAGAGAAATGAGACAGCAAAGCTTGCAGAAGCAAAGCGTGCAGAAGCCCTGTACCATTTAAATCTCCCAGGACATACTAAGGGAGCTAAGGGACATGAAGCTGGGGATAAAGGCAGCCAGGACAAGCTCTTAGAGAGAGCTTATCCTTACCAGATGACCCTAGATTGGGGACTCCGGTGGGAAGATTTGCATAACAAGTAGGGTCCCTCTGGCAGCAGCAAAAAGGATGGGGAGGAGGAGAATAAGACCCCAGGCAGGGGACCAGGTGGTAGAAAAGTATGCTGACACCAGCAAGGGATAACAAGGCCCAGGCAAGGGCAGTGGGCTGGGGCTGAGAAGAGGAAATAGATTCAAAAAATATTTAGGGTAGGGGGGATGGAGGCAGGAATAGTAGGATGTTGTTAATTAAGTGTAGGGTGGGAAGAGAAGAAAAAAAAATACCTTGGGGAATTGGTGCAATTAATTAAGACAGCATGCAAAAATAAGAGCAAGGCTGGGGGCAGTTTTGAAGACACTGCTGTGGGAAATATTGATGAGAAATCTGGGAGCTCCCAAGTGGAAAATCCAATGCTCATAGCGGTGAAAATTCTTGGGAAGAGGCAAAGATGCTTAAGAATTAGAGTCCAAGATGGACAGAAATCTCCCAGGGATTTAGTGTGGGAAAATAGTGGTTGAGACAGAAAACAAAACCATTAAACCAGCAATCGAGTAACATGAATGACAATTATGTGATAGCTGTAGGCTATTGTCTGTCTTTAAAAGCCTGCTACCAACAACTTGTCCCCTTAGTTGGTGAAAACCAACTACACTCCAACCAGAGAAATCTTGCAAGCCCAATCTTACAGCCCTCTCCCCCTTTCTTCCACCCTCTGATCAACCTATAGATGGTACAGTAATGACAATTAAATTGTGTCTATGCTCTGTGTGTCCAGTACATTGCTGGGCAAGCACTCTAACACTGAGCTACATCCCTAGTCTGATAGCTCTTTTCATTCCTCGTGATAGATTCACCAATTGCTAGCCATTGGGTTATGCTCTTAAGTTGCAAGGGGATAAGAATATGGTCTCTGTCATAAGGCGTCTGTGATATGTCTGGGTTTCCATTGTAACTGGTTACTGTTTTCACCACAGTCAGGCTAGACCTAAGTGCTGCCTACCCCTAATCCCTATAGGTGCTTATATCTGCTCAGCCTTTGAGAATCAAGATGCCCTTCACGTCATTTTTGCCCCAAAAGCACCTGGAGCTTTCTATAAGATAGAAAGAGTGGTCACTTGATACAAATGAGGTATGTACAAAGGACTCCCTACATAGCAAGAGAATAACCAATAATATTCTCAGCCCTATTTCTGGCCTCCCTGTTGTCCTGTCTCCAAACTGAGTTTTCATCATCCCTTCCTCTCCTCTCTACTTTGCCACCTGACAAGTCACTCATTTCATCCCTTAAATGGAAAGGATCTATAAACAACTATTGATTTGCTGATATTGGACATATTTAGAAAGCATGGTAGCCCCAACACAGAACCGGTCTCTCTCTTTTCACCTTTATCCTGTCATCTGACAAACACACACTGAGAATTTACCCCAAACCAGCATCTAGTCAGAGTGCAAAGGACGGGCTGATGAACAAGGAGACGGTTTCCTGGCTGCATGGAGTTTCTGTTCTGGCAAATTCTAGTAATCCAGCCCAGCAAAGTAGGACCAGCTGACCCATGTACACTTGCAAAGCCCAAGAGGGCTCTGAGGCTCCATCAGCAGTGCCCATCCCACGTGTGATGACCTACTCCACCCTGGGCTTCACTGTCCTTTCTGATTCATGTCAGAAAAGCAGTAGCTGCAGCTTTGTGGCTCTTAGTTTATCAGTCTTTGGCTCAGGGGAGTCGTTTTGAGCCAGATTTAGAAGAGCAGAGGGACTTACTGGAAAGACTCCTGCAGTAATGGGTGGCATTAGTGCAAGGTTTTGCTCATCATCTGTAAGTCATGTTGATAGACATCCTTCACTATGCATTAATTCAACAAGTGCCCAAAGAAAGGGAGACAAAAGTGAACAAGCAATCATTGCTTCTGGCTTAAAGAAATGGACTGTGACTTTATGATGTGGTGGGCAAAGAGGGAGGAGAAAGCAATTCATGGCAGCTTCAGTCACAGAAAGCACATTCAACCAAGAGAATGGAATATGGCTGCTGGCTTCATTGTTTTCCTTTCCCATGATAGAAGTCCACCTGCACACCCAGGGGTGGTGCTAATGCACCTTGGGATTGCCCATGTGACCACCTTTGGCCAATGGGATGTTGGTGGGCGTGACATTCCCACAGATTAAATGACATTTGACTTGGGGGGGGGGGTCTCTTGCTTGTCTGCCAAAAGCATAAACATACTCTGGCTAGCCACCATTCTATCAAGCCAGCTCTAGAGTGAAACATGGCAGAGGGCCAAACATAACCTGCAGCTTGTGCCAAGATCAGTCAAACAGCCATGACCTATTAGCAAGAAAAATAAATATCGTTCATTCAAGCCACTGAAATGTTGAGGTGTTTAAGACAGCATCACGGAGCACTGGCTGACTGATACATCGCGCTCAGATGCCTTCCTATGAGCATCCGCAAGCATCGGTTTGCTGCATGCATAAAGACACAAACATCATCACATGCCTGTGGACTTGACTGAGCCTAGAGCCCTGCGGTCCTGCCCCATCGCAGCCTTCATTCAGGTTTAATGAACTGCCCTTCTATTTGTCTAATGTCACTATTTTCCCCAACTCGGCTGTTCAGTACCTGGACTGTCTAGGAAAACCCATTACCTCTATTAGTCTGCCAATAGCAAATCAGTAGAATTGCTTGTTCCTTAATTGATAGAATATACTCCCCTCCTCCTGATAGATTACCCTGTTCTAACAGCTCCAAGAGTGATTCCCCAGTGTCTGACTACCATCCAATCCAGAGCAATTGGTTGATACTTGCAGTAATAAATCCTAACCTATCAATACATAATAGCTCTTCATAATCAACATCCACAGATTCTGTCTGGGTTCAGAAGCAACCACCAGCCATTTTTTACATGCCTATAATTAGCAGTGGCCGGATGATACTTGTGCCTCTTAGCACAATACTCTTGCCCTGTCCAATAATGATAACACATTTTACATAAATTCAAGCTGATTTAATTCCCCTGTCGGAGCAGGGAGATATAAATATATTTTCTGCTTGTGTAATGTTCTGTAAATTAAAATAGTTCGGCCGACCCCAGTGCCGCGGTGAGAGGGATCCAGTTCTGCCTCTCCAGGAGGCTGACTGTGGGCTGCTGAGAGCAACTGTCTCCCGCAGATCAGCAGAGATGGCCCGCTGGACGAGGTACTGTGCATCATTTATTAACGCTCTGTCCATCTAAGTGCGTTCTGCAAGCTTAGGAAGAGCTCTTCTCCATCTAAGAGCAACCCGTCTTTAGACCCTAAGGTACAGTCTGCCGACATTAATGCCAAAAAAGGTACTGACCCCCTGATGGCCTTTCGGGGGGCCAAAGAACAATTCTTATTAAGGGGAAGAGGCAGGGAGGAGGGACCAGCATGTCATATAAAATGCACCCCCATCCCTCAAATGCCCCTTACATGCAAGTTCACCAGTCAAGGGGAAAAGTTGTACAAGAAAGTCCCCTTGATTCTTATAAATTAAATGTCACCAAAGAAAGTCGGTGAGAGGGAAGGAAGAAAAAGTGCCCTAAACAAGGTAATAAAACTATAAACTTAATGAGGGGCTGTTTCCCGCTTTGCAGTCTCCCCCCTTTATAACATGGCCTTATGAGCCAGCCTGTCAGGAGAATGTAATTGAGAACTTGCTATAAAACATATGTTTAATGGAGCCGGGGGCCAAGGAAAACACTGTAATTGTAATAAGCAGCCCGGTAAGTAAAATGATAGCTTTTAAAGGTTAAAATAGAGTTGCCTTCAGAGCAGGGCCAGTCTGCTTCTTCAAATATTGCTTTGCTAATGATTTCTTCACTTCGCTTACAAAATGCATCTCTGAGGAGATTTGTCACACATGTGATCCCTGCCTAGGAAGTCAACTGCTCACCCTACAGAAGGCTCGAGCATTTATTCTCCGGTTTTATATAACTTGGGGAATGATGTTAAAATTGGCAAATGCATCTGAGGCACACCAGGCAGCAGGAATTTTTTTTTTAATCCACTCATTGTCCGATGCAGTTCAACTTGAAAGAGATACAACAGAGCAAAGATTGATCCTTTGCGGCCTGTTCCCTTTCCAGAAGGTAAAAGCAATTCCCATCAACAGAGCCCGGTGCTCCGTGAGGTCATCGCCATTCTGCTCTGGGGAATTTGTTGCTCATCAGGGCATGAATATTTTTAAAAGTAAGAAAGAATAGAGGAAAAATGAAAACTGGTCCTGGGATCTACGAGACCTGACCTATGAAAAGCCCACTCCTGCCTGAGCATAGTGCTTGCTGACCCTGACCTCCAGGAGGACTCCTTTAGGGAACTAAAGCACACGTTTGCTCTATATTTACTTTTTATATTGATGCTCTTGGCATTAATTTAGTGTGTGTGTGTGTTGTGTACATGTTTGTCTGAGTATATATATGCATATATGTATGCAAATCTATGGGAGCATTGTTTATATGTTATGTATATGATGTATATGTTTGTGTGGGGGTATATATATATATATGTGTGTGTGTGTATTTATGCAGGCATACGGGTGTGTGTGTGTGTGTGTGTGTGTGTGTGTGTGTGTAAGCCAGAGACTTAGTCTTCCTCATTAGTCTTCCTCAATTGCACTTCATCGTAGTTTTTAGTACAGGGTCATGATTCAGGACTCACTAATTTAGCTAAGCTTGCTGGCCAATGAGCTCGAGGAAATCTAGCTGTCTGCTTTCTCATTGCAATGAAGTATGGATATGTAACTAAGTCTGGTCAATGAAAAATAAGAGGTGTGGACATGAAGGTGGGAAAACATTGGGGGGCACTTGGGGGAGTTGGAGAGGAGGAGGTAATAATGGATTGATATTATCAATATACACTGTATAAATGCATGGGATCTTCAACAAATAAAAAGTATTATTTAAAAATTAGTAATAAGCACCTTCCTTAAAAGACAATTTATTCGTAGTCTTCCCACAATTGCTGCCTACAATGTAGAGCCAACAGCTGAAGATTTTGTTTCTCTTTGTGTATGATAAGTAATAGAGCCAGCCCTAGGGACAGTAGACCAGGAAGCTGAACAGGACAGACTTCTTCATCTAACTGAACCTCCACAGCAGCCTTGGATTGCCCCCACACTTCTGTGCACCTTCACCAAATAGCTGACAAATAAGCCAATCTACTGTAGTCACGTGATTGGAGGCTCTGTTGCTTGCAAGTGAGCTGTGCATTTGACAATAGAGATGATAGATAGACAGACAGATAGATAGATGATAGAGAATTATAGAGAGAGATAAATAAACAGAAATATGTAGGTAGATAGATAGATATGTAGATAGATAGATAGATAGATAGATAGATAGATAGATATAAAGATGAATATGAATATTCAGCAGAGTGAGAGTTTGAAGATACAAAACATATTCTGTCACTTTCATGTTTAGCATCCTCCACCAGGTATCATCACCTAGAGGATAAAATTCAAGTGCTTTCTGTGCCCTGAAAAGTCTTACTTCTACAGGATTATGTGTGGCCATATCTCAGGCCCACCTAACATTGCTGCAAACATGCATGTCACATTTTTGTTTGTGACTTTTCCTGTTGCCATCTGTTCTTTCTGAAGTACATTTTCCCAGTTATTGTCATGGCTAATTTGTTTCAATCATTTCTTCCCAAAAGTCACTCCTCAGAGATATCTCCCTAACCATCAGCTCTAGCTATATGCATGTGTGCGTGCACACACACACATAAACACACCACACACACACTACAGAGTAATGCTCTATACCAACATTTATCCTCAATTATCCTCAAGTGCAGAGATAGTCTTATTCTTTTACCTGATGTCATCTATCAGCATAACATAATGTCAACGACAACAAAGGATATATTTCTCATTGTTGTGTCTGGAAGCGAGGATGATGTCTAACAATTAAGTAAGCATTCAATAAATACCCATCAAGTAAGTGGGTAGTCTACAAGACTGAGTTTGAAATGGAGAAAGGAAAGATTAGCTTAAAGGAGGAAGAGGAGGAGTCAGCTGCAGAAGTTTGTGGGGTGCCACACACCTCTAAGTGTTAGCGTTTGGAAGGGAGAGGCAAGTGGATCAGTGGTTCAAGTTCATCCTCAGCTACACAGTGAGTCCAATGTGAATCCAGGCTACTATACGAGACCTTGTTTACAAAAGAAAAACAAGTAGAAGTGCCCCTCTGGCCAAACAGAGCACAGATATGGGTAGATAGTCATAAACCCTTGGACACAGATTACTTTGGCACTCAGAATTTAGAAACACAATTAAGTACATGCATCAGAGAGCATATCAGATGGGATTTGGAAGGCTATTCCATCATAAAATATGTCCATATCTTGCAGCAAAGAGACTATTCCACTAAACAGTAGGTGAAGTCTCACAAGAGTCTTTATCCACTCACTCACAACTCATTTGGCCACCAGATGAAGTCAAATTTTGATGCCAAAGATTATGAATAAAAAATTAAACCTTCAGAGTCTTTTGGGTTTCCAAACTGCATAATAAGGATTGAATTTGTATGTAAAAGGCCATTCGAGAGACTTCTGGAAGACCGTGATACAGGATACATCATCGGTAACACCCAGACAACCCTTTGACCATCATAGTACAACCATGCAGTTATCTTTCGTCCTCATTCAACCCATCCTGATTGCATTCTTCACAAAAGGATGGGTTTTTATGCCCAGAGAGTGAAAAGTGTTTAGAAAATTGTGACTTACTAATCCTAGGACCGTCCACAATGCTTTGGGAGTAACAAAAACAAGCGACTGATGTTCATCATTGAGAACGTGGTCTAAGCACTGTTCATGTGTTTGCCCATTCAGTCCTTAAACCGGTGGCATAAGGGAGTGCTATGACTATTTCCAGGTCTCAGATGAGGACCCTAAGGCCAGAGAGATTAAGTAGGTCATGCAAGGTCACAGTGCTAAGAACAACAAGGTGGGATGAGAACATTAGCCCAAGACCTTTGGTGCTGGGGCCTGAGAAATTTTTTATAGGTACGTGATTTTATACAGGAATTATGAATTGAACACTAAAATGAGTGTACACTTAAAGTTAATTTCTCTTCCAAAATCTTAGCCAAACAATGACCGGAAAAGGGCATCACCAGTCTGGAGATGAGTTGTGGAATGAAGAGAAGAGGAATCAGCCCTCGAAAAGACAAATAAAGGCACAGGCAGGGCAAAAGTGAGCCAGATGCATAGGAAAATCAGGGTCATCATAGCAGAGAAGAGACCAAAGGAAGGAGGGGGGGCAAGAAAGAGAAATACGAGCCATTTTCCTGCCTCTCTCAAACATACAATTCTTTCCTTAAGGGGATAAAATGCTCTGCCTCACAGAACGTGTGCAGTATTGAAGCAGTGTTTTACCAAGGCTTTACTGTCCTGAGGGCACCAGAAACCAAAATAAATAAATGAGACCAGTCTTTTCCTAAAAGATCTCTCAATTTCCCATGTAGGACAAGCTTGTACGTGCAAACACAATGCACTAGCATCTCTACACTGAAATCACACCCTGCACTGCCCCCCCCACCCCAGGCCCAGGCACAAAGCAGAATCCAGAGTGACGAAGCCCCATGAGCCCAGTGTCAAGCAGAAGCCCATCCACCCACCCAAGAGAACCAGGGATGTCTGCAAAGGAGTTTGGGTAAAAGAGGGAAAATGACATGGTTTAGAGACGCGCAAGCCCATAAAGGGGTCCCAGCTTTCTGTCCATACAGATGCTTAGACTGGAAGGCCTGATCCAGCAATGCCAGATCTGACTTTAAATAAATTCCAAATACAAGAACTTTTAGTCTTTAAATATTGGCAGCAAATCCATCCAAACTATTTTTGGTACTTTGCATCTTAACAAAACAGATGTACAAACTGCCATATTGGTATCTAAGAACAATCACAACAGAAACCAAGCAAGTGGGTCCTCTTCTTTCCCTGGCCACTCCCAACCTTTGCCCCATCCTGTCACTCCCCACAGGCTTTTCTGCGGTCCAGTAGCCCCTCCTCCCCCAAGCCAAGTGCCCCACCCTCTTTCACGCCCCAACTTTTACTCCTAGACAGCCTGTCTGTTTCCTTCCAAAGAGCCCAGTCCAAAGGCCTTCGCCATGGCCCCTATAAATCCTCCCTGCATTTCATCATTCCAGTCTGCTCCGTACCTGGTTTTCTCACTCAGATGAGAGGAAATAAAAAACTAATTTTACAGAACTCAATCCAGCTGGTTAAGGAGAAACAAAACCATATAATCCTCAGATTAGTTCTTCATAAGGTGGGGCTCGTGGCTTTTCATATGTGTTCATCTCTCCCCACCAGCAAGTTTATTGCCCCATGGAGCCAGCTCTATTCTCCTCACAAAAATTTATGGTTATTTTGAGTTTTTAACTGTCCTCCTCCATACGTCTAATCCCTCATTCCTTTGAAGTTAAGAAAGCCTGCACCAGACTCTTTCATGGACTGGGATCCATTATGAGCTGAAAGGTCAGTGATCGCGTGTAAGCAATCAGAAAATATAAATTGCATGTGCGCACACACATATCCTATATGTATAAAACTTTCTAAGTGTTACTTCTATGAAGATCTGTTGGCAAAGATAACTTCTGTAGGTTTGTCGTCCAAACCTCAAAAGATGTTTTCATTTTTAGAAAAGCTTAGGCTTTTGTTGCAGAGATATGAGACATCATAAAAACGATTGCAGGTGACTGGCTGGTCTTTTGTTATATCTCTAAACATAAGACAAACAATAACGTGGAGGCTTTTTCTCTTTTCTTTCTTTCTTTCTTTTTTTTTTTTTAAGAACTCAATATTAGTCACAGTAAGCCCGAACATATGGGAATAGGTGCGGGGCAGGAAGGGGGAGGGGAAAGCCACTCATAGTTTTTTGAACCTTTAAAACTGAAAAAATATGTATCCCTGCTTTCTGTATATGCACATAATGTAAAATTTCATCAACCACAATATTTTAAAAGACAGAAATCATGAGATATATCACATCTAAATGGAAATATCATCTAAGGAAGGCACCATTTATCAACATCACTTTGAGATGCGGCGGAGGATGTGATGGCATTATGTAGATCTCAAATATCTATGGGTGAATGAAACTGGGTAACCTTAGCAACCCCAGGTACATCCATGCAGCTATAAATCAAATGTCAGCACTCGGAGCTATGCACAAAATAGAGAAATAATTCTTTGAAATATTCATAACGCCATGCAGTGTATTATTTTGTAAGTCTGTCCCCATTATGCATTTTTGAATCTATCTAAAAAAAATAGATATAGCATTTGCATAAATCACCACCCCCACTCACCCACCCACCGACCAACCGACATCCATACAAGCTTCTAGAAAGAGGCCGGCCTGCTCTGGAGTCTAGTGGCCATAGCAGAATTCTGGTTCTTAGGTATGAGAAAGGAGTTTTACATACAGGCAGCTCATCTGACAGCAACCCACATGGTTTTATATTGATTATTCCATTAAAAAAAATAACAACTAAATAAGACATGAGAATTTGGGTGAGAGTCTCATGATACGGGTACATTTTTTTGCATGCGTGAAAGCAATATGTGCAATGTTTCACACCAAAGCAGGAAGAGAATGCTTTTAAAACAAATAAATTCCTACTGGCAAGGAAATCCATGAGACTTCTGATCTTGTGGATGTAGAACTGTGACTTGGGACACGAAACACAGGCTTTCATTTCTTTTATACCTGAGATTTCTTTTCTTTTATTATTTCATTTATTTGGAGGGATTCCTATATGAGGATAGTTATTAATAGCGTATCTTAAAAATTCTATCCCTACCTTCTCCTGGAGCCTGTCCCACGGTGCCTGCATGCCACAGCACCTGCGATGGACTCCAAGCCCATGAGATGGTGAGGGCTCTGACATAGGACTTGGCGCGATTCTAAGCCACACAGTGACACTACACTTTTTTTTTTTTTATCACGACACTCTTAGAGTGACTAATGGTTTTGGTGTAAAAGTTGTACAAACACGTTCAGCTTCGAATCCAATGGGGCTAAGCCGTGCCTCGAACAGTTCAGGTGCGTCGGGGTGGCCGCCGCGAGAGACCCTGCTCTTCCTACACAACAGGTAAAATCGAACATGTGTCATTTCACAAATAAGTACTCGCCGCGTCAGACGCATCGAGAGTGGCACCAAATGAAGAAGGGTTTGAACCAGGAATTAAAGGAGCCGTTGGGAGGGAAAGCATCTTGTTCGCCCCTCAATCTATTCTTTTCCAAGTTGCCGTGCTCCTCACGCTGCATTAATTGTTCTGGACGATAGCACATGCTTCAATGAAAATAAATGACTTTATTTCTATTACGCCACTGATGGCTGTGTGACTTAATTTCATTAGCTCCGACCTGTTGAGAGTATGCAGATTTCCAGAGCAGGACGCCCTTAAAATGAAAAGATCCTTTCGATTCTCAATTAACGGAATCGTCCTCTTTCAACCGAAATGAATGTTATTGAAACCAATTAGCATAGACTGGAAAATCTCTCGCTAATGAGGGGAGTGTGGGTGAGTAAACAGCAATGAAAAGACGAAATTAGAGGAGAGCCTCTCCTCATTGGCCTGAATAATTACATGCTTAGTTGCCTAATTGTCCCGTGAACAGCGCTGCAGTGATAGTAACAGATTGCCACGTTCATTAGGCGGCAAAAGGCCACCTGCTGCTAAGCTTCATTTTCCTGCCGTCGATACACACGTGTTTATCCCTGGGGATTGATATTTGGACACAACACTAGCTGGGGGAAGCAAATGAGCTTTGCCAATATGCTGCAATATTGTGTCCTTTATGCCAAGATACGGAAGCTTAATGTGTCCAATAGAATGAATAAAGCCAACCGTGCTAACGAAGTTTATGAGGAGGCTGACCTGCGATCAGGCTCGGTGTACAAGCGTAAACCTGTGTCGAGTTCAGCCTCTCGGTACAGATGTTTTCTTCTGGCCTGAGCGGCTCCAAATTATATCGTACAAAAGATAAATGACAACGGTTAGGGCCTCGGCGATATCTTAGACAATGCTGTAATGAAAGCGGGCGATGTAACTGTTAAAATTGAAAACAAATGTGCAGTCCTCAAGGCAGAGCCGTGTGTGAGTGGAACGGCCTCGTTCCCGTCACCTCGCTGTGGACAGATCAAAGGGAGGTCCCTTTGTTCACCAGCTAGCCTCCTGCGAAGCCCTCTTCATTTCTTCATTTGTTACACTATACTTATTCCCACACAGCTTCCGCGTGGCCGAGGCCATCCATTAACACACCACACCGTCCACTGTCCCCTCTACCAACCTGCGAGTTCACCATCAGCAAGCCGAGCCAAGAAAGCATAGGCCGCTTGGTGTGTAATGTCATCCTTCTGTCTACATCATCATCTCAGCTCTGACCATATTGGAAGGGGCTTCAATAACTCACGTCTTCCCCTGATAAAAGGGGAATTTCCTTAAAAACGGAATTCAGGAAGGTTGGCAGTCCCGCACGCCGGCTGGCGCTCACACGGGAGCAGCACCTGTGTCGACGAGAGGACTAAGTAATGAGGCACGTGGACCAGCTGCGGGCCAGAAAGGCAAACCCGAAACTCTCGGGCTGGCTGAGGTGCGGACAGGCAAGGCCTTCTGCTCTTCGGGTCTGCTTGTATTTCCAACATTAAACACAGAAAAATTTAACTTTAAGACAAAACTGGCTTTCCTGAGCCTCTGGAGGACTTGAAACTGTCAAGCCCAGCACTAGGGATCTAGAGGATCTCACTGGTCATGAGCAGTTCGTTGTGGTCCCCGCCCCATTCCCTTTTATACCCCACAGGGCCACTCATTACTATTGCTGTACTATAGTTTTCTTTTTGATAAGGTATTTTACTTATTCTCCATAAATTTCATAGATGTGTTCAATATATTTTGATATTAACCTCCCAAGCCTCCACTCCATCTCCTCTCAAATTGGACCTCTTTTCCCATGCTCATAAAAATGCAATAGTTCCTAATATCTGTATTGCTTCCAAATGTGAGGAATTGGTTAAAAATAAATGATTTATTTTCTGGGAAAAAATCCATCTTGGGGTTGGGAGAATGGTTTAGTGGTAGAGTGCTTGCCTAATTTGTGCAGGGTCCTGGGATGGAACTCAGCACCAAAACTACAGCCAAACCCAAAAACAAACCACCACCATCACCACAGAAAGAAAGAAAGAAAGAAAGAAAGAAAGAAAGAAAGAAAGGTTATAGGTAAGCCTGTTTCACTTGTTGGTGTTACCCATCTTGCTTGCTTCTGTTTGCTATTATGAATGCAGTCTTACCTCTTGTTTTTTTTTTTTAAAAAAAGACAGTGATCACAAAGACAAAGAGGAGGAGGAGAGGGAGGAAGAAAAATGGAGAAGAATTGAAAATCAGAGAGGCAGGAGAGGCAGGAAGTAGGATCCTAGGACCCTGTCAATAGTCTTCCTCCGTACAAGGCTACCTGTCACGCGGCACAGAATGCTGAGGATCGTAGCCTCGAGGCACATATTCAGATGCACACACTGACAATCACAAAAGAGACATAAGACACCTCGACGTGCGCACACACCATCAATGGCTAGACTGTTCTACTAATTACCCACTGTGGGCATCAGCAGAGGTTTGGAAGCCGGCGAAGGGGAAGAAAGTAGCCAAGAACTAACAGGGTAAATGAGGGCTTCCCAGACCCTTTTAATTTGAGAAAGGAAGGAAAATTGAAATTTTGGCGTCTGTTGAAACAGCAGTCATCCTGGTGGAATCAAGACTCTCACAGAGGCTGCTTGCAGGAATCAACTGTCACGTGCCTTTCAGTAAATGATGACATGAGGGAACCAGGCCTCGGGAAGCGCTCTTGTGTCAAATCCAAGAGCTGGATGAGGCCTGGGGCCTGCATCGGATCATCTCAAAGCCTATGCTTTCTAGTCGGGGATCCCAAATCTAATAATCCCTTCTAACCCATCAATTAAAAATGGCGGTGTGATTCCATTGTGGATGGACACATGTCAGACCTAGTAAAAAAGAATCTAGGTAAAGGGTCAAGACAGGTTGGAAGAGAGGTATTGGCAAAGATGGCTAGGCTTCGCTGTTTCACACAGCTCTGTGTTGTCTCAGTTTCTGTCAAGGTGCATTGAAAACTCTTCCAAACGCATTCCTCCAAATTATTTAATTACACTGTGTGTGGGTTTTCCGGATCTCCTCTCCCCATGTTTTCGTTTTCTAATGAAGTGAACTGAACAATGTGGGACTTTTTTCACTCTCTCCCTGCCGTCCACTATGACTCTTCCTGTCTCGACTGCAGCCCTGTAGCACTCCACATGCCGGTGCTCCGTGTCCCGCAATACTACCCTTCCCTGGAGATGCTATTGAGCCTTGGGTGGATGCTGCTTCCCTCTTTCCTGTGGGCCCATTCCCATTCCTTTGTGTTGGTCCCAGACACCTAGAAACACTCTCTACCTTGGACTCCCACACCAGACATGGACTCACCAAGGCTTCACTCTCCTCCCTGTCCTCCATTATGATCTCTCCAGGGTCACCCTCAGCCCTCAGCAACCGATTTTCAGGTGTCCCCCCTCCTATCTCAACTCTGTTTGCTGGAGACTACAACTCTTGGTACAGACCCAGGGTCCTCCTAGCCCTCCCTTCCCTGTCTCTAATATTATTCTTTGTTTTATTGCAACCTATTTGCTGAAGCCCCTCCTCCTACAACAGCTCCAACTCCCTGGAGACACTACATCTAAGTGTGGACAGCATCCCCTTGCTCTTTATCAAAGCTCTTTATCTTTATCTCAACCTTTTCTCCCAGCCCATCTCGGTTTCCCTCTGCCACCCAACAACCTACAGAAGCACTATCTACCAGACAATCCACAGCCCAAGATCCAGAGAGGACAAAAGGAATCAAAGAATGGAACACCAGCAAAGATAAGACCACATATCAACACATAATCACCTCCATTATAATTCCAGGTACCTAGACACTGGAGCAAGAACACAAATATATTTTTATTAAGAACTTTTTAATACAATCTTTTCTCATTTTACATAGCTATCCCTGTTCCCACTCCCTCCCCTTCTCCCACTCCACCCTTTCCTCCACCTCATGCCCCATCCACTCCTCAGAAAGGGAAAGGCTTCCCATGAGAAGTCAACAAATTCTGACACTTCACTTCCAGGCAAGACCAAGCCACCACCACCACCACTGCCCCCCCACCCCGGGATATATCTAGGCTGAGCAAGCTATCCCTCCCAAAAGTATGTGCTTCAAGACAGCAGTTCAAACACTAGGGAACAGATCCTGGTCCCACGGCCAGTGGCCCCACAGACTGCCCAAGCCTCACAACTGTCCTCCACATTCAGTGGTCTTAGTTTGGTTCTATGCAGGTTCCCCTGCTATCTGTCCAGTGTCAGTGAGCTCTCACTAGCTCAGGTCAGCTGTTCCTGTGGGTATCGTCTTCATGACCCCTTTGCTCATATTATCATTTCTCCCGCTCTTTTGCTTAGCTCAGCCCAGTGCTTCCCTGTAGATCTCTGTATCTGCTTCCATCAGTTTCTGGATGAAGGTTCTATGATGACAATTAAGGTGGTCATCAATCTGATTACAGGAGAAGGCCGGTTTAGGCATCTTCTCCACTGTTGCTTAGAGTTTTAGCTGGGGTGATATTTCTGGATTTTTGGGAATTTCCCTAGCGCCGTGTTTCTCACTAGCCCTTTAATGGCTCCCTCAATTAAAATACCACTTTTCCTCTCCAGAATTGACCAAATGCTCAGCAAAAAACAAGTCTCAACAGATACAAGAAAATTGAAATAACATCCTGCTCCTGTCTGACCACCATGGATTAAAGCTGATTATAACAAAAACAACAGAAAGCTTACAAACTCATGAAAACTGAACAACTCACTACTGAGTGGATCATCATGTGGGTTTTAATAAAACACTTACAAACCAAATCCAAGAACACATCAAAAAGAGAATCTACTGTGGTCTAGTAGACTTCATCTTAGAAATGCAGGGATAGTTCAACATCAAATCAGTAAATACAACCCACCACATAAGCTGACTGAAAGAAAAAACCCACATGATCATCCCATGATATCCAGAAGGCCTTGAACAAAATCCCAAATCCATATAAAAATTTTGGATAGATTAAGGATACAACAGAAATAACTAAAAATAAATAAGACAACTTATAGCAAGCCTACTACAAACATGAATCTAAATGGAGAGAAACTTAAAGTATTTTCACTAAAATTAGGAACAAGACAAGGATGTTCGCTGTCTTAATATCTATTCAATATAATACTTGAAGTCTTAGATCAATAAGACAACTGAGGGAGGCCAAGAGGATACAAATAGGAAAGGAAGAAGCCAAAGTGTCCACATTTGTTGCAGATGGTAACAGCCAGAATTGCAAATAGCCTCATTGCCCATCAACAGATGAACAGATGAATGGGTTTTGGAAAAGTGGTGCATTTGTAAATGGAAAAATATTCAGCTGTTAAAAAATAAAATGAAATTTTCAAGTAAATAGATGGAGCTATGACAAAAATTACCCTGAGTGAGGTAACCCAGACACAAAAAGGTAAATATGTTATGTATTCTCTTATATGTGGATGTTAGCCCTTAAACCTTTGATAGGCATGCAACAATCCATATTATCACAGAGATTAGGGATAAAGTAAGGGATTGGTGGAGGAGGAAAGGCTCTCTTAAGAAATGGGAAATAGAATATACTGTTATGGGGAGACAGAAGAGACTAGAGCAGGAAGTGATGAGGAGGTAAAAGGAGGGACAACTAACACTAGTATCCATTTGAAGGGTATAGGGAAACCTACTACTGTAAAAGCTTCTTAAAATATACACAAAAATGGAGCCGGGCGGTGGTGGCGCACGCCTTTAATCCCAGCACTTGGGAGGCAGAGGCAGGCGGATCTCTGTGAGTTCAAGACCAGCCTGGTCTACAAGAGCTAGTTCCAGGACAGGCTCCAAAGCCACAGAGAAACCCTGTCTCGAAAAACCAAAAAAAAAAAAAAATATATATATATATATATATATATATATATATATATATACACAAAAATGAAAGAAATATAAATGGAATCACCATTGGGGAACATAATGCCCCAAGTAGACATCCTTCACCACCAAGTGAAATATCAAGTTCCAGGAATGGGTTCTTACCTAGTTTAAGCCATTGGCCAAAGGGACCCCTTGGAAAACCCCAAACAATCTAGGCTACTGTCAGGGTTCTTGATTGCTCTCCAAGAACTAGTGTCTTAGCCCTTTCGCTGAAGACAAAACTTACATACCTCACTGAGAATGGAGAAGCTAAGCTGGTGCCTATAGAGCCTTGACCTCCTACTGACTGACATTCATAGTACTGGAGGGTACTCTGCACCCTACCAGATAAGAAACATAACCACCAACCCAGCTACAAACCCTGAGATCTACAGTGGTGACCTGCATGCAAGATACCTTGGTGCAATAGTGGCACAACAGTTGTAGGAGTAACCACTCTCTTATTGGATTAAAGCCCAGTCCATAAAAACTTATGCCTAACACTGCTTCAGTGTGTGTATCTTGTACTTTTTCTTTTTTCTTATTATTTTTTAAATTATGGCTTCTTTGGGGTTTTTTTTGTTTGTTTGCCTGTTTCCTGTTTGTTTATTTTCTAAAGAGAGACAGTAGGCATAGAGTTGGGTAGGTTGAGAAATGGGGAGGATCTGGGAGAAGTTGAGGGATGGAAAATTGAAACCAATATATTGATAAAAATTTATTTTCCATATATATATATATATATATATATATATATATATATATATTTAGAGGTGTGTTAGCTATTATTTATTTATTATGGAGGTAACACAAAGTTTTAAAAGATGAAAAACTATAGAAAATCAAAGGAAAAGTGTTCTTAGTTGTATTTCACCACCATAAATTTCATTGTTAATGCCACCTCTATGTTTTCAGGTTCTAGTGAAACCATACAGCATTTCTCTATCTGTATCTGGTATAATTCACTTTCTATAATGCCCTCCAGACACATCAGTGTTGTCACGAATGACAAGATCTTCTTTTTTAGGGCTGAATGGTGTTCCTATCCATGTGTGTGCACACGTGTGACTCACATTGCCTAATCCATCTATCCTTTATCAGACAGTGAAGTTATATGCATATTTTGGCTACTATGATTATATCATATTCGGTAAACATGAGTGCAGCTATCTTTTTGAGGTGATTTTATTTATAGGGGTACATACTCAACAGACAATCGCTGAATCATGTTGTAATTCTATTTTCAGTTTCTTTAGAAACTTTCATATTTTTCTATCACAAATGTATCAATCTACATCCCACCAATAATGTACAAATGAGCCATTCTTCTACACCCTTATGAACACTTTTGTACATTGACAAAAATGTACAAAATATTTTGAAATTTTATTTTAAAATCTGAAACTATAAAATTATATATATTATTCATGAGCTAGTCCTTCTCAAGAGTAATCTTTATTAATAACTAGATGTTTACCCCCACATAAACATCCTCCATAGGTTGTATAAATATGTTTTAGCAAAATAATAAGACATATTTTGTCCTTTTTTTTCTTGCTTGGGCCTAAGAATAGTGACTCTCTATTAAATACATACACAGTCATATGGGCATTATTCTGTTAGTGTACAAATACCCTATTTCCAGGCATCTATTAATTGCCAACTGCTCACTATTGTTTCAAAATCCAATAAATAAAACACATTCGCACACTTATAGCATAAATATTGTATCATTTTCTTCATTTCAATAATAGATCTTCCAAGTCAAAAAATATATCCTCGCATAATTTGAATCTGACCATGTCTCTCTGTTTTTGAACATTAAAAAAAACTAATTCTACCATTTGACATGATTTGATTTGTTTTTAATTTGCATCTCTTCATTTATAAGCAATATTGAATGTATTGTTTATTGGCCATCCTATCGCCTAATTGAATTGCCCTCTTTGGTCATTGTGTGCTTGACAGAGTTTCTTACCTTTACATTTCATGATATGTAGCATTACCTGGGCTGGTCTATCATTGATAGTTTACCTGGGCTTATGTTCTATTTGCTTTGCCATTCTGAAACTTTAAATAAACCAATGCCCATCCAACCTGGTGTTCAGCACCAATCATATTGGCAAGTTTTTCTCTACCCTGAAATTTTGTGAAAATTTCTGTAATTTTGTGATATTTTCTATAGCTTTTTTCTCAGTTTCACCTCGTATTTTAATATTTTTAACCCACATGAAATTTGTTTTGTATGAAATATGAGAAAGGAATATAACTTTTTCAATGGATATGTCAGATTTCTCAAGTCTGTATTTTAATAATGACATAATAGCCATCTAGTTGTATTATTAGGTGTTCTCAAACCTGTTCTTTAAGCTCCCAGCTTATCTAATTTTATGTTTATTACTGCACCAAGACTATTCAATTCTAATTTATTGACCCACTAAACTCCTAGAGATTTTTGGTTAAACTTGATCCTGATCATGAGAATTCTCTTTTTTAAATTATTTTTCCTAGCTATTTCAATGTGTTTGCTTTTTCCAGATGAATTTCAGACCAATTTTTCAATATTCTACCTTAAAAGAAGGGAAGGGAAATTCATTTTAGATTTTTTTATATAAATTACACACACATACACACACGTGCCAAGGACTCATGAAACCCAACACTCTCCCAACTCTTAAGTCCTCAGGGTCAACTCTCCTGCCTGCCATAGGCAACAAGGGACAGAGGAAGGAACATCTCTTCCTCACCCACAGCACCAAGAAGGCCTATTCCTTTTACCTTCAAAACTACCAGAATTAATTTATGGGCAAGGAGATGGCTGGGTTAAGACTTTACTGAAGGGTTCTTGCGAGAAATCAATATTTTCAGGTTTACTACAAACATCAAGTCAAACTTGTTTTTGAGTAGGAGAAACGTTCACTATCTCTTTCATTTAAGCAGAGTTGGTATGTTCTGTAACCCCATTTCAT
Source organism: Microtus oregoni (assembly GCF_018167655.1). NCBI lineage: Eukaryota > Metazoa > Chordata > Mammalia > Rodentia > Cricetidae > Microtus > Microtus oregoni. The sequence continues at coordinate 14,177,970 of NW_024543069.1, read as the reverse complement.
TGATTTGGCAGGGGTAATTTCTGTGGGAGAATGAGAAAGTCCTCTCATGTATTGACCTTAGGCTCTAAGTAGGTGTTTCTCCATTCCTTTAATTAAATGGTGTATGAACGGAAATATAAAGGAGAAAGACAACAGCCAATCCATCCTTAACTCTGTATGTATCATATCACAAATATACATACACAAATCAGATATATTCTACGTAGCAACAGTAATGGAGAAGGCTAAAATATCAACCCTAGTAGTATGTGCCTGGGTACCACTGGAGGAGGGTAATATAGGAAACATGCAGAAAAGAACAAGCCTGTTCCCACTTCACTCATCCCAATACTCTGGATTTGACCATCACAGTAAAGGCCTCTCCCAGAAGCTTCACTGGCAACGTGCCCACTGCTTGGGCTTAGAGAGGACACTTCCTTTCTTAGGAGGGCTTTCTCCTACTGCCTGAGCCAGGAACAAAGTCTGGTTTCTAGAGTGGAGAGGGGCAGAGGATACCAGAATACCATGTAAGTCTAATAGGCCTGAGCAATCAATGGGATAGAGGGTCATGGTGAGGTCACCCTCTTATTCAGCCACCTGAGCAAGTCCCCCCCACTTGGACTTGAAGGTTACCTGTGTGCTTATTTAATTGATGAGAGCGGTGAGAAACCATGAGGGCGGTGAGTGTGCACAGGGACTCAGGAGCCAGCCAGCCAGCCAGCCAGAGTTCTAGCAGCTCAACCTGGCTTCTCCAGATTTCTCCTTGCCCATCCACGTGGGGAAGATGAAACCCCTCCCTCCTGAGGCTTCTGGATGACCAAGTAACAATAAGCAAACTGTGTTCTTGGATCCTAAGAAGCACTCAACAGCTGATAGCTATTGTGACGTTTCTCTATAGAAAGCAAGCATCAGTTCTTTCTCACTTAGGTAAAAAAAGCAAATCATCCCTGTTTCCTAATCTATTTTGGAAGAAATTCTAAACAGTAGAATCTCAGAATTGAGCTCTTGTGTCTTTCTTTTATGCTGTTTTTATATCTTTAAGATAAAAATGCATCTTTAATTTACAGAACGTAAGCAGCCCCAGGGATGGGAGTGTGGAGAACCTTCATTCTGGTCTGTGCAATCCTCCTCTCCAATCCAGCTATTTTACCCATAAATCCCATGTCAGTGATGAACACTTCTGACAGAGTTCCCAGGCTCCATGCCAGTTAACTTCTGTGTCTTTCTTTATCTTCTTATTACTGTCTTCAGCGTATAAACCCCGCGGCACATAATACGGTAAAGAAGGAAACCTGTTTCCCAGAGACCAAAGACTCAGAGTGGCTCAGGAAAAGAAAAAGAGGGAAAAGAAACCCCATGCTACCTTATTAGCATAGGTAAATGGGGTATGGAGACAAACAGGACTGAAGACACCTTGGGCACACTGTGACCTCCAGAGCTCAGCACCAGACAAAAGGGTGGACCTTTAAAGCCAAGGGTAGAACGTTTACACCAAGCTTTGTGTCCTGTGCAGCCTTCTGGGCTCACTCCCCTGAAATCAGCCCTGAGTACACTGTCTGAGTGAACCCACACTGCAGAGTCTGTCAGCACTACAGACCCACGGAGGATTATTGCAAATGAACTCACTATCCTATTTTTCACCTGTGAAAGCACAAAGAATGAACTAGAAACATCGACTCAGGTCAAATTGAAACGGCCTTTAGTTCAGAATTGAATCAAGATAAGATTAACTCATACTAATTAAGTAGCATCTTGATTTCTCACTAACTAGATTTCTAGATACTAACTCTGAGGCTTCCGGCCTCCAAATACAATGACATGCAAGTAAAGCAAAATGCCTACTGGGGGCGAGACTAGGAAACTAACAAAAGAAAAGGTGATTTGTCATTGGCCTCTGTAAGAATGTTATGGCTTCAGCCAGATTGAATATACAAAGTAGCCATTCATCTCAAGGAAATGCCCAAATGGTTTAAGGCCCCATTAGTAAATTGACTACATTAATTGCTTTTCTTGTGTGTTTCTCTGTTGCTGCGATGGAACACTGACCAAAAGCAACTTGGGCAAAAACAGTTGATTTGGCTTACAGCTTCTAGCCCATCATACAGCAAGCCAAGGCAGGTGCTTGGAACAGAAACCACATAAAAATCAGACTTTCTGGCTTGCTTCTTCTTCCTTACCCAGTCACTGCCTTAACACAGCCCACCTTAATACATCTGCATAGACATGGTACCACCTACAGTGGGCTGGGCATCCATACCCACCCCCCACATCAATTAGTAATCAAGACAATACCCTACAGACATTCCCACAGGCCAATTGAAGAGGGGCAATTCTTTTTTTTTGGGGGGGGGGTTTCGAGACGGGGTTTCTCTGTGGTTTTGGAGGCTGTCCTGGAACTAGCTCTTGTAGACCAGGCTGGTCTCGAACTCACAGAGATCCGCCTGCCTCTGCCTCCCGAGTGCTGGGATTAAAGGCGTGCGCCACCACCGCCCAGCAAGAGGGGCAATTCTTCAACTGAGGTTTCCTTTTCCCAGGTATCAAGTTAAGAACCAAGATTAGCTATTACAATACAATTACCAAGTTTGTTTTTATTACAACCAGTAATTAAACACCCAGGCAGTTTACTATTTCCTGATACTTTAATGTGCTTTATTGGCGATGTGACTATTAACATTTGCTTTCAGGAGACAAAGGCTAAGTAGCTTCATGAAGTTCCCAGTACTGGAACACACTGAATGAAGTCAATGAAAAGCAGCCAAATGCAAATTGTAATTAATGTTATTATGAATCATAAAAACCAGTGAAATGTACAAATGATAAAAAAAATATACATCATATTAAATCTACACTCATGACAGGTACTTTGATTTTGCTTAAACATTTTTCATTTGTGATATAATTATTCTGAAAATGGAGACGTGCTTCTAAATTATGGAGAGGTAACAAAAGATAGACGTGAAACCTGAGAGAGACTAAGGAAAGTGAAAGAACAGAAAGCAGCAAAGTAAACAAGGCCAAGCCGAGATTCTCCACGAAAACGCTGGAATGCTGAGTCACCTGTCACATGTTTAGCCCCATGTGCCTTCACACTGGGAAGTGTTGATGCACGGCTGACTCACCAGGCACATGGACCAGGGGAATGAGCCTCAAAGAACTGCTCTTCTCTGGCTACAAAGGCTGCAGTCGAAGCCCCCGCCTAGTTATACAAACCTAAAGAGCCTGGTCACTGTTTTCTAAAAATACTGAGATCCACAGTGATCCTGCGCTTTGAGATGGGGTTCAAACGATGTTTGATTTTTGGAGGATAATAGGAAATTTCAAAATTGGGTCTAAGCCTAGAGATATCCCAGAGCTGGAGTGTGGGCTCTAAAGAATCTCCTGCGTCACTCTAGAACAAACAGAGCCTATTTAACATGTATGTGCCCTCGTCATACCGTGACCATGACTGTGAAGCAGAGTCTCCATCTGTCTCACGCAGTTGCAAAAAAAATTGATGGGTGAGAAAGTCAACAAAGCCAAGGTGTCTGTGTGTTTCTGGTATGGGTCAGATCCATGCTGTGCACTTTTCAGATGGCTCTCCCCATTAAAGCGTGGAACCATCCTGTAAAATGCAACCTAGAACCACCCTGTAAGATGCAACCTGGAACCATCCTATAAGATGCAACCTAGAACCACCCTGTAAGATGCGACCTGGAACCATCCTGTAAGATGCGACCTGGAACCATCCTGTAAGATGCAACCTAGAACCACCCTGTAAGATGCAACCTGGAACCATCCTATAAGATGCAACCTAGAACCACCCTGTAAGATGCAACCTGGAACCATCCTGTAAGATGCAACCTGGAACCATCCTGTAAGATGCGACCTGGAACCGTCCTCTAAGATGCGACCTCGAACCATCCTGTAAGATGCATGGTGAAAACTATGCAGGACATAGAGCCAACAGCATGTGTGTCCAAGAAACCTGATCAACTGGAGTCAAATCCCTGTGCTCTAAAACCACACACTTGATAAGACAGAATGAGATGGTTTTGCCTTTAGATGTACTAGAATATCACACCCCACTCGACCTTTTGAGAGGAACTCTACTAATATAGAAAAATGAAATTGAATAGGATGAGTTTCCACAGAGAGAGGCAAGGGTATCTTCTACTTGGGAGTCATATCTGTTGAATGACCAATATGGAATTACCAATAAAGAAAGCTGAATAAAATTCATGCTACCTGAAAAAAGAAAAAAAAATATTAAAGACCTCAAATATGAAGGTTCAATTTTATGGCTTTAATACCAAACTATAAAAGCATATAGATAGTACCACCTTTCAAAAGTCAAGAGCTTAAGACCAATATGTAAAAAGAATACATTCTGATTATCCAGACAGGGAAACAAATGTCTCCCCTTTAAAGAGATACACAGTCATTTATCCAGAAGACAGTCCCAGAACCAATGTCAAAGCAACTCTCCTTACCCACATCATCTCACAGACACAACCCACGATGGTAGGAGAGAAAATGATTAGAATTGGCCTCAACATTCTTCTTGTTGCTTAATATTTGATTTTGAAAGCAGCAAATTGCTCTGTCCTCTGAGATAAAGGTCATCGAAGTGAGAAGATTGTGTGTCATTCTCTCTGCCTACCTTACAGATATACATATGTGAGCATGAACTCCTAAATACGTATATATTATCATTTCTAAGCCTCTTGAGAGATGTACACACATCCTCTTCTATTTTTTAAAACTTCAGTATACATTTCCCACGAACAATAATGTGTACATGATGGCAACTGTGTTAACATAATCAGGAAATTGAGCTTTGATGGAGCGCTATTGACTCCGTACCACAGTCCAGTTTCACCATTGCCTGCAGTGCCTATTACATCAAAGCTCCCCCTTGATTCAGGGGCCAGTCTGGGATCGCACATTGCATTGAGCTTCCGTGCTTTCTCAGTCTAATTTAATTCTGTCACTTAGCCTTTTTTTTTTCTCTGCTCTTATTTTTTGAAACAGGCTGGTTATTTTGGAGAACTCTCTTGAACCTGGATCTCTATGGTTTATTCTCACCATTATGTGAGATTTGGGATATGTATTTTCGGCAGGAACATTACTGAACATTACTAAAATGGTACCGTGGCTTCCCAGGAGAGCGTATCAGGAGGCTTGCGATGCCAATTTCTCCTATGAACCATGATGCTCATTTGATCACCTGGTGCAGGTGGCTCAGCCACTTGCTCTGCTGTAACGATACCATTTTCCTTATTTAATTGATGGATATTGGAGGGATATATTTTGAGATTATCTTTTGAAACTTTAAAATCTATTTATCATCACATTTTATCCACCAATTTTAGTACCTATTAGTGGTAATTACAAAATGGTGATTTCTTTTTGACAGCATCAATCTTCATCCTCCTTTCATTGATTGACTCTGTGTCTACTGTAGGGAAGAATCGCCTCTTCTCCTCAAACCTATTTACATTTCTCTATTTATTACTAATAGAGACAGGCTAGTTTTTATTTTATTCAATGCTATAATTCATTAGTGTCTTTTTGATGTCCACATCCACACATACTTTTGAAATGGTGCTAGAAACAAGAGCCACTTCTTAAATGACAAGAAACTAAGACAGCTTTGAATGTTTAAAAAAAAATCAAGAAAGTAAATAAATTTGTTTTTGATTTCCTGCCTTCAAAAAAGATCCAGATGTTAATAGAGGAAAGCTTAGAGGGGGAGGTGTTCAGAACAGAAAGCTTCAAAACCCATCATGCAATTGGACTTTGATGAGGAACGATCTGTCTTGGAAGTTTATTCAAGGTCTCATAATTGACTGTGTCTTCACAAAATCTCTACTTCCGTGTCCCGAGAGATGGCTCTGAGGGTTAAGGTGCCTGCTGCCAGTCTAATGACCTGAGTTGGATCCTCAGATCCCACATGGTGGAAGGAGAAAGCAGATTCCCACGATCTGTCCTCTGATTTTCGCAGGCTGTGATTCTTGTGCACATTCACACACTGAATAAGTAAATGGTTTTTTTTACATCTGCCACTCCTTTTCCATTTCATATCTTTGACTGTTTCAAGGAGACAGAAGGCACACACAGTCTACTTAGGCAATCACACTCCATGGAACAGGCACAAGATGCTTTAATGAGATGCTGGAGCTTTAAGTGATGGTTACTGCTTGCTATTTTTTAAATTATTTCCCTTTTTTTTTGGTTTTTCAAGACAGGGTTTCTTAGTAGCTTTGAAGGGTTTCCTGGTAACTAGCTCTTGTAGACCAGGCAGGCTGCAAACTCACAGAAATCCACCTGCCTCTGCCTCCCGAGTGCTAGGATTTAATTATTTCTTTTATTATTTTTTGAGATTATAATACAATCTTATCATTTATCACATCTGTTTCCTTCCTCAAATCCATCCTATTCACCCTCCTTGCACTCCTTCAAATTTATAGCCTCTTTTTCATTATTATTTCATGCACATATGTATAGTTATATACATATCTATTGCTAAATACACCTTGTATAACATTACTTTCATGTATGCTTTTATGGCTGATCTTATGGTACTAGAGGACCAATTTGTGCACTCTTCCCTGGGGATGACTATTTCTCCTGCTCTCAGCATCCCTTAACTATCTATAGTTCTTTGTGTAGGGTTGCTTAATTAAATGTGCTTTAAAATGGACCCTAAGCCTTCTCCCTGAGCACAAGAAACCAAGTGTAAAAAGTTCACACTTTTTCAAATTATCTTTAATTCTTGGTCACAGAAGAGCTCATGTTTCTTTGCCCCGTCAAGAGCTGTTGATGCTGTTTTGGTACAAAAGGTGACATTCTTTTGGATCATCTAGTGAAGCTAGCATCTGTCACTTGTTTGACTGTAATATCACCGTGATATTCTTTATTTCAATGGAATGGAACAGTCGGTGCTTACACATAACATCAGTATCCTTAGCTTTCAAAAGAACGAAAGATAGCCCTCATCGTTAGTGAAATAACAGCTCTGAGCAACATTTTTCCAGGTGTGCTACAAATGAGTTGTGCTCATTATTTCTGTCAGTTCTTAAATCTACGTAAGTGAATTTGTGTAAAAACACTGATGCTGTCAAGGGTGGGGCTCCTTGTCCCCTAGATTAGAATATGGCTGTGTAAGTTACTGTGGTGAGCCTCTCGCCACCTGTGCTGGCCAGAGTGCCTGAAATCCCTCCAGAAGTGCAGAAGTGGGAGTTCTGATATCAGAGCAGTCTTTGATTCGACCCCACCAGGTGTATTCCACTGCCAGAGCCACATGAAAGGAAACACACTCTCCGGCTGGGGGCTGTGCCGACTGAGCACAGACTGCTCAGTCTCCACACCTCCAGCTTATCTTGGTCCCATCTTCCTCCCTTCCCTCCCTTTCTCCCACACCACACCTAATTAGGCAGCACATCCTCTCAATTTTACCTCCAAACTGCCCCTTAGATCCATTCTCTCCTCTCCTCTGACCAGCCTCCAATTATCCCACTTACTACCCTCACCTTGCTACAGGATTCTCCTCCTTCTCTTTCCTCCTTCCTTTCATTTAGCACTCCCACCACAGGAAAGGTATCTTACCCAGCTTGGTTCATGGCATTCACCTGCACAAAAACTCTCAAAGGCTCCCCATGGCTTGGAACATGAAATCCTGACTTCAGTCTGCATCTGGAGATGCTACTCTCTACATGAACCAGTGCCCTTACAGTTTCCTAAGACAGACAGCCTTGCGTGGTCCAGATTTCTGCTCCTATTCAACATCCCCTCCACCTAGAACATTGTTCTCTTTCTATTTCTTCCCTTTTCCTGCTCCACAATCCAAATCCCTGTTGTCCCAGTTCCTTCTTGTCAAAGAGATGCCCGTTTACTGAAAGCCAAGCCAGCCTTAAAGCCGTTAAGTGAGCCTATAAATTAGCTACTATTTAGAGATATTTCAGAACTCACTGTCCATAAAAAGACTGCCTATAATTAGATTGATCTACCCTTTCTACACAAGCCTGTTCTGCTCATGATTCTCATATGGTATTTACCAAATCCTGCCTTGCATTCAAGCTAACTGTATATACTTCCATCACCTCACCAGATTGTGAATGCCAGAGCAGGTGAGCCGCCTCGAATAGTTATTTCCTCACAAGCATATATTTTCAGGGTCTAAGTATTGATGGGAAATTTCATCATTGTAGGAAATGTCAGGATATATATATATATATATATATATATATATATATATATATGAAAAGCCACAATTATGAGGTAAAAAAATATATTTTGGTACATAAATACACACATATATAAAATTATATATAGTTATATATCTGTATATAAGACCAGGGACTAATAGTGGGTACTTTTATAAATATCTACTTATTGTTGATTGAAAATATAGACTTTGAACGGACACTAAGAAACAATTTCATAAGCTATACTTCCATTGCTTGAGACTGGACATCTACCTGTTTTTCTTTAATGAGATAATTTAGAACCTACCTAGTCTTATTCTATTTTAATATGCACAGATTAATTTAAAATGTGAGATGGAGTAGATTTCTTTAATATATAAGAAATTCTAACAATCAACATAAAAGATAACTGCACAGAGAGAGAGAAAGAGAGAGAGAGAGAGAGAGAGAGAGAGAGAGACTCATGCTTTTTTCTAAAACCAAATGTAGATGTGAGCTCGAGGGATGACTCAGCGGATAAGACCGCTCACTCCCTGTGCAAGCTCAAGGACCTGAGCTCAAATCACCAGCGCAGCACTGAAAGACAGATGGGACTGTGTCTGCCTGTAGCACAGCTCTGGGAAGGGCATAGCAGAGTCCTTGGAGCTTGCTGCCTGCCAGCCGAGCACCAGTGAGAGACCCCGTCTTACAGGACTAGAGCAGGGCATGATAGCAGGGTCACCTGACACCCTCCTCCAGCCTCAACATCCACACAGTAAAAACATAGACAAACACATAAATAACAAATGTAAACGGATTTTAGGATTTAAAAAAAAAAATCCTACTATTTGACTCCATAATTGTATTCTTGGCAACTTACCATGGAGAAAATAATCAGAAATGCAGATTAAAGAGTTATGGTCAAAATTCTGATCAAAGAGTCACTTATAATGATAAAAATTGGGGGAAACTAAATTATTAAGCAATAGAGAAATAAATTATGGAACATCCTTATAGAGGAATAGCTAGCAATCATTAAGAATAACATTGAAAGCTCTTTAACAGAGTGTGACAAGATCAAAGACAATATGATGCAGAACAATGCTGTGTGGTCACATTTTGTACAAGTCCTTTGGTGAGAAGACAGCTGCTTGGGTCCCCTCTGCACATATCTACTTCGCTCCAAGTTTTCACAATAAAAGCTGGTTTCTATTCTTTAAAACCCAAAATAGAAATAAAAGATGATCCTGACTTTTTCCTAGTAGGACCAAGACTCAAAGACCAAGCAAGCCAGTTCTTTATTTCCTCCGAGAGTAAGAATGGCTGACTTCAAAAAACCACCAGAATGCTGTAAGCTCCCATTTCAAAGAAATTGTGCGGTGTTTGCGATGGATAAATTTAAAGAGACAGCCCGCTATTATTCTCATCTGTGGTGTATCATTTCTACTTCTGATATGATCTTTAAAAAAAAAACAATCCCGCTTCCTTTTTTTTATTTTAGCTCCTACAACAATACAGACACCACCAAGTAAGGAGAGCAGCCCTAAGACGCACATCTTGTCACTGAGCGTTTACTAACTACAGACAATAGGCTCCTGCCTTTGAGACAGTAAATTATTCATATGAAAGGAATGCCCAATTATTAAAAGCCATGGGATGATTCTGTGACCTTATTTGACAAGCCCTGGGTTGAGTGTCAGCCTGAGAAATAGTGTGGTCAAAGATAGTATGGACAAGACAAGACTAGCCTCTCCTGCTGCCCACTAAGATGCCTAGATCTGAAACCAGATAAACCACATCACTGAGAAGAAGGGAAGTGTCCTCCATTCTGGAGCTAGACGATAGTCCTTCCTCCTACTGGGTATATTCTCCATCCTCACAGTTAGCAAACCATTTTTATGTTCAACAAAACCATGTTTCTAGAACCACCGAGATAATCTGGATAATTTACTACAAACTAAATTCCAGTGTAAGGAGAAAAATGAATAATGGTCGCTTACAGTGTGGCACGGGGGCCACAGTTGGTGGCACAGGCCTATAATTCTAGTACAAGAAAGACTGAGGGAGGAGGGCTGCAAGTCTAAGAATGGCCTGGGCCATGCAGTGAGATCCTGCCAAAAATAGTTAGATGATAGATAGATAGATGGATAGATAGATAGGATATATAAATAGATAGATAGACAGATAAATAATAGATAGATGATAGATTGATAGATAAATAGACAGATGATAGATGATAGATATACAGACAGATAAATAGATAGATGATAGATAGACAGACAGACAGATAGACAGATAAATGATAGATAGATGATAGATAGATGATACACAGATAAATAGATAGACGATAGATATACAGACAGATAAATAGATAGATGATAGACAGACAGATACATAGATAGATAGACAGATAGATGATAGATTGATAGATAAATAGACAGATGATAGATAGACAGACAGATAAATAGATAGATGATAGACAGATAAATGATAGATAGATATATAGTTAAATAGATGATAAATAGAGAGATAGATGATAGATAGATAGATAGATAGATAGATAGATAGATAGATGATAGATAGCTAGATCATAGATCATAGACAGATGATAGATACAAAGATAGATAGATCATAGATAGATAGATAGATAGATAGATGAAAGAAAGGAAGGAAGGAAGGAAGGAAGGAAGAAAGAAAGAAAGAAAGAAAGAAAGTATTATACAAACTTCAGAGAACACGGAAACACAAGCCCCGTCATCAGAACTTGGTTCTGGTTTGTCATACACAGCAGCAGCTGACTCCTTCCAGCTCAGCATCACCCTCTCGGCTTTTCTTCCCCTTGGAGGAGCGCGTCTTTGCTCCGCGTGGAGCAAAGCATGCTAATTTGATCACACTGATTCCTTTTAATGCAAAGAGTGAATTGTTTTTAGACCACTGGTGATTAATGTAGGTATTGATTAGATGATCAATAAGGCCACAGTGTCTAATTATTGATAATCCCTCTCCAAATGAAAGATCGAGTGTAGTGAGTCCTAGCTACAGAGTTCAAAATATAAAGTGATTCAATGTGATGCCCAGTAATTGAAAGTCAAACTAATCCCATAAATTAAATCACAACAATCCATAACATTTACCTGATAAATCCTTTCGAAGCTGTGTTTAACTTTCAGTGTTCCACCCATCCACCCACCCCCTTTACGAAACCCTCTGAAAGTCTTAAAACACCTAACTTGTTAAGGGAAGTTGAAACATCATTTTAAAGTGACTTTCTTCATGAAGGAAGGGGCCCAGTGATGCCACCCCTAATGCTGTGTGTGTAGAATAGCAGCTACATCTCTATCTGTTCCGTAGATGGAAACCCCGAGAAACTCACAGTGGTTGCACAAGAGGACCAAGTTTGCCCCTGCTTTTTAGACTCCAGATCTGCAAAGGGTTTCAGAGATCTCTGACAGACAGGTTAAAGGACCTGATGCTTGCTGCATAGCCAGCTGAAGGATAACTCGAGACAGAGGGTACAGATCTACTCAGTGTGTGGTTTGGACCTGCTGTGCATAGAGTGTGTAAGCATCCTTTGACACCAGTGTCAAAGTTTGCTTACGTAGCCGACTTGTGATGCATGATAAAAATGAAGGGTTTTGTTGGTTTTTTTTAAATACTTACAGGCAGATCTTAGCTTGAATTGAGGCTGGCTCAGTCCCTTTTGTGTGCAAGCTCTTCCTCAGGGTGGTCCTGTGTCCCCATGCCAGGGGACAGCTGAGCGGCAGAATCGTATGGATTAACCTGCCTCCTGGTTCCTGGAGGTCACTGCTAAGATGTATCTGGTTCTGCCTGGCATTCTATATCTTCCTCTTTCCTCCTGAATTTTGATTTTGACATATTTGATTTTTCAAAATAGTATACGTGTGTGCGTGTGTGCTTGCACATGACATGGCACAGGTGTGGAAGTGAGAGGACTTGCTGGTGCCAGTTACCTCCTTCCACCCTGGCTCCTGGGGATCAAACTCACATTGACAGGCTTGACAGCGAACACCTTCACCTGGTGAGCCATCTTGCCAGCTCTGTCTCCATTAAATTTTAAGCCAAACCCCGAGTGAATGAGTACAGGGTCCCCGAGGAGTGCAGACTGCATTATCATCTTGCCTTTGTTCCTTAAAGTGTTCCCCTCTCCCTGACAGTGACGAGCCTTCTACATGCTCCTCCTATCCAGTAAGATAAGAACATCTCTTTCAACCTCTTCTGTTCCTCTGTACCATGGCTTCTGTTAAAACTGTTAGACACAGATTCGTCAAGTCTACCTGGCACAATTGGAGAGCTTCATAAAATGAAGAAAAGAAAAAAAAAATCTTGCTTTTTTTTTCTCTTACAACAATACCTCTCTTCTTTGGATTTGTTTCTAAATGGAGTTGTTGTGACAATCCAATGAGCATAAAATGCGTACAGAAATTGTCTCAAGTTTGGTGTTAGGGTTTTTAAGCAGCCGCTTGAAGTCATCTAAACAAAACTAAGGAATTCCAGACTTGAAATGGCGGGCTCCCAAACTTAACACCGCCGAAGAGACTCACATCTCTCTGCCTCCCCCTTGCAGGGCATCCACGAACTAGTAAGAGATCTCTGAGAGAGGCCAGTAAAGCCGATAACCAGAGCCTATGCTTGTAGAAACTGATGCCTGCATTTGGTAAAAGTCACCTTGAACCCTTGCTTTGCACCAAGCACAGACGTTGGCTTTAGGTAGATGTTAGGCTTAAATGAGATAAACGGAACTACAAAGATAGCTGAAGAGAACACCGTGCAGACCTTGGGGTAGGTAATAGAAAAAAATACATAAGTCATAAATGAAAAACTTGATAAATAAGAACTCTAAATTAAGAACTTGGAGTGGGACTAGAGATGGCTCAATGGGTAATGACCTGAGTTCAGATTTCTCAGCATGCACATAAAGCATAAATCTAGTGATGTATGGGATTAGTGATTTATAGTGATTAGGGAAACAGAGACACAAAGACTCCTGGGACTTAGTGGTCACCAGCCCAGCTCCAGATTCAGCAAGAGATCTTGTCTCAAGCAAATAAGGTGGGACAGGGATAGAACAGGATGTATAATGCCCTCTGACACTTTTTTTTGGTGGTGATGGTGCATGCCTTTAATCCCAGCACTTGGGAGGCAGAGGCAGGTGGATCTCTGTGACTTTGAGACCAATCTCATCTGCAAGAGCTAGTTCCAGGACAGGCACCAAAGCTACAGAGAAACCTTAACTTGAAAACCAAAAAATAAAAAAAAAAAACATTATGTGCTCAATTATGTTCATAGCAGCTTTGCATGTCATAACCAGAACCTTGAAACAATCTAAATGCCCTCGACTGAATAATGGATAAGGAAAATGAGGTACATTTACACAATGAAGCACTACACAGCAGAAAAAAATAATAATGTCTTGAATTTTGCAGGAAAATGGATGGGGCTAGAAAACATTATTTTGAGTGAGGTAACCCAGACCCAGAAAGACAATTATCACATGTACTCACACATAGGTGGTTTTTAAACATAAATCAAAGAAAACCAGCCTACAAAACACAATCCCAAAGAACTTAGACAACAATGAGGACACTGAGAGAGACTTACATAAATCTAATCTACATAGAAAGTAGAAAATAAAAAAAGACAAGATCTCCTGAGTAAATTGGGAGCATGGGGGACCTTGGAGGAGAGAAGAGAGGCGGGGGGGGGAGCAGAGAAAAATGTAAACTCAATAAAAAAATCAATTATATATATATATATGTCAGTATTTGTGGAGATGGTTTTAATATGTGTGCTGAACTAAGGATTGCTAACCAAATGTATGAAGAATTATTAGAAGTCTACAAGAAAAGCAGCATAACTACTTCTATTGGCAAGGGAAACAACCGACCAACCACTTAAGCGTTTTAACAAAGAAGATACATACCCAGTCAATAAGTCTATGAAAGGTTGGTTTGCTATTGACATCATTAATCAGTGGAGAAATGCAAAGTAAAGTCACCCTAAAATCCAGTACATTCCACATGCAACTACATAGATACAATTGAAAATGCACAGCAGTAAGAATTGGTACCTGCAGTTTTCACTCCCTGAATTGAAAAATAAATGGTGACATATTTATAAAATGGAATATTCATCAATGAAATTGAACAAGTTGATACAATACATAATAACATGAAGAAGTCTCATAAACCTAATTTGGAGAGAAAGAATCCAGATAAGTTGTCCACATACTGGGTAAGTCATTTTGGTTGGGGAAAAGAATCTGTGGTGATAGAAGGGAGATTGGGTGGGGCAGAGCCTGTGGGAGCCTGGCTTTGCTCCTCACTGAGACTCCACAGTCCCTACCTCTGTAGCCACGAAGGAAAACCACACCACAAGCCCAGGGAAGCTAGGACTTCCAGGACTTTCTGTTGGTGTGCTACGTTCTATTTGAAAAGTTTACTTTCTGAAGAGAGCCTATCTTTTAAGACAATTATCTTAATGCAGATCAGAAGTCCTATTTTAGAATTCAAAAGGTAAATGTCGAACATCTCTCTCCTCTTTTCAATTACGAGAGTCCTGAGCTTCCCCCAGAGCGCTGGATGCCTCTGGCTGCAGAGGAGACGAGTCGTGTAAGAGGAAATAGAAGAAAGAGAAGGAGCAGGAATACATTTCAAAAATGCTATCCTTGTTACACTTCCCACACTGCCTGGCATCAAAGAACAAAAATTGATGTAAATTAAAACTGTGATATAATTTTTCAAGATAATGGCAAAAATGTCTTTGAGCAGAGGTGCTTTGTGGAATAGATGATGCGTAGAAAATGAAATTCTGTGTGATGTTGGTCCATGCATTCGAGGGAAGAGTTCAGAGGAGGTTAAAGGGGCATACTATTTGACCCAGTCATGTCCTTTCTGCAATCCAACTTACAGGCAGGAGGACTGGTGGAGGAATTGTCTCCAAGTCTATTCTTTGTAATTTTACTTACAATTTCAATAAATGTGGGGAAAAAAATGTGACCAAAAGTAGGGAAATAATGATACATTCATATAGAAAACTATAAACATGTAGAACTGGGAACAATGCTCAGTTGGTAAAGTGCTCGCCACACAAACATGAAGACCTAAATTCCGTCCCTGATATCAGCTAAGAAAGCCAGAAGCATACATTATCTTGGTACCTGGTGGGCAGAGAGGATCTCTGGGGCTTGCTGGACAGCTAGTCAAGCTGAACTGATGAGGGACTTTGTCAGAAAGAAAATATAAGAAAGTGAGGAGCAACTAAGGAAGACATACAACGTGTGGCTTCTATGCATATATAAACAAAAAGAACGGATATTTTATTTTTAATTGATAATTACTGTGCATATTTATAAGATATGATGTTTCAATGTGTGAACGCAGGTAGAATTTTTATAAGCTAGTAACCATCTTCTCATACTTTTATGTACTGGGAACTTTTTATCGGTTTAAAGGCGGACAATCTATTTCTTTAACTGTGGTCACCTTTGTGTTCAATAGTTCTTGAAATCTCATTCACACTCATTGCAACTTGGTCCTCGTCAGCACTACCCACCCCTCTGCCATCACACGCCGGCAATGCCCTGCTGTTCTCTGTCTATGCAAAGTCATCTTTGTTAGGGTTCACTTGTAAGTGAAATTGTGTGGCTTTGTCTTTTTATACCTGATTGATTTCACTCCGCATGATGTCCTAAGTTTCTTCATGTTGGTGCAATGACAGAATTTCTTTCTTGCGAATACTAAATAGTACATACAGACACACACCATATTCTTCACCAAGTCATCCACGGCTGCTCGCAGGTTGATTGCCCACGCTAGCTATTGTAACTAATACTGCATGCTTATGCTTTATTAGATAAGAAAATCAAGACCTCATCGTATTCCATCTTGTGATACACATTGAAGAAAAGTCCAGAAGAACAAGCTTCAGAGAAGAATTGACTCTGGACAACAGAATTACTCAGTCATTGATTATTATTTACTCTACCAGTAGGTCCAGCACAGGGAAAGTATTAAGTGTACAAAGTTAGATGCATCCTCTGCCGTTACTAAATCCTAGAGAAAGCATCATTCATTTTATTCCATGAGAAAGGAAACTAAGCTATAACAAGACTGAGATTTGTTTAAAACATTCACAAGAAAAGAGAAGAATAAGAAGAAAGAAGGAAGGAAGAAAGGAAGGAAGAAGGAAAGGAGAGAGGGAGGAAAGGAGAGAGAAAGAGAGAGAGAGAGAGAGAGAGAGAGAGAGAGAGAGAGAGAGAAGAAAAAACAAAGAAAATGAAATCTGTCAAGTTTTCCACCTACAATTTAAGGACATTCCCTACAGCTGCTGCTCAGCAAAGGGAAAGATTTTCATCTCCTATCACCACGTGTGCAACACTAGAAGTGCAAATCAGGATTTTTAAGCTGTTGAATCATTTCTAAGAGAAGGGCGGTGTCATTTTCATGTGAGTAGGGGGCTGCTTTCTACCCCAGGGCAAGTCACAAGGCAGAGAAAGAAGGGAAAAAGCCGACTTCAAAGGGGTGTCTTCACAACCTGTGTAACGGGTTGCTCTTTCTGTTTGCTATCACTCAGGACATCTGTGAGATAAAGTCTCTCCTCTTTCGGGAGCACCAGAATCAGAGTGGAGGGGTAAGGACGGAGATGCTGGAGCAAATCGCCTGGATTTGAATCTCTGTTCTACCACGCTGAGCTTTGTGACCCAGGCCTCTTACTTACTATCTCTGAACCTCATTCAGAGAAAAAACGGAGTAACAGTAAATAAGCCATAATTACATGGAGGTATAAGGTTCTTGTGATGGGCCTGCCTGTTGAAGATGCTCAAAAAACACAAAAATAAAAAAAAATGTATTTTTAAAAATCAGGTTCCTGAGGAACACCACCTTAGGTGACCTGTGACCTCTGTATGTATGTTCACATACACACATATGTGTATGTGCACATATACAAACATGCACACACACAAGAGATAGGCATAAAGAGTTTATACATCAAAATAGACCCAAAAGAATTCAAAGCACAACCTGTCGGATCTGTCTGGAATTTCAAAATTGAGCAAATAATTACCTGGCTTACTTTTCATCTTAGATAACCAACATGGATCATTAAAACATTTTTCCACACCAAAGAAATCATATTTAAAAAATATGTCATTTTCTCTACTTTGTCTTAGCCACTAAAGTGTCAACATCATATTTCTCAGACTGCTTAGCACCTACTTCAGCCCAAACTTTCCTAGAATTCACTGGCCGTGGCTTCAGAGGAGCAAGATAATACAGAGATGACTTAGGAGCGATGTAGACACGGAAGAGGTCATGTTTGACAATTATTTTTGCCCTGCCAGTCTCCAAGCTCATGGATTATTTACATAGCGTTTTACAATTGCTGGATCAGATCATGTCATTCTCTCTCCATCTTTCATGGGTGGTTAGATAACTCCGGTTACAGCCTCAATCATTTCAGGCACAACAATTCTGCACACCCAAGCGTGGGGCAGTGTGAGGCTGGGATGGCGGAGGATTGCTGACTGAAATCTAAGGTCTCTGCATGCAGTGTAGCCAAGTCCCAGCCTTAATCCTTTCATCATTGAATTCTTCCTTTCTTCTGGACTATGCCCATTGCCACATGACATGCAGTAATCTCTACTGTCATAGAAGGACAGCAGAAAGCAAGAGGGAAGCAGGAGGGAAAGGAACCTTGCCATCCCCTAAGCTGTCCTCCTTCCCTTTGCTGCTCTTGTTGTTGCTTTCAAGACGCTGAGAAATTGAGGGAAAGTCTTCACATGGCTACCCAGTGGTCTTTCATTATCTCCTCAAAGTAAAGCATTTTTTTTTCGCTTCTTTCAAACTAAGAAGTCACAGTGGAGGGTTTTGTGGATACAGTCAGAAGACAAAAGACTGCCGGATTAGAGATAAAAGAGACATTCCCCCCTTGATCTGTCTCTGGTCAGCTTCATTTCCCATGTGCTACCAAAACCTCTTCCCCCACCTAATTTAAAACAATAACCAGTTCTCCTCTCATGGAACATGTCAGCCACATTTGGCCCCTCCCTCTTCCTTGGAAGACTTTCTGGCAGCATCTTCCCCTCGTTTCTCTCCCAATTCATCTCCCGCAAGTTCAGTCGATTAGTTCTAGACGCAGGTTCCCTGGCCCAGGCAGACCTCCAACTTGCTCTACAATGGAGAATGACCTTGAATTTCTAATTCCTCTGCCTCTACATCCCGAGTACTGGAATTACAGACATGTTCCTCCACACTCATTCTACGCAGTGCCGTGGATTGAATCCAGAGCTCCGTGCATGCTGGGCAAGCCACCTTCCAATTGAGCTACGTGCCCAATCCTCACTTCTTAGCCTCCTTTTTTTCTTCTTTCATCTCTAGCATCAAAACAGCAAGACTCCCTGGAGGTCTCTGACTCATGCAATCCTCTAAATAGCATTCAGCACCACATATAAACTGATGCTCCCAGAGGGGAGGCCAGTCATGACTTCGCTCCTACTGACAACTGCCTACATAGGAGCTTCATCCGATTCCGACCTGGTTCCTTTGCCAAGCTTCCTTTTAGTAAATGGTGCATTTGGGGTCTTAAAACCTTAACATCATCTTTGCTTTTCTCTCTCAAGCCTCTGGCCCAATTCATCTTCCAACTTTCTCATTCCCTCTTGCAGGTTGTATCCCAAACCCAATCACTTCTCAGTCCTTGTCACTACCTTAGTCCAAGCCGCCATCATTTCCCCCCAGGTCATCCAATAATCTTACTTCCACCTTTACCACCATTCTTGTCAATATGCCACAATGTGATTAATCTTCAGTATGAGTTAAATTCTACTACTTCTCTCCTGAGAATATTCAAAGGTATCCACCATGATCTACAAGTGCCTTGCAATGACATGTAGACATCACGTCCTCCCCTTCTCTACTTGGGCCTTCTTCCACCATCTCGTATATGCAAAGCTCAGCTTTCCTTGGAGTTTGTGCATGTGCTCTTCTTGCTTCTTTGTGTGCTTTTCTCTGACATTTGCATGGTTGACTTCTCCTAGGTATTTGGTTATAAAGTCAGATGTCACATTCCCACCCCTCAAGAGGACCTTCACAACCCCCATCTCGGCCCACTCCTACTCAGTCACTCTCTTTCACATCACCTTACTAATGTTATTATCTTCATCGCCGTCTGGTTCAAACATTTCTTCATTTGTCTCTTCCTTGGCTTGCCACTGAAACCTTAAGTTATTCTTTGCATTTCTGTCCTTGAGCAATGTCTGCAATTATAAATTTATTGAGATAATGAAAATAAGATTCTCAGAAGGAACATTCAGATAGGATGTTGAAAATTCATTTGAAAGATGGTTCTATGGAGGCAGAAAGTTATGAGGAAATATGATGAATCTGTTCTCTTTGGATTCCCTTAGCTCAGACTGTCAAGAGAAGAACCACCATCCTTGGCTGCTCTGCTAGGGGAGCGAGTTGCTTGTCTGGAAACAGCCCTTAGATCCTAGATCTGTGATGACTTTGGAGGTTACAGAGTCAGCCAAGAACCATATGGAAGGTGCTGTCATCCAGAAATCTGTCCCCACACAACTCTGGGACCCTTCAAACACATCACCATGGCACTTTCCTCTTTTCTATTCTTCTGTATTAGTAGGCCAGTATCAGACATTATTTTCACTTGGAATAGTGCATGGTTGAACTCTCTGACCAGACTTTCTACTCCTGACCCAAAGGGACCAGTGCATGATCTGGGGCCCTGATAGAAAGAACCATCTTACACATAAACCAACCAGTCTTTCCATCACTGGTAAACCACCAAATTGCTGATCCTTTCTCTCCAAAACACAAAAAGGCTGACTTTAAAGTAGTCAAAGCCAAAAGAAGTTCCTGGAAGTTCAGTGCCAAGGAAATCTGAGCAGCAAGACAGAGCCAGTTGGTCACATTGTTCCTCCTGCCTTCCCTGTTCCTCTTCAGTGATTAAACAATAAACGCATCAGGAAGGAAAGCTTTGCTTGAAAAAGGAGATTATTATTACAGTTCTCTCTTTGCCGACCCTCACTTTCTTTCTCGGTCTAATGTGTCCAAATACAAGACACTTGTTAAATCCCCGCATCTTGCAAAGGTCATTAACTCTCCCAACACATGCTTCCAGTTGTGATCATGTGCATCAAGGATTTCAAAAAAAATTACACATACTCATTTACACTTGGTAGATGTTTAATAAGTACATGTGTAGAGTGATAAAATAAGCCACTCAGGAACCTTAACAGAAGCTCTTTGTTAGGGTAGACTGACAAAACCACATCGTACATAATTATTTGTTTCGGAGTGAACCATTTTTAATAGACAAACTCCCTGAATCAATTAAAAGTTGGCACTGATTGATCGGCCTCTCATTAGGATAGTTAATTCATTCCAACAACATGTTCCTGTAGTCTCCAGTTCAATAACCTTATTACTCACATTTACAATGTGATAACCAGATACTTTTAAAGACACAGAGTGAGAAGCAAGGAGGGAGAGTTTCTACTCAGTTCCAGTAGTCATGGCACTCTAGGTCCGGGTGTGAAGCAGGCAAGGTCAAGGTAAGCGAGAATACATGGTCTGAAAGCCTGCACTCGAACCTCCAAACCGTATTGCAGTTCATTCGACTTTAGAGCAAGAATAACTACCAAAAAAAATTTTTTTTTTTACTTCTTGGAACCATTGACAAATTCTACTAAATAATTTACGTCAAAAGTTCCAGGATAAGAGAAAAATGCCTTATATACTTGTAGGAAAGCTCAGAGCTTGTCCTGTCTGAAAACTCTAGATTGGTATAGATTTGGATTTATTCATAAATCTGAGGGAAAATCTGTAAGCTTTTGAAGCTAGTGTCCTAGAGCACAGTCAGAAAACAAGTCTTGGCATCAAAAAACCTAAACCAAGTCAGACCCAGGAAAAATTTTTTATAAATGACTCTATACTTAGTGGAGATCAAAAAATCTGAGTAATAGTTGCTAAGTAATGTTTTTTATTTCACAAACATCACATCCATCTCCTGTATCAGACCATACACTAGCAGTGTATTGATTTTTATACTGCACACAAAACATCATCTTCCTCGATGTTGTTATTATTACTTCTGCTCTATAATCAAGTAAACTCAGGTTTGAAAGATTCTAATACCAAGATCAGTCAATAAGAAATGGAGGCCGTGCTTAGCCCACAATGTCCCAATGTAATTGGATACAGCGCTTAAAACTGTACAACGACGAAGCCTCAAAATCAAATCTTCCCCAGATTTTAATGTCTCAGTAATACAGATTTTCCATGTTCCTTTCAACCAATCAAAGCCTGAGTGGTTCCACAAAAAACCACAACCTTTCACAACATGCTTCTTTAGCTTGTTCCTTTCTCAGGGAGACATGTCATTTCGGGCAGTCTTGTGTGATGAAAGAGATAATGGGCCTCTCTGGGCAGTAATAAAAACAAAACCCACTACTTTGACAGTAAGTAAAATAGAATTTGAAACTTGAAAATAATATTTTCTGACCTTACAAATGAGTTATCAAGAAACTTTCAGTTTTAAGTCTTGGTGTTACTTTGCCCTCTGTTTAAAATAATAACATGCCAACTCAAGAATCCCATTTGGCTCATTTTAATGTATAGAGAGCTCAAATTCTATTTGAAAAATTGAACTTTTGTATACATGAGCAAAACACAAAAGGAATTAAAGAACGTGTCTTGTGGTTTGAGTAGGGTCTTTTCAAGACAAGGAAGAGGCAGGGGAAGCTCAAGAAACACCCAGCCAGGCCTGGCCCCAGGAATCCAAAGGGAACCCAGGGCTTTGCAACAAACATCACTGAGGAAAATCCACTTGTTTGGAGCAGAGCGTCATGGAGGTAATATCTCGTTATTGTGTGAGTTTTATTTACGTTGTTGATGTTGGGGGTGAAGGTCAAACTGACGTGCGACAGGCCAAGAGTCTAAGAGGAAAGGGGACACATTCAATAGGCCAACATAGGGTAAAAAGTAAGAACGATCCATAAATAGTTTAAAGCCTTCTCAAACGGGAAGTCAAATAAGATAGACCAGGAACAGAACAACTAGCAGTTCCTAGGTAAAAGAGTGTCAGGAAAGACAAAGAAGTTAGTCACTCAGAGATTATTATGATGTGCGAGGAAAACACAGGCTTCCTGGGCTGAAACAGAAGAGTCCAGAGCACAGCGTAGTGAGTACCAGGAGCCTCAGAGTATCTTGTCTTTCTGTCCCCTTTCTCCTAAGCTCCTCAGGCAATGCAATGGACCCCCACCATTATCTATCTGCATGTGCAATGAGTTCCACTATGGGAAATGAAGCCACGCCTAAGAGACACAAATGCTATGTGTGATGGCAAAGGACATGCTGGCCCCTTTGGTCTGAAACATTAGCTGTCTTCTAAAGTTGTTTATCATACAAAGATATTGAAAAATAGTTTGGATAGTCAGGACCTCTCTTGTAAGACATGGAAAAAGGCAAGAGACTTGGGAGATGCCTCCTAGACAGTTCTGTACCTAGTTCCTCGGTTATAAGCACTTAAAAAAGACAACTATGACTCCCTCATAATGCCATTCTAAAAAGCTAGGAAAAATCTGTCATGTGTTGGGCTCTCTAGAAGCAGATGCTAAAAAAAATAGTCTTGTGCAAATTGTTTATTAAAGGTGTTATCCAAGACAATCTGCTGAAGGAATGGAAAAGTCAAGCCATATGGAATTTCAGCCCAATGGTAAAGGAAAGTTCAGAAATGTAGCCAAGGCTTCAGAATTGTTTCAACCTAAGGAAAGGATTCTGGGCTCCCAAACCACCATACCTAGCTAATGATTGTTGCCTTGACCCATACAACAGCAGTAAGAGCAATGGGAACCAAAAGTACCCAGAAGCCAAGACAAAGTCCATAAAAACTCTTTGATTCAGAAAGGACTAAGGACACATAATTGTTATCTATGCTCATACTACACATAGATTTCCTCATTTTCTGTCACAACTTCTTACAAATGATGAGGTGGTCAAAATTTCTGGAGAAAGCACTACATGAGGTAGATGATCAGCAGGTGGCAAAGCCCAACACCTGACTGACATAAGATCACAATTCACGTGTGTGGTCTTAGTCTTCTACTCCCCAGTCAAGACTTTCATTACTTTTCTCTAGCACTATTGATGATCTAGGCAGCTTGCTTGATGGCATGAACTACCGACCTCCTTGAGAGATCTGAGTTCAGTTAGCGCTCCCCTATCAGGTTGCAATTACCCATACAAAGCTAACAAGAACAACAATGAAGAAGGAGGAGGAGGAGAAGGTGGTGGTGGTGGTGGTGGTGATTGTGTTGATGATGATGATGATGATGATGGTGATGATGATGATGATGATAATGGGAGCACCAATCCATAGCCCAGTGCCCCTCTGAGACTCCTTCTACAGTAATAACTCTGCCTCTTCATGATGACCAGATTCAGTTGTCCTTGTCAGTATGGTAGCTCCTTTTTTTTCTTAATGATCTACTGTCAGTTAATGACCAGGTGCTACCTATGCCTTCAATGTAAACAAAACTCCCCTTTGCATCACTAGAGACAGCTCTCTCCTCTGCCCTGGAATATCTGGTAATGGGTATAAGGCATTTATCAGAAGGTACAAAGAGGCTAAAAGGCTGTTATTTTATTTAAT
This sequence comes from Microtus oregoni, assembly GCF_018167655.1. Lineage (NCBI taxonomy): Eukaryota > Metazoa > Chordata > Mammalia > Rodentia > Cricetidae > Microtus > Microtus oregoni. The sequence goes on along the minus strand of NW_024543069.1, from coordinate 14,154,139 downwards.
CTCTTTAAAAAAAGATGATAAAAAGTAGCATCGTGTGGCTGCCCCTGGGCTATTTCCTCCCATAAGTTTCTCTCAGTACTAGTTTTCTTTTTTTACTTTTTTTTCTTCTTGCCTCGCTCTCTGAGAAGATGGAGACCTCCAAACCTTGAGTCATGTTTGAATCAGCAGACTCATAACAGGATAACCCAAAACTTCCCTGAAGTCTCTCAAAGAGAAGAGCTAAGTTGAACTCTATGGAAATCACAAAGACTTTTTCCTGTGCTGGCCTACGGTTTAAATAGAAATCAATGTTCTTTGAGCTCTTTATTTAACTAGTAAATTCACCCTAATCTTGGTCTATTAATTTATAGACTGCATTAGCTGGGATCCTAACGGGAAACAACACACACAGAAAGTATGTTTTCAGGGGCTGCCTTGTCCCCATGGAGCTCACCATATTGCTCAGTTTCCAGGATACAGACAAAATACTTTCTCTGACCACCAACTCTAGGCTTAGCTTTCACAGTTTTGTTTATCGTAGCAACAAACTCTAAAGACAACCTGATGTTCACACTTCAACAAAAATGAGCATACCGAATTAGAATGGACAGAAGTTTGCAATCAATATTTTCAACAAATATTCATTGATTACCTGCTCTGGACCAGCTAGGTACTCTGAGCTGATTGTTCAGTGTTCAACAAAAGAGGCATGCTGCCTGCCCTCATGGATTTTAGATTAGAGACACAATAAACAAGCATACAAATAAGAGCATAAAAACAAATTATGACCGGTGTCATAAAAGAAAAGTATGGAATGTTCTGAATGGCTTTGGTAGTGGATAAAAGGAAGCAGTCAGCCACAGGATGGATAGTCAGAAAAAGACTTCCACACTAGGGCTCGAGAAGTAGAGGGCTACCAGACATCAGACTGGGAAAGAAACACTCGGTGAAGAAAAGTATGAAAAAAAGCAAAAGCAGGAATGTCGAACAGAACCGGGGTCGGAGACTCAATTAGAAAAAGGAGACAGAACAGTTAGATTGATTATGATAGAGTAGGGTTTTATTGTAAGTATATCAAGGTTGCTACAAGAAAATTGCAACGATTCTGTTTAGTGTGGTGCTGCTGCTGCTGATGCTGCCACCGCCGTTGCTTTGTTTAGGTATTGCTTTGTGGTAGTGGGCATGCATCAAACCCCATGCAAGCACTCTATCACTGGATTCCACCCTTAGTTACCCACTTGGGCACTTTTTAGAACTTCCTGTTTGCTGTTTAGATAGTAGTCTCAAAACTTAGGACAACTAATTGTAAGAGTGGGCTTGAGGAGAAAAGAATCCCCTCTCCCATATCTAGGGCCATCAAGGGGAAGTTTCCCTCCTTCACAAATTTTCCTGGGGTTGGTCACACCAAAAGGGACACCGTGAGTGTGATCAGAGGTAGTCACGCTATTTGCTGCCATTTCTGTTACGGACTTGGGATCAAACTGGGACTCAAATACCAAAAGCTACTGTGCCAAATCCACCTATTAATACACGAATGAATGGCAGTGGGCCAGATACTGCTTTACCGTCCAGAAACATATCAGTGACTGTATCTGTGTGGCCCACTGGGGGAGATGAATAAATGCAGACCAAATGAGTGAATGGTTGTAACATTAGCGATTGCCCTACCCTTGATACGACATAAATCGCAAGTCAAGTGTGTTTCCGCTGGGAGACTATGTTTTACATATCCAAAACTCATCATTTGTGCTTATTGAAAAGATTTGGACACTGGAACGTTATTTATGTTTTTAATTTGTCTGCATCAGTAAATAACATCCCACTTAGCAAGCAGGTCCTGGGCAGAGCACTTAGTCCTGAAATACAGAGTCCACGACCTGCCTGGCCACCTCCATGCCTCGCACTGCTAATCCATAAAACCATAATCAATGTCCTCGGCAAATATTTATAGACTAGACAGATGGATGAGTGAATCCTTCTATCTTGTCTATTTACAGGAAGAGTCAACCCAATTCAGAACCTGCCTCGCAGTCCGTTATATCATTTAATTAACTGCATCCCGTCCCCGTTGTATTCCGTGACTTTTATTTCTTTGTAACTACACACCAGCGTGTCATCTTCAATAGCGTTATATATTCAGCATGCATCTTCTATATTATAAGCTTTTTCATTTAGAAAGCATATTTTACTACATATCAGGATCCACCTAGGAAGTCTTTTTATAAATCTGTTTTACACTCATTTCCTTGGTTTGCACACATTTAACCAAATATATGCATAATGCATGCGTAGGCCCCAGGAGCAACTCTAAGGAGGAATGCATTTGGAGAATTCATTTTCCAAGTCCCTTCACTGGGAGACCACCATGTTGGTGATAAAAGCCTGCTAGACCGTCCCTATGCTACTAGCTTAGCTCAGGCATCCACAACCACTTACCTGGGCAGCTACAAGGGTCTCCTACCTGTCACTTTAAAAACAGAGCTGTCATTCCTTTCCTCTTCTCAGAAGACTAAAATATATTTTGAGAAAAGACAATATCATCAATCTAGAGCACCGAGATTTTAATAAATGGGCTTTTGACATGTTACATCACAAATGAACCTTCTGAGCTTGTAAGTGGTCCTTTGACAGGATGCATCATGTCAATCTATAGCTCAGAACCTTTACTGATTTAATCCATAATTTATATAGTAATGGATCCTGAAGATTCCATTGCTTCCTCTCCACTGCTAAAGGCAGATCTGCTGTTAATGCTTCAGCCTGATGCATCCCTGTTGTGGGGCTGAAACTGTAGCGTCCTTGGAACAAACCCTGCAGGCCTGCAGAAGGGTCCTTCTCTAACTTCAGCCATTGCTGGACCACGTTCCTACTTTGGCCATTGCCACTCACCTTTTATGCTATTATCTGCATACTTTTTTAAATACAACAATTTCTTAAAATGGTGACTTCGTGTCATCAGAAAACCAGTAACAGCTGTCACTGAAAGAAATTTCCACACTACCATAAAGGGCTCCTTCATGTAGCAGGAACAGAAAACGCAGCTTCTACGAGGACTTAACTAGGCAACTCCATCACCTAACAGAGCAGAAAGGGAACTGGGGAATAATAATAGGGCATGATAGTCCATTCAATATTGGCTTGGCTTAGCATAAATAATCTAAAATTAAATTGGGCATGTGACCCGTATATCACAAGGGTCTCCTGTGAGTTCTGCAGTTCGCTGCGTCGGCAAGACCTCCCAGTCTAGTCTGCTCTTAGAAGCATTTGTCTCATTGTCTGCTTTTTAATAGAATCAAATGGCTTTCTTGAAAAATTGAAACCCTAGGAGGATCAAGGAAGAATAAGAAGAGGGGAAAAAAATGACTCTTGGCAAATGATGTTTAAGGTACGGGGAAAGGAAGAAAACACAAAGACACAGCAAGGAACCCCAAAGTGGAGCAAGCGCAACCCGGAGATAACTGGAAGCACTCCCAAAACAATTTAGGCTGATTATAGTGCACAAACCTAAAAACAATATTCATGAAGGACATATAAGGACTTCTGCAATGTTGACTCTCTCAACAGAAACAGCGAGGCACTTGTGTTTGCAGTTGGCTCTCCTTTTGTTTGGAAAGTCTGGGTAGCGCCTGACTCCATTTCAGGTACCACAGATTTCCTTAGACGCTAGTAAATAAAGAAGAAGACGATGGCGCTGGTGATGGAGCCAGCCATCATTTCCGGCTTCGCATCACTTTCCGTAACTCCAATTTCGTCATTGCCATGTACCAGACCCCTCAGCAGTATCTCTATTCTAACCCCCACCTCCTAAAACACTCACATTTGTTCACGTTGCCTCCATTTCTTTCACTCATTCATAAACCAAGTTTATCTCTGCTCTTTCAATGACATTTACTGTTGGGAGTACAGCAGACAAACACATCCACACCCTTCATCCACCGCTTCTAACAAAGGGCATGCAGCCTTCCATACCTGATCCCTGGTCTTCCTTCAGATACACATGCGTCTCTCAGAAAATTCTACCAGCATCTTAACTATAGAGAGGAGGTAGGGAGTGTGTTACTCCTCAATCCAGTTACCATACAGGCATCAACAATATGTGGATTGTCAGATATGGGCCTGGGAAGCAAGCTACAGCCCTCATATTATTTCTGTCATGTCAGGATCCCACCTACATGCTTCAAGAACAAATCCTAAAGCATTTGGTTTCTCCCCTATGCTGCTGATGGCACTGGATGGAAAGAATTCTAGTGATCCGGGCAGTGGTGGCGCACACCTTTAATCCCAGCACTTAGGAGGCAGAGGCAGGCAGATCTCGGTGAGTTCTGAGGCCAGTCTGGTCTACAGAGTGAGTTCCAGGACAGCCAAAACTCTTTCACAGAGAAACCTTGTCTCAAAAAGAAATAAAAGAAGAAAAAAATAATAATAAAGAATCCTAGTGCCCAGAAAAACACTAAAGGTTCATTGGCCTCTGTTCATTACTTAATCCTATTTAGAAGACATTTTTCAAAAAAGACCCAAAATAATTATCTACGGAAAAATGTCTTGAGAATAATAACAAGCTCATATAAAAAGAAAGTTACTTTCAGAGCTTCTTTATGGATTTGCAACTCAAACATCCCACAACATAAACACTGCTTTGCATTCGAAGACATGTTTTAACTGCAGCATTGGTCACATGCTTACTGAAAGGGACCCCAAAAACCGTGTATAAACAAAAGGACACAAGGAAGAGATGGGTTTGCTCTTGTTTTCGTCTAAGAAAATACATGGCACTTAGATTTTACCTGGAAACTCTTCTCAATGACAGGCTTAATCTTCAGTTATTCCAAAGTGGTATGCATGCCAGTCAAGTCCAGCCAATGCACAGGAGAGCATCTACTTCCAACAGCCACTGAGGCTGTAGAAAGAACAGCAAAATAAAATGTACAGGCCTTGTCTTTGGAGGATTGGTAAAAACATACACAAGTGGTTTTGGAATCTGCCTGTATACAGAATGCATATCCCTCTCATCATTTGGGATATACTTATTCTACCAAGGCTGTTGTTCACAGGCCAACAAGATTGCTCATAAGCAGTAAGCATGCAAGCCTGAGGATCTGCTTTGGATTCTCAAACCCATCAAAAAACCCAAGGAGAGAAGCAAATCCATAAAGTCCTTCTCTGACCTCCACGTGTGGCCAAAGCACATGTGTTCACATATGCATATCATATGCATGCACAATAATAATATAAATATCTGAAAGACTATTTATCATGTACCTGAAGTTCAAACTTAACTCTTTTTAGTTGCTACATCTGGAAATCATAATTAAAGGATAAGAACCATTTAACAAAATAGTTACTAAGTACTACCCGTGTGCTGGTAACCATTCTCAATGACCTAAATAACGGAGAAAAAGATTGACTCCTGGGGATTTCGATTCCAACAATAAGAGAGTACAGAGATAATTTCAGGCACACTCCATCTTTGACAGATACATTCTATACAATAAAGTTGAAAAGACACCTATATTTTTGGAGGAGGAAGCAACCACATCATTGACGTGATCAGCTGCAACATGAAGAATTGCTACCCAAGAAAGGTCATGAGGGAGACTTTCAGGTAATTTTGTATATGAGGTCTATGCTGCTGGATGAGATTGTGGCACCGGACTCAATGGCACGTGCCCTTCATTTCTCTCCTCTACACTAGAGGACTTTCCTGTGCCATTTGGAGCAATAGTCCCTGTAGTGCCGCTTTGATTACTGAGACAGCAGAAACTTCCCCAACATATTTACAAAGGCACCTCCCCCTTCACCACGGCAGGGCTTCCTATCTTTTCCTCTTTTCCCTCTTGCCTAAGCATTAAAAAAATAAAATCACCAGCTAAGAAGAAACAATGCTCAGACATATGGGCTCATTCTTTAAATGAGTAGCTAAGAGGGTTGGATACATGGCTCAGTGGAAAAGAGCATTTGTTCTTAAAGATGACACCAGTTCACTTCCCAGAACCCACATAGCTGTTCATAACCATCTGTGGCTTCAGTTTCAAGGGATCTGATACTACTCTGACCTCAGTGGGAAACTGGAATGTACGTTGTGTACATATATTCAGGGAAGACATTCACATGTGTAGAATAAAATCAATCTAAAGAATTTAAATGAGAAATGCTATTCTTCTCAGAAAGAGACAAAACCCACTTGAGAAAGGAAAGTCCCTTAGCCCTAATTATATATAGGTCAGTTTCATTTTCTAGGCAGCAAGCACTGTGAGACCAACAGAAACAAGCTCACCATTGACCCTGTGGCTTGAAAAGATTGTTCCACCACAGAGACAGCTGACCTGAGCTGGCTGGCGCTCATAGATGCGGGACCAACAGTCAGGGGGCCTGAGTGGGACTGACCTAGGCCCTCTGCACGTGTGTGACAGTCATATAGCTTGGTCTCTTAGTAAGGCTTCAGACACTAAGAGCGGGACCTCCGCCTTGCCCTTACCTGTCCTTTGGTAACCTGTTTTCCGTGCTGGATTACCTGGCCCCGCCTCAACGTAAGGGGAGGAGCTTGGCCCTGCCTCAGTTTGTTGTACCAGAGTTTGTACAAGCCCATGGGCAGCCTGTCCCTTTCTGAATGGAGATGGAGGAGGAGTGGATGGGAGGAGAGTGGATAGGGAAGAGGGAACAGGAGGAGAGGAGGGAGGAGAAAGTGGTTGGTATGTAAAATAAATGAAAAAAAGTTATTTAATTAAAAAAAAAAAAGTTGTTCCAGATAAAGCATATATCTAGAGAAAGAGTTAGGTGGGAAACTGTGACCACCACCAGTCACGAGAAAAATAAGCCACCATGCATGCCTGCCCACTTGGGTTCAAACACACCAAAGAACGCTCTGCTCCGTTACTTGGCTCTTGCTCTGCTCCCCTTCACATAAGCACTGCTCTATTTGGGGGACGGGGCAGGAAGTTGGATTCTAATGAGTCCCCCAAAGAAACTGAGAATCTGCTCTGACCTCCATGAACTTAGGAAGATGGCCCTTGCACTACTAAATGTGATAGAAGGGAAGTAACTATAGTTGTTTTAAAAATTGCAAGAGCTGAAAAGATGGTGGGAGAAGAGTCCGGTGTGGTTCAGACAATGACCATGATTTGGTCAATAGTTTTTACAAAGCCCCACTGCTGACGTCTTCTTTTCGTCACGCACGTCCTGGTCAGTTCACAACTTATGCTTTTGCTCTCGTTCTCTAGGCCCAAGGGCCATTTTTTTTCCTGTCTGCCTAGAAAACACCTTCTCCTCCTTCTCAGCTCAACTCAAATATTTCATTATGTGTGAAGTCTTCCTTGACATGTTAAGTCCTACCTCCCAACTTGCATGAATCATAAGATGCAGACTCACACCAACAGAGTCCATGGCCTCCTCCCTGGAACTCAGCAAAGCACATACCCCTCTCTTCCAACTCTCACGACTCCATATCAGCTAGTTAACTAATCACTTCCTTCTTTCTTCACTTAGCTGCATGCTCTTCTTTAGACTAAGACAGCCGTTCTCAAGCCCACAATAGCATGAAGAAATCCTACAGCATATATACAAACCCACAAGAAGGAAAGGGATGCCCAGGTGAAGAGGTAGGAGGGAAAGCGGGAGAAGAGTTAGACATGTCCTCACGCCTATACTCCCAGCGCTCAGAAGGCCAAGGCAGAAGGGTCATGAGTTTAAAGCTAGCCTTGGCTATATAGTAAGACATTGTCCCCTAAAAACAAAAAAGGGAGGCCAGAGAGATGGCTCAGTGGTTAAGAGTACTGGCTGTTTTTGCAGAGGACCCGAGTTTAATTCTGAGGACTCCCACGGCGGCTTTGCAGCCACCTGCAACCCCAACCCCCCCCCCCCAGCCCCCGGGGATTAAATGGCTTCTTCTGACCTCCGAGGGTCTTTGCACACACAAGGACTATGTGAGCTCGTGCAAGCACATGTGTATGCATACGAAAATAAATAAACGTGTTAAAACAAGAGGGAAAAGTGGAAAGTGAAAGAATCACTTTCTAATTAAACTTGACACGTTATTTTAAATGCCTAGGTTTTTATTTACTCATAACTTTTAAAGACTCTATCTTTTATCTTAAAGAAATACATAATCTAATGCAAAGTAAATTTGATTATGCACACATCATGAAGTCTCCACTGAGAGACGAGACTACGTCCAAGCTTTCCTCCTACATGAGTGTGGAGAAGGCATACCCAACTCAATGTGTGAAATAATTTCTGTCAAATAAATGCTAATAAACCTTTTATATATTTGCTGTGTGAATTACTTATAAAAATACTTCATATCTATGTGTTATATATAAATCTAAAGACACCTGCTTTATGTTTGAATAATTTTAACCTATATCTGATATTTCTTCCTTCCAACTAGCGGCAGTACACTAATATCAAAGAGGAGCTTAAAGGTAAACGCAGGGGAAACATGGTATAAAACTACTGGAGATTTTTGACTTTTTTCCCTACCAATTCAACTTCAGGTAGTGTTTTAAAAAAAAATTATGCAGTGCATACTAGGTGAATATAACTGGGAAATAATAATTTCATTTTTATGCAGTACAATCAGAACATGAAAATGATGAGATTAAAAGCAGCGTAGTTACCCAGTGAGGGAGGAGTTCAGGAGGTCCTATTAGTGGCTCCATATTACAATCTAGAAACATCTTTATGTAGACTAATCATATTGCGGGTCCACAAGAGATTTACAATCTGATTTGCCACAGAGAACTCCATGTAATTTTCGTTGAGGACTGACACCATTTTATCTTTGCACGAATCCCTGTTTCTCACACAATCCCGGCCTTTCTACCTTGTCAGCTCTGACAGGCTGATTTAATCGGCTGGATTCTGAATGCCTCTGACCACGGGCGGCGAGTCATTAACCTTGACTTGCATAATTGAATTCAAGGTTGATTGCCTGTGACCCTCAGCGCCGGGGTCTTCTAAATGTACATATTCATTACTGGCGGCCTGGCTAAACGGATTGCACAGGGAAAGCTGTAACAGCCAGCCTGCTTGGTATGCGGAGGGCGAAGGGGGCACTAATTGCATGTTAGAGCTGCGGATTAGATTATGAAACGAGTGGGAAAATGAAGATAGATCCTCTGACACTGTCAGATTAGGGGCAGCGACGTGCAGGAATATGACACCGAAATTCACAGTGACATCAACAGAAGGAAATTAGAAACAAATGGACGATGGGCATTTTCTGAAAATCTTCGCATTTTCCACAATCACCTAATAATAGACAGGACAAGGGAGCTAACATCTGTATTTATCATTTGCATAATTGAGTAGAAGGATGGAATTTTTTAAGAGGCTCTTTGGAAGAGCAGACAACCACATTATGGTCATTGTGTCATTACCTGATACACAACAGCCAGACTGGGTTTAAATAAAAGTCCTTCTGAGTTGTCAAAGGCAGATCTTCACACAATTTTGGTAAGCATGGGAAATATAAAAGTACTTAAGCATGCAAAACTATTGAGAATGGTTCTGAAAACCAATAATGTTAGTGCCCACCTTTCGTTTAAAAAAAAAAAGGCTTGTAAAATTTTCACTATTTCTGCTATTTTATTGATCTTGTGCCACTTCATAGTTTGAAACAAGCGCCTGCCTGTTCATTCACTTCAAATAAGTCTCCTGGAACACAAACAGATGCTTACGATAATAGCCAACAGTTCTAACGACCGCTTCGAACTTCCGTTCCAGGAGGGACCATCCACGTGGTTACCAGCTCAGTACCGAGCAAACTGACCAGAGGTGAGGCCGAGAACAAACATGGGAAGCTTTCCTCTCTCCCACTTAGGTATGAGATGCACTGTGAGCAACCTTTCTCCTTCTTTGGCCAATTGCTTTGTGGTTTATTTTAAATGAAAATGATGGCCTGTCTTTCTAAAAATGGAGAAAGCATACACAATTTAATGGCAGAGGATGCTTCAACACAAGCTGGCAAAAGCCTTCGATGTTTTACAATAGCTAGGACTATTCAGGAGAGAGGAGTCAAGGAGGCTGCCTCTGGAGAAGGCCAGCAAGGATGTGTATAGTTTGTTTTCATGTTGCTTTTGCAGTGAGCCTGCGGGCGATCCCCATAGAACTGTAGGACTATTGCTAGCCCAGAAATATTCCACAGCATTTTGAAGTGATTAACTTGGTTTCTATTGATCTTTCAAAATGAAATTTATTTTTGCTCCTTTGAGAAACTCTAAATGGAAGAGGTAACTTCTCGGTAATTACGCTTTACTGGGAAAACGCTCATTCTGCAGAAGAAGAAGACTTGTAAACCAAACTGTATAGAAAAAAGATGGGGCTGGTTGCCTTTGGGGTCCCACACTTTTGAGATCTCCAGGGCACCTCCCCAAGACTGCAAAGGGATAGTTGCAGATAATGCCTGTCATCCAAACCCATTACCTGCACATGAAGTCAGCTTTCAAATAACCCATCATGATTTTTCTTTTAATCAGATAAAATAAGAGTCTCTGAAGCTTGTTCTAGAAGTGTCGGGCTCTAGCCTCCAGTGCCAGCTCCATCACTTTTTAACTGTGTGGCATTGAGCCAATCCCTCGCCATTCAGACTGGCACACCTCAGCAAGTTTCTCCAAAAACTACTACAAACTGCTCCACCATTTACGTAATAGGAAAATTACCAGCCCTGTTTTAGCTATTTTTCCTTGCCAAAGAAGCCACAGCAAAAGACAGTGGCTGCTCATTACAGCGATTGGTTATTGAGAGTCAACATTCCCTGCTGTTCTGCTGGTCTGGGATTGTTCATGAGGCTACCATCGTTTGTGCTAGCTCACTAGAGGGTCCAAGATAGCTGTGTGTGTGTGTGTGTGTGTGTGGCAGTTGGTGTTAGGTCTTAGCAGGGACTCCAGTCTATTTCAGAGCTATGTCTCCCAATCTCTAATAAGCTACAATGGGCTTTTTAAATGTGAACTTTACACACAGTGGCCTCAGGGAACAAGATGCTAAGAGTAGGTACCATGAGGTCTCAGTGATTTACCTCTGGAACCCAGTAACTACCTCTACTACATTCTGGGGATCAAAGAAAATCCTCAAACCAGTCCAAATTGAAAGGACTAGAGAAATGGAGTCTACCTCACAATAAAAAAAAGTGTAGTTGAATTCATAGGAAAGAATAGAAGGAGAAAAGGGAAGAGAGAAATAATGTAATTATGTTATAATCTCAAAAATAAAAGAAATAATTTAAAATACATAAATAAAAGGAAAAAAGTGTAGATACAAAAGTGTTTGATTCACTGAAAGTCATCTTTATAATAATCTACTCTCTCAAATATGTATGGTAACAACATTAAAAATGTAAAAACAAATGGACATTGATATATTGATATGTAATTTATGCTTCCTCCCACTACAAAGATTGAAATCCATCGTCCTCTCCTTCCCCTCCCCTATCTCATAGATAAACTGAAACACTCAATAGTCCAGGCTGTCCTGGAACCCACAGTGATCTGCCTCAACCTCCTGGGTATCAGGACTGCAGGTTTTACTTAGTTGTTGTATAGATTGTTGGTCTAGAGTTGTTGACTCTCCCAGCTTGACTCTACTCCCGATTGTCACTGGTTTTGAGACCATCATGAAGTCATTGTGAGTTCTAGTGAAGTCTCAAAGCATGTATCTAAATCCTAGCTTTATGGGAGTGAAGAGATGATCAGCAGTTAAGAGCACTGGCTGCTCTTCCAGAGGACCAGGGCTTGATTCCCAGCACCTGCAGCTCAACTGTAACTCCAGTTCCAGGATCTGATGCCTCTGAGTGACCTCTTCAGGTCCTGCACAAATGAGGTGCACAGACCTATATGCAGGCAAAATACCCATACATATAAAATAAAAAGTAAATGAAAATATAAATAAATTCTAGATTCATGAATTGCTGGCTAAATATCCTCTATTAAATGTCTTAATTTCTCTAAGCCTCAGCACGCTTCTATAGCAGAGGACTGATGGTAGTAATGAATTCACAGAGTTGTGGTCCAATTAACAGCATCCTTTGAAGCACCTAGAGAAGTAGCGCTCAGTACGATGGCTTTCTTAGTGGGTTTTGCTTGCCTCTGAGCCTAAAATAGAGTTCGAAAATGGAGAATCAAGCTTGTCTGTCACCTCATCACCCAAGGACCCCAGATACAATCTGAGTCATTTATTTCATAATTTAAACCATATCTTTAGACTTTGTCTGTAGCTCAGTGTGGGGTGTGCGCCTAGCATGTCATTACCCCGACTTTGATGCCATATGCACAAATGTTACAGGTAGATCGACAGACAGCTAAACAGACACAAACACACACATATTTTCTAACACTAATCAGACAGCTGATCACAGTGACATGAAGGGGGCTCTGGATCCACATTGCCAAGCAGCAGACCTTCTCAGCAAACATCTCACCACACCAGACGCAGGTTAGGAGTTATTGTTCTCCATTCCAGCACTTAAGAAATATGCCTATGCCGTAATGGGAAAATGACATCTGCTCTATGGTGTCCAACCGATTACATCACCCGCATTCCTTCCAGTCAGCATCGGAGTGTCCTCTCCTCAACATATTGATAACTCATCATGATGGTTCGCTGTTTGACTCCCTGCCAAAAACATTTAAAAATTGAAAGGGTTTTGTAAATGCTAACGCTGACTACACATAGATGAGGTACGTTATTATCAACTCTATCTAAGTTGTCTTCATCTGCTTTGGTAGAATACACAAAGCCCTGCTCTCCACTTCCCCCACACTGCCACAGTATCTACCATGCTGTGTTTTAAGATACCCTGAATCCCAATGTCAAGAAGCTTCCTAAAAACCAAGAGCAAAACTCTTACAGAAAGAAATGTGAAGACATTGTCTTTTGTTTTTTGCTTTGGGGCTGTGCTGGGGATTGAACTCATAGCCTTGTACATGTTAGGCAATTCGGTTCCACAACTCTGTACAACTCGGCGATGGCTATGGCAATTTGACTTTTTATTTTTAATTCTAAACTTAATTGATGTTTAATTAGCTAGAGATGTAGCTCGGTTGAAGAGCGCTTTTGAAAGTTAGCATGCACGAAGCCCTGGATTCGGCCCTCTGCACTGAATAAATTGAGTGTGAGGCAGGAGGATGGGAAGTTCAAGGTCATTTCCAACTGCACAGTAAATTTAAGGCCAACCGGAAATACGTGACACCCCTTCAAAAAAATGTATTAATGTGCCTATCTATGGATCATGTACTAGTTTTCTATGAACAGATATAGAATAACTACCAAGATGAAATAAATTATTGATGACATTTAAGAAAGAAAGAAGAGCCAGTGCCCATCAGATTAAATATGCTGCCCTGAGTCTCCACAGCACTTCCCCCAGATTCTAAGAAACTCACAGCATCCTTAAATTCCTGTGCTCAGGATCAGAGCTTCAAGCCCCAGCCAGAGATACACTAGGGGGAAAGCAGAGCCTGTGTCTACCGCATTCCAGCACATTCCTCTCCTTTCTTTTCATGGCTACATGTCTGCACTTTGCACCGATCCTTGATATTTGCACAAAGGTCAGCTGAGGGCATCTCCCTCCGCACTTGCTGACAAACATTCTGTGTTCATCATGACTTGCAGGCTATTTCTAATCTGTGCAGGGAGTTGTTTCCTTCTTGGGGTTGCTGCTGCTTCTTTTCTCGTTTTGTTTGTTCGCTTACGCTGTCTAAAGGATACAAAAGGGGGTAGAACGGAAGCTAGAGTGAAACATGTAACAACCAGGCAAACAGATAAATTCAATAAAGTAAACAATGGTTTTCATGTTTTGGGGATTTTGATATCTTTGCAAAGGGAACTTTGACTTAGGTAAATTAAGACAAAAAAGCAAAAGGATTTTTTTTCTCAGTTATCTGTGTTTTATCCTGGATCCCAACAAGGGATGAGATAGAAGCTAGACAACAAAATTACGCCCTGTAAGAATTTACAATCTTGTAGAAAAAAAAATAGAACATCAAACATTAAAAGGCCTGTTAGGTGGCTATTGTGCTGGCTGGTTGATGTTAACTTTGTGCAAACCAGAGTCATCTAGGGAGAGAACCTCAGTTGAGGAATTGATTGCCTCCATCAGACTAGCCTGTGGGCATGTCTTTGAGGCATTGTGGGAATTTGAATATATTTGGCCCCATAAACTCCCAGGGAGTGGCACTATTAGGAGGTGTGGTCTTGTTGGAGTAGGAAGTTGGATGAGGCGCGCCTTTAATCCAGACCTTGAGGCTGGAGGGCACATCCTTAATCTATCGAAAGTGTAGCACTGTGCGCGGTGCAGATTTTGAGGTCTTTTTCTCAAGTTTCACTGGGTGTGACAGTCACATCCTGTTACCTGAAAGCTGTAGGACACTCAGCTGTATTTATTTCTCCAGTACCATGCCTCCCTGCATGCAGCCATGCTTCCCACCACGATGAACTGAACCTCTCACCCATAAACTACCTCCCCACTTGCCAATCAAATGTTTTCTTCATAAGAGTTGCTGTGGTCATGGCATCTCTTCACAGCAATAGAAATCCAAGAAAAGCATTTTCTTGGTCAGTGATTGATGTGGAAGGGCTCAGTCCACTGTGGGCCATGATACCCCTGGGCTGTATAAGGTAGCAGGGTGAGCAAGCAATAGAGAATAAACCAATAATAGCATTCCTCCATGGTTCCTGCTTCAGCCAGTGCTTCCAGATTTTTGCTTTGAGCTCCTTGTCCTAGATTCCCTCAATGACTGACTGTCGGCTATAACTAAACATTTTCCTCTTCAAGCTGCCTTTGGTCACTGTTGATCATAGCAACAGAAACGCAAACTCAGGCATAAGCAATGAGGGTTAAGAAGTAGGGAACCCAGAAAAAGCTTGAGGAAATCCATGAAAAGATAGAACATTAACTAGTAATAGTGAGAAAAGCTGCCAGAGAAGCTTTTGAAACACGGACAGATTGCAAGGGAACAAAGAGAAGAGGGTTTCTCTCACACACACACAAATCAAATTAAATATTTCACGTAGATCTGTGAGGTTAGTTTCCTTCTATCAAGAGGTATGTGGCAGATAGGAAATATGTTTAGTTGTAGCAAAGTATAATTAATATATAAAATTATATAATAAATTATTAATATATAATGGGCATATCTTAATGAGTATGGACACATATGTACATAATGTCATCACAGCATCCAGACTACTAAGCACATCATTTTTCCTTTTCTTTCAATTTTATTGATTCTTTGTGAGTTTCACATCATGTATTCTGACCCTAATTATTTCCCCATACCCTCTGCCCTGGCAACCTCCCTCCGAAAACAAAACTAAACTTTAAAGAAAGACCACAAATCCAACCAAAGCCAAGAAACAAAGCAGAAACGCAAACAAACAAAAGAGAGAAGAATCTTATCATGGAAGCTGCAGTGTGGCCCACTGAGTCTCAGTTTACCCTTTAGTCCATTCGTCTTTACTTGCAGGAGTTCCTTGCCACAAGTCAATGGTCTGGCCTGAGGCTCTGGCTTCTACTACACCACTGGTAATGGGCTCTCACGGGGGCTCCTCTTGGCTACCCTGTTGTTGTCCTGTGTCATGAGATCCTGATGTTTTAGATCTGTAAGTTTGCCCTCTTCACAGGCTCCAACAGTTCATAGATGGGGTGGATGTTGGGGTGGGTCAACTCATAGCCCTGGTTCTGGGCCTGGGTGGTACCTGGGCCGGTCAGCTCACCAGCTTTCCCTCATCATCACTGCCCATACAAGCTCCCCAACACTGCCTTGACTAGGTCACCCCATACAACCTGCAACAAGGAGCCTAGCCAGTCTTCCTGCTCTCAGGTCCTCAGATGTGGGTTACCCACACTCACGCCACGGGGACCAGCTCTATGTTTTGCCTGGGCAAGGAGCACAGCCCTCCCTCCAGTTTGCTGTAGAGGACGTAGGAGGGGGGGGTGGGGTCAGCTCTTCTGCTCTCCTGCCCTCAGGGCTGGCTCATTTGCACCCCCAACAACAGGGTAAATTCTAGTGTGCTGCCCAGATGGGGAGCAGGACCTGCTCTCTTGTGTGCTGCAGCTGGTGAGGGGCAGGGCTTGTTCCCTCACTCTGTGACCCTGGGGCCAGCTCCCTCACCTCCCTCAGGTGGTAACGGTTGAGGGGGAAGGGCATCTTTCTCTCACCCATACCACCACATGGCAGATGAGGGGAGTGGGGTCAGCTCTGTTGCTCTCACCCCCTCAGGGCTGGCTTGCCTGCGATCCAGACACCAGCATCAGCTCTAGTGTGCTGCCCAGGTCAGGTGCATGCCTGTAGTGAGGGGTGGGACCAGCTCCCCGAGGAGTGGGGCCAGCTCTTTTGCTGCTGTATCCCCAGGGGCAGGACCAGCAATCCCCAGGCCCAGTGAAGGGCAGAGCTGACTCGGTATAGCATGGTTCCAATGGCCCCCTATGCTAACAGGGGCCATGGACATCACCCCAAACCCCTGCTGCAGCAGGACCACAAACTAGCCTATCATTTTCTAAACAATGTGTGTATGTGTGTGTCTGAATGGGCACTCACAGGTATGAGCGGAGGAGTACTCATGACACAGCACTCATGTAGAGACCAGAAGGTCAGAGGGCAACCTCAAGTGTCATTCCTTGCTTTCCAAAAAATTTGAGTTAGGTTAGAGCTTCTTTCTTCCTTACTGTTTATGCCAGGTTAAATGGCCTGCAAGCTTCTCGATTCTCCTGTTTCCATGTCTCATCTATGGTCGCTTTAAGTGGATTCTGTCTGTTGAACTCAGGGCCTCGTGCATTCACAGGACTCTACATTCTGAGCCATCTCCCCAGTTCCAGAGATCAATCTTTTAAAAGTTAATTTAGACTTGTGCTTTGCAGAGGTATTTAGACAATGTTTTCCCATTTTAGTCCCCACAGTTCTCTTCAGCAGATAAAGTATCTGGTATACCTGTCTGGTGATGTATACAAAGTCATCATCCATTAGACAGCAGACATCTTTTCTGACTCCCTGTGTCATGAAGTTTGCTGTGAGGATTAAAAGGGGTAATCCGTAAAATGCTAGCGATGGCCGCACACACAGAATGCTGCTCACAATGAGTGGGAGCTCTCAGGTCATCATTACCATCAGCAATGCACATATCACTGGAAGTTAGGAAGCTGAGCCATGTCCCTGCAAGCTGCTTCACAGCTTTCATGCTGTGTCCTGTGTGATTGCTTTGCCAGCTACCCTGGGAGCCTGTGGCTGCAATTAGCAAACCAAAGCAACAGAGTGATGTTAGATACTGGCTCAAATATCTCAAATCTCCAAACCTAGGAGATAAAGTGTGCTCTAACTCCCTTTCTGTGCCCTCCTCTAGGTTCTACTTCACCCTGACAACAGGCAGCTTTACAACAGACAGGCAAGGGTTTTTTTTTGTTGTTGTTGTTTTGTTTTGTTTTTAATTTTTTATTGAGAAAAGGAAAAAAAAAGTTTCCGCCTCCTCCCAGCCTCCCATTTCCCTCCCCCTCCCCCCACTCCTCTCCCCTTCCCTCTCTAGTCCAAAGAGCAGTCAGGGTTCCCTGCCCTGTGGAAAGTTCAAGGTCCTCCCCGCTCTGTCCATGTTAAAAAGGCTGACTCCCTCCAAAAAACAATATACACAATTGTCAAAAGGAATAAAGAAGTTGCTTCCTGAGTTTCGTTCTGATTGGACAGCTGAGGTCATGTGCCCACACCTGAAGCAATCACTGCTGCTATGAGGGTCTGGAATTCATCGATGGGTGAAGGAAACTCAGAGTTCTCGCCAGAACCAGCATGGCTGCCACAGGATGAGAGAGGACCAGAAATAATGAAAATACACGACAGAGTTCTCCGTATGTAGGCTCCACCCGTAATATCACTCATGAATATTTTTTATTTGGAGTAACTCGGGTTTTTTTTAACATATTATTGGAGGCTGGAGAGATGGCTCAGCAGTCAGGAGCATGAGCTGTGTATACTTGCTCTTACAGAGGACTGGAGTTCAGAACCCGCCCCCCCCCCCCCTTCAGCTCATAACTGCCGGTAACTCCAGTGCTTAGAGATCTACCCCCACCAGGCTGCACTGGCAATTGCACTCAGATGCACACACCTATGCTCAGACACACATACGCATACACAGATTTGCATAATTTAAAACAAAATAAATCTTTAAGAAAAATATTACTACATTCTAACCCTTAATAGATATCACAAGGTTAATAACCCATTTTTATTAAAAATAACAATATGACTATAAAAAAATTAATTGATGAGCCAACCGTAACTACCTCACAGTTATTATTGCTGAAGGTTCATGTTTCGAGATCAGTCTTCTTGTTTCCATCCCTGAATACTCTAATCTCTTAGACCACACTGATATTCATAATCAAATTTTTCCATTCTTTTAACTAACGTTTCCTTTGCCCTACCTCATTGAGAATGGAAAAGCCAAAACACCCAGCACTCTGCAAAGCCAGCAAAACTGTTGCCTCATTGACACTGCAAACAAAGAGGAAGAAAAACAGAACAAAGAGCCTATTACATGAGGGACCCAACGTAACTGTCACCTGTCAGCTTTACATCCAGAGACGCCCCTGACTGAAATGGACTAGAGTTACTGGCAAAACTTCAAACCACTATCTGAAAACACCCTGATCTGAGAAAAGATGGGTACGGAAGTCTTGGGTTTTATAGGTTCAGTGTTCTAAGGAAAGAATTCCTTAGGGAGAGGCTGCTGGTGAAGATGACTTCAAAAAAGACAGAGAAATTGAAAGAGCTGAGCCTGGAAGAAATTCTAAAACCATTACCCCATGTCATAAATTCTCTTTGCAATAAGGCATAACATTATAAACAGACACAGAAGCCTGGATAAGGATAAGCAGTCCAGGAATTAAATTTATACCATTCATCTGGGTCATAGGATCAGTAGTAAAACACTTCTTTCTCTTAGTAGCTGTCAATCATAGTTGGCATGAGTTCCCCAGGCCAAGACAAGTGTCTCTTCCCTACCCAGAGAGTGCTGTCTTCCACCAAGGAAGCTTCTGACTTGGACACAAGCTGTAAAAACTCTCAGTGAGATAGGATCTCTCTATCTGCCTTCCACACACAAGGAAAGGGCAGATAGCCCTAAAGGAAGCACACTTAGCTACTGGAACGCTTGGCGCAGAATCAAAAAATGGTGCCCTGGCTCTGCTAACGTGTCATTGGTAGAATGCCTGGCCTTTCCTTGGCTCACAGGTTCTGGTCACAAAACATGAGTTTTCATTCAGCTGGGATTGAATGATCAGTGAAGAACTTGAAATATTTAGTGAAATAGGTAAACTTTGTTGCTGAAGTCTGAAAGAGAGAGTGGGTTCTGCAGAAATATGGAAAAAAGGGTTCGTTAGCCAAACAATTTTTAATTGGCAATTTTAAGCTGGACATAGTAAACAGATACCTGTAATCCCAAGAACTTGGAAGACTGAGGAAAGGGGATCCTGAGTTCTGGGCCAGCCTGGCCTATATGGCAAGACTCTGTCTGAAAAACAGTTTCAAAGAACTAACAGTATACCATCTATATACCTCCTCCTCTCTCTCTCTCTCTCTCTCTCTCTCTCCCTCTCTCTCTCTCTCTCACACACACACACACACACACGCACACACGCACACACACACACACACACAAATAGATAGATAGAGAGAGAGAGAGAGAGAGAGAGATATGTTTAGTGAGTCCTATAACTCTTACAATTATTTTTAATGTCACCTACCATGATTTCCTATAATAATTGATACATATTTTCTATTTAAGTACAAACTTCCCTTGAAGATAAGTATCTTGATTCATTTGACTGAATTCAATCTAAGCAATTCATTTGATTTAATTCAAATCTAAGTATCAGGCATACACTTCTTTCTGGGGAGCAGGCCTCAAAACCAACTAAAACCAGTTGGCTATCCCAAGAACCTGGTCATTTAATAGTCAATAGATGTGGTTATGTAGTTTGACCGGTGTTTCATAGAGCACTAATATAATTTTAATATAATATATATTCATTAATCTTTGAGAACTCTGTACATTCTATTTTGATCATATTCAACCCCTGCCATGGGTCCTTTGCCATCTTTATAGTACCAGGCATGTACTTCCTCCCAGAGAGTGGATCTCAAATCCAGTCAGAAGCCATCTGATTATCCCCATAAAATTCATGCCACGTTTTCCCCCATGGGCACAGTCATTGCAGTTCATGGGGTTCGTAGCCAGGTAAAACTAATGGTGACTTTTCTCCCTTAGGAAGCTACGTAACATCCAGGACTATGAATGTTAGCCAACAGGGGAATTCTTGGTCAGTAACAACTTTATTTTTTTTATGTCCTATAGCCAATGTGTATTATTTGGTATGTTTTTGCTACCACTTCCTAAATATAAGATGTCGTTTTTTTTAAAAAAAAAAAACAGAAATATTAATCTCTGGTAAACATCATGAGAATCTCACGGTAGCAGTTGCATACAATGAATTCTTATCCTAAATAAAAACACAGAGGGCCTAGAAAGCTTGTGAACACCCACTTCTAAACTTAAAGATTTACAAAGTGATCGTTAATGTCACATGGATTAAAAGAAGACATTCTAGTGTCTCCTTTAGGCTCACACGTGTCAGACTGGAAAATAGACTACAGAGCGATCAAAACTCGGCACTCAGATTAGTCTCTGCAGCCTCAAGGCCTCCTGTTCAAGGCTCTCGAGTCTTGAGAACTTTGGAGCTGCAGATTGTTTGGATTCCCGGGCAACCTTGTTGTGCCTTTGCTGCCATCTGATTCCACTTTGACTGCTATCTGTCCCATCTTTCTTGGATCCAGCCCTGCTCACTTTCTAGCCTGCAGTCCTTGGAGAGTCTGGAGTCGCCTTCTGAAGTCACCTGACGTGCCAAACCCAGAAGGTTCCAGCATCAGCCTTGATGTGCAGTCCTAGATGCTTAGGACATCTGTAAACAGTGTCCTCTGCCTTTTCCTTGTCATTTTTTTTTGTCTGCAGGAAAGGGTTAGTTTGGTGAATATGGTGAGTGATTGCATGTGTGTGTGTGTGCATGTGCGTGCGTACGTGTGTGTGCGTGTGTGCGTGTGTGTGTGTGTGTGTGTGTGTGTGTGTGTGTGTGTTTCAATTTGGAGGCATTTCTGTGGTGGAAAATACGGACCATGGTTTTCATCCCTTTGTGACTCTCCAAAACCTAAACCATTAAATCGCCTTTGGAAAAACAACTGCTTTTAAGACCTGCTGGATTTTCTTTAGTGAGAGTGAAGGTCAAAATCTGAATTCTAAATACAGAAAATCAGCAGGTCAGTGAATTCTCAATAATGTGTGGCATTTCCAGCCCTTCCGTTTCATTCGGCTCCATCCTTGCACCCTATTCACATATTCATTCATGCCGTAGAGAACTACCGGGCATCAGTGTCCAAGTGCATTGTGGGTCTCCAATCCCCAAAGGGAAGGGGACCCTCTCCCTAACATTAATCAACTTACCTCAAACAATTCCAACATGACAACAGAGGGCCAATGGGCCCTATGAAAGCAGAAATAGAGGCTTGAACTCTGGGGAGAAGCAATGAGATCAGCTGAGTATTTCAGGAAAAAAAAAATTAATGGTTTTGAAGAGTACAGGAAGCTGTGCTTGAGAAGAAGATAGAAAGGACAAGTCAGAGAGACGAGGTAACACACATCAAAGCCAAGAGGGGAAGATCCCAGGTAGTTAATGTCACCAGAACAGGACTGCCTCTGTGATGGGGAGTGTGTGGTAAGAATCAGGGTGGAAGATGTTTGCTGAGGTCATTTAGAAAATGGTAGTAGCTACAGAAGACTTTTAAGCAAAGCATTGACCCAAAGAGACCTTTTGATCAGAAAGCACTCTACGGGCTAAGTGGTGAGCAGAAGAGGTGGAGTGGGAAGCATCAGATCAGAGAGGGAGCAACGCTATAGTCCACGAAAGGCTAAGGACAGCAAGCAAGGACACGGGGCTAGCGTTGAAGAAGGAAGGTGGAACAGAGAGACTCCAGAAGGAAGAAGGACAGCATCTGTGGAGGGGACTCAGAAGACACGGGGAGACAGTGCAGAGGAAAGACAGGGCCAAGAGCACCCACATGAAGCTGGCAGTGAAACCAACCCCTAGGGAACTCCAGGAAAGGACATTAAATGGGCAAGCAGGTCTCATCTTCCTCCTGTTCCGCGGGAGTCATCATCTCTTGAGTGGTTTTCTGTCTTGCACATGTCCATATTTGACACATATACTATCAAAGGCAGGAAGCAGGCATACTGCGTCTATTATCTATCTTTTTGTCCTAACAAAGAATGTCCAATGTTTTTGGCTGTTTGTACTTGCTCTGTAATGACAACTCGATTTTCTCAACTTCAAGTCTCTAGGTCACTGACACTACATCTGGGCTGCTGTTCAAAGTTTGCATCTTTCTAAAGATGGCCACCTTGTTGTTAGTCTGGGACCCTCACAAGTTGCCATATGCTTTAGCTTCCTCTGACATCAACCCATAAAGAAGACAGGCAAACTTAAAAGCTCGCATGCACCTAACTACTTGAAATGTTTAATAACAATATATTTCCCCAATATAATGGCTTTAAAGTCGTCAACACATTTGACAAGTTGAAACTCCATGGCCCTTTGCATTCTTTTGTAGAGAGAAATCAAAATATCTGATTCCAAATTTTTCTCACTTTCCTGACCTCTCTAAAAGAATCAATTGTGCTAATGAAATGTTCTCTTTTTTTGTTTTCCCTTTCTTAGTTCAGTTTAATGTTTTTCATTCAGAAGGAATGGGAAACCATGGGTACAAATAAAATCAGTGGCACATTAATTATATACCCGCTGAAGATAGACACAAGCAGCAAATCTTGGAAGTTATGCACTCTTATAGACAAGTCTAGAGCGCTGGCAATACCATATGAATTAGGAATACACTAATGCTTAGTGATTGTGCCAATCCAGGTAGGACCCATAGGAACCTTTAATCCTCTGGAAAAGTGATAATTACAGGGAAGATGGGCAGATTTAGAGGGAGCTGACTAATTTTAATACAGATCAAAGAGGGCTTTTTTTTTTAATGAAATTGGACCTAAAAGAAAATGTTAAAACCTGCCTTTGCTTTAAGCCAAGTGAAACACAAGCTAACTTTAATTTGCATTTTTATACAAATAGTTTTGGGCACTGAAATAGCATAATTTTGCATTGCCAAATCCTGTCTGCATTCTTTTTTTTTAATAATTTATTCTCTTGAAGGTATTTTTCAACTCTTACAATTTAATTTTTTTAAAAGGGTAATTCTACCTTCCATACAAAAGACAGACTTTCCATTTTTAAGTCTGTTACCTAGAGGCACAATTAAAATGGAAACATTAAACAGAAATAAAACATAATTTTGCAGTTCTTTTCATCCACCAGCTGGTTCATTTCATAACCTCCCTCGTCAATGAGTTCCAAATACATTAATAGTTAGTCTATTGCCTATTTGCATATCCTTCAAATTACAAAATTTAATTGTTAGAGCCCCAGTTCAGGTAAGTCTAAATGCTTGCAATTTACACAAAGTGCTTCCCTTGTCATGATGATGTGGGTCTTAGACCCACTCCCTTAATCAATGTTTTCTCCAGATACATCTTCACATTCCCTAACATTTAAGAATCCCTTAGCTCAGTCCTCTTGTTCTCTGTCTGGCAGCTGGCCCCGCTCCAAATATGCCAATCTCTGAACACTTCCTTGTCAGCATCTCAGGGAAGCCTTCGGCTTATTCAGAACCAATAAAATTCAATTGTCCCTTCTTCCTAGTGTAAAAAATAGCAATGCCCGATTAGGGTTTGTTTTTTTGCTTTTTTTAATTTTTATTAGTAGGCACCTTGGGGTGCCCATGAGTGAGTCTGCCCTGCGTTCACTGAACATGTGGTGTTGTGATAGCTGGTCATGATTTTCTAATGTTTTTCTGCAACTCTAACCATATGTAATTTTGAATTAAATGAAAGTTAAGTACTAAAACGTTTTGCCCAAAGGGAATTCAGATTCTCAATGTGCTTTTAATAACTGTTTGTAAAACATTTAGGAAAATCTATGGCAACACATTTAGGGAAAAAAATCAAATTACTCTTGCCTTAAGATGTTGTTCTAGCGTCTAAACTTCGCGAAACATCCTGTGTGGCCCAATTGTTGAGCTAATCCAGTCAGTAATACTTTAGAATATATTGTATATATGGGACCTGAATTTAATTTGTATAATATCCTTAACAATGCTTCTTTAAGATATGTCCTTAATCCTCACTGAAAATGCTGTGGGTGTTGCAAGCGCAGTCTCATCAAATATTCTGAAAAGTTTCAATTACAGTCTAATTGGGTAGCATTAAAATGACTTGGTAGAATATGATTTGGATCCATTAAAGAAACATTTTGCTTTTTGACAGCAAGTATTAGAGGTTTTGAGATTTTTGCAAAATCTAAAATAAATGTCACCATGTACCTAAAACTCAAGATAACTAAGTATGGCATTCAGTGGCAGCGGGGACAATGGAAAGAACTTTCTGGAAAGCTAATTGGTTGTGTAGACTTTTCTTCTGAAAGCACAATTTGAAAAATGAACTAAAGATTAAATCTGACCTAAATTTCCATTTTTCTCTCACACACATAAATGTCTATGTAGCTAATTTGGGGAAAAAAATTCAAACCCTAACCTTCAATGTTCTGCTTCGAATGTGTGCTAAATCTGAACAGTGAAGTCACCTTTCATCCAGAAAGATGGTGTCCTTGACCGTGGCCAGGCGATAATGAGCTTTTCTTTCTGCCACTTCTGTAATCCTCCCCCAAAGCATCATTAGAATACAACTATCTCACAATGCTTTCCGAGGCATTTCCCTCTATGGCCATGAAAACAGCTACAGAAACTTGTAAGATTTGTAAGCCATGCCCATCAAGAAACAAGTGAAGTACAATGATCTGAAACACAATGGCAGCTAAAGGACTCTTTACCCTGAAAAGATCAGGTTGTCTAAGTGACTGATATGTCAGAACCATCCCCACTGAGGATATGACCAGAATTTTTATCACACACTCATTAAATTACAACTCTGTGTGACTTTATAAGCCCCAACTGACACGGCATCTCTACCAAAGCGACTGTTAATAAGTGACCGGAGATGTGGTGACTCTGTTGGCACCTCGCACACTTCTGTACCATTTGGGTGACGTTCTATTAATGAGGATGTATCTCATTAATGAGAATGTATCCGTCGGTTTTATTGGCATTCCTTTGCCCATCTGTTACGTGATACTTCCTAGTGTTTGTCATGACCAAATAATGATAGATGTTGGAGATGGGTAATACACACGTTATACTTATGTTACGAATTACTTGACAATATCCATAACAAAGGTTTTTGAGGGTATATTTTATTCTTTGAAGTTTCCATACATGCATACAACGCATATTAATCATACCCACCCTCACTATTGTGTTTAAAAATATGCAACCCTTGGGGGGAAGTTTTCTGTATCTGCACGAGTGTTTAGTATAATAGCGTCCAAGTTGCTAATCACGATGCTTTATTTATTTTAGAGCGTGAAACTTGTATGAAATGCTCCCTTTGACATGACTATATGGCCACAAACATCAGTAACAAAAAACAAAAAAAAAATAAAGTTGCTCCAAATACTAACTTTTAGTTGGTCTCTTCCCCTCTTTCTTCTTTACTCCCCCCGCCCTCTCTCTCTTTCTCTTCAGGTAGGATCTGACCATGTAGCCCAGGCTAGTCTGAACCTCAAAATTCTCCTGCTTCAGCTTCCCCAGTCCTGTTATTATATGTTTTTAAGTGTATAACACCACACTGTGTTTAACACTGCTATTTTTCTTAAATGGTCAATTAGGGTACCATTGCATTTTCAATCAGAACACTTACCTACCAGGCTTCTCAAGCCCTCACTCTATGCTCAATGCCCTTTTAAGTACCTAATAAAGGTGACAAAAGCTTCATAAGTATTCTGTTCCTTAATTATCATCAGACCATGAGGGAGATTCTTTTATACCCATTCAGAGGAGAATGTTGAGGTTCACTAAAGCAGGATAACAGCAAAATTCCCTCATTGGAACCAGTGACAAGGACAGAATCTGTCCCTAGGCAGAACTCATGTTTTTAGCCAATTTCTGATCCAAAAAAAAAAAAAGGGAAACACAAAATAAAAATGGTCACAAACTATCTGTAGTGACATGAGACCAGCTTTGCTTCATAAAATTTGCTAAAAATAAATACTTAGTAGCTGTGAAATGTATCGTCTTAATATATACAATATACCTGGGTGTGTTGCTGCAGATATAAGCTCACATCATCTCCAAGGAGGATCAAGCTGGGCGCCACTGGCTTGCAAGCATTCACCAAGACCCTACTAGAATTTTTCCCCTGGTATGAGTCCAAATTCAGGTCTACAACTTCGCAGGCGCTTTCAAAGCATGGTTTTCGTGCAAGGTATATTCATCTTTACCAGGGTTATTTGGGCCTGCTTCCTCTTTACAACCTCAAGCACTGAAATGTGAAAGTGTCTTTAGAGGATAGATTGTATTTCCAAGGTCATTTAGGGATCTGGTCTAAATGTACTATGACGGAACTGGGTTTAGGGTGTTTCTTTAAAGCTCGGTATGTGGGTCTCCTGGACATCTGGGTAGAGATCCCAAGTCTTTCGAGAATGATGGAAAAGAGAAGCTCAGCTTCACAGGCACATGCCTCGGGCAGAGAGGACAAGCAAGAGAAGAAAAGAACAGGGGCAAAGGTTACACATTGCTCACAGCCAAGGGCATACAGGTTACCATGTGGGTGTGGTGACACATGCCTGTAATTGCAACACCAGGGAGGAAGAGGCATGAAGATCAATAAAAGTTGGAAGCCATCTTGACCTACATAGCAAGTTCCAGGCCAACCAGGCTACAGTGTAACACACTATCTCAAAGTCAAAGGGTGAGGGGGGACATCCTCCAGCTCCTCTCCTCTCTAGGTGCTTAGAAGGGAAATTCTTACAGGAGTGGTTATCACTTTAAGTTAACCACCATCTTTAAGAGACTACTAGACAGATATCCTTCTTAGCCCCCAGAATTGCTTGTTGTAGTCTGCTACATATAAAACAAGGATGTAGCAGGAGGAGGGAAGGGGGAAGGGGGGAATCAGGGAAAGAAATCAAAAGGATTGCTAATAGGAATTAGTCTTAATCTATGCCTTGTTTAGTTATCTACTAAGAACTTATCAACAATGAGATTTGATAGAAAGGAATGTATCTGAAGCACCAGGTAGCCCACTGGACAAAGACAATCAATGGAAGAAAATAACAGGGTAAAATGAAGTAACCCTAGCCTTAGCCCTCACCAGCTGCAGCACGCAGGAGAGCAGGCCTGTTCCCCATCTGGGCAGCACACTAGAATTGAACTCTGTTGTTGGGGGTGCAGGTGAGCCAGCCCTGATGGCAGGAGAGCAGAAGAGCTGACCCCACACCCCCTCCAATGCCCCCCCACAGCAATCTGGAGAGAGGACACTGGACCTGGCCCTGGTGGTGTGAGTGTGGGTGACCCAGATCTGAGGACCTGAGAGCAGCAGGACCGGCCCCACTCCTGGCTGCAGGACGCATTAGGTGGGCTAGTCAAGGTGGTGCTGGAAAGCGTACCCCAGTAGTGGCAAGAAGGGAAAGCTGGTGAGCTGACCAGCCCAGGTACCACCCAGGCCCAGAACCAGGCCTGTGAGTTCATCCACCCCATATATGAACTGTTGGAGCCTGTGAAGGGGATGAACTTACAGATCCAAAACGTCAGGATCTCATGACACAGGACAACAACAGGGTAGCCAAGAGGAGCCCCCGTGAGAGCTCATTACCAGTGGTGTAGCAGAAGCCAGAGCCTCAGGCCAGACCATTGACTTGTGGCAAGGAACTCCTGCAAGTAAAGACTAATGGACTAAAGGGTAAACTGAGACTCAGTGGGCCACACTGCAGCTTCCACGGTAAGATCTCTCTCTCTCTCTCTCTCTCTCTCTCTCTCTCTCTCTCTCTCACACACACACACACACACACAGAGAGAGAGAGAGAGAGAGAGAGAGAGAGAGAGAGAGAGAGAGAGAGACTTTCTTGATGTTTTTGTTTTTTTTCTTTGTTTCTTTGTTTTGGTTTTTCTTCTAAATTTGGCTTTGTTTTGGGGGAGGTTAGCAAGAGCAGAGGGCAGAAGTGAGGGAACAGAGAGATAAATGGGATTGGAATGTGTGATGTGAAATCCCCAAAGAATCAATAAAAGTTCAAAAACAATCTTCCTGTTAGTCCAATACTTCCACTCACAAGTGCATATGCCAAAGAAATTAAAACATGTAAGCATAAAGTCTTACAAGCAAATATTCATAACAGAACCGTTTAGAGAGGCTGGAAACCAGAAGTGATCTATGGTGGGATGTTGTTACCAAGTAACAGGAAACAAACTGTTGCTTCACATTTGTCCATGAGTTTCCAAAATGGTATCTTGTGTAAGGAAAGCTGGACAAAAGAAAGACTATGTATTGTTGGATTCCATCCACCCAAAATGAACACACAAAACCTGGGGCGGGGGAGTGGCCTCGTCCTGTGCAGACATAGGAGCTATAAAGCACAACGAACAAGGAAATGTTTTGAAGTGATGGAAGTGTTCTAAACTTGGATCGTGATGGTTGAATAATTTTATCTATTCGTTAAAAGTCATGAAATAGCACAATTATCATTGTCAAATTACATGGCATATATTTATGCCCCAATTAAGCCCTTTAATAATTTTTTAAGTGGTTGAAAAGAGAAAGGAGCATGGAGAGAATAAGACCATGAAATAGAGAAAAGAAAGACATGAACTTGCTAGGAAGTGGTACCCTAGAGAGTGGAGGCAGACACAACTGTCTTGTCGTCTGGGTATTAGTCTTCAATATTTTCATATCAAATTCTGAATTGTGAGAACTCACAGAATGCAGAGATATTTAGGGGTGAGAACATAATTGCAAACACTCTAATCAAATGAATTTTCACAGCGTGGTGATGTTGTTACTGCTTCTCCTGAGTCTCACTGAATATTCGGGTCCTGATTTAGTTCCCATTTCATATTGTCTTTGCACCAATTGAATTATTCCAGAGTTTCGCAACGCCTTCAGCACCTTGCAGTTGAATTCCTATTTTCTTTTTTATTTTAAATTAAAATATAATTACATCATTTTTCTCTTCCCTCCACCTAACCCTTCCCATATGGCCCTCTTGCTCCCTCTCAAAGTTATGGCCTCTTTTTCGTGTGTGTGTGTGTCTGTGTGTGTGTGTCTGTATGTGAAGTAAGAGACCTAGAAAGCATTTAAGTACTGTGGGTGTGAGCGAGTATTGTGTTCTGCAATGCTTGCTCAATTATCACACTTTGCTAAGAACACTTCTGGAATACTGCCTTTTGGGCTCTTGAACTTGAGTCTCTAAAATTATCCACGAACTTTTAAGAAACAGAGACATTCAGGATGCACCATAAAAAGGAAGCAAGTGCCTATGGCAGTGTAACCGCTGGAAAACCAACGTCCCACGGACCCTAACTGCCTGTCAGTTGAGTATAGCTCAATCTAGCTGAGAAGTTTTTTTTTGTTGTTGTTTTTGTTTTTTTTGAAATCTGAAAGAGACACAAATGGTTAAAGAAAGAATTAAACGAGTTAACAAATGCGACATGTGATCTAGGCAGCTTCACAAGACCAAGGGAAGCCTCACCCTCCTAGGAGAGGGAGCACTCACTCTTGCTTTGCTTAGCCAAGCTCAACATAGAGATATTTAAAGACATGAGTCCCCAAATGGCTGTTTCTTTCCTCATGACAAAAGGATTCTAAATATTTTTTTTTTCGTTTGTGAAAAGAAAATACTAACAAAAGACAGTTGTAGACATTTTGTAATTCTTTTTAGAAAAAACTGAGAACACATAGCTAATTCTCTGCAGCTGAAGTGTCATGGAGCAGCCACACTAATAGGCTCTGCCCGGGGACTCCTAATTACATCCACTGCCTTTCTGTCACGGACGCTAATTTCCATCAACTTCGAGAAAAGGCTGGATGTCTTCTGGATTTTTCAAGCAGGCAAAGTTTAAGGATTTCAACGATTTCTAACTAATCCTAATTTTTATAACCGGCAATTTTACATTCTCGTAACGGGCGGCCTTGCAGTGTTACATGGTACTGAATCGGAAACACCATGTTGTCGTTCCTGTGCACGTCAATACTCATTTTATCAAGATGGCTGGCGAGTCCGCCTTCGAAACTGTTGTTCATTAGACTATTTTTGTTCTTGATGTATACTCTAGGGTTACTTCTGAAAATTAAGTCCATATAGCCGTCAAGTCAAATTCTCTAAGTCAAAATTCTATTCAAAGGATTTTTCAGAAGATCGGCTTCCGGCTCATCTTCTAACTTGCTAATTCCACAATTTAAAACAAAATGTTGTTTTGCTACTCTTTTATTATAATTGTGTTACACAAACTTCCTGCATTGTTCCCAGCATGAAATCGGAAGGCATACATTTCAAATGAATCTTCTCTGCATCCTCTGCCGCACGATTGAATAAAGAAACACAATGCAACAGAGCCTAGTTTACAAACGCCAGACTTGCAAAGATCCCCTACGTATAAACGGCCACAGCTGCCCTGCCCTACCCATGCCCAGGCCATGTGCTGTCTCCGCTATGGAATATGTTGTGGGAAAGCTCAGAACTTCTGAAAGAATGTGGAATCCTAAGGAGCAGATGACACTATTCAGAGATGACAGAGCAGAAGGCTGACTCAATCTGTTCCCTGATCACAAATTTCCTCCACCACAAATCGCAAGAAGTCTGGTTTATCTCTTTATCGTAGTGCCTAATAGTCTTCAAATTACAAATCTCTTTGAATTATCAAGCTTCTGTAAGATGCAAATTCCTCCCAGAGAAGTAATTATATTGTTTAATTAAGTCAGATCGCATTGTTCATAATACCTCAGTTTAAGTGTGATGAAGGATTACAAGGGAGTCCTGGGAGAGCACAGGAGCAGCTGTTGTCGTGACACCTACGGTGGCATGGCAGGAGCAGTAAGGATTCACTACGGGTGCACCTTCCCCAAGAACTCCATGTGGCTGGCCTCCCTTAATGCTCAAAAAGTCTGGGGAGGAATTTCAGATAGAGAAAGTAGTAGTTTTCAAAGTTTTTTCAGCCTCACTAAATCCAACATACATGCTCTTGCACACACACACATACAAACACTGTCACGCACAGCACATATGCATGCACACACATGGGCATATACACAAGTAAAGTATCTGTTCATTAGCTAATTTAATTGTAAACATTTTACAATCTGTATATGCATCAAATCATCACATCTTATGCCTTGAAAAATATATATACATATATGTGTACATATTATATATGTATGCATGTATGTATTTATTTATTTATGTATATGTGTATGTATGTGTATCTGTATCTATAAAATCCTGGTTAGGGGCTAGAGAGATGGCTCAGTGGTTGGGAGCACTGACTGCTCTTCCAGAGGAGCCGGGTTCAATTCCCAGCACCCATATGGCAGCTCAAAACTGTCTAAAGAGCCAGTTGCAGGAGATCTGACACCTTCACACCAATGCACATAAAATAAAGTTAAATAAACAATAAAAATATTAAAATAAATAAAATCCTGGTTAGTTTTTTGTCAACCTAACACAAACTCGAGACAGCTGGGAAGAGGAAACCTCAGTTGAGAAAATGCTTCCATCAGATTAGGGCAAGTCTGTAAGAGTGTTTTCTTCATTAATGATTGATGTGAGAAGGCTCAGCCCACTGTGGGAAGTGCACCTCATGAGCAGATGGTCCTGGCTTATATAAGGAAGCAAACCAGTGAGCAGTGTTCCTCCATGTTCTCTGCTTCAGTTCCTGCCTTGAGTTCCTGCCCTGAATTTCCCTCATGGTGAACTATAACAATAAGCTGGACGAACCCTCTCCTCTCCAAGCTGCTTTTGGTCATGGTGTTATCACAGCAATAGAAAACAAACTAAAATATGTATTATATTATTATATATATTTGTGAAAAAGATAGTCTAACCCCAATCACAAAACAAAAACAAAGTTAAAACAGCCCGTTTCTAGAGCAAGGTCAGATATTTAATTCTGCACTTACTTGCTGCCTGCCGTACTTAAGCATCATTTGTGCCGTGGTTTCTCATGATGTAGAGCTGGTATTTTCCAGATTCATCTTCCAGAACTCTCTGCATTGTTCTATGGGCCCTGACCTCCACGCTTTCCTCGGGTTCCCGAAACCTCTAGCTTCTGACTAGGGTTACCGTATAAGAGGCAATGTCCAGAAGAGACCAAACAACGGAAGCAATCTGAATAATCATTCTCTCTCTGTCTGTCTGCTGGTCTAGCTTGGCTGGAGTATGTTCCTTTCTCACAATCACTCCCGGGAAACAACCCCTCTAAGGCTGGAAGCTGAGGTCTCAGCTCCCTCTTTCTGACCCGAGTTCTCAAGCTCGGGATGCTTCTCCGTCTCCTGGTAACACCCTGTGATACACACCTTTGCCACAGTTCTGTCATTGGACTGTCATCAAAGTGGACCACATTTCCAGCTGAGACCTTGATTTTTACAGACCATTGCAAAGTTGTAAAATGCTGAGGAGGAAGACCAAGGCAGACTAGAAGAGTCTACCTGGCATCATATTCCACGTATATTGAGCAAGCCCTCCCCGGTCTGAGCATGAGTCTGAGTAAGCTTAAAGAGAGACAGTGTGGAGAGTAGGCAGCACAGTGAGTGAGAGGCACAGGCTCCCAGTCCCAGTACCTTGGTGTAGTAGTTCCATATCCTGGAGAAAGTCTCCTTTAGAAGTCTGTTTCTTCATCTGCAAAGCAGCCAAAATAAAGTCTTCCTCCAGCTTCTTCAGACCAAATGAGGGGAATACACAAGGAACCTGAATTGGGCCAAGCTTGATGCATGTCCTTAATACATGGTGTGTGGTTATTGTGTTTGTTGTGTTCTACATGCGGCTGTCCCCAAATATGGCCAATGACAAAAATAAGTTTCCTGGGAGTCTTGCCCCCTCTTTGATCTGTCTGTCGCCAACTGTCCACGGTACTCCTGAATAATCCACAGATGAAAGCATCAAACAGATCACATCTTTGTCCCTGAAGAGCTCTGGTGGACAAGACAGTGACACTCAGGTTGCTGATAGAGATATCAAACGTTGCCAAAAACTCTAGATGAATGATTTAGGAGTAGATGGTGATAAATCTACAGAAGTTTACACTCCAAGAAATTCGTGTCTGATTTAAGAGATCGTACTGATTCAACAGGGACTAGAGAGCCTTTGCCCCATTTCAAGTGGCACTGAAAAATACATTTTGCCCACATTGAAAATCTGGACTTAACATCTCTACCAATGTGATTATTGCAATCTCAGGAATATTTGTTAAACAAAAAAGCAAACAAACAAAACCCCTGCTTTTTAGTTTCAGCACCTTTTTGGGCCTCTGGGGAAGAAATAATACAGTATCATGCATAGTTCTTTTCCAAGTACTTAAAGTGGTGTTTCCATTAAAAGACCTGTTTGGCAAGAGGTACCCTTCCTGATAAGATGCCATGTGTCATTTTTTAAATGTAATGTTCCTACTTGGATAAGGCATGTGTCTGTGTATACTTGCAACAGGAAGGGAGCTAAGGCCTTTGGGAGACATCACAGTGTTCTACCAAAGAATGACCTCCACCAAATCAGGCAAGAGATCTGGATTCAAGATCAAGTTCCATACCTCACCAGGATCTGGATATCCCTTCTGGCATTAACATTCTGTGTTTTATGTCTCCAGTGTATTAAACCATGTCCAAAGGGGGATAATAAAAATGAAAGAAATTCATGTCTGTATTTGAGTACAGTTCTTTGATGTAGAATTGATGACCAAAAACTGAAATTCTCATTGGTTAACAGATTTACAAGGTGGGAAGCGTTAGTCTTCTTCTCAAAAGAAATCCATCTCTCTCATGAACATGGATGCAAAAATACTCAATAAAATATTAGCAAACTGAATCCAAGAACACGTAAAAAAAATCATCCACCATGATCAAGTTGGCTTCATCAAATGCACAACATACGAAAATCTATTAATGTAATCCATCATATAAATGAACAGAAAGAAAAAAACCACATGATCATTTCATTGGATGCTGAAAAAGCATTCGACAAAATCCAACACCCCTTCGTAATAAAGGTCTTGGAGAGATCAGGGATAAAAGGAACATACTTAAATATAATAAAAGCAATAAACAGCAAGCCATCAGCCCACATGGATTAAATGGAGAGAAATTCAAAGTGATTCCACTAAAATCTGGAACAAGACAAGGCTGCCCACTCCCTCCATATCTCTTTAAAATTGTTCTTGAAGTTTTGTCTATAAGAAAAAGACAACAAAGGGAGATCAAGAGGATTCAAATCAGAAATGAAGAAGTCAAGCTTTGGTTATTTGCAGATGATATGATAATATGTGTGTGTGTGTGTGTGTGTGTGTGTGTGTGACCCAAAAAAAACTCAGAGAACTCCTACACATGATAAATACCCTCAGTGATTTGGCAGGATACAAGATCAACTAAAAAAAATTAGTAGCCCTCCTATATACAAATAATAAAAAACTTAGAGGAAAATCAGAGAAACATTACCTTTCACAATAGCCACAAATAACATAAAATATCTTGCGGTAACACTAGCCAAAGAAGTGAAAGACCTAGTCAACAAAAATTTTAAGTCTTTGAAGAAAGAAATTGAAGAAGATACGAGAAAATGGAAAGATCTCTCATGCTCTTGGATAGGTAAGATCAACATAGTAAAAATGGCAAGCCTACCAAAAGCAATCTATAGATTCAATGCAATCCCCATCAAAATTGCAACATAATTCTTCACAGACCTTGAGAGAACAATAATCAACTCCATATGGAAAAACAAAAATCCCAGGATAGCCAAAACAATCCTTCATAATAAAGGAACTTCAGGAGGCATCAGCATCCCTGACATCAAGCTCCATTACAGAGTTACAGTAATAAAACCAACTTAGTACTGACATAAAAACAGAGGTTGACTAATGGAATCAAATTGAAGACCTGGATATTAATCCACACACCTATCAACACCTGATTTTTGATAAAGAAAATAAAATTATGCAGTGGAAAAAAGAGAGTATCTTCAACAAATGGTGCTGGCATAACTGGACGTCAACATGTAGAAGAATGAAAATAGATCCATATCTATCACCATACACAAAACTCAAGTCCAAATGGATCAAAGACCACAATATCAATCTGAACACACTGAACCTGATAGAAGAGAAAGTGGGAAGTACTCTACAACACACGGGCACAGGAGATCACTTCCTACGTATAACCCCAGCAGCACAGACATTAAGGGCAACATTAAAAAAATGGGACCTCCTGAAACTGAGAAGCTTCTGTAAAGCAAAGGACACTGTCATTAAGACAAAAAGGCAACCTACTTACTGGGAGAAGATCTTCACCAACCCCGCAACAGACAAAGGTCTGATCTCCAAAATATATAAAGAACTCAAGAAACTATACTTGAAAATCCTAATTAACCCAATTAAAAAATGGGGCACTGAACTGAACAGAGAATTCTCAACAGAAGAAGTTCAAATGGCCCAAAGACACTTAAGGTCATGCCAACCTCCTTAGCCATCAGGGAAATGCAAATAAAAACAACTTTGAGATACCATCTTACACCTGTCAGAATGGCTAAAATCAAAAACACCAATGATAGCCTTTGCTGGAGAGGATGTGGAATAAGGGGTACACTCATCCATTGCTGGTGGGAATGCAAACTTGTGGAACCACTTTCGAAAGCAGTGTGGCAGTTTCTCAGGAAATTTGGGATCAACCTACCGCAGGATCCAGCAATACCACTCTTGGGAATATACCCAAAAGATGCCCTACCATATTACAAAAGCATTTG
The DNA here is from genome assembly GCF_018167655.1 of Microtus oregoni. Taxonomy (NCBI): domain Eukaryota; kingdom Metazoa; phylum Chordata; class Mammalia; order Rodentia; family Cricetidae; genus Microtus; species Microtus oregoni. The sequence continues at coordinate 14,118,204 of NW_024543069.1, read as the reverse complement.
TTCAACTATGTTCATAGCAGCATTATTTGTAATAGCCAGAACCTGGAAACAACCTAGATGCTCTTCAATGAAAGAATGGATGAAGAAAGTGTAGAATATATACATATTAGAGTACTACTCAGTGGTAAAAAAACAAGGACATCTTGAATTTTGCATGCAAACGGATGGAAATAGAAAACACTATCCTGAGTGAGGTACCCAGACCCAAAAAGATGAACATAGGATGTACTTACTAATAATTCGTTTCTAGCCATAAATAAAGGACATTGAGCCTATAATTTGTAATCCTAGAGAAGCTAAATAAGAAGGTGAACCCAAAGAAAAACATATAGCCATCCTCCTGGATATTGGAAGTAGACAAGATTGCCAGGCAAAAATTGGGAACTTGGGGGTGGGGTGGGATGGGGGTAAGGAGAAATGAGGAGAGAAAAGTGACAAGAGAAGGATGGAGGGAACTTGGGAGAATGGGATGGCTGGCATAAAGGAAGGGTGGATATGGGAGCAGGGAAGTATATATCCTAATTAAGAGAGCCATCTTAGAGTTGGCAAGAGACTTGACTCTAGAGGGGCTCCCAGGTGTCTAGGGAGATGTCCCCAGTTAGTTCCTTGGGCAGCTGAGGAGAAGAAACCTGAAATGGCCCAATCCTATTGCCATACTGATGAATATCTTGCATATGACCATAGAACCTTCATCTGGTGATGGGTGGAGATAGAGACAGAGACCCACATTGGAGCACCGGACTGAGCTCCCAAGGTCCAAATGAGGAGCAGAAGGAGGGAGAACATGAGCAAGGAAGTCAGGACCACGAGGGGTGCACCCACCCACTGAGAGAGTGGGGCTGATCTATTGGGAGCTCACCAAGGCCAGCTGGACTGTGACTGAAAAAGCATGGGATAAAACCGGACTCTCTGAACATGGCAGACAATTAGGGCTGATGAAAAGCCAAGGACAATGGCACTGGGTTTTGATCCTACTGCATAAACTGGCTTTGTGGGAACCTAGCCTGTTTGGATGCTCACCTTCCTAGACCTGGATGGAGGGGAGAGGACCTTGGACTTCCCACAGGGCAGGGAACCCTGACTGCTCTTTGGACTGGAGAGGGAAGAGAGAAGGAGTGGGTGGAAGGGGAGAGGAGTGGGGAGAGGAGGAGGGAAATGGGAGGCGGGGAGGAGGCGGAAATTTTTTCAATTAAAAAAAAAAATACCTTGATGTCAAACATGGGAAAAAAAGAAAATATTGGCAGATATTTCACTAGAGAAATGATGCGAGATTACTAACCATGTGACAACTCAATCATTGTCATTAAACATGATCACCTGTATAATTCACAAATAAACTGCTATGTGATTATCTTCAAATCCTTAAGAGACTTAATATTTTAAAATATACGTTAGTAGTAGTTGTATTTGGTAGCAATCACTAATAGGAACAAATTTCCTGTTGAATTTGAATTAGATGATAACCTGGATATTAATCATACAAGGCACTAATAACAAGAACTCTAAATAAAAGCTATTGGCATATGCAAAACTCAGGGATTTTACATACATACCTACATGCATACCCATATGTGGGTATGCATGTAGGTATGATGTATGTGAATTTTTTGAAACAGTTTCTCTGAATAACTTTGGTGCCTGTCCTGAAACTATTTCTTTTTGACTAGACTTGCCTTAAACTTAAAGAGATCCAGCTGCCTCTCCCTCCCAAGTTCTGGGATTAAAGGCCTACATCACCACCACCTGTCTATTTCTCTTAAGATAGTAAACAGTGCCGGGTGTGGTACCACATGCGTTTAATCCCAGGGATGGGGGACCGAGGAAGACTGATTTTTATGAGTTCTAGGCCAGCCTGGTTCTAGGACAGAGTTAGTTCCAGGACAACCAGAAACCCTTGTCTCGAAAAAACAAATAAACAGTGATGTTTTGAATGAATAATTAAAAAGCTGAGGAGTCCATATAAGTTCAAAAATTAGTAAACAAAATTAGTGTTTCTGCTAAACTAAATTTACTCTCTGGGTCACAGTGAGTAAATACTCATGTATCTATGATAAATGATTAGAAACAAGAAATAAAAACCATCTAGAAAACATGAAAACACCAGGATAGCCAAAACAATCCTATACAATAAAAGTACTTCCGGAGACATTACCATCCCTGACTTCAAACTCTATTAGAGAGCTACAGTATTGAAAACAGCTTGGTATTGGCATAAAAACAGAGAAGTTGACCTATGGAATTGAATAGAAGACCCGGATATTAACCCGCAAACCTATGAACACCTGATTTTCGACAAGGGAGCTAAAAGTATACAATGGAAGAAAGAAAGCATCTTGAACAAATGGTGCTGGCATAACTGGATGTCAACCTGTAGAAGAATGAAAATAGATCCATATCTATCACCATGCACAAAACTCAAGTTCAAATGAATTTAAGACCTCAATATAAATCTGACTACACTGAACCTGATAGAAGAGAAAGTGGGAAGTAGTCTTCAATGCATGGGCATAGGAAACCACTTCCTAAATATAACCCCAGTAGCACAGACACTGAGAACAACAATAAATAAATGGGACCTCCTGAAACTAAGAAGCTTCTGTAAAGCAAAGGACACTGTCACTAAGACAAAAAGGCAGCCTATTGAATGGGAAAATATTTTCACCAACCCCACATCAAACAGAGGACTGATCTCCAAAATATATAAAGAACTTAAGAAATTAGACATCAAAATTCTAAATAACCCAATTAAAAAATGGGGTACAGAACTAAACAGAGAATTCTCAACAGAAGAATCTCAAGTGGCCAAAAGACACTTAAGGAAATGTTCAACATCCTTAGCCATCAGGAGAATACAAATCAAAACAACTCTGAGATACCATCTTATACCTGTCAGAATGGCTAAGATCAAAACCACCAATGATAGCTTATGCTGGAAAGGATGTGGAGTAAGGGGAACACTCACCCATTGCTGGTGGAAATGCAAACGTGTACAACCACCTTGGATATCAGTAAAAAAGTTTCTCTGAAAATTGGGAATCAACCTAACTCAGGATCCAGCAATACCACTCTTAGGCATATACACAAAGATACTCAATCATACTAAGGCATTTGTTCAACTATGTTCATAGCAGCGTTATTTGTAATAGCCAGAACCTGTAAGCAACATAGATGCCCCTCAACTAAAGAATGGATAAAGAAAGTGTGGCACATTTACACATTGGAGCACTACTCAGCAGTTAAAAAAATCTTGAATTTTGCATGCAAATGGATGGAATTCGAAACACTATCCTGAGTGAGGTAACTCAGACCCTAAAATATGACTATGGTATATACTCACTCATAAGTGGATAAACAAAGGATATTGAGCATATAGTTCATGATCCCAGAGAAGCTAAGTAATAAGGTGAACATATATAGATCCGCCTGGAAAGTTGAAACATACAAAATTGCCTGACAGAATTGGGAGCAAGGGGTGGGGGAAGAAGGGGAGGGTGAGGAGAACTTAAGGAAATGGGATAGTCGAAAATGAGGAAGGACAGAGACGAGAACAAGCAATGAGATATCTTGATTGAGGAAGTCATTATACGGTTAGCAAGAAACCTGGCTCTAGAGAAATTCCCAGGAATCCACAAGGATGACCCCAGCTAAGACCCTAAGCAATAGAGGAGAGGGGGCCTGAACTGGCCTTGCCCTGTAGTTAGACTGATGAATATGTTAAATGTCACCATAGAACCTTCATCTAGCAACTGATGGAAACTGAGGCAAAGATCCACATCAGAGCACTGGACTGAGCTCCCAAAGTCAAGATGAAGAGCAGGAAGGATGAGAATATGAGCAAAGAGGTCAAGACCATGATGGGGACACCCACTGAAACAGTTTACCTGAGCTATGGGAGCTCACCAACTCTAGCCGGACTGGGAAGGAACAAGCATAGGACCAAACTAGACCCACTGAATGTGACTGACAGTTGCATGGCTGGGGAATACTGAGGTGCCACTGCCAGTGGCACCAGGATTTATTTCTGCTCTAAGTACTGGCTTTTGGGGAAACTATTCTCTTTAGATGCTACCTTGCTCAGCCTATATATAGTAAGGAGGGCCTTGGACCTTCCCCAAAGCAATGTGCCTTACTCTCTATGAGGACTGGATGAGGGTGGGGTGGGAGGGTATGTGGAGGGAATCAGAGAAGGGGAGGGAGGGAGAACTTGGATTGGTATGCATAATGAAAAAAATAGCTTTTCTTTTTAAAAAAAAAAGAAAGAAAAAGAAATTCATCTCTGATGATCACTTAGACGACCCCTCCAAAAAAATGTTTACTTCTGATTGGTGTAAAAAGCAAGCTATGGAGGAGACAGACACCTGTAGTGCTGAAGAAAATGAAATTTATTGACAGAACAGTAATTGTGTCCTGGTTTCTAGCCACTGCCTGTGGACAATAGCTAGCATCCAAAGAGATATCCACATCTACCAAATAATGTTAACTCTTCCTCACAAGCCTGATGTAAGAAACACAAAAGATGTAAGTATATTTTATGCAAGTTAAAACTTTGTGTGAACCATTGTTCCAGTTGAGCAGAAGGGGGCATTCTTCATTCATATATATATATATATATATATATATATATATATATATATGAGAAAATAGTTCAAGAAGGATATAAAACTTGAAATAATTGCTGTAGCTAGGAGCTCTACAAAGTAAAAGAAAAGAAAACTAATGATATCTGTTATTTATTAAGTGCCTCGTATAGGCTATTTGCCCTGTACACACTCCCCAAATTCTTACCATAGACCTACAAAGTATTTGTTATTCCTATTTTCCAGAAGAGGAAGCAGGCTTAGAGAGGCCATCTGATTTTCCCAAGGGCATATGCAGAGAGGTCTGAGCTTAGACTTGAACTCAACAATGCCTGACCTAAATACACCACATCCTTTCACTTAATATAAAATGCAATCTTGTAGCAGACATCAGCTGGGATGTGCATGAGGAAAATTCTACGAATCTTGCAGTTTTAAATTAAGTGTCATTGGGAGATTTAGAAATAAGAATAACAATAATAATAATGAACTCTATACCCATAATATACAGAGAACCCTTTTATTTTTGCCTAGCACATACTTGCTCCCCACAGACTTCCTCAATTAACCTGTAAAAGCCTCATGAGGAGAAGTTCCTGCCACTTTGCAGATAAAGAAACATACTTCAAAGGTTGAGACACTGGCCCGAGGATATTTGGTCCCTCTGCAGAGGGGCTGGAATTGGAAGCCAGGTGTTCCTTGCTCAAGATACTGAACGCTCTCTCATCTTCATGGAAACCTTCATCCTTATGTTTAATCCTTATGTTGAGACAGTGCACATAACTCAGACATGAGCTAAAAGGTCCAGCAGCCTCTTCCAGAGCTCAGATTTCCTCAGTCTGCATGGCCAGCGGGTCCGTTCCTGCATTCACTAGGTCTTTACTAAGACCCTCTTGCTGCTTCATTCGTTCCTGCACATCTTTCAAAACCCAGCTCAGATCTCATCTCCCAGTTCATCTGTGCTCAGTAAAATCAGTACAGATATTTGACCTACTAAACCCCTTCTGCTGGACTCATGCATGTTTATGGTTAACCATACACCACAACAGAGTCCTAAAGTCTTGCTTTTCTGTTGTGTGCTAAAGCAGCATGCTATACCGGAGTCACTATGACCTTAAGCAGGTCACTTAAACTCTCTGAACCTCAGTTTTCACATCTTCATATCCATGTTCTCGAAGGTCTCCATAATTGTAAAAATATAGTCTCCAAAATGACTACTGGGACCCATGGGTGACAAGGCTGGAACATGGCTGGAGGTGATCAATGCACACTATACACATACAGAAATTCCACATGGAATGTCATTAAATTCCGTGATTAATACACATTTGTAAAAACCTATGTGAAAAAAATGCGTCTCTACTTTTCTAAGTTTTGAACTCTCAAGAGGAGGGAAAGTTACTTAGAAGTTTGTATTTGGGTTTTTGTTCCCATAATGTCAGAGAGAAGGCACTGAATATGTGTCTGTCATGGAAGAATAAGCACACTTTATGGATGAAAACATGTGTTGCAGGCTGTGAACAAAAATAATAACCTGATCATATCCAATAACAAGGAATTCAGGAAGAAAAGAATGGCAAGAAAGAACTAAGTAAATCGTAACAGTCTAGATGAGGATTTGGCAAAATAGGATGAAGCTATCTTATTTGCTATAAAAGTATAACCTATTTGTTATATGTAAAGCAACTGTTTTCAATGGCTAAGGTAAAAATGGTCCAATGACTTAGAATTCACAGCACATAGGCCGATGTTCATACAGATGAGAATTCACCCTTGTTATCTGTAAGGGGGAAACCAAATTGCTCACTGTGCTTTGGTGCTTTGCCACGTTTTAACAAATGCTAAAGAAAATTCATTACCATATAAAATTGCCTTCTCTAGCTAGATCTATCCCCATGTTTTCAGAGAAGAGGTGATTGAGATTGTATGGGAAAGGAATAAAAGAATGGACAAGCAGTAAAGAGCCATGACTCATTTAGAAAAAAAAAAAAGAACAAAATGATTTTTGTTTCTAGGATAAAAGAGTGGGAGACCTAACTCTGTACCTCATCTGCTGCAGCTCTAGGAAAAGTGGCCCCTACACCATGCCTGGGCAACACAGTAGAGCTGGCCCTGAAGGTGTAGGTGTGGGAGATCTAACCCTTGGGACCTGAAATCAGAAGGGCTGGGCCCTCCCCTTGCTCATTGCTGCAAAGGGTGAGCTAGCCAAGGCAACACAGAAGACCTCTTACCCTGGTGGAGGACAAGGGAGAGCTGGTGAGCTAACCGACCCTGAAACTACCCAGGCTTAGAACCACGGTTATGGCTCAGTCCACCCCAATATCCATCCATCTGTGATCTGCCACAGTGCATGAAGGGACCTGCCCTGCAGATCCAAAGCTGCAGGATTTCCACAACACACGACAACAGCAGGATAACCAAAATGAGTTCCTGTGAAGGCCCAGCATCGGTAGCGTAGCAGAAACCAGAGGCCTCAAACCAGCCAACGATTCTTTGCAATGAACACTTGCAAGAAAAGATAGATGAACAAAAGAGCTTACTGCGGGATTTACTATGTCATATTACATCTTCCATGATGAGTCATCCCCCCTTTCTTTTCTTTATTCTCTGAAATTTTATTGGGGGGGGGGTGCTGCAAGGGCAGAGGGTGGATACACAGGGACAGGAAATTAATGGAATTGAGATGTGTCATGTGAAAGGCACTAAGAATAAATTTTTAAATGTAAAAAGAAACGACTGTCTCTTTTACATCCACCCAAATATTTTTCTGAAAACAAATGCAAAGACAGCAGCGTGGGAAGATGTCTTCCAAAGTTACCTTGCAGAGTTACCAGCTTCGTTGAGAAGCACGCATACTAGTTTCCTTTCTGTTTCTATGACAAACACCAGGACTAGAGGCAATTTTCTCAGAAAGAGGTTTACTTCATCTTACACTTCCAGCCAGTCTGAGGGAAGTTAGGACCAGAGCACAAGCAGAAACTGACGCAGCAATCATGGAGGGATGCTGCTTACTGGCTGGCTTCCATTGGCTTGTTCACTTTGCTTTCTTATTAAATGGTCCAGACCAACTTGCCTACAGATGGTGCTGCCACAGTAAGATGTGCCCCCCCCCACAACCCATCAATCATTAATCAAGACAATTCCCCACAGACATGCCCAAAGGCCAATCTGACACAGGCAATTCCTCAACTGAAACTCTCTCTTCCCAGGTGACACTAGTTTGTGTCAAGCTGACAGTAAATACTAACCCAGTATAGCTTGGTAGGATAATGATTAATAGTTCTTAAACATTCCAAATCTTCCTGAATGCATCTTTATTCATTATCCCCTATAGGAATCCCTACGAAGATATTGTGAAATAATTTTCAATACTATGCCCTTTTTATTGAAATGTAACACATGCCAGGATATTCATCCTTTTTAAAGTGAGCAGTTAAGAGGTTTTAGTATATTCACAAATTTTCCAGTTCTGTAGTGGTTACCTCTCAAATGTGCCTTACAAAGATATTGTGAAATAATTTTCTATATTATGTCCTTTTTATTGAAATATAATGCAGGCCAAGAAATTCATCCTTTTTAAAGCGTACAGTTAAGAGATTTTACTATATTCACAAATTGTCCAATTCTGTAGTGGTTGCCTCTCAAAATGAGCATTTACCTGGAACCTTCAGCTGTGACCTTATTTTGAAAAGGAGTTGCTGCCAATGCCATTAAAAATAATCACAAAATAAATTCATCCTGGATTATTCTGTGGATCACAGACCAAATATCAAGTGTTCTTATTTTTTTTTTTTTTGGTTTTTTCGAGACAAGGTTTCTCTGTGGTTTTGGAGCCTGTCCTGGAACTAGCTCTGTAGACCAGGCTGGTCTCGAACTCACAGAGATCCGCCTGCCTCTGCCTCCCGAGTGCTGGGATTACAGGCGTGCGCCACCACCGCCCGGCTCAAGTGTTCTTATAAGAGGGGAAGACACAAATGAGAAGAAACATGGAAGAAAGGGTAGTGTGGTTGTGGAGGCTTGTTGTAAGAGGCCACTTGTTCATTTTCCAGTCACCCAGACTCCCAAAATAATCACACAGAAACTATATTATTTGCAATACTATTTGGCCAATAGCTTAAGCATATTGCTACCTAGTTCTTATATTCTAAACTAACCCATCTCCATTAATCTATGCATCACCACGAGGTCATGGCCTACCAGCAAATTTCAGCAGGCTGCTGTGGAAGTGTCTGTCTCTGGCCGCTACAAGGTTTCTTGTGACTACAACTTCTTTCTCCCAGCATTCAGTTTAGTTTTCCCCATCTATCTATATTCTGCCTTGTGCAGGCCTCAGCCACTTTCTTTATTAACCAATGGTATTCACAGCATAGAGAGGGGAATGTAAGAGATAGCCAATAAGAAGCTAGAGCTAATAGGGAAAGAAGTGATTTAATTAATACAGATTTTGTGTGATTATTTTGGGGCTGAACAGCCAGGAACAAACAAGTAGTTCCCTATAACAAATTGGCAATCCAACATGTGCTATCTAAATCCACATAAAACCTGAGAGGGCTTGGAAAGGAATTCTAGACACTAAAGAACAAACTTGAGCTGCATTTTTATCCTGATGGGCTCTGCTCTCTGGTGGCATCACAAAGCTCCTTTAAGAGAGGTCTTCCTGATTCAGTAGTAGCAAAAAAAGCAACAACAATAAAAAAAATAAACTACACAGTTTCAAAATGGGCCTATGCTGGCAATGGGAACTCTGGCTCTTTCAGAAGGCTGAGCCTTTAAATGGGGTTTGTGGGCAGTGTGCTGCAAGTTACTTGGTGGCAGCATAGGACAGCTGGTTACCAGAGTTAAGGTGGTGAGGACAACTCCCAAGCAGCCTTAGTACTATCCAAGCCATTTAACATTTTAAGAAGTGGTCCTGGTCAAAAAAGGATTATAGATGCACAATAAAGACAAATTCAGATGAAAAAGACCTCTAAATGGTCACAGTGTTGGATAAATGTATGTAGGCTTGGGAGAAAGAAGAAAAAGAGTGTGGAGAGTTGGAAAAGAAGTAAATAGTTTAAAAATAAATAAATAAAACAAAGTCCTTAATGAGACAAAGTACAGACAGTCATAGATTAAAAGGAGTAAAGAAAAATAAGCCACATAAAGATGGAATATACACAGAGAGACTGAATTATTTATATTATTGTGTTTTCTTTAAATTTTTTGATTGTAAAGGAAGTACAGAGAGACAGTTCATTGTATGGGCTGCTAAGCTAAACCAGCATAGATATTTTAAAGGTACTATATCTTCATAATTTGGGTCTAAGTATTTGTTGCTTTGGAGAAGAAGTTCCATCCATCAGACCCTGAAAGCTACAAGTCCCATTCTGCCCCCAAACCCTCCTATCCCTACCCCACCCCAACAACCTCAGTGGAACTCTGAAACACAGCATGCTCCTATACAGAGAGGACCAAGAGAGGAACTCTGAAGTGCAAGCTGTGATTGCACAGAGTGGACCAAGAAAGCTAGCCAAGAGAGCAGACCAAGAGGGGCCTCAGTGGCTCCCTGAGACACAGAGAGTGACAGTACAGAGCAGATGAAGAACAGTTCCCAAAGTCAATGCAAGGATTGGACCAAGAGGCAAAGACACTGCCAGCACCAATTGAAAGAAGAGATGGGCAGGTATCATGCAAGAATTCATCCAACAACCTAAAAAGCAACATGGTAACGGCAGAACCCAGTGGTCACAGAACAGGAAGACCTTGATCATCCTAAACCAGAAGAAGCAGAAAAAAAATGATTTTAAACACAACTTACGAGGATGATGGAGACTTTTAAAGAGGAAATGAAAAATTCCCTTAAAGAAATGGAGAAAGACAAACAAAAAAGTGGAAGAAATCAATAAATCTCTCTGAGAATGTGTCTTCTAGAAACGACTTTAACAATACAGCTGCCTAAACAAAACCTGAACAAGTGAAACACTAATTGACATGCTATGTATAAGTGGGAAATATCAGTGAGCTCCACCCCAAGATTAAGAACTACAGGCATTTAAGGATCCTGAAGGTAGGAGAAGTATTCTCCCCCAGTGGTGACCCCCTAATCAGTTATCCAATACCACATGGCCAGCCCTGAAATCATGTACATATATACATGTAAGCAACGCTAATTGGAATCAGCGGGTTATAAATATAAATACATATATATATATATTATGTATGTGTGTATAATACATGTGTATGTATATGTATGATTGATTACGTATCAATTAAGGAAATATTAATCTCCTAATAACTAGAGGCTATGATCAACTTTGCTTTTCTACCCACCAGGAATATTGAATTATTTTTCTTTGTCTTCAATTTTATTGCTTTTTCTTTGTATATTTTGAAACGTTGTGAGCATATATGCCAAAACCATGACCAAAAAAAAAAAACCAAGTTGGTGAGGAAAGGTTTATTTGACTTACACTTATATTGCTGTTCAGCGTTGAAAGAAGTCAGGAGAGGAACCCAAACAGGGGAGGAACTCGAAGCAGGAGCTAATGCAGAGGCCACGGAGGAGGACTGCTTACTGGCTTACTCTCCGTGGCTTATTCAGCCTGTTTTCTTATAGAACCCAGGACCACCAGCCCAGGTGTGCGTGGCACCGCCCACAATGGGCTGGGCCCTCTCAATCACTAATGAAGAAAATGCCTTACAGCTGGATCTTATGGAGAATTTCTCTCAATTGAGGTTCCCTCCCTTCAGATAACACTAGCTTGTGTGTCCAGTGGACCTAGACCAGTCAGTCCAATTGTTACATTTCTTTTCCTTATATTGATTCTTTTGTCATTACAAAGGACTTTCTTTGTGTCTACAGTAAACAATTTTCTTCCAAAAGTCTATTTCATCTTCTCTTAGCGCAGCCACACCAGCTCTACTTTGGTTACTGTTGGTATAGTATATCTTTTTAATCCATCTGGGTCCTTAAAACTGAAGAGTGTCTCTTATCGCCAAAATTCAGTGAGATCATGGCTTTTCATCCACTCTGCCAAGCTTTACCTTATGACTGGAGTGCTTAATCTTTTAAATTTAATGTGACGATGTTAAAGTAGTTTATGTCTGTATTTTGGTTTGTGCTTTTAGTAGGTCATATGTCGTTTTTATCTTGTTCATCCACTTATCACTTCTGTTAATTTGTTTGTTTGTCTTTAAGGCTATCTCAGACCTGAGAAAGAGGAGGAGGAAAATAAGGCCAACTAAAATGGATAAAATTCAATCTTTTTGAACAAGACGCAACTGTATTTCTCGAACACATTCATGAATTTTTGTAATTATTTGGTGAAGTTTTAGAGACTTTGAAAGGGTGATTCTAACTTTTGCCTGTAAGAGAGTGAGTTTTATGGAGGAGTGAACAGAGGTCCTTTTATGTCACTGTCAATGAAACTACCTATTATCTCTTTTGCTCTTTGAGCGAGAGGTGGGGACATCTATCATTTATAGATGGAACACATTTTTTGTTGATACCATAATAAATTTCCAGGAAGTCCACAGACTTAAATAACATAACTTTATGGTCTTATAAAAGATCAGTTGAAATCTGAAGTCTGCCATGAGTCTCCCTGAGCTCTTACCAAAGTATTGGCAGGGCTTCTGCTCTTTCTGGAGTCTCTAAAGGGAAAACCCATTTGTTTGCTCATTTGGGCTGTTAGCAAGATTCACAGCTTGGAGTTGGACTGAGTCTTCTCTTTCCTGCTGGATACCAGCTTAGCGACATTCCTACTTCTAAGCTTTCCTCATGACTTGACTCCTTGTCCTCGTCCTTGGTCTTCAAAGCCAACAATGGTGGGTGTCATCTTTCTCAAACTTCAACTGTTTTCCGTCTTTCCTCCACTCTCAGAAACTGACCAATCTACCTTCTTTCCTGCTCTTGAATGTGTATGTACGGAATAGTTGTTCCAAGATGTCTCCCTATGGTAGAACTTTTAATGTAATTCTACATGCAGATCTCCCTTTCCACATAATATGATATACTGTGTGTTCCACACATGTGGGCATGTACACCTTGGGTGGTGCACTGGGAAGGGATGTGGTTCTGTATGTCTACCTCATGACCACTCAGAAAATATGCAACAAAGCTAACGAGCAGAATAATTGAAACTATATTGAGGTATCCTAATTCCCTGAATAGTGCTTGTTTATCACACGACCAAACTGTTGTGGCCACCTAATCAAATTGCCTTAGCCAGCTTGCGACTGTTGATCCTAAAACCACAGGATGATAGAGACTGAAGGCCCCTCTGCGTCTCATCCTATTATAAGACCCGGGCTAGCTAATGTCTCACTTGCAAGTCCCAGAAAAATCCAAACCACAGCTAGGTCCCTCTCTGATGGTTTTTCCACCACAAAATCCTTTCTCTTAAGCCCATGCTCTCCCAAGATTCATCAGTCACTCAAACTAGCCTGGCAGTACTCGACAATTAACAACCATGCACACTTGATCCATAAACTTTTATTCCCATTCTATCAACCATCCCTGGCTCCCCACGAGTCTCTAAAACTACCTCATTAAACTTTTATGGCTTGAACTTTTCCTTGCAACTGCTCTGAACACGGATTTTCATGGAGACCCCAGCTCACCACAGGATCAAAGATTACAGGCACTCCCCACTCCCTGTGCTCATTTCTCCCCACCAAAGCCACCCAGAACAAGACGCCTTTGTGGTTCCTCTAGTTCACACTCACAAGCCAGAGCAGGAGAGGAAGGGGGAATCGGCTCATGGCACAGTTCCATACCCCAAACCTTAAGTCAGTTCGATAGGTCCCACTGGTGCTGGGATAAAGGCAGTGGGAGGCTGGGAGGCCACCTTACTGAGACCACAGCATTTGGAGCTTCCTAACAGTTTTAATAGTCTGACCTACATTTCCTTGGTTCTCAGCATTTGCACTTACATTTTCATTTTTTAACAAAAGGTAAAATTCTTAATGTTATTTCAGTCTCAATTTCAACTTAGACAATGATCACAAGAACAACTTATTCTAAATTAGTAAATACCTGTGAGGGGGAAAAAGGCACAACTTAGAAAAACAAGTGAAAGGCATTTGTGTTGACAGCCCCAAGATAAATTAACATAATATTAATATATCTTCTGTGAAAATATGCATCTCAAAATAGAGCTTTGCTAACTCAGGAATCTGACCGACAAGACAGTAAAGTGCAATTTCCCTCTGTGACCCTCTCTCACTCTGATCTGGCAGGACCACCTAAAAGTCGCAGCAGAATGTGAGACTTCTCACACTGGTTAGGACAGTCCCTCATCCTCAAAGATAGCAGGGCAGGAACCTGGAACAGGAGCTGACACAGTAACCACGGAGGGGTGCTGCTTACTGGCTTACTGCTCCACATGGCTTGCTCAGTCTGCATTCTCATAGAACCCAGGATTCAGAGGTGGCCCACCCGCAATGGTCGAGGCTCTCCCCCATATCACGAATTAAGAAAGTCCCCTACAGACTTGTCTACACCACGATCATACAGAGGCATTTTCTCAGTTAGGGTTCCCTCTTCTCTTATGACTCTATCTTGTGTCAAGTTGACATAAAACTAGACAGCACAGACTTCTTTGCTTATAACATGCAAAATTTAGTTGAATCTAGAAGTGTGTGTGTGTGTGTGTGAGAGAGAGAGAGAGAGAGAGAGAGAGAGAGAGAGAGAGAACCATTAAAGGAAAAGATACCACAAATTTGAAAGAGAGCAAAAGTACGTTTGAATAGGAGAGAGGGAAAAGAGAAATGGTATAACTATTCTATGATCTCAAAAATAAAAACATTAGCACGTGGGCATACATGGAGGCAGAATGTTGTACACATAATAAATAAATAAATAAATCTTTTAAAAAATAAAAATAGAAAATAAAAACATTATTTTGAATAACGAAAATGGTCAAATCTTTTTTTTATTGAGAAAAGGAGAAAAAAAAACAAGTTTCCACCTCCTCCCAGCCTCCCATTTCCCTCCCCCTCCTCCCATCCCTCTCCCCCTCCCCCCACTCCTCTCCCCCTCCCTCTCCAGTCCAAAGAGCAGTCAGGGTTTTCTGCCCTGTGGTAAGTCCTAGGTCCTCCCCCCTCCGTCCATATCTAGGAAGGTGAACATCCAAACTGGCTATGCTCCCACAAAGCCAGCACATTAAGCAGGATCAAAACCCCATGCCATTGTCCTTTGCGTCTCATCAGCCCTCATTGTTCGCCATGTTCAGAGAGTCCAGTTTTATCCCATGCTTTTTCAGTCACAGTCCAGCTGGCCTTGGTGAGCTCCCAATAGATCAGCTCCACTGTCTCAGTGGGTGGGTGCACCCCTCGTGGTCCCGACTTCTTTGCTCATGTTCTCCCTCCTTCTGCTCCTCATTGGGACCTTGGGAGCTCAGTCCAGTGCTCCAGTGTGGGTCTCTGTCTCTATCTCCATCCAACCTGAAATGACCCTATGCTAGAGCAATAATGACGAATATCTTGCATATCATCATAGAACCTTCATCGGGTCAAATCTTTTATAGTCTCTTATACCATCAGATTTCTCCAAAATCAAGTTCAACAAGTGCAACACCCAGTGCCATGCCTGTGTCATGTAGTAACGTGGGAAGTGATGTGCCGTGTGACTACGTTTTATTGCCATTGGTTAAAAAAGAAGCTGCTTTCGGCCAGTGGCTTAACAGAGTAAAGTCAGGCTGAAAGAGATATATATGAGATAGAGAGACAAAGTAGATGGAGTCAGGGAGAAGTCATGTAGCCACCGCCAGAGAAAGACGCCTCCGCTGGAGTCCACCAAAACTTTGCCCATAGGCTACAACCTTGTGGTGATGCACAGATTAAGGGAGATGGGTTAGTTTAGGATATAAGAGCTAGCTAGAAATACGCTTAAGCTCTTGGTCAAACAGTATTGAAAATCATAGGGATTATTTCCGGTCTGGACAGCTGGGAATGGCCTCCCCCAACAATGTAGGTAGCAGTATTTGCTCAGTTTGTTGCTACCACATCCAGAATATTTGTTCAGGTTAATATATAGCCTAGTTTGAAGACTTGTTTTATGTTTTAAACACTCTGGAAGATTTTTAAATAGAAAAAAAAAGTTAAGCATTTTGCTAATCATACTCTAGACATTACTAACTAGCCTGGCATAGAACTGTAGACAGCTGGAATGAATATAATTGAGCATTGGTTACAATGTGGAAAAAGATTCATTAGCAGCCAGATTGTTTCTGTAGGATTTCTGTTTTGCCTCCTGATTTTCCTCATAACTCTCCTATAAAACAAGTGGAACCAAAGTTGCCAAAAAAAAAAAAAAAACCTGAAATTGGCACTATCACAAATCTTCTGGATAAACAAGTTTATATAATCTAGCTTTGCCAGCCTGAGGATAGTCCGATAAAACAAAATGAAATAAAACCAAAATGAAGTGGTCCTTAACTAAAAACATGTTTTTGTTACTGAGAACTCTTTAAAAATTTTGGCAATGAATTATTCAATACCCAGAGTAACAACATTTAAAAAGGAACATTTTTAACAAGATATCTACATTCAGAATAGTTTATAATCATAGTTCCATAATGCACAATTAAAACTACTAAAAGACATTACACGTCCCTTTTTAAACTCATATCTCTCTTTTAAAATGTCTACAAGCATATTTAATAACCTGTAGCCATTTAAACAAATAAAAATTATCCAACTACCCAAAGCCACAATTCAATTACTCATTTTGCAACACCAAAATCCTTAAACTGAAGAAAAAACCCGAGAATCCTGGGAAATCAGAATCTGTTAGTGGAATGAAAAGAAAGGAAATGTATATAGTTCCTCACCTTCCCTGCTTTATTAGGTCATCTTGAGCAATTAGCTTATGAAACTAATCATATCTCAATTCCATTATTCTACTTACAGAGCCAAGAGTAGGAATAGACTTTTCTAGAATGGGAAGAAGATTGGAACAGGCATTAATATTGACTAATTCTGAAAATGGACTCTAAACAGAGAAACATAGGGGGATAAAGTTGGATATATATATTTTTTTTTCCAAATCTTAGTTACCAGACCTAAACTGTATCATCTTCTATCACCTGCAAAGAGGGGCATTGCTCTTATGTCTCTCTCTCACACACACATATACACATGTGTGTGCATGCAAACACACACACACACACGGCGGGGGGGACACCCTGGAGCCATGACCCATGAGAGGAATGTGTACTTTGGAGTCAGCCAGGGTTCAAGTCTCGGCTCTGCAACTTAGCACTGTTGCCCTTGAGCAGCGCTCAGGTTCTTTGCCCACACAGACGGAAGAGTCGCTGTCCCCTTCAGGAAGCATTTGTTGGAATGAAATGAGGTAATGTCTGATTGTCTTCTCCTCTGTTGTGGCACGTCACGCTGGGAACAACAGTTCCAGCATTAGAGGGTTAATGAAGAAAAGTTATTCTAAGCTGCTGGTTCAGGTATAGGCATCCCGTCCCAGACAGCCCATCAGTCCCACTAATGGGATTTAAAGCAGTTGCTGCCTCTTCCCCAGTCTTGTAATGATTTCTGGATAGCCTGAGAGGCCCATTATCTGCAGTCCATACTCCTGTTCTGTCTGGCGATAATGACTTCTTAGCACTACAGCAGGCTGCGGCCTTCCACTTCCTGCCACACCACACTGTGCAAGGGACCTTCGCTGAAGTCAAAGACAAATTGTCTGTCCCACCACAGAGGCCAGTGGCCTGTGAGGCACTGCCCACCGACTGGGACAACAGCTCCTAGAGTTGCCCTCTAAAGCAAGAGTGTCCTCCGAGGGGTTTCCTGAGATAATGGGAGTGTGACAGATGAGTGTTTTCTAGTGAGAAACTGAGACCCCAGATCCCCCAGAGAGCCGCTGAGGTTGATGTCAAAGTACCAGGAACTTCCCCAACCTAGAACTGTCTCATTTAGCTCCTATTCACTGTCTGCAGAACCCAGGGGCAAGAAAAACTAATGGGGGTTAGGGAGCCACAAACTACAATTTAAAAATCAATGCTCAAATGTGATAATTAACTTAGACTCCCATTAACATTTTTCCATCCTTTATCCTTCGTATTCTTTATCTTACCATTTTTAATCTTATTATGTAAAAGTCACCTCAAATACTGTTAAGTTGGAGACAAGATACAGATCCTAAATAAATAAACCAAATAGGATAATAAATTAAAGAGCTTCTATCAGACTCTAGGAGATCCCCAAAGAATTCTTGGCATTAATCATGGAAAGAGCCTCTTGTCCAAACCAAGGAAGAGGCAACACGTGCATTCATTCTGCAGGGTGATTTGTCAAAGCAGCGCTAACGTAGGAGTTGGGTTCAAGGAAGAGGATGTACTATGTGCAGTAACTGGGAAGTAGCTGGGAACTGATTTGAAAGTAAACGAAGGAAGGTTTTAAATAGCTACCCAAGGAAGTTTTCAGGACTAGTTCAGTTAAAGTAAATACTGAGTTTCTTGACAGTTATCTCTTGCTTTACTTTAGTAAACAAAAGTTTGTGGTTTGGAATGCATGGGGCTGATATGTTCAGTTGGTAAAGTGTTTGCCGTGGAAGCGTAAGGACCTGAGCTTGGAGTTCCAGGTCTAGGTAGGTAGAGACAGGAGGATTCCCTGGGGCATGTGGGTCAGCCAGTCTGAGCACAAAATAAATCAAGTTATTGTGGCTGACCAGAAATAACGAAAGATAGAATTAGTAGGCAAAGACATTAAAAGTTGTTATAACTATGTTTTATATTTTCATATGAAAGGTCATGTGAAAGCTAGAGGGAAGGCCAACGTGTTAAGTAGACATGTCGAAAACATAGAAATCAAACTTGTAGAAATCCGAACTACAGTGTCTGGAAAGAAAACAACGGGAATGGCATTAATCGTATATTAGGTGTCACGAGGGGTGAAGAAGACTGGCAGACTGGAAGACATAGAAATGGTGACACTCAGAAGATCAACCATGACAAAAAAGGAGGAGGAAGAGGAAAAACCAAGAGAGGCCAGGGGAGGGAAGGGAGACTTTCAGTGAGCCTCCGAGGTGACTGAAATGCGTGTAGTTGAAGCCAACAAAGCGAAGAGAGCGAAGAAAAGGAAAACGTTGAATGATCCTATTTTTATAAATTTGATCAATTGTATTATATCCAGACCCAAGGAGTTTGAAAACATCTCAACAAATTGTAAGCACAAAGGCTGAAAATGGCTCCTGCTGCAACAATGCCAGCGTGGGGAAGGCTACAATAGGAGGGCGCCCTGAGCCTGAGGAGAGCCCAGCTGTGGAGTAAGTGTGAAGCCAGCATGGAGAAGGCTACAATAGGAGGGCGCCCTGAGCCTGAGGCCAGCCCAGCTGTGGAATAAGTGTGAAGCCAGCATGGGGAAGGCTACAATAGGAGGGCGCCCTGAGCCTGAGGCCAGCCCAGCTGTGGAATAAGTGTGAAGCCAGCATGGGCTGCAGAGTCTCAAAACAGAGAGGAAGGGAGAGAGGGAGACTGTATCAAAGTATGCCACAATAAAGTCACTCAAAATCAAAAAGCAGGAAAAATGAGCAACAGAAAAAGATAAACAAAGACAAGAAAATGATAATTCCTTACTGAAAGTAAACACCAGCCAAAAGAGGGAGTTCTTCAATATACTTGCTCATACCAACCCAGAATTCTATACAAAATAAAAGTAACTTTTAAAGGATAAGTAAAGACATTTGTAAACACAAAAAAAAGGGAAAGAATTTATCATCAGTTGCTGTTCAGGCAGATTGAAGCATGGATCTACACAAAGGAAAAAAATTAATAAATTGCCTTTTTTCTTATTTTTTAACTTATATAGATATTGTTATTGTAGCTCTTATTTTTAAACCTCTTTAAATATAATCTTAAATTTAAAATGTATAATTATAAATATAAAATTTTTAGTTACATTTAAAACATCTAATTATAAATATAAGGATATAATTAGATGTTTTAAATGTAATTTCAAACTATAAAAGAAATATATTTGACTACTTGATGCAAACCAATTATATACTGTTAGATTTCATATATATATATATATATATATATATATATATATATATATATATATAAAACATCTTCAAGTCCAAGAAAGGGGAAATGGAAGCAGACTATTAAAAAGTTCTTATAGTACAGCAAAGGTCTGACATCCATTATATGCAGGTATATACTATCAATTATATACTATAATAGATATTCAAGTGCTGAAACAGAAACTGATGAAACTGCAAGGAAAACTAGACCATCACAATTTAGAGATCTGAGCATCATCTGTCAGTGCCAGAACAAGTAGGCAGTTGAGTAGACTATTACCAACTTAACATAGTCCTTGAAAGATACAGACTGGAAAAGTGTTACTCAAGAAGTGGGCATTCTGAATAGTCCAGTATCTGTTAAACAAACTCAGTTTTTAAACAAGAAAACCTCCAGGTCTAAATGGATTTTCTCATTAATTCTACCAAGCATTTATGGAGGCAGCAACACAAATTCTATACAAACTCTTCAAGAAATTTGAAAAGTCAGAAAATTGCAAACTGATTATATGAGATCAACATTAATTCAACAAAGTTACAAGTCAATACCAAGAACCACGAAAGTCACAACAAAAGTTTCCTAACATCGTCACAAATTTTTTTCTCATTTAATTCAATAGCATATGCAAGATGTTATGAACTATGTTTAAGTAAGTTTAATTGTAGGAATGTAAGGGTGGTTTAGCATTCAGAAAAAAAAATCTGTGAATGTGAATGTCTGTATCAATAGATTGAAAAAAGGCAACAAGAGGCCAATTTAAAAGAAGAGGGAGGGAAGAGGAAAAATAATACTAAAGATGCTTGATAAAGCCTTAAGGAATCATATTATTTAATATTTACCTAAAATTACCTTTAATATGTGTTAGTGTATTGTAGAGAGCTTAGAATAGCCATGTAGGTGCTGGGAACTGAACCTGCGACTTTTGTAACCGGTTCCAGGGGATCTTGTGCCATCTTCTGCCCTATGTGAACGTCTGCACACACATAATACACATAAATTCACACAGGCACACACACACACACATTAATAAATAGCCCTCTCTTAAAAGGAATTGCTGTTGTATAAAACAACATGGATATCTCTCAAAATAATAATAAATGAAACAAGCCAAACCATGCCCCCAAAGGACTATATAACACATAATAAAGTTCCATTTATATAAAATATTAGAAAGCAAAACCAACCCAAAAGTGTCAAAATAACAAGTAGGAGTTTTTAGAGAAGAAATGGAGTGTAGGGGAAGGGAAGAGAAAGGATTTCAAAGAAACAGCGTGAGAGATGTGCTCATTATCTTCATTGTACTAACCACAGGAGCTCACACATGTCAAAGTTTACCATAGTATGTCTATAAATACTGGAAAGGTCTCTATGTCTATCATACTTCCATCTATATCTTACCTAAAGCCCCCAAACATTGAAAATGACCCAAAGGAGACAATTTGGGTGATGTACTGTAGATTAGGGAAGGAAGAGTGGATACAAACAAAATACAATTTTTTAACAATAATCCAAAGAAGGAGATGCAAGAAGAAATGCATGTGAGGCAGAACCCTGCAGACACACTGCCCCTCCTAAAGATTGTACTTGAGCAACAAAACATACTGTCAGGGGATGAATGCCAAAGTCAGGTCAAATTAAATGTTGTACTTCGCCATTGGCACTGTTCTTTAGGCCTTGTTGATTTTCTCTTGGTCTGTTAAGTCATGCACATTTGACTAATTGTCGAAAGACATAGAAAACTGAGGGTGAAGACATTGACCAAAAGAGAAAATTTACAACTGCACCCAGAGGAAAGCCTGATTTTTTATTTGCCTGGTTGGATTCAAAATGATCAAGTGCTGACTGGCTTGTCCCATTACCAGTTCAAAAGGATAGACTGTGACACCCATATAAATATGAAAGAAAGAAAAGAAGAGACAAGAACACAAGACAGAAAATGATTGGCGAGCTGATTTTACTTTACGGCAGGGGGAATCGAAATCATGTGCCGTCTAAAAGATAAACATGAGAACAGAACAGAAAACTTAAAACTTTCAACTGCGTCTGAATTCTATAAAGCTGCAATCAGACCTGCCATTGGCAAGCCACAAGTACTTTGTGTGACACGGGGACAGAGGCAAAACAATCCTTCAAAATTGGAATACTAGGCTTGGCTGCTGATGTAATAGGGAACAATGATTAAACTATCAATCAAACAGATTTTTTAAATATGTTGCATGTCATAGCCAGAGATTTCAAACCCGGGACGAAATCTGGTGTTCGTTACAACAGAGATGAATTGGGTGGTCTCCTAGTACGCAGATGATCACAAAATCAGCATAATGTGGAAATCACTTCAAGGACTATTTTCTTCATCTCTCCTCATGAAGATTCCAAATTAATAAAAGCAGTGTTATAGATTTATGAGTCATAGCCCTGCAGAGTGTTTTATGCTATCCTCCAACTTATTTACCATGTTTCAAAGCAAAATCGTCTAATATGAATGCCATACTCGAACTATATCTAAATAGCTTTACTTTTTAAACAATTGGATTCCTGGTTATTTTTTCCAGATGCAGAACTCTTCCAAAATAAAAAAAAAAAGTAAATTTCATCCCTGAACCATCTGGAAAGCCAGTAGAAATGGGGTTGGTCTCAATGCCAATTCTCTCTAGAACCTATTTTATGCTCGCTCACATCCAATTGAACCTTCTCCCCTATATGGGAACATTTAATTGAAATAGTACAAGCTCCCATGTGATCACTTCCTCCTCCGGTTTGTTTCCAGGGAAAAGTTTCCGTGCAGTTGAATGTTGTAGGCTACTTATCAGGAAAATGAAAGCATGGTATGAGGCCTTTTATGCTACAACTTCCAGAAACCAAGTCCAAACGTATTGATTGAGTATCATAATCTGTTTGGCCTTGGTGCCCAAAGGAAGGGAACACACTCCTGAAATTTGACCTCTGCTTCTTAGTATGTATTCTATTTCAATGTGCAAGTGACTTTAAGGCTTTTTAGAAGCAGACAAAATAAGTAACTAAAATGAATGCAACTGGAACACAGATATTACATTTTTTTCATGTTTGTAACTCTATCGCTGCTTCCATTTATCCTACAAGTATCTGTGTCTACCTTGGTGTAGCAGTCACTTACGGAGATGAGCAAAACTGGCTTCCAACCACAGAACTCTCATAAAATAGCGGAGGTGCCAAAGAAAAAAGAAAACTTCCATGACTGGTTAATAACGGCTTTTAGAGGGCCAACTATCTCATTTCATCAAAAGCCCTAAAAATGTTAGAAAGATAATTAGAAAGAGTGGCCACACCTCTGACTTTGTCCTCCTCTCTTTTATCCAACTTTAATATAACTCCTAAGAAGTCACACAGCATCTATTCACTGTCCTCATACATAATCCAAAGGCCCCATCTTATAGTATTCTGTTACAGTCCTTATGCAAGATCACATGTTCACTGTTTGAGAAATGCAGTCTCCAGGTGCATTCATTTCTGCCTTCACTTCCTGGCTCAGGCTGTATTTAGCATTTCATCATCTCCTTCACTGTCTTCTCATCCATCTGAATCAAGGCCCAAAGTAACACTTTTTCCTGGACTTGCCTTCTGTTGGTAGGGCAACCTGCCCTCTGTTCTTCAAACATCTGAAGTTCTAAAGATAATTTAGATACATTTTATGTCCAGTTATTTGTTAATTTTACCCTTCCAAGGCAATTCTAGATTCTTCAGGAACTGTTCACTCAATAACATCCAGGATTTCAAATAGCCAACCCCTAATTTATTTGTAAGTCAACATGAGACTATCATTTTTTTTCCATGATGAACTGAGCTAAATAACAAATACACATTAATGGCTGCCATTTATCTAATAGCAACATACCAAGTTCTATTTTACTTAAGTTAAAATAATAGCAGATTTTTATAGACGGAAGCTTTTGTCCCACTCGCCTGTTCCCAAATAACTGACCCAGAGGCTTAATACTAATTATAAATGCTCACCCAACAGCTCAGGCTTATTTCTAACTAACTCTTACCCCTTAGTCATTTCTATTAATCTATGTATCGCCACATGACTCATGGCTTTACCTGTCCTCCAGCATGTCTTGCTCCCTCTGTGTCTCCTGGCGATTCCCCTGGCCCTGCCCTTCTTCATCCCAGCATCGCAACCTTAGTTTGGTTGTCCCACCTCTACTTCCTGCCTGGTTACTGTCCAATCAACTTTTTATTGAAACAATCTGGGTGACAAATCTTCAGAGTGTACAAAAGGATTATTCCACTGCAGATTTGGGAATTCTCTAGCAAGCAATCCTATCATGTTTTACTTTAGTCTGTCATATTGCTATGATAATGAGTTGTGTTTTTGAAGATCTACACAATACTCAAGAACTGTATAACAGCTATTTCACTTGATCATATATAGATATAGAGCCATATTTAGCAAATATTATTAGCCTTATTCAAAAGAACACCGCATTTCTCCATATTCCATTGTATGGCGTTGAGGTAGCATTCTCAAGTAGGTTTGTTCTCCACCACTGTATACTACCTACAAATGAAAGAAAATGCCATCCTTAAGTTAACTAGTTCATCAATGAAAAGCATGTGAGATTTGTTCAACCAACTTACACTAAATACTCAGCTCAGAGCCAGCTCCACATTATGTAGCCTGAATAATACTGGTAGTAATTTGTGCTAAGATTTCAGCTTTGAAGAGATGAAGGACTCAGATACTGAGTATTTATAGAAGTGTGTGGTCAGCCTCCTAATCGGTAGACAACCAGGGAGCCAGAGCTTGCACCACACCCTTCCTGACCACACAGCTGCCTCCAGACTTTGTTTCCCTTCGGTATTATTTGTGTACTATTACCCTTTTGTTCGTTTGTCTAAACACACTGGTGCCAGACATTCTCCCTTTCATCGGGAAGAGCTCACTCCTTAGTCTTTTTTCCAAGGATAAAATGACATCTATTTAATTGAGCATGCCGGAGACAGAATTTCTCCCCCATCAACTGCTACTTTGCAAGTCGTGTAATAATTACCACTGGAGCGGGGAAATTTATTATCCCGTGCATTTCTGCTCCACTCACACGCATTTTGTTAATGCAAGTGGTAATTATTTACTTATTTGTCATCAACAGTGCCTCGGAGTCGGTGGGACCTTAATTACTTCCTAATTATCCAGACCCCTATTTCTTTATAAAGACTGACTTGAAAACAGCCGTTCAATAGCTCAGACGTTTTACAACGACCATTGATTTTTCCTCCCTCCTCATTTATTGATGGGCCATTCTCCCTCTTGGATTTCTTGTTTCCATGATAAAGTTTTAAATGAGCTTGTGTATCTTTTTAATTCCTTTCCGTAGCCTTAGCTCGTGGCCCTCTCCTTCGGCTCTGGCTCCCCTGGCTACAATAGTTCTGTTGAGATTCTCTTGTCTGAATCCTTCCTTGTAATACATTTCCTTTCGATGCTCCTTTAACCTTTAAACTTTACAGTTTCCTGACTCATAAATTCTGGGCCCATTTCCACAAAATTATGCGGCAGGGAAACCATTCTAGCACAGAAACTTCCTCACCTCATTCTAATATATACGCGATCATCTGAAAAGTCGTCCCTTTTTCTCTTTGTAGCTTTAATATGCCGAGAAGCTGCCGCGCACCGTCACATATATTTCCACAGAAAAATCAAGCAGCTCTGTCAATGAGTAGCATATGTATTTACCTCCAGAAGCCTGGAGAAAACAGAAACAATCTGAATAGTCTATAAATAGGGGCTTCATCAGTTTAATCTCTTCAAAATTTCCACAAACATGGCCATTCTGCCCAAGGTAAGATTTGTCTCCAGCGATTTGCTCTGTCCATGGCACCAGACCCTATTTATCCTCCGACACATGCTCCAAACGGGAAATAATCTCTGCCTGCCGAAATGGAAAAAGTAACCTCCTGCTTAAATAGCAGAGAATATTTCATTAGTGACATCCATACCTCGGGTGGTAACATTTTTGCTGTATTCCTTCCCACAAGTGATCTTTATCCTTCATATAAATATCCTAAAATAATAAAAGACATGAACAAAAAGATGATGATTTCAGACTCAGCCGATGTCACGTGACATGGCACGTCATGGCGCTGTTTAAGTCTCCAGTTGCTGCTGTCACGGGTTACTGGACACCTGATGGCTTTAAACCACATAAATTTACTGCCTGTTTGGGGTCAGTTGTCTAACGTGAACTGTGATGGGCCAAAGTGTCAGCAGGACTGTGCTCGTACTATATGCCCTGGACAGAGAAGGCTCCATCCAGGACCTCATTTTTTCCAGCTTCTAGAGTCTGCCTTCGGTTATGGGTGTCCGTGGTCAGGACAAGAGCTGGAGAGAGAAGCACCACTGCATAGATTTTCCTGCTTGTGTCTTTTGCCTAAAGGGGGCAGGAATTCCATAGGGTCCTCTGATGAACACAAGCTAATTGCTCCATCTCAAACTCAGCTGACTAGCAAAATGAGTCCTTCTTTGCCATGTAATTACTACTAAGTTCTGGGTACTAAGATATCATCATTTCTTTAAGAGCCATCATTTGCCCTATTAAAGTATTATGATAGATCTTGATATGTTGCTAAAGCAATGAAATTGCATTTCAAATAAATATTATCTCCTTAACAACAATAAGCTGATGAAACCATGCATGTTTCTAATTGAGCCAAGAATGTTAGAGATATTTGATGATTTTTGTTTGTTTAGTTGGTGGGTTGGTTTTAGTGTTAGTATTGTCTCCAAAGTCAACATAATATTCTTAGAATATTTGCAATTTTAATCAGATTTTTATATATTTAAATATGATTGAACAAGCAAGAGATTCTGATCCATACTTGAGAGCCCTGTACTCTAGAGCAGTGGTTCTCAGCCTTCCTAATGTTTCAACACTTTTATACAGTTCCTCATGTTGGGGTGACTCCCAAACATAAAATGATTTTCATTGCTGCTGTTATGGATCATAATGTAAATATTTTTTAAGATAGAGGTTTGCCAAGGGGGTTGTGACCTACAGGTTGAGAACAACTCCTCCAGAGACTGAAGTAGGAGGATCCAGAGTTTAAAGTTGGTCTGGGATACATAGCAAGACTCTATCTCAGAAAGCCAAAAGCAAAAATATTTTTCCAGTATAAACATATTTTGGTAAATAATAATACTATAATAATAACTAGTGAGCATGCACTAGCAATCTGTAATATTTCGGGGCCTTTACATGAATTATCTTAGGTTTATGAGATAGATAGTATTTGCGAATGTGTATGTGTGTGGTCTGTGGTGTGTGCACACATGTGCGTGTGAGTGTGCCTGCCTATGTGTGCATGGCTGGGGAAAAAGAGGGGCATCATGGGTCCTCCTCTATCACTTAGACTTATTTCTTTGAGGCAGAATCTCTCCCTAAACTTGAAGCTTGCTTTATTTATTTATTTTGGTTTAGATTTTTTTTCTCTAGGCTGGCAGTCAGCAAGCCCCAATGATCTGCTTGTCTCCAACTCTGGCAGCACTGAGGCTCAGAGTCCACAAGACCAAGACAAGCTTGTTGCATATATATATATATATATATATATATATATATATATATATATATGTATCTGAATTCAGGTCCTCAAACTAACACAGGAAACATTCTTAACCCCTGAGCCATCTTCCTGACCATAAAGGTACTATCACGAACCCCATTTTACATGTGATTGTGAGAACCAGGATCTTTCTTTCTTTCTTTCTTTCTTTCTTTCTTTCAGGCTGCAGTCTAAGAAATGGAAAAGCAGAGATTCTCATCCCAGTCATCTGCTCCTAATCCCACAGCCGGTGCCTTACCTACACAACCCTCTTTCTTCTCTGTACCTAATCCCTCACCCACATAGCCCGGACATTTCAGTAGCAAAATAGTTGGCTAAGAAGAAAACTTAAATCTTATATAAAAATAATAAAAGCTAGAAGCAGGATGATAAATTTATTTGGTGTGTGCTCTGTGATGCTTACCCTTGAAACAGTACACTGACCACAAAATTATACATGAGACAAAGATAAAGGGAAGCCATCAAGCAGGGTTTTCAAATATGCATCTAAAGGAAATGTCAGATTCTTCTCCCCGGAAAGCCCATCTCTAGCTGCTGGAGTTGGGGGTGAGGGCCGGCAGTTCAAGAAATAAGTCGGAAAAGACATGGTTCATCCAGGGTGGTGTTCAGTGTGGTAGACAGCGCCAGGAGTCAGCTGAGAGTGGCTCATTGTGGAGGCTAGAGGCTCTGTGGGCTCACTGTCCTCAAAGAAGCAGACATATTTAAGTCTTTAAGGTCAAGTTTATTTGTACAACAATTTAACTGGTCATCCTGACCCTTAAAACCAAAATTAAAGAGTCTTAAAGCCTTATTCTTGGTGTAGGAAGTCTGTCTCCTCTCTGGGCTTCTGAACACACACACACACACACTGCCAGAATCCATTGTGAACATCTGTGGCTCTCAGCCCTCACCTCTGCTCATTTGCCTTCTGAGGTCTGAGTTATTATCTAGATCTCCTCGAACTCCCTATGCCCAAACAAACAAAACACTCACTCATGGATGCTTTGTGCCCGTGTCTGAGTGTCTCAGAACACTGAAAGGGGGCACACAACTACATCACATGACTCCCACATCTGATAGTGGACATCTCCTTCATAATAGTTCTGAGAGGAGCTGAGAAGGGGCAGAGAGGGAGGAAGAAGCCAGTCACTGGGGATAAGAGTGGCAGAAGAGAAAGAGTGGGGGGATGAAGGGAAGAAGGGAGGGAGAGAGATGGGAGGGAAGAAGGGACAGAGGGATTAAGATGGGAGGTGGGCAAGGCCTACCTTTTAAAAGGGAACTTAGCAATGTGCACAGGAAGGGCTCTTAGTAGCTGCAGCAGAGGACGCATCCTGTCAGGACCCCAAGGGCAGGCCAGTACGGATGCCTGCATCCTAACACACCAGGGAAATTATATTTTTCAATAAAATCATTATTTGGTTTGTCCAGTCCATTCATCCACCTAGAGCATGATCTTCTCAAGGTGACCGACTATTCTCTGAGGCTTTGCCCCTTTTTCTTTGGCAACTTGGTTTTCAGCTGGGGTGGGGGTGGAGGGATGAAGCAAAGCAGACACGTATGGTAATTATGCTTCTAGTAAATGAATCTTCATTGCCTACACACCCATCCATCACTCCCCGCTACCCTTTAATTAACTGATTTCAAGGGTTAGTTATTAATTATCACCTAAGAATGATGGATTTATGCCTAAAATTGCTACAAGTAGAATGGTCAGACTCCTGAAGACTTATCAGTCAGAACTGTTATAAGTTTTGCAAATTGAAATTTTTCTAACATCGTCTGCTTTTTTGCCTTATCCTAGAAGAATAGAAAGATAATAATAAACATAGAATTTCTAACTTCTTTGAGGGGGGCTGAAGAAAACCATACATCTCCAAACTAAACCATATAAAAATTAGTATTTGTTTGCAAATGTCTCAAGAAGAAACAGTGCAACTCTCTTCCCAAACAAAAGTTAAAGCAAATCACCACCCACCGGACAGAATTTATGACCCGAAGACTCAAGCACCCCATTTCTTAAGACAGTTAGAAAGCTTGTAGATGTTGAGTAGCCTTCAAGGAAGAAAATTTATCAGAGAAAATAAAATTGTATTTCTTCTGCAAACCTGTAATAAGATGTCATGTGTGAAAGGAATGGAACGCGCAGGCAAAGCAGGGTTTATTTTATAATCTCCCACCCCCCCCAGCTCCCGTTGTCGCTAAAGCGAGTCCTAACACCCTCTGTAGCGAACAGGAATCCGAGCGAGGCTGACTTTCACCCCACCTGTTGTTACTGGTCATATAATGATACCTCCATTCAATTCAACCAACTCCTAGCCGAGCTGAGCTGGGCAATTACATTGGTGGATTTGTTATCCCTGTGCCTTGAAGAAAAAAAAGTAATTTTGTGACTTCGAGTTCTCTGTAGTTTAGTTCTTACATATAAGCAGAAACCTGAGAAGTGCTGTGTTTGGAGGTGCTTTTTATTATTTAAAAAAAACTGATGTAATAAAATAAACTGAAATGCTTTCATAAAAACTAGACC
This sequence comes from Microtus oregoni, assembly GCF_018167655.1. Taxonomy (NCBI): domain Eukaryota; kingdom Metazoa; phylum Chordata; class Mammalia; order Rodentia; family Cricetidae; genus Microtus; species Microtus oregoni. The sequence goes on along the minus strand of NW_024543069.1, from coordinate 14,088,511 downwards.
TTTATTTTAGATTAATTCATAGATTCTGGCTTATTAACTTGAAATTGTAAAAACGTTTTTACTATTAGACCCTCTTGACTCGTGTAATTAGTTAAAGACTTTATGTCAGTTTCATGTGCCTGGAGGTTTTGCATTCTTCCCTATGAAATGAGAGTTTGAAGACAAAGATCAACCCTTGATAGTGTTGATAAAAAAAATCACTTAAATGGATAGAATAGTCAATGAGGTTTTGTGATTGCATTAAACTCCTATCAAAAAGAGGAATGCTATTAAGTCTCAAAAATGCTCATATCTTATAAGAGATTTAAGAGTATGTAAATGTGATAAGGGTTATTCAGTTCATTTCACGGTGATTCTGGCAGGAGTCAAGTAGCAGGCAAGAAAGTAGAGATAATGAACTGAGTATACGTTTAGTCACATAGACAGAGGGGTTGTGGGCAGAATAAGCCAGAGGGGGTGGGGTGGGAGAAGGAAAACTAATTGAGCACACCTAAGTTACCACATTTTTCCATTTGGTAGTTCTGGGGATTGAACCTAGGGCCTCAGATGAACAAGGCTAAGCAAGCTCTCTACCAGAAAGCAGGGTTTAATTACAGGGTCTCACAAACTTGCCCGGACTGGAATGGAACTCATTCTGCGGCTCCATCAGTGTGTGAGCTTGGGATTCTCTAGCCTCAGCCTCTTCAGTAGCTGGGATTGCAGACCTGTGTCACTAACCCCAGCTTGCTAGGTATTCGTTATTTGAATGAGTTTAAGCTCCTTGATACCATGAAGCAGGAACTAACATCATCCACATTGCACAGATAGAGAAAATACTAAGAAGCTCATGCTGACTTTCCCTGGTTTTTTTACTCTTTTAAATAACTAGACTGTGAAGAAAGTGGGTTAAAGGCGTGGTTGGATGGATAAAGTAACAAGTTCTGCCATTCTAGGTAGAAGAAAAAACTGCATTTACTATATGAGTTATCGACTTACTTCTGTAGTTATTTTACATACAGGGACTCTGAAAAACATCAGAGGGAAAGTCTTTCTTTTCTAAGAGACCAGGAATTTCTAAACCTAGCAAACAGGATAGAAGTCTGCCAATGGCTTCTCTACACAAAATAGGACAAGGTGCCCCCTCCAGGAGTGCACATGACAAAAACATCACCCTTCTTGTCATATGAATTAGAAAGAGCCAATTTAGGAGGAACACAAAAGAAATCTTTTCCTGGACTAAAGTCACCCAGAGCCAAGGCCACAGCCTGGCTAGCAGATCAGCCCAAAGCTCTTCTACAAGGCACAGCCTATGCCAGTGGTCGCATACTGTGTTGTGGGACAGATCTGTGTGTTAGTTTTATTTTAAATGCTTCAGACTCCAAAAGTCCTGCCCAGCTATGATGCCTGTGAACTACAGCAATGACCAGCAGGGCATAGTTTCCCTGAGGATGCACTAGTGGCAGGCACACATTCGCAGTAACCAACAGTTCTTTAAGACCTGTTCGACAAGTGGGAAATCATACCTGGTCCTGGAAATCTAGCTAACTCCCTGAAGCTAATAAAGTCATAGCTCTTTAAGGAGAAGCCACAACTTTACTAAGCCAGTATAATCCCTAACTATATATTACTAATTAGGTAATACATGTAGTATTCACCCTTATACTCACAAATAATTATAGGTCACATCATTCATCAAAGAAATAGCTCTCTGCAACAGATAGAGACTATTACAGGAAACCATAACTGATCAAAATGTGGAGAACAAGAAGCTGTGTGGTGCCTTGGCCCAACTGATACATCCAATGCAACACTGCTCCTGTCCTTAAAGTCCAAGGATCAGAGTGGAAGAGTTACAGAAAGATTCTAAGAGCCAGAGGAACAGGAAGTCTGCTGTGCGAGTGCTTCTTCTGGAAATGTCAGAAGCTATACCTATTAAGTCTTATAAACATGACTGCCTAAACAAGACCTGGGCAAAGATGACACCAACCAACACACTGATATGAAAGAGGAAATCTCATGAGCCCTCACCTTTAGACAAAGAACGGCAGGCAACTAAGAAAGGCCGAGAGCAGGAGAAATAGTCTTCCCAGGGGAGGTTACATGATACAGTGGTCAGCCCTAAAATTCTGTACATACAACTTACACCATACAGACTCTGATGACTAATCTTGGTTGTCAACTTGACTGCATTTGGAATGAACTTAAAGCCAAGCAGCTGGCATACCCATGAGCAATGTTTCTTGGTTGGATTATCTGAGGTGGAAGACCCACCCTAAATCCAGATCACCTGAAATCAGAACACCCATCCCATATCCAATGTCGGTCCACATAAAAGGCCAATGGAATAAGGGAGCTTTTGCTTTCTGCCTGCTTGCCCTTCCTCTTGATGGTAAGTTCATTTATCCTGTTCCTGAGCCACTCCTCCATTGGTTTTAGAACCGACTTCTTTGGGATTCCAATGTAGAATAAAAATTGGCAACTCTCTGCGACTGCCCTGGGACTCCAGCCCCAGACTGGAACTGTTGAAACATCTAGTTTCCTAAACTAAACAGCTAATTTATATACAGAGATAGGTGTGTGTGTGTGTGTGTGTGTGTGTGTGTGTGTGTGTGTGTAAAGCAATAAAGAAACAGGGCCATGAATTTGAGAGAAACCAACATGGGGTACATGGAAATGGAACCGTTGATGGAGGAAATGGAAGACAAAGCCCCACCCGTGAACCTAAGGCTCAGTCACCTCTCCAGAGTCTGGCTACTACTCTCTAGCCCATAACACTTTTGCTAGTCTTCTTCTTGGCCTTTGTCTCCCTTGAAAAACATTGCTTAACCCATGTCCAACCCCAGTCTTTCTGGGAAACTATTCCCAAAAACAAAGTCATGGAAGGACACAGGCCAGTCAGGAGTTTGCTCTTGTCTGAAGATGGCATCCACTAGCAAAGAGCCAAATTCAGACTTAGAGTCAGACTGAAAGCAAGGAACGGCTTAATTCTTCTTCCTTTCTCCATTTAGTGCAAGTTAAATAAACGGGGCCCAGGCCAGGGCTTACATCCTCTCAGTACTCACTCCACCATGGTTTGCATGGGGCCGCGCATCTCTAACCTGAAAATTCAATTCAACGTATGAAGTGTTCTGAAATCTGAAGCACTTTGAGTACCACTTAGCAAAGCAGGAGAGCAGATGCTCTGTGACTATGTCCCCGCCCCTTCTGTTAGTGTAAACAATATGCTTGCATTTCCCCAACCCCACTAATCTATAAACCTCTAGAGCAAAGCATGTCTTATTCACATAGATTACATCTTTCTTCTCACCCCACCCCACCTCATCATCATACCTTATACATTAATATTTCCTAAATAAATATTTGATAAATGCACGCAAAGATGGCATACCCTTAAGGACTTTAACAATTTCTAGGAAAGATGCCAAGATTTCCCATAAAAGCTACAAGACCCAACAAGGTCTAACTAAGATCTTAAGTACTGCGGAAGTGGCTCTTTGCTTCATGCCTGACATATATTTACTCATGTATCAAATGCTTACAGAGCATGTGGGTTTTAATAAAGAGTGTGTGGTGCAGAAGGCACTGTGCTGAGAACTGTGGGAGCAGAAGGGACAAGAGAGGAGCAACCTCTGCCTTTAAGGCTGAATAAAGACAAGAGATGCATACCTAAATAACCAGACCTCAGCATGGACTGCAAAGATCACAGCAGAAAGGCTCAGGCTCTCCAGCAGGAAGAGGGGCAACCTAGAAGACAGCGGTGAGAGAGAACAAGACTGTAACCTTTCTTGTTCTCAAAGCCTAGGAAAGAAAGATCTGTCACTGCAAACCCAAGGAAACAGGGCTATGCTATTATAACCAGTATGTACCATGCTGGAAAATAAAAGAGACTAACAAGTGTATATTAAAATGCTAACAAATATTTATTCACTGTGATCAGATTAGCCTTTCCTAGATAAATCTACCTCTTTTGGTCATTTCTATGTTTGTTTCTTCATCATAAACTACTTATTTGTTTTATAATCAGATAAGAATCATTAGCCCTTCCTTTTATGTAGTGGTTCTTTCTGATTACATTCTACTGAATAATATTACAAAAATACAAGAAATCTCTAATATGCTCTCCCCATGTTTTTAAAGGTTATGATTTCTGCAGATGTTATCTATTGCTTGTTTCCCTTAGAAGTGTTTAAAAATGTCATTTGGGTAATAAGTACAGACTGTTATTTACAAAATGTTGGGACCGTTTATTTTTCCAAGGTGGCTTATTGAATTATTCAGCAAAAAAGATTAAAACAGAAATAAAAGATATCAATCATTTTAAGTGTGACAACACACTACCAAGAGTGTGGAGGCACTGGAATGCTTCACTAATGTTAAACGACTCAGGAAATTGAAACTACGTGTACTTTATGGCCCATAAACTCTGTTTCTGTGTATTACCCCATGTTAGCCAGGGTTCCCCAGAACACAGAACCGATGGCATATACACTCATTCCTTGACATTTGCATGGGATCGGTTTCAGAACTCCGATTCAAGGATGCTTATATATCACAATATTTCTGCTAAACAGATACAGTATTAAACTGGTTTCTAATGGATTTTTGTTAGCAAGTTAATGTACCTCTCAATCCTCATCAGAGAAATTGTATTCACAATCTCTGTGCAACTAACCTAGAGACACACAACTGGCCAGCGTTCAAAGAACAAGAGACTGTGGAAGGCTTTGCCCTAAATGGGAAATCTATATCACAGCCCTTCCTCCAAAGGCTCACAAGGCATTGTGGAAGAGAGGAAGGAAAGAGTGTAAGATCAGAGGGAGCAGATGACTCCAAGGAAGCAGAGTTTGCTGGACCCAGCAAAATCGTTGCACGCATGAACTCAGAGATGTTGCAATAACATGCATAAGGTCTGTGCAATTGCAAACTAGACTAAACCCCAGCATGGTAGGAGAGATGGCACAAAGCCCCACTCCTTCTGAGAAGATGCTGGCAAGTTGATAGCTGCTGAGAGACGAACAGTCGGTTTCCTTTAAGAGCACAGTCCCTGATACAGCTACCATTCTCTAACGTGAGGTCACACATTCAAGGACAGATGGGAGCACTAACTTGACTTAATGTTTTAGTCACTGCTCTCCTCCTGTGAAAAAACACCACGACCAAGGCAACTATTATGAAAGAAAGCATTTAATTGGGAGCTTGTGGACAGTTTTAGAAGTTAGTCCATGATCGTCATAGCAAGAAACAGACAGACATGGTACTGCTGCAGCAGAAAGCTTTACGTCCTGATCGCCAGGCAGCAAGTGGACAGAAGGCAAGCCTGGGTCTCTCTCTAGTGGCACAGCTACTCCAACAAGGCCACATCTTCTAATCTTTCCCAACCAGTTCCATTAAATGGGGACCAAGCCTTCAAACATATGAGCCTATGGAGGCCTTCTCATTCAAACCACCATGATGGGGTTTTGTTATCTCTTGTTGTTTTATTTTATTTTGAAAAGGGGGCACAAAGTTTGTTGGATTAGGGAAAGGGAACTTAGATCTGGGAGGAGGTAGGGGAGGGAAGAACATGATCAACACACATTGTATGGAATTCTCAAAGAACTAATAAAAAACAAGAATTTATGTACTGCCAATACATATCCTCCATGTACATTAAGTTATATAGGTTATTTACAGTAAATAAAAATTGCTAGCAACACAAATTATTTATAGTTCTTGTATTGTTTGGGGAAAATACATAGGAATTTCATTGGAGGCAGAATGATTTTTAAATATTTTGCTTCTGAGAGGGCTTGACTCTAAGGTACAGAGGCTTCAGAAAAGCAAGAACAACCACATGTAGCTATAGGCATGTAGGAGATTTGGCTAACAAAATTATGGGAAACAAGTTATCCCACTTCTGCTGTCTGCAGCTAAAGATTCCAAAAAGGCTGGTGCTGCAACTTATCCTGAGGAGCTAGCCATGTTCAAGGGCAGGGAAGATAAACGTCTCCACTCTAGAGAACGCAGGTTCCCTCTCCAGCCTCAGGAGATGGCTGAGTTGTACCCATGGCTGAGGATCCTTTTCAGAGAGTTTCAAATACAAATCTCTACCAGAAGCACCCACAGAAGACACACCAGCTATGAGCATCCTTTAGGCTGGTCTGCAGATAAGGCGCGTAAGAGGGTAATGACAGCCTTGCATGTATTGGTAAACAATGCAAACAATCAAGATGTTTATTCAAATGAGGACTGGATAAATAAGATATACTATGCTTTATGATAGGGCCTGTTAATATCTACATGGCTTCCTTCCAAAACAAGTTGAACAAAAAAACAAATTTCAGGAAATAATTCCAGTGAGCCATTATTCATATAAAAACTTAAAATATGTACAAAGCAATAGCTACACAACTGCACTATTCAATATGTAAGTGTCTAATATATATCTGAACTATAGCCAGTGTGACCAAGAAATTAATGTCTTAATTTTAATTAAAGTCTAGAATTAAGACGCTCTGAAATAGATTTTTCCATTAAACACAGCTTAACATTTTGTAGATAGTATGTTTCGTTGTATCTATTGTCATATATCATAGTTATTGTACTCTAGTGCATGAGTGCTTTTTAAATAAGCTCCTAAAATTATAAAACTGTACTGTGGCTAACATTATGTTTCCATTGGACAGCATTGTTATAGATTGTTCTTTAAGGTGTATGTGTGTGGACACATGCACGCACACAATCATTGTAGGAAAATGAAAGGATCCACTCTAAGTTCATGATATTGTTTGTTTCTTACCATAAAGAGGAGAAAAAATAGGAATAAAGTGGTATTGTTGGTGGTGTTTTTTTTTTACTCTTTACTCTAGTGGCTGGGGGGGGGGGGTCACCACCCAGCTCTCAAATAAATCACACACAGAGTGTTAGTTTCCTTATATACGCCCAGCCTTAGCTTGGCTTGTTTCTTGCCAGCTTTTCTTAACTTAAATTATCCCATCTATCTTTTTGCCTAGGCTTTTATCTCTCTCTATTTCTGTATACCTTTCTTTACTTCTTTCTCCGTGGCTTGCTGTGTAGCTGGGTGACTGGTCCCTGATATCTTCTCCTTTTGTTCTTGCTTGCTCCTTTTCCTCTTCCAGATTTCTCCTTCTATTTTATTCCTTTATTCTCTCTGCCTGCCAGTCCTGCCTATCCTTTCTCCTACCTCACTATTGGCCATTCAGCTCTTTATTAGATCATCAGGTGTTTTGGACAGGCAAAAAGAATCACAGCTTCACAGAGTTAAACAAACACAGCATAAACAAAAGCCACACATCTTTACATCGTTAAACAAATGTTCCAGAGCGTAAACAAATGTAACACACCTTAAAACAATATTCTACAACAAAGTGGAAATATATATATTTCCAAAGAGTAAAAGACATTCAATTCTACCATTTGGCTGGGGTGACTGATTGAGTTGGCAGAGTTCTTGCCTAGCATGCAAGAGGCGCTAAGATTGATGAACAGCACCACACAAAACTGGATGTGATGGTGCCTTCCTCTAATTCCAGCTCAGGGAAGGTGAAGACAGGACCACCAGAAGTGCAAGATTATTCTCTGCTAAGTAGCAAGTTTTCAATCATCATTATTATTGGGTGGTATGGCGTGTGTGTGTGTGTGTGTGTGTGTGTGTGTGTGTGCGTGCACGTGTGCATGCATGAGAGAGAGGGGGGGGGGGAGAGAGAGAGAGAGAGAGAGAGAGAGAGAGAGAGGTGTAACTGGGTGGTTGTGCACACACCATACACAGTGTACATATGTAAGTCAAAGGACAACTTTCTTTCCTTTTACCTTCATATGGATTCCAAGTATCAATATCAGGCAGTCTGGCTTGCATGGCAAGAGCTTTTCTCATATAGCAAGTTTGAGGCCAGTCTGAGCTACATGAAATCTATCTCAGAGGTACACACATACAGCGGGGGAGCTATCCTTGCCTGTAATCGAGATGCTCCATCCTTTAGCTCAGGTGCAGTGGAAATGAGGCCCTGACCGTCATCTGGCGACTTAGTACTGCACCACACCACAGTCTGCTCTGTCGAGCTGGTGGACCTGCTCCAGAAGCTGAAGCCACAGCAGCAGGGGACCCCCACACCCTCCACCACCACTCCTGCTTCAGCGGAGAACGTGGGAGCAGAGAAAGAATCTGAGGAGTCCAACGATAACACGGACTTTGATCGTTTTGATTAAACCTCTTTTGTTAATGTGTTCAACAAAGCACTGATCCTGTTTCAGAAAGGAAGTTCTGCACTTGGTTTCATTTCCTGTTTCAAAAACGATGGAGCAAAGGAAGCCCACACAGTAAAGCCTGAAAAATGAGGAAATGTCAGTTCATCCTACCTCTGCGTTTGATATTTCTATAATAAAAACTTTATTAAGAAAACGTGATAAATTGTCGATTCTGAAGAGTGAACACACATATTTACTGCAGTACTCTCTACTTTTGAGACTTTTGGGTTTTTTTGTCTTTGTTTGTTTATAGAGTTTTTTGATGACTGCTCAAACTTGAAGAAGAGGGTGAATAATAAGACTTGCTTAAATGCTTTCTTTTTTTGTTGTTCCCACTATTCTGCTCTTATTCTCCAAGTATCATTTAATGGCTCACCTCCTAAAAGAAGTGTTATTTAGACACATGGCGCTCCCTCTGAGGCTCTCAGCATATCCAGGGCACTCTCAGTGTGCACTAAACACATTGTTTCGCTCTCCCACTCCTAGCTGGAAAGAATTCAATCCATGTCTGTATCTGCAGAGCCTCCCACTCCACAGGCATGTAAGGATGCTTGTCCAGCAAGCAGCTCAAGCAAACCACACTCTGGTCATGGTACATCATACCATGACCAATGAAATATCCCTGCTTGCTTAGTTATCCCCTTTTATTCCCACATCCCACTTTCTTGCCCCATACGCAACCACTTTAATGTTTCTGAAGAGTATCTTCTCTCTGTTTTGCTTTCTCCTTTTGTGTTTATTGGTTTGGTTTGCTGTGGTTTGGGGTGTTGTTTGTTTTGTTTGGAGATGGCCTCAAACTTCTGGGATCTAGCAGTCTTCCCACTTTCCTAAGTAGAAAATGCTGGGCCTAGAAGCATTCCCCACCATGCCTAGTTTTCTGTGTTCTTATAGAATATATTCCCATTTCTCAACTACAATTTTTCATGTCATAAATGGTATTACTTGATGTGGGATTCCCCTCTGTATGCTGTTAATACCGTTGGTTAATAAAAAAAAAAACTGGCTTGGCCTGATAGGTTAGAACAGAGCTAGGTGGAGAAAACTAAGCTGAATGCTGGGAGAAAGAAGGGCAGAGTCGGGGAGAAGCCATGGAGCTGCTGCCAGAGACAGACACACTGAAATTTTGCTGGTAGGCCACGACCTCGTGGTGATGCACAGATTAATGGAGATGGGTTAAATTAAGATGTAAGAGTTAGCCAATAAGAAGCTAGAGCTAATGGACCAAGCAGTGATTTAAATAATATAGTTTTTGAGTGATTATTTCAGGGCTGAGCAGCCAGGAACCAACAAAAAGCTCCTTGCAACAATTACTAACATCACTTTTTCTCATTCCATCTCAAGTTATTTAGCACTGTCTTCTTAAGGCTCACCATGTTTCAGTAGGTACACTTATTTTTTTTGTGTGTTTTAAATGCCATGCAGGATTCCATGATGTACATGTACCATATTTGACTCTCCTTCTCACAGACAGGCATGCCCAATTCCACACCACAATAAAGAGCAATTGCCTTTATAGTTCAGCAAGCACTACTTTATGGTAGATAGGCAAAAGCAGAGTTAAAGAATCATAGCGTTTGCACATAGATATACCACACTGTTAAACATTGTCTCCATTATTCTCATTTCTGAAATAGCTATTGAATAACTACTTACAATGCTTATAAGATGCCTGTGTTTGTCCTTCTCTAAAATGCCCACCCACCCATCCCCTCTGACTATTTCTCTGTTGGGTTTTCTCTTCGAGTTATCTCATCTGTCCATTAGCCTGTTTGTTTGTGTTTGGTTTGTTTCCTTGTTTTTGTATGTGGTGTATGCGCACATCTGGGGGTGGGGGGGGGGCATGTGCCTGTTCTCACTTGGAGACCAGAGGAGGCCTTCAGGTGTCCTGCTCTAACGGCCTATTCTTATATACTATAGTTTCCTTGTTGCTATGGTTTTTTATCAAAAAGCTTTATGTCTTATTTATGAAAAACAGATGATTTTTTTTATATCCCTTAGGATGTTTTTAGTAAATGGTGAGCTGTTTTTGGAAGTGCAGACTTCTTTCTGGAATAAATCTCATTTATTTTTACTGCACTGTTGGTAATACACTATTGGATTTGGTTGACTAATATTTTTTAAGAAGAGCTATCCTCTGTTCTAAGGACAAAAGAAAATATATTGTTATGTCAATTCTCCCAAAATTATCTGTATATGCAATACATGCAATTCTAGGGGAAATCCCAAGAGTAGCATTTTTTTTAGAAGTTGATTCTAATTCTAAAATACTTCTAAAATTTGTGGAAATACAAAATAGCTAAAATAGGGAAAGCAATCTCAGGGATGTTGGAAGACTTCCCAAAGAAACTGGAAGGTAAGATACAATATCCAAACGCATCCCAGGAGTTGGTGTAGAGTTCAGTGGTCGAGCATGTGCTTAGCATTCCCAAAGTACTCGATTCAATACCAGACCAAAAAGAAAAAAATTGACTTCCTACAAAGCCATATAAATAAGGGGCACTGATGCAAAGCTGAAAACCTGGTTCAAATGTGTAGAATAAAGAGCCCTGGTGTAGACCTGTATTCATTTGATTTGCAGGAAAAGAGGGAGGTACCACTGAGATTCAAGAGCAAAACAGTAATCCCGTCAATGAATGCTACTGGGTCAGTGGGATATCCATTTGAGGAGAATAAACTTTAACCTCTATCTCACACATGTTAAAAATCATAAAGATGAATTCTATAAGAGAAGTAATATTAGTAAGGCGAAATGGGGATTTCCAACTCTGTACCCTTGCAGAAACATCAATCAGAACAGCTAGGTGCTCCTAGTAAGAGGTGCTAGCCCTAGAAGAGGGTATATAAATAAAAAGTACATGCTAATTAAAATATGAATGAAACATTCACACCACCCACAACACCCCTCCCAGACACTAGAGCGGCACCCATGAATCCAAGCCCTTGGATCATCTCTGCAGACACAGGCTTAAAGCAAAAACCAAAGACCCAGACCCAAACCTGTAAAATTTGGTGTCAGCTAGCCCCATAACCCACAGAATGCAGGCCTGTACTTAAGATCCACAATCCAAGACCTGTCCAGTCATTTCAGGTTCTAAGAAGGTCCTTTGGTTGCAGGTATCAGGCTCCTCTCTGTGGACCCAGGTATTAGTCCAGTGGCCTTTCTAGTCGGCTCAATGCTCTAGCAGAATGTTCATTTGTGGATCCAGTGAAACCACCCACCGCGATCTCTGGATTGATTGGCTGGTGAAACACCCTCTCTGCTAATACTAGTCTTTAAAGACGAGAAGACTTACCTCTTGTAAGGCTCCGGCTCTGATGCAGACCGTCGGAACCTTGAACCGTCAGGAAAACAGGGTAGCACTACAAGGACAAAGCATCAGAAACTGACTCTAAAGAGACGGAACTCTGCCAACCTCTTGACACATCATTCTAAATAAGCATCTTGAGCAAGCTTCTGGAGAGCAGATTGTCAACCAAATCAAAACCAGAAAAGCAATATGCGGAGTAAAGAAGAAATTCAACTAAGAGACAGAGAGCAAGAAAAGGGACAAAGCTGGAATTCAAGGGTCAAGGACCATGGTGACACAAGTAGACAGTCCAGAGAAACAAACAACCACAGAGCCAAGAGGAAGGAGAGATCCAGCAAGCACCAGGACTTGTGGAATTCAGAATTATTAACTGGAGAAACATAACAGCAACAAAAAGGGGGTAAACAAAATGAAGAATACCTACTCGCCTTGTGAGATACAGCCAAGAAAGCTACTGTATGCATTAGAAAAGGCCCAGAGGGAGGATAAGTTGGGAAGATGAAAACTTTTTCAACCAGTAATAATAATAATAGAGCTTGCTCCCTAAATTTTCAGGAGGAGGTGAACATTGAAATTTATAAATATGGCACTGTAAACCCAGTCAAAAAATCCATATCTGGGTAGGTCATATGCCCTAAAGGAGAACACACACTGTTGTTTGGCTAACTTGACATAGCACCAAACTGCCTTCTCAATAGTTGTTTATACTAACATTGCTATATCATATATCATACTTTATAGAGAAATGCTACTTTCAACCTTAGTCAAAGAAGCTTCTCTTTGCAGTGAACTGCAGTGAATGCAGAGACCCGTGGCTATTGAAGGCACCGAGAATAAATGACAGCCGAGTGCTCGGCCCTTAAACAAAGCTTTTTATACCACCCTGGTAAAGCTCGGGAATGTCACAGAGGAGAAAACAAACAAACAAACAAAAATGGTAGAGCCCGAAGACAAGGCGAAGTGTTGATCAATGCATGATGGCTACCACCATGATGGCCTCCCAGTAGCTGGAGCAAGACTAGGCCTGTCAACAGTCAATCATAGGTCTAGGAGGGTCTTATGGGGCCCTTCACTTCCCTGGTGGACTATTGGCTACTGATGGGTTTTAGGGGTGGTCATTGTCTTCACTTGTGTACCCTCTGGTGAGTCCATTGTGCTCCAATAGACATTACAGAGTCGCACAAACAGCCCAGGTTCAAACCAATGAGTCACAAAACAAAACCAAAAGGCATGAATGTGGGAAAGAGGACTTGGGGTTGAAGCAAAGGCATGAGGGAAAGAAGAATGGGGGTGAGACGAGTCAGAATATATTATATACCTGCAGGAAATGCTTAAACAGCAAACTTAGTCCATAGAATTAGATGGACTCAAAGAATTCCAAAAAGATTATTATAGAAAGCTTTCCTGTGAAACATTAAAATTAAATTTTCAAAAATCAAAAATGAAGGTAAAGTTCTGAAAACAGACCTCACACTCCAGCCAGAACAAGTGCGTGACCTAGCTACCATTGGAACTGCACCCCCACCATTCCCAAGTACATACCACCCCAGCTAGTTGGTTCCCAGCCCCACAACTGGGCTCTGCCCCCAACCCTAGAAGACTTTCTCCAAGCAAACCCAGGCCACAAAATCCAGAATGTGTAAGTGACCTGCCTACCAGAGGAACTGGGCCCCTTGCTAGATTTTGTTCCCTTGAGAACCTTTGCCAGGCCAATGCCACCCCAGCTTGTCCCTGACCATAATGTGGCTGGGACCTACCCCCCAACTCCAGCAGACTTCCACCACTGAGGTAGAGACCACACCAGCCAAGCCATTCTCACCAGCCAACAAGTGGTCTTTCCCAAGAATTCCAGCAGACACACTCCATACCAGTTGGAAGAATAGACACCATAGGCCCGTGTATAGTCCGCATCATCAAAAGAATAGCCCAACAGCTCTACCTGAGGCCAGGTTCATCCTTGGTACCAGAGCCAGGTTTTATTGGAGGCCAGGGTGGGTCTAGAGACCCAAGAAGACTTCGACTTTACCAGAGGCCAGATCCGATCAAGGAACGCAAAAACCCCAAAACCTCAGCAGAGAGGTCCACCCTACTGGACCTGAAGACCCATCAGTGACCAGAATCTTTGTCCATTTAGGCCAGAAGACGAGAAATGAAACAGAAATCAAGGAACAAAACACCCATCCAATAAAGACAACTGCAGGAATCAACACCTTGACTTATAATCACCCCAAATCCAGATGGCTAAACGTCAGTGTAAGAAAACAATCAATAGCAGAAAGGAATGCCAGTACCCAGCTATCATATGACAACAAGACCTAAAAATTCCAATGCATCTCAAGCACAAGAAAAAGACCTTAAAAATAACTTTATGGACCAGGCTGCAAGCAGGCAAGATACCGGCCCTCCCCCACAAAGCCAGCAGACTACATAGGTCCAGGTGCAAACAACACCAGTTGGAAACACAGGTGAGTGACTGGCCTCTCAGCTGGACTTTCCCAAAGCCCAGACCTCAACTAAACCACAGAGCACATCCCGTGCCCCTCGTCTTCCCATATCAGCACCAGCAAGGCTGTTGGACCCTGCCCCCACCTCTGGTGGAACTGCTCTGTTGTGGTCCCTACCGGGCTGTAAGTAGGTGAGAATCCTGCCTCCAGGCTGCACCCCCATCCCCTGCCACCCACTGTATGATGTCCCACCAAGACCCACTCCTCCACCCAATCCCACGCACCTGAACATCTTCCCCCGACCCTGTGGCCAGCCCTCCCCCACAGCCCCAGCAGACTACCTAGGCACTAATATCTAATAAAATAGACTTCAAACTAAAATCAATCAAAAGAGACAAAGAAGGACATTTCATATTAGTCACAGGAAAAATTCATCAAGAGGAAATATAAAAACTGAACATCTATGCCCCAAATACAATGGCACCCTCACATGTAAAAGAAATACTTATAAAGCTTAAATCACACGTTAAACCTCCACACTAATAGTGGGAGACTCCAACACTCCACTTTCACCACTGGACAGGTCTGCCAGACAGAAAATTGACAGAGAAATAAGTGAACTAACAGATGTTATGACTCAAATGGACTTAACAGACATCTGTAGAACATTCCATCCAAACATAAAAGAGTATACCTTCTTCTCAGCACCTCATGGAACCTTCTGAAAAACTGATGACATACTAGGTAACAAAGCCAACATTAAAAGATACAAAAAAAAAATGGAATAACCCCATGTATCTTATCAGATTGCCATGGCCTAAAGTTAGAGTTCAACAACAACAATAAATGTAGAAAGCCTACAAACACAATGAAGTTGAACAATGCTCAACTGAATCATCACTGGGTCAAGGAAGAAATAAAGAAAGAAATTAAAGACTTTCTAAAATTCAATGAAAATGAAGGCACAGCATACCCAAACGTATGGGACACTATCAAAACAGTGCTAAGAGGAAAGTTCATAGCATTAAATCCCTACATAAAGAATGTGGAGCAAGCTCACCCTAGTGACTTTCTAGAACAGAAAGAAGCAAACTCACCCAAGAGCAGTAGGTGCCAGGAAATAAACAAATTGAGAACTGAAATCAATAAAATAGAAACAAAAAGAACAATACAAATAATTAATGAAACAAAGAGCTATGTCTTCAAGAAAATCAACAAGCTAGACAAGCCCTTATCCAAATAAGCCCAAAGACACATAGAGAATATCCAAATTAATAAAATCAACAATGAAAAGGGAGATATAAGAACAGACACTGAAGAAATCTAGAAAATCATTAGGTCATACATCAAAAATCTGTACTCCACAAAATTTGAAAATCTAAAAGAAATGAAAATTTTTCTGGATAGGTACCACTTACCAAAATTAAATCAAGACCAAATATACAATTTAAACAGACCTATAACCCTAAGGAAATAGAAAAAGTCAGTAAAAATCTTCCAAACAGAAAAAGCCCAGGGCCAGATGGCTTCAGTGTAGAATTCTATCAGGATTTCAAAGAAGAACTAATACCAATACTCCTCAAATTGTTCCACATAATAGAAACAGAAGGAATAATGCCAAATCCATTTTATGAGGCCACAGTTATCCTGGCACCCAAACAAAACAAAGATGCAAAAAAGAAAGAGAATTACACACCAATTTCCTTCATGAACATTGATGCAAAAATACTCAGTAAAATACTAGCAAACTGAATGCAAGAACACATCCAAAAAAATCAGCCACCGTGATTATATAGGCTTTCTCCTAGAAATGCAGAGATGGTTCAACATACCAATACCTGTCAATGTAATCCGCCATATAAACAAACTGAAAGAAAAAAAAGCATATGACCATCTCACTAGATACTGAAAAAGCCTTTGACAAAATCTGACACCCCTTCATGATAAAGTTTCTGGAAAGAACATGAATACAAGGAATATACCTAAACATAAAAAGAGCAATATACAGCAAGCTGACAGCCAACATCAAATTATACTCAAAGTTTTACCACTAAAATCAGGGACAAGGCAAGACTGTCCATTCTCTCCTCATCTATTCAATATAGTACGAGAGATTCCAGCTAGATAAATAAAGCAATAAGAGGATCTCAAGGAGATCCCAGTTGGAAAGGAAAAAGTCAAACTGTCACTATTTGAAGATGCTATGATAGTATACATAAGTGACCCCAAAAACTCTACCTGAGAACTCGTACATTTGATGAATACCTTCAGTAATATAACTGGATACAAGATTAATTTAAAAAAATCAATAGTCCTTCTATATACAAATGTTAAATGGACTGAGAAAAAAAACAAAGAAACATCACCCTTTACAATAGCCACAAATAATATAAAATATCTTAGGGTAACACTAACCAAAGGTGAAAGACCTATATGACAAGAAAGTTTAGTCTTTGAAGAAAGAAACTGGGGAAGAGATAAGAAAATGGAAAGATCTCCCATGCTCATGGTTCGGTAGGATTAACATAGTAAAAATGGCAATCTTACCAAGGGCAATCTACAGATTCAATGCAATGCCCATCAAAATTCCAACACAATTCTTCACATAACTTGAAAGAATAATATTCAACTCATATGGAAAAACAAAAAAAATCCAAGATAACTAACACAATCCTATACAATAAAGAAAATTCTGGAGGTATCATCATTATCCCTGACCTCAAGTTCTACTACAGAGCTATAGTAATGAAAACATTTTGGTACTGGCATAAAAATAGACACTTGTATCAATGGAAACAAATTGAACACCCTGACATATATCCACACACCTATGAAGCACCTGATTTTTGACAGAGAAGCCAAAAATATACAATGGAAAAAAAGAAAGCATCTTCAACAAATGGTGCATCTATAACTGGATGATGGTGTGTAGAAGAATGCAAATATATCTATATCTGTCACCCTGCAGGAAACTCAAGTCCAAGTCAATCAAAGACCTCAACATGAATCCAGTCAAACTGAGCTCATAGAAGAGAGCTGGGATTAGACTTGAATGCCTTGGCACAGGAGACGACAACTTGCTGAATATAACACTAGCAGCACAGACATTGAGATCGACAATAAATGGGACCTTCTGAAACTGAAAAGCTTCATGGTCAGCAACACAAAACAACAGCCTACAGAATGGGAAAAGACCTTTACCAACCCCTCATCTGACAGAGGAATGATATCAAAAATATATAAAGAACTAAGAAACTAGACATTGGAATACTAAATAGCCCCATTAAAAAATGGGGTACAGATTTAAACAGAGAATTCTCAACAGAAGAATCTTAAATGGCCAAGATACACTTAAAGAAATGTTTGGAATCCTTAACTATCAGGGAAATGCAAATCAAAATGACTCTGAAATGCCATTTTACACCTGTCAAAATCAAAGATCAAAAACACTAATGACAGCCTATGTCAGAGAGAATATGGAATAAGAGTAACACTCTTCTGCTGCTGGTGGAGGTGCAAACTTGTACACCCACTTTGGAAATCAGTATGGCATTTTCTCAGAAAATTGGAAATCAATCTACCTCAAGTTTGATATGCCCTGCTTTGCTGATACCCATGGGAGGCCTACCCCTTTCTGAGATACAGAGGAGGGATGAATTGAAGGGACTGAAGGGCAGATGGGGGAGGGTGTAAGAGGAGAGAAGGAAGTAGAGGCTGAAGTCAGGATGTAAAATAAATAAATAAAAGAAAGAGCACAGAACTCATAGAGTTCAGAGTTGGCAAAGAAGATGAAATCATAAAGAAGGAATAAATGAGATGGAGGAGAAAAACAATAAAAAAGATCATGGAATCTGGTCTGGAGAATGGCTCGATTGATGGAACCTTGTCTTTTTTTTTTTTTTTTTTTTTTTTTTTTTGGTTTTTCAAGATAGGGTTTCTCTGTGGCTTTGGAGCCTGTCCTGGAACTAGCTCTATAGACCAGGCTGGTCTCGAACTCATGGAACCTTGTCTTATAAGTGCCCGCACCTGTATTCAATACCTAACATACATGTGAGAAGCTAGGTGTGGGAATACATACTTGGGATCCCAGTGCCAGGGAATCAGAAATAGGAAGGGTGGTCCTTGAGACTTGTTCATAAACCAACCTGCTATATTTGGTGAGCTTTAGACCAATGAGAGACCCTGTCTCAAAGGTCATGGACCATTTCCCTGAGGATGATGCTCACGGCTTCCACACATATGAGCAAATATATATGTGTACCTGCACATACACAATGATGTACATAAAAGAGTACACATACATTATTTTTTTAAAAAACAAATAGTAAATCTGAGTTGATTTCGAAAAGATAAAGAAACTGGAAAGCCTTTAGTGATAGGAAGACAAAAAGAGGAGACTCAAATTATCATTGTAAAGAAAGACATTAGAACTGATAGCACAGGATTAAAACGGATCAGAAGATACCAATGAGCAACAAAAAACTTAGCAGCCAAGAAATTAATAAATTCCTAGAAACATACAATCATTATATAATGCCAATACAAATAGAATACAAAGCCAAAAATTAAATACATATATTTATGATCAGGTTATATTTAACAAGAGCCAAGAATAATAAAAGAAAATGATGTTATGAGAGGGCAGCTCATGTGCTTAATTCCTAGAATAATCCATGGAGAAAGAGAAAAGTTTACATAGGTTAATACTGAGCAAAGAGACTGAACTGTAGAATGTCCCAACAAAGAAAAGTCAAGGACCTGATAGCTTCACTGGTAAATTTAATTAGATATTTCAAAACAAATTAATAACAGTACTTCTCAAAGTTTTCCAAGTAATTTAAAAGGAAAAACCATCCCATCCAGGAGTGGTCATGCATGCCTTTAACCCCAGCATTAAGGTGACAGAGGCAGACTGATCTCAGTGAGTTCGAGGCCAGCCTAGTCTACTTAGTGAATTCCAGGTGAGGGATACAGAGTGAGACCCTGTCTCAAAAAAATAAAATCTTTTAAGAGAAGAAATATTCCCAAACTTATTTTTTTCTAAGAATGATCCTGATACCAAAACAAGATAATAACACTACAATAAAAGAGAATTTCAGATCACAAAGTACAGAAAATCAACTCAACAGCATTGCAAGAGGCTCACACTGTGACTATGATCAATTTCTGACCTGCAAGGATGCCTCAATGTACAAACTCAGTCAATGGCAGACACCCTACTAATAAGGACACCTCAACATACAAAACTCAGTTAAAGACAGACAGCCTACTAACAAGGATGCCTCAACATACAAACTCAGTCAGTTGTAGACATCCTCATAATAAGGATGCCTCAACATACAAACTCAGTCAATGGCAGACAGCCTACTAATAGGGATGCCTCAACATACAAACTCAGTCAATGGTAGACAGCCTACTAATAAGAATGCCTCAGCATACAAACTCAGCCAGTGGCAGACAGCCTACTAATAAGAATGCCTCAACATACAAAACTCAGTCAAGGATAGGCAACTAGGCAACCTACTGATAGAATGAAGGGTTCTGATCCAGGGGCATCTCAGTGGGAAGAGAGAAAGCATCTGACATATTTGGTAGACTTTCATGTTTAAAAAAACAATGTATCACATCAAATTAGCTAAAGAAGGAATGTCACTGACTGTAATAAAGGCCATTTAGGACAAGTTCATGCCCTACACCACCCTAAAGAGTGAAAAGTTCAAAGCTTCCCTGAGATCAGAGACAAGGGCTGAATCCCACTTTTACCAAATCACACATAAAAAAGTAAAGTTAGACCTGTTTCTGAAGACAAGATCTTACATACAGAAAAACCTAATGCTCACCCAGAAAAACAATTAGCACAAATAAATCAGTTCAGTAAAATTGCAGTATACAAATCAACATATAAAAGAAGTCAATTGTGAAAAAAAATTTAAAAACTTTAAAAAATAAAAAGAAACAAAAAGAAGTCAGTAGTGTTTCTATTCTATACACTTAAGGCTAAGTATCCAAAATCAAAGAAAAAAATCCTATTAGTATGATGGCATTAAAAAAAAAACATAGTCAAGAATAAATTTAACCAAGGAGATGAAAGGAGTGTGTGCTCAAAACGGCTAAAGTTAGAATAAAAGCTTAACTCAGTGGTAAGACTTTGTCTGGCCTGTGTGAAGAGGCCTGGAGTAAATCTCAGGCTCTATGAAGCCAAAAATAAACTATAAAATGCTGGTAAACAGAATTTAATAAAACAGAAATATATGGAAAGGCATCCCAGATTATTTGTGCATGAGAAGAATTAATACAGTCAAAAATGTTTATAGTACCCAAACAATCTACAGATTCAACGTAAGTCCTATCAAAATTTCAATGCCATCTTTCACAAGAGGTATGAGAGGAGGGAATCCTAACACGTATATGGAACCATAAAAGGTTCTGAAGAGCCAAAGCAACCTTGAGCGAGCAGAAAGCAGCTGGAGGAATCATGATACCTGATCTCAGAATAGAATTCAAAACTACAGTAATCAAACCGGTAGAGTACTGGAATAAAACAGAGAACAGAATACAGAGCCAATACCTGAATAGAAATATTTCTGATCAGGTTATCTTTTAAAGAGGGCCAAGAACAAATAATAAGAAATAGTGTTATGAGGAGACAGCTCACATGTATGATTGAGGTGCACCTTTAATGTCCACAAGGCTCAGAAGTCCTAAAACTAAGCCTTAAGTCAAGATCTCAGCCTATGAAATTCCTAATTGGAGACACAGAGTTAAACTTCTTAATATTCATCTAGACCTTGGATATTTTTTCTCAGATATGATCCCAAAAGTACCAGTGACAAAATCAAGCAAAGACAAATGAGATTGTGTGTTCCAAAAAGCTCCTGATCAACAAAAGAAGCAATCAAAAGACTAAAATGACAGCCCACAGGACAACAGAAAGACATTTCCAACTCTATATTTGATAGAGGGGTTATAACCCAAACACATAAGGAACTCAATACAAGAAAACAAATAACCCATATGAAAAATGGGCAAAAGACCTAAATTCCTTTCTTAAAATAAGATCCGCAAATGTCCAATAGGTTTGTGGGAAAAGTTCAATATCACTAATAATCAGAGATATGCACATCAAAAATCCTTAAAGATAAAAATGATGAATTAGATTTCACTGTAATTTAGAATTATGTTCATCAGAAGGCATTATTAAGGTAGTGAAATAGGGCTGGAGAAATGCGTCAGCAGTGAAGAGTATATATTGCTCTTGAAGGGGCCTGAGTTCAGTTCCCAGTACACACTTCAGGCAACTCACAACGGCCTATACCCATATGCAGGGGAATATGATGCCTGCTTCTGGACTTCATGGTTACTGCACTCATTCATACATCTCTGCACTGAGAGGCACACATAGACATAGACAGATAGACAGATAGACAGATAGACAGATAGACAGACAGACAGACAGACAGACAGAGATAGATAGATAGATAGATAGATAGATAGATAGATAGATGATAGATTTGTTTTGAGAGAGAGAGGGGGGTGAGGGAGAGAGCTTGCTTTTTGTTTCTTGGAACAGAGTGTCACTCTGTAGCCCAACCTGAGCCTAAATTCACAGCAATCCTCCTGCTTCAGTCTCCCAAGTGCTGAGATTATAGGCACAAACAACTCACAGCCCAAATACACTACTTTAGAGACTCCTACAGGTCAATAAGGAAAAAGACAGACAGCTCAACTTTTGACACGGAGGCAGATTTGAAGAGGATGTCAGTAAGAAAGAGAGCACCCACACGGCTCGTGGGCATGTTAGAGATGGTAAGCTCTGTAGTCATCACTGATCGTGAAAGAGATGCAGCTGTGAATCACAGTGAGCCACGATTACACCTGCATCAGACTAAAAGGACTCAAACCAAAAGAACTGGCAACTGCAAGTGAGACTTTTATCGAGTAAGTTAAGTCTTGGTAAGTTCTCAAACAATAAAAGTGCTGGCGGCTTAGTCCCCACCTTGTGTGACACTCATACAAGGTGGTGGAAACCTCTAGAAGGTATGGATTAATGGAAAGAAATTAAGTCATTTCAGCTGCACCCTTGAACAGAATACTGGGACCCTCACCCCTCCCTGTGTCTGGTTCTTGGCCACCATGAGGTGAAAGGGCTGTTCTGCTACTTGTTCCCATCATGATAACCCATGTTATCAAAGGCCCAAAGCAACAAGGCTAAATGTAATGATATTTCATTTGTATTTTAATAAATAAAGCTTACCCGAAGTTCAGAGAGTAAAATAGCGGCACTGATCAGCCTTACAGACCAGGCAGTGGTGACACACACCTTTAATCCCAGTATCCACACTAGTTTACCATAGAAACTGGGCAGTAGTGGTGCACAGCTTTAATCCCAGAACTATAGAGGAATATAAGACAGGAGGAGACAGCTCTTACATAGTATCATTCTGAGATTCATGGAGGCAGGATGGCCATTTCGGACTGAGGTAGAGGTAAGAGCCAGCGGCTGGCTGTTATGCTTATTTGACCTTCTGGTTGAACCCCAATTTCTGTCTCTGTGTTATTATTAATCATGTTACAGCCAAATAGCGATATATCAAATCCTCCAAAACCATGTGCTGAAACCAATTGTTTCTTCTGTTTGGTTTTGCTTTGCTGTTTTTTTTGAAACAGGGTCTCGTTATGTAGCTCTGGCTGTCCTAGAACTCACTTTATAGACGAGGCTGGCCTTGAACCAACAGAGATCCACCAAGGCTGGGATTAAAGGTGTGCACCTCCGTGCCCAGCCTATTCTTTTAAAAGTTGATTTTTCTCTGGTATCCTGTCACAGTAACAGAAAGTAGACTAACATAGTTCCATGTATGTTTCCTGAGAGATGGTACAAAGGAACCATTACTGTTAGAACTGCTCCATATTCTGCTCCATGATTATAGGCACATATGAGTATATAAAAGGTCTTCTAGTTATGCAGTTAATATTACGTACTCCACTGTAAGTTATACTTCAATAGGGAAGTAAAAGCATTACTAGACTCTTCACATCTGTGTTCATATGGGAGAGGGACTATAATTATTTTTCTGTATTAACTTGCCTGTTTGGGGAGTCAAAATTACCAAAGTCTCAAAAATGCAAGAAGGGCAGCTTGCATCCTAAAGTGTCTTCTTGAATGGTGAGAGAACCTCCAAAATCATTGTAAGTAGCAATTCCGTAATGTATAAGGCCCTACTGGGTAACACGAAGTTCTGATGTAAGCAGGGCTTAATCCTGTCCTGACTGTGGCACTGACTGCCGTTCTGTTCTCCACAAATCCCCAGACATCGGAACCTTTCATGTCACACCGGAAATCATTTCAGTCTGGCCTCAAAAGAACAAGCCTAACATTCTAGATCTGTTTTGTTTGGAGAAAGAAAACATAAAAGAAAAGAAAAAGTTACGGATGTGGCTAGCGATAGCAGATAATAGAAGTTAACAAAGGGTTATGGATCATGTTCTGAAAGGGGCTGAAAGGAAAATAAATAAGAACTCACTTGTGTTTGACTCAGTCTATAAGGGAATATTAAACAAGTTCTGTTCGATTTCAATTCTCTTTAATTGTGGCATATTTACTGCACTCTGAATTGTCTTTAATTAAAAAAAGATGAAACAACGTCAAAACACTGGTACTGAATCCTGAAATGATGATATGGATGCCCTGCTCTAATAATTTTGCCAGAAGTTTCCAAGTCCCCGCATAAAGAAAGTGTGGTGTTTAAATACAACTGAAACGTGTGAACGAAGCCCCACATTGTATAAGCTTTAGCTCCTCTCAAGCGTAAGACTTTGAGTGGCAAACTTCCAAAGAAAGTTCAGCAGAATTGGCAAGGCGTGCTAGAGCGGTGCCAAGGCTTTCACATTGCATTTAATCACAAGCACGCCACAACGAAGAAGACGTTACCCCTACTTAATCATAAAGAACTTAGAGTCAGAGGCTAAGGAGCATGTGGGCAGTCACGTGGCTGGAAGAATCATTCCAGGACACGACTCGAGGTCTCCCCTCCTTGAGAGCCCACCCCACTGTCCACTCAGGTCAAGAAGATGGCAGAGGCTCCCACTTAATTTGAAAATGAATTGGTGAAAGTTGCAGCGTCCCAGAGCAATTAGAGCCATACAACATTGGCTGCAAGGAGCACATCTGTATGTCATCCCAGCATCTTGTGGTTTTGGAAGAATTATCTCTCTTCCCAGGATGAGCAAATACCAGGTCTATGACATGCTATGCATCTTCCAGAGGGCATCAACATGTCCCCCTTGTTTCTTCATTTCTCCGACTGTCAGACATAATGAAAACAGATACAGCTTACCAGGACGGGCTTCTCTGTTTCCACCAGAGCCTATAAAGCTTAATTGACAACCAGGAGATGATTAAAAATTAAAGAATGATAAAAGTTAAATGTTTTCAATACATTCAGAGAAACCACAGGTAAATGTAAATCACAGAGATAAGCGGGGAACGGACTGCTGTTTAATGGAAACTTCCATCCCACAATAAATCAAATGAGCCAAACGTGGAGACTTCCTCACCCACAGCAGCAGTCTGCGTTCACACTAGCATTCATTGCCCAGAGACGGCTGATCCAGGGGAGGCCAAACTTGTGGCTGGAGAGTTACGCAAGTCTCATCAGGCCGCGGAGCATCACAGAGGGGTTTCTGGGGAGGACGGCATGCGAACTCAACCCTGGGAACTCTTAGTCTGATCAACACGCAAATCACTTAGCAATCATTATCATAATTACTGCTAAATTATTGTTGCACTGGGGGATGGAGGGAAAGTCTATTTTTGTACTCTGGTTTCACCGAAGCTTCCAGGATGACTATTTCAATTTCCAGAATAAATAATTTCCTTTCCCACGATTATCTCAGAAACGCCGAGCCTTCCCTTGTGACTTTTAATTCTAGTTCTCTGATCAAAATTTTGAGCGGCCTTGGGCAAGGCATGGAAGTGCTCAACCACTCAACTCCTTTAGTTGTTAAACAGCAATAATGGTACCTGCTGTCTACAGGCAGGAAGACTGATTGCTTAAAGACTGCCAAACATTTTGAAAAAGCAATAGCTGGTGGGCGGTGCCATCTTAAGGGACAGTGACTGCAAACAGTGTCACTGATTCTCTCTTTTACCTCTTTCCAGTATCTTCTACAGTTTCCTCTGCATGTTAAAGTTCCTCAGTTCCTTCCCCCTTCAGAATACCTGAACCCTAGCCAGCCCATTCACCCACCCTGCCCCGGTGAGGTTGACTGGCCTGCCCTGAATTCATCCATTTAATGTCAACGTATCCCCCTGTCTCAAGCATAAGAAGCCATGTCTGCCTTGGCCCCACTGACTTACCAGTGAGTAACACAATGTCTGGCACATGGAAAAGCATCAAATATTATTTCGTTTATTTATTCATTGAACATATTTAGAATCTAGAAAAGTGTATTTAATCACTCCTAGTTTCTGTGGGGTTTTTTTTCATTTGTAAAAGAGATCAGCATCCCTCCAGTGTAAGATTTTAGGGTCCTGACTATGATGAGCACCTTCACACTGACCTTGAACTCTGTCCTTTCATTGAGCCACTTGACTACCAAGGTCACTGTGGTAGCCAACTTTATACCATCCTTATCTGGACCATAGTGTCCAGATAGTGTAAGTCAAACGCTTTTCTGAGTGTGTCTGTGAGGGAGGTTTGGGTGAGATTAACATGTAAATGATAGGATGGGGAGGGCGGGGTGGGGGATGTGGGGGAGTGAGAGGAGAGGAGGAACTAGAATTGGTATGTAGAAAATAAACGATAGATAGATAGATAGATAGATAGATAGATAGATAGATAGATAATAAATCTGGGCTCAGAGCAAAGCTTGAACAGAACGGAAGGCTCAACCACCCTCAAGTAAGAGCTCTCCAGCAGACAACTTACCCACAATGTGAGCTCCTGCTGGTTCCTCAGCTAGGACAGACAGACAGATTCAATTAATTCCCTCTCTGTTGAGAATGTCATGTCCATTCCAGTGGCTCTTCCTGATTCACGAAAGAAGTGGAGCTCCACTCCAAACCAGGACAGATTGAGGAACCAGATTAGGGTACCTAAAGAGAGTTGAGTCTGGGTACCTGTCCGAGTCAGCCACTTCACTGACAGGCTGGCCAGGGTCAGTCATGATGATCTCTCCTTTCTCCACCAGCCTCCAGGCTGGAGCTGACCTACGGCTGATGAGCTGTGAGCAGTCCCTTGGGCAGTCCATGGGTATGATTCAGCTTCCCACTGCCATGGCAGCTCACTGCTTGCTCAGATAGCCAGAGACCTTGTGAGGCTCCTGAGCACCAAAAATTCTGCCGCTCAGCTTCAGCCCAGAGCAGTAGTCTGTGCCAGCTGCCAACGATTCCTTCAGAACAAAACTCTCTGAGCCTGTGTCTGAAGCTTTCTATCTGTGGTAGATTTCCTCTCCTTCCCCTACTGTGACCTAGAAAATGAAGTGCCACAGTAGATCTTTGGTTGAGTCCCATGGAGACTCCCTCCATATGTAGGAGACAGTGGGAATCCTGCTTGGACTTCTCCAAGCCCCTGGCAATGGGACCAGGATCTACTCCTAGTGGCTATGAGGAAGCCCTCTAACAAAAGCACCTTAGGGAGCTGGAGAAATGGCTCCGTGGTCAAGAATGCTTGCTACTTTTCCAGAAGTCCCAGAGGAGTCACACCAGGTGGCTCACAACCACCTGTAATTCCAGCACCAGGAGATCTGATGCCCTCTTCTGGCTTACAAAGACATCTGTACATATGAGGCATACACAGTCTCTCTCTCTCTCTCTCTCTCTCTCTCTCTCTCTCTCTCACACACACACACACACACACACACACACACACACACACATGCATGCACGAATGCACATACACACACTTGTACACACACACCATTTAAAAAAGCAACTTATGGGAGAAAGTGTTCTTTTCAGCTGTTTATAACTCTAGGCTACGCTCTGTGGTTGCAGAGCAAACACAATGGCAGGAGCTTGAGAGAGCTGGTCATCGCCAAAAGCAGAGAGAGAACGTCGTGAATGCCTGTCCTAACTCCTTGCTCCACTCTTACATAGTCTAAGTCTGAACCTAGGAAATATGTGGCCTGTCCCATCTCAATTACAATAATAAAGAAAATCCCCTTTAGAAAAGCCCATAAGACAACCTGAGCAAGCAAACTCTCGCTGAGATTCTCTTTCTAGTATTTCTCGATATCAAGTTTCTAGTTAATACTAACTGGCATAAGGATGGGGACAGGGGAATCTTGAAAGCTAGAGAAAGACTGAAAATACCTTGCTCAGAAACTTTTACTTTGGAATGTGTAATTGTCTTTCATAAAACTGTCCAAAAATTTAAAAAGAATCCTTAAAACTAACTAAAACAGGATAAAAATAACTTGAGTGTGTGATGGAGGAAGGTCATTGGCTAATAAAGGCACTGCCCTGGCCCATTTTATTGGTTAGAGGATAGGTGGGAGGAGTAAACAGAACAAAATGCTGGGAGGAAGAGGAAGTGAGCTCAGAGACTCCACAGCTCTCTTGGGAGCAGACACCTCAGCAGAGATGTCATGCCCTGCTCCCTGGCAGACACACACGATGAAGGTCCGACCCAGGATGGACATAGGCTAGAATCTTCCCGGTAAGCGCACCTTGGGGTGCTACACACAGATGATTAGAAATGGGATAAATTAATATGTGAGAATTAGCGTAGAAGAGAATGGGCCAAGCAGTGATTAAAAGAATACAGTGTCCGTGTAATTATTTCGGGGCGTAAGCTAGCCGGGCAGGCGGCCGGGGTGCTGGGGGCGCAGCCCCGCCGCCACCCTTATTACTTCATATGGCACCCACGTGGACAACTGCTTCCACATAAAGCCTGAGACAGCTTGAGAAGTAATTCTAGAACAAAATGAAAGCATTGTGCCTGGTTTCTTGGTAGCAGCAATTTCTCGGTTCTACTCTGCTTGCTAGACGCAAGCAAGCGCCTCATCTAAGAGAGGCTTCCTGACTCAGCTTTAGCTGCAAAGCCTGCAGCTCATTAAGAGGTCCTGCCACGAAACACTTAAACGGTGTTGACGAAAAGCTGAACACATGCTTTTCGGTTTTCAGCCATACCAGGAAAAAAGCTGTGCCGTTTAAAAATGCCGGCTTTCTGGGCTGTCCTGCCAGGGCAAACTCTGACTCTTTTACGCAGGCGGTTCGTGCGGTTTGCAAGCACAGGCTGCTGAAGCTCGCTTGCTGGCTACAGCCAGTACCTCAGTCATGAGGCTGGAAAGCTAAGAAATGGGGTGGATCCAGCCGACAAAGCCACGCCTTTAATCCTACTGATATTGCTTGGTAAATTAAAGACTCGTGTGGTCAGAAAAAGAGAGATATACAGTAAAGAGAGATTCAAAGGCAGAGAAAATTTCTAAATGGTTTGAAGTGTGTTAAAAACATATGAAGACTAAAATTTAAAGTTCTTAAAGTAACAAAAAAAAAAAAGGAAGAGAGTTGTTGTGTGCGGTAGCACACGCCTTTAATCCCAGTGCCTAGAAGGCAGAGACAAACAGATCTCTGTGAGTTCAAGGTGTAGTAGTGTACACCTTTAATCCTGAATGCCTGGGAGGCAGAGACAGGCGGATCTCTGAGAGTTCAAAGACAGCCTGGTCTACAGAGTTACTTCAGGTCAAAGATACAGAGAACCTATCTCAAAAAGCAAAAAGTTAAAAGTAAAAATAAACAAAATAGAGGTTAAAATAAAACGAACAAAGATGGAAAATACACAGAGAATCTTGATACTGTATGCTATTATGCTCTCTTTGAATTGTTTGAATGCTGAGGAAGGAGCAACAGATGCTAAAAGATATTTATTTATAAATGCTGCTGAACTAATCCAGCATAGATATTATGATGCCTTGACTTTGAAATTGGGATCTAAGGACATGATGCTTTGGAAAGGAGTTTCTTATTTTGTTTTCACAGAGGATGAGACGCTGTTCATTTCTTCCATTCCGATGTGGTATGATGGACCACGCCCTCCTGAAGGGTTGCAGTGAACATCTTCAAAAAATTGCTTCGCTCAACTGCCAACTGAGATGAAACTAGCACAAAGGTTATACCATGAAAGACCTAATTAACGACGCCCCCACTCAGCAGGAAGCAGTTTGGAGAGAAATAACTGCGCCCATATTCCCAAATAATGTTTATAAATGTTCTTTTACATTTAAAGGGGGATATGATATAGGTATGAATAATTTGCATTAGTATAGATTTTGCTTTATTGATAGAGATTCACGGTCAATTTTGTTATATGTATAAGTGTTTCTGATTTTGATTAAGGTATTGTGATTGTGTAGTTCATTTAAATATGTACTGTATAATTAAGAAATATAGGTTGTTAATGGATAATCATCGATAATAGTAAAGCTTGTAGTCATGTTAGTTAGATTTTCTAGATATATAGAGATATATTTTAGATAGGCATTCTTCATGTCTTTCAAAGATTACAGAATAGGGCATTTAATGTTTTAATAACTGAGGACTTTTCATGACAATGAGACACTCTGCTCCTGGCAGCACCAATCTACTTCAAGAGGAAGATGGGCATCGAAGAGGCTCGTTATGGAGTTTTAATAGCCATTTGGGCAAGAAACTGCTCTTGCCTGGACTATTGCATAAACTGGACACAGAGAACCTGCAGAGAGAGGACTACTGAACTTGCCTAAGGTGAGATGATCTTTCGGGGTTCCTGATTCATTTTGAAAGAGTCTGCGAGACATTCTGCAGGACACAACAGATAGTGACTGAACTGACTTTGAATTTTCCTGCTTTATGGAAATGTCTGCTGGATACCATGGGCCTGAAGGCTGAAGATGGATGCCCCAACGGTACAAAAGAACTTTGGGTGACTGTCCAGGCAGCGAGATGTCTTTGTCATTTCTAGAGTTTGAAGTTTCTTAGTTCTTGTTTACTTAGGTAATATATCTTTCTGGAGTCTTTGATGGAGTTAAGAATAGTTAGTTATAGTTATAGTTTTCCTTAGTTATGATAAAGATTATTGTAACTTTTACTTGATAACTGTTTTGTTATATGTAATTTTGCTATGTTAAAGCCTTTTTTTTTGTTTAAACCGAAAAAGGGGAAATGATGGAGGAAGGTCATTGGCTAATAAAGGCACTGCCCTGGCCCATTTTATTGGTTAGAGGATAGGTGGGAGGAGTAAACAGAACAAAATGCTGGGAGGAAGAGGAAGTGAGCTCAGAGACTCCACAGCTCTCTTGGGAGCAGACACCTCAGCAGAGATGTCATGCCCTGCTCCCTGGCAGACACACGCGATGAAGGTCCGACCCAGGATGGACATAGGCTAGAATCTTCCCGGTAAGCGCACCTTGGGGTGCTACACACAGATGATTAGAAATGGGATAAATTAATATGTGAGAATTAGCGTAGAAGAGAATGGGCCAAGCAGTGATTAAAAGAATACAGTGTCCGTGTAATTATTTCGGGGCATAAGCTAGCCGGGCAGGCGGCTGGGGTGTTGGGGACGCAGCCCCGTCGCTGCCCTTACTACTTCAAGTGTGTGCATGCACTCCAGGTGTGAAGGCACACACCTTTAAGTCTATCACTAGGAAAGCAGAGGCAGGCAGCTCTCTCTTTGAGGTCAGCCCAATCTACACTGCAAGCTCCAGACAGAGTTCTCCAGTGAGACCCTGTTTCAAAAACAGCAGCAACAATAAAAACGTTCCTTCTTGGGAATTGACCCTGGAGCATTGGGCCTTCTAGGCAAAAGACTCTACCCCACCCAGACCTTATTATCAGTTTTTTTTAAAAAATAGATTGAAATAGAATTACATCCTGCCCCTCTCTCCCTTTCCATGCCCCTGGTAGCACAACTGCAAGGCATGGTGCTAAGCTGTTGCTTTCCTCTGACTCTTTTGTCCTGACCTAGAAACATTGTGGAGTACTTTGTATGATGGTTCCCTACAACCTGGTGCCAGAGATGACCAGCAGGCTCTGGGATGATGGTGCCCCGCCCAGGCCAAAAATTCTGGGAAGGAAGCCATCTGTGTCCTCCACCGGTTCAGGCCTGGAAAGTGCTCAGCAGCTCCTTGTTGATTTAAAAATAGTTTAAGTTTAATCATAAAATAGTTTAATCATAAAAGGAAAATAAAACATTTTTCAGTGTTTTGATCTTTGGCCAGGAACAACGCTATACAAGTTCCAGCTTACTTGGAAATTTTAGAAATATTTTCAATGGGTTTTTGTATACTCCTTATCTCTACCACCATGAAAATACTGATAAGAAATAGCTTGGCTTCCAAAATCCCATTAGAATAAAGATTTATTAAAAAAAAGCTATGCTTGGCTATGTGCAGCAAGATAATCCCTAACTCAGAATTGAGTCTTTTAAACATGTGCTCTCCTAAACGACATCTGAGAACAGGTTGTGTTTCTCACACTAGAGTGGACCAGTGTGAGTTCCATTTCTGTTGCTGTGATAAAATGCCACCAGCAAGGTGACTTCCAAATGGAAGGGTTTGTTTGGGCTTATGGGTCCAAAAAGACAAGAATCCATCAGGTAAAGACGCTTGCCAAGTGGCAGGCCTTGTGGCAAGGGCAGGAAGCTAGGACATCAGTTGTCAACCTCAGGCACAAAACAGAGGAGCTGGAAGAGGGCAGGCTATGCACACTCAGAACACACTCCCAGTGTTGTGCTCTCTCTAGCACGACCACACACCCACACACCACCACCAAGTGTTTCAACGCCAGATCCACAGGGGACATTTCTCATTCAGAGAACCACAGAGCCTAAATTTTGTTCTTGACTCCCCTCACCCATGTCTTAGTGTGGCATGAAGTCCTTCCTGACAGTCCTTATAGGGGAGACAGCTTGCCCACAAGAAATGGGAAGTAGTCAGGAGGTCCATCTGCTCAGTAACTAGGACACTAAGGGTAGGCTCGTCAAGGGAGATGAAGTAGCTAGGCTTTTGACCACGTTTATCATTCATTCTAGCAACTCTGTTGCCTGTCTATGAAATAGTAATCTTTTGGATGCCAGGTGGTGGTGGCACACGCCTTTAATCCCAGCACTCAGGAGGCAGAGGCAGGCGGATCTCTGTGAGTTCAAGGCCAGCCTGGTCTACAAGAGCAAGTTCCAGGACAGGCTCCAAAGCTACAGAGAAACCCTGTCTTGAAAAACCAAAAAGAAAGAAAGAAATAGCGATCTTTTCTAATTGTCGTATTTTATATGAGATCTTATTCAACTTAATTAGATAGACGCCAACTTCCAGATCCCCAACTAAATGATGAATTTTTCATTAAGAAAATCATATCGTTAGCTGGGCGGTGGGGGTATATGCCTATAATCTCAGCACTTGGGAGGCGGAGGCAGGAAGATCTCAGTGAGTTTGAGGCCAGGCTGGTCTACAAAGTAAGCTCCAAGACATCTAGGACTGTCACATGGAGAAACCCTGTATTGAAAAAATATATATTATTTCTAAATGACATGTGCATATGCTTGAACAAAATCACTGGCGATATTCTAAAATTGAGTGCCGACATAGGAAGGTCGCCTTGTGACAAGCTGGTCCCTGGGAAGTGACTCCCCATCGTTGACACTGGTTAGCTCTCACAAACCGCATAGTGCCAGAGTTCAACTCACTGCAGTAAATGAAGAAAACGATCATCTCTTATGATATCAAAAAAGGAGCCTAGTGGCTGGAGAGACGGCTCAGTGGTTTAGAGCACTTGCTATTCTTTCCAGAGGACCCAGGTTCGATTCCCAGCTCCTGTATGTTAGCTCTCAACCCCCTATAGCTGCAGTTTTAGGAGATTTGACACCCTCTTCTGGCCAGGCACACAAACAACACAAAGACATGCATGCAGACAAAACCCATACATATAAAATAATTTTTAAAAAATAACCAAAATAATGAGATTGGTAACTTACGTACAAAAATGGGAATCTATATTTATAAAGGAGTCTGACTGAGATAAATGTTTCAAGACTGCTTTAGTTTTAAAATGTTCTGTTTGTGAGCAATCAGAAATCAGAAATAAAAGGAACTCTTCGGTTACTTTTTAAAGCCATGAACTAAGGTGAGAATTTAAATAAAACAAAGATACAAGTAATTTTTGGTTTGTATGAGCCCAGACTATTTCTTCAGTTTCATGTATTTCAAAGGATAAAGGATTGTAGCTCACCAAAAAGCAACAAAATTAGCTTGGGATCCTGACCTGAGAGAGAGCCTTTACATATACAGCTCGGGGCTTTTTTGTCAGAGACCAAAGTTTCCCCAATGTCACTTCCATCAGTGGAAGCAAAATGGTCAAATTGTTCGAAGAAGACCGTAGATTTTTTGCTGCCAGCTGCTGCCAACACAGCCATGAGTACCACAGCCTCAGCTTTCCGCTCACTGGACAGTTAGCTTTCTAGTGGGTACATTCATGCAGTCCTTGTCAGAATCGTCCATTCTGTACTTATCTGAAGACAAACCATAGACAATGTGCACTGCTGCAAATGAGTGGCTGTATCTTCT